>NW_026947486.1:27173343-28591843 GCF_034190915.1 Cavia porcellus | reverse complement strand
TATTTTTTTCCAGCATTGATTGCATCTAGCCCAAGACTCCTGTTCTTGTTGGAAGTTTGTAGGTCATCAATGTAATCTGCTTCCTCATTTCAAGTTCATTCATACTTTTAATTTTTCTTGATTCATTCTCATTTTTAGTGCCTTTCTAGAAAAATTGCCATTCAATTTAAGTTTTATACATGTTGGCATATAGATATTTATACCATTCCTTCC
Organism: Cavia porcellus; assembly: GCF_034190915.1. Taxonomy (NCBI): domain Eukaryota; kingdom Metazoa; phylum Chordata; class Mammalia; order Rodentia; family Caviidae; genus Cavia; species Cavia porcellus. Next base: position 28,591,630 of record NW_026947486.1, on the reverse strand, counting down.
TAGCTGAAGTTTTCTTTTGTCCCAGGTTACTAGTGATATCCCCCTCTTCATTCTAGATTTTTCTTCCTTCTCTTTTTTCATCTTTTCAGTCAATCAAAGGAAAAGCATCACAATGCATTCACTCTATTCAAAGAACCAAATTTGGGTTGCAATTATATTATTTGTTCCTTTTACATTCTCTGTTTTATTTACATTCTGTGTAATATTAATAATCCATTTCCTTCTAATTCATTTGGTTAATCTTCCTCTGTTTTCTCCGCTGAGAGTTTTCCTTGTTGCTTTGTGAGTTTTAAAATATATGAACAGAGCTACATATGTTTCTGGGTATGTGCATTTGCCTTGAAATTTCCTTTTCCAGATTAATCAATCCATTGCCCTTAATTTCAGTCTCAGGCAAAGTCTCTGGGCATGAGCAAAACACAGACAAACTTTCTGCCAAGCTGTAACACACATCATGGGGAGTACAACAACCAATGTAGTCCTTCCTAGCAGAAACCTCCTTAGCCTGGTCATTACCATCAAGCTTTCTATCAGCCTTCTGGTCTCCTGAGCTCTGACCAGAATCTCCTCTACAGAACATCCTAAGCTGTTGCAGCTCTACGCATCCAGCCAAAATGTCTGAACCTTTCCAAACTCCATCCATAAGCCATTTCCAAAGCCTCTTGAAAAACATGGTCAGGTACAGTCACAGCAAATGACCCCACTCCTCCTTGGTAGCAAATTCTGTCTTAGTTACTTTTTACTCATTGCTGAAACAAAATACCTCATGCCCAAAGTTTGGAAAGGAAAGATGTATTTATTACAGTTTTTAGAGCTTTCAGTCCATAGTAGTTTGCTCCAAGGTAGGCTGGCATGGCTGGTCCACAGCTCATGGCGGCTGCAAACAGCATTGCAGAAATCAGCAAGAGAGCAAGACATGCATTCTTCCTGCCACTACATCACATCCTGGCTCCAACCCTAGGGAGGTACAATACTCACACCCAATCCAAGTGCTAGACAATGAACCAATCACAAATGCATAATGCAAAGCCATGAGGCTTGGGGGCCACCAACATAAACCATGACACACTTTTAAGTTATCATCTTACTGTCATTAACTTCCAATGAGAAAATAACTATGATTATGAATATCATGTATATGATAGTTCATTTTTCTCCTCCTATTTCCAGGTATTCTTTCTTAACTTTCATTTTTGTCCATATGACGATGATGTGGAAAGCTTTCAGTATATACTATAGAGAGTTTGCTGATCTTCTTAGATATATACATTTATGTTTTGCAAAAAGTCCAGGTAAAATTCAGCCATTTTTTGGGTAAATATTCTTTTCATTTCTTTTCCTTTGACCCTTTATTGTGCCTTGCAAATTATGCATTTATTGGTATTCTTGATGGTACTCCATTGATCAAAGAGGCTTGTTACTTTACCTTCATTCTTTTATCTTTTTGTTCCCCAGATTGGACAATGTCTCTGGACACATCTTTTTTCTGTCATCTCAAATCTGTTGATGAGTTCTATCAATGAATTTTTAATTCATTCATTGTATAAATTTAATCATTTTTATAAGCACATATTTCCAGTGTAAGCTTACATTCATTGAGGGAAATTGGTACACATAAACAAGTTATCTTAATTTCTGTAAGTCCTCTTCTCTTCTTTTAATGTGCTCTCTCTCCACTTTTCCTCCATCTCTGGTCTGCTTGCTACTTGCAATAAAAGCAATGTCCTTGTTTCGTGGTATCCATCTTTTACTTTGCTCTTTAATTAACTAATATTTTGCTTGACTTATTCAAGAAAAATCATGCACTACTTAAGCTTGTGTGTCTGACTTATTTCACTTAACACTGTGGCCTCAAAATGGATCCATTTTTCCACAAATGATTCAAATTTATCCTTCTTTGTAACAATATAGTATACCATTGTTCACAAAAATACATCTTCTTTAACCACTTATCTGTTTTTGGACATATAGGCTGCTTTCAACATTTATCTATTGTGTATTTTGCTGATACAAATATAGGTATAGAGTTATTACTGCAGTATGATGTGTTTAACTCTTCTGAGAAGAAAAGTAGAGAGCAAATATCTGGGTCCATGTAATCCCATTTGTAGTTTTCTGAGGCATTTCTGTACTGATTTCTACAGTGGCTGTACCAGTTAACACTCCAGTCAACAATGTGTAGGGTTTTTTACTTTTGCTAGAACCTAGGTATTATCTTACAGCAAAGTGCATTAAAATTATTAGATTTAGGAAACACAATTCTTTTCTTTTCCTCCATCTTGAAATTTGTAATGTTCTGAGCATGAAGATTGCCTAACAGATTGCTAAGACTACGTTCCTGGGATTGTTAATTTTGGAAGACTGACTTTGAAAATTTGACTGGATTATTTTTTTCTCCTAGCAGAAATCACTGTGGTAAAGCACTGAGATGTTGTTTCTAGATAATGCCTGTCAACCATTTATCTATTTCCTGCTTCTCTATTCTTCTCTTATTTTACAATTTTTACTTAAATGGAAAGAAAAAAATCCTACCTTTAACCATGATTTTTTCTTCTTAAAATAATTTTCAGGAGTTTCATTCAGGCTGCCATTTATATCAAATTTAAAGACCTTTATTTCCTTCCAATTGGACCATTACAAATAAAAATTATTTAGCATGTAACAATATATTTAGGGTGAACCCAAGAGTTTTTGTTTTCCCAAATAAACTTCTGGAGTTTGACTGCTGTGTCACAACTTAGTTCAGTGTTTATGCTGTTAAAGAAAAGACTAAGCTAGTTTGAGGATACCTGAACCACTTTGGATTCTCATTAGTAAGCTCTACATGGTTTTCCTTCTCCAGATCTGCATCCTTGGCATTTGTATGTGGTCATTAACTTTTAATTAACTAGCAAACATTTTATATATTTATGGAGTATAATATGATTCTTTTTAAAACATGTATATGAGGTGTAGCTTTAAAAATCATTAAAATATGGCTTAACTCAAACATGTAACCTTTGTGGTGAAGACACTTTGTATCCCTATTCTAAGTAATCTTCAAGTCTAAAATTTATCATTGCTAACTGTAGTCACCATGATATACAATGGATTCCCTGCCATTTCCCCCCACATATATAGTTGAAAAGCTGCATTCTTTAACCAATATGTATCTCTGCAAACCATATATGTCTAGCCTCATTTAAGCATCATTGTACTGTCTGCTCCCATGAGTTTCCCTATTTCATATTCTATGTAAAAGTATTCATAAGGCTAAGCAGTGTTTGTCTTTCTATTCCTGGATTATTCCATTCAGTACAACGTCCTCCAGATTCATCCTATTGTTATAAATAAAAAAATTTCCATCTTTTTAAGGGATGAATTCCATTGTGAATACACATTACCTTTATCCATTCATCCATTGACACAGAATTTTGTTGTTTGCACATCTTGGATAGTATGAATAATGCTGAAATGAACATATGAGTCCAGATATTTCTTTACCAGAATGATTTCATATTCTTGGGCCATATGCTCCATAGTGAGCTTGTGGACTTTTCATTTGTTCTATCTTTGATTTGAGTGAAATTTCCAAACTGTATCCTATAATTATAATGCTACTAATATAGTTCCATAAACAGCATACTGACAGATCAATAAAAGATTCCCAAAGAAACTAACAAGATAACCACCCGCAGGAAAATTTAAAGTGAAGGTTTATTGGTACTCATAATACATATTGGGACATAGTGGTTTCCTAAAATTTTGAGCTAAGTTATGTTTTCCTAAGTTAAGCTTCTACTTCTGTAAAATGGCATCATGTGGTCAAGAATGAAATAAATTCTCCTTTCCAAAGTTAGCTTTTTATCTCTCAAACATGATGTGGTCTGTCTGCCTGGAATGTTGCCACTGCACTCCCTCTTCACATTTGTGACTTCTCAAGGACACACTGACTTTAGAGGACAATTACTGATTTGGGAAAAACCCAACAGTTTTTCTGTAAGTATAAACAGAGACAACGTTTCTAGGCAGGTAAGATACATAAATTCTTTTACTTTTCTAGTGGCACAGCTTCTTGAATTTCGGTGGGTTTTTTTTTTTTTTTCCGCTTGTTTGTTTTTAGAAATCAGACTATTATTGCTGGAGTGTTTCTAAATTTAAGCAAGGCTAAATGGGCCTGTGGAGTCTTCCCTAGAAAGGAAGATATTGTTGTTTGTCCTGAATTATAAACAGGATACAGGCCCCCATATGGGAGCATGAGAAAAGAACGCTTTGAATTCCTATGGTGAGTTAGGACCTCATATTATGAAATCTTCCCCCTAGGTCATCTCCTCATACAGCTGCTTTCTGCTAAAAGGGGTTATCATTGAGGGAGAGATAGAGTGAGAAAGTGTTTGTTACTGTTAGGGTTATGGAGTAATCAGCATTTGTGTGGTGAGAGAATTGATGACTATAGAAAATGGATGAATGGAGGAGTTGTATGATACAAGGCTGCATACAACACGAGAAAATGTTACATGAGAATTATGAAAATTAGACAGTCTATAAGAGGGAGCAGTCACTTTACTGGCAGCAAATAAAGTCAGTACAGATTTGTTCATTGTCTTTCATTTCTGAATTTTTATCAGTGAGCTATTTAGCTGTGTCCTAAAGTATTTCTGACTCATTGGTTAAGAAATACCATTCCTCCTGTAGGAAAAAAGTAGACTGCTCTCCTTGGCAGCTAGGAATAGTGAGATCCTTGCAGAAATGGGAGGGCTCCTTTGATGTTGAGAGACAAAGACTCTAAGGTAAAGCCCCTGTTTAATTAGGAGGCAAGAACAGAGGGACTGCTGGCCAGAAAGTAAAAGCTGGCAAAGCGAAAAAAGTAAGAAGTTTTGAAATACAAGTAATTGAAGTGTCTGTTGTATACAGATTTAGAGAAGGGTTGTGCAGTAAAAGGTGACCAACTTATTGGATAGAGTAATTACAAGACGTCTTTAGAGAGTTTTTGTCCAAAAGTTATGAGCTATTCTAATATTCCTGAGGAAAGATGACTTAAGTGAGTTGGGAGACTTTTGTGTCAGTTGCTGTCAAGTAAATGTATAAAGACTTGGGGAACTGGGGTGAAGAAGAAAAGCAGAAATATTTCTTTGAGGTGAAGAACTGTAAACTGAGAACTATTTACCAGTACTGAAGAAAAGAAAAAGAAACAATACTGTATTGATTAAGCATTTGGGGACAGTTTAGATGTATTTAAAAGCAATGTATGAACATTATTGATTTTGAACTGTAAGGCAGAGATTTGGTAAAGAATAATTTGAAGGAATGGCCATCAACCCCCATAAAAGAAACACAGGAGTGAACCACTTACCCACAACATTTAAATATAGCTTGGGTATTATTTTGGTGATGGAGGGTATAAGAGCCTTAAAATTGGTGCATATTCAGTTGTTAGAATCAGAACTCTGTAGACTGAGAAAGGACATGTGAAATTTGGCTTTGGATTTGGAATTTCTGATGGCTTTCCCAGATCTGGGTACAATCAGTGTAATTGTTGATAAATTCAACTTGAGAAGCTTATAAAGTTAACTAAGTGACTCAGAAGGGAGCCAGGGCCCTTTCTTTGTAAACATATATTCATTCTGTGCAAGAGGAGGGCGCATAGGTAGAGTGAGTGCTACATAGGCCTTAGTGGGGCTAGCCTGCATACAATAGGAGGGAAAAAAGATGCTTTCCCCTCCTTTTACTGTTGTTGCTTTTTCTGTCTTCTACCACCTTGAACTGTTATTCCTGAGCCATGCTGCCCTGTTTTGAAGCCACCTAATTATGGACTGAAACCTCTATCAACTCTGAGATAAACAAACTTTTCCTTCCTTAAATTTGGGTATTAGATACTTTGTCAAGGTAATAAGAAAAAAAGTAACCAGGACAGTCTTTGGTTCCAGAGAAGTGGCGTCATTGCCGTGACTATGTCTGACCATGTGGATCAAAAGTCTTTGGGACTGCCTGGTAGAAAAGGTTTGGAAACGTTCAGAAATGTCACCTGAAAGAGTAGTACTGAAAATCTTTAGAAAGTTCTGTATGTGGGAATCTAGTCAGGGCTCAGAAGACAAGAAAACTGGTAAAGACCAGGCTTGGAAAGTATATACTTGGAAGAAAGACTTCATTAGCTGTTGAACTCCAGATGATGCATGTCATGGCTTAGCAAAAAGTTTATGTTCATTTTGTGTTTGTCTAGAGTCTTTGCCTGAGACTGAGATTAAGGGTAGCCAACTAATTAATCAAGCAGAAGAAATTTTAAAGCAGCTGAATATTGAGGCTGTGGCATGGCTATTGTCGGGAGCTTTTAGCCAGATTTATGTTGAGACTGAACAGCAAGGAGCCCATCAAGATGATTTGAAACATTGTGAGTTTGGCCATAAAGGAAGTTCCAGTAAAGATGTGGCCTGCAAAGATAAAGCTGAGGAGATCTTGATTACTGAGAAGGGACAGAAGACTATAAATATGGCCTGAGGCAATCAAAGAAGCAACAAGCATCTATCTTTTGCAACCTTAAAAGTGCAAAATTAAAAGACTTTGCTTTGCAGAGAAAGCTGCAGAGTATCATGTTCCAGAAAGGTGGCAGCATAGAAAATTTGATCCTATAGCTGGATTCAAAGTGCTCATTGATCCTCACACTCAAACCCCTAGAACCAAGAGAAAAGAAACCTGGCTACTGCTCCAGCTGGCAGAAAACATTGGCATCATCCATGTGGTGCTGGTTTTAGGTGCTTGCAAAATGTAAGAGTTCAGAGATTAAGAAAGCACCTGCTGAGATTTCAGAAGGCCTGGAAGGCCAGGCAGTGTACTACAGTGAGGGCAGTGTGTAAAGTTGTGAGTATGAATCAAAAGGTGCACCAGAAATTTGGAAAAGGTAAGGAATGTGGATTATCTATGGAAACCTTCTAGGAAAGAGCAAATCCAGCTCTAGAGAGAAGCTGTAAGAGGTACAACCATTGGGAGTGTTCTAGGAGTTGAGACACTCAAACCCATTGGAGCTCACAGTTTGCCACAGATTGCCTCAAATGGAGCGACAGGACTTGCCCAGGTGGATGTTGTATTTGCTTTGGTCTCAATCCTTTGTATCCCCTTGTTTGTAACTTTTGGAATGAAAATGTTTATCTTGTGTCATTGAATGTTGGAAGTGTTTAATTTTTCATTTGTACCTGTACAAATGAGTTTGTTTGCTAAGAGTTTGTTTCACAGCTCAGAGAATACTTGGGACTTGGACTTTATAGTAATGCTGAAACTGTTGGGAGTTTGGCAACTCTTGCTGATGAACTAAATATCTTTCCTATCAAATAATGTGCATGAATCTTTGAGGGTCAGGGCAGGGGCCCAATGTCATGGTTCTAATGGAATATACTTTTGATATACTAATGGATATACTTTTGACTTAATATTGGTTCTTATGGATTGTTTAAGCCTGTGTTATAATGTAAATTGTGAAATGTTACTAATAATCATTTCTTTGTATCTGGAGACTGGTTTAAAGGAATCTGTCTGGTTGACAAATTAACAAAGGGGAATTATAATGATTGATACATTGTGTCATCTTACAAAATTTAGTTCAAGCAACTGATTTAGCAGGATTCAGAATCCTTTCTTCATAGATATCTTCATTCAGTGCAACAGGAGGGCACATTGATAGGATAGTGTGAGTGCTACTCTCACCTTAGGGGGCCAAACCTACTTACAATGTAAAGGAAGAAAAGAGGTTCTTACCCCTTTTGCTGTTGTTGCTTTTTCTGTCTTCTGCCAGCTTGAACTTTTTCCCCTGAGCCATGCCACCTGTTTTGGAGCCAGCTGACTATGGACTGAATCCTCCACACTGAGGTAATAAACCGTTCCTTCCTTAATTTTGTGTGTCAAGTATTTTGATGCAGCAATGAGAGAAAAGTAATGAAGATAATCTGTTTGTCTCTTTAGCTTAGAGGAGGAAAGGATGGCTTTTTTGCTTTTTAAAATCTTGTGTTGTTTTTAGTATAGTATTTTATGACCAGTAAATGGTGGGCAGAAGTATGTTATTAAAGAAGCTTCAATGTGGAAAATTGTAAACCTTTTGCCACCATATTGTTCTGATGGATCAGTAAAGTCGAAACAATGGTAAGGGACAAAATAGTCATGTTTGTAAATGTTTTGAGCTGAATAGGAGTGTCACTGTGGTTGTTTTTCAATTTGCTGATCATCAGAGGTAGAGATGTTCTGAGCTCATCAGTTATTGAGCTTAGATTTAAGAATTAAACTGTGTGACCAAGTAAGTGTGTTTGTAGTAGGTCTAAGGATTATTCTGAAGTCTACGATTGGAAGCTGTAGGATTTTGGAAGAAATAAACATGAAGATACTTATACAATAATGAACCAAAGAGAAATATTTAAGAATAATTATCAGAAACCACTTTCACAGAAAAGCATTGGAAAGTCAGACCCAAATAATAACTTTTGTGATAGTTATTATTAGGCACTTTTTTGTAAGAACCCTTCCTTATAACCTTTTAACTCCATCTTTTGGTAGAGTTCACATCCTCTTTTTTAGGTGTGATCAAAAAGTAGAATGTATATCTGAATTTAAAAATATTTTTGACACTAAACCTACTCTTCTACACTTTAAACACATATCCCATCATACTTGCCATTTTCTGAAGCTGTTCTAGAAATGATTTACAAGTATCTTTAGATGTAATGTGATACCATCCTCAAATTGCATGGTGTCTAATTCAGGGAATATAATGTATGAGGATACGTAACAGTGTTTTAAGATGATCACCTTCCCTTGAAGATTCCTGCAATATTATTACTTGTGGTTTAAAAATAAATTTTAACAACACTCATCAAAAAGGACATTCTGCACTGAATCAGAAAGTGGCAAAAATGGAGTCTCCAACATGGTTAAATAGAGTAGGTGTCATGTCAAATAGACTTAAAGAAGACCAACTAAAAGCACAGAAAATTGGGAAAAGGGATATATATATATATCCTGATGCAGAGTCAATTTGAATGAAGAGACTTGTAGATCAAACAAACATATACACAGGAGTATGTTTAAAAGAGATGAAGCAGTCTCAGCCCACACCAAAGACAGGAAATGTCATTTGAAGTAGCTTCCAGATACCGTGTGGGATCTAGGTTCTAAGTCAAACAATACAGTATATAGCCTTTGAGCATATGGATCACCCTTGACTCACTGTTCCCTCTCCAATCAGTGGACTTACAACCTGGTAGCACTTTTTGGCAATACATAACAGGTGTTAGAGACCACAAAACTGCTCCCTTCTCCCACCATTCTGTTTATTCTCAGACTTGAATAAGCAAACAACGGATGTTTGTGTTGGGATTCTTCAGTATTGGACTCCAAGCTCTCCTGAACCACTAGATGCCTGTAGTTTATCCATTGGAAAATAGGACATTCATCAAGCACACAGAAGTAACACTGATTTGGTTTGTGTCCATACTAAGCACCAAGGGTTAGCCTGAGTCTACATTGAAATCTAACCATCTTGCTCTAATTCTAGACATGCCTGAGTGTCCTTGTGACATCTAACACCAGTCCTTGGACTAGTTGAGGATTATATGGAGTGTTTCAAGTATCCTGGGTGCAGCAGAGTTTCCACACTTCATTCAACCAGAGCCCCAGACCCAGTTCCTGCCTAATATTATAAGCCAGTCCTCAGGCTGGTTTAACAGGAAGGGTTAGCTGCTGCCTAGCCTGCCTACTACTCTGTGCCATGAGACAGCATTTCTGCACTCTCTTTGGACTTGTGTAAATCTGTCCATGTTAGTCTTGGGCAGATTTATTTCTGCTTTTAGTACACATAGGACTGAGAGTCAGGACTGAGTCAGCAGGAGCCTCCCTATATCATGAACCTGTCTCAAAGACACTGAAATATACATGGAGTAACCAATATCAAACTTCAACCACAAGAATCTGCAACAGGAGTTTCAGAAATAAGGTCCTACACCTTCTCTGGTCTGGTTATCCTGCTTCAACAGATGCCAAAAATAGGAGATTGTGACATAGGGCTCACTTGAGCTGAATACCCTTCATACAAGTTCATAGAGTATAAAGAGGGACAAAGAATGTGACTTATAAGAAGACTAAGGACTACTGAGTTGAGAAGAAAACAATCGTCTGGAAATACATAGCAAATTATTTTTTTCTTTCCCTCTCTCTTTCCTCCATTCATGTAACTTCATTTATTTTTCACTACTTTTTTTTCTTTCCTGGAGGTTGGTGTTTTATCACCCATTTTTTGTTACCATCTTTTAATATTATTTTGATTTATTTGTTTAAATAGGCCCTCCTTTTACTCTCCTTTCCCCTTTGTTTTCACACTTTTCCTCTTTTTATTTGTATCCTTAGCATTATTTTTTCTTATTTTCTTGTCCTACACTTCCTGTTGTTCATTCTTCTCTTACATGATTGTGTCTGTTACAGTTATCTATTGAATCCAATTTACTTTTTCATTTTAAAGAAAAACATCAATAAAACAATGATATGAAATTTTACAATAAGACTGTAGGAGCACATGTTGTTTAGTACTCTGTGTACTGATATGTTCAAAGTAGTTTCTGCTATTACAGGCCATAGACATGAAAAAATGATCAAAAATTATAGCCCCATGTTTCTTTTCAGTGAACTAATATGAATTAGTAGTGTAATAATCTTAACTCTCACACATACATATTATATATTTTTTTTTCTTTTTCCCTTCCTCATTTTCTCCTTTTTTTCATCCCAGTTTCTCCAGTCATAGTCTTCTAAGAAATCTCCATATTGATTTCCATAGTGGCCACACCACTCTACACAACCATCAACAGTGGAGCAGTGTTCCTTTTTCCCCGCAGCCTTGGCAACATTTGTTATCGGTTGATTTCTTGATGGCAGTTACTCTTTCAAGAGTGGGATAAAATCTCAGTGCTGTTTTAATTTGCATTTCTCAAATGATGAAGGATGGTGAACATTTCTTCATGTATTTATTCACCATTTGTATACCTTCATCTGAGAAATGTGTGTTCATCACAGATGCCCATTTTTGTAGAGGATCTTTGAGTATGCGGGGCCTGATGTTTTTCAGTTCTTTATATGTTCTGGATATAAGTTCTTTGTCTGAGTTGTCAGCTTAAATTCCTCCCCATTATTCCCATAGTGTTTTCTTTTCACTTTGCTGGTGATTTATTTTGAAGTGCAAAACCTTTTCAATAATATGGGATCCCAGTGGTTGATTCTTTAAATTGCTTCTCATATGGTTTGTGTTTTGTTCATGAATACTCTGCCTACCCCTATGTCACCAAGGCTTCTACCCACCTTGTTTTCCAGTAGATTTAGTGTTTCTGTTTTAATATTTGGATCTTTGATCCATTTTGACTTTGCTTTAGTGCATGGTGATAGAAATAGGTCTAGTTTCAGGGTTTGGCATGTGGCGAACCAATTTTTCCAACACCCTTTATTTAAGAGGCTATCATCTTTCCAGTGAACATGTTTAGCCCCTTTGTCAAATATCCGGTGGCTGAGTGTCTTTGTAGTTGTGTTTGCATCTTTTAATCTGTTTCATTGATCCTCAGGTCTATTTCTTTGACAGTCCATGCTGATTTTATCTCTGTAGCTTTGTAATATAATTTCAAGTCAGGAATTGAGATGCCTCTTGACTTGCCTTTGTTGCCCAGAATTGCCTGTGCTATTCTAGGTTTCTTTTATTTCCAAATGTATTTTAGGAGTGTTTTCTCTTAATCTGTAAGGTATGTTGATAGTATTTTGATTGAGATTGCATATAAATCTGTATAACAGTTTTGGGAGTATGGCCATTTCACAATGTTGTTCCTTCGTAGCCAAGAGCAAGGAAGAACCTTGCTAATATCATATTACTCTCCTTTTTTAGTGTAGCATAATATTCAGCATATAGGTCTTTTACATCCTTCATTAGGAGGATTCCTAAGTATTTCATTTTTTAGATGCTATTGTGAAAGGTGGTATTTCCATAATATCTCTCTTAGTGAGTATTTTGTTTGTGTGCAGGAATGTTATTGATTTTTGAGCACTGACTTTGTATCCAGCTACACTGCTAAATTTATTACATTTAGTAGTGCTTTCATGGAGCTTTTTAAATCTTCTATATAGACTATATTGTCGTCTGGAAATAGTGATAATTTAACTTCTTTCTTTCCTATCATTATTCCTTTTATTTCTCTTTCTTGTCTGATTGCCCTGGCTAATATTTCCAGAAGTATATTGAATAAGATCGCTGATAGTGGACATCTTTGTCTTGTTCCTGATTTTAGAGTGAAAGATTTTATTTTTTGTCCATATAGTATAATGTTAGCTGTTGATTTGTCATAGATCACTTTATGAGATTGAGTTAGACACCATGTATTCCAAGTTTCTGAAGGGTTTTTAATCATGAACAAGTGTTGGACTTTAAAGCTTTTTCTGCATCTTTTGAGTTGACCATGTGGTTTTTGTTTTTGGCTCTGTTGATGTGGTGTATTACTTATTTATTGTTTTGCATATGTTAACCCATCCCTGTATTCCTGAAATGAAACCCACTTGACAGTGATGTATAATCTTCTTGATGATTTGTTGCATTCTGTTTGCCAGTGCTTTATTGAGAATATTTGCATCTATATTTATTAGTGAAATTGGCCTATATTTCTCCTTTTTGGTTGGGTCTTTCTGTGATTTTGGTATCAGAGTAATACTTGCCTCCAGGAATGTAACTGTGTGTAAAGAAACAGATACACAATGACAATGAAAGAAATGAATTTACTCATTTAATCTAAGTATACTTGTTTTTCAAAAAACATTTCATCATAATTATGTAGGCATTTCAGATTTAGGGTCATAGATGAGAAATTTTTCTGATTTCACGACTGTGAATATATTATGGTTATAATTATTATGCATAATTTAGAGAATATATTAAGCTCTAAAGAAGCAAATTAGATTGTTTGACAAATGGATTGCAGCAGCTAGATTTAAAATAAAAGATACAAAATTGTGAGAGTTTAGCTTGTCAGAACCCGAGTTATTTAATGGTAAGAATAACTTTCTGTTTATCTTTTTATTGACAGTTACTCTAATGAAATAGTATCTCAAGAAATATTTGAGGAATAAATAAATGAAGCATTATTTATATGTGTCTGAATTTTTGTGTTGGCACATCTCTTGAACTTGCAAAATTATACTTCGGGCAACAAGATGCCAAAAAAAGTAACAGTAGCTTATTTTCACATACAACCGACTTCAAGACAAAACTGATCATAACAGACAAAGATGGCCACTATGAGTACATAAAGGAAATAATTCAATGAGAGAAAATGACAAACCCAAACAAGCACAAATGTTGGCACACCCAGCTTCACAAAATAAAAATGAAATGATACAAAAGACCTAGAGAAAGTACAATCACACCAGAAGATTCAGCACTCCACTTTTACAACTACACAGGTTAAACAAGCAAAAAATTAGAAATAAAAATTTGAGTGAAGCCACATTATTGAGCAAGCAGAATTGATGTATATGTAGAAAGTACATATATTTTTCATATAAAAGTGACCATTGTTTATCAAATAACAATAAAGTACACATTTTCTTCAGAAGCATCTGGAATATTTCCAAAATAATCTACATCCCATAGCATAAATAGCACTTAATAAATAATAAATTAAATTGCTTTGTGTGTATTATAACAGTATAGTAGAATGAAACCAGTAATCATCAGGAAAAAAAAACCCAAAAACTTACATAAAATCTTCACAATTAAACAATATATTGCTGGGGAAATAACAAGGATCACAAGAAGTGTCATGGAAGAAATAATTTCCTGGAATCAAATGACAGCTGAAGCACAATATTCTCAAAAAAGAATTTATAAAAGGAAAGTCTGTAACTGTGAATCCACACATTAAAATAAATGAGAAAACATAGATAAACAACCCAATGGTGTATCTCAGTGTCCCAGAAAAACAAGAGCAAGGAAACTCCATAAATAATAGAAGGAAAATAAAACAATCAGCTCAAAAATTAACATAATTTGAAGTGAAAACAATATAAAAGTTCAATAATCAAATAGTTGGTTCTGGAATGAGGAAAAAAGTTGTTACACCATTCATCAAATTTTCATAAAAGTTACAGACAAAACTAATATGCAATTAAAAAGTTGAAGGACAAAATCATTATCAAGCTCCAAAGGACTGTATAAAACTTCAAAAGCTTACATAACTATTAATTGGAGAAACTATAAAGCTCAGAAATTCATAAAAATGTCTGAATTAACAAAATTGAACAATGAATATATAAAACCAATTAATAGACAAATAAGAGAGAAGAAAGTAGAGTTAGTAATAAAAACTACACCAACAAAGAAAAGCACAGAACCTGAATAATGCATCACAGAATTCAATCAAAAGCTCAAGGAAGATTTAATATCAAAACTCCTCAGAAACATTTAGGAAATTGAAAGAGAAAGACTGCTGTCAAGGGGCGCAATTGGTTCCAGAGGCCTGGCAGCCTGGGGTAAGTGCCCAGCTCACTGTGCCCTGAGTCCAGCTAGTTTGGGACACTCTCTGGGCCTTGCCAGGGAACTTCACAGCTTCTCAGTGCACTAGAGCAGTGCAGCGAGTCCTGAGCAGCTGCATAAGTCTCACCGCTCCTGGCTGTGCTTGGCAGACCCTGGAGTTCTAAGCAAGCAAGTGCGCGCCATCGTTTCCAGAGGCTGGGTTTGAGCCAGCCTGCTCCACGCCCAGTGATAGTCTATCAATCTGGAGAAGTGGTGGCAGACTCCCAGGAGCTGAGGACATAGAAGATGATTTCCAACAGTCCCTCAGGAAGCCTTAGAATAACACTTGAAACACAGAAATATTCGGGAAATGACAAAATGAAAGAACAAATTACATTCTCAAATCTCCAGCCCATTCAAAGAAACCTTAAGAGTGATGTACATAGAAGAAAATATATGCCATACACCTCAAATATCGGACATAATAGCAACTGAAATTAAGAAGCAATGACAGGAAGCTTTAAAGGAATTCATACTAGAAATATACTCCAAGGTAAAAGAAGAAATGAAGGAGATATGAATATATCTAAAGAAGATACAGTTAAAAATTGGAGGAAATAAACAAAAAGATAGAATCCCTGGATGAGCAATAAAAGAAACAAGTGGAATACATAAAGCAGATTCACAGAGATATACAGGAAATCAAAAATTACATTGAAAACTGTAAAAACTGCTGCAATGAAGGTGAAAATAGAATTTCAGACCTTGAAGACAAGATTGCAGCTAGTGAACAGGAAAGGAAAGATCTTTTGAAAATAAAAAAGAATCAGGAAATAACAATTCAACAACAGCAAGATGACAAAAAGAAAAACATCATAAGATTGATAAGGATTAATGAAAAAGAAGGGAACAATATAAAGGATGTCAAGAGGATATTTAGAGAAGAAATAGCTGAAATTTTCCCAAACTTCAGATTGGAAACCAACATCAGGATCAGTGAAGCATATAGAATTCCAAATAGTCATAACCAAAATAAAACTGCATCGAGACATACAATATAATAATCACCACTCCAGAAATCCAACATAAGAATAGAATATTAAAAGCTGTCAGAGAGTAAAGACAGATCACTTATAAAGGAAAACCTATCAGAATCACAGCAAACTTCTCAGAACAAACAATAAGGTCAAGAAGTGCATGGAGTGAAGTATTCCAGATCTTAAAGGAAAATGATTTCCAACCTAGACTGATGTACCTGCAAAACTGTCCTTCAAAATCAATGAAGAAATAAGATACTTCCATGACAAAGAAAAGTTGAAATACTTCATGATCACCAAGCCAACCCTGCAAAGAATATGGAAAGGCAGTTTAGACACACTTAGGAAAAACCACAAATCAAAGCAGGAAATTAAACAGAAGAGAAAGATAAAGATGCAACAACAGAAAGATAACTTGTCAACAATAAACCAACATATAACAGTTATAACCATTAATGCAAATGGTCTCAATGCACCAATTAAAAAAAAAACAGACTGGAAGAATGAATAAAGAAACAAAATCCAACCAGATGCTATCTACAAGAAATCCATCCAAGGATACTCACAGACTTAAAGTCAAAGGATGGAAAACAATACACAACAGGAATCCCCCCCCCAAAGTGGGAGTACTCATTCTGTTTGTAGACAATGTGAACTTTAAAACAATAATGACCAGAAGAGATAAAGAAGTCACTACATACTGGTTAGGGGAAAACATCAAGAGGAGGATATAACACTCTTAAATATATATGCACCAAATTCCAGAGGACCCAGTTATATAAAACAAATATTAACAGAAATAAAAGATCAAATTATCTGTGACACAATTATGACAGGAGACCTTAACACACCACTGACACCAAGGGATAGATCAACCAGACAGAAAATCAGCAAAGAAATAACAGAACTGAATCACATCTATGAACAAATGGACTTGATAGACATATACAGAGTATTCCATCCAACAACATCAGAATACACATTCTTCTCAGCAGTACATGGGTTATTCTCTAAAATAGACTATATATTAGGTGGCAGAATATATTTAAACAGATGTAAAAGAATTCAAATTATCCCTTGCATGTTATCAGATCATAGTGCTTTGAAATTAGAAATTAATGATAAAATCCCACAAATGCATGGAAACTGAATAACACGCTCTTGAGTAATCAGTGGGTCAGAGGGAAAATTAAAAAATAAATTAAACAATATCCACAAACAAATGAAAATACAAATACAACTTACCGTGATCTGTGGTATGAAATGAAAACCGTCCTCAGAGGAAAATTTATTGCACTGAGTTGCCACATCAGGAAAACAGAATGAATACAAATAAAAAGCCTGATGTTCCACCTCTAACATCTAGAAATAGAAGAGCAACTCAAGCCCAAAGCCAAAAGAAGACAGGAAATTATAAAAATCAGAGCAGCAATCATTGCACTGCAGACTAAGAAAACAATCCAAAGAATCAATGAATCAAAGAGTTGGTTCTTTGAAAGAATAAATAAAATTGATAAGCCCCTAGCCAACCTTATTTTAAAAAGGAAGAAAAAGCTCAAATTCTTGCAATAAGAAATGAAAAAGGCAAAATTACTACAACTCTACAGAAATACAGAAGATCATCCACACCTATTTCGAAAACCTCTACTATCAAAGGTTTGATAACAGAGAAGAAATAGACAGATCCCTAGAAACATATGCAGTACCAAAGCTAGGTCAAGAAGATGTAAAATTGCTGAATGACCCAATTTCTATTAACAAAATTGAAAATGTAATTCAGTCCTTACCTACCAAGAAGAGCCCAAGCCCAGATAGATTCACTGCAGAATTCTACAAGAAATACAAAGAAGACTTAATGCTGACACTCCACAAATCTTCAATGAAATTGAAAGGGAAGCAATCCTTCCTAAGTCATTCCTGGAAGCAAATATTACTCTAGTACCAAAACCTGACAAAGATGCAAGTAAAAAAGAGAACTATAAGCCAACCCACCATATCAATAAAGCCAAAAGTAAAAATCACATGATCATTTCTTTACATGCAGAAAAAGCTTTTGATAAGGTCCATCCAACATTTATTTATGATAAGAACTTTACAGAAAATTGGAATAGATGGTCTCTAACTCAATATAATAAAGGCCATCTATGACAAACCAACAACCAGTATCATACTAAATGTCTAAAAAACGATGGCCTTTACTTTAAAATCTGGCACAAGACATGGATGTCCTTTATCACCATGCCTATTTAATATACGACTGGAAATACTAGCCAGAGCAATTAGACAAGAGAGAGAGAGAAGTAAAAGGGTAAAGATAGGAAAAGAAGAAGTTAAACTATCATTGTTTGCAGATGACATGATATTCTACATAGAAGACCCCCAAAATTCCATTGAAAGACCCTTAGATATAATAATTAAATTTGGTAATGTACCTGGATACAAAATCAATACTCAAAATCACTAGCATTCCTACACACTAACAACAAAATCACAGAGAGAGAAATAAGAGAAGCCACACCCTTCACACTAGCAACCAAAAAAAAAAAAAAAAAGAAATATTTAGGAATTACTCTCATGAAAGAAGTGAAAGACCTATACAAGGGAAATTGTGCTACCCTGAAAAAAAGAAATCGAACAGACTCTCAGGAAATGGAAAGACATCCCTTGCTCATGGATAGGAAGAATAAATGTGAAAATGGCCCTTCTCCCAAAACTTTTATACAGATTCAAAGCAATCCCGATAAAAAAATACCATCAACATACCTCATAGATTTAGAGAAATCACTCTTAAAATTCATCTGGAACCAGAAGAGACCTAGACTATCAAAGACAATTTTAAGCAGCACAGGCAAGGCACGAGCATCACAGTCCCTGACTTGAATGTATACTACAAAGCAATTGTAGTAAAATAAACCTGATACTGGAAAAAAAAAAAAAGGTGAAGATGAATGGAATAGATTAGAAGATACAACCACAACTACAAACACACTCAACTACGTTGTCTTTGACTAGTGGGCCAAACATGTTCACTGGAAGAATGATCATCTCTTTAATGCATGGTGTTGGAAAAAACTGGCTCTCCATATGCCAAAAGCTAAGACTAGACCCATGCTTATCACCATGTACAAATTGAAATCTAGATGAATCAAAGACCTGAATATTAAAACAGAAACACTAAATCTATTGGAAGACAAATTGGGCAAAAACCTTGAAGCCATAGCAGTAGGTAGAGAATTCATGAACAGGCCTCAAACCATATGGGAAACACTTCACAGAACCAATAACTGGGATCACCTCTTATTAAAAAGTTTCCGCATGTCAAAAGAAATCTCCAGCATAGTAAAAGAAAATCCACAAACTGCGAAAAATCTTAGGGAACTCTCCCTCAGACAAAGCACTTCTAAAACATATGAAGAATTAAAAAATATCAGACCCCCAAAATTCAAAGATCCAGTCCAAAAATGGGCATCTGAGATGAATACACACTTCTCAGATGAAGAAATACAAATGGCAAATAAATACATGAAAAAAGTGTTCATCATCATTACTCATTATAGAAATGCAAATTAAAACCACTCTGAGATTCCATCTCACTCCTGAAAGAATGGCCAGGATCACGAAAACCATCAACAACAAATGCTGGAGAAGCTTTCAGGAATAAGGAACTCTCCTGCACTGTTGGTGGGAGTGTAGAAGTGGTGCAACCATTGTGGAGGTCAGTCTGGAGATTTCTGAAAATGCTGGGATTGGAAGTTGCATTTGTTCTAGCTGTTCCATTTCTAGGCATATTCCCAGAAGAACTGAAAACATCAGACCACAGTGATATATGTGCACCAATATTTATAGCAGCACAATTTGTAATCACCAGATCTTGGAAACAACTCAAGTGTCCATCAACTGAGAAATGGATAAAAAAGTTGTGGTATTTTTATACAATGGAGTACTACTCAGCTATAAAGAAAGAGCACATTGAGATATTTATAAATAAATGGATATTGCTTGAGACCATACTCACAAGTGAAATAAATCAAACTCACATGTATGAATACTGAATAGTTTCCATAGTGTAAGAAATGATTCAAAAACATAAAAGTATGTGGTAATCATGATTCCCCATTACGTGGCTTTGAAGCCATATAAAGTTTTCACTCATTAATTGGAATGGTTTTATTCTGGGATGTTTGACATTATTGTCTGTGATGATACAAATAGCTATTTTGAAGAAATCAAGACATCATAATAGCTGATTTAATAGCATTTTGTTTTGAAGTCCCATCAAGCTTTTTTTCTTCTGTCTCCATTGGCTTATTAAGTTGTATATTATTGGATTTTATTACATGTGCTATTGTAAACAAAACTTTTATAGGCAAGGAGATAATATGGAAGCCATTGTTCATTTTCTGTTAGCTGATTTTATTTTTTTAAATTTTATTTAAAAGGAAAAAGAGAAGAAACAAAACAGTGTAAGGGTACAGGTAATACAGAACTACAAAAAAAAAAACAGTAAGAAATCACTAGTTAATAGATTACACATTATCATCCTAGAGATATTTGCTCAAATCACAGTATCAAAGCATACAAAGTGAACATTCAAACAGAGAGACTGCAAACAGTTGTGTTCAATGATCCAACCAAAAACATTAATATGTTAGCTGGTTTTAAATACTCTGTAATAATTTC
The DNA here is from genome assembly GCF_034190915.1 of Cavia porcellus. Taxonomy (NCBI): domain Eukaryota; kingdom Metazoa; phylum Chordata; class Mammalia; order Rodentia; family Caviidae; genus Cavia; species Cavia porcellus. The sequence continues at coordinate 28,571,422 of NW_026947486.1, read as the reverse complement.
ATCCTGTTGAATCATTTCTCATTGTTTTCATATGTTTGATACTATATATATGAAGTTATACTTAAAAATTTCAATGAAAGAGACACTACGGTAACTACTATTAAGTCGGTTTATCTTCTGGTGAAAAACTGTGTTGCTAAAATTGTTCTATCCTGACCTGTATTGTTATGTTGTTATGTCCTCTTTTATGTCTGTCTCGCCTTTTTAAAAAATATATATTTTTTAATATTATTTTTTTAATTAAGGGAATTTTTTTTAAATAGCAGGATATATTATAGTAAATTTTTTGACTTCCTATTAACTCAATTTAAAGCCATGTATTGCTTTCAACATCTTGTTTTGACTAATTTTACTTTATTCTGTTCTCTTTGATAGTATCAAGTTTGAGGATATAGGCATCTACTTTGAAGGCAATAAGATTCATTATGTTGCCCATTCTGGTTTGACTATTATCTTCTTTTGAAGTCCTCTAATGTCTCCAATGTTTAGGCTTTATTGGTTTTGTTCTGTACTGTTTTGTTCAATTTTATTATACCTGATTATATAGTCAATTCTTTTTAAGGTAGCAAGAGGCATTATGGTAACCATTGTTGATTACCTTGTATTCTGTATTTATATCATGTACTATGTCAATCCTTTGTTTTGACTGACTGCTTTTTTTCTGTCATATTTGGTTTTATTCCAAAAAAAGTAATAAGAACTGTGGGAGTATTAAATCCAAAATGTGTAAATGTTATTGTAAAAAAGAGAGGAAAAGAAAGTGCTCTAAAGTATACAACTGCAAGTGTGTTTGGGTGGTAAGATGGATGACCATTTTACTAAGTTTTTGTTGGACCACTGAACACAACTTTTTGCAGTCTCATTGTTTGAATGTCCACTTTGTATGCTTTAATTGTGTAACTTGAACAACTATTTTTAAGATGACAATATGTAATCTAATAACCAGTGATTTCTTCCTGTTTATTTTTTTTGAAATTCTGTATTACTTGTACCCTTTTACTGTTTTTTCTTTAAATAAAATTTTTAAAAACTGCATCAATAAAATAGACCGACGTGTAAATATCATATTATCTTATTAATGTGTGAAGCTGAATCAGTAAATGAGATCCAAAATGTACCACAGGTATTGTTAATTGGGAAGAGATGCTTCAAAGAAAAGAGAAACTGTGATGGAGGAAAGGAAAAACAAAAAGAGGGCAAAGAAAAAGATATACACCTATACGCACACAAAACAGGATCTTGGGACATCCAAAAATCAAGAACTTCCTACACACAGAACTCATCCTGGATAACAGGATTTTCCTAGAGAGGTCTTGATACTAGTGACAAAACTACCCATTGCAAAAACTTACAAATATCAACACAGAAAATAAAACAAAAATTTTAACATAAAGTGAAAAGATACATAAGCAAAATGCAATCTCGTACCTTCACCCTACCCAGAAAAAGTCAAGGAGACATTGAGAGAGAGAAAAGTGGAAGACATACACTTGAAATTTTGGAAATTATAGAAACATAGATAAAGAAACAAATCCATGTATTCACTGTAGAAATCAGATCAGAAGTAATGACTCATGTAAAAAAAGAAAAGAAATGACAACCCTTGAAGGTAGGCAGTGTCTTCCCATGTCATGGCGTCTATTGCATGTCTTGGGGGAGAGCTAGATGTTTTCTAGACTGCATTTTGTGGCTTGTATTTGCTGTGGAATGCTTAGAAAGAACCTGGGAGACCTCTGAGCTATGCAATGGAGGCAGTGGCCTTTGAGGATGTGGCTGTGAACTTCAGCAGTGAGGAGTGGACTTTGCTGAGTCCATCCTAAAAGAAGCTCTACAGAGACGTGTTGGGGGAAAGGTTTAGCAACATGGGACTACTGAAATGATATTTAGATTTAAAGTCGTGCTGAGACTGCGAAGGCTGATAACAGGAGGCTGCAAATCCCATGCCTTTAATGCGGAAAACTGACCAGTGGGCCCAATAGGAAAAGCTGTATTGGTTTTTGGTGACTGCTGGAAATTGAGACCCAGGACCCCAAGAAACAGCCAGGACTGCCCCGCTGCATCAGAGGAGATTGTGAAAAGCTCTGGAGCTCTGAAGCTGAACGCCATGCAGTTTCCTGAGCATTCCACACTGTGCCGGGAACACAGTGAAGGCAAGCGGCATAGTGTACAGTAGACTCAAGAGGAAGACCTGCACTGAGCCCTAGTGAGTACTAGGGACTGGGTCCCACAGCTGCTGTGGTTGGCCAGAGGACATCTTGGAATTGGGCAGAGCCCACCACCACAGCAGCATCAATAACACAGAGAGTCTGGTGGAAGACATCTTAGAGTTGGGCAGAACCTGTGGCTCAGTGACATCAGAGAGTCACCCCTGGAGTAGAGAGGTCTGGTGGAGGACATCTTGAAATTGGGCAGAGCCCAGCACTATATCAGCTTCAGCGTCATAGAGAGAACTAGTAGAAGACATCTTGGAATTGGGCAGACCCACTGTCCATGTGCTCCTAGCACAGAGAGGTCTGGAAGAGGACAGTGGGGATTTGGGCAAAACCCTGTGCCACGGTGACATTAGTCAGCTGCTTCTGGCACAGAGAAAACTGGCAGGATCTGCTGGGGCTGAAACAAGCCTCTGCTTGGGGCCCAATAAGCAGATACAAAGTAGTCGCAACTCTGTGACATCCAGAAAGTACAGCCTAATTTACGGATTGACTGGCACAGAGGCTGGAGGCTAGCCTGCACAATCCCTGCATCCCTGCCTACCCCAGACAACAGCAAATTGGGGAAGACAGCAAAAACTCAAGTCAGCACACTTCTGAAAAGCCCTAAGCAATATGGCGAGGGCCAGAGACCCCCAGGACACTCCAGTCTGAAAGAAACCAGAAACATGACAAGAGATGAAAATAAAAAATCTCCAGCTGCCCAACATGAGAAAATAAGCCCAGAAGAAGTAAACACTGAAGAGAACAAGCACAGTAACCATCCAATACTGGACCAGTCAAAATTAAAAAATACCTCCATGACCTCATAGATGAATTTAAAGCTGTACTCCTGATCCATGTGAGGCAAGATATAAAGAGATTAATTAAAAAATGACAAGCCCCGCCCAAGAGAACACAGATGGAAGAACTGAGGAAATCAGAAAAGAAAGAGAAACTTCTGAAGAAGAATTTAAACATAACTTAGAATACATGAAACAGATCCAAAGAGATTACCAGGAAACTAAAAACTCCATTGAACACTGGCAAAATGCCTTGACAGAAACTAAAGCCAGCCTTTTGAAACTTGAAGAGAGATTTATGACATATGATCGTGAAGGAAAAAACTTCTTAAAAATAACAGAGAACCAGAAAGAAGAAATTCAAAGGCTAGAAGATGACAAAAGCATACATAACTTAAGAATAAATAACGTGAGCAAGGAAGCAGGAGCAACCAAAAATGAAATACAAAGAATATTCACAGATATATTAAAGCAAAATTTCCCATGTATAGCAAAAAGAAATGATATCCAGATAAAAGAGGCATACAGAACACCAGCTACCTACAACCAAAACAGATCTACACCTAGACATATAATAATCAAGATTTCAGAAATCCACCAAAAGAACAGAATATTAAAAGCAGCCAGAGAAAAGAAGCAGATTACCTACAATGGGAAAATTATCAAAATAACAACAGACTTATCAACACAAACTCTTAAATAAAGAAGGGAATGGGGAGAAATAGTCCATGTCCTGAAAGAAAATAATATGCAACCAAGACTCATATACCCATCAAAACTCTCTCTCAAAATTAATGGAGAAATAAGATGCTTCCAAGACAAGGAGGAACTGTGGGAGTTCGTGGCCACCAACCCAACCTTACAGAGAGTGCTAAAGGACATTCCAGAGAAAGAGAGGAAGGGATACCAGGATTCCAGCAACAGTGGTAGAGAGGCCTCAATGAACGGGGCAGACAGTGGAATGAGGGAATAAGGTGGACAAAGTATAGCAGAAAAATGGAGTAGCAGACATGAAGCAGAGACGGTAAGCTATAGTCTTTAGTATAGATAGCTCTGAAACACTATAAAAAAGGCAGAGGTCATTGTTAATACTGTATCAGGATTTAAAAGACACAGTAGTCTTATCGCCATGTTTAGTTTGAATTTAATTTGTTCTGGTCTGTCCACTCATGTCAGATTTGAGGGCACAGACATCTGACCAAAAAATAGCAGGTTATATCATGGTAACTATCCTTACCTTCCTATTAAATTAAACTGAAATCCTGTATTACTTACATTGTCTTACTATGACTGATCTTAGTTGAATCCGATTCATAAGACCATGGTTTTGCCTTGGCTGATTTTATTTGAATTTGGTATGCTTGTTAGTATCAACCCTAAAAATCTGTCTTCAGTTTCTACTCTGAAGATGACAAGATGTAAAAGATATCCATACTGGTATTAATTATTAACAGCTCTCAAATCCTACAATGCTTTCAAAGTTGTGTTTTATAAAAATAGGTAATACTATGTTTAACTATATTAAGCCAATGATGTGGACAAATCTATTGAAAATAACAAGAGAAAACATAGTAACTATGGAAGATCACCTATACTGTGGTCTTATATGTCTTATCCATTGCATGTTTTTCTAGGAATTTGTTTTGCTGTGTTGTTATGATTTGTTTTTCCCTATAATACAGAGAGGATAGATATATATATATAGAAATTCACACATGAGATTTTTTTAAAAAATTATTTATGGGAACAGATTATATAATGCAAGATGTAATGAACAGATACTCTGAAGAAGAGACACTAAGAAACCCAATGCTAATTTTGTAGCATTATGATATAAATTCTAGCAATACTATTATTCACTGATCAGAATGATATTAGTCTAGTCTCTTAAGTTCAATTTCAGCATATATAAAGATGGGGATGGCTACCACGAAGAGAATGAGAGATGTGATGGTAGTTATTATTGTCTTCCCCAATGTTAGATCTTGAAGAACTAAAAAGCCTTCATCATCCTGTAATGATTTGATTAGTTCTATAATATGCAATATGTATATAATGTGGGTGAAGATGAGGACAACTATTTGTAAGAAACTATAGACAATTAGACAAACAGTGAAGATCTCCAGTGCACTTGCTTTGAAATCCATATTTCTCTAAATAGTTTTTTTAACTGTTTTGTTATGTTTTGATATGTTTAATCTTACCCTCTTTGAGATGTAAAACAAGTGTGTAGGACTGATAACCATATTACTGAGTTTTTTTTGTTCGATCATTGAGCAGAACTGTTTGCAGTGTCACTTTTTGAATGTCATTTTAAATACTTTAATTTTGTAACCTGAACAGCTATTTCTAAGATGACAATATGTAACTTATCAACCAGCAATTTCTTACCGTTTATTTTGTATTATTTCTACCCTTTTTTATCTCCACGTATTTTTTGTTTCCGTTTCTTTAAATAAAAAAAGAAAAACAAAAGAAAGACAACCTTTATGAATGAAATGCTCAGCAAATCTACAGTAGACAGATAAAAGAAATACAAAGGAGAATAGAAAATGGTGAAAACTTTGAAGAAACCATACAGGAAAGAAATGTAATTCATGAAGAAGATTCAGTTACAGGAAATTCACAATTTTATTGACAGTTGAAAAACATCTTGAATGAAACTGAAGACAGATTTTCAGATCTTGATGACAGGATGATGGCTATTAATCTTGAAAGGAAAGACATCTTTAAAATAACAAGGCATGATGAAATAGTTCAAAAACTGAAGTGCGATACAAAGAAAAACAATATTATGTTGATATATGTCAATGAAAAAGCAGGAGTCAAAACAAATGAAAAAAAGACTATTGCAAAAGTAACAGCAGAAAAATCTCAATCATGGGAAAATACTATGATATACAGATCAGTGAGGTATATAGAATTCCAAATTGCTGTGACCAAAATAAATCTACATCTAGATATATATTTATCAAGGTCCAAAAAATTCAGAGAAAAACAGAATATTAAATACTTTGAAAGAAAAGAAACAGGTCAGCTATAAAGGAAAGTCCATTAGAATCATGACTGAAATCTCAACAAAGAAAATCCTTAAATCAAGAAGATCTTGGAGGGAAGTATTTAAAATTTTGGAAAAAAAAAAGCAATTTCCAATACAGATTGATGTACCCTGAAAAGCTGTCTTTCACAATTAATGGAGAAATAATATACTTTCATGACAAAGAACAACTGAAGAAATTATTGACACAAAACCAAACATACAAGGAATAATGAAAGATATTCTAAACAGAGATGAAAACAACAATTACATAATAACAACAGAAACAACCAGGTAGGGCAAACCATTGCAGAGGGGAAAAACAGGTTACAAACAGCAGAAAAATGATATGAAAAATGAGTCACTACATACCAGTTATAACCACCAAAGTAAATGGCCTTCATTCACCAATCAAAAGAAACAAACAGGAAGAATGGATGAAGAAATAAGATCCAAAATATGCTGTATACAAGAAACACATTTAATTCAGGAAGAAATTCATAGACTGAAAATCAAAGGATGCAAAACAATACTCTATGGAAAAGGAAAAATATAAAAGCAGGGGAAGCTATTTTGTTTTTGCAGACACTGTGAACTTCAAACTAAGAATGCTCAACAGAGATAAAGAAGCTCACTGTATATTTGTTAGTAAAAAAATTCAAGAGGAAGAGTGAAAAATCATAAATATATGTGCACTAAATATAGGAGGACACAAGTATATAAAATATTAATTGATATGAAAAATTGAATAAGCAACAAAACAATTGTAATGGGGGACTGAAATACCCCTTTAGCACAAAGGGAGAGATTAATCAGACAAAATATCAGCCAAAATATCAGAATTCAACTAAACATATCAACAAATTAACTTAGTAGTTGTTACCGAGTAACAACTATTAAGAATGTGTATCAGAATATACATTCTTCTGAACTGTACATGGGATGATATCGGAAACAGACCAATATACTAGCATATAAAACATACTTACATAACTACAAAGGAATTAAAACTATCACTTTCATTTTATCTGAACATTATGCAATGAAATTGGAAGTTAATGGATAAAAAATAGCAAAAATTTCATAAGCACATAGAAATTAAATAAAAACTCCTAAGCAACTAATATATCACAGAGGAAATTAAAGAAGAAATTGAAAATATCTATAATGGAATTGAGACTAAGAAAATAATACAAAGAATTCAGTTTGTTCTTTGAAAGAATGAATAAAACTAATACATACCTAGTGAACTTTATTAAAATAAAGGGAAGAAAAAACTCAAATTCAAACAATGAGGGATGACAAAGATAAAATCACCACAGATGCTATGGAAATTTAAAAATTCATTAATATCTACTTTCTTTTTTTTTTTTTTTTTTTTGTCTTTTTCCTTTTTGTCGGTACCGGGGATCGAACTCACGACTGCCTGCTTGCAAAGCAGGTGCTTATGCCGCTGAGCTAAATCCCCAGCCCCAATATCTACTTTCAAAATAGTCACTGGCATAGGATGGGGAAAAAAGCGAAAATGGAATGATTCCTATGTGTGAATTACCAAAGCTGAATCGAGAAGATATAAAAATTCCAAAAAACCCCAGTATCAGTTAATGAAATTCAAAACATGTTGAAAACTTATGAACAAAGAAAAGAACAGATCTTTATGCATTCACTGTTGAATTCTACAAGAAATTTAGAGAACATTTAATGATAATGACCTCAATATATAAGTTAAATTTAACAAGAAGCAATTGTCGTTTACTCATTTCCAGAGGAAAGGTTTTCCCTGATACCAAAACCAGAAAAACAAACAAACAAAAAGAACTACAGGAAAATCTCCCTAATGAACATAGATGCAAAAATAGTCAATAAGATACTAGCAAAGAGAATGCAGCAAACGTTCAAGAAGATTATACTCCATGACCAAGTAGGAATCATCCATGGAATGCAGGCATGGTTGAACACACACATATCAATAAGTGTAATACGCCATGTCAACAGAGAAAAGACAAGAATCACATGATTGCGCTGGGCTTGCTGGCCCCCCCTTGGCACACCCTTACTTCCGCTGCTGCACGGTGGAAAGCACTGCACTGAGGAGTCCACCAAGCTGTACCCCAGCTCACGCCGCTGGGCCTGCCAGAGTGCGTCAGCAACCTTGGCCATGCCCACCCACCCTGCCACATGGAAGAAAAACATCAAGCTTCACTCCAGCTCAGGCGCTGGACTTACAGGCCCCCTTGTGCACCCCCACTGCCTCTGAAGCACTGTGAAAGGCCCTGAAAGGAGGAGGTCACCAACCTCCGTGTTGGCGCATGCAGCTGGTCCTGCCTGAGTTCCTCAGAGACCCTGGCCTCCACTGGCCACCCCACCACATGGAGGAGGAACACCAAGCTTGCCCCTGCTTTGCCACTGGGCTTGCTGGTGCTCCTTGGCACACCTCCACTGTCACTACTGCGCGGTGGAAGGCACGGCACTGTGGAAGCCACCAAACTCCAGCCTGGCTCATGCTGTTGGGTGTGATTCAATGCAGCAGTGACCCTGGCCAAGGCCAACTGCTCTGCCACATGGGTGAAAAACACTGAGCTCCACCCCAGCTCAGGCAGCTGTGCCTGAGCTGCCTGCATCAGCGCCCTCCCACAGCCACTACACAGAGGATGACCACCATGCTCCTTTATGGCTCAGGCTGCTGAGTTGTGCCATTGATGCAGCACATTCCTCCCGTGTTCTGACCCAAAGAACCACCACACTCAACCTGGCTCAACCCGCTGCCCTTAGATACCCTTCCCAACTCTTAGACCAAGCACTACTGTGGACGTTTGGCTCCCACAATTCCTCCTAGAACCTTGAACTGCAGTAGACTGGCAGTGCTGGTTTGATGGGAGATTTGTTGGCCCCTTGCTCAGACAGAAGATCCCAGTATGTACTGGACAATATGTACCCAACAATTGGGTTGACATCAGACACACTGTAGGACTGTGGGTTGGGACATACACTGTCAATAGTTGTGACTATTGGGATTAAATAACCAGATATTGGCCTGGCAGGTAAAAATAACAAAATGAAAAACGAGAATGCAATCTCAAACATCTGGTCCATCAGGAGCAACAATAGGTGACAGTGAAATGGAGGGCTTTAAAAGTCATGCACCAGAAATCTCTGAAAAACATAGCAAACATAGTAAAAAAAAATCTACGATGCTTTAGAGAAAATCAAATTAGAGGTAATGTCTTAAATAAAGACAGAAATACCAACCTAAGTAAAGGATTTGCTCAACATAGCTAGGGAAGAAATAGATTAAAAAAATAGAGGAGCATGGGAAATTGATTAAAACTTTGAAGGAACAATGTAGAAAACAAACAGAATCCATGAAACACATTCAAAGAGATATCCAAGAAACAAAAAATTCTATTGAAAACTGGCAAAACCATTTAAATGGAGCTGAGAATAGAATTTCAGACCTTGAGGCCAGGATCACAGACAGTGACTGTGAAAAGATAGAACTTATAAAAACAACAGAGGAAAATGATCTGAAAACCCAACAGCTCCAAGATGACATCAAGAGAAACAATGTAAGACGACTCATAGGCATCAGTAAGGATGGAAGAGACAATGCAAAGGACATAACTAAGCTGTTCACAGAAGTAATGGAAGAAAATTTCCCAAACATGGGGAAAAATCTGACAACAAAAAAGGGAGAAATACATAATGCCAAAGAGTCAAAACCAACATAGATCTACACCCAGACATATAATAATTAAGATCCCAGACATACAGCATAAAAACAGACCACTAAATGCTGTCAGAGAAAAGACACAACTCACTTATATCAAGGAAAGCCTATAGGAATCATGCAGACTTCTCACAAACCATCAGGTTAAGATGAGCTTGGAGTGAAGTATTTCAAGCCATAAAAGAAAACAACTTTCAACCCAGACTGAGGTAGCCAGAAAAACTATCTGTCAAATTTAATGGAAAAACAAGATACATCCATGACAAAGAACAACTGAAGAAATTCGTATCTACCAAACAAACCCTAGAAAGACTATTGAAACACATACTAGAAAGAGATGAAAATGACCACAATCTCTGGAACAACAAGACAAAGAAACCACCGGGCTGGACAAGAAATTAAACCAGGGAGGGAAGCAAGAAACCAACAACAGGTACGTAATATGGCAAAGACAATCCAGTACGTATCAGTGATATTCATAAATGTAAGTGGACTCAATTCATCTGTCAAAAGAAGCAAGTTGACAGAACGGATCAAGAAAGAGAACCTCACAATATGCTGTACACAAGAAACAGAACTAACTCAAAAAAGAGACTCACAGACTAAAAGTCAAAGGATAGAAAATAGAGATAGATCAACTATACAAAAAGTCAACAAAGAAATGACAGAACCGAATCACACCTGTGAACAAATGGACTTAGTGGATGTTCACAGAGTTATACTCAACCACATCAGAATATACATTCTTCTCAGCTGCACATGGGACATTCTTCAAAATAGACCATATATTAATTCATAAAACTTTCTTTAGTAAATGCAAATGGAGTGAAATTACCCCTTGCATAGTATCGGATCATAGTGCACTAAAGTTGAAAGTGAATGGCAAAAAATTCTTCAAATACTGCATAAACACATGGAAATTGAATAACAACCTTATGAACAACAAATTGGTTAAAGACGAAATTAAATAAGAAATAAAATAATACCTACAATACAATGAAAATGAAGACACAACATACTGTAACCTATGGGACACAGTGAAGCAGTCCTAAGTGGAAAATATATAGCAATAAATAGTCACATAAATAAAATGGAAAGAGCACAAATAAATAACCTAATGCTCCATCTGAAACATCTAGAAAAGGAAGAGCAAGTCAAACCCAAAGCTCATAGAAGAGAGGAAATTGTAAAGATTACAGCTGAAATTAATGCAATTGAAACAAAAAACAATGTAAAGAATCAACAAATCAAAGATCTGATTTTTGAGAGGATAAAAAAATCCATGAACTTCTAGCCAACCTTATCAAGAAAGAGAAAGAAAAAACTCAAATCCATGCAATAATGACTGAAAAAAGGGAAATTACTACAGATTCCATGGAAATTCATAAGATCATGAACACCTACTTTGAAAATCTCTACTCACATCAGGTGGAAGACACAGGAAATGGACAGATTTCCCCAAACATATGAACTACCAAAGCTCAATCAAGAAGATGTAACAATCTTGAATAACCCAATATCTGCTACTGAAATTGAAAACGTGATTAAAAATTTACCAATAAAGAGCCCAGGTCCTGATAGATTCATGGCTGAATTCTACGAGAAATTTAGAGAAGATTTAATGCTAACAATCCTTAAACTCTTCAGTGAAATTGAAAGAAAAGCAGTCATCCCTAACTTGTTCTTGGAAACAAGTGTTACCCTGATAACAAAACAGAGACAGACCAAATCAAAAAGGAGAACTATAGACCAATCTTACTCATGAACACTGATGCAAAGATTCCCAATAAAATACTGGCAAATAGAATGTAACAAATTGTACAGAAGATAATACACCATGACAAAGTAGGATTTATTCCGGTAATGCGGGGTTGGTTCAACACACACAAATCAGTAAATGTAACACACCACATCAGCAGAGCCAAAAATAAAAATCACATAATCATCTCAATAGACGCAGAAAAAGATTTTGATAAAGTCCAACACCTGTTCATGTTAAAACCTTTAGAAACTCAGAGCAGATGGCATGTACCTCAATCTCATAAAGGCCATTGATGACAAACCAACAGCCAAAATTGTACTAAATTGACAAAAACTGAAAGCCTTCCCTTTAAAATCAGGAACAAGAAAAGGATGTCCACTATCACCATTCCTATTCAATGTACTTCTAGAAATATTAACCAAAGCAACCAGAAAATAGGGAGAAATAAAAGGAATAAGAATAGGAAAAGAAGTTAAGTTATCACTATTTTCAGGTGACATGATCCTCTACATAGAAGACCCTAAAAACATCATTATAAGACTGCTAGAGGTAATAAACAAATTCAGCATTGTAGCTGGATACAAAGTCAACACTCAAAAATCAATAGCATTCCTGTACACAAACAAAAATTCACTGAGAGAGAAATTATGGAAATATGACCTTTCACAATATCATCTAACATAATCAAATACCTAGGAATCAACCTAACCAAGAATGTAAAAGGTCTATATGGTGAAAATTATACTACTCTTAAAAAAAAAAGATTGAAGAGGATATTAGAAAATGGAAGCATATTCCTTGCTATTGGTTAGAAAAAACCAACATTGTGAAAATGGCCATACTTTCAAAACTGTTATACAAGTTTAATGCAATCCCAATCAAAATACCATCAACATACCTCACAGACTCAGAAAAAATATTCCTAAAATTCATTTGGAAACAGAAGAAACCTAGAAAAGCAAAAGCAATTCTGGGCACAACAAAGGCAAGACAGGAAGCATCTCAATTTCTACTTTGAAAATATACTACAAAGCCACAGAAATAAAATCAGCATGGTACTGACAAAGAAATAGACCTGAGGATCAACAGAACAGATTAGAAGATGCAAACTCTCCTACAAAGACACTCATGCACCTTATATTTGACAAAGGGGACAAACATGTTCACTGGAAGAAGTATACCCTCTTTAATAAAAGAAGTTGTAAAAATTGGTATTCCACATGAAAATAGTCCCATACCTATCACCATACACTAAACTAAAGTCAAATTAGAACAGGGATCTAAATATTAAAACAGAAACACTAAATCTACTGGAACACAAAGTAGGTAAAAACCTTGAAGACATAGGGGTAGGGAGAGAATTAATGAATAAATGCAAGGTGCACAAGAAATAATTCTAGTATCAACAACTAGGATCTCATATTACTAAAATTTTTTTGCACTTCTGAAGAAATCACCAACAAACTGAAAAGAAAACCCACAGAATGGGAAAGAATTTTTGCCAACAATTCATCAGACAAATGACTTATACCCAGAACATATAAAGAGCTGAAAAACACCAAGCCCCCCAAATTCAAAGCCCTCTCCAAAAATGGGAATCAGAGATGAACATACAGCTTTTAGATGAAGATAGTCAAATGGCAAATAAATACATGAAGAAAAGTTCTCTGTCACTGGCCATTCTAGAAATGCAAATTAAAACAGCATTGAGATTACATCTCACCCTGGAAAGAATGGCTGACATCAAGAAAATAACTGATAACAAATGCTGGCTAGGATGCAGGAAAAAGGAACTCTTCTCCACTGTTGGTGGTGTGCAGACTGGTGCAATCACTATGGAAATCTCATATGGAGATTCCTAAAAGAGCTAGGATTGAAAGTCCCATTGAATCCAGCTATTCCCCTCCTGGGCATTTTCCGAGAAAAATTGAAAAGGTCATGTCACAAACATATATGTGCCCCCATGTTCATAGCAGCCCAGTTTGTGATAGCTCAGTCTTGGAAACAATCAAAATGCCTATCAACTGCAAAGTGGATAATAAAAATGGGATATTTTTAGACAATGGAATGTACTGAGCTATAAAAGAGGATGATCTTGAGGTCTCTGAAGGTAAATGGAGGCCACTTGAAAATATCCACATTAGTGAAATAAAACTCACATGATTAAATTTCACATTGTCTCTGTAGTGTAAGAAACAATAAAAAACTGAGAGAATAATGGAAACCAAAAAGTATAATAGATACTGTGAAATCAAAGGGAAGGAAAGTGCTTTAAAGAGTATAATGGTATTTACAGTATGTAAGATAAATGACCATATTCCTGATTTCTGTTGTACTATTGAACCAAAGGATTTGTACTATCAATGTGTGAGTGTCTATCCACTATTTATGCTTTGATTTTGTGATGTTGGCAACTATTTTTTAAGACAACAATGAGAAATATAATAACTAACGATTCTATGATGATAATTTTTTAAATTTGATATTGTTCTACACCTCTCTTCTGTTTTTCTATTTTCTTTAATATTCTTCTCTTTATTTGAAAAAAAGCAAATATGCAATATGTCAACCATTGTTAAATTTCTTTCATTGTTTTGAAGACTTGTATTGTCATTGTTTTGAATCTGCTGTTGTTGTTTATGCCTTTTGATTTTTGTTTTTCTTTTCTGATTTCTCTCTTTTTTAAATAAAATTTAAATGAAAGAATCACATGATTACCTCAACAGGTGAAGAAAAAGCTTTTGATAAAATCCAACACTCATTCATGATAAAAACCATACAGAAAATCAGAATAGATGGTATTTACCTCAATCTGAAAAAAACATCTATTAAAAAAAGGCAACATCAAACTAAATGAACAAAAACTGAAAGCTTTCATTCTATGATCAGGAAAAAAGACAAAGATGTCTACTTTAACTACTATTGAATATAGTTCTGGAAACTTTAGACAGCTATTAGACAAAAATGATAAATAAAAGGAATAAAGATAAGAAAGTAAGAAGGTAAATTGTCATTATTCACAGATAACATGATACTCTATATAGAAGCCCCAAAAACTCCACCAAAAGATTTCTATGTATAATAACTAAGTTGAGTAAAGTAGCTGGATACAATGTCCACACTTGAAAGTCAAAAGCATTCATTTATATAAACAGTGAATATACTGAGAGGGAAATTAGGGAAGCCACACCCTTTACACTAATGTTCAAAATAATGAAATACTTAAAATTTGAAATGAAATAATCTAAGAAAGGAGGTAAAACCTCTATATATTGAAACTCATAGTACTTTAAAAAAGAGATCAAAGAAGATATCAGAACATGGAAAAATCTCTTCTACACCTGGAAATGAAGAGACTGGAAAATTTAGGCTGTCTATTGAATCTGTCACTTGCATAGTAAACAGACAGTTTTAAACTGAGCCAAAGTTCTGTAATTTCCAGATTTCACTTTTATTAGTATGGCTTGCCAGCATCTGTGCATAGGCTATATTTTATGTGACTATCTCTAAGCACATTGAAGATAAGATGGACACACAGGGTCTTTGTTTTCAGTAAGGGTCATTGGTGTCCAGCTTTCCACTGGTCCCTGAAGTAAAGACCCTATACTTAGACTGCCTCCCACCATAAAGGCCAATCAGCTTCTACACTTTGTCTGGGACTGTATTCAAACTCCTATTCTTTTGTCTTGACCTTAGAATCAGTGAAATTCTCCAATTACAGAGTTTGTTTTCTCAAGAGCCTGTGACTAAGTTTTATATTCTGATCTCAAGATTTTAGTTTTATGTGTCACTGTCATATTTTTCTTGATGCCAAGGTATTACAGTGGGTGTTCATTTCCTCCCTGTAGCATGGGAACAGTTATATCTTGGAGTTATGGTGAAAATGTGGAGATTTTCTGATCTTGTTGTGCAAGAATATTCCAGAGTGATTACAGTTGCAGGCTACCTGTAGACTGTCACCTTCCTATACCCATTATTGCACTTTATTTGTTTATGGGTGTCTTATCTAGAACAACATTGCCTGTTCCAATATTTTGTAGTGTTTCCTCTAGTGTTTAACATTTCCAAAGTTCTCAGTTTTACATTAAGGCCTTTGCTTCATTTAGGGTTGGTTTTCATAAAGATGGAAGATAAGGAGTGGTCTTTTTAAACGTCTACATTCTGGATATTTAACTTTTGTATATTTATTTTTTGTAAAGACTGTTTCCTAAGTGTATGATTTTGGTGAACTATTCTTCACTTGGTCGAACATGTCCAGATTCGTTTCTGGGTTTGCTGTTCTGTACAATTAGTCTGTTCATGCAAATATCATACTTCTATCATTTTGATTTTATCGCGTGTTCTGAAATCAGGTACTATGATTCTTTGGTCTTTTTCTGAAGATTGCTTTAGCTTCTCAGGTTCTTTTGTGTGCATATATGTAGTTTAGGATTGTTTGTTTGTTTGTTGTTGAAGAGAAGAACTTATTATTCAGTTCAGGATGGGCTTCATTTCAGTACATAACCCAGGCTGTACTCAAACTAACAGTGATCCTCATGTCTCAACTTTTTGAGCACTGGGATTGCAGGCATGCACCATTACATCTGACTGAGGATTTTTTAAAAATTACATGAAAAATGGTACTGTTCTTTCGATGGGGGTTGCCATGATACATTGCTTTGCATAGCATGCACACTTTATTAATTTTTCTCACACTTAAACTTCAAGGGTCTTTCCCTAATGTATCTATTATCTTCTATTTTTTTTCTTGAATGGTGTGTAATATTTATTGTAAAGTCTTTCTCATTACCACCTAGGAAACATATTCCTAGATATTTTGTTTCTATTCTTAGTGGGATTGACTTCCTCATTTATTTCTCAGCAAATTAACTTTCAGTGTAGATAAATACTACTGATATTTTATGTTCATGAGGCATGTTTCAAATTTATTGAATTCATTTTGCTGGTTCATAATCATTTGATGAAAACTTGAAGCTTTTATGTGCTTAGAACTACATCATATGCAGAACTTATCAAAACACAATATTGAATAGAGCATTACCATTAATCAGAATAGAGCAAAACAGTAATAAAAATATTTGCCTTCAAAGAGATGGTAGGAGGAAGTCCCCCTTATTTGCTATGGTCAACCTCCCAGGAGACGCTCAGATTTCTGGTTCCCATTTGCTAACGGGGGGGGGGGGGCAGGAGAAGGGGGATAGGGGAAATGGAATGTTCGACTCTAGGCCGTGCATCAGTAGGTTCACTATTATTTAGCGGGGAGGCAGGCTGGTTGTTTGGTTTCACAGCATCCTAAGTTCCTACATGGTGCAGATCTCAGGAGCTCCTGGTGATTCTCCCCTGGAAGGGCCACAGTCTGCCACACCACCACTGCCTACCCAGTTATCCTAATTTCTTCCTATATTAGTTTGTGGCTTGAGTACAGGAAGGCTATTGATTTTTTAATGTTGACTTTGTATACAGGTCCACTTCTGAATAAATTTATTAAATCTAGAAGTCTTTCAACGGAGTTTTTGTCATCTTCTCTATAGAGTATCATGTCATTTGCAAATAATAATTTAACTTGTTTTCCTATCCTTGTTCCTTTTATTGCTTTCTCGTCTCTATTTTCTCTGGGTAATGTTTCCAGAACTATAGTGAATAGCAGTCACAGTAGTGAACATTCTTATGTTGTTCCCAATGTTAGAGTGAAATCTTTCAATTTTCCACCATTTGGTATAGTGCTGGTCCTAGATGGTTTTATCAGATTAAAGTAAAGATGATTTCTTAAAATTTTCTGTAGGACTTTTATTATGAATGGATGTTACCCTTTGACAAATGCTTTTTCTGCATCTATTTAGATGATCATGTGGTATTTGTCTTGGCTCTGTTAATATGTTATATTACATTTATTGATTTAAATAGATCAAACAATCCCTGCATCCCTGAGATTAATCTCCTTGCTCATGCTGTACAGTATTCTTGGTGATTTGCTAGATTATTTTTGGCAGGATCTCATTAAGGATTTTTGCATCTATGTTCATTAGGAAGACTGGCCTGTAGTTTTTTTTTTTTTTTTTTTTCTTAGTTGTATCATTCTCTTATTTTGGTATCAGAGTAATGCTTGCTTCCAGGAGTGATTTTGCATGTACTGACTTTCTTTCAAATACAATGAAGAGTTTCAGCATTAATGGAGTTAAATCTTCTCTAAATTTCTAGTAGAATTCACTAGTGAACGTATGAGGCACTTCATTTTTCTTCATTAATGTTTTTCATTATACTTTTAATTTCATTGGCTGATATTTTGTTATTTAGAATATTTATATCTTTTGATTCAGATCTGGTTCATATGTGTCCAAGAATCTGTCCATTTCTTTTGAGCTTTCCATCTTTTTAAGGTAAAGTTTCTTGAAGTACTTATTAATACTCTTCTGTATTTCCACAGGAACAATGTGATTTTTGCTCTTCTCATTCCTAATTGATTGAGATTGATTTTTTCTTTCATGTTTTTGATAAAGCTGGCTAGAGATTTATCAATAATTTTTAATCTTTCTAAGAATCAACACATCAATTCATTGACTCTATTATTTTCTTAATCTCAATTGCATTACGTTCTGCTGTAACATTTATTATTTCCTGTTTTGTGCAAGCTCTGACTTCAATTTTTTCTTCCTTTTCTAAGAGCTTGTGCTTCTACATTAATGTGTTATTTTGAGCAAATTTTGTTTTCCTGATGTGAGCATTTACTTCTATAAATTTTCATTATAAGACTATGCCCATTGTGCCCTATAAGTTTTGGTATGTTTTATCAAAGTTTTCATTTAATTTTAGACACTGTTTAATTTCTTTTTTTATTTAAATAGAGAAGAAGGAAAAAAAGAAAAAGAAAGGACATAAAAAATGCAGTAAAAGGGTACAAATAATACAGTATTTCTAGAAAAAAATATATACAGTACGAAATCACCAGTTAACAGGCTACACATTATCTTCCCAGAAACAGTTGTCCATATCACTAAATTAAAGCATATAAAGTGAACATTCATACAGTGGAATTGGAGACAGTTCCGTTCAATGATCCAACAAAAGCTCAGTTATATGGTTTTCCTCCTACACTCTCGAACATTCCTGCGGTTATATCCCTTAGTCCACCTTACTTTCCTCTCTTTTTTACAGTAACAATTAGACTTTGAGGGTTTTATTACTCTCACGGTTCTTATGACTTTTTTGAAGAGAATAAAAACAAATGTGACTAAGCAAAACAGGGTCAGTTAGAACAGAAGGGTGGGCATAGCACGTGATGCAAAAATAGAATACCAGGTGATCAAAAGTGGTTACCACTGTGCCTCTTGCTATTTTCAAATTGAGTTGTCTATATCATCAGGCATAATAGAATTGATCAAAACAATATGGAACAAAACCAATAAAATCTACACTGAGGACCTTACAGGACTTCAAAAAAAAAAAAAAAGATGATAGGCAATCCATATTGGACATCATAGTATATCTTATTGCCTTCAAAGTGATTGCCTATACCCTCAAACTTGATACTATCAAACAAAATAGAGTATATAATAATCAGACAGAACAAGATGGGGAGAGCAATACTGGGGTTCAAGTCAGGTTAATAGGACAACAAAAAAGTTACAATAATATGTCCTGTTATTCTTTAATTTAGTTTTCCCTTAATTAAAAAATGAGAGGAAATAGATTAATGTAAAAATAGGGGGAAGACTGAGATAAGAGAGGATATTGTAATAGAACAATGCAGGGCAGAACCGAGCAATTCGAGCATCATTGTGTTTCACCACCAGATAATCTAACATAATAGTAGTCACCATAGTGTCTCTTTCCTTAAATTATTTGAGTGTAACTTCGTGTGCTATAATATCAAGCATATCTAGGCAGTGTGAAGCCTTTCAAGAGCATGCAAGAATTACAGGGTATTTAGAACCTGCTAATAGAAAACAAACAATAGTTTCTATATTATCTCTTTGCCTATAAAGAGTTTGTTTATACTATAGCATATAGTGAAATATAGTAAGATACAACATGTTAAAACCAGTGGAAACAGATGTACTACAGCTTGATGGGACTTTAAAACAAGACAATATTAAATCAGCCCTAGCTTTTATGTTGTGTTGCTTTCTTCAAAATAGCTAAAATTTTTCTCTGATCCATTGGTTGTTTAGTCACATGATATTTAATTTCCATGTGTTTATATAGTTTTTGTGGAACATTTTTGTTGATTTTCTATTTCATTGCACTATGGTCAGATAATATTTATGGGATAATTACAATTCTTTGCATTTACATAAGCATGCTCTGTGGGCTAATATGTAGTCTATTTTGGAGAGTGTCCCATATGCACATGAAAAGAATATGTACTCTGATGTTATGAAATGGAACACTGTAGATATTTACCAAGTGTACCTGTTTACAGGTTTGTATTCATTCTGATGCTTCTTTGTTGAATTTTTTGTCTGGTTGATCTATCTAATAGTAAGAGTGGGGTATTAAGCCTCCCCAGTACAGTTGTGTTAGAGCTTATTTGATTTTTGTGTCCATCAATATTTTTGGTAGGTAGTTTAGTGCACTTTTGTTTGGTGCATATATACTTATGATTGCCATTTTTTTTCCTGGACTTTTACCTTTTTAAGTATGTAGTGACCCTCTTTACTTCTTTTGCTCAGTCTTACACTGAAGTTCATATTGTCTGTTAATACAAAAGCTACCCCTGCTTTTTACTGAGGTCATGCCACATGCAGTATTATTTTCCATCCTTTAAGTATATGAATTTATTTTTTTAACTAAGTGTGTTTTTTGAATGCAGCATATTGTCAGTTTTTGCTGCTTATTCTATCCACCAGTCTGTTTCTTTTGGTTGCTGTTTTGAGTCCATTTAAAATGATGGTTATGACTAATAAGTATTGGAATATTTTTCCACATTATTTTCCTCTTGTTGGATCCCTGTCTTTCCTGTTTAACTGTTTGCCCTGCCTGGTGGCTTCATTCTTTTGATTTTCTTCTTGCTGTGATTTTCATTTTCATTTTCTAATGTACACTTTGCAGCATTCTGAAGAGCTGGATTGGTAGTCATGAATTTTCTCTCGTGTTCTTTTTCTTGGAAGTTTTCTATTTCTCCATCAATTTTGAAAGATATTTTTGTAAAGTACATTAGTCTTGGTTGGGAGTTGATTTCTTTTAGGGCTTGAAACACCTCACTCCAAGTTTTCCTTGATTTGAGGGTTTGGGTTGAAAAATCTGTTATGATTCTGATGGCTTGCTTTTATAGATGAATTGTTTCTTTTCTCTAATTACTTTTAATATTTTGTTCTTGTGCTGAATTTCTGGAATATTGATTACATATGCAGTTGTATAGATTTTTATTTTGGTCATGGTTGTTTTGTGTTCTACGTGCTTCATATATCTGTATTTGAGATACTCATTTCCATGCTTAGAAAGTTTTCTATTTATTTCTGTTAAGAGTTTTTTTATGGCATTTATGCTGTCTCCAGCTTTCTCATTGACCCCAATAAAACTTTTGTTGTTCTTCTCTTTTTCACCTTATCCCTGTTGGATTGATATCTAATAGTCTTTTACTATTTTAAAAATATTTTTCTTTTCGTGATCACTACCTACAGTTCTATCTTCAGGATATGATATTTTATCCTTATCTTTATTCAATACGCTACATATACTTTCAATGGACATTTTAATTTCTTGGATTTCTGTTTGGACATGTTTCATGGATTCCATATTTTTTCCTATCAAGCGTTCGTTCTTTCCATTATTTTCCTTAGCTCTTTTATTCTTTTATCTGTGTCTATTCTAGTATTCTTCATTTTAAGCGTCATCTATTTTTGTACCTAAAAGACTATTTTTTCTATAGTTTTTTTTTCCATTTCTTTTTCACTTATGTTGCTATCTTTTCAGAAATTTCCAGTGTTTCACTTTCCATTTTCTCTATCTCATTGTTCTCTGGGTTTTTACTGGGTGGTTTAGGGGCTGTGTTTGGACTTTGCTGCTTTGTCTTGCCATTTTATACTTTCTCTTTTTTTAATTTTCTATGTTGATGGTTGTCAATTTCTTAGTGTAGATTGTTACAGTATTCGCCCAAGGAGATATCTGTTCTTCATTAATGTCTTCTTCATAAGTTGGTTCTTTATGTCTGTTCCAAGAACCTATCTTCCCAATTTGTGAAGGATGAAAACTTACTGTTTTTCTGAACACCCATTCCTTTGGTACCAGACTCTGGTGATGATTATGACCCCACACAATTACAGTGTTACTTTACAAGGGAGAAAAACTGATTAGAACATGTATGACATCCTGTCTAAATCAGTACAGTTAGCAATATGAATAGTTTCAAGTACAGTTTATCTACTGATAAACTGTGGAAACTATTAACCTATTAACTACAGGACCAAATTCTAAAGTCATATAACCATATCCAACATATTCCATATACTTGTATGCAATGATTTTATCATTAGTGGACTGATTTTATTGTGTTGCAGAGGGAGTGTTACAATGGATAGAGGACAAGATAAAGTGATGAATATGGTCAAATGTAGTAGAATGGGGGCTGGACATGAAAGGATGATCACCTGAGTTTTGGGAAACTGGAGGATACAAGATAAAAAGAATAAAAGGGAAAGTGAAAGAGTATTAAAGTGCATCAGAAAGAGAATAGACAATGTTTACTCACATGAAAGTATCATAAATTCAAGAGGTAGTTGAAGAAAGAGAGAAAGAGGATTAGCAGAAGAAAAAGGATGAAAGTATTTTTTATTTAAAAAGAGAAGAAGAAAAAGCAGCCTAAAGAGTAAAAACAAGAAGAAAGAGAAGAAAGACTAAAAACAAGAGAACAGAAGAACCAAAAATAAAAGAAAAAAATAAAAATAACTGTGAAACACAAAACATAACAAGACAAAATTCAATCAGGCAGGGAAAGGATAGACAATAAGATAAAGTAGAATAAAAGGAACAAAATGTCTCTGATGTTCACAGTTCTGTGGCAGTGTCTAAGATAGTTGTCAGAAGTGTGTGGTGTACTCCATTCAAATTTGTCATGGGATTTTGGCTGCATGTGGAGCTGATCTTGCTCTGAGTATGGAATCAAGCTATTCTTCTGTTGGAATTCTCCAGAGTCTTTTGATACAGAATGGCAGACCTGCATGTTTATAGTCTATGTGTCTGTGAGCTGAAGCTCAACATTGGTTCACCTAACTTACCAAATGCTGCCTCCTCAATGCTGCTTCAGACTTTCCATACTGCTGGTCTCACTTGGTCCTGCATGTGTATCTGTGCCAGGGCCTGGTGGTTTCACTGCTCACATCTGTTTGTGCCTGCCAGGACCTGTCCTGGTCTCACTGATTGCTCTTTCTGCTGCCTGGAATGTGTGCCCATGTGGGTTGCTGGGCCTGATCTTGCTGGTTGTTTTGCCTACGTCTGGGAACGTGTCTGCCTTTCTAAAACTTTTGGATGCATCATTAGTTTATTTAAAATATTTATATTTTAAATTGGCACTATTGCTATAAACTTCCCTCATTATGACTGCTTTTGCTAGGTTCTGTAAGTTTTGGCATATATTGCTTGCATTTTCAACTATTTCACATAATTATTGTGTTTTGTGTCTTAGTTTTGCAAAGACCCACTGTTCTTTAAAAATAACTTATTTAATTTTCATGAATTTGTGTAATATCTAGTTTCTTTTGCTGTTAAAATTGATTATATTCTTGTGATCTGAAGTTATATAGAACATGCTGCCACCTTATAAAATTCTATCAGATTATATTTTAGCATAAAATATAGTCTTTCTAGAGTCTGTTTTATGTGTTGATGAAAAGAATGTGTATCCTGTATCTGATGGATGGAATTTCCTACAAAGGTATGTTGGGCCCATTTAATCTAGACTACAGCATAACTAGGTTTGTTACTTTCTTAAGTATGAATTCTCTCCTTTGATGCTACTCTGGTATAGAAATCCTGAGCTATTGTATTGATGCCTCTCTCCATTCTTACCAGCATTTGTTATACAAATGTATGTTTATAACTTTAGATGCCTTTGGATTTACAGTTATTATAGCTTCTTGTTTGGACTGGTCCTTTGATCATTATATAGTGAGTTTCTGTATCTCTTTTCACAATTTTTTTTTTGTCTTTTTCATTTTTATCGGTACCGGGGATTGAACTCACGACCACCTGCTTGCAAGGCAGGTGCACAAATCTTGTTTTAATGTCTTTTCTATACTTCTCACTTCAGTTCTTAATTTTCTTGATTATCATTTTTCATTTTTCTTTTTAGTATGAAGGACTGAAACAAGGATTTTCACTTTTTTATATTATACAAGCTCTTAATACGTCATATGTGCATCAGACTAGACTATAACTTACAACTTCCATGTCTTATACACTCAGAGTGCTGGTATTCCAAGATTGCACTACCATGCCTAAATTTATTGTTTCTTTTCATTTTCACTCTATTTGTGTCTTTAGTGGTAAAATGAGTGTTTATGGGCAACATATCATATCACTGAGGCTTGTTTCCATATATATTCACACAATATTTAACTTTAATTTGGAGAATTTACATGCAAGGTTATTGTTGATAACAAAACTGATTCATGTTGTTTTGTTGATTTTTCATCTAATTTTTTGAATATTGTTTTTTTCCACTTTGGCCCTTTTTGTTTTGGCATTTTATTATGCTAATACCAACTGATTCTAATTCTCTTTTGTGTATCTATATGCATATTGGGATTTATAATTTTATGTGATTTCATTTACTTTTGAATTTAGGACTTTGTTAATATTTTGTACTATGTTTTGAATGGTAATGATTTTCTGCATTTTTACATGGCTTAGAAGATTTTTTTATTTCTCTTTCTTTTCTGAAAGGAACTTTGCTGAATATAGTACCTTACATTGGTCCTCATTTTCATTCATGATTATGTCATTCTTTCCTTCCTGACCCATAGTGTTTTTCCTGATAAATTTGCTGTTATTTTAATGATGATATACTTAACTATGATTTGGTGTTCTTTATATATTTTATTTGAATTCTGGCATTGTCATGTTTTGTTGACATTTGGGTATAATACAGCATGATACATGTTTTCTGATCAGGTCTATTTGTCATTCCTTGAGTTTACTGCTTCTGAATGTTTTCCCTAGTGTTGGATAATTGTCTAGCTGTTATTTGTTTAAATGTTTCCTATTTATTCTCCATTTTCTTCATCCTCTCAAACACACATAATGAAAATATATTCATGCTTAGTAGTATACACAGTTCCTTGAAACTGACTTCCTTCTTTTTTATTGATCTGAGCAATATAGTTTTAAAAAGCTATATTCAAGATGAGACATTCTTAGTTTGGTTGGTCTTCTCTGGATTTTTAGAGGCTTTAAACAGCATTTTTATTTTCCTTAATGTGTTTTTCAATTCTTGGTGTCTTAATGTGTTTTTTCACTTCTTTTTTTCAAGAGATATGTGGAAGAAGTAATTGCAGTGGCCATGGTGGTTGTGCTCCATGCAACAGTGGGGGTAGACTATCAAATATGCTGTCATTCTTGCAAACCCAATGACGCTACTAAAAATTGAAAAGCAATTAATGTCATCTGAAGTGGTAGCAGTAGTGCATGTTGTGTATGCACTTAGGCCACACTGAGGCCTGGACAATGAGCAAACTATCTGTAGTCTATTTCTCAATCTGTAAATATAAGTCATAAATTGTGACTTTTCTCTAAATAAATAAAAGACTGAGGGATTACAGAGGGAAGAATTTTTATGAACACTTAATCATTCAAGTAATATATGTTAAAATCAACAATGATATGTCTTTTTCATAATATATACCCTTTGTACACTGTAATGATAAATAAACCTGACCTTTATCCTCTTATTATTAAAAGCTTGTAACCTTTGTATATTCATGAGAAAATACTTCACACTGAGCTGAAGACATAGCTGACAGATTTCTTGCTTAGCACATGCAAAATCTAGAGTTCAATCCCCAACAGTGAAAAAAAAAAATCACACAGGTCATAAATGCACGATATTGTACAGTATACTGACAAGTAATTTTCAAAATTCCCATTTTTAAAAACAATAATGATTGAGAAAATGTAGAATATAAGGTGACTAGAAGGTATGTAATATCTTACATTCAATCCTGTAACCAGAAAATGGTATTATTTAAAACTAATGAAGTTTGAATAGAATCTGTGGTAAATACTAATTTAAATGTTGGCTTATTTTTTTTGACAGAAATTCCATGTTAAAAAAAATAGTACATTGAAAACTGGGTGTAAAATATATGGGAATAAAAAATTCTTCACAAATGTTCTCTAAATTGAAGCTTATAGTAAAATATAAGTTATTTTAAATGTGCTACATTGATAATCAGAAAGTGATTTACTCTGAAGGGTAGAATAAATTTGCAAGTTACATAATTTAGAACTTATTGTTTTAAACAAAGTCACAGAAAACTATATTTATATCTTTATTAGATAATTTAATTTCAAAAATTTGCTATTTCTACAGTCCTTGAAATTTTAAAAATGATTTATATTTGTATGTCAAAATACTTTCCAGTTCTCTCAAAGTATTTATTTGAGCAAGTACTCTGTAAACTTACACCTATACAAGTGAGACATAGACTACTATTGACTCAGAATATTTATAAGTAATTTTCATTACTGACCATATAAACTAATTTGTGGAGAAAAAACCAATTTATATATTAAAATATGTATTACCCTCAAATATTTACCATTTAACATTTAATAAAATGTATATCTCTGAAAATTCATGCCATTGTGCTCTTTTCTGTGCTAATAATTTTATTTACTGCATTTGGAAGAAACTATTTTCAGTGTCTTATGATTTTCAAAAAGTTTGAAAATTCATAGTTTGAATACATTTTATAGAAAAATCATTATAATCAAGCAATTTTAAGATACAAAAATATAACAGGCTAATATTCCATAGTTAATGTAGGATAAAATTTTACTTAAATAAGAATTAATGCTAGTGGTATAGTTGTGAGCACTTGTGTTCCATGGAAAATAAGGAATCATTTAAAATTTTCCCAATGGTATGTGCAGCAAGGGGTCAGAGAAATGTATAATTGTTTGTCATCAAAAATTATAAATTATAACATAGAACCTACCAAGTTGTGATGAAACAGAAATTTTAAGCTGAACAATTAACAGTAAGGAGAAAAAAAATGTAGTAAAATTCTTCCATAACAAAATCTATTTCTTCTTCCAGCAGATCTAGAGTCTCTATTTTAAAATTTAGATCTTTGATCCATTTTGATTTTAGTTTGGAGCAGGGTGATAGATATGGGTCTAGTTTTAGTCTTCAGTGTGCAGAGAGCCAGTTTTCCCAGCACTGTTATTAAAGAGGCTATGTTTCTTCCAGTACATATGTTTGTCCCTTTTGTCATAGATAAAGTAATTGAGTACTGTTGGATTTATTTTTTTCATATTCTTATAGATTCTGCTGTTCATCAGGTGTGACTTTTTGACCAGTACTGTGCTGCTTGTATTATCACAGCGACACTGTCATATAATTTCAAGTCAGAGATTGTGATGCCACCCACCTTGCCTTTGTTACCCAGAATTGTATTCACTATTCTGGGAGTTTTCTGGTTCCAAATGTATTTCAGGAATATTTTTTCTACTTTTATGAAGTATGCTAATGGTATTTTAATTGGAATTGCATTAACTCTGCATGACAATTTTGTGCATATGGCCATTTTATCCATGTTGGTTCTTGCCACACGAGACGGTGGAATATCGTTTCATTTTCTAATATTCTCTTTGATCTCTATTTTCACAATATTCTAGTTTTTAGAAAGGAGAGGTTTAACTTCCTTTTCTAGATTGATTCCTATGGATTTTATTTTTTACTTTTAAAAAATTATTTATTTTGATCAGATATTTATGCATTTTAGATATGCATAATGATTACATTTATTAGAAAGAAATTATACTTGCACATGATAAAACTTTTTTCCCCATTCTCCTACCCACTTTTCAACTCGTTCTCCCCTCTCTATGTACAAAAGCTTTGCTTCAATGATTTCTTCTTTACTCATTTTTACCTTCATGTTTCCAATAACCTTTCCCCTATCACTTGTTCCCCTCCATACTTGAACGTTTTTTCCTATTTCACAATACCTATTATACATGTTGACTCTTACTCTTCCAATTTCAGACAACAGAGAAATAATGTAGTAATTACACTGGTACATCCAATTTCTGTCACTTAAGAGTATGGTCTCAAGGTTCACCCATTTCCCTAAAATTATCTCCATTGTATCCTACTTTATGATGGAGTAATACTTGATTATATTTTTTTAAAACCCATATCTTCTTTATCCATTCCTCAGATGATTGGTATTTGGGTTGTATCCAAGACTTGCTTAT
Source organism: Cavia porcellus (assembly GCF_034190915.1). Taxonomy (NCBI): domain Eukaryota; kingdom Metazoa; phylum Chordata; class Mammalia; order Rodentia; family Caviidae; genus Cavia; species Cavia porcellus. The sequence continues at coordinate 28,543,488 of NW_026947486.1, read as the reverse complement.
TATAAATCGTGCTGCTATAAACATGGATGTGCACACATCACTGTGGTTTGATGCTTCTAATTCTTTCAGGCAGATATCCAGAAGGGTAATGACTGAGTCAAATGGGACCTCTAGTCCTAGTGTTTTCAGAAATTTCCATCTTGATTTCCACAGTGTTTATACCAGCCTACACTTCAACAAACATTGGAGAATGGTTCCATTCTCCCCACAACTGCGTCACAATTTGATATTGGTCAATTTATTGGAAATAATCATTATTTTTGAATGACATGGGATTTCTGCTATGTTTTAATTTGCATCTGTGTAATGGACAATGATGTTGAACATTTTTCAAATGTTTATTTGATGTTTGTATTTTTATTTTAAAGAAAAACATTAAAAACAATGGTACAAAATTTCAAAATTACATTGTAGGATAATAAAAATAGTTTGAACATTACATATTGTTATTTTTAAGGTAGTTGCTCATATTACAAGAGATGCACATGAAAAATTGTTCAAAAGAGGTGGGAGTACAGCTCAGTGGCATAGCAACTGTCTGGCAAGCACCAGATCCAGAGTTACTTATCTGGTACCACAGGAAAAAAAAATCGATCAACCAATTTAGCCACAAACAGTTTTTTTTCAGTGAAGTAACAGTAATAATCAGTATAACTATCCTAATTATTTTGTGTGTATATATTTATTTTTCTTTCTCCTTCCTTCTTTTCTTCTTTACCCCATCCCAGTTTCTCTTTCCTTCTAAACAGTTTCTTTTCACTTCAAAATATATATTGTATATTTGAAATCTTACTTTTTCAGTTTCTTAAATTAGAGAGACAATACAATGTTTACACAAATGAGTCTGACTTATTTCACTTATGAGTATATTCTCAAGTTGTATCCATTTCCCTATAAATATTTCATGTTTATCCTTCATTAGAGTTAAGCAGTACTCCATTGCATGAAAATACCACATCCTTTGTGGTCATTCCTTGACTGATGGGCATTTCAGTTGCTTTCAATATTAAGTTATTATAAATTGTGCTACTATAAACATAGGTGCACATATATAGCTGTGATATTAACTTTTTAATTCTTCTGGAAAATACCCAGGAGGGTAATTCATGGGTCAAATGGTCCCCCTAATCCTATGTTTTGAGGAATCTCCATACTGATTTCCATAGTGATTTCACCAGTCAACAATCCCATCAACAGTGGAAAAAGATACCTTTTCCTCACAGACCTTCCAACCTTTGTTATTGGTAGATCTCTCTCTCTCTCTCTCTCTCTCTCTCTCTCTCTCTCTCTGCTCTCTTTCTCTCTCTCTCACTTGCTTTTTTTTTTTTTTTTAACCAGGAATCAAACTCATGATCTCACGCTTGCCAGGCAGGCACTTATGCTGCTGAGCTAAATCCCAATGCTATTGCTTGATTTCTTGATATTAACCATTCTTGCTAGAATGAGATGGAATCCTAGTGTTTTAACTTGCATTTTTTGATGTCCCATGATGTTGAAAATTTTTCCATATATTTAGTTTTGATTTGTATTTCTTCAACTGAGAAGTGTGTACTGACTTCCGCTGTCCATTTTTTAATTGGCTCTTTGAATTTGGCAGCCTGGCATTACAATTCTTTATATGGGTTAGGCATTACAATTCTTTATGTGGGTTAAGATCCTTAGTCTGAGGGACAATTGGATATAATTTTTCCTACACTGTCTTTTCCTTTTGTTGATGATTTCTTTTAATGTGCAAAAGTTTTTAGTAAGATGTTGATTCTTTGAAATATTTCCCATGCAGTCTGGGTTTCGTTGATGAAATTTCTATCTATACATATTCCTTCAGGAAGATTTCTATGTACTTTCTCTTTCAATAGATTTCATGTTTTAGTTATAATAGTTACATTTTTGATGCATTTTGATTTTAGTTTAGTGTATGATGATAGACATGGGTTTAGTTGTAGTCCTTGGCATGTATAGAGCCAATTTTTTCAGCACCATTAATTAAAAGGTTTACCTTTCTTACAGTAAACAAATTTGGTGACTTTGTCAAATATAAAGTGGCTGAATTTTTTTTTTTTTGTTTTTCCTCTGCATCTTCTATTCTGTTCCACTGATTTTCAGTAATAAATGCTGACAGTGCTGTGGGGGGAAGAGGAATCCTCCTGTTTTATTGGTGGGAGGTCAGACACATACTACCACTGTGGAAATCAGTATGGAGATTCCTCAAAAAGTAGGATTAATGGTCATATTCAACTCAATCACTCCCCTTTGAATATCTAACTTCCTGGAAGAATTTAAAACATCATACCAGAGCTGAACATCAGTGAGCTGAATCCCAGCACATGGTGAAGCTTTGGGACATCACTCCTACCTGGTAAGATGGCATCCAGTGTGCTAAATCAACATAGGATGCATAGAAAGTCCCCATGGGCCTAGCTGTAGCACAGCCAGCAACATCCAAGTGGATAGCAGTTGCCTGGAGTCTGCCCTGGGAGCCAAAAGTGGGCGAGGTGATTCTCAGTGCATGGGGGAAACTTTGGGACATCTCTTGAAACTCTAACATATAGGAAAACGAAAAAAATGAAAGAGCATAATGCAATCTCAAACTTTCAGAACAACACAAGCATGGACACAGAAGAAAATGAAAGCCATACACCTGAAATTCCTGCAATGATAACAACTGACATAAAAAAATCAACTCTGGGAAGCTATAAAAGAACTCAGATCACAAATAATCTCCCAGGTAAAAGAAGAAATGATAAATGTATGAAAGAAATGCTGAACATTTCTAAAGAAGACATAGTGAAAAAATTAGAGGAACAATGCAAAAAGATGGAAACTGAATAAACAAGATAGAAAACAACAGAATGCATGAAGCAGATTCAAAAAGATACAAGAAATCAAAACATCCATCACAAGTTGGCAAAACTACCTCAATGAAAGTGAGAAAAGAATTTCAGAGCTCTAAGACAGGATTACAGTTAGTGAACAAGAAAGGAAAGATCTTTTAAAAATAACAAGGAATTAGGAAATAACAGTTAAACAGCTGCAAGATGATGCAAAGAAAAACAACATAAGATTGACAGAAATAAACGAAAAAGATGGTGACAACACAAATGATATCAGGAGGCTATTTACAGAAGTAATACCTGAAAATTTCCAAAACATAAGAATGGAAACTGACATTCAGGTGAGTGAAGCAAATAAATCTAAAAAAAAACCATAATCAAAATAAAACTACACCCAGACACATAATAGTCAACACTGCAGAAATTCAACATAAGAATGGAATATTAAAAGCTATTAGAGAAAAGAGACAGATGACCTATAAAGGAAAGCCTGTCAGAATCACAGCAGACTTCTCAATAAAGACAATGAAGTAAACAAGAGCATGAAATAGTATTTCAGATTCTAAAGGAAAATAACTTCCAACCCAGGTTGATGTACCATGCAAAACTGTCCTCCACAATGGATGGAGAAATAAGATAATTCCATGACAAAGAACAGCTGAAAAATTCATGACCAGCAAACCAACCCTGCAAAGAAAACTGAAAGACATTCTATATAGGCTTAAGAAAAATGCACTAACCAAGGAAATAGTTAAACAGAGGGGAAAGGTAAAGAATCAACAGCAGAAAGTTAACATGTGAATAATAAACTAATATGCATCATTTCTAACTATTAATGAAAATGGCTTCAATTCATGAATTAGAAGAAACATACTGACAAAGTAGATCAAGAAAAAACATCCGGGCTGGGAATTTAGCTCAGTGGCATAAGCACCTGCCTTGCAAGCAGGCAGTCGTGAGTTCGATCCCCAGTACCGATAAAAAGTGAAAAAGAAAGAAAAAGAAAAACATCCAATCATATGCTGACACAAGAAACTCATCTAAACCAAAATGAAACTCATAGAATGAAATTCAAAGATGAAAAAAAAAAAAAAAAAAAAAAAAACTACTTCACGCTACAGGAACAAAAACAGAAAAAAGTAGGGGTATCTATATTGCTTGTGGTCAAGGTGAACGTAAAACCAAGAATGATCACAAGTGATAAAGCAGGTCACGACATACTAGTTAGGGGAAATTTTCAAGAGGAAGGGATAACCACATGGAATATATATGCACCAAATTTAGGAGCAACCAGGTGCACAAAACAAATATTAACAGAAATGAAAAACCAAATGAGCAATAACTCAATTCTAGTGGGAGACCTTAACATCACACTGACAAAGACAGATCAACTAGACAGAAAATCAGTAAAGAAATAGCAGGACTGAATCACACCTTGGAAAAAATGGACCTAGCAGACTTATACAGTGTTGCACCTAATATCAGAATATACATTCTTCTCTCCAGCACATGAGACATTCTCTAAAATAGGCCATCTATTGGTCCACAGAACATGCTTACGTAAATGCAAAAGAATTGAAATTATCTCATGCATGTTATCAGATAGTAGTGCCATGAAACTAGAAATTAATGAGAAAAGAAACTACAAAACCCCAATAAACACATAGAAATATAATAATACACTCCTGAGAAATCAGTGGATAAGACAAGAAATTAAAGAAGAAATTGAACAATACCTACAAGCAAACAAAAATACAAACACATCTTACTGGAATCTGTGGGATGCAAAGAAAGCAATCCTCAGAGGAAAATTTATTGTGCTGAATTCCCACATCAGGAAAACAGAATGAACATAAACAATCTAATGCTACACCTCAAACATCTAGGAAAAGAAGAGCAAGTCAACCCTAAAGCTAAAAGAAGCGAAGAAATTATAAGGCTCAGAGCAGAAATTATAAAAATTATAATCAGAGCAGCAATCATTGCACTGCAGACTAAGAAAACAATCCAAAGAATCAATGAATCCAAGAGTTGGTTCTTTGAAAGAATAAATAAAATTGATAAGTCCCTAGCCAAAAGGAAAGAAAAAACTCAAATTCATGAAATAAGGAACGAAAAGTGTGAAGTCACTACAGACCCTTTGGAAATACAGAAGATCATTGATACCTATTTCAAAAAAAACCCTAATTTCATAGGCTTGATAACACAGAAGAAATGGAAAGATTCCTAGAAACATAGGAATTACAAAAGCTGAGTGAAGAAGATGTAAAACTGCTGAATAACCAAATTTCAATTAACGAAATTTAAAATGTAAGTAAATCCTTACCAACAAAGAAAAGCCCAGGCCCAGATAGATTCACTGCAGAATTCTACAAGAAATTCACAAAAAACTAAATGACCACACTCCTCAAATTCTTTAAGGAAATTGAAAGGGAATACATTCTCCCTAACTCATTCCGAGAAACAAATTTTACTCTAATACAAAAAACCAGAGAAACACCCAACCAAAAAAGAGAATCATAGTCCAATCTCCCTAATGAACCATAGATGCAAAATTATCAATAAAATATTGTCAGATAGAATGCCGCAATTCATCAAGACGATTATACAACATGACCAAATGTGATTCATCCCAGAAATGCATGCCAAAAACTAAAACTAGACCCAAGTCTATCACCATGTACTAAAATTAGTCTAAATGGATCAAATATCTAAATATTAAAACAGAAATATTAAATCAATTGAAAGGCAAATTAGGTAATCTTGAAGACATAGGGGTAGGTAGAGAATTCATGAACAAGAATCAAACCACAGGCAAAACATTTCAGATAATCAGTAACTGGGATTATGTCCTATTAAAGAGTTTTTGTAAGTTGAAAGAAATTTCCAGTATAGTCAAAAGAAAACCCAAGAAGAGGGACAAAATCTTAGTGAACTATCCCTTACACAATAGACTATTTTCTAGAATATAAGAAGAATTTTAAAAAGTCAGATACCTAAAATTCAAAGACCCAATCCAAAAATGGGCATCTGAGATGAATACACAATTCTCAGGTAAAGAGATACAAATGGCAAATAAGTACATAAAAAAAAAGCTGTTCAGCATCATTTGGCAGTAGAGAAATGCAGATTAGAAGCACATTGAGATTCCATCTCAGTCCAGAAAGAATGGTCAAGGTAAAGAAAATTACAAACAAAAAATCCTGGAAAGACAACAAGGGAAAAAGAACTCTTCTGCACTGTTGGCAGGAGTGTATACTAGTGCAACCACTGTGGAGGTCAGTATGGAGTTTCTGCAAAAAGCTAGGATTGGAAGTTCCATTTGACCCAACTATTCCACTTCTGGGCATATTCCCAGAAGAACTGAAAACTTCATACTACAGTGATATATGTGTACCCATGTTTATAGAAGCACAATTGGTAATAGCCAGATTTTGGAAACAACCTAAATGCCCATCAAGTGAGGAATGGATAAAAAAGATGTGGTATTTTTATACAGTGGAGTACTACTCAGCTATAAAGAAGGATCACACTGAGATATTTATAAATAAATGGACACAGCTTGAGACCATACTCATAAGTGAAATAAATCAAATGCACATGTATAAATACCAAATAGTTTCCCTCATGTAAGAAATGGTAAAAAATACACAAAAGTATGTGGTAATCGTGATTCCCCATTATATTGCTTTGAATCATATAAAGTTTTCACTCATTAATTGGAATGGTTTTATTCTGGGTTGTTTGATTTGATTGTCTGTGATGGTATGAACAGCTATTTTTGAAGAAAATAAGACATCATAATAGCTAGTGCTGATTTAATATCATCTTGTTTTGAAGTCCCATGAAGCTTTTGTTCTTCTGTCTCCATTGTTTTATCATGTTGTATCTTATTGGATTTTATTATATGTGATTGTATAAACAAAATTTTTATAGACAAGGAGATAATATAGAAACCATTGTTCGTTTTCTGTTATTTGGTTCTAAATACCCTGTAATACTTTCATCCTCTTGAACAGTTTCACACTGTCTTGATATATTTGATGCTATAATATATGAAGTTATACTCAAATATTTCAAGGAAAGAGCCACTATGTTAGCTACTGTTATGTCGGGTTCTCTTGAGGTGAAACACTATGTTGCTTAAATTGTTCTGTTATGACCTGTGTTGTTATGTTATTATGTCCTCTTTTATCTTAATTTCCTTCTTTAATTCTTTTTAATAAAAAAGATCACATTGAGATATTTATAAGTAAATGGTTGCAACTTGAGACCATACTCATAAGTGAAATAAATCAAACTCACGAGTAAATACTGTATTCTTTCCCTAATATAAGAAAAGGTAAGAATACATAAGATAGAGAATACTCAAAAAATACAGTGAAGGGATAAGAATCTACTTAAAGGAGAAAATAATATCTTCTGGAAAATGAGGAAAAATAAATAGGCAGAGAAAAGAAATCTAAAATTATATAAACACACTTATGTTAACTAAGATGATTGTGCTACAAATTCTGTAAGTTCTTGGAATAAACAAGTTATTGAAACTTTTGTTTCAAAAGGATTGTTTCAAAAGGATTGAAACAATTGTCCATATTATTCTATAGTTATCTGAGGAACCCTTGAAGATCATTATGTAAAATAACAACCCTATTTGTGCTCATACCACCTTATTTAGAATGCCTATATTGCTAGTGTTTTGGGCTCTTTGCTATTGTTTTTTATTTGTGTTTTTTGTATCGTGTTTTTCTAGGAATTTGTTTTGCTTTGTTTTGTTTTTCCTTCTAAGCCAAAATGGATGGGTATACATGTGGAGACTCATAGATGTGTTGAACTCCTAAAGATTTTATGCTAATTGATTATATAATGCATGATGAAATGAACAGCTACTTTGAAGAAAAAGAGACTATGATATCCAGTGCTGATTCCGTAGCAGTGAAAATCCAGCAGTACTACTGTTCTTTGTTCATGGTGATTTTAGTGTTTTGTATTGTTTAATTTCAACCTACATGAAGGTATGAGCCGCTATTTTGAAGAGAGTGAGAGACATTATGGCAGCAATTTTTGATTTCCCTGTTGTCTAATTTTGAAGGCCTATAATGCCTTCATCATTCTGTACTGATCAGTTTGATGCTATTTTGTTTTGTATGAATACATTGTGTGTGAAATATGGACAATTATTTAGAAGAAAACAGGAGATATTATGGTAGTCCCTTTGGCAAAACACATCAGCCCAGAACATATAAAAATTTTTAAAAATCAGACCCCCAAAATTCAAAGACCCAATCCAAAAATGGGCATCTGAGATGAATACACAGCTCTCACATGAAGAAATACAAATCACAAATAAATATGTGGAAAAACGTTCAGCATCATTTGTCACTAGAGAAATGCAAATTAAAACATCACTGAGGTTCCATGTCACTCCAGAAAGAATGGCCAGGCTAAAGAATACTACCATCAGCAAATAACAACCCTAGTTATGCTCATATCACCTTGTTTTGAAGGCCTATATTGCCAGTGTTCTGGGTTCTTTGCTATTTTTGTTTATGTCTTCTTCATTTAGAGTTTTTCTAGAAATTTGTTTTGTTTTTCCCTCTAACCCAGAAAGGATAGGTATACATGTAGAGACTCCTGCATGTGTAGAACTTCTTAAAAGTTTATGAGAATCTATTAAATAATGCACTACAAAATGAACAGCTATGTTGAAAAAAAAATAAACACTAAGGTACCCAGTGCTGATTCTGTAGCATCATGAGGTGAAATCCAGCAATATTAGTATTCTTTGTTCGAGTGATTTTAGTGTGTTTTGTGTTGTTTAATTTCAACATACATGAAGGTATAAACAGCTATTTTGAAGAGAACAAGAGACATTCTGGCAGGCATTGTTGATTTCCCTATTGCCTGGTTTTGAAAGTCTACAGCACCTTCATCACTCTGTTCTGATCAGTTTTATACTTTTTTGTGTATGAATTCATTGTGTGTGTGAAGATAGGGACAACTATTTAGAAGAAAACAAGAGACAATATGACATCCAGTGATGATCTCCTGTAGTCTGCTTTGAAATCTATGTTACTTACATTGTTTCTGATCTGCTTTTTTTTTGTTTTGTTATATTTAGTTTTACTCTCTTTAAAATAAAATAAATAAAACATTATACCACAGTTATACATGTGCACCCATGTTTGTAGCAGCACAATTTGTAATAGCCAAATATTGAAAACAACCCAAATGTCCATGAACCATGAAATGGATCAAAAAGTCATGGTTTTTATATGATGAAGTACTCAGCCATAAATGTATATTAACCTGAAACTTTTATAGGTAAATGGATGCAAGTTGAGATCATACTCATAAGTGAAAAAAAATCAGACCCACATGTATAACCGTTGCATTGTCTCCCTGGTGCAAGAAACTGAAAGAACATATATGATCTAAAATGTACAATAGATATAATAGATATTCTGCAATGGGAAGATATTGTTCAAAAGGCAAAAGGAACTAGGATGGAATAAATGCATGAAAGGAAGGAAGGGAAAATAAAATTTGCAAGTTAAATACACTACTAGTGTCTCTTACAGCACTGAAAAGGAATGTTCCTGCTTAAATCAGCTGGAAATATTTCTATGCCATACATTGTGCCCTTAGTAATTATATTACAGATAATACACAATGCATCAACAATTGTTATTTTCCTATTATTTATTTTTTTTACCTTTTTCTATAAACTAAAAGAGAATAAGTGCCACACTACACAAACACAGGGAGATTGAATAATCCATATTTGTGGTATTGGTGAGTTATTGAAAAAATCAAAGTATAAACTAAAAACTGTAATCAAATGTAGGGAAAACAAAAGATATCACTCCTTACTGGACACATTAAAATCAATCTGAAGAGAAAAATTTATATCTATACATATCTTCATTTCAAAGATGCATCACAAATTTTTTTAAAAAGCAAGAATAAACCAAACCCAAAACCTGTACAAGGGCTAGTAATAATAACAGTCAGAGTAAAATTAATGAAACAAAAATACAGGAATATAAATGACCAATGTATAAAAATTGGTTGAATGAAATAAGAACAACATTGATATATTCTTAATCAAACTAGTAAAAGACCAGATGAAGACCCAAATTAGTACTTGAGAAAGAAATGAATAAAATTACAGTAGATGTCATTAGATATGCAGAAATTCAAAAGAAACTATTTTGAAAACTTATATCACCTAAATTGGTAAATCTTGAAGAAATGTGTAAATTACTAGAATCATGTAGCCTATTAAAATTAATCCAGCAGTATAAAAATACATAAATCAATAAAATATGGAAGTTATAATAAAAATCCTCAGTGAATTCGTTGCCTAATTTTACTAGATCTTTAAAGAAGAAGTAACATGAAAGTTTCACATACTTTTACATGGAATTTATCAAATGTATTCTGATAAATGCTAAAATAAGTATAGCAAGAAGTCAGGTTATTCCAAATTTGGATGATGTTATGCTTTACATAAAATACAATAGAACTCCAACAGAAAAACAAGATCTACTACACAAGTTCAGCCAACTGGCAGTATACTAAATCAACATCAATAATTAACCTATCAAAAAATTCTAATCTCAAATGCTTTCAAAGAAATACAGTACCTTGAAATCAAACAAAATGTTGAAAACTCTCTGTGATAAAAATTATAGGGAACTGAACAAAGAAACTGAAGGAAGGATTAATAATTAGAAAGTCATTCTTTTTCATGAATCAAAAAAATCTGTTATTATTAAAGTAGCCATATAACAAAAGTGGTCTACAGACTCAACATTATACCTAGAAAAACACAAACAATATTATTCACATTACTACAAAAATGATAAAATTTTTGTAGAATCATTCCAGTACATCCAAAGTAGTCCTGGGCAGAAAGACCAGTGTCAGAAGCATTAAAATACAGATACTTTTCATTTAGTGATTTCCCTGTTTAATAATTGTTTGGAACTATGACCCACTCATTGGACTTATGACCCACATTAAAATTTATGTTTCAGGAATGTCAGCAGCAGTGTGGCCCTTCGATGGCTTTTCTATAGTACAGCATGTTAATTTTTGCTGTTTGTGTTACAGGCAGCTGAGTTAGTTAGAAATATTATAAGTAGTCAGACAAGGCTGGACCCTCAAAGGAGCCAAAGCAGAGAATCAGATACTTTGCATCCTTGGAAGAGATAATCACTTCTTGCTGTGGGCCAGATCTCAAGTCAAAAAGCAAAACAAATAAACTACATGCTAAGGATGGAGAGTCTAAATAGTTCTCCATCACCCTGAGGAAGTCAGGAGTCAGCATGCCACCCCTCAACAGGAAGAATCACTGCTGTTAAGCATGCCTGCTTACTATGTAACTTGCTCCCCTATTCGTTCTTAATTTAATCAACTTTACCTGAGTAATTAATCCTATTGGTTAGTCACAGTACTGTCCCATCTTATGCCCATCTTGCAAATTCCCATTTCCTCCCACCTTTGACCCATCTAACCTCATGGTTTTATTCTATAAAAGTCCCTAGAAAAGACAGTGTCTTTGGCATCCTGCTTGGGACCCCTTATGTCTCTCATGAGGGAGCCCACCTGCCAAAATCAATCCAAATTGGGTCCAAAAATCAAAAAGATGCCAGAGAACTTAAGGGAAAAAAAACCACGCGTTTATTTTAGCTGGGAGTGATGTAGTCCCTAGTAGCAACTAGGAGACTAGCGTGCTAACTGAGAGGGGTTTGGAGTATTTAAAAGCCTAAAACCACAGGGATTTCTTTTGTTACATCATATCTTGAGGGACATCAGGTAATAGTTACACAGCTGAGACCACATGGAAAAACAGCTCTGGGGGGATGTTTCAAGGTTATTTACAACTCTGGAAGTTTCGGGGGAAGTTTTGAGGTTATCTCTTGTCAATGGTTGTACAAACATTCCTGGGAAATTTTAACCACAAGGGTTCAGTTACAAGTCAACAAGGTTTAGCAAAGTTGGCGCATTACAAAACAGTCAAAGTGGCGCTTAGGCTATAGCAAATGAAACAGTTATTTTTCATAGCTTACAAGATTTTCCCCACTGGTTTTATGTCAGTGGGTGAAATCCTTGGCCTTAAGGGTTTTGGGGAACCAACTCATATGCCTGATAGCGCATCATCAGAAGATTGATGCATTTGTTGCCTGATATCGCAGTTATTTTATTTATTATGTATGGGCTTATTGTAACAACTAGTAGAACAATCATGAGCGGCCCCACTAGGGTCGCTATTAAGCTAGTGACCCATGGGGAAAAGGTAAACACTTGTTCTATCCAACCAGGAGCCTCTTGCCTTAATTTTTCTCTTTCTAAGAGGCTCCATTGTAAGTCTGCCATATTCTGCCTGACTATCCCAGATTTGTTAACATACAGACAACACTTCTCCTAAGGCTAGGCAAAGTTTTCCTTTTTCTGCCAACAGTAAGTCTAGACCTCGGCGGTTCTGGAGGGCCACTTCTGCCAAAGAGTCTATAGAAGCCTCTAAGGCAGTTATGGCACTGTGGATTTGCCTCAGCCCTTCATCCATCTGTCTGCTCAATGAATCATAGTGGTGGAGGTTGACTCCCAGTGAGGTTAGCCCCCATTCTCAGGGCTGAGAAGATGCTTATCCCAGCTATGATGGGGAGGACTGCTTATACCAGGGAGAGATGCAAGGTACAAGGATCTTATTATCTTTTAATCTAGCAATATGTTTGACAATCCTTTGGTGGGCCTATAAACTTATTGGTATTGCCTAAGACAGACATCAGATACCTGGGGCAACAACTCTATCAGTAGAGGAACTTGGTTTACAGCCATGCCTGGAGGGTTATTTTCAGCCCAGATCCCCGGTATCTCCATTTGCCAAGCCTGCAGGAGGTCTCTGTTAGTTCCTGGAGTGGGGTCATCTCCCAGAAAGAGACTATTTTCTCCTTCAGGTAGGAAGGCAAGCACCTTAATTTTTTTCCCCGGGAGTTGTCCCCAGAGTCAGTTGTGGGGCTTCTGTGTGAAAACTCAATTGAACCTTTAACTTATGGAGAAGGTCTCTTCTTAACAGTGGATTGGTGCATTCCAAGACCCACAGAAATTCATGCATATTGGTCTTTTGCCCAGGGCGAGTCAACTGGGCCATTACCTTCGGGTATGACTTTCATCCTCTGGTGGTGCTGACCACATCCACTTTGTTATTAGTCAGAGTCCCCAACAGCTGAGTTAGAACAGAATATGTGGCACCCATGTCCACCAAGAAATTTACTGGCTTTCCCCGACTTGCAGAGTTATCTGGGGCTGGAGGGGGCATCTGAGCCCTGACACCCTCACTGCTGACTTAACAAAGCCTTAGCGTCCTTTTCCCTTTTCACCTTTAATTTGGGGCAGTCCTTTCGCCAGTGTCCAAGTTCTTTACAGTAGGCACACTGATTTTTCTCAAGTGGGGGGTCGCTTCTTTCCTGTCTCTTTCTACTTTCCTCCTTGCAGTTGTTTAGTTTCTCTTTCACATAATAATTCCAATACCTTGGTCATCTTTTTAATGTTCTCTCCTAGTGAGGTCTGCCAGCTCTCCCTGTTATCAAACACCTTATGAGCTATTTCTACCAGCTGGCTCAAGGGTATCCTTTCAAATCCTCCCAACTTTTGTAATTTCTTTCTAACATCAGGGGTTGACTGGGACACAAAAGTTATTAATAGCTCTTGCGTTTTCAAGTGTGTCTGGGTCAATTGGAGTGAATAATCCATAAGCCTCTAGGAGGCGCTCTAGGAATGCTGATGGGGATTTGTCAGCCAACTGCTTTACCTCCATACCTTAGACAAATTTGTGGGCTTCTTAGGGCTCCACGGAGTGCAGCTAGGAATAGCTGGCAATACTTGGACAGAGCCTCCTTACCTCCAGATGTATTGGGATTCCAATCAGGGCAGGACAAGGGGAAGACAAGCTCCACTTCTTGGGGGTCATCTGTTGGGACCTCTTTTTGTCCCAAGGTGCGGACTTCTGAGGAATGAGCTCCTCAGAAGTGAAGAGAACTCTCAGAATCTGCTGAAAATCATACCAAGTGGGACTATGGGTGGAGAAAATAGACTCGATTAAACTGATTAGATTCTCAGTGTCTTTGGAGAAAAGGGGTTTTTGACCCTTCCAGTTATAGAGATCGGAGGTGGCAAAAAGGGTGTATACAAAGGTCGACTCTCCAGGATGTCTGGCGTTTGGAATTTCTCAGAGGGGACAGAGGGGCGCTGCTGCCGTGGTGCTGTCAGGAGAAGGCGGGCCAGGTCTACTATGAGTACTAATTGGGCTAGGAGGGTGGTAAGGACTGTTCTGGGGTGCAAAAGAGGGGTCTCGGGTTAGGAGGGTGGGGGGGAGGATAGGGGGGAGGAAAGAGGAGATCTTCTACGGGGTCTTCAGCTGAAGGTAGAACCGGTGGCGCAGAGGGCAGGGAGTCGGGGGCAGGCGACTTTGATTTTGCTTTCAAAGCAGCCAGCGTCATCTCCGTCTTCAGCGTGTGAGGGATCCACGGCTGGGCGTCATAAATGAGGTCCATCCAAATCTGAATCTAAACAATCTGATCCAGGTGAGAAGGAGGCCCAAGAACATAATTACGGACTGACTATGCTATCCCCATATCAAATGACCCTGTCAACGGCCACACGCCCTGTGTACCCGTCGGCCACTCCTGGGAGGCAAAAACCATTAATCTTCCCTTGAAAACAGGCTCCCCATATTCTCTGGCACACCTTTTAAATTCTATAGTGATCTAAGACAAGGCCAAGGGGAGTGGGGGAGAGGGAGGCTTTTTTAGCATTAGTCTGTCCCATTTCTGCCTGCTGTGGTTCCCTGTGAGAAGAAGAAATCAATAGAAAAGTTTAGTAAGTACAGAAAAAGGCAAAATAACAAAGAAAAGACCACAATGATGAGGATTCTCTTCATTTGGTCTGGACTCCACCCAGAGGTCAAAGGAGACCTGTCGGCACCCTCCCTCGGGGAGACCAAACGTTTGGCAGTCGGTCCAACAGGACATGTAATCTCTCCGGAGGTGTCCTGCAAAGGAAAGGTTAGAACAAAGAGAGCGACGAGACACAACTACACAAAACAAAGACACAAAATGCAAACATAAAGCACGAACATGAAATCACCAGTACTGGCAAAAATTAAAAGCAGTTTTTTTCTGGCTCTGGCAGGGAAAATGTAAATTTTAGGTTGGAGGCTTCCCCTCAAATTCTAATATCAAAGTGGAGTGCAGCCTTGCTGGGGTCCAGGATCCAAATGAGCCAAAAGATTCCAAAGCAAATGATCCAGGATTCCCAAAAAGAATCTGCCCTCCCAAAGGTGAGGGCATCCCCTCCTAAAGCAAGACTTTGTGGTACCACTTCAAAATCAAATGGGGAGCCTCCAGTACTTACTCTTTACGAATCAGTCCTCAGGAATTTGTGTTGGTGGGCTGTTATCCCTGACAAGCCTCCAAATGGGGCAGCCCACCTGCCAAAATCAATCCAAATTGGGTCCAAAAATCAAAAAGACGCTAGAGAAATTAAGGGGGGGAAAAAAAAACACACGTTTATTTTAGCTGGCCAGTGACTAGTCCCTAGTATCCACTAGAAGACTAGTGCGCTAACTGGGAGGGGTTTGGAGTGTTTAAAGCCTAAAACCACAAGAATTTCTTTTGTTACATCATATCTTGAGGGACATCAGGTAACAGTTACACAGCTGAGACCACATGGAAACACAGCTCTGGGGGGATGTTTCAAGGTTATTTACAACTCTGAAGGTTTTGAGGTTATTTACAACTCTGGGGGAAGTTTTGAGGTTATCGCCTGTAAATGGTTGTACAAACATTCCTGGGAAATTTTAACCACAAGGGTTCAGTTACAAGTCAACAAGGTTTAGCAAAGTTGGCGCATTACAAAACAAAGTGGCGCTTAGGCTGTAGCAAATGAAATAGTTACTTTTCATAGCTTACAACATCTCAGACAGAAGCTTTCTTTCTTTCAATAAATATTTTCCACCCTTAACCTATGCTGTTCCTAAAATTCATTCCTCAACTTAGAGCACATGAATTCATACCAAACATATAGTAGGTCAGGAGTTTCATTCCCCTGTATCAATTTTATTGTAAAGTATAGTAGTTTTGCATTGTTAAACTCTACAGTACTGCACATAAGGGTTATGAAAATAAAACCAAAGACATCAAGTTGGAGTTTTCCTTGATTATTTCTTTGATCTCAGTATTACAGTGTTACATACAATCCTTCATCTAGCAAACAATTCATTAAATGATCTAGCCTCAGGAACAGAACTCGCTTATTAAATAAGGAATGTTTGTTCATGAATTCAATTTATGCTACAAAAGCATAGTAAAAAAAGTATGCTAATGGCATAGAAAAAGAAGCATTATTACAAGAGAACAGAAGACCCAGAATCAAATGCATGCACAGAAAGTCATTTGATTTTGATTGAAAAAAGGCCCAAATTCTTATATGGGAAAAGACAACTCCTTTAACAATTAATGCTGGTAAAACTGGATATTCGCACTAAGAAGACTAAGCTATATTCCTACTACTCTCTTTGCCTTGCATTACAATGGTTCAAGATAGCCCAAGAACCTAGAAATAAAACCAGAAACTGAAACTGATAAAATAAAAAAATGGAGGAAATATGTTAAATGACAGGCACATGTAAAAACTTCCTAAACAATACCACAAAGGCACAATAAATGATTTCACAAAATAACAAATGAAGTAGTTCAATTTTTTAAAGTTTCAGCATGGTAAATTATACATACATATATATATATATATATATATATATATATATATATATATATATATCAGAGTGAAACCACATACAAAATGGGGTAAAACATTTGCTATCTTATCTTCATAAAGACTTAATGTTTATAAAATACACAGAATAACAAAATTAAATGCAAAACCCAATAAATCAATAGGCAAATAAGTGAGAGAAGTACAAATAACTTACAAATAATTTGGTCAATAATTACATTGAAAATGTTCAACATCATTGGATACTAAAGAAATGCAAATCAAAACTCAGCCCAGTGATAGAAACAATGGAAATTGGATTTTATTACGTGTGATAAACAAATTTTTATGGAAAATGAGATAATATAGGAGCCATTATTCACTTTCAGTTACTTGGTTCTGAATGCCCTGTAATACTTTCATTCTCTTGAATGGTTTTATACCATTTTGTTATATTTGATACTATTGTATGTGAAGGTATGCTCAACTATTTCAAAGAAACATTATGGTAGCTGTTAATATCAGGTTGTCTTGTGGTACAGTGACCCAGCCCACAGATCAATCTGCGGGGTAACCACCTGGAGGAGGAACGGGGATTAATATAGACAGGGTAAGAGACAAAGAGAGATGAAACAAGTTGAGGAAGTCCAATCAAGTCTCATTTATTGAGGAAGCTTTTATAGGGCAAGGGTGGGCCAGTGGGACAGGGAAAGGCTATGGGGTGATCTCTCATGGGTCATCATCACGTCCATGTACTTGACGTGAGAAGGAGAGGATCATGGTTGATGTAGGTGCACTATGTGCCCATATAAGGGAGAGGCGGGGAGACAGCAGCAGGACGGTCGCACAGCTCCCTACAGTGAAGTAATGTGTTGTTTACATTGCTCTCTTCTGATATGCTTTGTTCTGTCCTCTTTTGTCTTAATCTCTTTAAAATAAAAAAAAAATTAAAACAAAAACAACAACAACAAAAAAAACAAGACTCTGCCCAGTGGGAATGGGCTTTATTAAACTGAAAAACAAAACAAGCAAGTGTTGTAGTACATGTCTCTAATTCCAGTATTCTTTAAAGGCTGTGGTATGGTACTAGGATTTCAATTTCAAGTGTTCACTGCATAACTAAGCAATTTAGAAATATCAAAACAATCGTGGGCAATAAGAACAAAGCAAGGGACTATATCTGACTCCAACTAAACAACAGGGCTAAAGTTACAAAAATGACATGCTGTTGACAAAAAACATACATTTGAATCAAAGAACAGAACTTAGGATGAAGAAACAACTTCAGATATGTTCAGTTGCTTGATCTTTTACAAAGGGTTCAAAAGCATTGGCTGTAGGTAAGAAAGCCTCTTTGGAAAATGGTGATGTGGGCCATAAAAGCCTTAGCAGCATAAAAGCCTCCCTGTCAAGCACAAGATCATGAGTTTGATCCCTTATGTGAAAGAGAAAGAAAGAAAGAAAGAAAGAAAGAAAGAAAGAAAGAAAGAAAGAAAGAAAGAAAGAAAGAAAGAAAGAAAAAACAGTGATGGGCAAATTGACAATCCACATGCAAAAATTTGAAACTGGGCACGTATCTCTAGTCATGTATTAAACTTGAAAGTGGATCAAATATAAAATATGAAAAACACTTGAAATCATATAGGTAGGCAAGGACACTTGAACAGAATTACAATTTAACAAGAATCAACAAATGGGAATGCATCAAATTAGAAAGCTTCTGCACAGTAAAGAATACAACCAACATACAAAATGGGAAAGAATTGCCAGCTCTTCTCCACACCAATGACTCATGTCTAGAACATATAAAGAACTCAAAATAATTAAACACAGCAAAATAAAAGACCCAATCAATAAATTGGCAAATGAAATGCATAGACATTTCTTAAAAGAAATACAAATGGACAATAAATGTATTAAGGGCATGTTCAAAATCTCTGGTTATCAGAGAAAAGTAAATTAAAGCAACACCAAGATTTTATCTTACACCATAAAGAATGTAGCAATTATCAAGAAATCAAATAAAAATGCTGACATAGCTGTGGTGAAAAAGTAGTTCAACATTTTCTGTGGGAATGTGAGATAGTACAGCCATTCTTGAAGCTATGCTGATAGTTTCTTAAACTAAAAATAGAAACTCCATTTAACCCAGCTATACCTCTGCTAAGTATCTTTCCAAAAGATCCAAAGACATCATTTTACAGAAATACATGCATTAGAACAATACAATTCATAATGCCTAAATTTTAGAAGCAGGCTGTATGTCCGTTAAGAAATGATGTTTAAAGAAATTATCGTATCTGTAAATAATAAAATGTTACTCAGCTACAAAAAATATAATTTGAGACATTTGTAGGAAAATGGATACATACTGAAACCATAATAGTAAGTGAAATCAGACATAAAGTTTAAATAGTATATAAATTTTCTCATTTGAATAATCTAAAAAACAGATTAAAAATAAACATTGATAAAAGGAAATAAGGTAGGGGCTGGGGATTTAGCTCAGCGGCATAAGCGCCTGCCTTGCAAGCAGGTAGTCGTGAGTTCAATCCCTGGTACCGATAAAAAGGAAAAAGACAAAAAAAAATTTAAAAAAGGAAATAAGGTAGAAATGGGAACTTAAACAACAGTCTGAGGGTGTAGAAATTGAGGAAGGATTAAAGACATTAAAAAGATTAAGAAGAAATATGTGTATGTTTCAGGTACCCTCAGAAATGTTATCTGTATACATTGTAAATAAGAATTAAAAACATTAATGTTGGTAGTCATGATAATAAGAAAATTAGGCAAAGGAGATCTAGAGACTGAAGAAGAGAAATGGATGAGGAGAAGAGCAATAAAAAGAATCAAGATATATTCATTTTATGTACCTATTTCTAAGATAAATGTAAACTTCATTTACCCCAAATACGTATGTATAAAAATCACTTATATAAAAAGAAATATCTTGTTTTTAAAAACTTCCAAATTTAAAGTCTTTGGAATGTAGCTTAGTGCAAATCCCTAATTTCAGTACACAGTAGTATACAATTTATTTTAAAGTGAAATGAATTCTGGGGAATATACAAAAGAAAATGTATCCTCCTATATCTTTGGTGGGAACGAAAATTGTTATAGTCAATTAAGGAAATCAATTATAGTCAAACAAGGAAATCAGGAAATAGATTTGTAAAAAAATTAAAATTACAGATACCCTTTGATCTATCTATAACATTCTTTGGTACATTTCTAAAAGAATTAAAGAAAGTATATGGTTAAGGTTTATGTCTAGATCTCCCACAGTGTTCATAGGGGTGGCTTTTGGGTCATGGTGGATTTAGTGTGTGTGAATATGGATTAAGGGTGTGATAGCTAAATTAGTTCAATGACTGGTTTAATATAGTTCTTGGTGTAGATAATGAGAAGGCCCATCCTGGGTGTGGGTGGCACCACTGAAAAGGCTTGTAGCCTGGAAAGGATAAAAGGGAAAAATGAGGCTGTTGCTGCTACTACAGCTTGCTGCTTTGGTGCCATCTGCCAACCTTCCCATGGGCTGTTTCTCCACTGTGATACCGTGCTACAATCCTGCTGTGACTTAAAACCAGTCTACCATGAACTGAACTATATACGAAGGTTAGCTAAAATTTTCTCCTATAGCTTCAAGAGTTAGTTATTTTGTCTCAACAACAAGAGATGTTACTAAGACAGATTTTGGTATCAGAAAATTGGGGTCATTGCTGTAACAATATTTGGCCATGTTGTTCAGAAACTTTTGGAACTGATTTGTAGGAAGAGTTTTTGAAAGGTCTGGAGATTCTGACTGCAGAAGTAGCTCTAGAATGCTATGAACTGAACTTGATAGGAGATCCTGTTAAAGCTTAGCAGACTAGAATTTTGATAGAAAGACTTCAAGCAAAGATGAGGTTTAGGAGATTTCAGTTAGGAACAAGAACTCCATTGGCTGTTGGATGCCAATTCATGCATGTTATGCTTTGGCTAAAAATTTCTATGTTTTGCTGTGGACAGAGAATTTGCCTTAGAGTGAGATTAAGGAAGTAGGCTAATCTTATAGAAGAAATTTCAATGCAGTCTAATGTTGATGCAAAGGCATCGATACTGTTGGGAGCTTTTAGTCAGGTATATCTTTAAAAACGAGAGCAAAATGTGCCTCAGGATGATATCAAACAGTTTGAGTTTTGGCAGAAAGAAAGCTCCAGCAACAAAAACCAAGCATTTCACAAGAAGGCAATGGAAAAGATGGCCTGAGAATACCACAAGAACCAGGAGGAATCTGAATTGCAAAGGTGAAAGACTGCTTTGAGAAGAGAGCTCCAAGGCATCATGTTTCACAATTACTGTGGTCTAGAGTTTTCTTCTAGGGATTTGGGTTCCTTGTTTTCAGCAATCCAGGCACTTGCCACCTACTCTCAGAAGAGGAGGAAGTGTGGCTATTGAACCAGATGACAGCAGATCTTGTCATTCATACTGTATTGGTTTATGTGAATATAGGATTGCAAGAGTTGTAGTGTGAAGAAGGCTTCCATGCAGATTTCAAAAGAAGACCTGGGAGGCCAAGAAGTGTGCCTCTGAGAGGGCAGTATATTAATCTGTGTTTGTGAAACCAAAAATGCTACAGAGCCCCCAGCAAGTTGAAGAAGCCAGCAATGTGAATCAACTGAGGGAAGTTGCAAGAAGTGAGCAAAGCCCGTCCAAGAGAAAAGCTACAGTAGTTGTAGCCACCTACAGTGCCATAGGGGTGCAGACACCCATGTACTTTGTCATTCACATCTTGCTAAAGATTGCCCTGGAAGCTAGATCTGGAACTATGGGATTTAATCTTTGCCCTGCTGGATTGTTTATTTGTTTTAATCCAGTTTGTTTCTATTCATCTATTTGTATGTTTTGGAATGGGAATGTTTATCTTGTCCCATTATATGTTGGAAATATTTAGCTTTTTTCATTTGTATAGTTTCTCACATCTATAAGTTTGCCTTAAAACTCAGAGAAAAATTTGGATTTGGATTTTTCCACAATGCTGAAACTACTAGGACTTTGACAAAGATATTTTGCAAAAAGATATATATATATATATATATCAGTTTTGGGAGTGCCCAGAGGTAGAATATTATGACTTTTAAGTAGCTTTCCCCTCAAAACCTCATGTACCCATAGGTGGGGTTTTTCAGAGGATGTTGGTCACTTAAGGTGTGTGAATGTGAATTAATAGTGCATTGCTATTAATTCACATTCACACACCTTAAGTGTGTGAATGTCTATATTAGATTAGGGATATGATAACTAGATTAGTCCATTTATCATAGTTCTTGGTGTGAATAATGAAAGGCCCACCTTGCATGTGATCAGCACTACCTAAAAAGCTTTGAGACTAGGTGGGATAAAAGGGAAAGTGTAGCTGCTGCTGCTTGCTGCTTTCCTGCCTCTTGCCTGTTTTGCCATGGACTGTTTTTTCTCCGTAATGCCCCTCTGCTATTCCACTTAAAATGGAGCCAGCTTACTGTGCGCTGAAACCTCTAGAAAATACGAGCTGAAATAAATGTTTCCTCTTTTAACTTAGGGTGTCTGATAGTTTGTCTGAGTAATGTAGAAAATAACTAAGACATATAGTGTATTAATATATGCTTATTCATGTTTATATTTCTAAGAAAAGTAGTAAAACAAGAGATCATCATCATTTTAAGAAATACATTAGTCATAGAAAGTTCAATGTTTTACATTTTCTCTTATATGAACAATTTAAAAATAAAATTAATTTAAAAATAGAGATGATAGGGAACAAGAAAATGTACATTTAGACATGAGGATTCAACGAAATTGGCAAAGAAAATAATCAAAATATTTTATTGGGGTGTATCAATACACAAAGATTGTGCTACTAATATGTATTAAAAGGAACAGTAAACTATATAAAGGAAATAATAAATAGCAAAGCAGTTTTAAATTAGAAATAAAAAACAATACAAATGATAAGTGAAATGAAAAGTATATTAGTCAACTTCCCCATTGGTGAAAAAAGATTCCAGATAACTTTGTTTTAAGTAGGAATTTTTTGAGCTCAGAGTTTCAGAGGTTTTATACCATGGTTATTTTTATTCAAGTTGGGAACATCATGGCAGATAGAGCATACTTGCTGCATTATGGCTAGGAAACAGAGCACAGGTAAAGAGCACTATTGAGAAATTTACCCTCTGAAGCCCTCTTTCAGGAATCCACATTCTTCAATGGGGCAGCAATCTACTAATAGTACATTCAGTTATAAAACATGAATGGAATTCATGAAATGGAATTCAGGTGTAGCACCACTGTCTTACTTTTTCATTGCTGGGACAGAGTAACCAACCCCTATAAATTATAAGAGATTCACTTTATTTCACAGATCTTAATGATTCAGTTCATAGTTGTCTGTCTCCAAGGCTGGGTATCATAGCAGAGGAGAAACAACTCTTAACATGGCAGGTAGGAAGCTGCAGCCTTCTTCTTTCTTTCCCATTTTATTCCATTCAGGTTATAAGTCTATTGTTAGGAATGACTCACAGCAAGGGTGATTCTTCCTTCTCCATTAAGTCCATCATCAACATCCCAAACTATGACAAACCAATCAGTGGTAAAATCTAGTGTCACACATTCAGTCACCTCTCAATATTTCCACCCACAAGCACAAGAGGATTTGGAGGAATATCTACATATAAGCACCACATCTAAGCACCACTTTAGGTGTCTCATTCCTATTAACATTTAAGATTAATTGGCACAAAGTTGTTCATTTGGGGCTCTGTCTGACTGTGTCAGCATTCCCGACCACCCCACCACGTGAAGGAAAAACACCAAGCTCCACCACTGCTCAGATGCTGGGCTTGCCAGTGCCCCTCAGAGCACCCAACTGCCATTGCTGCTCAATGGAGGGCGCCCTACTGAGGAGGATGCCAAACTCTGCCCCAGTTCACACCACTGGGCCTGCCCGAGTGCCTCAGCATCCCCGGCTGCCGCCGGCCACTCTGCTGTGTGGAGGAAAGACACCAAGCTCAGCTCAGGCAGCTGTGCTGGGCTTGCCCACATTAGCACCCTACCACTGCCACTGCACAGAGGATGACCATTGTGTTCCTTCTTGGCTTAGGCTGCTGAGGCGTGCAATTGACCCAGCATGCTCCTCCAGTGTGCTAACCCATAAAACCACCACACTCACCCTGACTCAACCTGCTGCCCTAAGCTATCAATGCCATCTCTTAGACCAAGCACTGCTGTGAATGTTTGGTTCCCACTCTCCCACACAGAACTTAGAACTGCAGTGGACTGGCAGTGCTGGTTTTATGGGAGACTCACTGGCCCCTTGCCCAGACAGAGGATCCTGGTACGTACTTGTCAATATGTACCCAACAATCGGGATGAAAATCGGGATGACATCAACCACACAGTAAGACCTGGGGACATAAATGGTTCACAGTTGTGACTACTGGGATTAAATAACCAGATAATAGCATGGAAGCTGAAAATGACAAAATGAAAAGCCAAAATGCAATCTCAAACATCTAGTCCATCAGATGTAAGAATGGGTGACAGCAAAATAGAGAACTTTAAAAGTAATACACCAGAAATCTCTGAAAAGATAGCAAATGAAGTAAAGAAACAAATCCATGAGGCTACACAGCAAATCAAATTGGAAGTAATGTTTTACATAAAGACAGAAATAACAACCTTAGTAAAGGATTTTTTCAACATAGCTAGGGAAGAAATAGATAAAAAAATACAGAAGCATGGGAAATTGATTGAAACTTTGAATGAACAATGTAGAAAACAAGCAAATCCATGAAACAAATTCAGATATCCAAAAAAACAAAAAATTCTATTGAAAGCTGGCAAAACCATTTAAAGGAAGTTGAGGATAGAATTTCAGACCTAAGGACAAGATCACAGATAGCAACTATGAAATGATAGAACTTATAATAACAACAAAGCACCATGAAATAACAATCCAGCAGCTCCAAGATGACACCAAGAGAAACAACGTAATGTAATGATAGGCATCAGTGAGGATGGAGGAGACAACATAAAGGACATAACTGAGCTGTTCACAGAAGTAATAGAAGAAAAGTTACCAAGCATGGGGAAAAATCTGATATACAAATAGGTGAGGCATATAGAAAGCCAAAGATTCATAACCAACACAAATCTACATACAGACACACAATAATTTAGATCCCAGATATACAACATAAACACAGAATACTAAACACTGTCAGAGAAAAGACACAACTCACCTACCAACGAAAGCCTATTAGAAACATGGTAGACTTTTCAGCACATACCTTCAGATTAAGATGAGCTTGGAGTGAAGTATTTCAAGCCCTTAAAGAAAACAACTTTCAACCCAGACTGATGTACCTGGAAAAATTATTTTCACAATTAATGGAGAACCATGACAAAGAATAACAGAAGAAATTCATCTCTACCAAACCAACTCTAGAAAGACTATTGAAAGACATATTGAAAGACAGAAAGAAACCACCAGGCTGGAAAAGAATTTAAACAAGGGAGGAAAGCAGGAAACTAACAACAGGAACATAATATGGCAAAGGCATGCCAGTACATATCAGTGACATCTGTAAATGTAAATGGGCTCAATTAACCTGTCAAAAGAAGCAAGTTGACAGAATGGATCAAGAAACAGGATCCCACTATATGCTATATACAAGAAACACGTCGAAGTCAAAAAGAAATTCACAGACTAAAAGTCAAAGGATGGAAACAGTACTACAATCAACAGGACCCCAGAAAAAAAGCAGGGATAGCTATTCTGTTTGCAGACAAAATGAATTTCAAACCTAAAATGATTAAAAGAGATATACAAGTCTACTACACACTTGTAAGTGAAAAACTAGAAGAGGAATAACTAACAATTATAAATATATATGCATCAAATACAGGAGCACACAACTATGTAAGACAAAAACTAATGGACGTGAAAAACCAAGCACACAAGAACACAGTTGTAATAGGTCACCTAACTACTGCACTGGCACAAAGAGATAGATCAACCAGACAAAAAGTCACCAAAGGAATAACAGAACTGAATCACACCCGAGTGGATGTTCACAAAGTATTCCACCAAACCACCTCAGAACATACATTCTTCTCAGATGTACATGGGACATTCTTCAAAATAGACCATATATTAACTCATAAAACATTCTTAAGTAAATACAAAGGGAGGGAAATTATGCCTTGTATATTATCAGATCATAGTGCACTAAAATTGGAAGTCAATGGCAAAAAATTCTTCAAATTCAACATAAATACATGGAAATTAAATAGAAACCTTTTCACTTTAGAATGATCACAGTTGTAATGTGTTTGTCCTGGTTTTTTAATTTTATTATCTGTGATGGCATGAACAGCTAATTTGAGGGAAACAAGTCATTATAATAGCCAGTACTGATACAATATCATCTTACCCTAAAGTCCTACCATGCTATTGTTCTTCTATTTCCATTGGCTCTATCATGTTGTACCTTATTAGATTGTATTACATGTGAAAGTATAAACAAATTTCCTTTGGAAAATGAGACACTATAGTAGCCATTGTTTGTTTTCTATTATTTGGCTCTGAAAACCCGGTAATACTCTCATTCTCTCATTCTCACTAAAGAACATTAAAGCAAAGATTCTCAATAAAATGTTTTTATAGTATTTTGAATGTTTTTATAGTATTTTGTTATATTTGATACTATTGCATATGAAGTTATACTCAACTATTTCAAATAAAGAGACATCATGGTAATTACTGTATATTACAGGTTGTCATCTGGTCAAATACTGTTTTGCTTACCTTGTTCTGTTCTGATCTGCCCTGTTGTGCCCTGTTAGGTCTTAATCCCTTTAAAATAATAAATAAATAAATAAACAGCAACCTTCTCAACAACCAGTGGGTTGTAGATGAAATTAAATAAGAAATAAAGCAACATTTAAATTACAATGAAAATGAAGACACAACATACTCTAACCTATGGGATGCAATGAAAGCAGTCCTAAGTGGAAAATGAATAGCAATAAATAGTCACATCAAGAAAATAGAAAGAGCACAAATAAATAAACTAATGTTACATCTCAAGTTCCTAGAAAAGAAAGAGAAAGTCAAACCCAAAGCTCACAGAAGAGAGGAAATTGTAAAGATGAGGGCAGAAATTAATGCAATTGAAACAAAAAAAAGAAAAACAACAACAAAGAATTAACAAATCAAAGAGCTGCTTTTTTGTGAGGATAAACAAAATTGATAAGCTTCTAGCCAATCTTATCAGGAAAAAGATAGAAGAAACTCAAATCCATGCAATAACAACTGAAAAAAGCAAATTACTACAGATCCAATGGAAATGCAAAAGATCATGAACACCTACTTTGAAAATCTCTACTCACATAGGGTGGAAAACACAGAGGAAATGGACAGGTTTCTAGAAATATATGAACTACCAAAGCTCAATCCAGAAAATATAACAATCTTGAATAACCTAACATCAGCTATGAAAGTGAAAATGGGATTAAAAACTTACCAGCAAAGAAAAGCTGAGGTCCTGATAGATTCACAGCTGAGTTCTACAAGAAATTAGAGAAGATTTAATGCCAACACTCCTTAAATGCCTCAATTAAATTGAAGGAAAAGCTGTCCTCCTTAAATCATTCTTGGAGGCAAGTATTACACTGATAGCAAAATCAGAGAAAGACCCAACTAAAAAGGAGAATTATAGACCAATCTCACTAAAGAACATTAAAGCAAAGATTCTCAATAAAATACTGGCAAATAGAATGCAGCAAATCATCATGACAAAATAGGATTTATTCCAGGAATGCAGGTATGGTTCAACATATGCAAATCAATAAATGTAATACGTTAGATCAACAGAGCCAAGAATAAAAATCACATGATCATCTCAATAGATGCAGAAAAAGCTTTTGATAAAGTCCAATACCTGTTCATGTTAAAACCTACAGAAACTCAAAATAGATGGTATGTACCTCAATCTCATAAAGGCCATTTATGACAATCCAACAGTCAACATTATACTAAATGGAAAAAACCTGAAAGCCTTCACTCTAAAATCAGGAACAACACAAGGATGCCCGTTATCACCACTCCTATTAAATATGCTTCTAGAAATATTAGCCAGAGCAACCCGACAAGAGGAAGAAATAAAAAGAATAAGAATAGAAAAAGAAGTTAAATAATCATTATTTGCAGATGTCATGATACTTGACATAGAAAACCCCAAAAACTCCATTGAAAGACTGCTAGAGGTAAAAAACAAATTCAGCAGTGTAGCGGGATACAAAGTCAACACTCAAAAATCAATAGCATTCCTGTACACAAACAAAAAATTCACTGAGAGAGAAATTATTGAAATTTCATCTTTCACAATATCATCTAAAAAATCAAATACTTAGGATGCAACCTAACCAAGAATGTAAAATATCTATTTGCTGAAAATTATACTACTCTAAAAAAGAAAATTAAAAATGATATTAGAAAATGGAAGGATATCCCTTTCTCTTGGTTAGGAAGAACAAACATTGTGAAAATGGTCATACTCCCAAAACTATTATACAGATTTAATGCAATCCCAATCAAAACGCCATCAACATACCTTACAGAACTAGAAAAAATATTCCTAAAATTTATCTAGAAACAGAAGAATCCTAGAATACCAAAGTTAATTCTGGGCAACAAAGGCAAGACAGGAGGCATCTCAATTCCTGACTTGAAATTATACTACAAAGCCACAGTAATAAAATCAGCATTGTTCTAGCAAAGAAATAGACACCTGAGTACCAATGGAAAAAGATTAGAAGATGCAAACACTACTACGAAGAATTCAGGCACCTTATATTTGACAAAGGGGCTAAAAATATTCTCTGGAAAAAGATAGCCTCTTTAATAAATGGTGTTGGAAAAATTGGCATTCCACATGCCGAAGACTGAAAATAGACCCATGCCTATACACTAAACTAAAGTCAAATTGGATCAAAGATCTAAATATTAAAACAGAAACACTAAATCTACTGGAAGACAAATTAGGTAAAAACCTTGAAGACATAGGAAAAGGGAGAGAATTAATGAAAATAATGCAAACCACACTGGAAATACTTCAAAGAATCAATAGTATTGATTCTTTTACTCATATTACTAAAAAGTTTTTGCATTTCAAAAGAAATCAACAACAAAGTGAAAAGAAAACCCACAGAATGGGAAATAATTTTAGCCAGCAACCCTTCAGACAAAGGACTTATATCCAAAACATATAAAGCATTTAAAAATATCAAGCTCCCCCAAATTCAAAGACCTTTTCCAAAAATGGGCATCAGAGATGAACAAACAGTTCTCAGATGAAAATATACAAATGGCAAGTAAATATATGAAGATATGTTCACCATCACTGGTCATTCGAGAAATGTAAATTAAAACAGCATTGAGATTCCATCTCACCCCAGAAACAATAGCTGCCATCAAGAAAATAACTGATAACAAATGTTGGCAGGGACACGGGGGACATAGAACACTTCTCCACTGTTGGTGGGACGACACTATGGAAATCACTATGGAGTTTTCTGAAAAAGCTAGGATTGGAGGTTCCATTCAATCCAGCCATTCCCCTCCTGGGTATTTTCCCAGAAAAACTGAAAAGTTCATGTCACAGAGATTATGTGCATCCATGTTCATAGCAGCCCAATTTGTGATAGCTAAATATTGGAAACAACCAAAATGCCCATCAACTGCAGAGTGAATGAAAAAAAATGTGGTACTTTTATACCTTGGAATACTACTGAGCTATAAAAAAGTATGATCTTGAGGCCTTTATAGGTAAATGGAGGCAAGTTGAAAATACCTTCATTAGTGAAATAAACAAGACTGACATGATTAAATATAACATTGCCTCTGTAGTGTAAGAAACAATAAAAACTGACATAACAATGGGATCCAAAAAGTATAATAGATCCTGAGAAAGCAAAAGGAAAGGAAAGTGCTCTAAAGAGTATAAAGGTATATATAGTGTGTAAGATAGATGACCATATTACTGAATCTCTGTTGGAGCATTGAACAGAAGGATTTGTAGTATCAATGTGTGAGTGTCTAACCACTATTTATGCTTTGATTTTGTGACTTTTGCAACTATTTTTAAGATGACAGTGAGACATATAGCAACTATAGATTCTATAATGATAATTTTTTAAATTTGGTGTTGTTCTACACTTCTTTTATGTTGTTACATTTTCTTTAATATTCTCTATATTTGAAAAAAAAGCAATATGCACTATAACAATCATTGTTAAATTTCTTTCATTCTGTTTTGAAAACCTATATTGTTATTGTTTTGAATCTGCTGTTGTTGTTTTTGCATTTTTCTTTTTGTTTTTCTTTTCTGACCTTTATATTTTTTGAATAAAAAAACAATGTTCATTTCAAAAGGTAAACAAAAGTAACAATCCTTACCAAAATACTAAGTAAATTAAAACCAATAAATAAATAAGTGATTAAATTAAACCAGAAGGACAGAATAAAACCAAATAACATTATTGTTAAAAGTGATATTGAAAGAGTACTTGTGAAATCCATAAGTATATTAGGGAATATTTTGAAAACTACAGTAAGAAAATAGAAAACCAAGAGGAAATAAATACATTTCTGGACTATGATCTATGACAATTGACCCCAAAGTATTTTTTGAAAAATTAATAGATCAATAACAAGCAATGATACAGATATAATGATGAAAACTTTCACAAAAAGAAAAACTGAGAATTGCATGAATTTACAAGTGAAGGTAACCACACTTCTAAAAGAGAAGTAACACCAATATGTCTCAAAATATTGTACAAAAAATAAACAGAATAGTATCTGCAAATACATTCTATGGCATATCACTACACTACCACCAAAGTCTATTAAGAGAAGACTTAAAAGTAAGAAAATAGATGAATATCTTTAAGGAATATAGACACAAAAATATTCAGCACAATACTTTGAGTTAGAAATCTACATTATGTTTTTATAAGATCATGTTTTCATCAGATGGGTATAATTTCAGCAACATAAGTGGTGCTTTGCCAAACTGAAGTCAACAAGTTTAATGCACATGTAAATAAAATCAATGATAATATCAAGTGATCATTTCTATAGCTGTAAGGCATTTGGTAAAATCCAGTGTCCCTTTATGATAAACCCTGAATAAAGTAGATATATAATCATTACATCTCAATGTAGTAAAGACCATATACAACAAACTCATAGCCACCATCATATTTAATAAGGAATACTAAAAGCATTTTCTCTAAAATTGATAATAAGTGAAAAGTGTTTATATTCAACATTGCTATTCAAATTTTAAACAAACCATTTAGACAAAAAAGAGAAACAAATATGATAAAAATACAAAAGAAGGATATGAATTCTTCCAGTTTCCTAGTGATTCGTTTCCCAGAAACATGTAGTCTTACAAAACACTTTTAGAACAGATAAGCAATTAATCAAAATGGCAGCATACAAAACATCTTTACCCATCAGATAAATGCAAATGAAAACTGTATTGAGATATTAACTCTTACCTGTTAGAATGACTATTATAAAAATTAATATTTGCAAATGCTCTCAAAGATATATAGAGAAAGGACTGGCCCTCTTAAACTGATGATAGAAGTGTAAACTAGTACTGCCATTATAAGAAAAGTGTGCAGAAATTCCTCAAAAATCTAAAACTAGAGGTCCCATATGACTCATCTAAGGTATTCCAAGATATATATTTGAAGGATATGAAGTCAGTGTACAAAAGACATGTCATTGTGTCACTATTCAAAATGTAAAAGTATGTGATTGGCCTCCATGCCTGTTAACAGATTAGTAAATATATAAAATCTTGTTTGTATACATCAAAGAATATTATTCAGTCATGTAAAAGAATTAAGTTATATTAATTTTAGGAAAATGAACAGAACTAGAGGTCATTATGTTTAAGGAAATAAGCCAGACAAAGAAGGATAAAAATCACATGTTTTGTCTAATAAATGGAAATTACAATAAAACATATGAATAAAAATAATAAAAGGAAAGTATGAGGGTACTAGAGGAAAGACAGTGAGTGGGGTGAGAGAAAATAATAGGGAGGGTTGAGAAGGTAAAAATGATATAAGTAGCACTAAAAATGACACAGTTAAACATAATTTTGTACAACAAAAATGTTTAAGCAATTATGATTTTTAAAATGATATTAAAACACAAACATAATATTGAGTTTGGTTCTGATTTTGTATTTTATAACTCATTAATCTACTTAAAGGAATCAGACCCATACACTGTGTTGTAAGAAGAGAATCCTTGTTATTACATGATCAACAGATCCAAACATATGTCAGTTGTGTGCATTAATAGTTGTTGTAACAATATCACTCTTTTTTTGATGACCCATAAGGCTTGAAATATTCTACTACTGAAAGATAGACTGGAATGTTGCAGATGGGGGAAGAAAAAGATAACGAAAAGAGAAGAAGGTCGATCAGAAAGAAGAAAATAAAACAGCAACAAATGAAAAAGAGCTCAAATTCTGTTGATATTATTTTAATAACTGGTCTGGTGGAGTATTGGAGCAGAAGTCTGAGAAAATATTTGTGGAACTGTGAACAGAGACACAGGGAAGAAAGGAAAATGAAGATTAAAAGCAGCTATAAGAAAGTTGGAACCTGTTAATATACTGACAGTTCGCTTGTATTTGAATGTGAACTAATACAGCAGTTTTGGAAATCAGGATGGATATTGTCAAAAAAAGGTAAAAACAGAAATTCCATTTGACCCAGATATTCCTCTCCTGAGTATCTTCCCAGGAGAGTTAATATCATACTACTAGACTAACACAAGCGTACATGTATTTATAGCAGCACAAGTAACAATAGTTAGACTGTCGAAGTGATCTATATGCCCATCAATAGATGAATTATATATATATCAGTAGTAGTCAAAAAAGGAATAAATTTGAATAAATTGAATAATTTGTATTGAATAATTTGAATAATTGAATAATTTGAATAATTTGTATAAAAATAGATTGAACATCAGACCATAATAAGTGAAGCGGGGCATGGTGGCACATGCCTGTAATCCAAGCACTCAGAAGGCTGAGAGAATCCCTCAGAGGCAGGAGAATCCCTACAGTTTCAAGGCCAGCCTGGGCTACAAAGTGAGCTCAAGGCCAGCCTGAACTGCACAGTGAAATCCTGTCTAAATATATATACACCACAGTCATGAAAGGTTAAATATAGCAGGATTTCTATAATGTGAGAGATTCAAAATACAAATAATTTAAAGAGAAAAATAAAGAACCATGTTGGAAACAAGAATGTAGATTCTCAAGAGATGGAAAGGAAATCCGGAGAAGAAGAGAGTGAAGAAGATGGAAGGATATGGGAAGTAAAAATTATAAATATAAAACATGTAAATGTAATAAACCCCAAACCGAATTGTATCACTATGTGTCCCAAATAGTTACTAATGAAAAATAAATTAATTAAAAGTACAAAATCAAAATATGAACCTAAAAATGTATAATAGCAACATAACTGTCTTGTATTAACACTTTAATATTAACAGTTTAAATGGAATTTCAGTCTTCACAAAATAAATATTTATCAATATAAGACTAAAATATGTGATATACAATTTTCTAAGATTCCTTACCAAAGTCATAATCTATTTCCCACTAAACACTGGGACAGTTCTCTATAAAACTGAAGAATAGATGACATATACACCAGTGATAATATGGTCAATTCTGTTGTTCATGCATTATAAAGAAATGTGGTCAAAGTAGCACAACAAAGTTAAAAAGAAAGGCATTTTGAAATCACAAACCAAAATGTCTCAATTGTTGTGGCCCTGACATTGGATCATTATCACAATACAAAAGCCATGATATCTGAGTTCTAGGTACTACCTTCCACATGTACATATATAAAAGGTTTATACAATGATTTGGATAGTCCACCATGCAAATTTCATAGATAGAAGTAATCTTACAAGAAACTGTACACATATAAAGAGAAATTCCACAAGTACATATCAACTTTGCACACTTTCAATAAATACAGGCCCTGGATAGACTGCAGGTTTATACAACCAGCCCAGTGATCTCAGGTCAGGTCAGTCATTAGACAGAAAAATTCAGTCAGGATTCAAGAATGGGAAGGAACTACATGGGTCTGGCATGGGGAGGAGGTATTTTTAATTACCAGAGCAAAAAGCATGGAATGTGAGGGTTTAACAGGAATACAATTGAGACAGGAATAAAAATGTTACCAACCAAGATAAGTTGCAGATTGAATGGATTAACTGCTGAATTTTACCAGAACTTTATAGTATAGAATTATTGCCAATACTCTCCACTTCTTCCATTAAATTGGAAAAGAAGGAACATTACCAAATTAATTTCTTGAAGGAAATTACTGTAATACAAAGTCCCACAAAGACTTAAAAAAAATGGTTTCAGGCCAGACATGGGGGCACCTACCTGTAATTCCACCACTTGGGAGGCAGAGGCAAGATTGCCGAGACATTGCAGAACCAGCCTAGGCTACATAGTGAGATCATGGTCAGCATGAGCTACATAGCAAAACCCTGTCTCAAAAACAGCAATAACAACAAACATAAAAGGAAAACAAACAAAGAAGAACGCTCCAAATCAATTTCCTTATAGAAAATAGTCGCAAAAATTCTCAAGAAGGTATTACAAACAGAATAAAATAAATCAGTAACAGAAATGTACCACATAAAAAGGCAAGAATAAAAATTATATGATAATACTAATAGTTGCAGATAAAGCATTTGACAAAACCCAACTTTCATGCTGTATATGTTACTTTATATGTGTGTATATATATATATATATATATATATATATATATATATACATAAAGTATATATATATACATAAAGTATATATATATATATATATATATATATATATATATATATGTATGTGTGTGTTTGTATCTTTTTTTATAAAAACAGTCCAAGAAAGATCTTATCTTAAACTGAAAAAGGATACATATGACAAACTCACTACCAAAATAAAATAAATGGGAAAAACCTAAAAGAATTTCTCCTAAAATCAGTAATAAGCCAAGTATGTACAATAGCACCACACGTTTCAATGCACTACTCAAAACTTTAATCAGACAAATCAAGAAAAAGACAGAAATAAAAGTTTCAAATAAGAAATGAACAACTCAAACTATCTTATTTGCATATTACATGATCCTTTACATACAGTACGCAAAACGTCTACCAGTGGAGTCTTAGAGCTAATTAACAAATTCAATAAAGTGGCAGGATACATAATCAGTACACAAAAATGAATAGCATTCCTATACCTGAAGAATGAGCCCGAGAAATAAATCATGAAAACAATCCCAATCAAAATACATTAAAAAGTTAAATACTTAGATATTAACATAACCAAAGAAGTAAAAAATTACATTGTTCTGGAACAAGAAAATTGGAGAGGATGTCAGAAAATGCAAAGATATGCCCAGTTCTTGGACAGATAGAAGCCATACCATCAAAATAGACATTTACCAAAAAGGTTACACACAGACATAATGAAATTCTCATAAAACATTATAAACTTTTTCATAGAACTAGAAAAAAAATACATTCTGAAATGCGTCTGGAATGAGAAAAGTCCTAGAATAATCACCAGAGTAATCCTGAGTAACAAGAGAAAGGTAAGAGGAACTACTATCCCAGATTTAAAGCTGCAATATTAAGCTACAGTAGTAAAAACACCATAGTCTTTGGCAGGTGCTTAGATCCTGGAAGTATTCTTACCAGTGGATTGGTCCATTGATTATTTAATAATTAAAATTGCTGTTAGGTATGGGGCATGGCTGGAAGAGGTGTGTCGCTGTGGGTGCGCCTTTGGAAGATGTATGTCTTGAAATTCTCCTTTTTGTCTCTGATTTCTGGCTACCATGAAGGGAGCAGCTCTCCTCCTCCTAATTCTTTACCAGGTCATTTTCCCTTGCAAACAGCCAACCATGGATTGAAATCCTCAAACTGCAAGCCAAGGTAAACTTCTCTGGCTTTAAATATTGGATGTCGTGATTTTTTTTGTCTCAATGTCAGGAAAGCTACCAATATACCATCACCTATTTTTTTTTTGTCTTGTACAGAAAATGCAAGTTTGGTGAAAAGAAAGATAGACACATAAAGGTTTAGTGCTTTCTTCCAGATGTGTTTGTACCATATCTCCATATCAGAGTGCTTAATCTGAGTAAAACAACTGAGTGTTAAGTGCAAGGTCAGGTTAGATGGGAAATAATACAAACCTTGCAAAATTATGATTTCTGGGTGAATATGAGGTGTGATAACTGTTCTAAAGGATATTCAGAAGCACATAATTGTAATCATTTGGAGCTCCAAAGACAGCGAGGGCAAGATATAGTGAGTGGTTTAAGAAATGGATAAATAAAACTATGAGAACAGAACATAAGGTCAATAAATATGACCTTAAAACCTATGTAGAGAAGGCACAGATGGGACAAGTGAAACAGTTGGAAAATGTAGTTCTCAGTAGTCAGTGTCTAGGGGAGCATCCATGAGCATTGAACAGTTTTTCAGTCTCATGATAATAAAAGAATTACTTTCTATAATAAAAACCAAGTCCTTCCCAAATGTGCCTCAAAGGCATATTATAAAAAAAGTCTGATTCATTATTTTATAAAAATGATATTTGGCTAGTACTTATCAGTTATGCCAAATTCCATTTGAAGATTGACTCTCAAAAAGTCACAGTTCATAAAATTGTGTGTATTAGAAAAGATTTTTATGAGACTCTAAATACAACATGAAATTTAATGTACTGGACACTTAATGTGCCACTCTAACCTAGAGACCACTATTATGGTGCCAAGCCATTCAAACTTATGCATATGAAAGAATTCAATTTATGAAAATACAAGAATTCCTATGAAAGAGGCTGACCCAATTTTCAAGGGAAAACAAAAGTGATCCTCGAAAAGAAAATAAGAAATTTATAAATACAACAATATCTTCAGCAAATTATATCAAAACTTAAAGGAAGTCAATTGTAATGATCCAAAGAAACTTTAAACTGAAATGGTATATCTGGAAATAGCATCAGAGAAACATAAATTTTGTTGGCATAATAAAAACTTATAAATAATGTTTCAAAATAGATTTTCTGTGTGCATTGTTGTTTGAGACCTCATATATTGTGTATGTCTACAATATTTTGTAGGATGCACTAATCTCTAAAGCAAGAGTGAGGCTTCATTATCACAACCACATTTGCCAAATGGATCCACTCTGTTGATGCAGTTGCTTTTGAAGCAACTATATAAACTGGATCTAACTGAAGACAGCATTTTCTTTTAACTTAATATAAAGGTAAGGAAATGATTTGTGATGGATTAACTAATGTTCAATTTGTAACACTAAGTAGAACTAAGTCAGCATGGCTCTGGTTGTGGAAGAACCAACAGAGGATTGTTGCCAAGAGCATTAAACGAGCACTGGAAGGAAAGATGGTACATTATTGATTCTCCTGGTAAACCTTGTCATACCAGTTTTCCTGATATGAATTCAGCTGTTCTCATCCTCTGATGATCTAGGGTCCTCACTGCTACGTAGAGGATGGCTGTGATTCTCTTTGGGGGAGCTCTAGCTCTTATCTTGAGCTTCACTTCCTGGTTCCAGTGCAGATCCCTCAATTGCTGGCACAGATCCTTTATCCAGCTGGAACAGACTTTCTAGATTCTACCACAGACATTTGGGCATATATTGTGTTTAATACATTGCATCAATTTGAGAAGTATAGAAGCTTTTAACGAAGTAATTCAACAGTTCTACATCCTATGGTGTAAAGAACATTCCCTTACAGCTCTAGGATGGAGAAGTTTATAAATTTAACTGTTTGTTGTGTCAATTTGAGAAGTTTATAAATTGAACTAAGTGACTCAACAGGAGGTCAGAGGCCTCACTTGGTAAATATCCTGAGCCTGTGCAAAAGTAGGGCACAGAGAGGATGTGAATGCTACACTCATCCAGGTTGGATATCCTGCATAAAATAAAAGTAAGAAAAGAGGCTTGTTCCTTCCTTTTCTGTTCTTGTTTTGCTCTCCTGCTGCTTTGAACTGTTGTCTCCCTGTACCATGCCACCCTATCTTACAGCCATCTGATTATAAACTGAAACCTGCACAAACTGTGAGCTAAATAAACTTTTCCTCCTTTAACTTTGGGTGTCAGGTATTTTGTCTCAGCAATGAAAGAAAAATATCCAAGACAGCATTCCTAGTGCAAATCCTTGATACAAACTTGCATGAGACATTGTCATGGGCTCTAGACCTCAAGCTATTTGTGGAGGATATTTGTGGAGGAAATTTGTGGAGGATACTGTCATGGGCTTTAGATCTTCAGGTAGACTCATTTGGGACATTGCTGTGGGATCCAGGACCTCAGCTGGACTCTTTGCATCTCTAGTGGGTTAACGGATTGCTTGCACTCTTCTGCATTTGACTTTTCAAGAGAATATTACAAAATAATCTTATAAATTATTGTGCTGTGTTAAATCTATTCCCTTGAAAACCCTGACTACAACATGACTTATGATGATTTTTTACTCTAAAGCAGGAAAAAAAACCTAAATTTTCCTCTAAAACTATTGGCTAAAATTTTCTGCTTTCAGGCCAGGGATTTACCTCAGCGGTATAATCACCTGCCTGGTAAGCCCAAGGTTGTGAGTTCAATCCCCAGTACCAAAAAAAACAAACTAAATTTTTTTCTAATTTTTGTTAGTCAGTCAGAAAATATACACCATTCTAAGCTGCTGATAGCCATATTACAGCAAGCTTTAGGATAAACCAAACAGCAAAAAATAGAAGGCAAATAAATCTAGGTTTTTGGTGACGTTGCTAACTATATTTGCTTTCTTTGTTTTCAATAGCAAAGTAACACAGACTAATTAATTTCAGTAATACATATAAATTTAAATCAGTGTGTCACCAGGGATGATTTTTAATCTTAAGTATTTCCCCTTGGCTTGTAAATGTCCATCTTACCCTGACATCATTTCCTTTTGTGTATTTGTGTACCAATCTCCTCTTATAAAAATACAGTTGTATTGGATTAAGACTTATATGTAAGACTATGCTTACCCTAAATACAACTTTAATGGTCATCTCTATAAATAGTCACAATCTGACACATTTTGCGCTAG
The DNA here is from genome assembly GCF_034190915.1 of Cavia porcellus. Classification (NCBI taxonomy): domain Eukaryota; kingdom Metazoa; phylum Chordata; class Mammalia; order Rodentia; family Caviidae; genus Cavia; species Cavia porcellus. Next base: position 28,504,616 of record NW_026947486.1, on the reverse strand, counting down.
AACTTTAGCATATGAATCTGACTGGTACATAATTCAGCCAATAACAGCTAATGAGTATATTAAAGCTATAAAAATTATATTTTTGATATACATTATTAAAAATATCCTGAAAAATAAAAAATAAAAATATCCTTTTACTGTAAATCTATTTCAGTTGGCCATCTTATTATATGTAACTGACAACATGCTAAGGGATGTAATATCATAAAGTTATTGATTATTTTCAAAATTATACTGTGCAAAATTATATACAACACAAAAGGATACAAACAATATCAAAAATGAGATCACTTTTTGAAAAACTGGATGCAAGTTAGACAGAAATTGCAATCATAAGCCAGACCCAGTGGTGCATGCCTATAATCTCAGTACTCGGGAGGCTGAAGTAGGAGAATTGCTATAAGTTTAAGTCCAACCTGGGGTATGTTGAAAAAAATATGCACAATCATATTACTGGCTAGTGAACCCACACTTTTAACTACTTATAAAAATGCACCAACTGAAAGGGTAAATATGATCCAAATGATAAAATAAATAGATATAGCAAAAAAAAGAAACTACTCAAAGGGAAATTTTATTGTTTGATCAACCTTTCATGCCTGGTAGCCTGAGAAATTACTCATTGTTAATGGTTAATTATTCATTGTTAATGGTTGTTAAATTCTTATCATCTTGTTTTGAATTTCTATATTGCCATTGTTTTTTTTTTTTTTTTTTTTTTGATGTTGCTGTTGTCATTTTGCTTTTGTTGTTTTTAATTTGATTCTCAATTTTCGGGTCTATGAATGTCTAAATTTTCCGTAATGACATTAGTGTCTATGTAATTACTATATTATTATTATTTAGGACTAATGGGGGACAGTGGTCCCTCTATTTAGGTAATGATTTTTCTTCTTTCTCCATGAATGGTACTAAATTCATTCTATCAATTTTCTCTTTGCATTTTATACTTTAATATGTAAATCACTATTCTTTTTCCTTTTTATCGGTACCAGGGATCGAACTCACGATTGCCTGCTTGCAAGGCAGGCGCTTATGCCGCTGAGCTAAATCCCCAGCCCCTACATCACTATTCTTGAGGGCCAATATCACTTTAAGATATTTGTTCTCTTTGAATGAAATACTAAACTATGCATTAGTAAATTTTTTTGCAATAAAACAATGTCGCACGTTGTTTAACTTTCCAAGTAGTAAAGTAAGTATTGGGCCATCATATGGAAAGTCTATTGCTTAGTGTTAATTTTGATGATGTCAGCTACTGATTTTTCTTCCTTAATAGTTGTTTTCAGATACTATTGCAGGCAGCTGAGTTAGTTAGAACTACTATAGGCAGTGAGACAGGACTAGGTCCTCCAAGGAGCCAACGCAGAAACCCAGATGCCTTGCAACTAAAGGGGAGACAGACACTTCTGCTGTGGGCCTGGCCTCAAAACAAAAGGTCAAACAAATGCCTCCATATCTTAAGGGCTGATATTGTAAATAGTTCTCTTTCACCATGAGAAAGTCAGAAGTCACCATTCCAACCCCCTAGGGAAGAGACATTGTTCTCTAAGAATGCCTCCTTTATACATAACTGGCTTCCACATTTATCCCCAATTTAAGCAATTTTACTGAAATTATTAATCCTATTGGCTAACTATAATTCTGTCCAAATTTATGTTCCTCTACCTTGCGAATTCCCAGTTTCACCCACCTTAAGCCCATCTTACTCCAAGATTTAACTCTATAAATGTCCCTGGGAAAGACAGAGTCCTTGGCTACCCGCTGAGGACCCCTTTTCTCTCTCTCAGACAAAGGCTTTCTTTTTCTAAATATTCTACTCTTAATCTTCCTTGTTCCTAAAATTCATCCTTTGATTTTAGAGAACACCAACTCTACTGGACACTGCAGTTCAGGAGTTTCATCCCACTGTATCAATACCTTTAATTAAGAATGTGACAATTATATTACTTAAATTTCCTTGTGCATCGAAAAAAACCTGGCTTGCTGGGACGCAACATATCATAGAGCAGAAGAATAACACACAGGATTTTAAGAAATGAATTATTTATTTGTTTTAAATTTTAGAAATTATATTGGCTAGTTTTTTCTAATTCTACTTATAGAAATTCTTAAAAGTATGTATTAACGAATATGTAAGTTTAGGCAAAGAAAGGAATCTGTACATAATGTCACTGGATTAAGATAGACATACGAGATTACCTTGAATATTTATCTTTAACTATGAATATAGACAAAACATATGCTATGTAAATGTAATATATGTGTGAACAAGCATACATTTATGTATGTATTAAAGAATTTCTATCTCACTAAATGTGTGTTGATACTGTGTTTCTCGCTAATTTAAGTGTAAGCCAAAAAAATGACAATTTTCAGAAGGCAGAAGGAAGACACAAAAGGAAGTGACTAAAGGATATGAAAGATCTATTCACAGAAGGATCAAAGAGCCACATACAAGTCTCACTATTCTCAATTTGAAAAGAAAACAAAAATCTCGGAGGCCATCCAGAGAAAGCAGAATGCCCACATAAAAACTTACCATAATGGGGAAAATATACAGGAAAAATAGAACAGCAATTTCAGTCAAGGAGTTGACAGAAAGGTTTACAAAAAAAATTAATGGTTTAAAGGCCGTATCATGAAGAAAAAAGATAAACGTGGTAGCTTTCTCACCAAGAAAAAATTCGGAATGGTCCCATTTTCTCGCCTCTCCTAAGAATCCTCCCCTTTCAGCTCTGGCAAGCACACATTCTACTGGAAAGTAGCCCGCTGATCTTCCTTCTCAAGTGGCTCTTAGCAGAGGCTGCAGCAAGGTGTCCGAATTGGGCACATAAGTCTCCCGAATCTCTGCTGTGGACGCCCAGCAGGGCAAGACAATTGGTGGGGACCAAGAAGAAGAAGGGGGATGGGCTGGAATCCGGCAGGAGATAAGGGGTAGAGTTGGGCGCCAGGCTTTGAGTGGGGTGGGGGAATGCCGTGGGCAACAGGAAAGGGAGTGGCTTTAGAAACCACGCAAGGATTTGAAAATGAGCTCAGGAAAGCAGGAGAGGTGGGCACCAGGGAAACCACTGAAGTGAGCAGGGGTCAAGTGAGTCATCTGGGGCACTCACACAGGACAGTGGGGCTTTGACAAGGTGGAGAGATAGGTGATTTGCAGAGGCTCTAGAGTGGACACCAGGGGCAGTTCAAAAAGTGGGTACTGAAAAAACAGAAGTTTCTCTTTTCCCTTCTGAGATTAGAGTTCTTACTCCCAGGCAGCACTACCTTCTCTCCAGCCCTTCTCTCCAGCTTGAAGGGGGGACTAAAGGGAGGAGGGACTGAGAGTGAGAGAAAAAAAAAGAAGGGGGAGGGGAGACAGAGAAAGAGACAGAGAGAGATACAGAGAGAGAAGGAGAGAGACAGAAAGAGACAGAAAAAAAGATTGAAAGAACTAACTGCAGGCAGCTGCCAGTATACTTAGCATTGCTGGCAGGCTCCAAGGGAAACAGCATTAGGCTCAAGAACAGAACCATCACTAAGGGTGAAGTTGACCTTATGGCATACTGGGTGTTTGCCTGTATCCTGTCTCCTTGTCTTTGCAGGCATGAAGACCTCCAACACACAAGAGGCCGAAGGACAACAAACCAGATCCTCTGCAGGACGAGCCACTGGGTCAGCAAACTTCACAAAGAAGAAATCATCCCAGAAGAGGCAGAGAGGCAGACCTTCATCCCAGCCCCGCAGAAACATCGTGGGCTGCAGAATTTCTCACGGATGGAAGGAAGGCGATGAGCCCATCACCCAGTGGAAAGGGACCGTTCTGGATCAGGTGCCTATAAATCCCTCTCTTTATCTAGTGAAATATGATGGAATTGACTGTGTCTGTGGATTGGAACTTCACAGAGATGAAAGAGTTTTGTCTCTTAAAATTCTTTCCAACAAGGTGGCATCATCACAAGTTAGTGACGCCAACCTTGCAAATACCATAATTGGCAAAGCAGTGGAACATATGTTTGAGAGTGAGCATGGTACCAAGGATGAATGGAGGGGGATGGTCCTAGCCCAAGCACCTATCATGAAAGCCTGGTTTTATATTACCTATGAGAAGGATCCTGTCTTGTACATGTATCAGCTTTTAGATGACTATAAAGAAGGTGATCTCCGCATCATGCCAGAGTCCAGTGAGTCTCCACCAGCAGAAAGGGAGCCAGGAGGAGTGGTTGATGGCCTAATAGGCAAACATGTGGAATATACCAAAGAAGATGGCTCCAAAAGAATCGGCATGGTTATTCACCAAGTAGAAGCCAAACCTTCTGTGTATTTCATCAAGTTTGATGATGACTTTCATATCTATGTCTATGATTTGGTGAAAAAGTCCTAAATGTTGGGGTAAAATTTCCCACATTTGTGGAAATAAATCCATAATTTGTAGAGATGCCAAAAATGCTGCCTTTTACTGTATTGAAAGTCTAGGGGTCCCTGATGACCAGCATAATTGTAATTTTGTTCTGAAAAATACAAATTTATGTGGATGTGACATGCTGTGTATAGGCACTTTCTCTTAAAAAGTTTGGGTGTGTTTGGTGGATGGGGCATGAAAAGAAGGAACAGCTGTCAATTGAGTCTGTGAATAAAGTGCAGCAAAGAAACTATCATCATTCATCTGAAAATGGACTGGCCTTTAGCTGGTCTGGTTAAGGGGGGAGGACATTGGGGGGGACTAGTTATGGGCTGTAGGGAAAGAGAGAGGATGAGGCCACTGTTTAAGAACAGGAGAAAAGGGATCAGGAAGAAGGAGGCTTCCCGGAAGAGGGACAAACTATGAAGGGGAAACATCCAGGTGGGAGAATAGCAAAGGATAACAGAGAGTGAGATCTTGGAGCTTGGAGGAAAGCAAAATGAACTGAGTAGAGAGGGCCACAAGGATGGTCACAAGAGGTCCAGTTGGTAGGGATCTGGAGAGAGTTCTAAGACATACAGAGAGAGAGACAGACAGACAGGCAGAGTCTGTCATAGGTATCAGGCCAGAAAGGAGGGGATACTGAGCAAGGGAGAATTCTAAGAAGAAAGACTGATGAGAGGATGAGAATAGAGTAAAAGAGGTGTGGAGAGTGGGGTTCGTAAGGGATTTTAGGCTCAGGAATCAGTTGGACTCCTGGCAGTATCCACATTGACCTCTGTGGCTTTGTGTACAAAGAAAGTGACAACTGTCTAAGAAGGCAAGTATGAAAGTTCTCTAGAAGGGCATTTTTTGTTTGTTTTTTTTTTTTTTTTTTTGTCTTTTTCGTTTTTATCAGTACCAGGGATCGAACTCGCGACTGCCTGCTTGCAAGGCAGGCGCTTATGCCACTGAACTAAATCCCCAGCCTAGAAGGGCATTTTGGTGGGGATGATTCAGATGAGTTAAGCAGGAGGCAAGTTTATACCTGTAAGGCTTTTCTTGTTTCAGGGAGTTTGTGCCACATCTGCGGAGCAGAACCTCAATTCTCAGCCTAAACTCACTTACACGGTTCTCCATAAACTGGGCTGTGGGAGAGTATGCTATGCAGGAGAATGGAACCTTGCTGAACCCAAGTACAGCAGTCCCATCACTGGTCTTCCTCTTGCTGGGGCATCACAGGATAGAGCCTAATGTCTGTCAGGGCATGAGGAATACTTTGACGGTCCATGATTCTTTCAGCATCTGCCTGAAACCTCATTTGGCTGCACCAAAGGGAGGTTCTCACACACTAGAAACTCCCCTTCTCTCTTGACCCTCACCCCCAAAGCTTCTGGCTATTTACATCTCACTGATAATTCTTCAACAGTGTTGATGCCCCCGCAAACCCGTGGGGAGCAGTATTGCAAATGTGTACAACTCTTTCTTTCCAGGTGATGTAGTTGCCGTGGAAAGCTGGCCTGGGAAACGTGATTTTGTACAAGTAATTAGTTTGACTGTATAATGAATGCTGCATGGAGCTGTTGTGGTTAGTGGACAAAAGGAGTGGCAACCGCAATAAAGTCCCTCAGAACTGTGGTGTCTAGTGCATGGGTTGATGTGTTTTTTTTTCCTCTTTGTCTTATCTTTATAGAATCCTCCTCAGATCCCTATCAAAATCCTTTCTCTTGATTTTGTACCTCCACCCTCTACTAACTATACTTCTGTTCCCACAGAAGGAGCGCCAGTAGCTTGCTTTTGCCTAAGCTTCCCTAACTCCATGCATAGCTGGGGGTGGTAGTGTGGTATAGCCAAGGACATTCCAGAAGTTTAAAGAAGTTATTAAATCCAGTTCATTCTGTCTAACTAACATTGACATGAGGTTGATGGATTATCATAGTCATTACATAAAGCAAGCCCACCTCAACATTGCAGAGATTATTTTCTTTCATATACCACAAAATTTTGCCTAGCCATCATCTACAGCCTCAGCAGAACCAATTTCAGACTGCTGTCATGTCATGGTTGATCTTTGATTTTTTTTTTTTCTTTTTAAAATTAGGTATTTTGGACTCTGGGAAATTTCACATGATGTGAATGTAATTCTTGTGAATCCCTGAAAACCAAAATTTCTAGAAGAATACACATGACCTCTGCCCATATTCTAGCAAATGTATTATAATCTGGGTCTGAATTTTGAATGTGTCCTTTTTATGCTTATGATGGAGTCTCCAGTTCCCCATTCCTCTGGCTGCTATATTTTACTCTAATGAAAGGCACAGTTGTCCTTAGAAACATTTGTGAGCTTTAGGCTAGACCCGGGAATGTCTGTTTCATTTGTTGCTTTGGCTACGTTAACTTCAAATTCAATCTGCCCCTTCATGTCACAAATACTTTGCATAGACACTTTTCCAGACACTCTACTAGGCACAGATACTAATGATGCAATGACTGATAAAAGAGTCAAAAAAATTAAAAATGCTACCCTCATGGAGCTTTCATTTTGGTTCTGGAGACAGGCAATGTCTAAAAGAAGTAAATGTACAGCATTTTGATATTTCCAATTATTAAAAGAAAAACATAAATCAACATACAGGAAATATAATTTGCTGAATGAATACAAGTAAAGAGAGATGTGTGACCAGGCTATTAGATTCTGTATTGTACAATTTCTTCTTTTATTTGGTGAGATCTGTTTTGCTATTTGTTGTAGAGCAGTGACTTTTTTTGTATTATAAGTGGATCACTCTGGTTATTCCAGTGCATTTGCTATCATTAGTTTTCAGAAATGGTAACTTTAATTAACACTTTATTCTGTTAATGCTGTTCTGTTTGCAGTGGTTCTTTTTTTAGAATTTGCTGTATTCTGGTACGTTCTTCAAGTATGTCATGCAAATTTTCTATTATACATGCTGCATGAGAAAAATATAGTAGGAGTCATTTTAATTCCAACTTTTGTGTGCCTCTTGAAGTTCTCCTTAAGTGGAGACACAACCATGAAAAATCATGGATGATATGTGTGGGGATTTGCTGTCCAGATTTAGTCTGCAGTGTAACATGATTTCTGGAAATTAAAGTGATCCAAAGAAATCTTGATAAATTATACACCATGACCAAGTGGGATTCATGCAGGGATGGTTCAACATATGTAAATCAATAAATGTAATCCACCATATCAATAAAGCCAAAAGTAAGAATCACAAGATCATTTCTATAGATGCAGAAAAAGACTTTGATAAGGTCCAAAATCCATTCATGATAAGAACTTTACAGAAAATTGGAATAGATGGTCGTTACCTCAATATGATAAAGGCCATTTATGAAAAACCAACAGCCAGCATCATACTAAATGGCCAAAAATTGAAAGCCTTTACTTTAAAATCAGGCACAAGACAAGGATGTCCTTTATCACCACTCCTATTTAATATAGTACTGGAAGTACTAGCCAGAGCAATTAGACAGAGAGAAATAAAAGGGGTAAAGATAGGAAAAGAAGTTAAATTATCATTGTTTGCAGATGACATGATACTCTACATAGAAGACCCCCTAAACTCCATTGATAACTTAGATATAATAAATAAATTCAGTAATGTAGCTGGATACAAAATCAGTACTCAGAAATCAGTAGCATTCCTATACACTAACAACAAAATCACAGAGAGGGAAATAAGAGAAACCACACTCTTCACACTAGCAGGCAAAAAAATGAAATATTTAGGAATTACTCTTATGAAAGAAGTGAAAGACCTATACAGGGAAAATTATAATACATTGAAAAAATAAATTGAAGATGATCTCAGAAAATAGAAAGACATCCCTTGCTCATGGATAGGAAGAACAAACATTGTGAACATGGCCATTCTCCCAAAAATGTTATACAGATTCAATGCAATCCCAATAAAAATACCATCAGCATACCTTATAAATCTAGAGAAATCACTGCTAAAATTCATCTGGAACCAGAAGAGACCTAGAATAGCAAAGGCAGTTATAAGCAGCAAAGTCAAGGCAGGAGGCATCACAATCCCTGACTTGAAGTTATACTGCAAAGCAATTGTAGTTAAATCAACATGGTACTGGAATCAAAACAGAGCCAAAGATCAATGGAATAGGTTAGAAGACACAATGACAACTACAAATACACTCAACCACCTTATCTTTGATAAAGGAGCCAAGCAGGTTCACTGGAAGAACAACAGTCTCTTTAATAAATGGTGTTGGAAAAACTGGCTCTCCATTTGCCAAAAACTAAAGCTAGACCCATGTCTATCACCATGTACTAAATTAAAATCTAAATGGGTCAAAGATCTGAGTATTAAACCAGAAACACTGAATCTATTGGAAGACAAATTGGGTAAAAACCTTGAAGACATAGGGGTAGGTAGAGAATTCATGAACAGGACTCAAACCGCACAGGAAATACATCCCAGAGTCAATAACTGGCACCACCTTTTATTAAAAAGTTTCTGCATGTCAAAAGAAATCTCCAGCATAGTGAAAAGAAAACCCACAAACTGGGAAAAGATCTTAGTGAACTCCCCCTCAGACAAGGGACTTTTGTCTAAAATATATGAAGAATTAAAAAAACTCAGACCCCCAAAATGCAAAGATCCAATCCAAAAATGGGCATCTGAGATGAATACGCGCTTCTCAGATGAAGAAATACAAATGGCAAATAAATACATGAAAAAATTTTCATCAGTATTACTCATTAGAGAAATGCAAATTAAAACCACACTGAGATACCATCTCACTCCTGAAAGAATGGCCAGGATCAAGAAAACCAACAACAAATGCTGGAGAGGCTGTGGGGGAAAAGGAACTCTCCTGCACTGTTGGTGGGAATATAGACTGGTACAGCCTTTCTGGAGGTCAGTCTGGAGATTTCTCAAAAAGCTGGGGTTGGAAGTCCCATTTGTTCCAGCTATTCCACTTCTAGGCATATTCCCAGAAGAACTGAAAGCATCATACCACAGTGATATATGTGTACCTATGTTTATAGCAGCACCATTTGTAATTGCTAGATCTTGGAAACAACCCAAGTGTCCATCAACTGAGCAATGGATAAAAAAGTTGTGGTGTTTCTATACAATGGAGTATTACTCAGCTATAAAGAAGGATCACAATGAGATATTTATCAATAAATGGGTGCTGCTTGAGACCATACTCATAAGTGAAATAAATCAATCTCACATGTGTGAATATTGAATAGTTTCCCTAATGTAAGTAATGATTCAAATATATAAAATATGTGGTAATCATGATTCGCCATTATGTGGCCTTGAAGCCGTATAATGTTTTCACTTATTAATTGGAATGGCTTTATTCTGGGCTGCTTGATATGGAAATATTTGAAGCTATAGTATATGAAGTTATATTCAAATATTTCAATAAAAAAACACTATACTATTAAGTCGGGTTATTTGGTGCTGAAGCACTAGGTTGCTGAAACAGTCATGCTTTGACCTGTATTGTTATGTTGTTATGTCCTCTTTTATCTCAATCTCTCCTTTATTCATTAAAAAATTATTTAGTTATTTTTTATGATTTTTTAATTAAGGGGAAAAATAAAAAATAGCAGGATATTTTATAGCAACTTTTTTGATTTCCTATTAACTTGATTTGAAGTCCTGTAATACTCCCACTATCTTGTTTTGACTGATTAGACTCTGTTCCATTCTGTGATGATAGTATCAAGTTTGAGGGTATAGGCAACTACGTTGAAGGCAATAAGATTCATTATGATGCCCGTTCTGGTTTGACTATTATCTCCTTTGGAAGTCCTGTAATGTTTACAAGGTTTAGGTTTTATTGGTCTTGTTCTCTACTGTTTTCTTCAACTTTATAATACCTGATGAGATAGACAATTCTTTTTAAGGAAGCAAGAGGCATTATGGTAACCATTGTTGATAACCTTGTACTCTGTTTTTACATCATGTGCTATGTGTATCTTTGGTTTTAACTGACAGCTTTGTCTTGCCATATTTGACTTTATGGTCTTCCAAAAAATGTAATAAGAACTAAGGAGTAATAAAACCCAAAATGTGTAAATTTTGTTGTAAAAAAGAGAGGGAAAAAAGGTGCTCTGAAGGATACAACTGCAAGTGTGTTTAGGGATGTTAAATAGATGACCACATTAATGTTTTTGGTTGGATCATTGAAAACAACTATTTGCAGTCTCACTGTTTGAATGTCTACTTTGTATGCTTTGATACTGTGACCTGAGCAACTATCTCTAAGATGATAATGTGTAATCTATTAACTAGTGATTTCTTACTGTTTTTTTTATAGTTCTATATTACTTGTACCCTTACACCGCTTTGTTTTGTTTTGGTTTTTCTCTTTTTCCTTTTAAATAAAATTTAAAAAAATAAAATAAAATAAAACAAATATTGAAATTTTTATACAACAATGGAACACATAATTTGAAAAGTATTTTAAATTATCCCTACTTCCTATTTATTTTTGTTCTATTTTTTAATTTTCATTTCTATTATTTTTTTTAATTGGTACCAGGCATTGAACTCATGACCATGCGCTTGCAAAGCAGGTGCTTATGCCGCTGAGCTAAAGCCCCAGCCCCTTCTGTTCTATTTTGCTCTTTATTTTTTACATGGTTTAAAGCCATATCTCTTACAGCAGTGGTAGAAATTAAACGGTGCTTCCACTTTTACACTGTCTAGGTAGAGCACTGATGCATATACTAAAGAATTGTTTAAACCTAAATGCGTAGATCACATCCCTTTTTCCAGGCGCCAAATCTAAATAAGTGATACAAAATTTGAAAATAAGGAATTTTAAATGGAAAATTAACTTATGCTCATTACTATTATGGAAATATGGCCAGAATGTCCCAAGTCTTTACTTAGGTCAATGTTGGAGAGACATGAAGGGTGCCACTGTGAAATGTCAAGTAACCTTTCCTATCTCAGAGTTCACAATATATCTCCTACTATACAATGCCCCATTTTTATCTTATAAATTATGTCTAAGGTCATGTCTTCCATTTCAGGCAGAAAATGTACTATAGTTCACCATGACTTTACCACTGAAATCTCACAAAAGATGAGATAATGAATCACAAAAGTATTTTTTTTTCTCATTGCAAGTGTGTAATTACTTGAGAGATAGGTACAGTAAACACACAAATGGGGATGAAAGTATCTCCTTTATAAGTAATAAAATTGAATTGGAGTGCATGCTCAGACATAGGACTAAGACTTCTTTTTATTTCTCCCAGTAACAGACAGAGTTGGATAGATTTAGATGTCCCTGATACAGCCAGAAAATGAAAGTTTTACTGCATATTTAATTTGTTTTAATATCACCAGTTAGAAAAGTGATACATTCATACCCATATTTATAGCAATACAATTTATATTAGCTAAATCTTGGAAACAGGCCACGTGTCCATCAATTGATGACTGAGTAAAGAAAAAGCAGTATTAATGTACAATGGAATGCTATTCTGCTATAATGAAAGACATACTGGAGACATTTTAGGTAAATGGATACAAACTTGAAACCCTAATCTTAAGAGAAATAAATGAAAAGCCCAAGTATAAACATTGCATTGTTCTCTTGTGTGAGAAACCCACAATATAAATAATGAGAAAAATAGAGGGTATATATTAGGAGGTAAGAAGAACTTGTTTGAATTAGAAGGTGAATAAGAGATGGGGGAGGGCAAAGAAAGAAGGGAAAGAGATTTAAAGGAAAACTGAATGAAAGAAAAAAATTGGAATAAATCTTTTTGAAAATGGAGAGGAGGAGAAAGGTTGGAAGGTGGGGAGTAAAAAAGATATAAAATAAATAACCCAGATATGTTTTGACATGTAAAAATTGCCCATGGTAAATGTGTTAATTACATACTACAAGCATACTAATAAAGTAAAAAGGAAGAAAAATTGATAATCACAATTTATAATGTCAGTGGATCTTACTTGAAAATCAATGTATAGTGTTCTTAGATGAAGAAACATAATGGAACTTTTAAAATTTTTGCACTTAGTATGTTTCACAACGTATTCGATTATTATTTGCAACTTGCTCCAGATTGGGGAATCAATACTTTCTAAAAGTTTTAATTTTCCTTTTAGAAATCAATTTTAGAAGCTTCTGAGATAAAGTATGAGATATAAACCTCACTCAAAAAAGGATGAGAATATCCTGAGAGAGGAGCTTCATCAAATGGGAGTCTTAACAGTACTGACTACCCTAGACATGACCAAATAAACCTACTAGATCAAAGACTTGAAAGTTATTACATAAAGACTCTTTCACTAAAAGCATTACAATTTAAGATATTGGTAAAATAACACAAAGCTCATCTTAAATGCACAGTTGAGTTTTAAAGGTTTTGAGGAAAACCCCCAGTGGCCAAAAATTAAGAGAGAACTAAAAACAAAAGCAGTAAGCACATGACTTGATGCTTTGGCAGCATAGAGGGAGAGGGGTATTGTCTCAGAAGAAAAAAAAAGCATTTGGAATAGAACATAAGGCCTTATACTTGATTGATTCTTTCCAGGAGACAAAGATCGTGTCACTTTTTATTCAATTCTCCACAAAACAGCCAGAATAATTTCTTAAATATGTAAACCAGATTATGTTATACTTTTGAAAATCTGAAGGCTGCTACAGTTGTTATACAGTCCAATCTTTATTTCTTACCCTTGAAAGGGTTAATTTCTCAACCAGAATGACATTGCCTCAAAGGGCATAAAATTGATATTTAGTGAGAAAAATGAAAAAAAAATCTTAGGTAATAACAGTGGTTTGCAGCTCTCCAAAGCTCAAATACATACAATGAAATATTCCTTAGAATCTTATTACTACCATTAAATTTTATGTATTAGATGAGTAGCACTGCCATTAAGCATATGTTTGATACACAAAATATGTGCAAAGCCAGTCCTATAAAACCATGTCAAATAAATGACTGAAATATACGATTTGCAATTTATTGACCTTGCAATTGCACAAGAAGTAGCCTGTAAATATCTATTGGCTGCTATTGTCTGACTTTGTATTTTGTTCTCACTCTCTTTGTATGTTGCTTGTGATTTAGAATTAAATAAAAACAGTTTATTTGTAATTATACAGAAGTTATTTAATGCCAATAGTGTCAAGCATTAAAAAAGAAAAAAATTAACAATATGTGAAGAAATATCTATCAGTAATTTAAAGTATTTTTCTCATGCCAAGCAAAAATTAAACAATAAATTCACTAAAAGTAGCTGTTAAGATACAACATAATTCTTCAGTTGTTTTAGATCTACTGAAAAACAATTTTGAATGACTTTTATAAAATTTATTATATACCTTTTTGGATACCTAATTTGTATATTTTGCTATCACTAATTACATAAAGTAAATACATTCTATTAAAAGCAATTCAGGAAAAATACTTAAAAATAGTAACAGCTTTCTACTTAGCTTTTGTTTTCAAATTTTACTCACTCTTACTCTAAAATAAAGCTTTGTATTTTATGTACATATCATAGGTACATATGCATTTTAAAATAAGTATGCAGTACTTCTGTGGCATTAAAATTTCATAAGGAAACAATTAAAAACATGTTTAAAGAACAAGTAGTGGAAAAGAACAATAATAAAAAACACGCTGTAAAGCACCACTCTAGATGATCTAATATTTTGCTAATTCAAACATGTTCTCCATTTCATTATATACTAAAAGCATATTAGCATTTTCTATGCTTTCAAAAACAAAGAAATTTTATCTTGAATTGCTTCTTACTCTCAGGGCTTTTAATAACCTTTTGCAGTAAGGTATACCTCAATCTTAACTCAAATGTCACCTGTTCAGAGTTTCCCTCCGTCTAATTCACAACTATAAGATTTTTTCCTCTATTGTACGTAGAACTTTGTGTCACTAGGTTATTTCTTTATTTTCAGTCCACTTTTCTAAAATGTAAAGTCCGAAGGTAGAAACTTTGTTTGCTTTTTTCATTCTACTAATATGATGCCTACAAATGACCTAGAATGTAAGAGTTACTCCAGAAAATTGGGTTAAGGAATAATTACATGAACATTTTGTATTTTTAAGTATCTTGTTATAGATCTCCTTTACACTTTTTTCCTATAGTTGCCAAAGGTCTTATTTCCAGTCATTTTCATTTCTCATAAAATTTAGACTTATGTTTTTGGGCATCTCTTACTTGTCTGTTTAATAAACCATAATTCTATGGAAATTTTAGCTATCTCTTCCCATTGGAGTTTGTATCACTGATTTTGTAGGGAATGTTTACTAAAAACTGTCATTAATATAAATCTATCTTTGAGTGCAATGCTGGACACTACTGACATTTTAATATGTGGTGTTCTTGCTGATGTCATTTATTCAAAAAAGATGTTTTATGTAAGCACAGGTAGCTTCAAAAAAATTAAATCACCAGAATTGAGAGAGGAAAGAGATTTTTAACTTGTTAGCCAAATTAACTTTGACAATCAAAGGAAGGAAAGCTGTTATAATTGGGCTGTAGGGCCAGGGATTTAGCTTAGCAGCATAAGCACGTGTCTGACAAGCACGAGATCGTGCATTCCTTCCCTGGTGCCAAAAAGAAAAGTGCTGTATTCACCTGTTATTGTAGGATTGTCTGTGATAGCAAAGTAACCATGAAAACCTTGAATTTCTATCAACAGAAGAATAGTTCACTACATCATAGTATGTATAAAATACAAAATATCATATAAAAGAATGGTTGCTTTATAAATATATATAAATTGAGTTGTAGTTGCAAACAAATCTGTATAGCATGAACTCACTGTTATAAAGTGAAAAAGACTTCCAAATTCGAATATTTATATTTGCATTTATTACTTTTAGTATCAGAGAAAATGTGTCCTTTTATATGTGCCCTTTGACCTATTAATCTGTATTTATGATAATTAACTTTAGAAAGTCTTATTAAATAAATGAATCTTATGGTGGAAACAAATAAAAGTAGGATGGAGGGAAAAGGAAAAAAATAATTGAAATATCATGCACATGTGCCAATTCCCTACAGTGAATATAGTAGTCACAATATATTGAAACATGAACTAATAGTTTAAAAAAAGAAAATTGTTTGGAAGAATACATGTTAAGTATTTAATGTGAGTTAAATGTGTTTGGAGATAGAATGAGAAACATTGGGGTTCCTTGGAGGTTGTAAATTAAGGAGGAAAGGAATAGAGGAAGATAATTAGTCTTTCACTGTAGATAGTTGTATTGTTATAAAGATTACAGTAAAATGTATTAGATTTTGATAATCTTAGAAAATTTACTATTTTTTAAATTAGTAAATTTTAAAAATTAATTATTTTTAATACTAATGCACACAAACTTTCAAAAAGAAGTGATTCAACTTTTACTATTATAAGAATAACATAGTTATTACTTTAAGGCAGATAATTCTCAAATACATGGAAAATAGACTTGCAGTGAAGAGACTGGACTCAGGAAGGCTATATCTTCTCAGAATAGTATAAGTAGCTCACCATTTGTTGACAGCATTCACTTAAGAAGTTGTGTGCCCATTTTAGTGTATTATTTTGTACACATTAGGATTGTGTCTGTTATTTTATTCTTGATCTTCTGATAGCTACTTATTCCTCATTTTCCATTGAACTCTGAGCTTTTAATATGGGGAGGCAATGCTTCATATTGCATCATGGGAACCTAATGTGAAATGCTGAGACAGATTTGTTTTGTATAACTTAAACTTTAATAATATTTTGTGAGAATAATATATCCTTTAAATTTTGGGCTGCTTTTCCAATTAAGCAAGTAACATAAAAACCAATCTTAAACTAGCTTAACTATAAAAAACTTGCTATCACATGGCTAAGAATCAGAAGTAGGACTCTAGGAATGCCATTAACAAAGCTAGATGATAAAATCAAGGATCTCAAAACAGCCCTTTATTTATTCTGCCATCTTCATTGGTTACAGCAATTGTTTCTCATTCTTAGAGGTAAAGAAATGTTATCAGAAGTCCTCCAATACTTTTTTGTCTCACCTCTAATTGGTCAATATTAGCTCATATTAATTTCATGTTAAGCCAATCACTTGTGGAAGAAATAGCATCACCATGAAGAACCTACACTGATTTTTTTTTTTTAATTTGGAAGCAATATTAGAAAGTCAGTGATATAACAGCAAGTGTGTTTAGGGGTGTTAAATAGCTGACTATATCAATGTTTTTGGATCATTGAACACAGCTGTTTGCAGTCTCCCTGTTTGAATGTCCACCTTGTATTCTTTGATACTGTGATTTGAGCAACTATTTTCAAGATGATAATATGTAATCTACTAACAGGTGATTTCTTACTGTTATGTTTTTTTGTTTGTTTTGTTTTTTTTTGTTTTGTTTTTTTTTTTGTAGTCCTGTATTACGTGTACCCTTACACCGCTTTGGTTTGTTTTGTGTTTTTCTCTTTTTCCTCTTAAATAAAAAAAAGTTTTAATTTAATTAAAAGAAAGTCAGTGATCATGATCTTAAAGTGTCAGTAAGGCAGTCTCCCTCTTTTGTTTACCCTCCCTCCATTGTTTTCTCTGTTATGCTTTTGTTTTTAGTCTTCAAATGATAGATAGTAAAGTAAATAGAGCAACTTAATTTTTGTATCTTCTCAGGTTTACTCGCATCCAATGGAGAGATCACCAGTTTCATTGCCTCTATCTAAACCAACAATTGTAACTTTAATTTCATTTTCTGACTAGTTAGGTTTTTAGGTTGTCTTCAGAACAATTCTCTCACATTATTACTAGAACTGTGATTGGATGCTTAGCTGCAATATCAACTGGTATCTACTACAATTCAATAGATTGTGTAGCTTAGCACGTGTATAACCTTTCTGCTCCACACTTTTGAAATTGTCTTTAATTTTGTGAACTGTTGGTAGAATATAAATTGCAAACAAATATTTATAAAATATCCTTGCAAGATCAATACTATTTTGTCTTTCAAGACAGTAGATTAGTCAGGCCATTCTAATTTTAAATAACTCATATTATGTCTGTTTACATTTTCTGAACTTGTTTTTTGACTTATTTGTGAGATTCATGCTGCATGTTGCAATGTACTCATTCTCACTTTTGCATATTATAATATATAAACATATAAAAACATATCTCACATACTGTTAATGGAAATTTGGGTGATTTTTGGTTTGGAAATATTGTGAATAGTTGAAAGTACTTAACAATTTTTAAATCACTTTGTTGAGGTATTCCAGGCTTACAGATAGTTACATAAATTTAATGTGAGCAACTTGGTTATGGCCATATATATTTAATATTAAGCAGAAGCATTGGAGATTTTCATAATAGAAGACTAAGAAATTCAAAACAACTTTCTTGTTAAGAAATCTATAAACTCTAGATAGAAATACCTTTAAAATCTCCAAAAATTCTGCTCAAAGGCATTGAAAATCTGAAAGCATAGGGAATATTTACTAACATAAGACAAAGGGAGAATATGTGTAAGAAGTGAAGATAAAATTTGATGTTTTTTGTTAACCAGGAAATTTTATTCATTGTACAAAGAACTAATGAAAGATTTAGAAGTTCAGCAGAAGTTTCTGACTGCTTTTTAAAGCTACCAATCCAGGAGCTTCAGGCTATGGCCCTCGTAAAATCCTTCACTTTTGGGTAAAATTTCAAGGGTAATACCCCAGGTATAAGGGTTAACCATAACTCAACAATTCTTCCCATGAACTCTACCAAATCTGCTCACTGATTCACATAAAAATTGCACAGATGTTTATTTGCATTATCACTAGATGTAAACCTCTATTCTTATGCTTAATGTCATTAAAAGTAAAATTAAAACTAACAAACTGTAGTACTTTTTCAAAAGTACTTTTTATATTCCTTCTTATATTATCTTATATATAGTACTTATATTCCTTGAAGAAATTGTCTTAAACCCAGTTGTTCTGTCAACTTTCAGGTTGTCCTTTGATTCAGATACCATAAATTTCTAGTAAATATTCATATTCTTTTACAGGGTTTCTGGTTTGCTTGTTTGCCTTTGGTTCTATCTTATTGTGTTGTACCTTATATTTTAATAAATCAAGTAATGATAGGGACATAAGTTTAATAGTTTCCCAAAATATTTTAAAAATCATTCTAATACTCCTTGAAGCCTATGCTATCTTTCTCCCGATTTATAAAACTATTTTTTCCTAAATATTTTTTAGTTATTTCTCCAAAGGTCCACATTACAATAAAAAAGATCAAATAGCATTTTGTTTTGGAAATATTCCCCCAAATATAAAGTGATGAGAGAAAATAAAATTATGACACAGTAAAAATGAATTTTATCTACCTAAAGCAATAAAACAGGTATCAGGTGCTTAAAAAAAATATTTGGACAAAAAGAAAAAAGAATGATTCAAAAAGTATATGTCATGAGAAAATGCTCTTTTTTTTTCTATGTGGATAAGGGCATGGCAAGACACTGAACAAGAAAGATGATCTTACTTTCATAAAAGATTTAAAAAAGGGAAAAGAATAAGTGGGCATTAATATTTTCCTGTGAATTTAGGGGAATGAAAAAATAGTAAAGCTGGTTACATTTTTTTCATACCAATTTCCTGAAAATTTGAAATTGTTCACATTGTGCATTTGATTATTTTTCAGTGGAGGAAAGGAAGAAAAAAACAGAAGGGAAAAAGAAAAATAAGATCCAAACAGACAAGAATAGTGCAGTTAAAAAAAAAAATTAGGCACAAAGTAGGTCAAGAAGGCAGACTAAATATTAACACATTTCTTTCACAAGATCTTTTAAGAGATTAGGAAAGGTAATTTAAGTGTAAAACTAACTTCATAGGGGAATTACTGAAAACATAAAAGACGATTTCTTGGAAGACAGGAAGCACACGAAGCGGTCCTGAAATGGCAGAAGAGGAGTTGCACTTTAGAAACAAGGGGCTTTCAGACAAAAAAAAAAAAACAGAAAACGCCAAACCTTAACAGGCAAGTAGTGGGCTACACTGAAATACGTTTCCGAAAGAGGTGGAGCCTGGACAAATGGTTCCTCCTGCCATCCCAGCCCTTGCTGGGGAAAGGAACTGCAGTGGGGGTGGGTGTGTTGGGCAGGAAGGGGAGGCCTCTCTACTGGCAGGAAGCTGCGCTACGAGAAGAGGGAGGAGACTGCAGCGACAGCAGAGGCTAGTGGAAGCCCAGGGTGGCAGAAGGTCCGCCGCTACCAAGAGGAAGAAGGACGCCCCCACAGGCTTAACACCAGGGAATCATCCTGTTTTACCGGCCCCGCCGCCGGCATAGATCCCTCCTCGCCTAAGAATCCTCCCCTTTCAGCGCTGGCAAGCACACATTCTACTGGATAGTAGCCCGCTGATCTTCCTTCTCAACAGGCTCTTAGCAGAGGCTGCAGCAAGGTGTCCGAATTGGGCACGTAAGGCTCGCGAATCCCTGCGGTGGACGCCCAGCAGGGCAAGACAATTGGTGGGGACCAAGAAGAAGAAGGGGGATGGGCTGGAATCCGGCAGGAGATAAGGGGTAGAGTTGGGCGCCAGGCTTTGAGTGGGGTGGGGGAATGCCGTGGGCAACAGGAAAGGGAGTGGCTTTAGAAACCACGCAAGGATTTGAAAATGAGCTCAGGAAAGCAGGAGAGGTGGGCACCAGGGAAACCACTGAAGTGAGCAGGGGTCAAGTGAGTCATCTGGGGCACTCACACAGGACAGTGGGGCTTTGACAAGGTGGAGAGATAGGTGATTTGCAGAGGCTCTAGAGTGGACACCAGGGGCAGTTCAAAAAGTGGGTACTGAAAAAACAGAAGTTTCTCTTTTCCCTTCTGAGATTAGAGTTCTTACTCCCAGGCAGCACTACCTTCTCTCCAGCCCTTCACTCCAGCTTGAAGGGGGGACTAAAGGGAGGAGGGACTGAGAGTGAGAGAAAAAAGAGAAGGGGGAGGGGAGACAGAGAAAGAGACAGAGAGAGATACAGAGAGAGAAGGAGAGAGACAGAAAGAGACAGAAAAAAAGATTGAAAGAACTAACTGCAGGCAGCTGCCAGTATACTTAGCATTGCTGGCAGGCTCCAAGGGAAACAGCATTAGGCTCAAGAACAGAACCATCACTAAGGGTGAAGTTGACCTTATGGCATACTGGGTGTTTGCCTGTATCCTGTCTCCTTGTCTTTGCAGGCATGAAGACCTCCAACACACAAGAGGCCGAAGGACAACAAACCAGATCCTCTGCAGGACGAGCCACTGGGTCAGCAAACTTCACAAAGAAGAAATCATCCCAGAAGAGGCAGAGAGGCAGACCTTCATCCCAGCCCCGCAGAAACATCGTGGGCTGCAGAATTTCTCACGGATGGAAGGAAGGCGATGAGCCCATCACCCAGTGGAAAGGGACCGTTCTGGATCAGGTGCCTATAAATCCCTCTCTTTATCTAGTGAAATATGATGGAATTGACTGTGTCTATGGATTGGAACTTCACAGAGATGAAAGAGTTTTGTCTCTTAAAATTCTTTCCAACAAGGTGGCATCATCACAAGTTAGTGACGCCAACCTTGCAAATACCATAATTGGCAAAGCAGTGGAACATATGTTTGAGGGTGAGCATGGTACCAAGGATGAATGGAGGGGGATGGTCCTAGCCCAAGCACCTATCATGAAAGCCTGGTTTTATATTACCTATGAGAAGGATCCTGTCTTGTACATGTATCAGCTTTTAGATGACTATAAAGAAGGTGATCTCCGCATCATGCCAGAGTCCAGTGAGTCTCCACCAGCAGAAAGGGAGCCAGGAGGAGTGGTTGATGGCCTAATAGGCAAACATGTGGAATATACCAAAGAAGATGGCTCCAAAAGAATCGGCATGGTTATTCACCAAGTAGAAGCCAAACCTTCTGTGTATTTCATCAAGTTTGATGATGACTTTCATATCTATGTCTATGATTTGGTGAAAAAGTCCTAAATGTTGGGGTAAAATTTCCCACATTTGTGGAAATAAATCCATAATTTGTAGACATGCCAAAAAATGCTGCTTTTTACTGTATTGAAAGTCTAGGGGTACCTGATGACCAGCATAATTGTAATTTTGTTCTGAAAAATACAAATTTATGTGGATGTGACATGCTGTGTATAGGCACTTTCTCTTAAAAAGTTTGGGTGTGTTTGGTGGATGGGGCATGAAAAGAAGGAACAGCTGTCAATTGAGTCTGTGAATAAAGTGCAGCAAAGAAACTATCATCATTCATCTGAAAATGGACTGGCCTTTAGCTGGTCTGGTTAAGGGGGGAGGGCGTTGGGGGGGACTAGTTATGGGCTGTAGGGAAAGAGAGAGGATGAGGCCACTGTTTAAGAACAGGAGAAAAGGGATCAGGAAGAAGGAGGCTTCCCGGAAGAGGTACAAACTATGAAGGGGAAACATCCAGGTGGGAGAATAGCAAAGGATAACAGAGAGTGAGATCTTGGAGCTTGGAGGAAAGCAAAATGAACTGAGTAGAGAGGGCCACAAGGATGGTCACAAGAGGTCCAGTTGGTAGGGATCTGGAGAGAGTTCTAAGACATACAGAGAGAGAGACAGACAGACAGGCAGAGTCTGTCATAGGTATCAGGCCAGAAAGGAGGGGATACTGAGCAAGGGAGAATTCTAAGAAGAAAGACTGATGAGGGGATGAGAATAGAGTAAAAGAGGTGTGGAGAGTGGGGTTCGTAAGGGATTTTAGGCTCAGGAATCAGTTGGACTCCTGGCAGTATCCACATTGACCTCTGTGGCTTTGTGCACAAAGAAAGTGACAACTGTCTAAGAAGGCAAGTATGAAAGTTCTCTAGAAGGGCATTTTGGTGGGGATGATTCAGATGAGTTAAGCAGGAGGCAAGTTTATACCTGTAAGGCTTTTCTTGTTTCAGGGAGTTTGTGCCACATCTGCGGAGCAGAACCTCAATTCTCAGCCTAAACTCACACGGTTCTCCATAAACTGGGCTGTGGGAGAGTATGCTATGCAGGAGAATGGAACCTTGCTGAACCCAAGTACAGCAGTCCCATCACTGGTCTTCCTCTTGCTGGGGCATCACAGGATAGAGCCTAATGTCTGTCAGGGCATGAGGAATACTTTGACGGTCCATGCTTCTTTCAGCATCTGCCTGAAACCTCATTTGGCTGCACCAAAGGGAGGTTCTCACACACTAGAAACTCCCCTTCTCTCTTGACCCTCACCCCCAAAGCTTCTGGCTATTTACATCTCACTTATAATTCTTCAACAGTGTTGATGCCCCCGCAAACCCGTGGGGAGCAGTATTGCAAATGTGTACAACTCTTTCTTTCCAGGTGATGTAGTTGCCGTGGAAAGCTGGCCTGGGAAACGTGATTTTGTATAAGTAATTAGTTTGACTGTATAATGAATGCTACATGGAGCTGTTGTGGACAAAAGGAGTGGCAACCACAATAAAGTCCCTCAGAACTGTGGTGTCCAGTGCATGGGTTCATGTGTTTTTTTTCCTCTTTGTCTTATCTTTATAGAATCCTCTTCAGATCCCTATCAAAGTCCTTTCTCTTGATTTTGTACCTCCACCCTGTACTAACTATACTTCTGTTCCCACAGAAGAAGTGTCAGTAGATTGCTGTTTCCTAAGCTTCCCTAACTCCATGCATAGCTGGGGGTGGTAGTGTGGTATAGCCAAGGACATTCCAGACGTTTAAAGAAGTTAGTAAATCCAGTTCATTCTGTCTAACTAACATTGACATGAGGTTGATGGATTACCACAGTCATTATATAAAGCAAGCCCACCTCAACATTGCAGAGATTATTTTCTTTCATACGTGACAGAATTTTGCTCAGCCAACACCTGGGGTCCCACTATAGAGCTTTCATTTTAGGTTTTTTTTTTTTTATTGTTTTTTTGTCTTTTTGAGACATTTTCTCATTATACAAGCCTACTTTACTTGAGCTCACTTTTTATCCCAGACTTGTCTGGAACTCACAACCATCCTCCTGTCTCAGCTTCCAGATTGCTGGGATTACTGGTGTGTGACACCAAAACTTTCATTTTAGCAGGAGAATCAGGAGGTAGCCAAGAGAAGTTATGGTGCATTATTTCAGTAGTAACATTAATTAGAAAAAAACAAAAAACTTCAAATGAAATTGGCAGAAAGGGACTGAGTATACAAGGCAGTGTTTTGAATGAATCTGGCACTGAGAACTTGGATTTTGAGTGAAAAAAATGAAATGATTGCTGGTATGGGCATGAGGGAAAGATGAGAGGTTTGAGAAAAATTGTGTGTGTGTGTGTGTGTGTGTGTGTGTGTGTGTGTGTGTGTTGAAAATATAACACCTCTATTTCACAGATATGTTTTTTACTTTTCTATTCTAAATTCTCCCCACATATATTATCCAAAATATTTGCTGAGGTATTATAATTACAACATAAGATATATTGCATCATCCTTCCTCTCTAAATAGGTGGATAGCTTCCCATCACATTAAAGGTTAGAGCCAAATTCCATTAAGTTTCCAAGCTGCAGGCTGGTAATCTTTCTGAGTCTTTGTTCCCCATGACCACTTTAATATCCTCTCTCTCTCTCTCTCTCTCTCTCTCTCTCTCTCTCTCTCTCTCTCTCTCTCTCTCTCTTCCTCCCTCCCTCCCTCCCGCCCCGTGTGTGTGTGTGTGTGTGTGTGTGTGTGTGTGTGTGTGTGTGTGTATGTGTGTGTATAACTATGGCAGTAATAAAGAGAAATTGCACAAATTGTATGATAATAATTATGTTTCTTATCATCTGAAAGTACTTAAGTATTCTTTAAATCAGTGCTCTGCCTTTGATAGTAACAAAAGTTACAGATTGAGGGTATATATTTTTTCTTTTGAAATTTAGGAAGTCTTTTAAACCACAAAATTCAGATTTTGTTCTGTGTCATTATATGAAATGTGCAACATTCTGTTTGCAAACTTGTCCTGTATGTAGTGGTGGAATATAGAGAAGGTTATAAAATTTGAATTTTAATACAAATAGAATATATATCATACTCAAAAAAGCTGCAAGCATTCAATAAATGTTGACCAAATATATGCAATTTAGAAAGCAGGTCACATGGTAAAAATATATTGCCTTAATATTGTACATTATTCACTATTTCTTTCTATGATGTAAGAGCATAATATGTTCTTACATACATAATCTGTTTCAAGCATGTTTTGTTTTTCCCCTTGCCATAGTGTAAGCTATATAATTTCATGATTTTTGTTCCTTTATATTCTCTGGTATATGTTAAGTAACTGGTGCGCATAGGATGCTCAACAAACAGCTTTTCTTTTCTTTTTTTTTTCCGGTACCAGAGATCGAACTCATGACTGCCTGCCTGCAAGGCAGGCACTTACGCCCGCTGAGCTAAATCCCCAGTCCCCTACAACAAACACCTTTTCTGTTTATGAATCTTACTAGAACTCAGGAAAATGGAAATTGAAATCATGTAACATTTCATATGTTTCAAGTCAACAACATGTATCAACTTTGACAATTTTCTCTGGCCACCAGTAAACAATTCAGAGGTCTTATTCATTACTACTTGGAGCTTTATGTTAAAAATTAATTTGTCATGATCTAGGGGTTATGGAGTTAGAATTTTCTGCCAGTTTCACTCTTTTGCATTGTTGAAAGACAGTGCTGCATGGATGTCATTAGTTTCTATCCTTATAAGCAAATCCCCACCTGTTATTCCTTATTCCTTTGATAGTTATTTAAACATTGGAAGTCTTTACAAAAAAGAGAAAGTAATTTCCAATATAGTAAAAGGTAGGAAATCTAACTGCAGTATAACGTATATAATGTCTCTTTTTAGAGTAAAGAAAAGGTATACTTACTGTCCACTATAAAAGTTAAATTTCCTTAAGCTAAATATTCTCCTTTAATGAAACCTATAATGTCTGTATGTGTGTTTATCTGCTGCCCATTTCATCTCCCTCTGTAGTAAGTGGGTCTCAGTATTCTGAGTAAATACCTATACTCTAACTATCACAGTAGTTTTGAATAATAAACTTTACTAGGTAAAATGAAGAAAATGCTTTTGCTTTAAGTGCCTAGAATTAGGTTCTAGGACAGAGGCTTAAAATATTCATTATTTGTTGGTTACCAGGTAAAGCAACTTGTCTACCACCATGATGGTTAACCTCTGGCCTATAAAAACAATACTGAGATTTACCTTGGGTCGGCATAAATTTTTGTCCTCTTTCAGAGAATAGTTGCAAAGACATATAATAATACTGAGAGAAAGTGCAGGGAAACAAATTATGCCAGGGACAGAACACTGCCAAATCACTTGTATTTATGTTGATTCACTTAAGCAATTAGTTGGCCAAGAAAATAATATTTATGAACAAAGAATGTAAATAGTGGGACTGTCTCATGATTTAACTCATCCATAAAACCCTTAGAAATATTGTGAGGAAACAATAAGTAAACTATAGATTCTTTGTTCCCCTCTCAGGGATATGTCTGAGACAAACAAACCCTGTGTACACTGTAGATCAGGACATTTAATAGTATTTGGACCCTTACTTCATCAGATTAGGTATATGGGGATGGTAAAGTTATCCACTTAGGAATGAGAAGCCGACCCCCCCCCCATGTAAATTCATTTAAAAACCATGTAGAATGATATTAGCATTACTACTATCCTGGAAGAATGTCCTAGCCACAATGTCTAAGTGATAGGACAAAATGTAAAATGCTATTTTTCTAAACTAGAATGCATTTAATTTCTCAAATAAGTAACTTTGCCATTGTGCTATCCCAAGTTGGCTAGAAGTTGAAAACATATAATACTAATTGCAAAATAATTCTGTATTTCTGGGTGAAAACATTGTCTATGACTAGAGAGATAGTGTCAGCAATTAGGACTTTACCATTTTGAACTGTAGCACTGAGTAATCTCAAAATATTAGGAGTTCAATATGATAAGACAATGCAATATGCAGAATCAGTAATAATTGCAAAGCCTTTCTGATGGTGCAGAACATGCCGCTGCTTCTACCCTCCTCTTTTATGTCAATCACAGCTGCTGTTAAGTAAAAAAATAAGAGATTGAGATCTAATCCTCCCTATTCGTAATGGATATCAAATGCTATATACAATCATCTAGGCAGTGTGGGAAATTTTCATGTAGAAAAGCAATCAACTTTATGGCTCTGTTAAATGTGGATCTCAAGGTCATTATTGTACTGAACTCATGGAAGCAAGTGGCATCCACAAGCTTATAACAGTTTGAGTAGGTTTATAGTGAGAAAATGTAGACAATATGATTTTGTAAGCCAATTATGTACTCTTGATGCCATCTCCATATCTGAATATATAGTAGGAACTGATGCTTGTATTTCCCTGCTCAATAAATGTCAGTGCAAAAAGTTTAGCATTCCAGCACGAAAATAAATGGGGGGCAAGAATAAATACTTAAAATAGAAACTGAGCAATTTACAGTAAGGCTTGAAAATTCTCTTTAAAACAGTCTTACATGAATGGCACACAATGTAATGAGATCCAATGGTGAATAATGAATTGCTGTCAAATAAATTCAGTTGTCTATTTTATGGTTCCAGCTCTTGTGGACATTGTGACCCTAAATTCATTACACAAGCTCATGGCACAAATTTATTATACAAGCTTATGGCACATGCTAGACTATTTTGAACACTGAAAACACATTTTTCTCATATGAGTGACATCTAAAAATTGAGATCCACCTATTCATCATAGAATTTTCATATTCCTCAACAACTTTGCTTCTCAAAAGTGAAATCAAAATGGATCTAAGATGTAAATGTCAAAACAGAAACACTTAATCTGCTTAAAAATAAAACAGAAGTCTTGAAGACATAGGCATAGATAAGGACTTTCTGGACAGAATTCATAAGAAGATATAATATCAAGAATCAGCAAATCAGATAATATTACATTAAAAACCTGCACAACAAGGGAAACAATCATTGAGTGAAGAAACAACAACAGAATGGGAACTTTATTTCTAGGTCTTTCTCAGATGACTAATATCTGCAATACATAAAGAACTAAAAAATAGTAGGCCCCTACAAAATAAAATACCAAATAAAAAATATGCAACTCAGTCAAATGGACATTTCTCTGAAAAATAAGTGCAAATGGTCCATAAATACATGGGGAAATGTATTATCTGGCATTAGACAAATATAAATTAAAACAACACTAACATCCCATTCAGTCTATAAAGGATGCCCATCATGAAGAAATTAAATAATGACAGATCCTGATATTATTTTCCAGAGGAACATTTCTACATTGTTGATAAAAATGTAAACAAAATCATTATAGAAATCAGTATGAAGATTCTTTGAAAATTAAAAATTAAAAATAGAAATTCCACTCAACCCAGCTATTTGTCTTTGTCTTCTAGGTATCTTTTTAAAAGATCACATGGCATCACAATATATATATATATATATATATATATATATATATATATACACATATATATTTATAGTAGCACAATTCATATTTTCTAAACCTTGGGAGCAACCTATATGTACATCAACAGATGAAAGGATAGAAAAATATGGCATTTATATACGACAGAATACGCCTTGGCCATAAAGAAAAATATACTTTGAGATATAATATTGAGTAAAAAAAGTCAGACACAAAGCCTCAATTATTGCATAGTTTTCTTTATATGAAAAAACCAAAATAAAGAGTAAAATGAAAGATAATAGGAAAGAGGGAGATGGAGCTTTTGCAAAACGGAAGGAGACCAAGAAATGGAAGGAGGATGGAGGAAGTGGAGGGGAAGGAGATGAAAACAGAATTAAGATGTATTGTGTGGCAGAGGAGGAGCTGGGCAGATCTGGGGTGCCCTCATCAGCCTCTCTGCGTGTCTGGAGGACTCTGGATATCTCCGCCCAGACTGTTGGAGTCCCCCCAGGCTTCCAGGTGCAGTGAAGGGGAGAGGTGGGTTTGAGGCTTCCATATCAGCCTCCCCATTCCGGTTGCACTTGGAGAACTGCTGAGCTCCCGACGGGTGGGCCGGCCCACACGATCAGCCGAGCCCAGCCTGTTTTGCTGCCGCGCCTGGCCATCGGTGTGCAGAAGAGGAGCTGGGCAGATCTGGGGTGCCCTCATCGGCCTCTCTGCGTGTCTGGAGGACTCTGGATATCTCTGCCCAGACTGTTGGAGTCCCCCCAGGCTTCCAGGTGCAGTGAAGGGGAAAGGTGGGTTTGAGGCTTCCACATCAGCCTCCCCATTCCAGTTGCACTTGGAGAACTGCTGAGCTCCCAACCGGTGGGCCGGCCCACACTATCAGCCGAGCCCAGCCTGTTTTGCAGCCACGCCTAGCCATCGGTGTACAGAGGAGGAGCTGGGTGGATCTGGGGTGCCTGCATCAGCCTCTCTGTGTGTCTGGAGGACTGTGGATATCTCTGCAAGCAGGGAGGGACCACAGGTTCCTGAGGCACCGCGGCCTGTGGTGAGTACCCTAACCCGGCTGCGATTGAAGAACTGTGGAGCTTCCAAGGGGCAGGTGGGCACACAGTGTCCCTGAGGCCCAGCTTGTCTGGAACTGCGGAGTTCTGAGCAGGCAGAGGAGGGCCACTGGTTCTGTAGGCCCAATGGCTTGGGGTAGCGTGGTGCCAGAGTCTCAGTAGCTGCAAACATAGAAGGGGATTTTCAACAGATCCTGAGGAAGCTTTCAAATAACACTTGAAACACAGAAATATAGGAAAATGACAAAACGAAAGACCAAATTACAACCTCAAACCTCCAGCCCAGGATCAAGAAAACCAACAACAAATGCTTGAGAGGCTGTGGGGAAAAAGGAACTCTCCTGCACTGCTGGTGGGAGTGTAGACTGGTACAGCCTTTGTGGAGATCTGTCTGGAGATTTCTCAAAAAGTTGGGATTGGAAATCCCATTTATTCCAGCTATGCCACTTCTAGGCATATTCCCAGAAGAACTGAAAGCATCATACCACAGTGATATATGTGCACCTATGTTTATAGCAGCACAATTTGTAATTGCCAGATCTTGGAAACAACCCAAGTGTCCATCAACTGAGGAATGGATAAAAAAGTTGTGGTATTTCTATACAATGGAGTATTATTCAGCCATAAAGAAGGATCACATTGAGATATTTATCAATAAATGGGCGCAGCTTGAGACCATACTCATAAGTGAAATAAATCAATCTCGCATGTGTGAATACCGAATAGTTTCCCTAATGTAAGTAATGATTCAAATATATAAAAATATGTGGTAATCATGATTCCCCTATATGTGGCCTTGAAGCCTTATAAAGTTTTCACTCATTGATTAGAAAGGCTTTATTCTGGGCTTCTTGATATGGAAATATTTGAAGCTAGAGTATATGAAGTTTTATCCAAATATTTCAAGGAAAAAGACAGACACTATGGTAACTACTATTAAGTCGGGTTATATGGTGGTGAAGTACTAGGTTGCTGAAACAGTCATGCTTTGACCTCTATTGTTATATTGTTATGTCCTGTTTTATCTCAATCTCCCCCTTATTCTTTTAAAAAAATTATTTAGTCTTTTCTTATGTTTGTCTTAAGTAAGTGAAAAAATTTAAAAAATTACGATATATAAATAGTAACTCTTTTGATTTCCTATTAACTTGTTTTGAAGTCCTGTAATACTCCCACAATCTTATTTTGACTGATTAGACTCTGTTCCATTCTGTATGATTGTATCAAGTTTGAGGGTATAGGCAACTACTTTGAAGGCAATAAGATTCACTAAGATGCCCATTCTGCTTTGACTATTGTCTTCTTTGGAAGTCCTGTAATGTTTACAATGCCTAAGTTTTATTGGTCTTGTTCTCTACTGTTTTGTCCAGCTTTATAATATCTAATGAGATAGACAATTCTTTTTAAGGAAACAAGAGACAACGTTGATAACCATTGTTGATAACCTTGTACTCTGTTCTACACCATGTGCTATGTCTATCCTTGGTTTTGACTGACAGCGTTGTTTTGCCATATTTGACTGCATTCTCTCCCCCCCAAAAAAGTAATAAGCACTAAGGAGTAATAAAATCCAAAATGTGTAAATTTTGCTGTAAAAAAGAGAGGGGAAAAAAAAAAGAAAAAGAGCTCTAACGGATATAACAGCAAGTGTGTTTAGGGGTGTTAAATAGCTGACTATATCAATGTTTTTGGATCATTGAACACAGCTGTTTGCAGTGTCCCTGTTTGAATGTCCACCTTGTATTCTTTGATACTGTGATTTGAGCAACTATTTTCAAGACGATAATATGTAATCTATTAACAGGTGATTTCTTACTGTTATGTTTTTTTTTGTAGTTCTGTATTACATGTACCCTTACACCGCTTTGTTTTGTTTTGTGTTTTTCTCTTTTTCCTCTTAAATAAAATTAAAAAAAAAAAGATGTGTTGTGTACATTTACCAACTGCCTATGAGAAATTCAATCATTGTGTATGCAAATATATACTAACAAAAATAAAAATCGAGTGAAAAGTAAGTAGTATATTCAAATTTATCTGATTTTTCCTCAGTGACATGCAGGCTTTAAAGAAATAGTATTTAAATTTTTTCAGAGACATCTGTTGGGAACGCTGTCTTCTAAATTTAGGTTGTGGGGCTAGATGAGGTCCTTGACTCAGAGAGATTTGACTAAATTATTACTGTAACTTATTTACTGATGGTTTGGATGAGCTGAAGCCCGATAATGTCCATTGGGCTTCTACATATTTTCAATCTCACTATATATATATATATATATATATATATATATATATATATAACTAAAAACATAAATGAGTGCTCTCCTTAATGACCAAAGTTCAAGCTTGTTTCTGTATTTCTGGATCATATTCCCTCATATAAACTTTTGACTAACTAGCAATACTGACAGTGATCTAGTTGTTTAGTCTGCCATGAAAACTGTAGTATTATAAAGATTCCCTTTTTTAGGGGTTTCATACTAAATGAACAAATCACTGTTGCTAGTCAAATTGTCTCAGTCACTCATGTAAATGATGGCCATAGTAATAGAATATTTTCTGATAAGACCAAAATCAAACTCTAGACTGACATGTACTGCTTGAACTGCTGAAAATCCTCATTAAATCTATCACTATACTGAACATGACAACATACTCAGCTTCATAAATATTAAGAAAGTAAAAGATTCTGTTGCTAAGGCCAAACGTGTACTGTAAATATTTCCAAAGTTTATTTATCAGTGAGAGTTTCAGGTTTCAAGGAATGTTATTGCCACTGCACTTACCAAACTATACACCACCACACCTAGCACATGGAATACAATGAATTTTTATGTCCTTTAGTCCACCACTGTTGACAATTTTTCAGATTAATGGTGCCACTTTTCTAATTAAGTGTGCCAACTCTGGATACAGCATCATGGTCCATAATGATAACATGCTCACTTTTTTAATTGTTTAAGATTATTTGCCATTAGCAATGGTTTAACATGCATTGCAAAAGTCACTCAACTATGACCTAATAATGAAGATATTCATGTTTCCAACTACTCTGCACAGCACCTGGTACTTTTTGAATAGCTATATTGAGGTAGAATTTAATTACTATGTATTTTATCAATTTAAAATATATAATTCAGAGTTTTTATTACGTACACATATGTACAACTAGCATCAGGGTCAACTCAGAAATCACTTTCTCATGCATTCTGTGTAATTTAACAATCAACTCCTCAAACTCAACCACTGTCAATCCCCCAAACCATAAGCAACCACTAATTTACTTTCTGTTCCTGCATATTTGCAATTTAGAATATTTCATACAAATAGAATAATAATTGTTCTTTTTTAACTGACTTATTTCAGTTACCATTATGTTTTTAATATTCATCCATGTATGAACTCTTGTCCTCATTTGTGGGACTGAATAATAATCTGTTGCATGAATGCTATCTTTTGGATCTTTAATGGTGTCTTAGTTTCTACTCTGGTCATTGACACACAATACCGAAACTTACAATTTAAAGGAGATTTATTTGGGTTCATAGTTTGTCAAATTTTCGTCTTTGTTAGTTCCAAGGTAGCATGGCACATGGGCATGACTGAGGAGAATGAGCTCCTGATATGGCGGGAGTAAAGCAGAGAGAAAAACACAGAGACATAGAGACAGAGACAGATCAAGGGAGGAGGGGTGAAAATAGATCGTTCCAGGCAATGGCTCCAGTGACCGACTCCTTCTAATTACTCTTCACCTCCCAAATCACATCTAGCTATACACGTTTCAGTGTACTAATCCACTGATGAGTGTCATATCCCCATAGTCCAATCGTCTCTTCAAAGCCCCATTTATGAGTGTATGACATTTTGGGGGAGCATCTAGATATAACCGTAACACATGTGTTGAAAAGTTAATCTATAATTTCACATTATTGGAGGGTAATGGATAACAAGAGGTATGGCTAGTGGGAGGTTTTTTGTCATGAGGGACATTCTCTTGAAAGGAAAATGAAATCACAGCTTCTTTGTCATCATCACCCTTTTACACCCAGCCATGAGCTAAATGGGCTTACTCTTCTAAATATGCCCACCATGATATATCCTACCAACATAAGCCTAAAACAATGGAACCAAATGATCATGAACTGAAACATCTAAACTGTGAAACAAACTAAACCTTAACTTTTCTAAAGCTAATTTATCTCAAAATTTTTTATAATAGTAGAAAGCTAAAGAATGTAATAAATATAACATTTTTTATTAATTTTACTCTTGATGGATACTTAAGTTAGTCTACATTGAGCTAATGGGAATAATGCTACTATCTGAATTTGTGTACATTTTTGGACATATTTTGGACACATTTAAAAAAATTTTTCTTTAAATTTACACCAAAGAAATGATTGTTGATTTACAAGGTAATTATATAGGTAATTGCTTGAACTACTAGAATGTTTTGAAAATTGGTTGTGAAATTTTGCATACCTGTACAATTATGTAAGGTTACAATTTCTCAAAGTCCTCCATATTTGTTATCTAACTTTAATTTTTGCCATTCTACAGAGTATAGTGTATTATCTAATTGTGTTTTGATTTGCATTTCCTGGTGATAAATGATGTCAAGCAACATTTCAGGAGCTTGCTGGCTATTTGTGTATATTCCTTTAAAAATGCCTATTCAAATTCTTTGATATTTTAGTTGGGAATTGACTTTTTTATTACTGAATTATAAGAGTTCTAGATAAACCTGTCTTATCAAGTATATATAAGTCAATACTTTGTACAGTTTTGAAAAGTGCTTTCACTTTCTTGATAATATCCTCTGAAACATAAACTCTTTTCATTTTGGTGAAATTAAATAAATCTATTTTTTATTTGTTGCTCATGCTTTTGTTGTCACAGCTTATATTTATGTTTGCTTCTATGAGTTTTACTGTCAAAACCCTTTTATCTGGGTCTTTTAAAATTTTTTTTTTGTTTTAAAGAAGTGAAAAAAGAAAGATTAACATAACAATGAAACTGAATCACAAAATGAATTAGTTGGACCACCACAGTAGTTGATACATTATGTATTATCTTTGTAGTTGTTCAGAGCGTTAGATAGAGGCATGATATCTTGTCCAAACAGTATTAACACAAATCATTCTTTACAAGGAACTAAAAGAAGCTAACTTTATAACTACCTTATCTATCTTGTATATACATGTATTTTTTTCCTTTTTCTCTTTTTTCCTTTCCCTTTTGCCCCTTCACAGTTTGTCTTTTCTTTTGAGTAGTTTCTTCCTTAATTCACAATATCTATTTTACATTAACATCTGATTTACTTGTTTATTTTTTCATACTAGTGACACAGTGCAATGTTCACAATATTGGTCTGCTTAATTTCACTTATTAGTACAGTGTCTAGTTGCATCCATTTACCTATAAAAGTTTCAAATTTATCCTTTTTATGGCTGACAGTACTTCTTTATATTAAAAAAATCACATCTTTTTTTAGCCATTTCTCGTTGATGGGCATCTGGGTTGTTTCCAAACTTAACTATTACAAATTGTGTTGCTATGAACATGAGTGCATATATGTCTCTGTGGTATGATGTTTTTAATTCTTCTGGACAGATACCCAGATGGGGGACAGCTTGTTTTAGTGGGACCTCTAATCCTAGTTTTATAGTCTCCACACTGATTTCCACAGTGGTTGCACCAGTCTACAATTCCAACCAATAGTGGAGAAGTATTCCTTTTTCCCTGCATTTGTTATTCTTTTATATATTTATTTT
The DNA here is from genome assembly GCF_034190915.1 of Cavia porcellus. NCBI lineage: Eukaryota > Metazoa > Chordata > Mammalia > Rodentia > Caviidae > Cavia > Cavia porcellus. The sequence continues at coordinate 28,469,972 of NW_026947486.1, read as the reverse complement.
TTTTGCTAACCATTCTTTCTGGGGTGAGATGCAATCTCAGTGTTATTTTAATTTGCATTTCTTGAATGACCAATGATGTTGTACATTTTTCCATGTATTTATTTGCTATTTGTATTTTTCATTTGAGAAGTGTATATTCATCTCAGATGCCCATTTATGGACTAGGTCTTTGAATTCAGGAGGTCTGAGCTTTTTCAACTCTTTTTATGCTCTAGATATAAGGCCTTTTTCGGAGAAACAACTGGCTAAAATTTTCTCACACACTGTGAGCTGTCTTTTCACTTTGCTGGTGATTTCTTTGCTCATACAATATCTTCTCAGTAAGATGAAATTCCATTTGTTGATTTTTTGTACTATTTCTCTATCTGTCTGGGTTTTGCTCATGAAGTCTCTGCCTACACCTTTATCTTCAAAATTTCAATTGGTTTTCTTTTCTAGTAGATTGTGTTTCTGCTTTAATATTTAGTTTTATTTAGGTCTTTAATTCATTTTTACTTCATCTTTGTGTAATGGGAGCGACAAAATTCTTCCTCATTTTTTCACATAAGAATGTTCATTTGTCCTAGCACTGTTTGTTTTACTCATTCAATGCTGAGCTGACAAAATCAAGCATATCTTCATTCTTCCTGATCTTAGGGATAAAGCTTTTAAACTGTCAGTATGAAATGTGACATAAATAGTCTTACCACAGATATTTTTAATAAGCTTCAAAATCTTCTTTCCCTTTAAGTTGTTCTCCTATCTAGTTGAAGTTTTTCCCATGTGGCAATCATATCTCACCCTTCCTACTAGTTATTCCCTACTTGCCATTCCATACTTGGCAGTTTTAAATTTGTATCTGTATTAGTACATGTTCTGTACTGTTTTGTTCAATTCTACTATACCTGATGATATAGGCAAATCTTTTTAAGATAGCAAGAGGCATAATGGTAACCATTGTTGATCACCTGGTATTCTGGTTTTACATCATGTACTATGTCCATCCTTCTGTTCTAACTGCATGTATATTTAAGTGTGTAAGATAGAAAACCATATTACTAAGTTTTTGTTGGATCATTGAACAGAACTATTTCAGTCTCACTGTTTGAATGTCCAATTTGTATGCTTTAATTTTATATTTTGAACTGTTTCGAAGATGACAATATGTAATCTATTAACTACTGATTTCTTTTTTTAAAAATTTTATTTAAAAGGAAAAAGAGAAAAAAACAAAACAAAACAAAGCGGTGTAAGGGTACAAGTAATACAGAACTACAAAAAAAACCAGTAAGAAATCATCAGTTAATAGATTACATATTATCATCTTAGAGATAGTTGCTTAAGTCACAGTATCAAAGCATACAAAGTGGACATTCAAACAGTGAGACTGCAAACAGTTGTGTTCAATGATCCAACCAAAAACATTAATATGGTCAGCTATTTAACATCCCTAAACACACTTGCTGTTGTATCTTTTAGAGCACTTTTTTTTCCTTCTCTTTTTTACAACAAATTTTACACATTTTAGGTTTTATTACTCCTTAGTTCTTATTACTTTTTTTGGGGGAGGGAATGAAGTCAAATATGGCAAGACAAAGCTGTCAGTCAAAACCAAGGATAGACATAGCACATGATGTAAAAAAAGAGTACAAGGTTATCAACAATGGTTACCATAATGTCTCTTGTTTCCTTAAAAAGAATTGTCTATCTCATTAGGTATTATAAAGTTGAACAAAACAGCAGAGAACAAGACCAATAAAACTTAAGCATTGTAAACATTACAGGACTTCCAAAGGAGACAATAGTCAAACCAGAATGGGCATCTTAGTGAATCTTATTGCCTTCAAAGTAGTTGCCTATACCCTCAAACTTGATACTATCATACAGAATGGAACAGAGTCTAATCAGTCAAAACAAGATACTGGGAGTATTACAGGACTTCAAAAGAAGTTGATAGGAAATCAAAAAGTTACTATTATATATACTGCTGATTTTTAAAATTTTTCCCCTTAATTAAAAAAACCATAAAAATAACTAAATAATATTTTTAGTGAATAAGGGAGAGATTGAGATAAAAGAGGACATAACAATATAACAATACAGGTCAAAGCATGACTGTTTCAGCAACCTAGTGCTTCACCACCAAATAACCCGACTTAATAGTACTTACCATAGTGTCTGTCTTTTTCCTTGAAATATTTGAATAAAACTTCATATACTATAGCTTCAAATATTTCCATATCAAGAAGCCCAGAATAAAGCCTTTCCAATTAATAAGTGAAAACTTTATAAGGCTTCAAGGCCACATAATGGGGAATCATGATTACCACATATTTTTATATATTTGAATCATTACTTACATTAGGGAAACTATTCGGTATTCACACATGCGAGATTGATTTATTTCACTTATGAGTATGGTCTCAAGCTGCGCCCATTTATTGATAAATATCTCAATGTGATCCTTCTTTATAGCTGAATAATACTCCATTGTATAGAAATACCACAACTTTTTTATCCATTCCTCAGTTGATGGACACTTGGGTTGTTCCAAAGATCTGGCGATTACAAATCATGCTGCTATAAACATAGGTGCACATATATCACTGTGGTATGATGCTTTCAGTTCTTCTGGGAATATGCCTAGAAGTGGAATAGCTAGAATAAATGGAACTTCCAATCCCAGCTTTTTGAGAAATCTCCATACTGACCTCCACAAAGGTTGTATCAGTCTACACTCCCACCAACAGTGTAGGAGAGTTCCTTTTTCCCCACAGCTTCTCCAGCATTTGTTGTTGTTGCTTTTCTTGATCCTGGCCATTCTTTCAGGAGTGAGATGGTATCTCAGTGTGGTTTTAATTTGCATTTCTCTAATGACCAATGATGATGAACATTTTTTCATGTATTTATTTGCCATTTGTATTTCTTCATCTGAGAAGTGTGTATTCATCTCAAATGCCCATTTTGGATTGGATCTTTGGATTTGGGGGGTCTGAGTTTTCTTACTGTATATTTTTTTTCTTGAAATTCTGTATTAATTGTACCCTTTCACTGTTTTGTTTTGTTTTGTGCTCTTTAAATTAAAAAAAAAAAAAAAACAATAACCTGAATGTATCTTTCTTTGTAACAGAGTAGTACTCCATTTTGTATAAATACCATATTTTATTATCCAATTGTCTGTTGATGGACATATAGACTATTTCCAAGATTTAGTTTATCCAAGGTGTTGCTCTAAACATGGGTTTGTACGAATTATTGTAATATGAGGTATTCAACACTCTCAGAAAGATAACTAGAAAGAGAATCACTAGGTAGAATGAAATTTTAGATCTAAGGAAACTCCATACTCATTTTCATAGTGATTGCTTTAGCTTGCATTAATACCAGAAAAGGAGAAGGACTCTTTTTCCCTCACAATCTTACCAATATTTGCTGCTGTTGCTGCTGCTGTTGCTGCTGCTGTGTGTGTGTGTGTGTGCGTGTGTGTGTGTGTGTGTGTGTGTGTGTGTGTGTGTGTATGTGAGTTAGGCATTCTTGGTTGGAATCATGGTGTTGTTTTAATTTGCATCTCTCTGGTCATTTTTATTCCTTCTTCAGGAAGGAATAAATGCTTATTAATTTATTGCTGATTTTTGTTGGATGATTTATTAGGGAGGTGTAATATTTTGAGTTCATTATATTTTTTAGATATTAGTCCTCTATCTGAAGAATAACTAGAAAATAATTTCCCATTCTTTAGATTGTCTCTCCACTATGTTGGTTGTTTCTTTGCCATGCAAAAGCTATTTAAATTAATGTGATTTCCTTTACTGATTTTTGATGTTGCATCTTTGAAAATGAAGTTCTGTTGAGAAAAAGCTTGTCTACTCTTTGTCTTCAAGATTTTTATCTATTTTATCTCCCAGGAGGTTTTGTTTTAATATCTAGATATTTGATTACTTTTTATTTTCATTTCATATGTAATGAGAGATACGAATACAGTCTTCTAGACAAAATCTTTTGCATGTGTACAACTAATTTTCTCAGCAACATATACTAAAAAGGTTATCTTTCCTCCAACATGTTGCTGGTCACTCTACCAATAATCAGATGGTTGAGTATGCCTGGTATCATTAATACATTGTTCATTCAGTTCTATTTTTCTATGAGTCTGTTTTGTTATTAGTACCATGCAGTTTTTATTACTGTAGCTTCAAAATATAACTGGAAATATGGGAAATTGGTAACTTCCCCTTTACTCTTGTTTGCTTAGGATTGCTTTTGCTACTCTGTATCACTTCTGATTCCATATGAATTGTAGGATTGTTTTCTCTTTCTGTAAGGAACATTGTTGCTATTTTTATTGAGAATGTAATAATTCTACATATAAATATTAAAAGTGTGGCCATTTTTACAGTTACTGTTTCTGCTTATCCAGGACTAGGGATGTGTTTCAATTTTCTCATGTCTACTTTAATCTGCATTTTCAAGGTATTTTAGTTTTTATTGTAGTAGTTTTTCACTTCCTTATTGTGAATGGTATTGTTTGTCTAATTTCTTGTCACTGAATTTGTTATTGGAGTATATCTTGGCACTATGATTTTCTGTGTGATTGCTATATTAATGAATTTGTTTATGAATTCTATAATGTCTTGGTAAACATTTTTAACCTTTGGTGTAAAATATGCTATCTGCAAATAGTGATTGCTAGAATTCTTCCTTACCTATATGAATCTGTTGCATTTCCTTCTTTTGCTTGGTTGCTATGGCTAATATTTCTAGTACTATATTGAACACGAGCTCCATATTGGACATCTTTGTCTTATTCCTGATTTTAGAAGGAAAAATTTCAACTTTTCCTCAGTTGATATGATACTAGTAGTAGATTTGTCATAAACAGATTTTATCAAATTGAAGTAAAACCTTTCTGTTCCTATTTTACTCAAGTGATTTTTAATAAAAAATGGATGTTGGATTTTGTCAAAATCTATACATCTATCGATCCAATAATATAATTTTAATTCTTACTTTTGTTAATGTGGTGTATTATATTTATTGATCTGTATATGTTGAACCATCTTAGCATCTTTTAAATGCAGTCTGTGGGGGTCATGATTTATAAGACTTTTAATGTTTTGTTTCATTCTATATTCCAGAATCTTGTTTTAAAAAAGTAGTTCCTATGTTCATTATGGAGATTGTTCTGCAATTTTCATTTTTTAGCTGAGTCCTTGTCTAGTTTTGAAACCAGGGTAATGCTTCCTGAAATGACTTTGAGAATACCCTCTTTCAATGCATATTTGTAATAGATCTTCCCTGACATTCTTGCAGAATTCTGCGTTGAATTCATTACTTCCTAGACTTTGCTTAGAGGAAGCTTTTTCATTATTGCTCAAATCCATTACCAGCAACTGGATTATTTATGGATTTTATAACTTCTTTGTTCAGTTTTAGTAATTTATATGTACCTAAGAATGTCTTCAAATATTATGGAGTCTTTCATTATATGGAGTACAGCTTTTCTAAGTAGTTACTAATAATCTTCTGTATTTTAGCAGTTCACCTTTTTCATTTTTAGTTTCATTGAATTAGGTCTTTTTGTTTTGGTAAGATTTAATATTTTGCTTATTCTTTCAAACACCAATTTCTTTGATTCACTGATTTTTTTGTATATTAGAGTCTATTTGATAAATTTCTCTTATAGTCTATAATTTTTTTGTTTGCATTTGCTTTGGACTTGGATTGGGCTTGGATTCACACTGTTTTTCTGCTGTGGACATTTGCAGCTACATTCTTCCTTCTTTGCACTGATTTCATTGTGCACCTTAAATTTTGGTATATTGTACTTGCATTATCAGTTGACTCTGGGTACTAATTTCTTCTTTGATTTTCCTATGCCCTATTGATTATTCTACCATGAATTGTTTAATATCCATGAGTTTGCATATTTTACGGTATTGTTAGCATCCTTTTGTAGTTTCATTGCACTATGATGTGATAATAGTATGGGGAAATTCTGAATCTTTCCAATTTACTTAAGCATGCTTTATGGTCCAGTATGTGCTGTACTTTGGAGAAATGTCCATGTGCTCCTGAGAAGAATATGTATTCTCTTAAACTAATTTAGACTTTAAATATCAAGCAAATTCATTGTTTCAACGCGATAATAAACTTTTATATTTCTTTCAGTTTTTTTTAATCCCACTTATGAAAATATGATATTGCAGTCACCCACAATGACTGTGTTGCTTTTTCTTTGATCTTTTATTCTCAATGTTTGTTTCATTAAATTCAGTATATCAGTACTCTGTATGTATGTATTTACAATTCTAAATTGTTCCTGTTGACTTATTCCCTTAATTAATATTTAGCGACTTTCTTGTGATTCATTCAGATAGAAATCCACTTTGTCCAAGAATAATATTGCCTCTATTTATTCCTTTTTCCTGGATTAAATGTGACTTTTGTATGCAGGAAAGCATTAAGGTTTTCTTTTGTCTAGTCTGCCAGTAAGTGTCTTTTAATTGGAAAGTTGAGATAATTTTCATTAGAAGTTATTACTGAAAGATGTTGACTTATTCAAATCATTGCATTATTTTTTTCATTATTCCATTATTTTCTGCTTTAGTTTAACTTGTCTCATTTGCTGATATATTTATTTCATCCTACTTATTTGCATTTTTGTCTTCCAGATATCGTTGGTAATTTCTTGCTGTGCTAGTTTGGTGGTCAAGAATTTCTTAAGATATTCTTTGTCATGGAATGCTCATATTTGTTCATCCATTTGAAAGATTATTTTGCATTATATATTTGTCAAACACTCAAGAAGTTGTTTTCTCTTCGGACTTTAAACATTCATTTTCAGCTCTCCTGGATTTTAAGTTTTGAGCTGAAACTCTTTTGTAATCTTAATAGGTTTATCTTTTGAGGAAATTTTTGTGGTTTTCTCAATTTTAAGATTCTGGAAATTTTAACTCAGATGTATGATGGCAAGTTTCTTACTTTGTAACTATTTGGCCTTTGATTTGTCTCACTTAATTGTGTATTTTATTCCTTGCAGATACTTGGAAATTTTTCTGCTGTGATTTCTATAACAGAGATTTTATTCCTTGCATGCTGTTTTTAATTTTTTTCTCAAGTCCCAATTGTTGTTAGATGGATATTCCATACTTTTTTTATTATTTTGAAGGTGTGTCTGAGTAGATTGTCTTGATTTTCTTCTAGATCTGACACTCTCTATTTACATATTAAATAGAATTTTCAGTTTGGCACTTATTAATGGACTCTATTTCCTTGGTAAAGGTGTCATTCATATTATCAATGGTTTTTGTCAATTTAAACTTTTTCCATCTGTTTGTTTAAGCCTGTTGATCAGTTATTTTATTTTATTTGTCTTTTTCTTTCTTTTTTTTTTTTTTAATCGGTACCAGGAATCGAATTCACGACTGCCTGCTTGCAAGGCAGGCGCTTATGCCGCTGAGCTAAATCCCCAGCCCCTTGATCAGTTATTTTATTGATTTAGTATTGTTTGTTGTATCATGCTTGAATTCAACAATGTTCTTTATTCTTTCATCATTTCCAATATGTCAGCTTTTTGGTACTTGATTTATTCTCCTTTAAAGCCACTTGGTTCTGCTTTGTGTTAGTTGGAAACTTTTGAAGGTATTTTACTTACTTGTTTTTCCATGTTTCTGTGTAAGTGTGCTTTGACGGTTGATTAAATATACTGAAAGGTTTTATCATTTTTACGAAAATTTTATTAGACTCTGGTTTCCAGTGGTGTTTTCTTGACATTATTCTTCAAGACATATTGTCTGCTGCATCAATCTACTCAGTTTAATTGGATTAGATCACATCACTGCTATAAGGAGATAATTTCTACTGGTTATAAGTACATTAACAGTTTCAGCTATACATGAGCCATGAGCATTAAAATGTGTTTTTATAATTTACCTTCTTACCAATACCCATTTATATTGTATGGGAAAAATAAAATAAATTTCATAAAATACTAGTGTAATAACAATAGTTAATACATAAAGCATTGCTATCTTTAAAGCAGTCACTCAGAGTACAAGATATGGCATTAAAAATTTATCCAATTCATATTAGCACAAAATCTTTCGATGAACTAAGGCAAATAGTAGTATAACTGCCATGTGTTTTGCTATTTTTCCTTTCCCTTTCTTCTTTCTCTCTTTCTCCCATCCTGTTTGTTTTTTTCAGTTGAATAATTTCTTCCAACTTCACAATATCCATTATATATATTTTTCCATTGTGTATTTTTTTACTTTATTGTTTCAGTGTCTCACACCAGGGATACAATATAATGTTTATAGATGTGAGTATTTTATTTAATTTATGAGTATGGGCTCCACCTGAATCCACTTATTTATAAAAGTCTTAAGTTTATTCTATTTTGTGGCTGATAGTATTCTTTTTTTAAATTTTATTTAAAAGGAAAAAGAAAAAAAACGAAACAAAACAAAGCAGTGTAAGGGTACAAGTAATACAGAACTACAAAAAAAAAAAACAGTAAGAAATCACCAGTTAATAGATTACATATTATCATCTTAGAGATAGTTGCTCAAGTCACAGTATCAAAGCATACAAAGTGGACATGCAAACAGTTGTGTTCAATGATCCAATCAAAAACATTAATAATGTCAGCTATTTAACACCCCTAGACACACTTGCTGTTGTATCTTTTAGAGCACCTTTTTTCCTTCTCTTTTTTACGACAATATTTACACAATTTGGGTTTTATTACTCCTTAGTTCTTATTACTTTTTTGGGCGGGGGAGAGAATAAAGTCAAATATGGCAAAACAAAGCTGTCAGTCAAAACCAAGGATAGACATAGCACATGATGTAAAAACAGAGTACAAGGTTATCAACAATGGTTACCATAATGTCTCTCGTTTCCTTAAAAAGAATTGACTATCTCATTAGGTATTATAAAGTTGAACAAAACAGTAGAGAACAAGACCAATGATAATTACCACAGTAGTTGCACCAATATGCACTGCCATGTGGAGAAGTGTTCTTTTTTCTGCACAGCCCCACCAACATTTGTTGTTAGCTGACCTCTTGATCATAACCATTCTTTATGGAATGAGATGTAATCTGTGTTGTTTTAATTTGCATCTCTCATAGGACCAGTGATGTTGACCATTTTTTCATGTATTTATTTGCCATTAATATTTCTTCACTGAGAAGTGCATATTCATCTCAGATATCCACTTTTCAATTGGGCCTTTGAAATTGAAGGGGACCTTATTTATTTTCAATTCTTTGTATGTTCTAGGTATAAGTCCTTTGAAGGACAACTGATTAAACGTGTTCTAGATATATGTCCTTTGAAGGACAAATGAGTAAATTTTCTTTTCAGTTTGTTGGAAATTTTTTTTAACTTGCAAAAATCTTTATAGTAAGATGAAATCTCAGTTGTTCATTCTTTGAAGCATTTACTATGAGGTCTGAATTTTGTTAATGAAATTTTTGCATATACCTATGGTTTCAAGATTTCAACCTACTTTCTCTTCCAGTACATTTAGTGTTTCTCATTTAATCTTTAGATCTTTGACTCATTTTGCTTTTAATTTAATATATGGTAATAGAAATATTTCTAGTTTTAGTGTTCACCATCTGGAATGTTGGCTTTCTCGGTGCCATTTAATAAACAAGCTTTCTTTCTCCTAGTGAACATGTTTGACATCTTTATGAAAGATTAGTTGTATGAGTATATTTGGAGTTTTGTCTGTATCTTTTAATTTGTCAACCAATGTTCAGGTATTTTTTTTCCAGTACCATACTGACCTTATCACAGTAGTTTTGCAATATAATTTCATGCCTGGGTTGTGATGTTCCCTGCCTTGCCATTGTCACCCAGAGTTGCTCTTGGTATTCTATGTCTCTTCTGGCTCCAAATGAAATTTAATAATCACTTTTCTAGTTCTGTGAAGTACTTAATTACCTGCACAGAAGTAGTGAGGGCTGTCAGTTTGTCTGGACCCTCCTCCTGGCAGCAGTTTCTTCTCCAAATTTGATCAATGGTAGGCCTCTGTCCCTGTCCCAAAACACTCAATCGATCTGCAAAGAAATTGATATGGTGTAGTTTTGCCAGTAACTATTTATCCCATGACTTTTGACAGTGAACTCACTCTCCTGCTCCTTTCACTTCTGGACAAATCCCAATTAAGCATCTTCCCTCAACAGGATTTTTTTTCCTAGTATGCTTCTGGAAGCTTTTCATCCTAGGCACAGCCTTCCCTATCTCCACTGAGTCCTATTTCTGTCTTACCTCAGGATTTTCACAGAATTTAGTGCAGCCTCTAGGTTTTTCCAGATCTCTACAAGATTGTGTGCATGTTTCTTTGTGTCACTATGGGCTGCCAGTTCTATTTCAGTCCCTGACCTCTCAGTAATTCTCTAGCTTGTACTTTCTTCAGTGGCCTGATTTAAGGAGGCACTTGCTAGAGAATATCTGGCTTCCTTGGCTCTAGCTCCCAGAAAGAAAAGAATTAGAACAGAGGTGCAATAGGTGCTAGGCTGGTGATGATAACAGTGATCTAGTTTCTGCTGCCTAACTCATCTTCACATAGGACAGTAGATCTTTCTCCCAAAATGGCCTATTTGTTGAAACTGAGCTGTAAGTAGTGCTAGGAATAAGAGACAGTTCTGCTTTCTTCAAAGCTCTGCTGATACTGCAATTAACCTTGTGAGTGTGTGGTGATGTTGACCAAAATTTTTTTGAAGTAAATGCAAAAAAAGAACAATGGACTTTCAGGACAACAGTTCAGAGCTCTTGGAATGAATTGGTTAAATTTAGAACAGATCTTCAGGGCTACAGTCAGTAGAAATAAAAGCAGCTTATTTTCCGAAACCTTTGCTTTGTCCACTGTGTTTCCACAGTTGCCAATAAATTTTCCTAGATTAGATGTGTATATATTATGTAACAAACTATCAGAGACATGGACAAGATCTGTATCCTCCCAAATGAGTGGATGGTGAAGGCTTAAATAAGCAAGACAAATGGTATGATTGTAGGGCTCCAGGAGGATCAAAAGCCTCTAACAGAATTCAAGATTCTCTTGTGGTTTTACATAAAGAATTTCTCTGGGTGACTCACATTTATTTGATATTCAAGCAAGCAGAGAATTATATTAAAAATGCAGGGAATTGAGCAGGACCTTGAAAGTGGTTCAAGGACTTTTCTAAGTAACAGACTATGTTAATTTAGAAGGATCTTATATTAATTTAGGAGAAGTATCTTATGCTAATTTAGGAGAAAGTCTCTGGGTAGACTTTCACTACAGGAGTGAAACCTCTGCATCCACAGTTTTTATTAGTTAATGGAGGTGGGAGTCAGGTGTCCTCAGCTGTGACCCTATTATGTCCTTTGACGCATGGCAACATCACAGGCCACTACAGGCCTCTGCCCTTGACCAGTGACTCAGAGAGTTTTACTATGATTCCTCTGCCTATCTCCTTGGACAGATTCACAAGTAAACATACAAAGCCAGTTGATAAACATTAAATCCTACTCAGAGTCACTTCGTAGTTATCTTTATCAACAAACCATCCTGCTCCCATCTTATCCCTTGGACAAAACTCTTGCAGAAATGATTTCTTCTACCCCTTTGTTTTCATATCCTTGTGTTATAAATAAATGTTATCTTCAAAATTCCTACCCATACCATCAGATGTAATAAAATGAAATAAAACAGAAGAGAATAAAATCAATCAAAACAGAACATTGAATAAAACATAACAGTAACATGGAATGGAACACTGAGAACAGTATTGGATTTCAAAAACAAAGCAATGAAATCCTCCAAATTTTCTGCATAAATATATTTGTGGTTCTTCATAATTTGTTTTCCCCATTTCTAATGACTGATAAAATCGATACACTTCTTCTTCTTTTTTTTTTTTTTTTTTGGTTGCTGATATGTCTATTTTCTCTTGAATTCTCTTAAGCCTGTTTGTCTCTTTTGCGTCTCTCAAATCTGTTTCTCTCCTTGGCTTCTCTTAAGTCTGTTTCTCTCTTTGGCCCTAGTGAATCCATTTTTTGGACCTAGTGAACCAGTTTTTGTATCCTCAAATTTTACACCTGATGAAGTCAATATCAATTCAGTACATTATTGAATATTGACTACTACTAATTCACTTCTGCCCCCTGTCTTGTGCACATGAGATACATACCCCTGCCCTCTACTCTCCCATCTGATTGCTTATCAGTCACTATTTGCTGTGAGCTGCATGGCTACTGAGGTTGCTGGGGTGAAGGGCAGTAAAAGGATGAGAAAATAAGGAAAAGACAAAAGCTGAGGTCAGATGGAGCCCTTACTCTAGATGGGAGGAAAGGAACTGGCCCCTCAATGTCACCTAGTATCCCTTTGCCTAACAACCAATTGCTTGGATTACCTAGGGGCTTTGTGTTTTTCCAGGCTGAAGAAACTTCTTCACATGGCTTGCCCCAGGTACTCTTTGTTCTTGGAAAGGCTGTGCCCTAGGCTTGCATATGTGATCAATTTCCAGGTTCACCGGCTCCTTATAATTTTTTAATTCTTTTCTTTAACTGGTTTTGGCTTTGTTTTGTTCCCATTTTTCTGATTCCTTGACTTACACTTTTAATTGTTTTCTAAAAATTTGCTCCCTTTTTGATGTAGCATTTATCATTATTTGGGAACTGTTTTTCCTGTTCATATGTGTTTTGAATCATTACTTGGGAACTGTTTTTCCTGTTCATATGTTTTTTTTTTCCATTTTTATTGTTCAAATTATAGTTCTAATTTCCATTTTAAAGTTCTTCATTGATGCCTTAGTTGTTTAATGGTGCATTATATTTTATCCATCTATTTGTATAATTTTTGCCATTCATGTATAATTTTATTCAATTTTGCCAAGAGATATATACATATTTCATGAATTGTACAGCTATTGTGTGATAACTCGGACCCCGGTACGAAATTCAAGGAAGCAAGAAATTAAAATTTGGGACGCAAAGGCTTTTATTAGGTAAAATCCAGGCCTGGTGATGAGTCTCCAGAAGCCAATTTGGAGACTGCACACCTCACAGCTAAAAGTCAGGACTTTTTATCTTGTAAATCCACAAACAGCTGCTGGTCACACAATGTAAGGAGGGGATGGGGGTGTGATGCACTACAAAGCAGAAATGGCAATTGCAAGTCACCCTGCATACTAGCAAGTTTAGATAAGAAAGAAATCTTGTTTTTCTTAGCAAAGAATTAGGTGAGATTCTTGCAATTCTTTACAGAGGAGAGTATTGCTCAATATATCAATTAGGTCACTTAACATATCAGTTAGGGAAAAAGGATAAAAAGAAACACATTTAGTAAGCCACGTGGCAGGTTTGCTATAATACACATATAACGAAGCTATTTTCTTAGAGTACAACAGTCTGGAGTATAGTTTCCATTCAAGATTGTTTTGCTTTGTTGTACTCTAGAAAAAAATAGCTTCATTATATTTGTATTATAATAAAATACCTGTAATGTGGCCATATTGTATATATGTTTCCCTTCTCCCTCTGGGTGACCTAATTGATAAGTTAATCAGTGCTCTTCTCTGTAAAGAATTGTAAAATCTTACCTAATTGATATGTTAACCATTGTTGCCCTCTACAAATAACAGATGTGGTGCTAAAATAAGCTAATGGGGTTGTTAATTATTGCTAGACTTCTCTATTCTCTGCTGAAGAAAACAGGATGTCTTCCTAATCTAAACTTGTTTGAAGGGTAACTTGCTTGTTTGCAGGGAATCTTGCTTATTAGCCCAACCCTTACCTGAACTTTGCTTTTCCCAAGAAATGTAATCTCAGTGTTCTTGGTCTGCAGTGCACCACAAACACAGCCCCCTCCTTGCATTGTGAGACCAGCAGCTATTTGTGGTTTTACAAGATAAAAGCCCTGCCCTTTAGCTGTCAGGCACACAGTCTCCATATTGGCTCCTGGAGGCTGTGCCGCCAGGCCTGGCCTAAAATAAAGCCTTTGCTAAATTTTAATTTCTTGCTTCCTTGGATTTTATTCTGGGGTCCAAGTTATCACATTGTTCATTAAATTCAATATTGTTTTGCTCAATTTGGTGAAAACAGGAGATTAAAGTTTTCACCTTTATTATATTTATGTCTGCTTTCTATTTGGATATAATATTTTCCTTATAGATATTTGTAGTTGATATTAAGTCGATATATATTTGCAATGGTAATATCATCTTGTTTAATCACTTGTCATATAATGATCGTTCTCTTATTGTTATGGATTAAAAACTGGTGGACAACTTAATGCCAGCTGCATTACATCAGCACAGTGCTGAATGCAGATGTTCCACCTGAGGAAAGTTGCCAGCATAAATTGAGACATGGAGAAGGAGAAGGTATGCATCGCATCGCAATGAGGCATTGAGGAATTGTGGGTTTTGCTATGAGTTGCCGTTTGAGCTATTAGTTCTCCTTGAGAAGCTCTGGTTCTTACATCCAGTATTGCCTCCTGGCTCAAGAGGGAAGACATGTGCCACTTGGTCTCCAGGATGCACTCGTCACACTGGCTTCCTGGTATGTACTCAACTGTGCTTATCATCAGAGAAGCACAAGGCCTCCATGTTACTGAGGATGGCTGTGGGTCTTTGTTGTGAGTGTGACTTCTTGGCCAGTGTAGAACCCTCAACCTACCAGCACAGCTCCTTCACCCTGTTGGCATAGACTTTCCAGCTTCCACTATTGACCTTTGGGTCTTCCCAGTACATATCCATAAAAGAGACTGGCGTGAGTCCTTCTTGTGGGCTCCAGACCTCCAGTTGGATGCATGGGAGGCATTGTCATGAGCTCTGGGTCTTCATCTGGACTCATGTGGGACATTGCTGTGTGATTCAGGCCCTTGGCTAAATATTTTATGTCTTTGGTGTTGTGAGTAGATTCTTTGCATTTTCTTGTGTTATCTCTGGGTGACCATCATAAATATAATATTATAAACTTCATGTCCTGATTCTAATTGTTCTCCTCACAACCCCTGACTACAACACTTATGTTTTCATTGGTTTGAATAATTTTATCTGATAATAGTATCATCATAAAATATCTCTTTGCATCCTTTCATTTTACATCTATGTGTATACTAAACAATGTTACATTATGTTTCTTTTTAAAATTAATTTCATTGGTACATTTTAGATGTGCACAATGATCATATTCATCATAGAGAATTTGTATCAGTGCATATTTTGGTCTCTCTTTTTTCCCCAATATCTTCTTCTCCTTTCAGCTCATCTCCCATTCCATATTTACAAATATGTCTTTTCATTATTTCTTATTCTTATCATTTTTTCCTTTTCTTTTCCTTTCTTTCTGCCTTCTACCAACCCAGTTCCTCTTACTCTGAAAAACTTCTTCCCTTCTCATTAAATCTACTATACAATTTGGTCCTCATCTGCTCTTTCAGTTTCTTAAACCAGGCAAACGATTTTATGTTTACACATGTGAGTGCAATTTATTTCACTTATGAGAAGAATGGTCTCAAGGTTCATCCATTTACCTAGAAATGTCTCATATTTATCATTCTTTATGAAAGGGTAGTATCATATTGTGTAATAAAACCACATCTTCTTTATTCATTCCTCAATTGATGAGCATCGCTGTGCTACTATAAACATTGCTGAGCATATATGACTGTGGTATGATGCTTTTTATTTTTCCTGACAGATACTCAGAAAGGGAATAGCTGAATGAAATGGGATCTCGATCTAGTATTTTGAGAAATATCCATACTGATGTCCACAATGGTTGTACTAGACTACACTCCCACCAATGTGGAAAAATGTTCCTTTTTCCTCACAGCCCCTCCAGCACTTATTTTTTTTTTTTTTTTGGTTGATTTCTTGATCCTAGATATTCTTGCTGGACTGAGATGATATTTTGGCTGAATTTTAAATTGCATTTCTCTAATAACCAGTGAGGTTGAACATTGTTTCAAATATTTGTCATTAAGATGAATGTGTCTTCATCTTAGATGCTCCTTTCTGGATTGGATCTTTTAATTTAGGGTGGTCTGATTTTCCACTTCTTGTATTATTCTAAATTTAAGTCCTTTTTCTACTGAACAAATTAAATAATTTTTCTCTCTTATTCAATTGTATTATAACTCTGCTCTTGATTTATTTTGAGGTTCAAAAACTTTTTAATACGTTAGCATTCCAGTTGTTGGCTCATTGTATTAGTTCCTGTGTGATCAGAGCTTAGTTCATGAAATCTTTGCCTACTGCTGTGCTTTCAACAGTTCTACCTATTCTCTCTTCTAGCAGATTTAATTTTCTGTTTTAATATTTAGATCTTTGATCCATTTCAACTTTTCTTTGGTGCATTGTGATACGTATGGACGTATTTATACCCTTTGAGATGTGGAAAGCCAGTTTTTCCAACACAATTTATTAAAGAGACTATCTTTCTTCCAATGAAATATTTAGCCCCTTTGTTATATATAATGTGCCTGTGTGTGTGTTTGGATTTGATTCTGAGTCTTCTAGTCTGTTTCATTGATTGTTAGGTCTGTTATTCAGAGCCATGCTGATTTTATCACAGTGGATTCTTAAAATAATTTCAAGCAAGGGATTGTGATATCCCCTGCCTTGTCTTTGTTGCTCAGAATTACATTTGCTATTCTAGGTTTCTTCTGGCTGCAGAAGAATTTTAGAAATGTTTTCTCTATTTTGGTGAGTTATACGAATGTTATTTTGATTGGAATTGCATTAATTCTGCATAACAATAATTGGGGTATGGCCATTTTAAGTATAAGCAAGGCATACATTTCCATTTCTTAATATCCTTTTTGATCTCCTTTTGCAGAGTAATGTAATTTTCAATTACAAATTTTTTATTTCCTTTTTGGTTGATTCATATTTCATTGTTTTAGTTGCTATTTTGAAGATGCTTTTTAACTAATTTTTCTCATTTAGAGTTTTGTATGTGTGCAGCAATGTAATTGACTTTTGAGTGCTGATTTTGCATCCAACTACACTACTGAATTTGTCTAGTAAAGATCCAAGTTTTTTGGTGAAGCTTTGGGGGTCTTCTATGTAGAGGATCATGTCATTTGTAAATAACAATAATTTAACTTCTTCCTTTCCTAACCTTATTCCTTTCATTTCTTTCTCATCTAATTTTTCTATCTAATGTTTCCCATAGTACAATGACTGGGAGAGGGGAGGGAAGACAACTTCACCTTATTCCTGATTTTAGAATGAAAGCTTTCAATTTTTGATGATTAATGTGATGCTGGCTGATGGTTTGTCTGGGGGGGCTTTTATCAGATTGAGACAAAAAAACCATGTATTCCAATTTTCTGGAGTATCCTTTTTAAAAATGGATCCTTTTAGGTACTCACTTTTTTCAATTCTTTTATGTTCTATATAGAAGTCCTTTATCTGAGGGATATTTGCGTAAAGTATTTTCCCACACTGTGTGTTGTCTTTCCATTCTGTTGTTGATTTCTTTTGATATCCAAAGGCATTTTAGTAAGAAGAGACCATGATAATGTGTTGGGCTATTTCAAATGCTTTCATTTTTATTTTTATTTATTTGTTTATTTTTTATTGTTTATATTTTTGGTAATGGAGTTCGAACTCATGCTTGCCAAGCAGGTGCATATACCACTGAGCTAAATCCCCAGCCCTCAAATGTTTTATTTTTTTTTTAAAGTTATTTTAAAGAAAATAAAACAATAAAAAATGGTACAAAGTTTCAAAATAAAATTGCAGTACTGTAACAATGTTTAGTATATTGTTTATTGCTATTTTCAAAGTAGTGGCTCCTGTTAGAAGCTAAACATATGAAAAATGGATCCAACAATATAGGCACACAACTTTCTTTTCAAGGAATTAATACCAAATAGTAGTATAAATATCTTACCTGTTGTGTGTGTATTAGTTTTTCCTTTTCCCTTCCTTTTCTCCTGTTTCAGTTTCTATTTCCTCTTGAACAGCTTCCTTTCACTTTCACTTCAAAATATCTATTGTACATTCTAGATGTTAATTACTATTTCAGGTACTTACACTAGGGAGACAATGTGGTGTTTCACTTATGAGTATGGTCTCAAATGGCACCCATTTCCTTATAAACATTTCAAGTTTATTCCTCTTTATAGTTAAATAGTATTCCATGGTATAAATATGTCACTTCGTTTTTATCCATTTGTTGCTTAATGTGCACCTGAGTTGTTTCCAAGATTTAACTATTGCAAATTGTGCTGCTAAAACAGTGGGATCACAAATATTTCTGTGCCATGATATTTTTAATTCTTTTGGGAAAATATTTCATAAGTGGAATAGCTGAGTCAAATGGAATTTCTAATCTTAGTTAATTGTTTATGAATCTCCACAGTAATTTATTCATAGTGGTTGTACCAGTCTGCATTCCTAGCAACAGTGGAGAAAGGTTCCTATTTTCCCACATCCCCTCCAGAATTTGTTATTGAATGATTTCTGAATGATAACCATCCTTACCAGAGTGAGATGGAATCTCAATGGTGTTTTTATTTGCACTTCTTGGGTGACCAATGACAGCGAACATTTTTTCATAATTTTTTTGTTATTCCTATTTGTTTATATTATAGTTTTGTAGGGTACCTTAATGTGGGTTTGAGGTTGATTTCTTTCAGGACTTGAAATACTTCACTTCAAACTCTTTTTAACTGGAATTTTGTTTAAGAAATATGCTATGATTCCATTGTGCTTTCCCATATAGGTGGTCTTTTTGATTTGTGCCATGTCTTAATATTATGGGTTTTTTTTAACTTTGTTTCTGAAATCTTGATTGTTATATATGTTAGTGTATTTTTAATTTTGAAATGGCTGTTTGTAGTTCTATATGCCTCACTTATTTGTAGGTCGAATCCCTTATCCATGCTTAAGAAATACTCTGTCATTATTTCTGTGAAGTTTGTAGGTCTTTTGTGCTGCCTCCAGCTTTCTCATTGACATCAATAATCTTATATTATTTTCCTTTACTTCATCTTATAGATGTTGTTTTGATTTTTCACGGTCTCTTGATAATTTTTAGATTTTTCTTTTCATGATTACTTGCTGCAATTCTTTCAACAAGGTCTGACATGCTCTCCTTTTCTTCATTCAGTCTGTTACATATACTTTCAATGTAGATTTTAAATTCTTAGATTTCTATATGTTTCATAGATTACATTTCTCTCCAATAATGAGCATTTTTTGTTTATAGATTTTCTGACTCATCTATTGCTTTATCTATTTTCTCTAATACCTTTATTTTAAACATCAGGGTTTTTTTTTTTTTTTTTTTTTTTTTTTTTTTTTGTACAGGGGATGGAACTCATGACCTTACACTTACCAGGCTAGCACTTGAGCCACTGAGCTAAAACTTCAGCCCCCATCAGGGTATTTTTTTGTACCTGAAATATTATTTTATTTTCTCTGTTGCCTATTCTACTTCTTTTTTCACTTCTGTTGGTATTATTTCAGGAAACTCCAGTATTTGACTTCCAATTTAATGTATCTCATTGACTTCCAGGCTTTTTTTTGGGTGGACTAGTGTCAGACATTGCATTTTGTTTCCATGTCATTTCTTTTTTTATTTTATTTAAAGAAAGACTAAACAAAACAGAAAACAGGTAGAAATAATACATAAGTTCAGGGAAAAAGAGAAACAGCAAGAAATCACTAGTTGATGTTTACACATGGTTGTTTTACAAATAGCTGTTCAAGATACAAAAATGGAACATGTAAAGTGGGAATTCAAACAGCAAGACTGCAAACAGTTCTGTTCAACTGTCCAACAAAAACTTAGTAACATGGTTGTCAATCCTATACATGTAAACATATATGCAGTTATCCATATCTTCATTTATGTTTAGATTAAACAAACTAAAGCAGGTTAAAATCATTCTGAACAAAGTATGATAGTATTGCTGGATTTCACATCATGACACTCCGTGATCAGCACTGGGTCCTATAGTGTCTTTTTTAAAATTTAATTTAAAAAAGACTGAACAAAACAGAAAATGGGTAGAAATAATACATAATTTCAAAGAAAAAATAAACAATATGAAATCACTAGTTGATGATTCCAGACTATCTTCTTACAAATAATTATTCAAGATACTAAAGTGGAGCAGCATATAAAGTGGGGATTCAAACAGTGATATTGCAGCCAGTTCTGTTCAACCATCCAACAAAAACTTAGAAATATGGTTATCAACCCTATACACTTAAACATACATACAGTTATCCATCTCTTCAATTATGTTGAGATTGAATAAACACAAGCAGGCTAATATCACTCTGAACAAAGAATAACACTATTGCTGAGTTTCACATTATGACACTCCAGGGTCAGCACTGGGTATTTTAGTGTCTCTTTTTCTTCAAAGTATCTGTTCATTTCATCATATGTCATAAAATCAGTTCTCATAAAGTGTTTATAGATTCTACACATGCATGAATTAACATGCATGAATCTTAACATGTATTTCTATCCTTTCTATGTTAGAGGGAGAAACAAAACAAAGCAAGGCAAAACAAAACATATTCCTATAAGTACATGAAATGAAATAAACATATAAGACCACTGTACAAAGGGTTCCACCATAGTTCTTGTGTTTTCTCTTGTTATCTCCAATAGAATTGGCTATATCATCAGGCATAGCATAATTGAATATGTGAATACATAATAGTATTAATAAAAACACAACTTTGTATATAGTATAGAACTTCAAAAACTGGCAGTTATCAAACCAGAATGTGTATCATAGAGTCTTGTCATCTTCAGTGTAGTTGCCTATACTCTCAGATTTGATACTATCAATCATAGCAGTTTTGAATAAAATCTTCTCTGCCTTATTTTTGTTATGCTCTTTTTTAGCCATCAGTTGTCTGCTTATCTTCTTCATTCCGTTTTCTGTTTCATTCATTGAGGCCTGTTTGCCACTGTTTCTGGAGTCCTAGTACTTTTCTCTCTCTAGAATGTCCTACAGTATTCTCCATAGAGTTGGATTGGTTGTTGCAAATTTCCCAAGTTCATCTTTGTCTTGGAAGCATCTTGTTTCTCCATTAATTTCTAGATATAGTTTAGCAGGGTATATCAATCTGGGATGGAGGTTATTTTCTTTCAGGGCTTGGAATATTTCGCTCCAGGCTCTTCTTGACTTTATGGTTTGTGTCAAGAAGTCTGCCATTATTTTGATGGGCATTCCTTTATAGGTGATCTGTTTTTTTGTTGCAACAGCTTTTAATATTCTGTTCTTATATTGAATTTCTGGGATCTTGATTATGATATGCCTGGGTGTAGCTCTGTTTTGTTGTAGGTGGCTGGAGTTCTGTATGCTTCATATATCAGAATATCATTTCCTTTTCCTATGTCTGGGAAGTTTTCCTTAATTATTTATATGAGTAAGATTTGTATTTCCTTTGTTTGTATCCAAGCTTCTTCATTCACATTCTTTATTCTCAAGTTATGGATCCTTTTGTCATCTTCTAGCTTTTGTATTGTTACTGCTTATTTCCTTATTATTTTTAAAAAGTTTTCCCTTTCATACTCCCACATTGTAAAATTGTCCTCCAGTTTGTATAATCTATCCTTAGATTCTTTCAAGCTGATTTGCCATCTTTCCATAGAGTTTTTAATTTCCTGGTGATCTCTTTGAATCTGCTTCATGTAGTCTATAATTTTTCTATACTCTTCATCAAATGGTTCTCTCTTTGTTTGAGTTCCTCCTTTCTTCCATCTGTCTGCTTGAGGGGTACTTAGTATCTCTTTTATTAACCTTCTTATGTCTTGCTTTATTTGGCTAAATATTTCACTTTTGAACTCATCTGTGAGGTCGTGAATATATCTCTTTATTTCCACTGGCACTGTGTCTGATAATACATGTTTGCTGTTCTCATTCTCCTTTGTATTTACCTGTCCTGGGTCAATGTTCTCAAGGTTGGGATCTGGGGACATTTTGTTGTTGCTTCCTCTTTCCATCTTCTTTGCTTCTTCCAGGAGGCCTCAGTTTCTTTCTTTGTTGGTTACAATTCTTCTGAAGCCTGCTGGCTAGATGTCCCTTCACACTGCTGTGTGCTAATGTGTTGCAGACAGGGACAGTGTGTGCTGGCACCTCCTCTCTGGATCAGTCAAACTGCTGTGGCCTGCACTATATTGCTTTGTGCTGCCTCCCCTCCAGATCAGTCAAACTTCTGAGGCCTCACTGGGTTAGTGTGGTTAATGTGCACCACTGCTGTAGGGACTTGATTTTGGATAACCTATTGGGTCTCAGCCAGGTCACATGACCCAGGCCTACCTCAATCCACCAATCCTGTTTGGAAAGGGAATAATTGACTGAAGTCACTGCTGCCCCTTGTGCTTGCCAGTCCTGCCCAGTCCCAGAATGTTGCCTGTGGGAGCCCCCCTATTTATGGAATAGCTACACTCCTGTCACTCACCACAGATGGATGTAAGCAGTCCACCAACTCGGCTCTCTGTTCGGCTCACCAAACCCCAAACTCAATGTAACTGTGCCTGCAGTGAGTCAAAGCGGCAAGACCTCAGATGGCTTGGCAAGTCATGGCGAGACCTCAGCAAGTCACGGCATGACCTCAGCAAGTCGCAGAGGGACCTCAGATGGTTGGCAAGTCAATCTTAATTTCTTCTTGGGACAAAATAATTCATTTCCCTCTGCTTGGAGCTCCCCACTCTTTATTATATTGAATTCTAAGTTGACTATCTCAGGGAGCCTCTGTAGCCAGTTGTTATCTACCTGCCATCTTTGCTCCTGCTCTGCTTCTGTGTCATTTCATTTTCTGTCTTTTCATTTGTTTCTATGTTGATGCTTTCAAATTTCTTATGATACATAGTTTTTAAAAAAAATTTACTAGTATTGAGGCTTCAATACTAAAATTACAATGTGCAATCGTCATCAATGGGGAATGAAAGTATATGTTCTTTGGGAATATGGTGTAGATTTAGTTGGATTTCTATAGGTATCCCAAGATCTATCTTAATTTTTAATGGGTGCAAAACTGCTATCTGCTTTAGCTCCCAATTCTTTGGTATGAGACTATGGAGCTGATTATGATCCCACAGAATCACTGTGTTAACATACATGGGAGAAAAAATGTTTATGATATGTTTGATATTCTGGCTAAAATAGGAAAATTAGTAATAATAATAGTTTTAAATACAGATTAAACATTAACCTGCTATTTCTCTCTACAGAAGCAAACTCCATGGTTATACAATGAAATCAGACATGTACCATGTCCTTGTGTGCAGTTGTTTTCTCCTTAATGGATTGATTTTACACTTCTGTAGGTGGTAGGTGTTTAAGATGTAGGAGAGAGGGCTAAAGTGATGAATGAGGTCAGTTATAGTAGAGTCACGGCTGGCAATAAAAGTTTTGAGAAACTGGAGGACACAGGAAGAAAGAATGAAACAGAATCCAGGGCAATAATTGGGAAAGGAAGGAACAATGATAATACACTTAAAAGTTTAAATTCACAAAACAGTTGAAGAAAAAGAGAAAGATTGATGGAAGAAAACAAAAAAGGAAGGTAAGATATCTAAACAGTGACAACAAGGAAGAGAAAGAAAAAGAAAAAAAAGAAAAGAATGAATACAAAACAAAACCTGGTGACATCCAACCAGAAAAAAAGATAGCCAATCAGAAAAATAAAGGAGAGTACAAGTTGTAAAATAACTCTGGTGTTTGAAGCTGTGTGGTAATGTTCATGATACATCCCAAAGATGTGCTAGTAGAGGCTGGGACTGCTCTTCTGTTGGTGAAATTCTCCAGAGTCCAACTGCTACATCCTCCTTGCTTCTTCAGAGGTTTCAACTCTGTTGTTTTCACTAAGTACTTTATCCTCCAAAAGTGTGTATGCATCTCTGTGCCTGGCTGTTGTCCCGGGTCTTGTGATTCCTGCCTCGCACTGCTGTGTAGGGAATAATGGAGGAGACCATGAACTTCCCATCTTCCAGTCAGCCCTGCTGCCTGGATGTAATGAAGAGCCGCAGAGCGTGAACTCGCTGTCTTCCAGCTGACTATTTCATCCAAGATTTCAAATGCTTTTTTCTGAGTGTTTTGAGATGATCATGGGATTACTTGTATGTATTGCATTTATTGATTTGAAAAGGTTGAACCATGCCTGCATCTCTGGGTTTAAATCTACTGCATTAAAATATATAATCTTAATAATTTGCTGCATTCTGTTTGCTAATACCTTTTTGAGGATTTTTGCAACTATTTTCATTAGTAAGGTTGGCTTTTAGTGTTCTTTATTATTGGATCCTCCTCTGGTTTTTGTATCAGCATAATACTTGTTTCCAGGAATGATTTTATAAGTATTGTTTCCATTTCAATTTCATTAAAGTATTTCAGCAATAGTGACATTAGATTTTCTCTAAATTCTTGTAGAACTCAATAGTGAATCCATTGGGGGTGTTGTTTTTGTTTTGTTTTGTTTTGTTATTGGTTCGTTTTTGGTTCTCTTTAAATTTCATTTTCAGTTTCATTGACTGATATGGTGTTGTTTAGAATTTTTGTGTCTTCTACTTTTAATTTTGTCAATTCATATGTGTCTAGGAATCTGTCCATTTTTTTTGAGTTTTCTATCTTTATTATTAGAGTACAGGTTCTCAAAGTTGGATCTGGATTTCTACAGTATCCATTGTGCTTTCAAACTTTGCATTCCTTTTTGCTTACATCTGAGCATTTCTTTTCCCTTATTGATGATGTTGTTTAGGGATTTATGAGCTTTGCTTAATATTTCAGTTAACCAGCTCTTCAAATCATTGATTTTTGTATTGATTTCTTTGTCTTAGATGTATAAGTTTCTACTCTGATGTATATAGTTTCCTCTCTCATTAAAACTGTATTTACTTTGTGCTTTTTCTAGAAGGTTGAGGTTCAACATTATGTGTTTTAATTGATTTTGCACTGCTTTACTGATGTGAGAACTCAAAATTACTATTATCTCTCATGGGACTGATTTCATAATATCCCATAAGTTTCTGTATGTTGTTTTGGCAGCATCATTTAGTTGTATATACTGTTTAGTTCTTATTAGTTTCCTTAAATTCTATGTGCTTATGCAGCTTTTGTTTGTTTTGATACCAGGGATTGAACTCATGCACTGGTGCTTGCCAGGCAGGCACTTGTGTCACTGAATTAAATTCTTGACCCTGCATATGTAGTTTTTGAGATTTCTTTACTGTTAATTTTCAATTTCTTTGTAATATGGTCAAATAATATGTGTGGGAAATTTCATTTCCTCTGTATTTACTTAAGCATTTTTATGCACTAATAAGTGGTCTCTCATAGAGAACATCCCATGTATAGCTAAGAAAAATATGCATTCTGATGTTGTAGGTTGGTAAATTGTGTAGACATCTGCTAAATTCATTTGCTCATATTTTTAAAATTACAATATTTCTTCACTGATTTTCTGTCTAATCTAACTGTGACAGTATTAAGGTTTCCCATTAAAACTGTATGAATGACTTTTTGATCTTTAAAATATAATTAATATTTTTAATGTGGTTGGATGCACTGGTATTTGGTACATATATAATTGTTATCTCTTCTTGGAGTCTTCCCTTAAAAAGTATGTAGTAACTTTTGTCTCTTTTTTTTTTTATCACTCTTGGCTTGAAGTTCACACTGTCTGCAAATAAAATAGATACTTTTGCTTCTTTTTGGGCTCTTGTCACATGGAATTTTGTTTTCCATCATTTGCCTTTTAATCTATGAATTACGTTTTGAGTTAAATATATTTCTTGAATTCATCATGTATTGGATTTGCTTCTTTATCTATACTGCCAGTCTGTTTCTTTTGATTGGTGAATTGAGACAGTGTACTTTGATGGTTATAAAAATATGTATTGACTGATATTTCCATATTATTTTACTGTTGTTGTTTCTCTGACTTTCCTCTCTGTTTAATTGCTTGCCCTGACTATTTTCTTCTTTTTTGATGTTATCATACTTGTGGTCTGCAGTTTCTCTTTCTAACATAACATCAAGTGTCCCCCAAAACTCCATTGAAAGACTCCTAGATATAATAAAGAAATTCAGCAATGTAGCTGGATACAAAATCAATACACGAAAATCAATAGCATTTCTATACACTAACAACAAAATCACAGAGAAATAAGAGAAGACATAACCTACACACTAGCATCCAAAAAAATGAAATACTTATGAATCTCATGAAATAAGTATAAGTATAATATACTTATAAAGTATAAGTATAAATATAATCTCATGAAATAAGTAAAAGATTTATTTCACTTATGAGTATGGTCTTAAGCTGCGCCCATTTATTGATAAATATCTCAATGTGATCCTTCTTTATAGCTGAATAATACTCCATTGTATAGAAATACAACAACTTTTTTATCCATTCCTCAGTTGATAGACACTTGGGTTGTTTCCAAGATCTGGAAATTACAAATTGTGCTGCTATAAACATATAGGTGCACATATATCACTGTGGTATGATGCTTTCAATTCTTCTGGGAATATGCCTAGAAGTGGAATAGCTAGAATAAATGGGACTTCCAATCCCAGCTTTTTGAGAAATCTCCAGATTGACCTCCACAAAGGCTGCACCAGTCTACACTCCCACCAACAGTGTAGGAGAGTTCCTTTTTCCCCACAGCCTCTCCAGCATTTGTTGTTTTTGGTTTTCTTGATCCTGGCCATTCTTTCAGGAGTGAGAAGGTATCTCAGCGTGGTTTTAATTTGCATTTCTCTAATTACCAATGATGATGAACATTTTTTCATGTATTTATTTGCCATTTGTATTTCTTCATCTGAGAAGTGTGTATTCATCTCAGATGCCCATTTTTGGATTGGATCTTTGAATTTTGGGGGTCTGAGTTTTTTTAATTCTTTATATGTTTTAGAAAAGAGTCCCTTGTCTGAGAGAGAGTTCACTAAAATCTTTTCCAAGTTTGTGGGTTTTCTTTTCACTATGCTGGAGATTTCTTTTGACATGCAGAAAGTTTTTAATAAGAAGTGGTTCCAGTTATTGATTCTAGGAAGTATTTCCTGTGTGGTTTGAGTCCTGTTCATGAATTCTCTACCTACTCCTATGTCTTCAAGGTTTCTACCCAATTTGTCTTCCAATAGATTTAGTGTTTCTGTTTTAATATTCAGATCTTTGACCCATTTAGATTTTAATTTAGTACATGGTGATAGACATGGGTCTAGCTTTAGTTTTCTGCAAATGGAGAGCCAGTTTTTCCAGCAGCATTTATTAAAGAGACTGTCGTTCTTCCAGTGAACCTGCTTGGCTCCTTTATCAAAGATAAGGTGGTTGAGTGTGTTTGTAGTTGTGGTTGTATCTTCTAATCTATTCCATTTATCTTCGGCTCTGTTTTGATTCCAATACCATGTTGATTTTACTACTGTTGCTTTGTAGTATAACTTCAAGTCATGGATTGTGATGCCTCCTGCTTTGTCTTTGCTGCTTAGAATTGCCTTTACTATTCCAGGTCTCTTCTGGTTCAAGTTTGAGGGTATAGGCAACTACTTTGAAGGCAATAAGATTCACTAAGATGCCCATTCTGGTTTGACTATTGTCTCCTTTGGAAGTCCTGTAATGTTTACAATGCTTAAATTTTATTGGCCTTGTTCTTTACTGTTTTGTTCAACTTTATAATATCTAATGAGATAGACAATTCTTTTTAAGGAAACAAGAGACATCGTTGATAACCATTGTTGATAACTTTGTACTCTGTTTTACATCATGTGCTATGTCTATTCTTGGTTTTGACTGACAGCTTTGTTTTGCCATATTTGACTTTATTCTCTCCCCTCCAAAAAAGTAATAAGAACTAAGGAGTAATAAAACCCAAAATGTGTAAATTTGTTGTAAAAAAGAGAGGGAAAATAAGAGCTGTACAGGATACAACAGCAAGTGTGTTTAGGGGTGTTAAATAGCTGACCATATTAATGTTTTTGATTGGATCATTGAACACAACTGTTTGCAGTCTCACTGTTTGAATGTCCACTTTGTATTCTTTGATACTGTGATTTGAACAACCATTTCTAAGGTGATAATATGTAATCTATTAACTCGTGATTTCTTACTGTTTTTTTTTTTTTTTTGGTAGTTCTGTATTACTTGTACCCTTACACTGCTTTGTTTTGTTTTGTTTTTTCTCTTTTTCCTTTTAAATAACATTTATAAAAAAGAAATAAATAAAAGATCTATGCAGGGAAAATTAAAATACCCTGAAAAAAGAAATTGAAGATGATCTCAGAAAATAGAAACACATCCCTTGCTCATGGATAGGAAGAATAAATATGGTGAAAATGGCCATTGTCCCAAAACTGTTATACAGATTCAATGTAATCTCAATGAAAATACCACTAACATACCTTATAGATGTAGAGAAATCACTACTAAAATTCATCTGGAATGCGAACAGACCTAGAATAGCAAAGGCAATTCTAATCAGCAAACACAAGACAGGAAGCATCACAACCCCTGATTTGAAGTTATACTACAAAGCTACTGTAATAAAATCAACATGGTACTGGAATAAAAAGAGATCTGAAGATCAATGGAATACATTAGAATATACAACCACAACTACAAACACAAGCAACACCCTTATCTTTGATAAAGGGCCCAAGCATGCTCACTGGAAGAATGACAGTTTCTTTAATAAATGGTATTGGAAAAACTGGCTCTCCATATGCTGAAAACTAAAACTAAGCAATTGCCTATCACCATATACTAAAGTAAAATATAAGTGGATCAAAGATCTAAATATTAAAACAGAAACACTAAATGTGCTGGAGGAAAAATTAGGTAAAAATCTTGATGACATAGGAGCAGGTAGAGAATTCATGAATAGGAATCAAACCATATGGGAACTACTTCCCAGAATCAATGGCTGGGATCACATCTCATTAAAAAGTTTTTGCATGTCAAAAGAAATCTCTAGCATAGTGAAAAGAAAACCCACAAACTGGGAAAAAATCTTAAGAAATTGTCCCTCAGACAAAGGACTTCTGACTAAAACATATAAAGAATTAAAAGGACCCAAATAAATAAAAAGGACCCTCAAAATTCAAGGACCCAATCCAAAAATGGGCATCTGAGATAAATACACAGTTCTCAGATAAAGAAATACAAATGGCAAATAAATACATGAAAAAATGTTTATCATCACTAATCACTAGAGAAATGCAAATTAAAACCACACTGAGATTCTATCTCACTCCTACAAGAATGGCCAGGATCAAGAAAACTACCAAAACATGCACTGGAGAGGCTATGGGGAAAAAGAAATTCTCCTGCACTGTTGGTGGGAGTATAGACTTGTGCAACCACTGTGGATATCAGTCTGGAGATTCCTCAAAAGCTTGGATTGGAAGTCCCATTTGTTCCAGCTATTCCACTTCTAGGCATATTCCCAGAAGAACTGAAAAATTCATACCACAGTGATATATGTGCACCCATGTTTATAGCAGCACAATTTGTAATAGCCAGATCTTGGAAACAACCTAACTGTCCATCAACTGAGGAATGCATAAAAAAGTTGTGGTATTTTTATTCAATGGAGTGCTACTCAGCTATAAAGAATGAGCACATTGAGATATTTATTAATAAATGGGCGCAGCTTAAGACCATACTCAAAAGTGAAATAAGTCAGTCTCATATTTATAAATACCATATAGTCTGCCTAGTGTAAGAAATGGTAAGAGTACAGAAAAGTTTATGGTAATCATGATTCTCCATTACATTGCTTTGAAGCTTTATAATGTTTGCATTCATTATTGGGAATGGGTTTATGCTGATTTGTTTTATTTTATTATGTGTGATGGTATGAACAGCTATTTTGAAGAAACCAAGTCACTATGATAGCCAGTGCTGATTTAATATCATCTTACTCTGAAGTCTTACCATGCTTTTGCTCTTCTGTTTCCATTAGTTCTATCATGTCATATCTTATTGGATTGTATTATGTGTGATAGTATAAACAAATTTTCTATGGACAATGAGATAATGTAGTAGCCATTGTACATTTTCTGTTAGCTGATTCTGAACACCCTGTAATACTTTCATTACCTTTAATGGTTTTATACTATTTTATTATGCTTGATACTATTGTATATGAAGTTTTGCTGAACTATTACAAAGAAACCTTATGGTAGTTACTGTTAATTACGGTTTGTTTTCTGGTTAAATACTGTGTTAGTTACATTCTTCTGTTCTGATCTGCTTTGTTATGTCCTGTTTTGTCTTAATCTCTTTTTAAAATTAAAAAAAAAGACTTAAAGGGCATTAGAGTGCTGGTTTGTGGCTTATAAATGTATTCATTTGTTCTTTGTCATGAAAATATCTCATTTATCCATTGATTTTCAAAGATAATTTTGCAGAGTTCATCACCCTGGGTTGAAAGTTGTTTTCCTTTATGTCTTTAAATACATCACTCAAGTGTCTCTTTCATTTGAGGGTTCATTTTTTGGCAATCTAATGATATTATGAAGCATTTTCCTTTATACATGGTTTGTTTCTTTTCTCTAAATGATTTTACTATTCTGTTTTTATGCTTACTTTCTGAAATCTTGATTATTATATACCTTGTTGCAGATTTTGGTTCATGCAGTTCAATATGCTTCATTTATTTTCATTTCAAAATCTTTATCCATGTTTGTGAAATTTTCTGCCATTTTTTTCAGGGAAGAAGTTTTTATGGTATTTGTGCTGTCTCTAGCTTTCTTATTGACTCCAGTCATTGTATGCTGTTTTTCACTGCTTCATCTTGCCGCTGTTGAATTGGCTTGCCATATTTTCTTGCAATTTTCAGTATGTCTTTGATTTCATGGTTGCTAGTCTCAGTCCTGACTTCTAGAACTGATATTACATTTGATACTTTCTTCAATCTGTTAAGTATACTTTCTATTGAGATTATAGTCTTCTTGATTTCTGTTTGCATCTGTTTCATGGATTCCATTTGTTTTCTATGTTGGGTATTTGGGCTTTATATCATTTTTTCAAGCTCATCTATATTTAATCTGTGTCTACTTTAATGTCTTTCATTTTGATCATCCTTTATTTTTGTACCTGAGAGTTTATTTTTTCTATAGCTTCTTGAATTTGTTTTTTCACTTCTATTGCTATCATTTCAGAAAGTTATATTGCTTGACTTCTGATTTCCTCTATCTTATTGTTTTCCGTATTTGTCCTGAATGGCCTGCGAATCCGGGGATACATTTTTTACTGTATATTGTTATTTTAATTTTTTATTTTTATTTTGCTTTCTCTGTTGATGTTTGCCAACAGAGAAAGTTGGGGTAGAGAGCTTTGTCTCCAAAATCACATCTTTCCTAGGGAACTTCTGTTCTTCAAGGACATCTTCTAGATATAGGTGTTTCTTGCTTTAATGTCTATTCCAAGCCCTACCTTCCCAATTTATTATGGATGAGAATTTGCTCATTATTTTACTCATAAAATCAATGATTTGCTACTGGACCATTGTGATGGTTATGACCACTTAAAATCTCAGTGCTATCATACAAACAAAAAAACTGATTATAACTTATATGACATCCTGGCTAAAGTAGTACAGTTAACAATAGCAATATCATCAAGTATAGTATAGCTACTGACAAATTGTTTAAATTATTAACCTGATACCTTTAACCATATCAGCAAATTCTACAGTTATATATCAAAGTCCAAAATATACCAGTAAATTGTATTCAATGATTTTCACCATAGTGTAGTGATTTTATCCTGTTGGAGAAAGTTTTTAAGAGAAATAGAAAATAAGATAGAGAGATGAATGATGTTAAATATAGTAGAAGAAAGGCTGGAGGACAAATGATCGTCACCCACATTTTGGAAAATTAAAATTCACAGAAGAATAAAAATGAAAGATAAAGTGAACCAGAAAGAAAAGAGATAATGCTCACTCACATGAAAATATAATAAAATCAAGAGATAGTTGAGAAAAGAGAGAAAGGAGATGAAAAGAAAATATAAAGAAAGATAAGAAACTTAAATAATGAAAAAATAAAGAAAAACAATGAAAAAGAAAAAAAAATACAAACCAAAAATATCCCACAAAATAAGACAAAGAAAACTCAACCAGACAGAAAAAGAATAACCAGCCAGATAAATAAAAATTAGTAAATTCCCCTGGTGTCCAGAATTCTGTGATGATATCCAAGTTAGATTTCACAAATGTGCTATATACTCCAGGCAAGTTTTCAGTAGGGTATATGCTCAATGCAGGTCTGATCTTAGCCTCTGGACATGGGTGCTTGGACCTGTCTTCCACTGCTCAAATTCTCCCAGAGTGCTTTGATGTAGAATGGAAGCCCTACATGCTTCTGTTTCCCATGTCTGTGTGCCAGAGCACAACACTGGTTGACCTAATTTACCAGCAACTGGCTCATTCTCACTGCTGTTTTGAACTTTTCCATACCTCTCATTTCACCTGGGCTGTAATGTGTGCCCATGCCTGGTCTCACTGGTCTTGCCTTGGCACACATTTGTGCCTGTGCCTGCTGTCTGGTCCTGCCTGGGATAACATGTCCATTATGTTTCTTGTACGTAGCATTTATTTGGGCCTTCGATGTTTTATCTAAGCCAGTACCTTTTGATTGAGAAATTTATACATTTCCATCCATCTTTTCTATTGAAAAATAGTAACTATTCTTGCCATATTTTTATTGTTATACTATATTTGCATTTATATCTTATTAAAATATTTGTGTTGGTGTTTTTCTTTAATTATAACATTAATTTCTTACTCTTTCTCATTTCCATTTCTATTTTGTCAGTAAATTTAACACTTTTATGTATTCCTAAGCTGGTATTCATTAAAATTTTTTCTTAGATGCATCATTGCAGTTTTTTCATAGATAGTTTAATGATGATTAATTTTCTCAGTTTTTTGCTTGTGTAAAAAAATCTTAGTCTACATTTCTTTCAGAAAAACAGTTTTGTTGCATAATATTTCTAGCTAGATTTTATTTCTCTAATATAGTGACTCATTATTTTTGATCAAAATGATTTTGGGTTATATAGCTTTCCTGAGCATACTGGACATTCCTTTATAAAGGGCTTAATATTTTTCTCTTGTTGCTTTTTCTAACTGCAGCTTTTTGGTATAATTTTGGTATATACACTCTGTCAGCTCCAGGGATTTGGGCTTGCCTGCCTGTGCCCTCAACTCTGGAGACTGGGTGGCCTGGTGCAAGTGTTCCTGCACCATCCTGAGCCCTAGGAGGGAATTTAAGATTGTTGCTCACACTGGAAAAGGAACTTTGCAGCTTCCTATGGCACTGAACCAGCTCAGCAGGGCTTGGGCCTATCTGCATCAACTTTCCAGCTTCCAGCCATGCTTGGCCAGCTCTGGGGATTTGGGCTTGCCTGTCTGCATCCTCAACTCTGGAGAATGGGTGGCCTGGGGTGAGTGTACCCTCACAATCCCGAGTCTGAGAAAGGAGATTAAAATCATTTCTCCCACCTGCCAGGGAACGTTGCAGCTTCCTGTCACACTGGACCAGCTCAGCAGGGCATGGGCCAGCCTGTCCCACCCAGAGTGATGCTCCCTCAATCCGGGGAACTGGGCAGCTAGAGTCCCAGAACCTGAGAGAATAGAAGAAAATTTCCAACAGGCCCAGGGGAAGCCTTGGAGTAACACTTGATACACAGAAATATAGCAAAATGATAAAATGAAAGACCAAAGTTCAATCTCCAGCCTTCAGCCCTTCCCAGGAAACCTTGGGAGCTATCTACATAGAAGAAAAAAAATGCCATACACCTGAAATACCTGAAATAATAGCAAGTGAAATAAAGAAGAAACTCTGGGAAGCTTCAAAGAAACACAAACAAGAAATAATCTCCCAGGTAAAAGAAGAAATGATAAAAGAAATGAAAGACATGCTGAACATACCTAAAGAAGACACAGTTACAAAATTGGAGGAACTAAACAAAAAGATAGAATCACTGGATGAACAGTATAAGAAACAAACAGAATACATGAAGAAGATGCAAAGAAGTATATAGGAAATCAAAAATTCCATTGAAAGTTGTAAAAATCACTCAGTGAAAGTGAAGATAGAATTTCAGACCATGAAGACAAGATTGCAGCTAGTGAACAGCAAAGGAAAGATCATTTAAAAATAACAAGGGATCATGAAATAACAATTCAAAAGCTGCAAGATTATGCAAAGAAAAACAACATAAGATTGATAGGGATAAATGAAAAAGAAGGAAACAACACAAAAAGTTGTCAAGAGGATATTTAGAGAAGTAATAGCTGAAAATTTCCCAAACATGAGAGTGGAAACTGGCATCAGGATCGCTGAAGGATATAGAACACCAAATAGCTATATGCAAAATAAAACTACACCCAGACATATAATAATCACCATACCAGAAATCCAACATAAGAGTAGAAAATTAAAAGCTGTCAGAAAATTAAAAGCTGTTAGACAGAAAAGACAGATCACCTATAAAAGAAAACCTATCAGAATCACAGAAGACTTCTCAGCACAAACAATAAAATCAAGAGGAGCATGGAGTAAAGTATTGCAGAGCCTAAAGAAAAATGATTTCCAAATGAGACTGATGTACCTTGCATAAATGTCCTTCAAAATCTAAGGAGAAATAAGATACTTCCATGACAAAGAACAGTGGAAGAACTTCATGAGCACCATACCAACCATGCAAAGAATACTGAAAGAGAGTTTAGATACACTTAGGAAAACATCACTAAGCAAAGCAGATAGTTAAACAGAATGGAAAGATAAAGATGCAACAGCAGAAAGATAGCATGTCAACAATAAACCAGTATATAACACTTGCAACCATTAATGCAAATGGTCTCAATGCACCAATTAAAAGAAACAGACTGGCAGAATTGATCAAGAAGCAACATCCAAACATATGCTGTTTACAAGAAACCCACCTAACCCAAAAGGATACTCACAGACTGAAATTCAAAGGATGAAAAACAATAGTTAATGCAACAGGAACCAAAAAAAGTGGGGTTAGCTCTTCTGTTTGCAGACAATGTGAACTTCAAACCAATAATGAACTTCAAACCGAGAATGATCAGTAGAGATAAAGAAGGTCATTACATACTGGGGAAGGGAAAACTTCAGGAGGAAGAGATAAAAATCTTAAATATATGCACCACATTCCAGAGCACCCAGTTATACAAAGCAACTATTAACAGAAATGAAAACCCAAACTAGCAATAACACAATTATATCAGGAGACATTAACACCATTGACACCAATGGACAGATCAACCAGACAAAAAATTTGCCAAGAAATAACAGAACTGAATCACACCTGTGAACAAAATGGACTTGATAAACATATATAGAATGTTCCATCCAACAACATCAGAATAAACATTCTTCTCAGCAGTACATGGGACATCCTCTAAAATAGATCATATATAAGCATACAGAACATATTTATTTTTTTTTATTTTTTTTATTTAAAGAAAAGGAAACAAAAAAAATACATGGAGATAAAAAAAGGGTAGAAATAATACAAAATTACAGACAAACAAAAGGTAAGAAATTGCCGGTTGATAAGTTACAGATTGTCATCTTCGAAATAGCTGTTCAGGTTATAGAATTAAAGTATTTAGAATGACATTCAAAAAAGTGACCTACAAACCATTCTGCTCTATGATCGAACAAAAGCTTCGTAATATGATTATCAGTCCTACACATTTGTTTTACATCTCAAAGAGGGTAAGATTAACCATATCAAAACAGAACAGAACATTTAAAAAAAATAAAAAACAATTTAAAGAAATACAGATTTCAAAGCAAATCCACTGGAGATCTTCATTATCTAACTGTCTCTAGCTTCTTACAAATAGTTGTCCCTATCTTCACCCACTTTATATACTTATTGCATATTATAGAACTAATCAAATCATTACAGGATGATGAAGTCTTTTTAGGTCCTCAAGTTCCAAATTAGGGAAGACAATAGCAACTACCATCGCATCTCTCATTCTCTTTGTGATAGCCGTCCCCATCTCTGCATATGCTGAAGTTGAACTGAAGAAACCAGTCCAATGTCATTCTAATCAGCAAACAATAGATTGCTAGAATTTATATTATAATGCTACAAAATAAGCCTCGAGTTTCTCAGCGTCTCTTCCTCAGAGTATTTGTTCCTTACATCTTGCATTATATAATCTGTTCCCGTAAATAATTTAAGAAAAAAAGAAAAAAACACCCAAGTGTGAATTTCTACCTATATATCTATCCTCTCTGTATTATAGGGAAAACCAAGTCATAACAAGACAGCAAAACAATTTCCTAGAAAAACATGCAATGGATAAGATATATAAAACTACAATATAAATGATCTTCTGTAGCTACTATGTTTTCTCTTGTTATTTTCAATAGATTTGTCCACAACACTGGCTTATTATAGTTAAACATACTATCACCTATTTTTATAAAAACTTAACTTTGACTGCATTGTACTATTTGAGAGCTGTTACTGATTCATACCAGTATGGATATCCTTTACATCTTGTCATGCTCAGAGTAGTTTCCTCTACTTTTAGGATTGATTCTAACAAGCATACCAATTTCAAATAGAATCAGTCAAGGCCAACCAATAGTCTTATGATTCAGATACAATTAAGATCAGTCATAGTAAGACAATGTAAGTAATACAGGATTTCAGCCTAAGTCAATAGGAAAGTAAGGATAGTTACCATGGTATAACCTGCTATTTTTGGTTCTAGAGGTCTGTGTCCTCAAATCTGACATGAGTGGACAGATCAGAACAAATTTAATTCAATCTAAATATGGCACTAGGACTACTGTGTCTTTTAAATCGTTATACACCATTAGCAATGACCTCTGCTTTTTTTAAAATATAGTTTCAGAGCTGTCTATACTAAAGACTAGCTTACCGTCTCTGCCTCATGTCTGCTACTCCACTTTTCTGCTATAATTTGTCCACCTTATTCCCTCATTCCATTGTCTGCCCCATTCACTGAGGCCTCTCTGCCACTGTAGCTGGAATCCTGATATATCTTCCTCTCTTTCTCTGTAATGTCCTTCAGCGCTCTCTGTAGGGTTGGATTGGTGGCCACGAACTCCCACAGTTCCTCCTTGTCTTGAAAGTATCTTATTTCTTCATTAATTTTTAGAGAGAGTTTTGATGGATATATGAACTTTGGTTGCATATTTTTTTCCTTCAGGACTTGGAATATTTCTCCCCACTCCCTTCTTGACTTAAGAGTTTGTGTTGATAAGTCTGCTGTTATTTTGATAGATTTCCCATTATAGGTAACCTGCATCTTTTCTCTGGCTGCTTTTAATATTCTGTTTTTTTGGTGGATTTCTGGGATCTCGATTATTATATGTCTAGGCATAGATCTGTTTTGGTTGTAGGTAGCTGGCGTTCTGTATGCTTCTTTTATCTGGATATCATTTCTTTTTGCTATACATGGGAAATTTTGCTTTAATATATCTGTGAATATTTTTGGTATTTCATTTTTGGATGTTCCTGCTTCCTCACTCACATTCTTTATTCTTAGGTTATGTATCTTTTTGTCATCTTCCAGTTTTAGAATTGCTTCTTTCTGGTTCCTTGTTATTTTTAAGAGGCTTTTTCTTTCATGTTCATATGCCCTAAATCTCTCTTCAAGTTTCAGAAGGCTGTCTTTAGTTTCTGTCAAGGCATTTTGCCAATATTCAATGGAGTATTTAGTTTCCTGATATTCTCTTTGGATCTGTTTCATGTATTCTAAGGTATGCTTAAATTCTTCTTCAGATGCTTCTCTTTCTTTTCTGATTCCCTCAGTTCTTCCATCTGTGTTCTCTTGGGCGGGGCTTGTCATTTCTTTAATTAATCTCTTTATATCTTGCCTCACTTGGATCAGGAGTACAGCTTTAAATTCCTCTATGAGATCATGTAGGTACTTTTTAATTTCGGCTGATGCTGTGTCGAGTAGAGGATGGTTACTGTGCTTGTTCTCTTCAGTGTTTAGTTCTCCTGGGCTTATTTTCTCCTGTTGAGCAGCTGGAGATTTTTTTTTTTTTATTTTTATCTCTTGTCATGTTTCTGGTTTCTTTCAGACTGTCCTGGAGTTCTCTGGCCCTCTCCGAATTGCTTAGGGCCTTTCAGAAGCGTGCTGGCTTGAGTTTTTGCTGTCCTCCCCAATTTACTGTTATCTGGGGTAGGCTGGGATGCAAGGGCGGTACAGGCTAGTCTCTAGCCTCTGTGTCAGTTAGTTCATAAATTAGGCTGTACTTTCTGGTTGTCACTGAGTTGTGACTATTTTGTATCCGCTTATTGGGCCCCAAGCAGAGGCTTGGTTTAGCCCCAGTAGCTCCTGCCAGTTCTCTTTGTACCAGAAGCAGCTGAGTAATGTCACTATGGCACAGGGTTCTGCCCAAATCCCAGCCGTTCTCTTCCAAACCTCTCTGTGACAGGAGCACCAGAATAGCAGATCCGCCCAAAACTAAGATGTCTCCCACTTAAGTTCTCTGTGTGGAGCTGAAGCCAGCAAGTAATCAGGCCCTGCCAGGATTCAAGATGTCTTCCACCAACCCTCCCTACAGGGGGACCTGGTGATGTCACCAAGCTGCAGTTTCTGCCGCCAGGCTAATATGTCTGCACCAGACTCTGTGTTATTGATTTCCCCGTGGTGGTGGGCCAGCTGTTCTCTGGCCAACCCCAGCAGCCGCAGGGTTCCCGGTACTCACCAGAGTCCGGTGCAAGTCCTCATTCCAGGACTACCACACACCAAGCTGCCCACCTTTCCCGCACTCCCGGTACAGCGCAGAACAGTGCACAGCGTGCACTCCCGGCACAGCGCTGACTGGTCAGATATCTGTGCACCGTTTAGATTTGAAATGCCAGAGCTTTGTACATCCGCTCTGGTGCAGCAGTGCAGTCCTGGCTGCTACTTGGAGTCCCGGCCCGGGTCTCAGTTTCCTGCAGTCCCCAAACGCAACTCAGCTTTTCCTGCTGGGTCCACGGGTCAGTTTGTTGATTTAAAGGCGTGGGATTTGCAGCCTCCCGTTATCAGCATTCAAGGTCTCAGCACAACTTTAAATCCTCCAGCTGTACTGTCTTGGTTAATAAGAATCGCTATCGATTTGTCTGGCCCTCTCCATGCTGTCTTTTTTTAGCTTCTAGTATGAATTCTCCGGAGAGACTCTTCGCTCGATCCCCTAGCCAGCCACCATTTTGACCCTCCAGAACATATTTAAATAAATGCAAAAGAGTTGAAATCATCCAATGCATGTTATCAGATCACAGCACCATGAAATTAGAAATTAATGATAAATGATACTGCAAAAATCAACAAACACATTGAAACAAAATGACACACTCTTGAGTAATCAGTAGGTCACAGGGGAATTCAAGAAGAAATTAAACAATACCTACAAGCAAATGAACATACAAATACCACATACCAGAATCTGTGGGATGCAATGGAAGCGGTACTCAGAGGAAAATTTATTGCACTGAGTTCCCACATCAGAAAAAGGTGAATACAAATAAAATACCCTGTTGCTACATCTCAAACATCTAGAAAAAGAAGAGCAAGCCAAGCACAAAGCCAAAAGCAGGGAGGAAATTCTAAAAATCAGAGCAGAAATTAATGCAATAGAGACTAAGAAAACAATCCAAAGAATCAAAGAGTTGCTTCTTGGAAAGAATAAATAATATTGATAAGCCCCTGACCAACCTTATTAAAAAGGGAAGAAAAGCTCAAATTCATGCATAAGGAATGAAAAAGATGAAGTCAGGACAGATCATGTAGAAATACAGAAGATCATCAACACCTATTTTGAAAACCTCTACTCTCATAGGTTTGATAATACAGAAGAGATTGACAGATTCCTAGAAACATATGAAGTACCAAAAGTATGTCAAGAAGATGTAAAACTGCTGAATAACCCAATTTCTATTAATGAAATTGAAAATGTAATTAAGTCCTTATCTACTAAGAGCCCAGGTCCAGATGTATTCACTGCAGAAGTCTACAAGAAACACAAAGAAGACTTAATGCTGACACTCCTTACACTCTTCAATGAAACTGAAAGGGGAGCAATGCTTCCAAAGTCATCCCTAGAAGAAAATATTACTCTAGTACCAACACCTGAAAAAGCCCAACTAAAAAAGAGAACTATCGGCCAATCTACCTAATCAATACAGATGCAAAAATCCTCAATAAAATATTGGCAAATAGGATGCAGCACATCATCAAGATGTTTATACAGCAGGATCAAGTGGGGTTCATCCAAGGCATGCAGGGATGGTTCAACATACCTAAATCAATACATGTAATCCACCATATCAATAAATCCAAAATTAAGAGTCACATGATCATTTCTATAAGTGCAGAAAAATTTTTGATAAGGTCCAACATTCATTCATGATAAGAAGCTTACAGAATATTGGAATACATGGATTTTACCTCAATGTAATAAAGGTCATTTATGACAGACCAACAGCCAATATCATACTAAATGGCCAAAAACTGAAGGCCTTTACCTTAAAATCCGGCAAAAGACAAGGATGTCCCTTATCACCACTCCAATTCTATGTAATACGGAAATACTATCCAGAGCAATTAGGTAAGAGAAATAAAAAGTGGAAATGATAGGAAAAGTAGAAGTTAAATTATCATTATTTGTGGATAATATTTTACTCTACATAGAAGACCCCCAAAACTCCATTAAATGACTCCTAGATATAATAAATTCAGTGATGTAGCTGGATACAAAATCAATACTCAAAAATCAATAGCATTTCTATACACTAACAAAAAATCACAGAGAGAGAAATATGAGAAGCCACATCCTTCACACTAGCAACCAAAAAAATAAAACATTTAGGTATTATTCTCATGAAAGAAGTGAAGGGTCTGTATAGGGAAAATTATAATACACTGAAAAATGAAATTGAAGAGGATCTCAGAAAATGAAAAGACATCCCTTGCTCTTTGATAGAAAGAATAAATATTGTGAAAATGGCCATTCTCCCAAAACTGTTATACAGATTCAATGCAATCCCAATAAAAATACCATCATCATCCCTCATAGATCTAGAGAAATTATGCCTAAAATTCATCTGGAACCAAAAGAGGCCCAGCATAGCAAAGACAGTTCTAAGCAGCAAAGGCAAGCCTGAAGGCATCACAATCCCTGCCTTGAAGTTATACTACAAAGCAACTGTAGAAAAATCAACATGGTACTGGAATAAAAACAGAGCCGAAGATCAATGGAATAAGTTAAAATATACAGCCACAACTACAACCACACTCAACCACCTTACCTTTGATAAAGGGACCAAACATGCTCACTGGAAGAATGACAGTTTCTTTAATAAAGGGTGTTGGAAAAACTGGCTCTCCATTTGCCGAAAACTAAGAGTAGAGCCATGCCTATCACCATGTACTAAATTAAAATCTAAATGGATCAAAGATCTGAATATTAATACAGAAACTAAATCTAGTAGAAGTTGTGTAAAAACCTTGAAGACATAGGGATAGGAAGAGAAATCACAAACAGGAATCAAACCACATGGGAAACACTTCCCAGAATCAATAACTGGAGTTATGTCTTATTAAAAAGTTTTTGTATGGCAAAAGAAATCTCTAGAGTAGTGAAAAGAAAACCTACAAACTGGGAAACAATCTTAGTGAAATGTCCCTCAGGTTTCTGTCTAAAACATAAAAATAATTTTAAAAAATCAGACCCCCAAATGCAAGGATCCAACCCAAAAACGGGCATCTGAGATGAATACATAATCTCAGATGAAGAAATACAAATGGCAAATAAATACATGAAAAAATGTTCATCATCATTAGTCATTAGATAAATGCCAATTAAAACCACATTGAGATTCCATCTCACTCCTGAAAGAATGGCCAGGATCAAGAAAACTACCAAAAATAAATGCTGGAGAGGCTGTGGGGAAAAAGGAACTTTCTTGCATTGTTAGTGGTAGTGTAGACTGGTGCAACCATTGTGGAGGTCAGTCAGGAAATTTCTGAGAAAGCTAGGATTGGAAATCCCATTTTACCCAGATATTCCACTTCTAAGCATATTCCTAGAATCACTGAAAACATCAAAACACAGTGATATATTTGCACCCATGTTTCTAGCAGCACAATTTGTAATCGCCAGATCTTGGAAACAACATTAAGTATCCATCAACCAAGGAATAGATAAAAACAGTTTTGATATTTTTATACAATGGAGTGCTACTCAGTTATAAAGAATGAGCCCATTGAGATATTTATAAATAAATGGACAGGCTTGAGACCATACACATAAGTGAAATAAATCAAACTCACATAAATACTGAAAAGTTTCCCTAGTGTAAGAAATGGTAAGTAAACATAAATGTTTATGGTAATCATGATTCCCCATTGTATTGCTTTGGAGACATAATGTTTTCATTCATTGACTGGAATACTTTTATTCTGGATTGTTTGATTTTATTGTCTGTTGTCATGGTTTATGTTTGTGTCCCCCAGGCCTCATGAGTTTGCATTGTGCATTTGTGATAGGTTCATTGGCTAGTGCTTGGATTGATGGTGTCAGTGCTACACCCACTTAGGGGTAGAGCCAGGGTGTGATGTAATGGCAGGAAGAAGGTCTGTCTTTCTCTTTGCTGATTTGAGCTTGCTGTCGGCGGCTGCCATGAACTGCAGTCCAGCCATGCCCACCTGTCTTGGAGCCAACTTAGTGTGGACTGAAACCTCCAAAAACTGTAAAAAATAAACCTTTCCTTTCCCAACTTGTGTATCAGGTATTTTGTCTCAGCGACAAGCATAAAGTGACTA
Source organism: Cavia porcellus (assembly GCF_034190915.1). Classification (NCBI taxonomy): domain Eukaryota; kingdom Metazoa; phylum Chordata; class Mammalia; order Rodentia; family Caviidae; genus Cavia; species Cavia porcellus. The sequence continues at coordinate 28,427,162 of NW_026947486.1, read as the reverse complement.
AGACAGAATTTGGTACCGAGGAGTGGGGTCATTTGCTGTGACTATACCTGGCCATGTTTTTCAAGAGGCTTTGAAAATGACTTGTGGGCAGAGTTTGGAAAGGTTCTGAAATGTCGCCTGTATGCATAGAGCTGGAGCAGCTTAGGCTGTTTTGTAGAGGAGATTCTGGTCAGAGCTCAGGAGACCAGAAGGCTGATAGAAAGCCAGATGGTAAAGACCAGGCTTGGGAGGTTTCTGATGGGAAGTACTGCACTGGTCTTTGGACTCCACATGATGTATGTTATGGCTTGGCAGAAAGTTTGTCTGCATTTTGCTCCTGCCCAGAGACTTTACCTGAGACTGAGACAAAGGGCAATAGACTGATTAATCTTGAAAAAGAAATTAAAAAGCAATCGAACATTGAGGCTGTGGCATGGCTATTGCTGGGGGCTTTCAGCCAGCTTTATGTTTCAAATGAAGGGTAAAGAGCCCAGCAGGATAATGTACAGTGCTGTGAGTTTGGCCCGAAGGAAAATTCAGGAAGGCTGTGGATTGTAAAGACTGTAGGGAGCCGAGTGACAGGCATTGCTGCCTCAATGTCTCTCTCTCTCCTATGGGCACTTCATCTGCCTACATTAACCATAATCCTCTCCTGCTTATGTCACCTATCCAGATGTGATGGTGACCCTGTTGTGTTCATCTGTTTAACCTCTTCCTGTCCCAGCTCCCGCCCTTAGCCTATAAAAGGTGTGATCACTTTCTGAATAAACCGGAAGCTTGATCGGATTATTTCGTCTTGCTTTCATCTCTCTTTTGTCTCCCCTATGTCTTTTATTTAATCCCCGTTTCCCCTCCAGGAGTTCTGAACTTGTTGATCTGCAGGCCGGATCAAGTGGCGCCCAGTGTGGGAGCTCCTGGCACGGAGAAGTTAACGAGGGAGCCGTTCGAGAGACAGCTGGCTTAAACTGAAAGTGAAAGCAAACTGAACCAGAGACCTCGGCCAAGGAGTGAGGAAACTGAATCAAGGATTATAGCTTAAAGCAACAGGACATTAAATTAAGTACCGAGACCTGTGCAGACGATCACCCGACGTCCGGCCTGAGTCACGGTGAGTGAACGGCAACCCCATTTCCCTTCCCAGACATGGGTCAAGTATTGAGCGAACACGAAGTGTTTGTCGGAGGTCTTATAAAGGCATTAAAGACAAGAGAGATAAGGGTTGGAACAAAAGAATTATTGCAGTATTTTCAATTTATTCATAAGGTTTGCCCTTGGTTCCCCCTAGAGGGTTCTATGGATACCAAGAGGTGGAATAGAGTAAGAGATGCTTTAAAAGATTATTATAGAGTTTTCAATCCAGAAAAGGTTCCTGTGACCACCTTTACATATTGGAATTTAATCTCTGAGCTGCTTGCCCAGAAGCATGCAGACCCTCAGGTTGAGGAGACAGTTACACTAGGTGAGGCTGCCTTGCGCGACTCCGTTAAATCTACCTCAAAACCATCCTCAGAAAAGTCTGAAGCCTCTAATTTCTCAGATGCAGAGAATGATGGCCTTTTAGAGGTCCTCATACATGGTGATCTGCCACCACTTCCACCTGTTGACATGATCAGCAGGTCCCAGGATGGCATCCCGCCACTCCCTGTGCCTCCATGGCCAATTGGGGATTCATATAAGCCTTTAGAAACAACCTTAACTCTGAAAAGCTTGCAGCCACACAGCAGCTGGTGCAGGACCAGTTAGATGCAGGCCACATTGTTCCTAGTAATTCCCCTTGGAACACACCTATCTTTGTTATCCGGAAAAGGTCGGGGAAGTGGAGGCTGCTACAAGACCTTAGGGCAATAAATAAGACAATGGTCTTAATGGGGCCCCTACAGCCTGGCTTCCCCTCACCCAGTTCCATTCCTTTGGGATTTTTTAAAAATTGTCATAGATCTTAAAGATTGCTTTTTCTCTATTCCTTTATACTTCATGACTTCCAAAAACTATTGGGAGACATTAATTGGCTCAGACCATTTTTAAAACTAACTAAACATGATTTGCAGCCCCTTTATGCGCTGCTTCGGGGAGACATAGATCCAACTTCCCCCCAAGAGCTTACACCTGATGCCAGGAGAGCACTCAGTAAAGTAGAAGAGGCTATTGCTCAACAAACTGTTTCCTTTATGGACTACAATGAGCCTTTACAGTTTCTCATTTTTAATACAAAGCTTTGCCCCACAGCAGTGTTCTGGCAACAAGCTCCCCTCATGTGGGTCCATTTATCAGTCTCTCCAAAAAGAACACTTTTGTCTTATTTCCAAGCTGTCTCAGACCTAATAATTCAGGGTAGAAAGCAAGGAAAATGTTACTTTGGCAAAGAACCAGACATTATCATTCAACCTTTTACAAAAGACCAAATAGATTGGCTACTTCAGAGTACTGAAGTGTGGCCTATTGCCTTAGCTTCCTTTTCAGGGACTGTTGATAATCATTACCCTCCAAATAAGCTAGTTGACTTTGCTAATCGTCACTCATTTATATTCCCTAAAGTCACAGCTTCACAACCCCTTCCAGGTGCCCTGGTTTTATTCACTGATGGCTCATCCTCCGGAAGGGCTGCTTATGTATCCCAAGACAATGTTTCTACCCTCCAGACAGACACTTCTTCTGCACAATTAGCAGAGTTAGAAGCTATTCTTGCAGCTTTTGCTGCTTACTCTAACCAACCATTTAATTTGTATACTGACAGTGCTTACCTTGCTCAGTCTGTTCCATTATTAGAGACTGTTGCTACTATATGTCATGCTTCCCCAGCTGCAAATCTGTTCAAACAATTACAATGCTTCATACGGCTTCACCGTCATAAGTTCTTTATCGGTCATCTGTGAGCTCATTCCAACCTCCCAGGGCCTCTTGCCCAAGGAAATCATTTGGCTGATGTTGCTGTACGAGCACAGGTTTTTATGGCTCAGGACTCCAAGGTGTCTGAGGCCCAACAAGCCCATCAGCTACACCACCTCAATGCTCACACCTTCTGCCTTCTCTACAAAATTACCCATGAGCAAGCCAGACAAATTGTAAAAAATTGCCCATCTTGTGCTATCCACTTACCTGTTCAACACCTAGGAGTCAACCCTAGAAGTTTAATTCCTAACGCCTTATGGCAAATGGATGTTACCCATTTCAATGAGTTTGGCAATCTAAAATATGTACATGTCATTATTGACACTTATAGTGGCTTCATTTTTGCCACTCTCCAGACTGGAGAAGCTGCTAAGCACATTATAGCCCATATTCTGTCAGCCTTCTCAGTTCTGGGATGTCCTCAACAGCTCAAGACTGATAATGGCCCTGGCTATACCAGTACCTCCTTTGCTCAATTTTGTAAGAGCCTTAATATCCTCCACACCATAGGTATACCTTATAATCCTCAGGGACAAGGCATTGTTGAACGTGCGCATCGTTCTCTTAAATTCACCATAGATAAAATAAAAAGGGAGACATGGTACCCCACCCAGGGGTCCCCTAGAAATGTCCTTTCACATGCTCTTTTTATTTTAAATTTTCTGACCCTGGATGCTTCAGGCTGCTCCGCAGCATCTCGGTTTTGGCATACTCAGACTCAAACACGGTTTGCATCTGTTTTATGGAGAGACCCACTAACCAATGTGTGGAATGGCCCTGATCCAGTCCTTATCTGGGGACGAGGTTCAGTGTGTGTTTACTCTCAACAAGATAGAGAACATAGATGGCTACCTGAATGCCTTGCAAAGCAAGTAGACAGTTCTTCAAAGACCCCATCTAACGCCCAGGAATAATGTTATTTTCTGAGGCACAATCCCCTGTGTTCTCTTACAGGTGACACATCTCCCTGGAGCCTTATGCTGCCTAGTCAGCCTACTCCTTGAGCCACACCACACCCATGGTGAATTTTGACCCCTGCCAAACAGACTACAACTGCTGACAGCCATGCACAGAACCCCATGACTGCGGAAGAGGCTCTTCTCGGTCTGGAGGAACATACACCAGTCAAATAGACTGCATCCAGTGTTATGCAAGGCATGCTCCAAGACACGGGAGAATGACTTCATACAGAGACACCAACAAATGACTGTCAACCCCTTCTCCTCGATTTGGGGGGGGGGTTTTTCCCTTACCTAGCGCCCCTTTTGGGTCCCCTAGCTGCCCTATTGCTTCTCATTTCTGTGAGTTCTTGTATTTTTCAGAGGATTATGATGTTCATTAATAACTGGATAGATGCATTTATGGCAAAGCCCATTCAGGTACACTATCATCAGCTGGAGATGGCAGATCAACAAACCTACCGGGAAGGAATTCCCACAGTGGCCCATATGATGATGCGGCCTAACTGCCCTGGAGCAATGGACAGGCAGTCCGAGATGGGCAACTAGGACATGCATGTTAATTCCAATGGCCACCTAAGACAGGCACAGGACCAACTGCTGTTCTGCAAGCCCATGACGGGTAAGGCCTGGTTGGGTTCATGCAATGAGGTCCTTGACCTAAGACAGACGCTGTCCTCACAGGGCCTGCCATACTCTTAATTAAATAATATAAAAAGGGAGGAGATGTAGGGAGCCGAGTGACAGGCATTGCTGCCTCGATGTCTCTCTCTCTCCTATGGGCACTGCGTCTGCCTACATTAACCATAATCCTCTCCTGCTTACGTCACATATCCAGATGTGATGGTGACCCTGTTGTGTTCATCTGTTTAACCTCTTCCTGTCCCAGCTCCCGCCCTTAGCCTATAAAAGGTGTGATCATTTTCTGAATAAACCGGAAGTTTGATCAGATTATTTTGTCTTGCTTTTGTCTCTCTTTTGTCTCCCCTATGTCTTTTATTTAATCCCCGTTTCCCCTCCAGGAGTTCTGAACTTGTTGATCTGCAGGCCGGATCAAAAGACAGAGTTGAGATTTTGATTCCTGAGGAGAAACAGAGAGATAAGAACGATGGCCCCGGGACATCTCAGGAATTGGCCCCCCCCACTGCAGCCTCACAGCAAAGATGAAAATATTTGCTCGGAGGGATAAGCTGTGGAGTGCCATGTTCCAGAATGGCAACAGTGGCCATGTGAGGTTCCAGAATGGCAACAGTGGCCATGTGAGGTTCCAGAATGGTGGCAACATAGAGAAGCTTTTTCTCACAATCAGGTAAACAGAGCCCTGCGATCCAGGCAACTGACCCCAACAGCTAAGAGAGAGAAAAGCCTGACTACTGCTCCAGCTAGCAGCAAACCTTGGCAGCATCCACAAGGTGCTGATTTTAGGTGCAAGGAAAATGCACAAATTCTGAGGGTAAGATGGCTTCCACCTCAATTGCAAAGGGCCTGGCTGGCCAAGCAGGGTGCCCCTGAGAGCACAATTTGTGAAGATGTAAGGGTGTAGCCGAGGGTGCAGTGGAGAGACCCCAGAAGTTTGGAAAAGCCAGGAATGTGGATGATCCAAGGGAAGCTGCAAAAAGCCAGCAGAGAAGATTTAAGAGAAAAGCTGCAGGAGTTGAAATCGCCAGAGGTGCCCTGAGGGTGAAATTACCCAAGCCTTTTGGAGCTTGCAACCGGACTACTTCACATGCTGAGCAGGGAACTCTAGGACTTAATGTTTCTCCTGCTGGATGTTGGACTTGCTTTGTTTCCAATGCTTTATATTCCCTTGTTTGTAACTTTTGGAATGGTAATGTTTATCTTGTGCCTTTGCATTTCAGAAATATTTAACCTTGTTTCATTTGTACAGGGGGTTACAGTTAAGAGTTTGCCATAGATCTTGGAGGAGACTTGGGACTTGGACTGTTCAGCAGTGCTGAAACTTAGGACTTTGCCAACTTTTGGAGGTGTACTAAGTGTCTTTTGTATAAAGAATGTACATGAGTCCTGGGTTGCCAGCGGTGGAATGTCATGGTTTATGTTTGTGTTCCCCAGGCCTCATGAGTTTGCATTGTGCATTTGTGATTGGTTCATTGGCTAGTGCTTGGATTGATGGTGTCAGTGCTATTCTCACTTAGGGGTAGAGCCAGGATGTGATGTAATGGCAGGAAGAAAGTCTGTCTTTCTCTTTGCTGGTTCGAGCTTGCTGTCGGCGGCGGCCATGAACTGTGGTCCAGCCATGCCTGCCTGTCTTGGACCCAACTGAATGTGGACTGAATCCTCCAAAAACTGTAAGAAATAAACCTTTCCTTTCCCAACTTGGGCATCATGTATTTTGTCTCAGCAAGGAGCATAAAGTGACTAAGACATCTGTGGTTGTGTGAATAGCTATTTTGAAGAAAACAAGACATTATAATAGCTAGTGCTGATTTAGTATCATTGTGTTTTGAAGTCCCACCAAGCTTTTGTTCTTCTGTTTCCATCAGTTTATCATGTTGTATCTTATTGGATTTTATTATATGTGATAATATAAACAAAATTTTTATAGACAAGGAGATAATATAGAAACCATTGTTCATTTTCTGTTATTTGGTTCTGAATACTGTGTAATACCTTCATTCTCTTGAATGGTTTTACACTGTCATTTTATGTTTGATAGTATAGTGTATGAAGGTGTACACAAATATTTCAAGGAAGGAGACACTATGATAGCTACTGTCATGTTGAGTTGTCTTGTGGTGAAACACTATGTTGCTTAAATTGTTGTGTTCTGACCTGTCTTGTTATGGCCTCTTTTATCTTAATCCTTTTTTTAAAATTAAAAAAAATAATTGGTATATACAATGATCACATTCTTCATGCGTGATTTGTACCTATTCATACTATACACCGATTAGTGGTTTTTTCCCTCCCATTTCCTTCTCCTTCCAACCACCTCTCTTTCTCTTCTTACTTACAAACCTTGTTTCCACTTTATCCTTGTTTTCTCATTTTTTTCCCTTCCTTTCATTAGCTGTTATGCAACCCTTTCCCTTTGAGCTTTTTCTTCCCATTTCATCATATGTTTTATAAAATTTGACTATTATTTACAATTTCAGTTTCTCACACCAGTGAGCCCCTTTGGTATTTGTACAAGGATATCTGATTTATTTGCTGAAAGTGTATGATCTCAAGGTACATCCATTTACATAAAAATGTCTTAAGCTTCAGTAGTATTGCACTTTATGAAAAAACCACACCTATTTTATTCGTTCCCCAGTTGATGCACACTTGGGTTATTTCCAAGGCTTAGCTATTACAAACTGTACTGCTATAAACATTGGTGACACACATATCACAAACATTGGTAATATGATTCTTTAAATTCTTATGGAAAAATAAGAAGAAGGGGAATAGCTGGGTCTAATGGGACTCTCTTGCTAGTTTTTGAGGAATCACCACACTGATTTCCACAGTGGTTAGACCAGTCTACTTTCCCATCAACCATGAACAGTTTGTTCTCTTTTATACACACATCCTCCAGCACTTGAAATTGGCTGATTTTCAGATAATAACCATTCTTTCTGGAGTAAGATGAAATTTCAGCACTTTTTAAATTTTCATGTCTCCTATTATCAGTGATACTGAACATATTTTCATATATTTATTTGTCATTTTTGTTTCTCCATCTGAACAGTGTGTATTCATCTCAGATGTTCATTATTTCATTGGATCTTTGAATTTAAAAAATCTTAATTTTTAAATTCTTTATTCATTCTTGTTATTAGGCCTTTTTCATTGTGGCAACTGGCTAAAATTGTTTCCACTCTGAGTTGTCTTTTCACTCTGTTGATGATTATATTTTGCTGTACAAAAGATTTTGATAAGATGAGATGTTGATTCTTTGTAGTATTTTTTGTGCATCCTTGTATTTATTAAAGAAGCCTTTACCTATACCTGTGTCTTCAAAAGTCCTACCTATTTTCTCTTCCAGAAGATTGACAGTTTGTCTTAATATTTAGATATTTGATCCATTGTGATTTTAGTGTAGTACATGGTGATAGACATTGGTCTAGTTTTAGTCTTTGGCACTTGGAAAGCCAGTTTTTCCACTACTGTTTATTAAAATTACTATCTTTCTTCCAGTGAATGTGCACCTTTGTCAAAGAGGTTGACTGAGTGTTTTGGAAGTTGCTTTTGTATCTTCTAATCTGTTCCTTTGGTTCTCTACTTTTTGCCAGGACTATGCTTTTTTTTCCTAAATCACAGTATCTTTGTAATATACCTTCAGTCAAGGATTTGGATTCACCTTGTCTTACATTTGTTGCACAGAAATGCTTTTGCTATTCTACATCTCTTTGGTTCCAAATGAATTTTAGGATTGTTTTCTAAAATTCTGTGAGATATGTTAATGATATTTTGATTTGGATTATACTAAATCTGTATGACAATTTCCAGAGTATGTTCATTTTCACTGTTCATTCTTCCCACACAAGAGCATGAAATATCGATTCATTTTCTGATACATTCTTCCATCTCCTTTTTAAGAGTAGTGTAGTTTTTAGTATAGAGTTCTACTTTTTTTGTTAGACTGATTCTGAATTTATTCATTTTTCCATATTATTGTGAAAGATGTTGTTTGCCTAATTTCTCCCTCAATATGTTTGTTATTTATGCACAGGAATGTGATTGGTTTTTGAGTAAGAACTTTTACATCCAGCTATGCAACTGAATTTGATTTTTGAATGTGTAAGTGCTTTGGTGGAGTGTTTGGGTCTTCTACATAAAGTACCATGTCAACTGAAAATAATTCATATTCTTCCTTTCTTATGCTTATTCCTTTTATTTCTCCTTGTTAGCTAATAACTTTGGCTAAGGTTTCCAAAACTATTTTGTGTAAGAGTGGTGTTAGTGGACATCCTTACTTTTTCCTGATTTTAGAGTGAAAGTTTTCAGTTTTTATCCATTTAGTGTAATGTTGGTTGTTGGTTTGTCGTAGATGTCTTTTATCAGATTGAGAGAAAAACTATCTGTTCACATCTTTTGCAGGATTTTTATCATGAATGAGTGTTGGACTTTATCAAATGCTTTTTTCTATGTCTATTGAGATGATCATGAATTTTTTTGTCTGTGGCTTTTTTGATATGATGTATTACATTTACTGCTTTGTGAATGTTGAACCATCACTGAATTCCTAAAATGAATTCCACTTGGTTATGGTGTATAGGCTTCCTGATGCTTTCCTACATTTTGTTTCCCAATATCTTATTGAGAGTTTTTGCATCTCTTTTAACTAAGGAGACTGACTTGGAGTTCTCTTGTTTGTTTGGGTAATTTTCTGGTTTTGATATCAAAGTAATACTTGTTTACAGCAATTATTTAGAGACCATTACTTCCCTTTGAATTGTATTTTATTATTTGATTTTATTTTTGTCTTTTTATGACAAGGCCTTGCTAGCAGTTCAGGTTGGTCTTGGGCTCACTTTGTAGCCCAGGCTGGTCTTGAACTTGCAAATGATTCCCCTGCCTCAGCCTCCCAAATGCTGGGATTACAAGAATGTGCTGCCATGCCTAGATCCCTTTACATTTTATTAGAGAATTTGCAGAATAAGTCTTCCAGATCCTTTCTCACTTTCTTATTGAATTCAGTTGGAAATCTGTCATGACTTGGACTTTTTTCCCTGGTAAATTTTTATTTACAATTTTAATTTCATTAACAATCATGGGGTTTTGGATAAATTTTTATCTTCTTGATTTTACTTTGTTGAATTTCTAATTATCCACAAATTTGTCTGTTTTCCATCTTGTTAAAGTTTCTCAAAATAGATATGGTTGATCTTCTGAATTTTCACAGGATCTGTAATATTTTACCATTTTCATTACTAACTGTGTGAATCTGAGTGTTTTCTTTCTGGTTTTTTTTGAAAGGTTGTCTAAGGCTTTATAAATTTTATTTATTCTTTCACAGAAATAATTCTCTAATTCATACTTTCTTTGTATTGTTTTCTTACTCTCAATTGCACAAATTTATGCTCTGATCTTTATAATTTTCTCCCTTGTATGGGGTTTGGGCTTACCTTTCTCTTTTTTTCAAAGCTTATGGTAGATTTGGTTCTTTATTTGAGTTCATCCTACTTTTCTGAGGTGACAATTCACTGCTATAAATTTCCCTATTAGCTTAGTTCGCTGTGACTCCCACAAGTTCCAGCATGTGACATGAGCATTTTTGTTTGATTTTAGACATTGTTTAATTTATTCTTTAGATTAATCTGTAGCCCACTGATTATTCAGGAGGATATTAAATTTTTGAGTGTTTATGGAATTTTTGGAGTCTTTTTTGCAATTGATTCTCAATTTCATTGCACTATGATTAGAAGATTCACCTGTAATAATTTTTATTTCTTTGTATTTACTTTAACATGCTCTGTGGGCTATGATATGGTCTATTCTAGAGAATTTTCCCTATACAGCTGAGAAGAAAGTTTATTCTGATGTTGTTGGGTAGATCACTCTGTAAATAACTAATAAGTGCTTTTGTTCACAAGTGTGAATCAGCTTTGATATTTCTCTGCTGATTGTGTGTCTAGTTCATATATCTTTTTGTGACAGTGGTATATTAAATTCCTCTACTACAATTGTGTTAGTACTTACATAGTTTTTCATATCCATTAACATTTATTTTTACATATTGTGGTGCTCTTCTATTTGGTTCATACATATATATGATTGTTATCACATCTTTTTGATTTTTTCCCTTAACAAGTAGGTAGTGACCTCCTTTATCTATTTTGATTGTTCTTGGTTTGAAATTCACATTGTATGCTTATAGAATTGCTACCCCTGATTTTTTCTTGGTCCCACTCACAAGGAGTAAGTTTTCCATACTTTTACATTCAGTCTTTCAATTTGTTTTTGAGCTCAAAATATTTCTTGAATTCACCATATTATTGGGTCTAGTTTCTTGAGCTACTGTTTCTTTTGATTGGTGAATAGTGATCATTTATATTGCTGGTTACAACTAACCATTGTGGAGTTTTTAAATTTTTTTTTTATTTTACTCCTGTCAGCTCCCTGCCTTTTCCCTCTCTTTATTTGCTTGGCCTGCCTGGTGATTTCTTTCTATTACTATTTTTGAAATCATGATTATTTGTAACTGTTTATAGAATATCCACCACTTTGCTGAGGTGGTTTGATGATCGTAATTTCTTTAGTTGATCCTTGTCATGCAAGTATCTTGTTTCTCCACTAATTCTGAAAGTTAGTTTTGTAGGGTGCAACAATCTTGATTGAAAGTTGTTTAATTTCAGAACTTGAAATACTTTACTCCAATCTCTTTTTGACTTGTGAGCTTGTGTTGAGAAGTATGTCATGATTCTGATGGAGTTTCCTTTATAGGTGATTCTGTTTTTTTCTCTAGTAGCTTTTAATATTCTGTTCTTGTACTCAACTTTTGGAATCTTGATTATTATATTTCTTGCTGAAGATTTATTTTGGTCATAGTTAATGGAGTTCTGCATGCCTCACTTATTTGTGTCAGATTCTTTTCCCATACTTGGTAAATGGTGTGGTATTACTTCAGCAATTTTTAAAATATTATTTGTGTTGACTCCTGCTTTTTCATTCACAACAGTCAGTAGTGTTTTTTGTATCATCTTGCAACCATTGGCTGGCTTTGTTTCCTGATCCTTTTTGTGACTGTTAGCTGCTATCCCATCTTCAAGGTCTGAAAATCTGTCATGATTTTCATTCATGGAGTTTTGCAAGCTTTCAGTGGAATTCTTAATATCCTGGAGGTGTATTTGAGTCTATTTAATACATTTTATTTCTTTTTTCTATTGAGTATTCATTGTATTCATCATTTATGTATGCACTTTTAATTTTTTTCTCTAGATTTGCTGAGTATTTCCTTCATTATGATCATCATTACTTTTTTTAGTTAGATATTATTTGTATTTGATTTCCTCTATACCCTCATGGATTTGTTTCTTTCCTTTAGTTGCTTTCATTTGAAAATTTCAGATGTATGTTTTTTACCTTTCCCTGTCTCGTTTTCTCTTGAACTTATTCTGAGTGCGCTGAAGGTATGAGGTTGCATTTTGTTTCTGCATCTTTTCATTTTCTATTTTTTAAATTTTTTTCTGCATTGACTTTTACAAATTTTTGTAGTACGTAGCTTTATCATTATATCAAAGCCTCCTTAGGAAATGTCTGCTCTTCAGGGATGTCTTCCATGTGTAGGAATTTCTTGCTTTGTGTTTGTCCCAAGATCCTACCTTCCCAACTTATTTAGAGTTAGATGTTGGTATTTGTTTTCTAAATCCCAATCTCTTTGGTGCCAGGTTGTGATGAAATTACTACACCTGAGCTTTCCAGTCTTTTATAGAGGGGAGGACAATGATTACAACAAATATGATGTCCTACCTAAAGTAGTACCATCAGCAATGACAATCAAATCAAGCGCAGCTTAGAAAATGACAAACTGTGATAATTATTAATTTTGTACCTTAAACCATAGGAGCAAAACCTACCATTATATAACAGAACCCATTTTAAATTCGGAGTTTATATGCAAGGTGTTCTTTCTTGGTAGAGTGATTTTACCCTGTGGAAGGATATTTAAGAATAATAGTGGATAAAACAGAGATAAAGATAGGAAATATAGTAGAAGCAAGGTTGAAGGACAAAGTGTAATTATGCAAAATTTGGAAAACTAGAGAAGGGGGAAAAAGAGAAAGAATGAAATAGTAAGTAAGGGATTATTGATATTAATCAGGAAGATTTTAGAAGATATTCATTTGCATTAAAATATGACTAAGTAGTTAATTCAGGAAAAAATGAAGAAGTTGAATAGATTAGGATAAAAATATTGCTAGAAGACCTAAAAGATAGAAAAAAATGAATAATAAAATGGAAAAAGAGAAGAAAAATGAAATCAAATCAAATATAATATGATAAAAAATAAAATTCCTCTGATTTTCATCAAGAATCCCAAACTACTGTTGACCACCTCTGGTGGAGTTTGTGCTGGATGTGTTTCTGATCTTGGCCTCTGACATGGGGACTTGGGACAGAGGCTTTAACCAGTGCTTTCTCTATTTCTCTTAGCTGCCTGCTCCACTCCTTGCCCTGTTTGTCTTGGCATCTCTCTCCTATTTATTGTGCCACCCTCCGACAGAGACAGGGTGATGTTCACATACCTGTATAAACTTGGCTACTCCTGGTCTTGGCCCTTAAAAACCTCCTGGGTTCCTTTTCCACTGGCACATTTCTGTCCTCTCAGGTCACTTGTTACAGGGTGGAGTGGGGTTCTGTGATGTTGTCTCATCCTCTGCTCCTGCAGGTGCTCTCCAAGTCTGTTCAGTCCCAATCATTACTTTTCTCCCAAGCAGGGCGTGTTAACCTCCAATGTGACATTTGTGAGGCATAGTGCTGCTTAAGTGCCTCAAGCCACTGTTAGCAGGGTGATGTGGGTGTCTGGGTGTTTCTGTGGGTGTTTCTGTTCTGTTAATTCACCAGCATGTCCAGTGCCACCACTACCCATCACTACTCCAGTCTTTAATCTCTTGATGTCTAGTAAAGAGGAGGGTTGCTTTGAATGATTTTCTCCTCCTGCCCTTGGCATGGGAACAGCCCAGGCTACTCAGTCTCACAACACAGGGCTAATTAATTTCTGTGCCCCTCCAGCCACAGGTCATGGAAGATGGATTAGCTGTTCCATTCACCCCTGAAGTCTTTAATTTTATCCCTAGACATATCAGTTGGCACTCTGGTGCATTAAATAATGGAAGAGGGAAGAAAAGAATAGAAAAGAAAAAAGACAAGATAAAAGCTGGACAACAGTTGGTGAGGGAGCAATTTACTCACTATTGTGTGTGCTGGTGGAATTTAAGGATGGGTTGTAGTATCCTTTGTTTTCAGGAAGGTAAAAGAGGCAGAGAACCTCACATCCCAAATATTTCCTGTGTGACTTGATTAGTCACACTGTTTTAGTCTATCCTTTTTTTTTTCCTTTTTCTCCTTTTAAACTTCCTAATATGCCAATCCCTTATCCACAGATGGGAGGCCCACTGACAGCCCTGGGGGTGATTGGTCATTTTATTAAGTCCTATATTTACGTTTTACTTGATATAACAAGACTCTTATTTCAGATTTATGTTGGTTTTAGGATGTATGTCCCTTCCTTTTTTCAATTGTCTGTGTTTTTAGTTGAATTTCTAACTGAGTAGTTCTAAATGATGCTCTGCATCTACTCAGCCATGTTTCTTTCCCCTCTGCTCCTTAAATTTAATCTCTCCTGTGGTTTGTTTAAACAATTTTGTTTTAACTTTCAAAAGCTTCCCTAAAATGTGATGCATAGAAGACCTCTGCCATTCAAATGTAATTGACATTTATTTAATGATATAGATTTGGTTGCCTCACATCTCCAAAAACTTTGGAAAGATTTCAGATATTTTTAAAGTATTTTTTCCCTCTCTCTGTCTCTCTGTGTCTCTGTCTGTGTGTCTCTCTCCCTCCCCTCTCTCCTGTCACTCTCAATATAAGTGTTCCTTAAATTAACTGAACTCTTTATGTATCCTTATTTTTAAAATTATTTCTTCTTGTTTTCCTTGTCCTCTGACTGGTTAATATAAATGCACTGCTTTCAAGTTCAGAGATTGTTTGTTCTGATTTATGTATTCTGTTTTAGTTCCTTACTATTGTAATCTTTATTTTATTCATTTAATTCTTCAGTAGCAACATTTTTTTTATGAATTTGTCTTTTTGTTGAACTTCTCAATTAGCTCATATTAGTTTTCCTGAATTCATTTATTCATGTGTCTATATTCTTTTTCATTTCCCTGAAATTTCTTAAGATTGTTATTTTTTAGTCATTTTCAGAAACTTTTAAAATTTCTTTTCCTTGGTTATTTGTTACTAGAGAATTTTTTTTTACCTTAGGGATGTCATGTTTATGAAATCCATAAATTACATCAGGTATATATTTGCACATCAAGTATATATTTTAAATTTTATGATGCTTTTTTTGTAGGTAGGAATATCTTCCTTTGGATGGTTGTTGGAGTGGAAGATCCTATATGCTAGGTTCGATTTTTTCGTGGATTCAGTGGTTTAGTGTCTGCACAATTTCTTCTACTGCTGCTTCTGTCAGTATTGTCTGTAGTTGCATCAGTGGCCCAAGATGGACATGCTTGTAATCTACATTGGAGTCATTGGTTTAAGGCAAATTTATTACCTGAATGACTATCAGGCAAAAGGCAGGCACTCGGAAGTACTATAAACTGATGGAAGTATGCTAGGTGCCCCAAGGAAAAAGTTCATCTTCTCGCTGATCATCATGGGCTCTGGAAATTTTAGGCACCATATCCTGCTTGACTGTGCTGTGAACTCACCATTGAAGTGGGTCTACCAGATGGATGTCTGAATAATCAGTATAGTGCAAAAAGGGTGCTTTTGATTAGTCATTTGTACAGTGGAGTCATGAATGTAGGATGGAAACGATGCCTTAGTGACTTTCAACATACATTGAGAAGCATGCAGGCATGGGAGAAAACTGCCTCTCTGACATGTTCCACAGGTGATAAATTTTTGTCTCATGTACAGCTGATTCTAGAGTTACACAATGAGGGCTGGTTAAATGTGTGACATTTATACTGGAGTTGGGGATCTGTCATCTAGGTGAGTGGCTGCCCAGTTTCATGCAAGTAGTATAGAATCAGTAAGTCTGCACTGTTCCCTTAAGAGTTGCAGGGCCAATACCTTGACTATATTTTAGGTTGAGCACAGATACACACGGACCAACAAAAACATGTTTGCTTCCTTGCTGAACAAGTTTGCTTGCTCCTTACAACATGGTTTATTTTATGATGTAGAAGCAAGGGTGCCAACCATTCTTATGGGGATAAAGCTTTGAGAAATTGAAGTTACAATACAATAGCCGCCATGTGATCAGTGGGGAATTGTGCTGAAATCTAAAGAATTAAAATATGTGAGAGCTTCTACCTTCCAGTACAGAATGTATTTTAATAGTGAGACTGGTTTCAATATAATGCTGACATGCAGAAATTTATGTCACAAGGAATAGGAAAGGTATAACATGGACTCCTCACAATGACAGTATAGCTGTGTAAATTCCAGAAAACTCTCCAAAATATGTTGAACCTGTAAGGCTAAAGGAATCTGTTGTTCAGTTGTCTGTAGTGACAGTGGAAATCTTCGGAGGCATACAACTTTTTTTGTTAAGAATTCCATTTTAGCTTTTAGCTGATCCAGAAAAGGAAGGCAGTTTGAAAGAAATAGAGTGACCCATTCTCTTAACTACTATCTTAGATTTTTATGCTTCATATGGATATTGTAATTCCCAATATGTTTCTTCAGTCAATAAAGAAGAGATATGATTGTTTATATTTATTGCAAATCTTTTGTGACCTGATATGTAACAGAAATTTAAAAAAAAAAATTTTTATTAGCACTTGTTTGTGAAAATGTTTACATTTAGTTAGGGAGTTTGATGAACTTTTAGGAAAGGTAACTTTATTTGATTATCTTGTACAATGTACTTTATTTTTTATTATGTTCCATTTACTGGTAATGCAATATGCCATATATTTTCATGGATTTAAGAACATATCATTGTATTTATTTGTGGATTAAATAAATTTAAGAAAATCATATGGGTCTCAAAACAACAAATTGCAAACTTCTGATAGATTAATTTTATTTGTCAACTTGACTATTCGAAACAGTGTCCAGATATTTGGATAAACATTGTTTTGGCTGCATCTGTAAGAACATTTTTGGTTCTAATGAACATTAGAGTTCAAAAACAGTAAAGCAGGTTCTCCTGCTTAACTTAGGTGATTCCCATTCAATTTGGTGAATGGGAATTGAAAGGGTTTTGGCCCAGGCTGGATACTGTAGCCCATAAAGCCAAGGAGCTCCTATCTCCCCCCACCCTTAGGAATTGCCTCTGGCACCAAACTAAGACCAATGGGCTACCTGTGCATCCCTAATGCCCCCCCTTAGGTTCCACCCCAGGCCGAGGCTACTTATATGCCTCACTCCACGTGTTCCACGGAGAGATTGCCGGCCCCAGGGTGGAGATGCCACACCCCAGGGGGTTGGGGGTGTCTCTCCGCGCATTCCCAAAATAAAGGTTATTTATATTTCATACTTCTTATCTTTTCAGCTGCTGCCACCGGTCCTCCTCCTCCTTCCCTCCACAGTTCTATCAGGAATCACCAAATAATTTAGATAGAACAAAACAATTAACTTTTTCATGTATAAAGAACAACGTCTGCCTGAACTAGTTTCATCTCTACTTCAGATTTTACTTGAAATATAACATCTTTTTGTTTTAAACCTGAAAACGTTTGAATCAGCTCTTCTTTTATACTCCTTTAAAATAATAGAATTACACCTTATCAAAGTGAAAAAGACAAATTAAAAACAATTGCACTCCTATGAAAAAATAAAATTTTCAAAAAAGAGAAAAAATGAGGTACAAAACAAACAACAAAAACTAAAACTTAAACAACAGCAACAAAAATAGAAATTTCTCTACCCACAAGCTTACAGTTAACCTCTTGTATCAAATTCTTGTGGTAGTATCTAAATCAGAGCCCAGTTCTGTGCTGAGTGTCAACAACCAGTCTGCACTATGATTAGTGCTGGGTGTTAGGCAATTTTTTTCAGTCTGGGCTAGGGTCTGTATGGGCACCAACTTTGCTCTTTCAAATGCAGACTCCGAAGGCTAATCTTGGCCTCCATCTGTGAGGGCTAGGGACTGAATACCAGTAACTCTGGGTGTACCTTGGAATCCTGGCCACATCTCCTTACCCTAAATATTTCCACCACTGTTGCTCCTCAGTTGGTGTGGAATTTCAACAGTGGAAATTCTGAGACAAAGACAGTCTGAGGCTCTTTTGAGTCTCACATTCAGTTGATCTGCCTAGGCCCTTGTACGACCTCCTCTGCTCCACTCTGCTGGCACATCTCTCTCCTCTCTTCCTTCTCTGGGATGATGATGGGGGAGTGCTTCTTATGTTTGCACTGCAGTTGACTGTGATCTCTCTTCTCACTGACTTTATAGGTTCCATGCAGCATGCAGTATTTACCACTCTGTTCCACTGGCTTGTTTTTCCCTGAAAGACTCTGGGCTCACTCACTGTCAGGGTGTCTCTGGAGATTCTATGCTTCTCTCTCATGTGTGAGCCAGATGCATGAGTTCAATATTGATGTTTTTCTACTCAGTTAGAGGTTTCTTGTAATCCTCTCATGATGTGAAAACAGACTGTGGACCATCAGGGAAGGAGCAGTTTCCTGGTCATTTGCCCATGTGTGCTGGAAAAATATACTATCAGACCACAGTGTCCTTTGTTTGGAGAAGGACAAAAGAGTTGAGAAGCCTTATACATGAAGTCTTTCCTATGCATCTTGACTCTACAATGCAATTGGAGTCCTATTAGATTTTAGGGAACTTCCTGGAGTGGTGATTCCTGCACTGCATGCAGTCAGTGGGCCAGAAAACAGCCTTGTGTGCTGCTTTGCATTTTTTTTAAAAGCAAAATAGAACAAAAGATATAAATGATATAGAATTTCAAAAAAAATGAAATAAATGCTAGTTAATATATTTCATATTGTTAATTTAGAAGTAGTTGTTCAGGTTATAAGATATAGGCATAAAAAATGAACAAACAAACAATTGGAACACAAGATGTTCTTGATGAACTTACAGGGATTAGTGGCATAGTTGTCTATCTTGAACACATATGCATACACACATATATATGTGTACTTATATGCATATACACTTGCCTCTTCTTCTTTTTCTCCTTTCCCCTATCCCAATTGTTCTTTCCTTTTGAGCACTGTTTTTCCCTTTTATTTTCACAACATCTATTGTACATTTTGGATCTTATTCCTTATTCTGATTTTTTACACTAGGCAGACAGTATGATATTCACATATGTGTGTTTGGTTTATTTCATTTACACATATGGTTTAAAATTACTCATTTACCAATAAAAGCCTCAAGTTTGTCTTTCTTTATAGCTGAGTAATACTTCATTGTATAAAATATCACATTTTGTTTATTCATTGAGCATTTGAGTTGTTTCCAAGATTTAGCTATTACAAATTGAGTTGCTATACAGATGTTTGCATATATATATATATATATATATATATATATATATATATATATCACTGTGGCATGTTGCTTTCAATACTTCTGAGAAAATATCCAAAAGAAGAATAGCTTAATTCAATGGATCTTATCCTGCAGTGTTCTTTTTCATTTTAGCAGATTTAGTTTAGTCTTACTGGGTGGAAGAGGATGGCCCATCCCAAGAGTTAATGGGAAACTTAAAAAGGGTGATACCATAATCCCAAGCCTTCATTTATTTCTTAAAGAAGAATGCAAAATTAGTGTTATGGATTAAAAACTGGTGGTCAAATTAACACTACTGAATTAAATAAGCATGGTGCTCAATGTAGATGTTCCATCTGAGGAAAGTTACCAGCATAAGTAGAGATGTGGAGAAGATGACTGAGAAGTTGTGGGTTTCTCTAAATGATGCTGTTTTGAGCCATTGGTTCTCTTGGAAGAGCTCATCATGACTAGCTTCCCCATTGTGAATTTGACCATTGTTATGAGAGGAGGTCAAGACGTTGTTGTTGAGAGTTCTGTGGTTCACTTTTGGGGAGTTCTGGTCCTTACATTGAGCATCACTGCCTGGTTCCAGAAAGAAGACATGTGCCATTTAATTTCCAGGAGAAACTTGTGTTGGCTTTCTTGCATGTACTTGAATGTTCTTATCATTGGAGGAGCTTGGGACCTCTGTGTCACTGAGGATGGCTGTGATACTTTTCAGGGCAGCCCTGGTTCTTATTTTGAGCATGACTTCTAAGCTCCACTGTAGAACCCTCAACCTACCAGCATAGCTCCTTCACCCCACTGGCATAGGCTTTTCAGCTTCCACCACTGACCTTTAGGCCTTCCCAGCACAGATCCATAAATCAGACTGGTAAGAACCCTTTTTTCAGGCTCGAGACCTCCAGTTGGACTCATGGGATACATTGTCATGAGTTCTAGGTTGTCATCTGGATTCATACAGGAATAGCTGTGGGATCCAGGCCCTTGTCTGAATATTCTAAGTCTTTAGTGTTGCAGACAGATGTCCTGCACTTTCTTGTGTTAAACTCTGGGTGACCCTCTTATTAATATTATAAATTATGTGTCCTGATTTTAATTTTTCTCCTCACAACCCCTGACTACAACAATTAGTCATTGTGAATTTGTGGTCCTACAAAACATCCTGCAGAAAAATATAATTACAAGAAATATAAAACAATATCATAGTAAATGTTAGCTATAAAAAATCTCAAATCATTAACAACTTCTGACAATTACCACCTACAGTGGCAGCTGGCTACTCTTATGGATTAATCAACTTTGCAAGGTTACATTTCTAAATGCAGGGACATCAAACTCTTGGGCTGGAAATCTTTAGCTTAAATGATTAAGTTCACTCAAAATGAAAAGGATTCAAAATTCAATGAATCTTCTACAAAGTTCTCTAAACACAACTCCAATTTCAATTAACCACCCATCACTTGAAACTACAAAACAGAAAATGGGAATATAGGGTTTGGCTGAACCTGGAGATTGATTATACATGTAAGATTGAGGCAACCCTGGTCAGAGAACATGTGCCCATGGCAAACAGATATTCCAGTCCCAAGAATACCAATCCCTTAGGTTGCCATGGATGCAGATTTCTATGCAACAGGATATCATGTGACACTAAATTCTTAACGTTAAATAAATGCACTACAGTGGTTGAGCAGTTCTGTTATTCCAATTTGGAAACAAGGGTCTACCTGACCTCAGCTGTCATCTCTTCTCTTTATTTTTCCATCCTCTTACTGTCTCCCCCCCACATCCCCACCCCAGCCAAGGAACATCTGGAGCTGCAGTCAGGTGCTATCATTGTTTTTGTCACCTAATGCAGACTTTGCAAACAAAAACAAAACCTTTAGAAAGGCTTTGGTTTGTGAACCAAATTGCTTCCAAAAATAAGTTTTGTGAACCAAGGTACCGCTTAAGAGACAAGAAGTGTCTTAATTACTTTTCTCACTTCTAAGACAAAAGACTCAATAATCCACAATTCAAAAGAAGAAAGATTTATTTCATTGCAAAGTTTATAGAAGTTTCAGTTTGCAGTTGGCTGCCTGCAAGACAGGGTGGCATGGCAGAGACACATCACAAAGTAGAAAAAGTCCATACAAAAGCATGTAGGAGGCACCAACACATCAAGCAGCATCACCTAGCATGCCTTCCCATTGTCCCGTTACATTGCATTCAGGCTATTTTCCTAATGATTTTTTCTTTTTTTCTGGATTTTTAAAAATTTTATTTAAAGAAAGACTAAACAAAACAGAAAATAGGTAGAAATAATACATACATTCAGAGAAAAAATAAACAGTAAGAAATCACTAGTTGACGTTTACATATTGTCATTTTACAAATAGCCATTGAAGATACAAAAATGGAACATGTAAAGCGGGAATTCAAAAGGTGAGACTGCAAACAGTTCTGTTCAACCATCCAACAAAAACTTAGTAAATGTCCAACAAAAACTTAGTAACATGCAGTTATCCATATCTTCATTTATGTTTAGATTAATAAAACTAAAGCAGGTTAAAATCATTCTCAACAAAGAATAATAGTGCTGCTAGATTTCACATCATGACACTCTGTGATTAGGTAGTGTCCTTTTTTAAAAACATTTAATTTAAAGAAAGTCTTAGTAAAACAGAAAATGGGTAGAAATAATACATAATTTCACAAGAAAAAAATAAACAATATGAAATCACTAGTTGATGATTCCAGATTGCCTTCTTACAAATAGTTATTCAAGATACTAAAGTGGAGCTTATAAAGTGGGGATGCAAACAGTGAAATTGCAACCAGTTCTGTTCAACTATCCAACAAAAACTGAGAAATATGGTTATCAATCCTATACACTTAAATATACATGCAGTTATCCATCTTTTCACTTATGTTGAGATGAATAAACACAAGCAGGCTAATATCACTCTGAACAAAGAATAATACTATTACTGAGTTTCACATTATGACACTCCAGGATCAGCGCTGGGAATTTTAAGCGTCTTTTTCCTCAAAGTATCTGTTCATTTCATCATGTGTCATATGATCAGTTCTAATAAACTGTTTATAGATTCTACTCATGCATGAGTCTTAACAGATATGTCTATCCTTTCTATATTGGAGGGAGAAACAAAACATAGCAAGGCAAAACAAAACATATTCTTATAAGCACATGAAATGAAACAAACATATAAGACCATTGTACAAATCATTCTACCACAGTTCCTGTGTTGTCTCTTGTTATCTCCAATAGAATTGGTTATATCATCAGACATAGTATAATTGAATATGTGAGTACATATTAGTATTAATAAAAACACAACTTTGTATATAGTATAGAACTTCAAAAACTGGCAGTTATCAAACCAGAATGTGTATCATAGAGTCTTGTCATCTTCGGTGTAGTTGCCTACACTCTCAGACTTGATACAATCAATCATAGAAGTTTTGAATAAAATCTTCTCTGTGTCATTTTTGTTATGATCTTTTTTAGCCATCAGTTGTCTGCTTATCTTCTTCATTCTGTT
Organism: Cavia porcellus; assembly: GCF_034190915.1. NCBI lineage: Eukaryota > Metazoa > Chordata > Mammalia > Rodentia > Caviidae > Cavia > Cavia porcellus. Next base: position 28,404,639 of record NW_026947486.1, on the reverse strand, counting down.
TTCTGTTTCATTCGTTGAGGCCTCTATGCCACTGTTCCTAGAGTCCTAGTACTTTTCTCTCTCTAGAATGTCCTACAGTATTCTCCGTAGAGTTGGATTGGTTGTTGCAAATTTCCCAAGTTTGTCCTTGTCTTGGAAGCATCTTGTTTCTCCATTAATTTCTAGAGACAGTTTAGCATGGTATATCACTCTGGGATGGAGGTTATTTTCTTTTAGGGCTTGGAATATTTTGCTCCAGGCTCTTCTGACTTGATGGTTTGTGTCAAGAAGTCTGCCATTATTTTGATGGACATTCCTTTATAGGTGATTTGTTTGTTGTTGCAACAGCTTTTAATATTCTGTTCTTATATTGAATTTCTGGGATCTTGATTATGATATGCCTGGGTGTAGCTCTGTATGTTGTAGGTGGCTGGAGTTCTATATCAGAATATCATTTCCTTTTCCTATGTTTGGGAAGTTTTCCTTAATTATTTCTGTGAACCTTTGTAGTTCCCTTGTTTGTATCCCAGCTTCGTCATTTACATTCTTTATTCACAAGTTATAGATCGTTTTGTCATCTTCTAGCCTTTATTTGTAACAATACAAAGGTTACTTTGTATTTGTAACAATACAAAGTAACCTTTGTATTGTTATTTTATTTTGTATTGTTATTTTATTTGTAACAATACAAAGTAACCTTTGTATTGTTACTGCTTGTTTCCTTGTTAATTTTAAAGAGTTTTCCATTTCATACTCCCAAATTGCAAAATTGTTCTCCATTTTGGATAATCTATCCTTAGATTATCAGTTTCTTTCAAGCTGATTTGCCATCTTTCCATAGAGTTTTTAGTGATCTCTCTGAATCTGATTCATGTATTCTATATTTTTTATATTCTTCACCAAATGATTCTCTCCTCTGTTTGATTTCCTTCCTTCTTCTGTCTGTGTTTGCTTGAGGGATGCTTAGTATCTCTTTTATTATTCTTCTTATAACTTGCTGTATTTGGCTAAATATTTCATTTTTGAACTCATCTATGAGATCCCGAATATATCTCTTTATGTCCATTGGTGCTGTGTCTGATATTGCATATTTGCTGTTCTCATTATCCTTTGTATTTACCTGTCCTGGGTCAATGTTCTCAGGGTTGGAACCTGGGGAGTTTTTGTTATTGGTTTCTCTTCCCATCTATTTTGCTTCTTCCAGGAGGCCCCAGTTTCTTTCTTTTTTAGTTACAATTCTTCTGAAGCATGGTGGCTAGATGACCCTTCCCACTGCCATGTGCTAGTGAGTTGCAGATAGGGAAAGCATATGCCAGCCCCTCCTCTCCGGATCAGTCAAGCTGCTGTGGCCTGCACTGCTGTATTACTTTGTGCTGCCTCCTCTCTGAACCAGCCAAACCTCTGAGGCCCCACTCAGCCAGTGTGGTTAGTGTGCACAACCACTGCAGGGACTTGACCTCAGATTACCTATTGTTTCTCAAACAGGTCATGTGACCCAGGCCTAGCTCACTCCACCAATCCCATTTGGGAAAGGAACAACTGACTGAAGTCACTGCTGTCCCTTGTACTTGCCAGTCCTGTCCAGTCCCAGAATGTCATCCACGGGAACCCCCCTATTTATGGAATGGCTCCACTCCCCTCACTCAACACAGGTCAATGTAGGCACCCTGCCAACACAGCTCTCCATTCAGCTCACTAACCCCCGAACTCAATGTAACTGCACCTCCAATGAGTCAAAGTGGTGGGACCTCAGACGGCTCAGCAAGTCATGGCAGGACCACAGCCAGTCATGGTGGGACCCCCACCAGTCATGATGGGACCCCAGCCAGCCATGGCGGGACCCTGGCAAGGCACAGCAGGACCCTGGAAAATCATAGTGTCAGCCAGTCACAACGGGACCTTGGATGGTTGGCAAGTCACCTTAATTCCATCTTGGGACAAGAGAATTCATCTCCCTCTGTTTGGGGCTCCCCACTCTGTATTATGTTGAATTCTAAGTTGACTATCTCAGGGACTATGTCTATAGCCAGCTTTTATCTATCCACCCATCTTTGCTCCTCCTATTCCTAATGATTTTTGCTACCTCACCCAGATTATTTCAAGTCCTGAAAGGAAACAACTTCCAAGCCAAATTGGTGTACCCTGAAACACTATCTTTCAAAATTAATGGAGAAATAAGATACTTACATGATAAAGAACAACTGAATGAATTCATGACCATCAAATCAACCCTACAGTGAGTACTGAAGTTTGTTCTAGAGAGAATAAAGATGACCATGTTTCCAAGAACGTTAGCAGAAGGGGATCATGGAGTATGGCAGGCATTTGAGTGGAGGAGAAAATTGGAGGGTCAATAGCAGGGAGGATGACATGGTACAGACAAGCCAATGTACGTTGGTTTTAACTATTGATTTAGCCAATATATACAAGTTTTACACAATTATTCACCAATAGATAAACACAGAGTGGATCAATAAAAAAAGACCCATCAATATACTGTATGCAAGAAGTACATTTAACTTGAAAGGAAATTCAGAGTCTGAAAGTCAAAGGAAAGAAAACAATGTTCCAGGTGACAAGAAATAAGAAAATAACAGGAATAGATTGCCCATAAATCACAGAAGGAATAGAAAAGATACAGTATTTTTATACAATGGAAAGCTACTCATCTATAAAGAAGGTTAATCTTGAGGCTCCTGTAATTTCATCTCTGCCATGCTATCCTCTCACTGTTGACCCTTTCCCCTTCCATTCAAATGCAAAGCCTGCTCCATAAGCCCCTCTGTCAATGTTCCTGGAACCATGGTCATTTTTATCTCTCTCTAGAACATCCTTCAGTACTCTTCATAGACTTGTTTTGGTGGTTGTAAATTCCTTCAGTTGTTCTTTGTCATGGAAGTATCTTATTTCTCCACTAATTTTGAAAGATTGTACTTCACAATACATCGATCTGAGTTGCACATTGTTTTCTTTCAGGACTTGAATATTTCATTCCAAGCACTTTTGACTTGATGATTTTTGTTGAGAGGTTGCCATGATTCTGATAGATTTTCCTTTTGTGGATGATTTGTTTCTTTTCTCTAACAGCCTTTCCTATTCTGTTCTTGTGCTGAATTTCTGGGGTCTTGATTATTATATGTCTACATGAGGATTTATTTGGGTTATGGCTAGTTGGAGTTCTGTATGCTTCACATTACCTGCATGCCAGATCCATTCCCCATGTTTGGGAAGTTTTCTGCTATTGCTTTTGAGAATAGCCTTTTATGTCATTTCTGTTTGCCCCTGCTTTTTTTACTGACACCCATCAGTATTAAATTATTTTCTTTGCATCATCGTGCAGCTGTCAAATTGTTATTTCCTTGTTATTTTAAAGAGATATTGCCTTTCATGAACCTTAGTGGCAATCCTGTCTACAAGGTCTGGAAAACCTACCCTCAGTTTCTTTCAAAGGCTTTTTCTAGCTTTCAATGTAGTTTTTAATTTCCTGGATATCTCTTTGAATTTGTTTAATGCATTGTAATTTCTTTCTATAAAGAAAATGATGTTTCCATAATTTTTTATGCTCCTCTTTTTATCCATTTCTTCTTTAGATATGCTCAGCAATTCTTTTATTGATTTTGTGATTTCTTCTTTTACTTGAGATATTATTTGTGGTCTGATTACTTTCGTAGCCTTCTGAAGTTGTTTCTTTACTTCAATTGTTCTCCTTTCAGAAGTGTCAGGTGAATGACATCCAATTTCTTTATGTCTATATCTTCCAGATTGTTCTTTTTGGGATGGAGATCTGCAATTTCCTTTTGCTCCTTATTTTGACATTTTCCTGGGTTCCTCTGGACAAGCTTGTTTTAGGGTCTAATGCACTTCCTGTGTTGGCTGCTCTTCTGTGGTGTAGGGATATGGGCGAAGCACCTGTATTTCTCTGTACCCATCTTCCTTGGGAGGTGGTAAGGCACAGGGCAGGCTTCTCCTCACCCACTAACTACAACAAGGTTTCCCCAATGATCATGGGCACACAGTGATGGGGTTGCTTATTCTCCCAGCCTGTGTGGCTACACTGTGTTTCCCCTGATGGCAGCAGGTTGCAAGAGTGTGTCTGGCTCTTTCTCCTGACCCCTGTTGGTTACTTGAATGAGAAAATAATACCAATTGTACTGGGCTCATGAGAGCATATCTGGATGTTTCTCCCAGAATAAACTGGGTTACTTGCAGAAAACAAGTGTCCTGATTGTGGCAGGCATGCACAGGCATGTCTGGCTGTTTCTCAAAGCTGTGAGGGCTACCTACAGCAAACAAGCATCTCAATGGCAGCAGGTACACAGAACCTTGTCTGGCTATTTCTTCTGGTCAGTGCTGTTTTGTGTATCTGTCTTATTTCACTCAACATTATCTCTCCCAGATGTATCTATATTCCTAAAAATGTCCCATGTGTGTCTTTATTTATAGCAGAGTATTATTTTTTATATATAGTTACCAAATTTTCTTTAGCCAATCATCTTTTGGTAGGAATACAGGTTTTTCTCAAGATTTATTTATGAAGTGTGCTGTTATTAACATCGACATGCAGTGTTTGGAGAAGTTATCTACAAGGAAAATCACTGGGTTGTATAGAATTTCTTTCTGTTCTTTGAGAAAGCTCCATATTGATTTCCATAATAGTTGTACTAGTTTGCATTCTCATAAACAATGAAGAAATGTGCCTTTCACAAGTCATGATATCATTTGTTATTGTTTGATTTCCAAATTATTGTCATTCTATCCAGAGTAAGATGTAATCTTAGCATCATTTTAATTTATAATTTTCTAATGCCCACAGGTGTTGAACATTCTTTCATATATTTGTTGGTCATTTGCCTTTCTTCATCTGTGAAGTTTCTGTTCCTTTCTCTTACACATTTTTTTGGGGGGGCTGGATCTTTTATTTTGGTAGGCTTAATTTTTTTATTTCTTTATTTATTCTAGATTTTTGTCCTCTGTCTGAGGAATAGCTGGGCAACTTTTCTCCCAATTTGTGGTTGTCTCTTCATTCTATTGATTGATTCTTTGGCTGTAGAGATGCTTTCTAGTCTGATACAATCCCATTTGCTAATGTTTGCTGTTCTTCCTTATGCAAGTGAGGTTCTAATTTAAAACAACATTTCTTATGCCTATTTATTAAAGTGTTTTAACCCTTTTATTTTCTAATAAGTTCAGTGTTTCCATTCTAATGCTTTGGTATTTAACCCATTTCATTTTAATTTAGTGTATGATGAAGGGTCCAGTTTAATGTTATGCAACCAGATGACCAGTTTATCCAGCACCACTAGTAAAAAAACAACAAAAAATAGGTCAAAGATCTTACTTTAGATCTTAAAACATAAGAAATATTATGAGAAAATATTTGTTATTGGAACAGTAATGATTTTCCGAATAGGGCTTCAATAGCTAAGGAAATAAAAGCAAGAAGAGACAAATGAAATTCAATTGAATTAGAAAATTTCCTCATGAAAATAGAAATAATCAACAAGTTGAAGGGACAATATTCTGAGGAAGAAATATGGTGGAATGGAAATAACTTAGTGTGACTCACCAACTGAGAAGAGAGGGTCAATATGACAAAGGACAAATTATTGTACTATGTAGAAATAGTGAAGAAGCGTTCTTGAAACTAACAGAGAAGTGAGAGAAAGAAAGCAATGCACATAAGTGAATGAAGCAATCCTCATAATCCTAACCCTGGCTTCTCTGCTTATACATAGTGACAATGAAGTCAAATGCATAATGTAAGTACCAATTCAAGAAATATCAGATGTTACAAGATGGTTAGAAATCACATCTGCAGGGAAACCATGGTATCTATTAGGAAAAATGAGGAACAATGATCTGATCCCAACAATCAGGATAGATTTATTTAGAACAAACCTGAGGGGTATCACAGTGATGAAGAAAAAGTGGCCCTGTGTCATAGATTTAGAGTTTTTTATGGGGTTAAGGAAGGTTTTGAGAAGGGAAGTTGAAACTGGACACCTATGGTTGTTCTTCAGGCAGGTAACTGAGAGGCTATGTACTCTTAAAAAAGCGAGTTGAAGAAGAGAGAATAATTGTCCTTCAAATGAGCAACTTGTGGAAGCTGACAGATATCAAAACCATCTTGGCATGAAGACTAAGGGGTGTTCTCCAATGCTGCTTTAGTTTCAGGATACTGCTCTGATTCCTTCATTCCAGCCTCTATGGTAATTTAAGTAAAAATGGTACCTTTTTTTCTTTGACTTCTTCTTCTTCTTCTTTTTTTTTTTTTTTCTGATGGGGGTGATAGGAAGTTTGTGACCTCATCTGGAGAAGGACTATGTTGGTGTACTCTTGCTTGATTGCCTGTGGGTTGTAATTCTACTGGTAAGAAATGTACAAAGCAGATTAATTAAACATAAAAAAGAGAGCTCCTATGCTTATGAGCAACAGAAGTAACAGAAATGGAAATATTGGGTGGAATCTAGGAAATCGTGGAAGAGAGGAAAGCCAGTGTGCACCTTACTATTCACTTAGTGGGAAGGCATAAATAAGTGTTTTATGTTGGGTTTGGTTTTGGTGACCCAAAACATACCAGTCATGTAAGACAAGCATGAAAAGGGTGAAAAGGAAGTGAAAGGCCCATGCATTCAGGTCAAGAGAGAATTAGAGGGAAACAAGGAAGGGTCAGAAGTTGGAAAGAATCTTCTAATAGAGGGAAAATCTGGACAGTCATCTTGGTCTTAGCAACACATACTCCTGGTACATGCTTCAGCCAGATTAGAAGAAACTAGATAAGTCCAATTGAAGAAAGCTAGAGGCCAGGAGCCAGACAAGTGTAATGTCCTTATCGACTCATTTAGGGAAGGTAACATGATGTAAAGCAGTGAATGTTGGAAGTGCCATGTTGTAAGAAGTTTGAAGGAGGGTGCCTAACCATACTAGAGATGAAACGAAAAGCTTTTGTTGCATTGAACAAGAAAGAAAGCAGTTGGCCATGGAAATAGAAAAAAAGTTGAACATAAAAGGTTTTTCTCCAGTTTCTTTTCCTTTTACAGAAAATATCATATTGTCAGATGGTGAGCCTAGTTGCTTTCAGTGTTGTAGGATACAAGCTAGGGGTGATAACTTGAAGGAGATTGTCCTCATCTGAAAAGAGACAATAGAAGAAACTTGAGACATAACCTCATGGTAATTTTTAATAGGCCTGGAAAGCACAACTCCTGATGCTCCAAGTATGAAGCCTGGGTCTATAGATTCCCAGGATGAACTACTGTCATGGTTTATGTGTGTGGCCCCCAGGCCTCATGAGTTTGCATTGTACATTTGTGATTGTTTCATTGTCTAGTGCTTGGATTGATGGTGTCAGTGCTACACCCACAAAGGGGTGGAGCCAGGATGTAATGTAATGGCAGGAAGAAGGTGTGTCTTGCTCTTTGCTAGTTCCTGCTTGTTGTTTGCAGCTGCTATGAACTGTGGCCCAGCCATGCCCGCATTCATTGGAGCCAACTGAGTGTGGACTGAAGCCTTCAAAAACTGTAAGAAATAAACCTTTCCTTTCCCAACTTGGGTTTGAGGTATTTTGTCTCAGTGACAAGTAAAAAGTAACTAAGACAACTACTTTTCTTTAATCCAGACATGTAAGAACAGTTGACTCTTTAAATGCATTTATGAAATGTAATGAATGGCATAACCTTTGTCTGAAAGCATCAGTTAAACCAGAGAATAGAGGTAGGTCTTGTGAAGAAGTGATTAATGATCTGAGAATCAGGGCCTGTTCAAGTGAATGTAAAAAGATTTTAGTCTGATTGGTCCAAAGTGATAATAAAGAAAGTTTCTTCATGTGCAAGAATCGAAGTGAGTAGTGTCAAGGGAATTTGAGGGAAAAGAGTGTAGGAATTCAGGACTAGTGGACAGAATAGAGTAACTGTTCGATTCATTTGTCATAGGGATTAATTCAGATCAAAAGAACTGTTGAGTTATTTTTTTCTGGGATTATAGAGGTATTGTTAGTAGAGTTGGTGGGGATCAGTAATTTTGCCCTTTGAAGATGATTAATGATGGATTATGTACCTTTCCAGAACTTCTGGACTGGGAAAACATCATGAGACAGAGATAAGGAATGAAGTATCCTTCAGCAAAATTTTATTTACGTGGTTGTGATATGCAGCTGTGTTCAGAGTGACAGTATTCCATAACTAAAAAACAGTAGGATAAGGGACAGAAGTAGTCTAAGTATCAAGCAACAAGAAGCCCTCAGGCTCAAAATTTTGTTTAGGTGCAGTCTTATAGGAGGTATTCTTTTTCTTATTTAGGATAGTCTAACCTATGCTTTTTGTGTTCTTTACTTGCAAATGAGCAGGAATCTAGTCATTTCAGTATGGGTTAGCATATATATGGAAACTTCCAATGTGTGTGTCAAGTTGCTACTAACAAAGAGATGGGACAGCTAGCAAGGACTAATAAGAAATGCAAAAGAGTCATCTTTCCAATGGTACAAAGAAATAGTAAAGAAAATATTTGGAGTTCAAGATATGGTTGGCTCCTGAAGGGGATTTTTTTTCTAGGAGCCCTTTCAAGCCCAATATAACTATGGGAGAAGCACAAAGGGGTGTCTGAACTTAGAAATAGCTTGGAGTAGAGTCAAGGGATTCTGGGCACCCTTAATTCTCTGTAGTCTGATCCAGTAGTTTAGACAGGTCCTCTTACTGGTTGGGGTAGTAAATGACAAACTGTGCCCAGGTTGAAGGGGCATTCTTGCTGGGGACAGTCCATCTTTCAATGACCCCACTGATCACCAGTCAAACATAACTTAGTAGGAGAGTGAGGATTAGGACAAGTTTTAGCTCAATGGTCTCCATTTTCATACAGAAAGCAAGAACAGGGAAGGAAGGCAGGTGAGGTAACTCACAAGACATCACCCACAAGATTTTTAGAGTGGTAGATGGTGGATGCAAGGATTTGGTATTTTAATATTTTTTTTGTTTCTCTTTTGAGGCCTGTTGCTTATGGTCCCAAATATTAAAAAACATGGAAAGTAGCATATATGAGCTTTCTTCTAGTAGAATGAGGATTCTGTTTTTAAGCTTTTATATTATGCTTGAATCTTTTGGGTTTTTTGCTATCCTGGTAGGGCAAAACTTTATAGTACAATACACTGTCACAGGTATACCTATATCATATTTACTGGTTTCTTTCCAAAAGTCTAGTTGCTTAGATAATAAAGTATCCCTAGTGAAAGGGTTTTGGCCCAGACGGGACACTCTAGCCAGGAAAGACTCAACCAGAACCTTCCCTGCCCCTAGAGATTTACTTGTGACTCTATCTCCCCCTACCCTTAGGAATCTGGCCCTGGCACCAAACGTGCTCCAATGAAATACCTCTGCACCTCTAATGGCCCTAGGGCACTACCCTAAGCTTAGCCTACTTATATACTCCCCATGCCACGTGTCCGCCAGAGAGATCACCGGACTCCAGCGGTTGGGGGTGTCAGTTAACCCTCTCCCTGTTCTCAGAATAAAGGCCTCTTTTGTTTTATACTTCACATCTTTTGGAAATAATCCTATCATTTGGTGCCATGACTTGGTTGGCAGGCAATTGACTCCTGGGAATCCACAGCCAATTTGTGAACTGGATTAAATCCTGCTGCTTTCCTCTCCTGGGATCTGCTTAATCTGTCACCGCCCATCTGCACTCAACACCTGCCAATTAATTTCAGATGAGCACTCTCCAGATAATTCTGGAGAGAATTATCTGGCTCCACCCCAGGCGAGTTTTCTCCCTGTTCCCGTGGGCCTGTGATGCTTTCATGTCCTTAAGACAGCTCAGGGCAGGGTCTTTCTGGGCAAGCCTGTGTCCACAAATTTCTCATCCTTTGGGTTCGGATAGCCCGAGGCAGAGCTTTTTGGACCGCCCACACTGGAAGGCTCTCACTTCCCTTAGAGCTTCACGCTCTCACAGGCAGAACTGTTACTGACCCCACGTGCACTCCACTCATAAATCTCTCAGTGATGACTGGAATATATGAGTTTTTGAAACCTTAGCTGCTGTGTGGTGCTGCAGAATGAGTGACGGCTTGTCCTTTGGTCCACAGCTCATTTCTTGCCTCAATCAGTTATGGGAAACATGTTCTTTAACTCCCAAAAGATGCCTCTACAATGCCTAATTTCCAATCTATGTACTCTTAAGATTAAAAGTACCATAAAAGTAAGCGATTAACTTTTTACTCCCAGGAGGTCTGGCCAACCTATCCACTTAGCGGAGACCATTGGCCCAGGGAAGGAACATTTGACCCCTGCGTTCTCAAAAACTTCTATGATTTTTGTCGAGCCAGTGACAGGTTGATGGAACTCCCATACATTGAGGCCTTCCTGGTTCGGAGAACATGCCCGTCTCTCATTAAGTCCTGTACTCCCACCCAAATACTTTTAGCTAGCTCTGCCATGACCCAAACAGTTTCCTTGTGCCCCCAGGATATGCTCGATAATGTTTCTCCAGTCTTTTTCTGGCTGCTGCCTGCCTACCTCCCAAACTCGTTCCTTGCCATTACCTCCCACTGGACCGCCTTCCCCTCCCCCTATTCTTGATTCTCTCAGCAGTTTTGGTCCCTCTGTGCCACAGTTACCTCCTGCTGTGCGATCGTGCTCCTCTCCACCTCCTGGGACCCATACCTCTCCCAGCAGCTCTACTCTGCCCTCTACAGCATTTCTGCTGCCCACTCACCATACTTGATCTCATTTGTTGTGCCCTTCCGGCAAGCCACGTGATTGTTCCAGCTTGTGCTGGGAACAGTTGCCATGCTGTGGCCCTCCGCCATGTGACAGGACACAGCCATCTTGGAATAGATCTCACGGTCAATGGGGGTCCCCTTGTGGCTCCTCTTGTGAATAGCAACAGTTTCCCTGTTGCAGTCCACATGATGCTTCATTGTGCTGCTGACAGCAATTTTCTCACTGCAAGACACACAGTGAGAAGCCATCTGATTGTGTTTCTTTGTCCCATGGTAACTGGCAGCCGCTCTGTAGCCACTCTAAAGATAATTGCTCACACACATCTACCAGAAAGATGGCTGCCCAATGGCCCTCTACTCCACAATCTTCTCCTCAAGCTCTGCTACCGCTTCGGGAGCAAGCTGGTCCCGAGGGACTGGTTAATATACATGTCTTTCTCCCTTTCTGATCTATCCCAGATTACCCATAAATTAGGTAGCTTCTCTGTTGACCCACAAAATTATATCAGGCAATTTGAATTTATTACTAATTGTTATGATTTACATTTTAAGGATGTTTATGTGATTTTTAAACACCACTCTCAGCTCACAAGAGTGAAATCACCTGTGGCAAGCAGCTGGAGAAGAAGCTGACTGCAGACATAAGGCAAACACCACTGATAATGAACCTGGGCCTGGAGCTGTGCCAGAACAAGATTCTAACTGGAACTATCAAAATGGACAAGGTTCAACAAAATTACATAAGATGATTGAGTGTCTGACTGTGGGCCTTAATAATATTGCTCACAAGCATACTAACTATAACAAGCTTTTAGAACAGGTCCAGGAGGCTAATGAAAACCCAGCTGTGTTCCTAAATCATCTTCGGGAAACCTTAATTAAGTATACCTAATGTAAACCCAGACTCTCATGAAGGGATGATTGTTGTTAACTCTTATTTTATTTCCCAGTCTGCTCCTGATATTCATGCAAAATTACAAAAGATTGAACATGGGCCTCAAACTCCACAAAGGGATCTACTTAAATTAGCTTTTTGTATCTTTAACAATAGAGAAAAGATTCAAAAAGAGGAAAAGCAAGCTCAAAAATTAAAGTTTGCTAAATATCAGTCTGACCTTTTAGCAGTGGCACTCGGAGCTCCCAAGACAAGAAATCCAAAACAAGGTGTGGCTGCCCGAGTCCCATCCAGACTATGCTTCAAATGCAGTAAACAAGGACACTGGGCAAAAGATTGCCCTAACCCTAGAACCCCTCTAGGACCCTGTCCATACTGCAACCTTAAAGGGCATTGGAAGAGCGACTGTCCTAGCTGCCAGCGAGCAGGTAAGCCATCCTCTAAACCCTCACCCTCACAGGAGACTCCATCAATGCCAGATTTGTTGCTGGCTGACCTGCTTGGACTTGCTGAGGAAGATTGACGGGACTTGGGGCTCACAGCCCCCACTCAGGTAACCTTTTCAGAGCTCCAAGTCTCACTGGAGGTCTCAGGTAAGATAATATCTCTGCTTGTGGATACAGGGGTGACTTATTGTGTACTTCCTGAAATTTTCTGGACCTTGTAGTAAGTCCTTGATTTCTGTTGTGGGCATTGATGGCCAGCCTAAACAACCTTTGCAGACTGTGCCTGTCCTATGTAGATTCCAGACTCTTTTCTTCACCCATAGCTTCCTATTAATCTCAACATGTCCCACACCTCTTTTAGGTAGAGACCTTCTTCAAAAACTTAATTTTTCCTTTACTTTCTCTCTCCCCACAGCCCTAATCCTCCAAACAGCATCACAATGAGTCACAAAGCCATTCCCTCCCCTTCCTCCTTCTCTGGTTGACCCCATGGTTTGGTACACATCCAATCCCCCTCTGGCTACACATGCCACACTTGTTTTATCCATCTCAGGGATCCCTCAATTTTAACCTACGTTCCCCAATACCCCATAGCTCCCTAACATTTAAGGTGACTTAAACCCATAATTAAGGGGCTTTTAGACAATGATTTTCATAAACCCTACAATACTCCCATTCTCCCAGTACTCAAGCCTGATGGGTCCTATCACCTGGTACAGGTCCTTAGGGTAATTAACAGTGCTGTTACCCCGACTCACCCAGTTGTGCTGAATCCCTGTACCATGCTCTCTCATATCCCTCCCTCCACCACTCACTTTACAGTTATAGATCTTAAAGATGCCTTCTTCACTATCCCTCTACACCCTGATTGCCAAAACCTCTTTGCGTTTACATGGAATGACCCAGACACTCTTAGGTCTCAACAACTTACTTGGGACACCCAAGTGCTCCCCCAAGGGTTCAGAGATAGTCCCCACTTCTTTAGTCAAGCTCTCACTACTGACCTCACAGAACTTGATCTCAAACCTAGTGTTCTTCTTCAATACGTAGACGACCTTCTATTATATTCTCGATCCCATATGTTAGCCATACACCATTCAGCCAGTCTTCTTAATTTCCTTGTTAGTCGTGGATACAGGATCTCTCCTGCTAAAGCCCAGATAGCCTCCCCAAAAGTCAAATACCTAGGTCTCACTCTCACCCCCACCATTCGCTCCATCATCTCAGATTGTAAGGCAATTCTTTGTGATCTCCAGGTGCCCACAACTAAACAGCAGGTTACATCTTTCCTAGGTTTAGCAAATTTCTTTCATCTCTGGATTCCTAACTTTGCAGCCCTAGTTCAACCGCTCTACAAGTCCTCTAAGGGTCTGGTCCCTTATCAGAACCCCTGTACCCTACTAGGCCCATATATGCCTCCTTTCAAAAATTAAAAGAGGCTCTCCTAAAAGCTCCAGCTCTTACCCTTCCTGACCCCACCTAACCTTTCATCCTATACACTACATGTCAGGGCCACAATGCTATAGGTGTACTAGAACGCAAAAAGGGACCTTCTTTCCAAGCAGTAGCTTACTTGTCAAGACAGTTAGATCACACAGTAAAAGGATGGGCTCCTTGTCTCCAAACTCCTGCAGCTGCAGCCCTCCTGACACAGGAAGCTAAAAATTTTACATTAGGGCAGTCTATTACAGTACACTCACCTCATCACCTATGTGAGCTTTTCTCAAATAAGGTGCTCCCTGCCCTAATGACCCCTTCTCACCTTCAACAGGTACACTTAGATCTCTCTCAAGACACTTCCATCTCTATTGCAACTAGTGGTCCTCTAAATATACCCACCTTACTTCCCACCTCAGAGGGCCATCCTCACCATGACTGTACTAAGTTTTTACAGATGATTCCCACCCCTTTCCCTCACATCAGTAGCACACCTCTCTCTTTGGCCTTTGACACATGTTCATAGATGGCAGTTCAACAAACACAGACAACCAAAAGAAGGCAGGATACGCAATAGTCAACCAGTCAAAAGTTATAGAAGCAAATCCACTGCCACCTGGCACCTCGTCACAGAGGGCAGAACTTATTGCCCTTACAAGCGCTCTTACACTAGCAAAAGACAAGATTATAAATAGATACACTGACTCAAAGTATAAATTTAGCATTTTACACTCTCATGCCTCTATCTGACAAGAACAGGGTTTTATTACCACTCAGGGAACCCCCATCAGTAATGCTCCCCTTATCCTTAAACTTCTAGAGGCAGCCCAACTTCCAAAGCAGGCAGCAGTTATTCATTGAAGAGGACACCAAAACTCTACAGATCCTATTGCTCAAGGCAATGCCTTTGCAAATTCACAAGCCAAGTTAGCTGCACAAGAGCCCTGCCCTTCTCATCTTCTCCCGTTAGTCCCAAACAGTCTACCTCATCCTAATTATTCACCAGAGCAGTTACAGCTACTTCATAAACCAGGTTACACACAAAACACGCAAGGATGGATTTTTCAGGGATCTAAACTTGTTCTCTCACATGAACAGGCCTTAGACATCATCACTGACTTACACAACTGTTTTCATATAGGATCACAGGCCCTAAACAAACTCTTAGCCCCAATAGTCACACATCCTTCTCTAAAAGCTATCATTCTTAAGATTACTCACACCTGTGATCTCTGTGCCAGGACCTCTCCTCAGGGATGTATGGTGTCCCCTTCCTTTCCTACCCATCAGTTTTGGGGACACACTCCTGTTCAGGACTGCCAGATAGATTTTACACACATGCTCAGCCACAAGGCTCTCAAATATCTTCTCACTTTTGTTTGTACCTTTTCAGGATGGATAGAAGCCTTTCCCAAAACCAGGGAAACTGCTGATGTAGTTACCAAAGTCATATTACATGAAATCATTCCAAGGTTGGGTCTACCTCAGAGTATTCAGTCAGATAATGGTCCCGCCTTTATTTCTCAGATCACTCAACAGGTATCCTTGAGCTTACACATCACCTGGCACCTACACATCCCATACCATCCACAATCTTCAGGAAAAGTAAAAAAGGTAAATGGCCTCATAAAGACATACCTTACACAACTCACTTAAGAACTACATCAATCTTTGCCTCAACTTTTGCCCTTAGCCTTAGCCAAGCTTAGGGCACTTCCCTGGGCTCCTACTTTCTTAAGTCCTTTTCAACTTATGTACAGCAGGCCATTCTTACTCCACAATCTTCCTACTCCCCAAAATCTCCCTCCCCTGGCTGACTATGTCCCAGTCCTCTCCTTCCTCCTGTTGTGACAACATGCTGATCTCTGCCTTCCACACCCCTCTGGAGAGTCCAAACCAGATCCTCCCATATCCCCAGGAGATCTAATTTATCTCAAATGTTCTAAATCCACAGGACTACAACCAAGGTGGAGTGGCTCCTATCTGGTCTACTTGTCTACCCCTACAGCAGTCAGAGTTGCTGGACTCCCATCCTGGTTTCATATCACTCAAGCTAAGCGGTGCCTTCCCAGCCCTAAATTTGATCATTCTGAGTGGTCATCTCATCCTCTGTTGTCCACCCGTCTCCATTTCACAAAGGCCTCGCAACCACAGTTAACAGGCTAAGTCATGTTTTGTTATCTACTTTGGTTCCTTATGTTCTAGTCCATAATAGAACTTATGTTCTATTAATGATCATTTTTACAGCAGAACTCTTGACAGTCTTTCCTAAAGATTTCCATATCATGCGTAAGATCATCTTCATAATGTTCTATGTGATGACTGTTGTAGTTCTTTCTGCCCTCAGCTATCTGGTTAAACGTGACATCCCTGAAAGCCTAAGCCCTTAATTTCCCTATACTGGTACAGCCAATGCCTTCCCTACTCCCCCTATTTTTTCCAGTTCAACTCCTGGACCAGAGACAAGCTTTACACACCTATCCTCTTAACTTTTATGCTTTCAGATGCGGGAGTAATCACCTCTCATAACATCACTCCTCCTAACCTCACACTTATTTTTCAAAATTCTACCTCACCATTTCAATGATCCTACCTCAGCGTCATCCTGATATAATGACATGTCTAAATCACAGGGACCTTTCCCTCTACCTCACCTTAAATATGACACTGCCTTGTCTCCTCATAACATCATGTCTCTTTGTTTTTCCAGTCTAACATAAGTGTATTCACCAGTGAAGCTATCCTGGCTAAAACACCTGGCATCAGCCTCTACATTGGCACCAACTGTCATCCTGTCAACTCCCCTAGACTCCAGTACAGTGCCCTCTGCCAGAAGGAAGTAGTTAAAGAGAAAAATCTTGGCCCCTTTTCATAATAATCATAAAACGGGATATGAAAGGGTTTTGGCCCAGACGGGACACTGTAGCCAGGAAAGCCTCAACTGGAACCTCCCCTGCCCCTAGAGATCTACTTGTGACTCTTATCTCCCCCCACCCTTAGGAATATGCTCCTGGTGCCAAACGTGTGCCAGTGAAATACCTGTGCATCTCTAATGGCCCTAGGGCACTACCCTAATCTTAGGCTACTTATATAGCCCCCACACCATGTGTCCACCAGAGAGATCACAGGACTCCAGCTGTCAGGGGGTGTCAGTTATCACTGTCCATGTTCTCAGAATAAAGGCCTCTTTTGTTTTATACTTCACGTCTTTTGGAAATAATCCTATCACCTAGTACACATTTTTCCTCAGGGTGCGTTTATCTCATTAGACCTGAATGCAAATAAATCTCCAATTAGTTGTGGTTGTAGATTAGAAGATACAACCACAACTACAAACACACTCAACCACCTTATCTTTGATAAAGGAGCCAAGCAGGTTCACTGGAAGAACGACAGTCTCTTTAATAAATGGTGCTGGAAAAACTGGCTCTCCATTTGCCAAAAACTAAAGCTAGACCCATGTCTATCACCATGTACTAAATTAAAATCTAAATGGGTCAAAGATCTGAATATTAAAACAGAAACACTAAATCTATTGGAAGAAAAATTAGGTAGAAACCTTGGAGACATAGGAGTAGGTAAAGAATTCATGAACAGGACTCAAACCACACAGGAAATACTTCCCAGAATCAATAACTGGGACCACTTCTTATTAAAAAGTTTTTGCATGTCAAAAGAAATCTCCAGCATAGTGAAAAGAAAACCCACAAACTGGGAAAAGATTTTAGTGAACTCTCTCAAACAAGGGACTCTTGTCTAAAACATATAAAGAATTTAAAAAACTCAGACCTCCAAAATTCAAAGATCCAATCCAAAAATGGGCATCTGAGATGAATACACAATTCTCAGATGAAGAAATGCAAATGACAAATAAATACATGAAAAAATGCTCATCATCATTGGTCATTAGAGAAATGCAAATTAAAACCACACTGAGATATCATCTCACTCCTGAAAGAATGGCCAGGATCAAGAAAACCAACAACAAATGCTGGAGAGGCTGTGGGGAAAAAGGAACTCTCCTGCACTGTTGGTGGAAGTGTAGACTGGTACAGCCTTTGTGGAGATCTGTCTGGAGATTTCTCAAAAAGCTGGGATTGGAAATCCCATTTATTCCAGCTATTCCACTTCTAGGCATATTCCCAGAAGAACTGAAAGCATCATACCACAGTGATATATGTGCACCTATGTTTATAGCAGCACAATTTGTAATTGCCAGATCTTGGAAACAACCCAAGTGTCCATCAACTGAGGAATGGATAAAAGAGTTGTGGTATTTCTATATAATGGAGTATTATTCAGCTATAAAGAAGGATCACATTGAGATATTTATCAATAAATGGGCGCAGCTTGAGACCATACTCATAAGTGAAATAAATCAATCTCGCATGTGTGAATACCGAATAGTTTCCCTAATGTAAGTAATGATTCAAATATATAAAAATATGTGGTAATCATGATTCCCCATTATGTGGCCTTGAAGCCTTATAAAGTTTTCACTCATTAATTAGAAAAGCTTTATTCTGGGCTTCTTGATATGGAAATATTTGAAGCTAGAGTATATGAAGTTTTATCCAAATATTTCAAGGAAAAAGACAGACACTATGGTAACTACTATTAAGTCGGGTTATATGGTGGTGAAGTACTAGGTTGCTGAAACAGTCATGCTTTGACCTCTATTGTTATATTGTTATGTCCTGTTTTATCTCAATCTCCCCTTTATTCTTTAAAAAAATTATTCAGTTATTTCTTATGTTTGTTTAATTAAGGGGAAAAATTTAAAAAATTAGGATATATAAATAGTAACTCTTTTTGATTTCCTATTAACTTGTTTTGAAGTCCTGTAATACTCCCACGATCTTGTTTTGACTGATTAGACTCTGTTCCATTCTGTATGATAGTATCAAGTTTGAGGGTATAGGCAACTACTTTGAAGGCAATAAGATTCACTAAGATGCCCATTCTGCTTTGACTATTGTCTCCTTTGGAAGTCCTGTAATGTTTACAATGCCTAAGTTTTATTGGTCTTGTTCTCTACTGTTTTGTCCAACTTTATAATATCTAATGAGATAGACAATTCTTTTTAAGGAAACAAGAGACAACGTTGATAACCATTGTTGATAACCTTGTACTCTGTTTTACATCATGTGCTATGTCTATCCTTGGTTTTGACTGACAGCTTTGTTTTGCCATATTTGACTGTATTCTCTCCCCCCCACCAAAAAAAGTAATAAGAACTAAGGAGTAATAAAATCCAAAATGTGTAAATTTTGTTGTAAAAAAGAGAGGGGAAAAAAAAGAGCTCTAATGGATATAACAGCAAGTGTGTTTAGGGGTGTTAAATAGCTGACTATATCAATGTTTTTGGATCATTGAACACAGCTGTTTTCAGTCTCCCTGTTTGAATGTCCACTTTGTATTCTTTGATACTGTGATTTGAGCAACTATTTTCAAGATGATAATATGTAATCTATTAACAGGTGATTTCTTACTGTTATTTTTTTTTGTAGTTCTGTATTACGTGTACCCTTACACCGCTTTGTTTTGTTTTGTGTTTTTCTCTTTTTCCTCTTAAATAAAATAAAAAAATATCTCCAATTAGCTTTGAGTAGACTCCAAACAGAAAGAAGCAATAAAGCAAGTTAGCAAATGAAGTCTTAAGAAAAATTTCTCGCTCTGGAATTAGGGTTTATGTTGCTATATTGTACCCTGGCCTCTGTGAGGTGAGATATAAATAGGGCTGGGTTTTTATTAGGTCTGGGAGTAATTTTCCTAAGCTTATAACAGTTAACTGTACTACAGATACTTTTCCATTTCTGTAGGAGACACTGGATCAGGCAGCCCAGGCTTGCAAGGTGAGGCTAAAAATTCGGGTCTAGCAGAGGAACTCTCTTCTATATTTTTATAACTCTTTTCTATATTTCATGGATTTTTGAGCAAAAGATCTCAGTGAAGTTTAATCTGGCCTAAATTATTTATGGAAAGGGAATGACATAAACATAAACTTGTCCCTGGAAGCCTAGCACTTATCCAAGATAGAGGATGAGAGCTATACTACTGGCAGGGATAATGTTACTGGAGGAGGGGATTCAGAAGTCTGAACAGTCTCTGGAATTGATAGATATTCAGATTTAATATGGTTGAGTTTTGGAGGCGGTACATCTGTTGGATCAGGGTAAGCATCTAAGGTTTCAGAATTTGTGAGTTTTTGCAACAGGAGGCTCTGACAGGTAGAACAGTTTTGTTAAAGAGTGCCAAAAGAGTTTTAATAAGAGTAGAGAGTGTGTGTGTGTGTATATATATATATATATATATATATATATATATATATATTTAGACAAAGAACCACTGGCTTTATACTAAGCCATGATGAAATAAAATATGTGACATTTAAGTTGAATACCTTGCTTTAGGCCTAGAGGATTTTCTAGTGAAATCTTCATGGAACCATGTGAGTGTGAGGGATGTTGGAGAAGAGAGAATTGGCTGAAATGTGAGAAATTTGGGAGCTCATGGTGACTGATAAGAAACCAGCAATGAAGTTCCTAGCTTGCACGTAGGCATCCCTTCACTAAGACTGGAGACCTGAGCATGTACCCTTGGAGACAGACAAATATACTGAGAGACTGGTCTGGCATCCTAGTCCCAGTCTTTCTGTGATTCCTGGCAGGAGCCCTCTGGGGACACAAAATGCTGTTCTAGTGCTGTGAGACTCCCCAGGGAGTCTTAAATGCTATTCTTTTGGGATCCTCTGAGGATTCTTGAAAGTATGTCTGCCCTTCTCCTGGAATGTAGGGGAGGCAGAGGAACAGGTATTTCTGGTCCTAGGTTTAGTTAGGTATCTGATGTTGGGGGAAGAGTGAGCAGGAAATGGCAAATGGTCTCTTCTTTTGGCAGAATCTCATGAAGAAGAGAAAGAGACAGAATGAGAGGGAGGGACTGGAGGCCTACTAAAACCAAGTCTAACCCATGTAGCAATATGGCAAAGGAATTCAAAAGAAAGACAGATTATATTCTGCATTTGAGCAGCTCTGTGATGACTCAATGTTCTTTGTGGAATGAAAGGGTTCATCTCCAAAACTTCATGGCTTTTATTGTTATCAATCAAGGAAGTGGGTGGGGATCACAGCAGAGTGCATAGTGAAAAGAAACTCTGTAATTATACCAAGCACAGAGGCCTCCAACTAATAATGTTCAGATAGTTTTGATGTATGTAGGGCTGACACCTCTATTGCTAGAAACATTTGTTTCAGTATAGCCAGATCTACATAGCTCAGTAAATAGGGGTGAAGTAGAGGTCAGGGACAAGTTTTGACAAGGACTTTGTTTTTTAGGAGCGAACAGAGTAGTGTTCTCCCACAGGGGCCCCACTGGAAAGTGCTTCTTGCCTACTAGCAGGCCAATATAAACCTCCTGATTTGTTTGACTAGGTATTAGATTTCTGCAGAGCTGCTTTATGCAGTATGAGATTGCAACATAGAGTGGAGCCAGAGAAAGAACGTTATGTATTTTAGAGGACACTAGACAATAAACATTCACTGTCCAAGATTCCATTCTAGTTGGGTGTAAGAGAGAATGGTGAGAGGAAGAAGTGGAGGCCATTAGCCAGAGTAACTCATGAAACTCCTCTCTGTATGGATGACCAAATATTAGGAAAATGGAGGAATAGAAATGCAAGCTCAACAACTAGGACATGTTTATTTAGAACAAACGTGAGTGGGATAGTTAGGATGAGAAGCAAGCAAACCTGCTCTTTCAGGCTCAGGGGTTTTACAGGGTTAAGATGGTTAGATTGAGAAGGGGAGTTGGAGCTGGTCTTTCAGACTGTGTATTGTTGGTAAGGGTACTTGTAAAAGAGAGCATGATTGACCTTCAAGCCAGCAGCTCATGGGGGCTGACAGACATTGCAACCTTTGAGGCATGAAGATTTAGAGTGTTCTTGACTTGCTGCTTTAGTCTCAGGGTACTGGTCTGACTCCTTCATTCAATGAAAGCTTTTACATGAGCTTGGAGATTAGATTAGAAAGAGATATTTTCCCCACATTAATGTGGCATAAGACTGCAAAGTGAAAGCCAACTTGAAAGGATTCTTAGTATTAATGAGCAATTCCTCCATCTAGAGGGGGCTAGACTTGGAGTGTTTATGTTAGATACTTTGGTGGAAGCCTTATTGAAATGATAGTGTTGGAAAATTTTATATAACACAGTGTTGATTTACAGGAACCTGGAACAGAATTTTGCCAGGATATTTCAGCAGAAGGGAAGCTGTGATATAATGAAGAAGGAAAGGGAGGTGCAGATGACTGAAACTTTGATAATTAAAACAATGTGGCTGAGAAAAATGTGTACCTTAGAAGAGTGATTACATAGCTCTTGATCTTCTTGTCCACATCTCCAGCATAGAACAAACTATACAATCAATCTGCATATCCTTTGAGTCTTCTCAATGATTTTCAGCCACAGTTCAGCTTGGATATTTTCCATGCTTTACAGGTCCACAGTGTAGAGTCATCTGAACTTGCCTAGTGTGAATCAGATTATGCACTGAAAAATAAAACGCTGTAACAAATCGAATAAGTGGACAGAGTGAACATTTTTTAATTTTTATTTTGTTCTATTACTTATGCCACACTGTTTTTCAGTGTGGCACTCTTAGTCCGGTCACTGTTTTTTAAAATCCCCTTTCTTCCTTGTCCCCATTCACCAGTTATCATGTCCCCTTTTTCCACCATTTTTCACATCCTAATTTTTCTATTACATTACTGTTTTGCTCTGTCATGCTTTGTTATATTAATTCTTAATCTCTTAATGTGTTGTGTACAATAATCACACTTTTCTATTCTTACCATTACTGGTTGCTTGATTTGGTTTTATGACTGGTTTGTTTATGTGTGAACATTTTTAGTTTCTCTGTTAAGAGCAAGTGATGAAGTGAAGAACCATAAGTATACTGGCAGGGTACTGTGCCACTGAGCTACACTCAGTCCAGTCAAGAATAATTCCATTTTACTTCAGCCATTACCAAATCTCACTTATTCTAAAGTAGATACTTTAAGCTACATGAGAGGAGTAATAAGAGGCCCCAACAAATAAACTGATCCAAAACAGGCATGCCTTTAGGGAACTCAATATCTTCTTCTTCTTCTTCTTCTTCTTCTTATTATTATTATTATTATTACTATTACTATTATTATTACCAGTACATTTTTGCAATTCATAGAGTTTATAATCATCTTGGGGCCTGGTTGTATATTAGAGCTTCTTTCTTTTTTTACAATTCCATTTCTTCCCCCTCCCAATCCTCCAGTTATCATGTCCACTTTTTCATACTTGTTTTCTAAGATCATGTTAGTGTTAGTATTTGCACTAATTGGAGTTGCTAGATTCCCATATATTGTATATCTTTATTCTTGTTTCTCCTTTTTCTCCTCTTCACACCCCACTCCTATTTCTTTAGACCACTTCATTTCACAAGAGATTATCTCTTTGTCCCTTTCTATCCATCTTTTATCATTTTCTTTGATTGTACTTTGCCTCATAAAAATGAGAGGTACCATCTGATGTTTAATCTTGTGTTACTAGTTTATCTCACTCAACATTATATTTTCTAGCTGCACTCATCATCCCACAAATGTCTGAAATCTCATTTTTATAGCAGTGTAGTATTTCATTATATAGAGATGCTACATTGTTTTTAATTAATCATCTGTTCATAGTTATACAGACTGCATCTGTGATTTTACTTTTATAACCTGTGCTTCTATATACATTGCTATACATGTATTGCTGTAATATGATGACTTAGAGATACCTGAAAGGGAGATCACAGGATTGTACAAAAATTTAATTTCACTTATTTGAGAAATCTCTACACTGAGGTTTGTAATTTGCACTCCCATAATCAATGTAGAAAAATTCCTTTCTTTCCACCACATTTTTATAGTTTGATTTTTAAATTATTGCCATTATTTCCAAAGTAAGATGGAACCATAATATTGTTTTAATTTTCATTTCTTTAATGGCCAGAAATTTTGAACATTTTTAAATGTATTTGTATGTCATTTGTATTTCTTCATCTGTGAGGTGTCTGTTCATTTGTCTTGCCCAATTCTAGATCGGTTCTTTAATTTTAGATTTTTTTTTTTTTCGTTTCGAGATGTTAGTCCCAAGAGGAGTATCTGGCAAAATTTCTTCCTAATCTGTACATTTCCATTTTAATCTATAAATTGTTTCTTTGACTCTACTAGATTTTTTGTCTGATATAATCATATTTGTTGATGCTTGCTGTTGTTTCTTATGCAATTGAGTTGCTGTTTAGAAAATCCTGTCCTGCAACTATGTTTTCAAGTGTTTTACCTGTTTTTTTTTCCTTCTATAGGTTTGATTTTTAGATCATTATTCTCTTTTTATTTCAAATTATTATGTTGTGAGAGATAAGGTTCCAGATTTATTTTTCTGCAAACATTACCAGTTTTCCCAATACTACTTGTTGAATAGACTATCTTTACCCCAAAATACGTTTATGGCCCCTTTGTTGAATATCAAATGTTTGAATATGTCTGTGGAAGTTTTGGTATCCTCAGTTCTGTTCCATTGATCCATGTATCTGTTTTCTGTTCTAGTACTATTCTCTTTGTGTCACTATTACTTTGCAGTATAGCTTGAAGTATAGCTTATTGACCAAGATTGCTTTGTCTATTCTGGTTCTACTCTCGTTCCATATTATTATTCTATATTTATTATTATTTTCTTAAGATCTGTAATGTATGCTGTTGGTATTCTATCAGGGACTGTAAAGAATCTGTATAACAGTTTTGGAACCATGACCATTTGGACAAAAGTGATTCTATCAATCCAGGGACATGAGGTACTGTTCCATTTTCTTATGTCCTATTCAATCTTTTTCTTTAGAGTACTGTGGCTTTCTTTGTAGGCATCTTTCACTTTCTTGGTTAGGTTAACTTCTACGTTTTTAGTTTTATTGGAGCTACTATGAATGGCACTTTTTACCACAGGGAGATTGAAATCTTGCTTAAGTATATTTACTCCAGAGCTATATTTCCATAATATTAAGCTTATGAAGAACTGAATGATAAGGTAAATCCATAACCAATCAGCTTTCATTGTATTGACAAAATCAGAGAAATATACATGTAGTGTTCAATATCACAACCATTTCCATTTAATATACACACGATATCATCATCAGTATGTTCCTATTCCTGTACAACTTACAGAGAAACAAAATGACTCAGACATTGTCACAGAATTTTCTGTGTCAATTCCTAAAAATTGTGGACAAAGAAACCACAGAAACCATACAGCAAAACAAGTTTATTTTCAAAGTAAGCACCACACAGCAAACTAATAACTTGGGCTCATTTTGAAGAGAAAATTAGCCAGCACAATGTCCTCACATAAAATGAGAAGGAAACATCTTCCCAAACATATGTGTAAATTTCAAAGTGTAAACTTAATCATCATGAATCATGGAAACAATGACTTTAAAAAATTGATAAGTTCTTTTGGGTTAGATGAGTTTCTTCTGGAGAACATATGGTTGGATGTTGTTTCTTGATCCTTCCTGCTAGTTTGTATCTTTTAATTGGTGAATTGGGACCATTTACATTACTGTATGAAACAGGAATCCCCCCCCCAAAAAAGCGGGGGTAGATATTCTGTTTGCAGACAATGTCAACTTCAAACCAAGAATGATCAGAAGAGATTATGAAGGTCATTACATAGTAATTAGGGAAAAACTGCAAGAGGAAGAGATAACAGTCTTAAGTAAACATGTGCCAAATTTCAGAAACCCAGTTATACAAAGTAAGTATTAAAAGAAATTAAAAATCAAATTAGCAATAGCACAATTATAACAGGAGAACTTAACACACCATTAACACCAAAGGACAGATCAAACAGACAGAAAATCAGCAAAGAAAGAACAGAACTGAATCACACCTGTGAACAAATGGACTTGATAGACATATACAGAGTGTTTCATCCAACAACATGTGAACACATTCTTCTCAGCACATGGGATATTCTCTAAAATAAAGCATGTATTAGCTTACAGAACATAATTAAATTTTATTTTATTTTTTGTCTTTTTCTTTTTTTATCAATACGGGGGATCAAACTCACGACTGCCTGCTTGCAAGGCAGGCACTTATGCTGCTGAGCTAAATCCCTAGCCCCAACAGAACATAATTAAATAAATGCAAAAGAGTTGAAATTATCCCATGCATATTATCAGATCATAGCGCCATGAAACTAGAAATCAATGATAAAAGAAACTGCAAAAATCCCACAAACACATGGAAATTGAATAACACACTCCTGAGAAATCAGTGGGTCACAGGGGAAATTAAAGAAGAAACTAAACCATACCTAAAAGCAAATGAAAACACAAATACAACTTACTGTAATCTGTGAGATGCAAGTAAAGTGGTCCTCAAAGAAAAATTTATTGCACTGAGTTCCCACATCAGGAAAATGGAACGAATACAAATAAATAAACTGCTGCTACACCTCAAACATCTTGAAAAAGAAGAGAAAGTCAAACACAAAGCCAAAAACAGGGAGAAAATTATAAAAATCAGAGCAGAAATTAATACAATAGAGACTAAGAAAACAATTCAAAGAATCAATGAATCAAAGAATTGCATCTTTGAAAGAATAAATAAAATTGATAAGCCCCTAGCCAATCTTATTAAAAAAGGGAAGAAAAAGCTCAAATTCATGCAATACAGAATGAAAAAGATGAAATTATTACAGACTCTGTAGAAATACAGAAGATCATCAATACCTATTTTGAAAACCTCTACTCTCGTAGGTTTGATAACACAGAAGAAATGTACAGATTCCTAGAAACACATGAAGTACCAAAGGTAGGTCAAGAATATGTAAAACTGCTGAATAACCCAATTTCTATTAATCAAATTGAAAATGTAATTAAGTACTTACCTACAACGAAGAGCCCAGGCCGAGACAGATTTGCTGCAGAATTCCACAAGAAATACAAAGAAGAACTAATGCCCACATTCCTCAAACTCTTCACTGAAATTGAAATCAGAGAAAGACCCAACTAAAAAAGAGACTACAGGTCAATTTCCCTAATGAACACAGATGCAAAAATCTTCAATAAAATGTTGGCAAATAGGATGAAGCAAATCATCAAGAAGATTATACACCATGACCAAGTGGGACTTATCACAGGCATACAGGGTGGTTCAACATATGTAAATCAGTAAATGTAATCCATCACATCAACAAAGCCAAATGTAAGAGTCCTATGATCAATTCTACAGATGCAGAAAAAGCTTTTGATAAGGTCCAGTATCTTTCATGATGAGAAACTTACAGAAAATTGGAATAGATGTTTTTACTTCAATATGATAAAGGCCATCTATGACAAATCAATAGTGAGTATCATACCAAATGGCTAAAATCTGAAGGCCTTTTGAGGCACAAGACAACAATGTCCCTTACACCACTCCTATCCAATATAGTACTGGAAATACTAGCCAGAGAAATTAGACATGAGAGAGAAATAAATGGGGTAAAGATAGGAACAGAGGAAGTTAAATTATCATTATTTACAGATGACATGATATTCTTTATAGAAGACCCCTAAACTCCATTAAAACACTCCTAAACATAATAAATAAATTCAGCAATGTAGCTGGATACCAAATCAATACTCATAAATCAATAGCACACTAACACCAAAATCTGTGAGAGAGAAATAAGAGAAGCCACATCATTCACACTAGCATCAAAAAATATGAAATATTTTTGAATTAATCTCATTAAAGAAGTGAAAGATGTATACAGGGAAAATTATAATACCCTGAAAAAGAAATCAAAGACGATCTCAGAAAATGAAAAGACATCCTTTGCTCATGGAGAGGAAGAATAAATATTCTGAAAAGGGCCATTCTCTCAAAAGTTTTATACAAATTAAATGTAATACCAGTAAAAACACCATCAATATATATATAAAGAAATCACTCCTAATATTCATCTGAAACCAAGAGACCTAGAATAGCAAAGACAGTTCTAAGCAGCAAAGGCAAGGCAGGAGGCATCACAATCCCTGACTTGAAGTTATACTACAAAGCAACTATAGTAAAATCAACATCGTGCTGGAATTAAAACAGAGCCAAAGATCACCTAATAGACTAGAGATACAACCACAACTACAAGCATACTCAACCACCTTATGTTTGATAAAGGGGCCAAACATTTTCACTGGAAGAATGATAGTCTCTTTAATAAATGGTGCTGAAATAACTGGCTCTCCATATGCCATAAACTAAAACTGGACTCATACATGTCACCATGTACTAAATTAAAATCTAAGTGTGTCAAACATCTAAATATTAAAACAGAAACACTAAATCTTTTGGAAGACAAATTGGGTAAAAACCTTGAAGACATAGGGGTAGGTAGAGGAATTCATGAACAGGAATCAAATTGCATGGGAAATACTTCCCTGAATCAATAACTGGTATCACATCTTATTAAAAAGTTTCTGCATGTCAAAAAAAATCTCCAGCATAAGTGAAAAGAAAACCCACAAACTGTGAAAAAGTCTTAGGGAAGTGTCCCTCAGACAAAGGACTTCTGTCTAAAACATGTAAAGAATTTAAAAAACTCAGACCCTCAAAATTCAAAGATCCAATCCAAAAATGAACATCTGTGATGAATACGCAATTCTCAGATGAAGAAATACAAATGACAAATAAATACATGAAAAAATGTTCATCATCGTTACTCATTAGATACATGTAAATTAAAACCACACTGAACTTCCATTTCACTCCTGAAAGAATAGCCAGGATCAAGAAAACTAACAACAACAAATGCTGGAGAGACTGCGGGGGGAAAAGCATTGTTGGTGGGAGTGTAGACCATTGTGGAGATCAGTCTGGAGATTTCTCAAAAAGCTGGGATTGGAAGTCCCATTTGTTCCAGCTATTCAACTTCTAGGAATATTCCCAGAAGAACTGAAGACTTCATACCACAGTGATATATGTGCACCCATGTTTATAATGGCACAATTTGTAACAGCCAGATCTTGGAAACAACCTAAGGGTCCATCAACTGAGGAATGGATAAAAAAGTAGTGGTATTTGTATACAATGGAGTACTACTCAGCTATAAAGAAGGATCACATTGAGGTATTTATAAATAAATGGGTGCAGCTTGAGACCACACTCATAAGTGAAATAAATTAAACTCACATGTATAAATACTGAATAGTTCCCCTAGTTTAAGAAATGGTAATAATATATAAAAGTATATGGTAAACATGATTCCCCATTATATTGCTTTGAAACTTTATAATGTTTTCATTCATTAATTGGAGTGGTTTTATTCTGGGTTGCTTGATTTTATTGTCTGTGATTGTATGAACAGCTATTTTGAAGAAAACAAGACATTATAATAGGCAGTGCTGATTTAATACCATCTTGTTTTGAAGTCCCATCAGCTTTTGTTTTTCTGTCTACATCAGTTTTATCATGTTATATCTTATTGGATTTCATTATATGTGATAGTATAAGCAATATGTTTTATCAATAAGGAGATAATATAGTAACCATTTTTGTTTTCTGCTAGTTGATTTTGAATACCCTGTAATATTTTCATTCTCTTGAATGGTTTTATACTATCTTGTTATGTTTGATACTATAGTTTATGAAGGTGTATTCAAATACTTCCAGGAGAGAGACACTATGCTATCTTCTGTTATGTTAGTTCAGCTTCTGGTGAAACACTATGTTGCTTAACTTGTTCTGTTCTGATCTGTTTTGTTAGGTCTTTTATCTTAATCTTTTTAAAATAAAAATTGTATATATACATAAATTAGATAATTTTATATTAACGTTCTACTGATATTGAAGTGGATGTAGTTTTATAAATGTAATCCAAATGAATGATTAAAAAATGATCAAAAACTCAAAGAATAGGGGCTGGGGATTTAGCTCAGTGGCATAAGCACCTGCCTTGAAAGCAGGCAGTTGTGAGTTCAATCCCTGGTACCAATAAAAACGAAAAAGACAAAAAAAAAAAAAAAAAAAAAAAAAAAAAAACCTCAAAGAATATACATATTCATAGCTGACCAATACAAGGAAAACAATGTAGGATTTTAATGAAGAAAAAAAGATTTTTGGGAAAAAAACCAAGCAAAAATTTTGGAAATGAAAAAAACTTATAAATAATATAAAAGTTATGTGAAAATCATGACCAAGAGGCTAGATAAAGCCAAAGATACATTCTGATGTTTAGAAAATAAAGTAGAAAAATATGCCATGGAAACATCAATAAAAACATTAGGTAAAAAATGAATAATAATCTTGAAAAATAATTTACAAAACAAATTTAAGCATCATAGAAACATTAGAGGCACTTGAGAATCAGAGTAAAGGAACATAAAATCCACATAGTGAATTAATTTCAGAAAGCCTTTCAAAATTTCAGAATGAAATGGACATTTGCATACATGGAGCATTTAAATCCTGAAAGAAATGAACAGAAAAGTCCTCTCATGTCATATTAAAATGCACAGTATAAAAAAGAAATAATATTAATGACAAAAAAGAGGAATTATAAGTCAATTAAAGAAGTAGCCAACCCAAATAGCTACAGATTTCTCAGTAGAAATTATAAAAGGCAATAACGCATGAGATTTTGTTTATGAAGATATAAAAGAAAACATTTGTCAACCTAGATTACTGTATATACGAAAGCTGCCCTTCAGCATTGAAGGCCACAAACAAAATCTTCCAAAATAAGAAGAAACTAATGAATACTTGACTGCTCTTTCAAAATTACAGAAGATACTTTAAAAAGTAATATAGGCAAAATATAAAGAGATCAACAAATGTGCAATAAAAATAACCATTACTAAATTAGTTAAATATCAGTAATTATTGCATACATTGCAATAAATAATTTGAAAAAAATGGTCTTACATCTTCAAGTGAAAGAAAGAGATTGGCAGTATGTTTCAAGCAAGCAAAATGCCTCACATATAAAACACATAAAGAAAAAGAAAGAATGAAATATGATATATTTTTGAAATGAAATGGGGACATTCAACATGTATAAAGGAATTGCATTGTAGATATTCAGAGAAAAAATAAACCTAAAATACAGGTAACTGAAAGAAAAAGAGGAACAAACATCCTGATGTCCAAATCAGTATGAAATAAGAGACATATAGATCAAACAGAATAGGCATAGGAGTTTTTTAAAAGACAAAGCAGCACAGAGAAAACATCAGCAGCTGACAGGATCTAGGCCATTCCTCCTCCAATTCCTGAATACCTCAGCAGATGAGGGAAGCCTTGACCATCCCTCTCCCATACTAAGAAGACTTTGGGAGCCTAGGGAAGCCTCAGCCACTTCTCTTGAACATCCAGAGGACCTGAAAAGCTAGTTAAGCCTTAGTTATCCATCCCCTGCACAGAGAAGACCTCAGCAGCTGACTGAATAATTGGCTATTCCTCCCTCACACCTATGCAAATTCAGTAGCTGAAGGGATCATCAGTTGTTTCTCCTCTACTCCTAGAGCACCTTGGTAGCTGAAGGGAGCCTCAGCTACTCCTCCCCAACACCTGGACAACCTCAACAGCACATGGGAGAATCAATAACCATTTTCATCACCTGCAGTACATAGTTGGGCCAGTAATAGCAGAGTGAGTCCCCCTCCAAAGCAGAGGATCTCAGTGGGCCTCTCGGAGTCTTAGCAAAACCTACCCCCATCAGGAGAACCTTGGTGAGGTGGCAAGAATGCTGGTGAGTTTTTCATCCATGCAAAGTACTCCAGGGGAGAGTACTTTGAGAGTACTTTGGAGACTGGTGAGAGCACAAGCAAGGCCTCTCCCTACCTGCAGAAAAAAAACTGATCCCGTGAGACTCTCAGTATCACAATATGGTCTTAGCTGGGGCACATACTATAGACAGGTGAATCTGGCAGCCTAAAGTCACAGTAACAATATGAGCTAAGGATTTGTTCACATCAATATTCTTAGGATAGTTAGCCTAGGAAGAATATAAAATACACACAACTGGCCCACATGAGAGTCAGATAACTGGCCTCTTACCTACACTGTAGGATAGTAATGAATTGAACCTCAGTCACACAATAGGATCCTAAGACACACAGGATGCACATTCAAGACTACTGAGATTTAAAAGACCAAATATTAGCCTAAGAAGTGAAAATCATACACACAAAAAATGAAATCTCAAATGATCAGCCCATCCAGAACAAGTGTAGGAGACACTGAAATAGGGAATAGTGGAAGTGACACACTTGAAATTTCTGAAAAGATAGCAAGTAAAATGAAGAGACAAATCTATGAAGCTTTATAGGAAATCAGATTAGAAATACAGTCTCAAGTAAAGAAACAAATGACAGCCTTAAAAAGAAGTTGCTCAGCATAGCAAGAGAAGACACAGGTTGAAAAGTACAGGTATATGGAACATGACAAAAATCTTGACTGAACTATATAGGAAAGAAATTGAATGAATAAAACAAATTCAAAGTGATATCCAGGAAACTAAAAATTCCACTGAAAGCTGGCAAATCCATTGCAATGAAACTGAAGATAGACTGTCAGACTTCAGATAGACAGGAAGCTAGTTAGCAGAAAAGGGAAGATCTCTTAAAAATAATAGGGGAACATGAAATTACAATTTGATAGTGTACTCCAAAAATGGGCCAAAATGGTGCCCCAAAAATGGGGCACGACGTGTTTTTTAAAGAAAAAGGAGCACTTTTTATTTATCCCGGCACCAGTGACACAGTGCAGTTGGAGTTTGCAAGGCTGTGTAACTCGCTTAAAATTTTGACAGACTTTTATAGAAAGTACAATTAAGAAGAACTTTGTTTCCCTTTGCTTGAGGACAGAGAAGAGTCACCGGAATTTACAATCTTTTGTCGGCTAATGAATGAAGAAGACCTTTGTTTCCCTTTGCTTGAGGACAGAGAAGATTCCCAGGAATTTACAGTCCTTTGCAGAGAGGAAACAATGGTTAACATATCAATCAGGTTAGATTCCCATCAGGGGACAGTCCTTTGCAGAGGGAGAGCAATGATTAACATATCAATGAGGTCAGATTCCCAGGAATTTACAGTCCTTTGCAGAGCTGAGTAATGGTTAACATATCAATCAGGTCAGCCAGGAAGATGGCACATACAGAATAGTATGTGCTACAGCTATTTTATAACACTGTGGTCGGTACCCCAGGGTGTCCAGTTGTAGAAAATAGTTGCGTTTGCGAAGGGTAATTTGGTCACATAACTTGGGCATTGGCAAACATAATATAGGATTATGAAGCTCTTTTTGCTAGTGTACAACAAATAGCTCCAATATTATACAAAGAAAAACAATATAATTTTGATAGGTGTTAAATGAAAATGCAAGAGTCAAAAAAAATAACATATTTTTTTTTTTTTGCAGGAGTAATACCAGAAAATTTCCCAAGCATAGAAAAAGACTCTGGTATAGAGATAAATGATGCATACAGAACTCCAAACAACCATAACCAAAATAAATCTATACAAATATAATAATTAAGATCCAAGAAATTCAGTATAAAACCAGAAAGCTAAATGCTGCTAGAGAAAAGAAACAGCTCACCTATCAAGGAAAGCCCATTAGAATCACTGCCAATTTCTTAACACAAACCCACAATTCAAAATGAGCTTGGAGTGAAGTGTTTAAATCCTTGAAAGAAAACAACTTTCAACCCAGATTGAAGTACTCTGCAAAACTTTCAAAATTAATGGAGAAATCAGATACTTCCATGACAAAGAACAACCGAAGAAATTCATGGTCAACAAACTAACTCTAGAAAGAGTACTGAAAGACATACTACATATAAATAAAAGTGACCAGAATTCACAGAAGAAAAAAAGAAGGAAACCACAAGGCAGGCAAGCAATTAAACAAAAGGGGAAAATCAGGGAACCAATAACAAAAAAATTAACATGATGAAGTTTAAGTGAATATACATCAGTTATATCCATCAATATGAGGGGCCTCAATTCACCAAATAAAAAAATGGACTTGCAGAATGTTAGGTCTGAGAAGAGGGGGAAGAAGAGGGGAAGGAAGGGAAAGAGGTCTGTGGAAGAAGTGGCGTCGACGGCCGTGAAAGGAGTGGTGGCAGTGGCTGCAAAGATAAGAAATATAAAATATAAGTAACCTTTATTTCGGGAATACGGGGAGAGAACCCCCTGGCCCCCGGAGCACAGCATCTCCACCCCGGGGCTGGTGGTCTCTCTCTGGAACACACTCCCTTTCTCCTTCTTCCTCTTCTTCTTCTCCAAGTGGAGTGAGGCCCATAAGTAGCCTCTGTCTGGGGCGGACCCCAAGGGGCATTAGGGATGCACAGGTATTTCATTGGCACACATTTGGTGCCAGAAACAGGTTCTCAGGGATGGGGGTATAGGGTTACAGGCAAATCTACAGGGGCGGGGGATGCAGGAGCCCCCTAACTTGGCTGAGGCTTTTCCTGGTTAAAGTGTCCAGTCTGGGCCAGCAAATCTTTCATACCCCATATTATGATTATTAGGAAAAGGGGTGAAGATTTCTCTCTGTAACTACTTCCTGCTGGCTGAGGGCACTGTATTGGGGTCTAGGGGAGTTGACGGGATGAAGGTTGATGCCCAGGTAGACGCTGATGTTAGGTGTTTTAGCCAGGACAACTTCACTGGTGAATGTACATATGTTAGACTGGAAAAAGCAAAGAAACAAGATGTTATGAGGAGACATGGCACTGTCATATTTATGGACCCAAGTGAGGTAGAGGGAAAGGTGTCTGATTTAGACCTGTTATTCTATCAGGATGACGTTGAGGTGGCAAGGCAGAATTCTGAAAAATTAAATGTGGGATTAGGAGGAGTGAAGTTATGAGAGGTGTTTACTCCCCCATATGAAAGCATAAAAGTTAAAAGGTAGGTAGGTAAGGCTTGTCTCTGGTATATATGACATTGGAGTCTGTAGGCAATCCTGTTAGAGAGTCCTGCTATAGAAATGATCATTAATAGAATGTAAGAAATTAAGAACCAAACTGGACAACAAAACATGACAACTTGTGAGTCGTAAGGCAAAGATGAGTATCAAAAGGATGGTTAGATCTAGGGCCTGAATGATGTGAAACCAGAATGGCAGTTTAAAAGGGAATAAAAACATTTTAGGATTTAGGACTGGGACCTGTATAAAAATGGGCCCTGTTTGTAACTGGCATAGGTTGACCTTTAATATTCCATGAGACATTGAGGATTTATTAGCCTAACAACTCAGTAAGAACTCTGTATATGTGGTCTCCTTATGTCCACGAATATAGAGAATGTCTTACCTTGAATTTTAATGTGATTTGGATTCTGAGACAGACATCTACCAAGGCGCTTGGCCCCTGTGACCTTTGAGAGTGACAAGCTAGGGTGGCCAGGCCACTCTCTGGTGGCCAGGATAACCCAACAGTGGTGGAATAAGGTCTTTTGGCAGTGAGGGCTCATTCCAGCTGGTCATTTCTGTCGCCACCACCTGATAGAGGGCTATCAGGTAGGATGGCCAGGCCACTCTCTGGTGGCCAGGATAGCCTAAACAGCCCTGGAGTAAGGTCTCAAAGAATGCCAGGATGGGGGATTTTGTCTGATGTCTTCTGCTGCATTTGAGTGAGGCCCATGGTGGGGGGGGGCAGGTAGCTTCACCTTGTGTAGATTTGTCTGTCTCAGAATTATAAGTGTTATTTAAAATATGAACAACCATAGCAAGGTCTCTGTGGAGCTTGAAGGTCAAGTTTTGCCTTATTGTTTGAGATCTGGACTATAGTAAAAGTTATCTGTAGAATTAAGTAAGTATGTAGGAGCTTAATATTGGCATTTAAGATTATAAGGCAGGCAGGTTGGTAAAATTATCAGGTGGCCAGTAATAGTGAATAAATGGTAGAAAAATTGTAAGAAAAAAATAGCCTCTCTTGAGTGGAATTGAATTGTAAAGAAAAGTTTAGGCAGGGCAGCGAGACTTTGGAAACGTGAAGTGTTAAAAGCAGCTTGAAACACTGAGATAGATAGTACCTGTAGGAAGAGAGCAGAGTTGTGCCTGGTGCGGGATGGAACATGTAGAGTGGGTGGGGCAAACACGGGACATGGTAGGCGGGGCAGGCTGAGGTCCCACCCAGACACCATCCATGACGCGCTAAGAGGGCGCAGGGAGCTGCGACCATGTAAGGGGGTGGGGCTTGGAGGCCTGGAGTGGTGATCAGAGATGGCGCCTGGCGCCATGGAACTATGGTGGCCATGGCACACACCCGGCGCGTGTCCAGTGCTGTGGGGCAGCAGTGGCAGCCTGTGTGCTCGGTGCCGCGGAGGGGCGGGCTGGCAAGAAACATGTAGAGTGGGTGGGGTGAACGCGGGACACGGTAGGCGGGGCAGGCTGAGGTCCCACCCAGACGCCATTTGTGACATGCTAAGAGGGTGCAGGGAGCTGCGACCGTGTAAGGGGGTGGGGCTTGGAGGCCCATAGTAGTGGCCAGAAGTGACGCCTGGTGTCACAGACAGATGGCAGCTGCAGCTCGTGTTCGGCACCCCGGAGGGGTGCTGAGGCAGTGGCAGAGGCAGCGGCGGCACAGTCAGGGGCACGGCCAGCTGCGCACAGGGCCCCACGAGTGGGGCGGGGTGAGGGCGGCCCTGTGGCAGTGGGAGACACACAGTGTGAAGTTGAGCGGGCTCTGCACTGAAGGCTCTTCGGGCCGCGCCAGGGCCCCGGGCACACTGTGAAAGAGGCAGCTCCTGGGCGGTGACGGCGGGCATGGGGGGCACGGCGCAGGGATGCAGCAGTGGGCACGGGGTGGCTGGGCTGGGGCAGCTGTGCAGGCAGGGGCGCAAGCCACTGTGCACAGGGGCCCGGCAGCGCTGTGGCGGTGGCGACAGAAATGACCGGCTGGAATGAGCCGGCGGAACATAGAATGGGCTGGGCAAGAGGCCGAAACTGTGGGGCCCACAGAATTGGAATGCGATGTGAGAGCGAAAAGAAAAAAAAAGCTGTTTAAAATCTAAAGCAGTTTTATGTGAATCTATTATTGTCTGGTCTCATTTAAACCTCGGCAGAACAGCGGTGGCAGACGGGCTGGTGCGCACTGGGAAACAAAGGGAGCTATAACGCAGTGGGAGGGGGGAGGGAGAGGAGCAGGGCGTGGGCGGGGACAATCCACGGGAATGGCCTTGGCTCTTGTCCAGAGTCGCCGTGCCGGCTCCCCGGGGTGTCCGGGCCTCGACGGCCCCGCAGGAGATTGCCTCGTGACTGCCGGACCACCGGTGGCCCCCCTGCTGGCCGCTGACACTGCGTGCCAGAGCAAGAACAAAGGGTGCGTGGGACAGGGACAGAGGGAGGAGGGAGCGCGCGCTGGGAAACAAAGAGCCTGGTTTAGTGGCTATCTCTGGGGAGTTACTCACCAGGTGGGTGTTGGTTGAGAAACAGCAGTCGAGGATATGGATTTGTGAGTGTAGAAGTGAAGAATCTTGAACAGCAGGGGACCAAAAAAAAAACTGGGAAAATTATAGTCTCTCACCTGCTGTTGAGTCATGGGCACCATCTGTTAGGTCTGAGAAGAGGGAGAGGAAGAAGAGGGGAAGGAAGGGAAAGAGGTCCATGGAAGGAGTGGAGTGGACGGCCGTGAAAGGAGTGGTGGCGGTGGCTGCAAAGATAAGAAATATAAAATATAAGTAACCTTTATTTTGGGAATGCGGGGAGAGACCCCCCCCCCCGGCCCCCAGGGCGCAGCATCTCCACCCCGGGACCGGTGGTCTCTCTCTGGAACACACTCTCCCTTTCTCCTTCTTCCTCTTCTCCATGTGGAGTGAGGCCCATAAGTAGCCTCTGTCTGGGGCAGACCCCAAGGGGCACTAGGGATGCACAGGTATTTCATTGGCACACGTTTGGCGCCAGAGTTACAGGGATTGGGGTATAGGGTTACAGGCAAATCTATAGGGGTGGGGGAGACAGGAGCCCCCTAACTTGGCTGAGGCTTTTCCTGGTTAAAGTGTCTGGTCTGGGCCAGCAACTCTTTCACAGAATATATCAAGAAACAGGATCTGTTGTAACCTAAACTAGGTTATAACAGAGCCCTCCTAACTGCTGTGCCATGTAGCCTGTTCTGTAACCCCCGTGCTGCTCCCCTTCCCCTTCCCCCCTTCACATCTAAATAAGTTAAGTTTTAATTTCCTGAAAGGCCATAAAACAAAGGCCTGAGGTAATAGTTTCTGGCAACACCCTTCCCTACCTGGTGGCCCGTCATAAATTGCGCTAATTGTGCTAAATTGTGCTGCTATTTACAAAAGAAGCGCTTGTTGTTCTTTAAGAAACAATTAACCTCTGGACATTATAGAGAGTTCTGTAAGGTCCAGCTGCCAGCTGCAATCTAATTGTGTCAATAGCCATAGCATTCCTGTGGTTTTTTGCTTCATAAGTCACTGCCTTTAGCTGTGAGGTGCGCAGTCTCCAAATTGGCTCTTGGAGACTGTGACATCAGGCCTGGCCTAAAATAAACCTTTGCTCCCCAAATTTTAATTTCTTGCTTCCTTGGGTTTTATTCCAAGGTCTGAGCTATCACAGGATCCTCAAATATACTGCACAGAAGAAATATGTTTAACAAACAAACAAAAAACCTCATACACTGAAAGTGAAAGGATGAAAAAAAAAATTCCATGCAGCAGGAACCCAGAAAAAAAGCAGAAGTAGCTATTCTGTTTGCAGGCAAAATGAGCAGTATACCAAGAATGATCAAAAAAGATAAAGAAAGTCACTACATGTGTATTAGAGGGAAAATTCAAAAGCAAGTGATAACAATCATAAGTATACATGCCCGAAATATGGGAGCAATTAACTGTATAAGACAAATACTGTTAGACAAGAAAAATAGAAAACCACAGTAACACAATTTTATTACGGGACATTAATACAGTATTTTCACAAACTAGACAAAAAGTCAGCAAAAAAATCACAGAACTGAATCAAACCTGTGGAAAAAATATACTTACTGAATGTTTACATGGTGTTTCAACAAACATCAGAATATATATTCTTCTCAACTACACATGCAACATTTCCTAAAATAGACCAAATGTGAGCCCATGTAACATGCATAAGTAAATGTGAAGGCATTGAAGTGATTCCATGCATATTAGCTGACCATAGTGGATTGAAATTGGAAATTAATGGCATAAGAGAATGTAAAACCTCATAAATACATGACAATTAAGTAACATGACCCAATCAACCATACAAAGAAAACTGAAAGATATTGTAGAAAGGCATAAGTATGTCCAAAACTCCAAGAACAATAACAGAAAGAAATCAACTAGCAGGGCAAAGAAACAGTAAGGAAAACTAGGAACCTAACAGCAGAAAGATAACATGATACATATAAGCAAATAGATATTAGTTTTAACCATAATATAAATTATCTCAGTTTACCAATCAAAAGAAACAGACTGGCAGAGTGGATCAATACACAAAATCCAACAGTATTCTGTATACAAAAAACACATCTATTGCAAATGGAAATTTATAAACTGGAAGTCAGAGGATGGAAAACAATATTCCATGTGGCAAGAACCCAGAAAAAAATAAGGGTAGCTATTCTGTTGGAAGACAACATGAGCTTCAAACCAAGAATGATCAAAATAGATAAAAATATCATTACATCCATGTAAGGGGAAAACTTCAACAGGAAGAAATTAAAATCATATATATAATATGTATGCACACAATAAAATGTGAGAGTACCCAACTACATAAGAAAAATATTAATAGGCATAAAGAATTAAAAAAGCAATAACAATTAGAATGGGAAAACAACATTCTTTGTCACAAAAAGATAGAACAACTAGAAATAAATTATCAAAGATATAAAAGAATTGAATAAAAATTATGGACAAATGAATTTAGTAGATGTGTACAGTGTTCCACCCAACCATATCAGAATACATATTCTTCTCAACTAAACGCAGGACAGTCTCTAAAATAGGCCTTATACTAGCCTATACAACATGCTTAAGTAAACATGAAAAACAGAAATTATCTCATACATATTATGTGATTAAAGTGCAATGGGGATTGCTGGGGATTTACCTCAGTGGCTCAAACACTTGCCTGGTAAGTGTGAGATCATGAGTTTAATTCTTGGAACAAAAAAAAAAAGTGCAATATAATTGGAAATAAATAAAAGAAACTGCAAAAGCTACATAAACACATGGAAATTAATTAATATCCTACTGAACAATCAATTTGTCACAGGTGAAAGTAAAGAAGAAATTGAATAATATATACAATCAAAAGACAATGCAAATACAAATTAACAGAATATGTGGGATACAATGGAAATTTATAGCAGTGAATTCTCAGCAACACAGAATGAGCACAAATAAACAACCTAATGCTATACCTTTAATTTGTAGTAAAAGAAGAGTCAACCCAAAACCCAAAGAAGAGAGAAAATTATTAACATCAGAGCAGAAAAACCTGCAATAGAGACTGAGAAAAAATATACAGAATTAATGAAACTAATTATGGTTCTTTTAATGAATAAAGAAAACTGATAAAACCTCTTGCCAAATTTATGAAGAAAATAGAAGAAATAACTCAAATTCATGCAATACAGATGAAAAGGGTGAAATTATTAAAGATTCTGTGGAAATACAATAGATCATAAATATCTGCTTTGAAAATTTTTATTCCCACAGGATTGAAAACACAGAAGAAATGGGCAGATTCCTAGAAACATATGAATTACCAAAGCTGGACTGAGGAGATAGAAAATTACTGAATAACACATTATCAGTTAAGGCAATTGAAAATGTAATTTAAAATTGACCAACAAAAAAATGATCAAGTCCTAATTGATCTACAGGCAAATTCTGCAAGAAATTTAGAGAAGATTTAACACCAGTGCTCCTCAAATTGTTTAATAAAATTGAAATGGAACTTATCCTCCCTAACCCATTCCTGGAAGCAAATATTACTGTAATGCCAAAACCAGAAAAAGATACAAACAAAAAAGAACTACAGACCAATCCCTCTAATGAACATGTATGCCAAAATCCTCAATAAAATACTAGCACACAGAATGCAGCAAATCATCAAGAAGATATTACATCATGACTAAATGGGATTCATAATTGGAATGCAGGGATGGTTCAACATATGCAAGTCAATATATGTAGACAGAATATCAAGACAGTCAAAGACAAAAATCCCATGATCATCTCAATAGATACAGCAAAAGATTTTGATAAAATTCAGCATTCATTCATAATAAAAACCCTACAGAAAATCAGAATGAATGATATTTACCTCAATCTGATAAATCCTAGCTATAAGAAACCAATGGCCAACATCATACTAAATGGAAAGAACTGAAACCATTCAACCTAAAATCAGGTACAAGACAAGGATGTCTACTCTCATCACTCCTATTCAATATAATTCTGGAAACAATAGCCAGATAAATTAGACAAAAAGGAAAGAGAAATAAAAGAATAAAGAAAATAAAGAAAGAAGTGAAAACCTTATTATTTGCAGATGACATGATACTCCACATAAAAGACCCCAAAAACTCCATCAAAAGAAAACTAGAGTTAATAACAAAATTCATCAGTGTAGCTGCCTGCCAGGCACTGCCATCAGAAGGCTTTTTCCTCCATGTGCCCAGCACAGGCAAAAAGAGCCAGAAGATCTGCCTCTGCCTGGCAGGAGCTGCCACTGAAAAGCCCTTTCCTCTTTGTGCCCATTGTGAGCAGAGAGAGCCAGCAGAGGATTTGCCTCTGACTGCTGTACACCACCACTGGAAGTCCCTTTCCTCTGCATGCCCAGCCTGCACAGAGAGAGCCAGAAGAGGATTTGCTTCTGCCTGTCAGGTGCCAAAACCAGAAGGCCCTTTCCTCTGCATTCTCAGTATGGACAGAGAGAGCTTGAAGAGGATCTATTGCCTGCTGGGCAATGCCACTTGAAGACCCTTTCCTCCATGTGCCCAGCATTGGCAGAGGGAGCCAGAAGATCTGCCTTCAACTTCAGGGACCTGATACCAGAAGCCAGACAGACAGCCATTAGGAGGAGGGACACACAACCAGGTAAATCCTGTGCATCTGTAGGCCACCATTGGAGGCCCTTGATTCCTTTGGGCAGCCATCACCAACTAGCAGAATCAGACAACAAACCCCTGTGTGTCTGCCACCATCAAGGGAGTCCCAGTGGAGACACACAGACTTAGAAAAGCAGCTCCACCTTGATGCACCCCTGATCATCAACGAAGCCCCAATGTAGCTGCACTGGTCTGGAGAAGCCTACTCCATACCTTGCTACCTCTTTGTAAATCTGGAATTAGAGAAATCCTGTGCCATTCTGCTATACTGCTTAGGGGTAGCCAACGTGGGAAGTTCCTGGGACCCCACAACCAGATTGTTGGGAGGAACCCAGAAGAGTGTCAAGACCAAGGAGCAAAGGCAAACTAAGATCTCCAGCCCACACAGAACAAGTCTGGGAGATACAGTCATGGAAGAAAATGGAAGTCACACACCTGAAGTCTCTGAGAGGATAGCAACTAAAGTAAAGAAAC
Organism: Cavia porcellus; assembly: GCF_034190915.1. Lineage (NCBI taxonomy): Eukaryota > Metazoa > Chordata > Mammalia > Rodentia > Caviidae > Cavia > Cavia porcellus. The sequence goes on along the minus strand of NW_026947486.1, from coordinate 28,362,536 downwards.
AACTTCATGAGATTGTAAAAGCACTCAAATCAGAAATAATGTCTCAGGTAAAAGAAGAAATCAAAAAACATACTGAAAGAATTATTCAGCAGGTCTAAAGAAGATATAGACAAAAAAGAGAAGCATAGGAAAATGATGGAAACCTTGAATGAATGTAGAAAGTAATTACAATGCATGAAACACATTCAAAGACAGATCCAGGAAATTAAAAATTCAATCAAAAGCTGGCAAAACCACTTGAAAAAGATTGAAGATAGACTTTCAAACCTTGAAGACAGAATTGCAGCTAGTGATTGTGAAAGGAAAGATCTCTTAGAAATAACATGGAATCCGGAAATAACAACTCAAAGGCTGCAAGATGATGTCAAAAAGCATAATTTAAGAGTAATAGATGTTTGTGAAGAAACAGAGGCCCACACAAATGAAATTAAAAGGATATTTACAGAAATAATAGATGAAAACTTCCCAAACATTGGAAATAGACATGACATGCAGATAAGTGAGGCATAAAGGCTCTAACTACCCATAATCAAAGTAAATCTACACCCAGACATATAATAATCAATGTCCCAGAAATTCAGCACAAGAACAGAATATTAAAGGCTGTTAGAGAAAAGAGACAGATCATCTATAAAGGAAAACCATTCAGAATCATAGCAGACTTATCAACACAAACCATCAAGTCAAGAAGAATTTGGAGTGAAGTGTTTCAAACCCTGAAAGGAAACAACTTCCAACCCAGATTGACTTATCGAGCAAAACTATCTTTCAAAATCAATGGAAAAATAATTTGCTTCCATGATAAAGAACAACTGAAGGAATTCATGACTATCAAACCAACCCTACAGAGGGTGCTAAAGAGAGAAATAAATATGACCATGGTTCCAGGAACAGCAGCAGAGGAGAAATGACAAACAAGACAGGCAATTGAATGAAAGGGAAACGTAGAGAGCCAACAACAGAAGTACACTATGGCAGAGATGAGCCAATGTATGCTGGTTGTAACCATCAATGTAGATGGCTTCAGTTCAGCAATAAAAAAATAAACACAGGGAAAGTGGATCAAGAAACAAGATCCCTCAATATACTATATACAAGAAACACATTTAACTGGAAATGAAATTCATGGACTGAAAATCAAAGGAGAGAAAACAATTGCTGCATGTGACGAGACAAAAAAACAAAAGCAAAATAACTTGCCCATGAACCACAGAATGGATAAGAAAGACACGATATTTTCATGCAGCAGAACCCTATGAAGCTATAAAGTAGAATAATCTCAAGGCTCCTGTATGTAAATGGATGCAAATGGAGATCATGTTCACGGCCAAAATAGTTTGAACTCATACGCATGAAGCCTAGCATAAGAAACAGAAGGATTAATGGGATCCAAAACCAAAATAGTTAATGTAAGAGTGAAAAGGAGGAAACACCTGGGAAAGGTGGAAACTACTGTCAATTTCTGATTGTCTTGTCTTGAACTCTTGCATTGTTTACACAATTTTGTTAGATTGCTCTTTGTTCTGTCTTGTTTTGTTAGATTTGATGCTGTCAAATGGCAGATGTAGCTATTTGGAATACAATGGAATATTATGGTAATCATGGTTTCCTATTACATTGCTTTAAAGTCTTATAATACTTTCATTTGCTTGATTGGTTTTATTCTGTTTTGTTTGATTGTATTATGTATGATGGAATGAACAGCTATTCTGAAGAAAAAAAGACTTATGGTAGCCATTGCTGATTTACTATCATCTTATGCTGAAGTCCTACAATTCTTTTGTCCTTCTGTTTTGATTGATTTTATCCTGTTGTGTTTTATTTGGTTTTATTATATGTGATGGTATAGACAACTATTTTAAGGAAAATGAGATATTAGAAGCCATTGTTCATTTCCTGTTATTTGGTTGTGAAGTCCTGTAATGTTTTCATTCTTTTGAATGGATTTATACTATTTTTTTATGTTTGATATTATTGTGGGTGAAGGTATACTCAACTATTTTGAAGAAAAGAGACATTAGGATAGCTACTATGATGTCCTATTGTCTTGATTTGAAGTGCTGTGCTGTTTGCATTGTTTGTTTCTAATATGCTTTGTTTTATTCTTTTTATTCTTTTAAAAAAAGTGAAAAAAAATTTTAAAAAAGAAATCTTAAAGACATAATTTTAAGTAGAGAGTTAATAAACAAAATTCATACTGCATGGAAATTGCTTCAAGGAATCAACAACTGAATTTTCATCCTACCAAAGTAGTTTTGCATGTCAAAATATATCACCAAGAGAGTGAAATGATACTCATGAATTCAGAAAAAATATTAGACAACTGTCTGAAAAAGGACTTCTATGTAGAATAAATAGTTTTAAAAAATCAAGTCCCAAAATTCAAAGAGCTAATCTAAAAGTAAGCAGCTGACATGAAGACATGCTTCTTCTCAAATAGAGAAATAAAAATGGCAAACAAATAAAAAACTTCAATACCATTGTTCATTTTAAAATTGCAAATTAAAACAACACTGAGGGAAAAAAAACACTGAGATTTCATCTCACTTTGGAGAGAATGCTTTATTATCAAGTAGTCAACCAATAGAAAATGCTGCTAGTGCTATGGGAAAAATAGAACACTTTGCCATTGTTGGTGGGAGTATAGACTGGGGCAACCATTGTGGGTATCAGTGTGGAAATTCTTCAAAAAAAACTAGAACTAGAGGGCCCATTTGGCCCAGTTATTTCCCTTCTGAGGATACTACAAGAAGAATTAAAAATGTTGTACCACATGATATATGTGCACCAATGTTTATAGAAGCACAATTTGTGATAGCTAAATCTTGAAAACAATTCTTTTTTTTTTTGAGGGGCTTTTTCTTTTTTATTGGTACTGGGGATTGAACTTACAACTGCCTGCTTGCAAGGCAGGCACTTATGCCGCTGAGCTAAATCCCCAGCCCCATTGAAAACAATTCTTATACCCATCAACTGAGGAATGAATAAAAAAGTGGTACTTTTATATGATGAAGTACTACTCAACTAAAAATTAAGACAAATTTGAGGCTCTCATAGGTCAATGGATGCAATTAAAAACCATACTCATAAGTGAAACAAATTGGGATCACCAGTGTAAACGGCATATTGTCTCCCTCATGTAAGTATCTGAAAGAGTAAAAAAAGTCCAACAGGTACAATAGGTACTGTGAAGAAAAAAAGAAACTGCTTGAAAGGAAAGAACAACTGGGATGAGGAAAAATAGAAAAGAAGGAAGGGAAAATATATACACACAATATAGGTAACATAATTTTACTACTAATTTTTTGGTGGAAAGAAACTGAGAGCTTACATTATTTTATCTGCTTTGCATGTCATTGTATAATCTGAGCAACTATTTCAAAAATAACAATATAGACTATAGCAATAATTATTAATTTCCTATCATATTGTTTTGAAATCCTAAAAATAAAATAAATGCCAATATTAATGACAGTCTCTCTACCCTAACTAATCTTCAACAAACAACACAAAACAAAATTAGAAACATTTGACAGCAAGGCAACTAGATGGCTCCAAAACTACTTAATTTATCTTGAACTCTAAAGAGAAAACTATAGGTAAAATAAAAACTTTTAAAAATAAATGGATAGGGACATGAGATTTAGCTTAGTGGCTTGAGAGCCTGCCTGGCAAGTGAAAGGCCATGAGTATGATCTCTGATACCAAAAATAACAACAGCAAAAAAAGAAATGGTCAAAATATTTGAAGAAATAAATGTATGCAATGGTTAGTGAACTCAAATATTTAATAATTAAATGGACAATATATATTGCTGATAAAATATTTCATTAGGTTAAAGAAAAAATAATAAGTTGAGTTAAAGAGACAAAACAAGTAATGAATAATTGCTTTGTGAATGTTGAACCATTCGTGCATCCCTGGAATGAAGTATACTTTGTCAAGATTGTAAAGGAAAGGGCAATCTGAGTCAGTGAAATGCAGGTATTCATCACATGAACTCAATTGTATGTCCTTCCTTACAGGAAAATCTTATTTCCCTTGAGAAAGAAATATTGTACACAAATAGCCTTGAGAGCCCTTTAAGAATGTCCTTTGTCCAAGCTTAACCCAAGTCATTCTAGATTGAGAAACTATGTTCCAACTTGACATCTTCACCTTTATGTAAACTCTGTACATTCAACTAGAAAGAACTAAGTGTGGTGATTCTACTAGAAAGAACTAAGTGTGGTGTGATAACCCTCAAGTTTGCCCACCAAACCCATTGCTTCCCTGAGCAAGCCACTGAAGGAGACTCTCCTGTTTGTTTCCCCACTTGATTTCCACTGTTATCTATGTGGTAATATGACTTTATTTCTTTTAATTTAATTTAATTTTTTTCATTTTGAAGAAATTAAGACAAAAGAGGACAGAACAAAGTAGATCAGAACAAAACAATGTTAGCAACACAGTATTTCACCACGATATGATATTAACAGTACCTACAATAATGTCTTTTTCTTTGAAATAGTTGAGCATACTTTCACATCCAATAGTATGAAACATAACAAAATAGTATAAAACCATTCAAAAGAATGAAACTATTACAGGCATTCGGAACCAAAGAAACAAAAATGAACAACTGCAGAGTGAGTTGGGCTGAGCCACGGGTCCCGTTCCAGCCTTGTAGACCACCCTCGCTCACCCAAAGGCCACACCTCAGTGACCCACCAGGAATAAGTAGTTTGGCTGAGACACGGGTCCCGGTTGCAGCCTTGCAGACCGCCCTCTCTCACCCGAAGGTCATACCACAGTGGCCCGCCAGGAAGAGTGAGTTGGATTGAGCTGCAGGTTCCTGTTCCAGCCTTGGGGACTGCCCTCTCTCACCCGAAGGGCACACCACAGTGGCCTGCCAGGAAGAGGGAGTTGGGGCAAGCTGCAAAAAAATGCTCTGACCTTGCCTGCAACCTTCTTTCAGCCTGGGGAGCACCAGCACAACTGCCACCGCATGGAGGAGGGAGCAGCGCTGCTGAGGAGGTTTGAGGCCTACGTAGGCCATAGAGGGACCCTCTATCAGCCTGGGGAGCTTTGCCATCAAAGGAACTGGATGGTAACACAGCATCCAATCCCTGGGAGAGTATGAGATTCTTGCTTTAGGGGGTTGGGGGTCTTCTGGGCTTGCAGCCACACTAGATTTGGCTTAGTGGGATTTGAGATTGCCTGGACTACACCAGGTGGCCTTTTTTCCCTTAAGGAAGCTTTGCTGCTGGAGGAGGGAGCAGTGTAGCTTGAGGAGGCTTTAGGTCTACCTGAGAGGAGTCTGGCAACCTTCATTTAATGAGGGGGCTTCACTGCCCAAGGAGGGAGCTACACTACCAGAGGAGTCCCAGGAGTCCAGGACATAAGAGTCCATTTCCAACATGCCCAGGAGAAGCTTTGGAACAATACTTGAAGCACAGAAATATAGGAAAATGACAAAATGAAAGACCAAAATGCAATCTCAAATATCCAGCCGATCCCAAGAAAGCCTAGGAGCCATGCACATAGAAGAAAATACATGCTGTATGCCTTAAATACCTGAAATAATAGTAACCAAAGTAAAGAAGCAACTCCAGGAAGCTTTAAAGGAATTCAAACTAGAAATAATCTATCTGCTAATAGAAGGAATGGTAAAAGATATGAAGAAGATGTTGAACATATATAAAGAAGACACGGTTAAAAATTGGAGGAACTAAACAAAAAGATAGAATCACTGGATGAACAATATAAGAAAGAAACAGAATATATAAAGCAGATACAAAGACATATACAGGAAATCAAAAATACCATTGAAAGTTGTAAAACCCGCCTCAATGAATGTGAAGATAGAAATTCATACCAAAAAGACAAGATTGCAGCCAGTGAACAGGAAAGGAAAGATCATTTTAAAATAACAAGGAATCAGGAAATAACAATTCAACACCTGCAAGATGACACAAAGAAAAACAACATAAGATTGATAGGGATATATGAAAAAGAAGGGGACAATATAAAGGATGTCAAGAGGATATTCAGAGAAGCAATAACTGAAAATTTCCCAAACGAGATTGGATACTGATATCAGGATAAGTGAAGAATATAGAACACCAAAGAGCCATAACCAAAATAAAACTACACCCAGACATATAATAATCACCATCCCAGAAATCAAACAAAAGAATACAATATTAAAAGCTGTCAGAAAATAAAGACAGATCACCTATAAAGGCAAACCTATCAGAAACACAGTAGACTTCTCAGCACAAACAATAAAGTCAAGAAGAGAATGGAGTGAAGTATTTCAGGTTGGAAAGGAAAGTGATTTCCAACCTAGACTGATGTAGCCTGCAAAACAGTCCTTCAAAATCAATGGAGAAATAAGATACTTCCATGACAAAGAACAGCTGAAGAACTTCATGATCACCAAGCCAACCCTGCAAACAATACTTAAACACAGTTTAGATGCACTTAGGAAAAAAACACTAAACAAAACAGACAATTAACAGAAGAGAAAGACAAAGATACAACAGCAGAAAGATAATATGTCAACAATAAACCAATATATAACAGTTATAACCAATAATATAAATTATCTCAATGCACCAATTAAAAGAAGCAGAATGGCAAAATAGATCGAGAAACAAAATTCAACCAAGAAACCCATCTAACCCAAAAGGATACTCACAGACTGAAAGTCAAAAGAAGGATAACAACACTTCATGCAACAGGAACTCCCAAAAAAGCAGGAGTACCTATTGTGTTTCCAGACAATGTGAACTTCAAACCAAGATTGGTCAGAAGAGATAAAGAAGGTCACAATATACTGGTTAGGGGAAAACTTCAAGAGGACAGATAACTATCTTAAACATATATGCACCAAATTCCAGAGCACACAGTTATATAAAACAAGTATTAACAGAAATCAAAAACCAAATTAACAGTAATACAATACTAACAGATCTTAACACACCATTGACACCAATGGACAGATCAACCAGACAGAAAATCAGCACAGAAATAAAAGAACTGAATCACACTTGTGAACAAATGGATTTGATAGATATATACAGAGTATTCCACCCAAAAACAACAACAGAATACACATTCTTCTCAGCAATATGGGGTCATTCTCTAAAACAGACCATATATTCACTCACAGAACATATTTAAATAAATGCAAAAGAGTTGAAATTATCCCTTGCATGTTATCGGATCATAGTGGTAAAAAAATTAGAATGAATGATAAAAGATACTGCAAAAATCCCAAGAAAACATGGAAACTGATTAACACACTCTTGAGTAATCAGTGGGTCATAGAGGAAATTAAAGAAGAAATTAAATAATATCTATAAACAAATGAAAACACAAATACAACTTACTAAAATTTGTGGGATGCAATGAAAGCTGTCCTCGGAGGAAAATTTATTGCACTGAGTTCCCACATCAGGAAAACAGAATGAATACAAATAAATATCCTGATGTTACACCTAAAACATCTAGAAAAAGAAGACCACGTCAAACCCAAAGCCAAAAGAAGACAGGAAATTATAAAAATCGGAGCAGAAATCAATACAATAGAGGTTAAGAAAACAATTCAAAAAATCAATGAATCAAAGAGTTGGTTCTTTGAAAGAATAAATAAAATCAAAAGGCCCCTAGCCAACCTTATTTAAAAGAGGGAAGAAAAAGCTAAAATTCATCCAGTAAGGAATGAAAAAGGTGAAATTACTACAGATCCTATAGAAATATAACAGCCTATTTTGAAAACCTCTACTTTCAAAGGTTTGGTAATACAGAAAAAATAGACAGATTCCTAGAAGCATATGAAGTACCAAAGCTAGGTCAAGAAGATGTAAAACTGCTGAATAACCCAATTTCTATTAATGAAAATGTAAACGTAGTTCAGTCCTTACAAAGAAGAGCTCAGGCGCCGCCGACAAATTCACTGCAGAATTCTACAAGAAATACAAAGAAGACCTAATGCCAACACTCCTTGAACTCTTCACTGAAATGGAAAGGGAAGCAATCCTTCCTAAACCATTTCTAGAAGCAAATATTACTCTAGTATCAAAACCTGAGAAGGACTCAACTGAAAAAGAGAACTACAGACCAATCTCAATAACAAACACAGATGCAAAAATCATCAATAAAATATTGGCAAACAAGATGCAGCAAATCATCAAGAAGATCATACACCATGACCAAGTGGTATTCATCCCAGGCATGCAGAGATGGTTCAACGTACATAAATCAATAAATGTAATCCACCATATCAATAAAGCCCAAACAATCACATGATCATTTCTATAGATGCAGAAAAAGTCTTGATAAGGTTCAACATTCATTTGTGATAAGAATCTTGCAGAAAATTAAAATAGATCACCTTTACCTCAATGTAATAAAGGCTGTCTATGACAAACCAAGAGCCAGTATCATAATAAATGGCCAAAAATTGAAGGCCTTACCTTTAAAATCAGGTACAAGACAAGGATGTCCCTTATCACTGCTTCTATTTAATATACTACTGGAAATACTAGCCAGAGCAATTAGAGAAAAGAGAATAAAAGGCATAAAGATAGGAAAAGAAGTTAAATTATCATTGTTTTCAGATGACATGATACTCTACATAGAAGACACCCAAAACTCCATTGAAAGACTCCTGGATATAATAAATAAAGCAATATGGATGGATACAAAAATCAATACTCAAAAATAATAGCATTCCTATACACTAACAACAAAAATCACAGAGAGAGAAATAAGATAAGCCACACCCTTTACACTAGCAACCAAAAAAATGATATATTTAGGAATTATTTTTGTGAAAGACCTATGCAGGTAAAATTATAATACACTGAAAAATTAAACTGAAGATGAACTCTGAAAAAGGGAAAACATCTCTTTCTCATGCATAGGAAGAATAAATATGGAAAAATGGCCATTCTCCCAAAACTGTTAAGCAGATTCAATGCAATCCCATTAAAAATATCATCAACATACCTCATAGATCTCGAGAAATCACTCCTAAAATTCATCTGGAGCGAGAAGAGAGCTAGAATACCAAGGAAAGTTCCAAGAAGCAAAGGCAGGGCAGGAGGCATCACAATCCCTGACTTAAAGTTATACTACAAAGCAACTATAGTAAAATCAACATGGTACTGGAACCAAAACAGAGCCGAAGATCAGTGGAACAGATTAGAAGATACAACCACAACTACAAGCACAGTCAATAACCTTATCTTTGATAAAGGGGCCAAATATGTTCACTGGAAGAATGACAGTCTCTTTAATAAATGGTTGGAAAAACTGGCTCTCCATATGCTGAAAACTAAAACTAGACCCATGCCTATCACCATGTACTAAAATGAAATCTAAATAAATCAAAGATATAATTATTAAAACAGAAATACTAAATCTATTGGGAGACAAATTGGGTAAGAACCTTGAAGAAACAGGAGTAGGTAGAGAATTCATTAAAAGAACGCAAACGCACGGGAAATACTTCCCAGAGTCAATAACTGGGATCACCTCTTATTAACAAGTCTCTGCACATCAAAAGAAATCGCCAGCATAGTGAAAAGAAAACCCACAAACTGGAAAAAAATCTTAGTGAACTGCTCCTCAGAAAAAGGACTTCTGTCTAAAACATATAAAGAATTAAAAATTATTAGAACCCTGAAATTCAAAGACCCAATCCAAAAACGGTCATCTGAGATGAATACACAATTCTCAGATGAAGAAATACAAACAGCAAATCAATACATGAAAAATGTTCATCACCATTAGTCAGTAGAGAAATGCAAATTAAAACCACACTGAGATTTCATTTTACTCCTGAAAGAATGGTCAAGTTCAAGAAAACCACCAACAACAAATGCTGGAGAGGCTGTGGGGAAAAAGGAACTTTCCTGTACTGCTGGTGGGAGTGTAGTCTGGTGTAACCATTGTGGAGGTCAGTCTGGAGATTTCTCAGAAAGCTGGGACTGGAAGCCCCATTTGACCCAGCTATTCCACTTCTAGGCATATTCCCGGAAGAGCTGAAAGCATCATACCACATTGATATATGTGCACCCATGTTTATAGCAGCACAATTTGTAATAGCCAGATCTTGAAAGCAACCTAAGTGTCCATCAACTGAGGAATGTACAAAATTGGGGGAATGGTATTTTTATGCAATGTAGTACTACTCAGCTATATTGAAGGATCACATTGAGATATTTATAAATAAGTGGATGCAGCTTGAGACCATACTCATAAGTGAAGTAAATCAAACTCACATGTATAAATACTGAATAGTTTCCCTAGTGTAAGAAATAATAAGAATACATAAAAGTATGTTGTAATCATGATTCTCAATCATATTGGTTTGATGCCATATAATGTTTTCACTCATTAATTGCAATGGTTTTAATCTGGGTTGCTCGATTTTATTGTCTGTGATAGTACAAATAGCTATTTTGAAGAAAACAAGACATCAGGATTGCTAGTGCTGATTTAATATCAACTTGTTTTTAAGTCCCATCATGCTGTGGTTCATCTGTTTCCATTGGTCTTAACATGTTGTATCTTATATTTTACTACGTGTGACAGTATAAACAAAATTTTTTATAGGCAAAGAGATAGTATAGAAACCATTGTTCATTTTCTGTTAGTTGGTTCTAAATACTCTGCAATACTTTCATTCTCTTGAATGGCTTCACAATGTCTTGATGTGTTTGGTGCTATAGGATACGAAGTTATACTCATATTTTAAGGAAAGAGACACTATGGTGACTATTATTATGTCAGGTTATCTGGTGATGAAACACAATGATGCTTAAATTGTGTGGTTCTGACCTGTGTTGTTGTGTTGCTATGCCCTCTTTTATCTCAATCTCCCTTTTTTCTTTTAAAAAATAATTTATTTTTTTAATTAAGAAAAAACTAAATTAAAAAATAGTGGCATATACTATTTTTTTTGTTTTCCTATTAACCTGATTTCAGCCCCTGCAATGCTCTCCCCATCTTTTTCTGACTGATTTTACTATATTGTGTTTTGTTTGATAGTATCAAGTTTGAGGGTATAGGCAACCAATTTGCAGGCAACAAGATGGACTATGATGTCCATTATGGTTTGAATATTATCTTCTTTTGAAGTCCAGTAACGTCTCCAACGTAGGTTTTATTGGTCTTGTTCTGTACAGTTTTGTTCAATTCTACTATACCTGATGATATAAGCAACTCTTTTTAAGAAAGCAAGAGGCATAATAGTAACCATTATTTTTTAAAAAATTTTATTTAAGAGGAAAAAGAGAAAAACACAAAACAAAACAAAGCGGTGTAAGAGTACACGTAATACAGAACTACAAAAAAAAAAAAAAAAGACAGTAAGAAATCACCAGTTAATAGATTACATATTATCATCTTGGAAATAGTTGCTCAAATCACAGTATCAAAGAATACAAAGTGGACATTCAAACAGAGAGACTGAAAACAGCTGTGTTCAATGATCCAAAAACATTAATATAGTCAGCTATTTAACACCCCTAAACAAACTTGCTGTTATATCCGTTAGAGCTCTTTTTTTTCCCCTCTCTTTTTTACAACAAAATTTACACATTTTGGATTTTATTACTCCTTAGTTCTTATTACTTTTTTGTGGGGGAGAGAATACAGTCAAATATGGCAAAACAACGCTGTCAGTCAAAACCAAGGATAGACATATTACATGGTATAGAACAGAGTACAAGGTTATCAACAATGGTTATCAACGTTGTCTCTTGTTTCCTTAAAAAGAATTGTCTATCTCATTAGATATTATAAAGTTGGACAAAACAGTAGAGAACAAGACCAATAAAACTTAGGCATTGTAAACATTACAGGACTTCCAAAGAAGACAATAGTCAAAGCAGAATGGGCATCTTAGTGAATCTTATTGCCTTCAAAGTAGTTGCCTATATCCTCAAACTTGATACAATCATACAGAATGGAACAGAGTCTAATCAGTCAAAACAAGATCATGGGAGTATTACAGGACTTCAAACCAAGTTGATAGGAAATCAAAAAGAGTTACTATTATATATCCTAATTTTTAAAATTTTTCCCCTTAATTAAAACAAACATAAGAAATAAATAAATAGTTTTTTTAAAGAATAAGGAAGAGATTGAGATAAAACAGGACATAACAATATAACAATAGAGGTCAAAGCATGACTGTTTCAGCAACCTAGTGCTTCACCACCAAATAACCCGACTTAATAGTAGTTACCATAGTGTCTGTCTTTTTCCTTGAAATATTTGGATAAAACTTCATATACTATAGCTTCAAATATTTCCATATCAAGAAGCCCAGAATAAAGCCTTTCTAATTAATGAGTGAAAACTTTATAAGGCTTCAAGGCCACATAATGGGCAATCATGATTACCACATATTTTTATATATTTGAATCATTATTTACATTAGGGAAACTATTCAGTATTCACACATACAAGATTGATTTATTTCACTTATGAGTATGGTCTCAAGCTGCGCCCATTTATTGATAAATATCTCAAGTTTATCCTACTTTATAGCTGAATAATACTCCATTGTATAGAAATACCACAACTTTTTTATCCATTCCTCAATTGATGGACACTTGGGTTGTTTCCAAGATCTGGCGATTACAAATTGTGCTGCTATAAACATAGGTGCACATATATCACTGTGGTATGATGCTTTCAGTTGTTCTGGGAATATGCCTAGAAGTGGAATAGCTGGAATAAATGGGATTTCCAATCCCAACTTTTTGAGAAATCTCCAGACAGACCTCCACAAAGGCTGTACCAGTCTACACTTCCACCAACAGTGCAGAAGAGTTCCTTTTTCCCCACAGCCTCTCCAGCATTTGTTGTTGGTTTTCTTGATCCTGGCCATTCTTTCAGGAGTGAGATGGTATCTCAGTGTGGTTTTAATTTGCATTTCTCTAATGACCAATGATGATGAGCACTTTTTCATGTATTTATTTGCCATTTTCATTTCTTCATCTGAGAATTGCGTACTCATCTCAGATGCCCATTTTTGGATTGGATCTTTGAATTTTGGAGGTCTGAGGGTTTTTTTTTTTTAATTCTTTATATGTTTTAGACAAGAGTGCCTGGTCTGAGAGAGAGTTCACTAAAATCTTTTCCCAGTATGTGGGTTTTCTTTTCACTATGCTGGAGATTTCTTTTGACATGCAGAAAGTTTTTAATAAGAAGTGGTCCCAGTTATTGATTCTGGGAAGTATTTCCCTTGTGGTTTGAGTCCTGTTCATGAATTCTCTACTTACTCCTATGTCTCCAAGGTTTCTACTCAATTTGTCTTCCAATAGATTGAGTGTTTCTGTTTTAATATTCAGATCTTTGACCCATTTAGATTTTAATTTAGTACATGGTGATAGACATGGGTCTAGCTTCAGGTTTTGGCAAATGGAGAGCCAGTTTTTCCAGCACCATTTATTAAAGAGACTGTCGTTCTTCCAGTGAACCTGCTTGGCTCCTTTATCAAAGATAAGGTGGTTGAGTGTGTTTGTAGTTGTGGTTGTATCTTCTAATCTATTCCATTGTTCTTCGGCTCTGTTTTGATTCCAATACCATGTTGATTTTACTACTGTTGCTTTGTAGTATAACTTCAAGTCAGGGATTGTGATGCCTCCTGCTTTGTCTTTACTGCTTAGAATTGCCTTTGGGATTCTAGGTCTCTTCTGGTTCCAGATGAAATTTAGGAGTGATTTCTCTAGATCTATAAGGTATGTTGATGGTATTTCTATTGGGATTGCATTGAATCTGTATAACAGTTTTGGGAGAATGGCCATCTTCACAATGTTTGTTCTTCCTATCCATGAGCAAGTGATGTCTTTCCATTTTCTGAGATCATCTTCACTTTCCTTTTTCAGTGTATTATAATTTTCACTGTATAAGTCTTTCACTCCTTTCATAAGAGTAATTCCTAAATATTTCATTTTTTTGCTTGCTAATGTGAATAGTCCAGTTTCTCTTATTTCCCTCTCTGTGATTTTGTTGTTCATGTATAGGAATGCTATTGATTTCTGAGTATTGATTTTGTATCCAGCCACATTACTGAATTTATTTATTGTATCTAAGAGTCTTTCAATGGAGTTTAGGGGGTTTTCTATGTAGAGTATCATGTCATCTGCAAACAATGATAATTTAACTTCTTCTTTTCCTATCTTTACCCCTTTTATTTCTCTTTCTTGCCTAATTGCTCTGGCTAGTACTTCCAGTACTATATTAAATAGGAGTGGTGATAAAGGACATCCTTGTCTTGTGCCCAATTTTAAAGTAAAGGCTTTCAATTTTTGGCCATTTAGTATGATGCTGGTTGTTGGTTTGTCATAAATGGCCTTTATTATATTGAGGTAAAGACCATCTATTCCAAATTTCTGTAAAGTTCTTATCATGAATAAATGTTGGACCTTATCGAAGGCTTTTTCTGCATCTATAGAAATGATCATGTGATTCTTTTCTTTTGTCTTTATTGATATGGTGGATTACATTTATTGATTTGCGTATGTTGAACCATCCTTGCATTCCTGGGATGAATCCCACTTGGTCATGTTGTATAATCTTCTTGATGATTTGCTGGATCCTATTTGCCAATATTTTATTGAGGATCTTTGCATCTGTGTTCATTAGGGAGATCGGTCTATAGTTCGCTTTTTTATTTGGATCTTTCTCAGGTTTTGGTACTAGAGTAATATTTGCTTCCAGGAATGACTTAGGAAGGATTGCTTCCCTTTCAATTTCATTGAATAGTTTGAGGAGTGTCGGCATTAGGTCTTCTTTGTATTTCTTGTAGAATTCTGCAGTGAATCCATCTGGGCCTGGGCTCTTCTTGGTGGGTAAGGACTTAATTACATTTTCAATTTCATTAACAGAGATTGGGTTATTCAACAGTTTTACATCCTCTTGATCTAGCTTTGGTACTTCATATGCTTCTAAGAATCTGTCTATTTCTTCTGTGTTATCAAACTTTTGAGAGCAGAGGTTTCTGAAATAGGTTTGATGATCTTCTGTATTTCTATTGGGTCTTTAATGATTTCTCCTTTTTCATTTCTTATTGCATGATTTTGAGCTTTTTCTTCCCTTTTTTAAATAACGTTGGCTAGGGGCTTATCGATTTTATTTATTCTTTCAAAGAACCAACTCTTTGATTTGTTGATACTTTGGATTGTTTTCTTAGTCTCTATTGCATTGATTTCTGCTCTGATTTTTATAATTTCCTCTCTTCTTTTGGCTTTGGGCTTGACTTGCTCTTCTTTTTCTAGCTGTTTGAGTTGTAGCATCAAGTTACTTATTTGTGTTCGTTCTGTTTTCCTGATGTGGGAACTCAGTGCAATAAATTTTCCTCTCAGAACGGCTTTCATTGCATCCCACAGATTCCGGTAAGTTGTATCTGCATTTTCATTTTCTTTTAGGTATTGTTTAATTTCTTCTTTAATTTCTTCTGTGACCCACTGATTACTCAAGAGTTTGGTATTCAGTTTCCATGTGTTTGCGGGATTTTTGCAGTATCTTTTATCATTAATTTTGAATTTCAGAGCGCTATGATCTGATAACATGCAACGGATGATTTCAACTCTTTTGCATTTGCTTAAATATGTTCTGTGAGCTAATATATGGTCTATTTTAGAAAATGATCCGTGTACTGCTGAGAAGAATGTGTATTCTGATGTTGTTGGGTGGAACAATCTGTATATGTCTATCAAACCCATTTGTTCACAGGTGTGATTCAGTTCTGTTATTTCTTTGCTCATTTTCTGTCTGGTTGATCTGTCCCTTGGTGTCAATGGCGTATTAAGGTCTCCTGTTACGATTGTGTTACTGATAATTTGAGTTTTCATTTCTGTTAATAATTGTTTTATATAACTGGGTGCTCCGGAGTTTGGTGCATATATATTTAAGATAGTTATCTCTTCCTCTTGGAGTTTCCCCCTTATTAGTATGTAGTGACCTTCTTTGTCCTTTATGGTCATTGTTGGTTTAAAGTTCACATTGTCTGCAAACAGAATGTCTACTCCTGCCTTTTTTTGGATTCCTGCTGCATGAAGAATTGTTTTCCATCCTTTGACTTTCAGTCTGTGAGTATCCTTCTGGGTTAGATGGGTTTCCTGTAAACAGCATATGGTTGGATTTTGTTTCTTGATCCATTCTGCTAGTCTGTTTCTTTTGATTGGTGCATTGAGACCATTTACATTAATGGTTATTACTGTTAAATGCTGGTTAATTGTAGGAATGTTATCTCTCTGCTGTTGCATCTTTATCTTTCGGCTCTGTTTAATTATTTGCTTTGCTTAGTGGTTTTTTCCTTTGTGTATCTAAACTGTCTTTCAATATTTTTTGCAGGGTTGGTTTGGTGTTCATGAAGTTCTTCAGCTGTTCTTTGTCATGGAAGTATCGTATTTCACCATCTATTTTTAATGGTAGTTTTGCAGGATATATCAGTCTAGGTTGGAAATCATTTTGCTTTAGGATCTGGAATACTTCACTCCATGCTCTTCTTGACTTTATCGTTTGTGATGAGAAGTCTGCTGTGATTCTGATAGGTTTTCCTTTATAAGTGATCTGTCTTTTCTCTCTGACAGCTTTTAATATTCTATTCTTGTGTTGGATTTCTGGGATGGTGATTATTATATGTCTGGGTGTAGTTTTATTTTGGTTATGACTATTTGGAGTTCTATATGCTTCACTGATCCTGATGTCAGTTTCTGATCTCATGCTTGGGAATTTTTCAGCTATTACTTCTCTAAATATCCTCCTGACATCCTTCATGTTGTCTCCCTCTCTTTCATTAATCCCTATCATTCTTATGTTATTCTTCTTTGCATCGTCTTGCAGTTGTTGAATTGTTCTTTCCTGATTCCTTGTTATTTTCAAAAGATCTTTCCTTTCCTGTTCACTAGCTGCAATCCTGTCTTCAAGGTCTGAAATTCTATCTTCACTTTCATTAAGGCGGTTTTTACAACTTTCAGTGGAGTTTTTTATTTCCTGTATATCTCTGAGCCTCTGCATTATGTATTCCATTTGTTTCTTATATTGCTCGTCTAGGGATTTTATCTTTTTGTTTAGTTCCTCCAATTTTTTATGTGTGTTTTCTTTAGATATATTCAGAATCTCTTTCATTTCTTTTATCATTTCTTCTTTTATCTGGGAGATTATTTCAAGTTTGAATTTCTTTAAAGCTTCCTGGAGTTGCTTGTCAATTTCAGTAGCTATTGTGTCCGATATATGAGGTGGATGGGATATATTTTCTTCTATATACATCGCTCCTAGGGTTTCTTGAGATGGGCTGGAGGTTTGAGGTTGTAATTTGGTCTTTCGTTTTGTCATTTTCCTATATTTCTGTGTTTCAAGTGTTATTTGAAAGCTTCCTCAGGATCTGTTGAAAATCCCCTTCTATGTTTGCAGCTACTGAGACTCTGGCACCATGCTACCCCAAGCCATTGGGCCTTCAGAACCAATGGCCCTCCTCTGCTTGCTCAGAACTCCACAGTTCTAGACAAGCTGGGCCTCAGGGACACTGTGACCCCACCTGCCCCTTGGAAGCTCCACAGATCTTCAATCGCAGCCGGGTTAGGGTACTCACCACAGTCCGCAGTGCCTCAGGAACCTGCAATCCCTCCCTGCTTGCAGAGATATTCACAGTCTTCCAGACACACGGAGGGGCCGATGCAGGCACCCCAGATCCGCCCAGCTCCTCCTCTGCACACCGATGGCTAGGTGCGGCAGCAAAACGGGCTGGGGTCGGGGGATAGTGTGGCCCCACCCACCCGTCGAGAGTTCAGCTGTTCTCCAAGTGCAACCGGGATGGGGAGGCGGATGTAGAAGCCTCAAACCCACCTCTCCCCTTCACTGCATCTGGAAGCCTGGAGGGACCCAAACAGTCTGGGCTGAGATATCCACAGTCCTCCAGACACACAGAGAGGCCGATGCAGGCACCCCAGATCCGCCCAGCTCCTCCTCTGCACACTGATGGCCAGGTGCAGCAGCAAAACAGGCTGGGCTCGGGAGATAGTGTGGGCCCTCCCACCCATTGAAAGCTCAGCCGATCTCCAAGTGCAGCCAGGATGGGGAGGTGGATGTAGAGGCCTCTAACCCAATACTCCACTTCACTGCACCCAGCAGCTTGGAGGGTCCAGAACAGTCTGAGATTTGGGCAGAGTGTGCTGAGCACTCACCACAGGTCGCGGTGCCTCAGGAACCTGCGATCCCTCCCTGCTTGCAGAGATATTCACAGTCTTCCAGACACATGGAGGGGCTGATGCAGGCACCCCAGATCCGCCCAGCTCCTCCTCTGCACACCGATGGCTAGGCCCAGATGGACAGCTTTATTAGGAACCTAAAGTATGGATTTCAGCAGCCAAATGTTCCCCTAACATTCTTCTTTACTTCTTCCCTCTTTTCCTCAGTCTGCCACTCCGTTCTTGCCCTAATCTGCTTTTCATTCATGGATGTCTTACAAGCAAAGGTGCTGGGCTTGTCAGGATGGGCACTGGGCTCCAAACACTGGGCCTGCCTGTGTAGACAGCCATCTTCACCCTGGTGCTTTGCAGGGAGCAGGGGCTCAAAGTAGAGAATTGCCTGAGCCAGGGAAGAAGAGGTTCTCAGACAGATTCACAGAGGAGAAATTACATGTTCAACACAAAGCTATCTCTGGTAACCATTCTTGATCACCTGGTATTCTGTTTTTGCATCCTGTACTATATCCATCCTTCTGTCCTGACTTTGTTTTGCTTTGTTACATTTTTTTCTCCTCAAAAAAAGTTATAAGAACTGTGGGAGTAATAAAAGCCCAAAAGTGTAATTTTTATTGTAAAAAATAGAGGAAAAGAAAGTGATCTAAAGGATATAACTGCATGTATATTTAAGTGTGTAGGATAGAAAACCATATTGCTGAGTTTTGTTGGATCATTGAACAGAACTGTCTGCCATCTCACTGTATGAATGTGCACTTTATATGCTTTAATTTTGTAATTTGGACAACTGTTTCTAAGATGACAATATGTAATCTATTAACTAGTGATTACTTACTGCATTTTTTTCTTGATAGTCTGTATTACTTGTACCCTTTTACTGTTTTATTTTGTTTTTATTTTCTCTATTTAAATAAAAAGTGAACAATGACTATTATATTACCTCATTTTCCATAAAAAAGTTTATACTATCACACATATTAAAATCCAGTAATGTATAACATGATAGAGCCAATGAAAACAGAAGAACAAATGCATGGTAGGACTTCAAAGCAGGATGATATTAAATCAGAAATGGTTGTCATAATGTCTTGTCTTCTTCAAAATAGCTGTTCATATCATCACACACAAAAAAATCAAACAAAACAGAATAAAACCATTTCAACTAATGGATGAAAACAATATAAGGCTTCAAAGCAATGTAATTGGGACTCATGATTACCATAGAATCTTATGTACTCTTACCATTTCTTACAATAGGGAGACTATTCGGTATTTATTTATGTGAATTTGATTTACTTCGCTTATGAGTATGGTCTGAAGTGACTTTAATTTATTTATAAATATCTCAATGTGATCATTCATTATAGCTAAGTAGTACTCCATTGTATAAAAGTACCACATCTTTTTTTATCCGTTCCTCAGTTGATGGGCACTTAGGCTGTTTCCAAGATCTGACTATTACAAATTGGGCTGCTACAAACATGGAGGAACATATATCACTGTGATATGATGTTTTCAGTTCTTTTGGAATATGCCCAGAACTGGAATAGCTGGCTCAAAATGGAATTCTAATCCCAGCTTTATGAGTAACATCTAGACTGATTTTCACAGTGGTTGTACTGGTCCACACTGCCACCAGCAATGCAGAAGTATTCCTTTTTGAGCACAAACTCTCCAGAATTTGTTACTGGTGGTTGTCTTGATCCTTGCCATTCTTTCTGGAGTGAGATGGAATCTCAGTGTTGCTGCATTTCTTGAATGGGCAACGGTTTTGAACATTTTTTCATGTATTTATTTGTCATTTGTATTTCTTCATCAGTGAAATGTGTATTTATCTCAGATGCCAATTTTGGGGTTAGGGTTTTCAATATTGGGGGCCTGAATTTTTAAAATTCTTTACATGTTCTAGATAAAAGTCCTTTGAGGGACAGTTGACTAAGATTTTTTTCTGTTTGTGGTTTTACTTTTCATTCTGTTAGAGATTTCTTTTAACATGCAAAAACTTTTTAATAAGACAAGATCATTTTAGTAATATGGGGTTTGGGAAATATTTCCCATACAGTTTGGTTTTTCTTTTAATTATACTTAAAGAGAAAAAAAAAACAGAAAAAGGGTAGAAATAATACATGATTTTGAAAAAAATAAACACTAAGAAATCACTAGTTGATAAATTACATATTGTACTCTTAGAAATAGTTGTTCAAGTTACAAAAGTAAAGCATGCAAAGTGGATATTCAAACAGTGAAACTGCAAACAATTCTGTTCAATGATCCAACAAAAACTTAGTAATATGATTAACAATCCTACACATACAGGCAGTTGTATCTTTCAGAGCACTTTCTCCTCCTCTCTTTTTTACAACAGCAATTACACATTTTGGGTTTTATTACTCCTACAGTTCTTATTTCTATTTACACTGGAGACACAAAGTGATATTTATAAATATGATTCTTATTTATTTCACTTATGAGAATAGTCTCAAAGATGTCTCCATTTACCTAGGATGTCCTCAAGATCATCTTTTTTATAGATGAGTAATATTGCATTGTAAAAAAATACTACATCTTTCTCATCCACTCTGCTGTTGACACACATCATATTTGTTTCAAAATCGGGCTATTACAAATTATGCTGCTATGAACATGGGTGCACATACATCACTGTGATATGACTTTTTCAGTTTTTCTGGGAAAGTATCCAGAAGGGGAATAGCTGGATTGAATAGAACTTCCAATCCTAGTCTTCGGAGAATTCTCCATACTGATTTCCACAGTGGTTGCACCACTCTACACTGCAAACAACACTGGAGCAGTGTTCCTATTTCTCACAGCCTCGCCAAAATTTGTTATCGGTTGATTTCTTGATGGCAGCTATTTTTTCCAGAATGAGATGAAATCTCAAGGCTGTTTAAATTAGCATTTCTTGAATGACCAGTGATGATGAATATTGCATGCATTTATTTGTCATTTGTATATCTTCATCTGAGAACTGTGTGTTCATCTCAGATGCCCATTTTTGGAGACAGTCTTTGAATTTGGGGGGCTTGATGTTTTTCAATTATTTATAAGCTCTGGATATAAGTCCTTTATCTGAGGGGTTGCTGGCTGTAATTCTTTCCCATTCCTTGAGGTTTTTTCACTTTGTTGGTGATTTCTTTTGAAGTGCAGAACTTTTCAATAATATGAGATCCCAGTTGTTGATTCTTTGATGTGTTTCCCATGCAGTTTGCATTTTGTTCTTGAATACTATGACTAAACCTATGCCTTCAAGACTTCTCCCTAACCTGTCTTCCAGGAGATTTAGTGTTTCTGTTTTAATATTTAGGTCTTTGATACATTTGGACTTTAGTTTTATGCATGGTGATAGGAATGGATCCAGTTTCAGTCTTCGGCAAGTGGATAGCCAATTTCTTCAATACCATTTATTAAAGAGGCTATCCTTTTTCCAGTGAAAATGTTAGCCCCTTTGTCAAGTATCAACTGGCTGAGTGTCTTTGTAGTTGTGCTTGCATCTTCTAATCTGTTCCACTGATCCTCAGGTCTATTTCTTTGCCAGTACCATTCTGATTTTTTTTACTGTGGCTTTGTAGTATAATTTCAAGTCAGGAATTGAGATTCTTCCCCTTGCCTTTGTTGCCCAGAATTACCTTTGCTATTCTAGGTTTCTTCTGTTTCTAAATGAATTTTAGCAGTGCTTTCTCTAGATCTGTGAGGTTAATGGTATTTTGTTTGGACTTGTGTTAAATCTGTATAACAGTTTTGAGAGTATGGATATTTTCAAAATGATAGTTCTTCCTAGTCAAGAGCAAGGAATATCCTTCCATTTTCTAATATCCTCTTCAACCTCCTTTTTCAGCACAGAATAATTTTCAGCATATAGGTCTTTTACATTCTTAGTTAGGGTGAGTCCTAAGTATTTCATTTTTTAAGATGCTATTGTGAAGGGCGATATTTCCATAGTTTCTCTCCTGGTGAGTTTTCTGTTTGTGTACAAGAATGATATTGATTTTTGAGCAGTGACTTTGTATCCAGCAGCACTGTTGAATTTGTTTATTTCCTCTAATAGTCTTTTAATGGGGTTTTTTGGGTTGTCTATTCAGAGTACCATGACATCTGCAAATAATGAAAATTTACCTTCTTCCTTTCCTGTCTTTATTTCTTTTATTTCTCTCTTTTGTCTGATTGCCCTGGAGAGTGTTTCCAGAACTATATTGAATAGGAGTGGTGATAGGGAACATTCTTGTCTCGTTCCTGATTTTAAAGTGAAAGCTTTCAGTTTTTGTCCATTTAGTATAATGTGTGCTGGAATCTGGGGAGCTGAGGCCACATGAGTTGAGTTCCAGCACATCAGCGCAGGCTTGGGGAGAGATTAAGATCATTGCTCCCATGGTTAATTGCCCTCCCAGCTTTCAGCCACACTAGACTAGGCTATACAGGTTTCACGAGGTCTAAACTGTTGTGGGCCCAGGGGATGTTTAAGATCATCACTCCCAGCAGATAAGTGCCTGCAGAGCTTCCAGACACACTGGATAAGCACCAGAGGTTTCCCGGGCTGACTAGACCATGCCCAGTGATCTACATTCAAGCAGGGGAGCTGAGGGCATGCAAGATGAATTCCAATGCATCACAACTAGCCTTGCGAGAGCTTGGGACAATCACCCACAGTAGTTAGTTGCCCTCCCAGTTTCCTGGAACACCACAAGTGGCATGGGATGTCATGCAGGCCTGACTAGACAACTAACAACCTGCATTCAGGCCCAGTAGCCGAGGGCATAGGAGGCAATTTCCAACAAACCCGGGGGAAGCTTTGCAACATCACATGAAAGACAGAAATATAGGAAAATGACAAGATAAAAGATCAAAATGCAGTCTCAAATCTCCCAAGAAAGATTAGGAACCATGTACATAGAAAACAATATAAGCCATACACCTGAAATACAAGAA
This sequence comes from Cavia porcellus, assembly GCF_034190915.1. NCBI lineage: Eukaryota > Metazoa > Chordata > Mammalia > Rodentia > Caviidae > Cavia > Cavia porcellus. The sequence goes on along the minus strand of NW_026947486.1, from coordinate 28,339,380 downwards.
ATAATAGCAACTGTAATAAAGAAGGAAGTCTTGTAACCTGTAAAGGAATTCATATTAGAAATAATATCCCAGGTAAAAAAAAAGAAATGATAAAAATAATAAAAGAAATGCTGAAAACATCTAAAGAAGACACAATTTAAAAATTAGAGGAATAATGCAAAAAGATAGAATTCCTGGAAGAACAATACAAGAAGAAAAAAAACAGAATACATGAAGCAGAATCAAAGAGATATATAGGAAATCAAAAAGTCCATTGAACATTATCAAAACCACCTCCATGAAAGGGAAGATAGAATTTCAAACCTCAAAGACAAGATTGCAGCCAGTGAACAGGAACAAAAAGATCTTTCAAAAATAACAAGGAATATGGAAAGAACAATTCAACAGCTTCAAGATGATGCAAAGAAAAACAACATAAGATTGATAGGGTTACGGAAAAAGAAGGGGACAACCCAAATGATACAAAGGGGCTATTTACAGAAGTAATAGCTGAAAATTTCCCAAACATGAGGATGGAAACTGACTGACATATGGATTAGTGAAGCATATATAACTCTAAATAGCCATAACTAGAAAAAAAAACTATACCCAGACATACACCATCCAAGAAATCCAATATAAAATAGAATATTAAAAGCTGTGAGAGAGAAAAGGAAAACCTAGCAGAATTACAGCAGACTTCTCAATACAACAAGTGAAGTCAAGAAGAGCACGCAATGAAGTATTTTAGACCCTAAAGGCAAATGACTTCCCACCTAGACTGATGTACCCTACAAAATTGTCCTTCAAAATGAATGGAGAGACAAGGTACTTCCATGACAAAGAATAGCTGAAGAACTTCATGATGACCAAACCAACCTTGCAAAGAATACTGAAAGACTGTCTAGATACTCACAGGAAAAGAACACTAAGCAAGGGAGAAAATTTAACAGAATGGAAAGGTAAAGATACAACAGCAGAAACGTAAAATGTCAACAATAAACCAAAATATAACAGTTGCAGTCATTAATGTAAATGGTCTCAATTCACAATTAAAAGAAAGTGGGAGTAACTATTCTGTTTGCAGACAATGTGACCTTCAAACCAAGAATTATCTGAAGAGATAAAGAAGGTCACTAAATACTAGTTAGGGCCAAACTTCAACAGGAAGACATAACAATCTTAAATATATACACAACAAATTCCAGATCACACAGCTATACAAAGCAAATATTAATAGAAATAAAAAATCAAATAAGCAATAAAAACAATTATAACAGGAAACTTTAACACACCATTGACAATGGGACAGATCAACCAGAGAGAAAATCAGCAAAGAAATAACAAAATGGAATCATGACTGTGAACAAATGGACTTGATAGAGGTATACAGAGCATTCTATACAGCAACATCAGAATAAACATTCTTCTCAACAGTACATGGGACATTTTCCAAAACAGACCACATACCAGACCACAGAACACATTTAAGTAATTGCAAAAGAATTGAAATTATCCCATGCATGTTATCAGATCATAGCACCATGAAACAAGAAATTAATGAGAAAATAACTACAAAAGCTCAACAAATACATTAAAATTGAATAATACAAAATTGAGCAATCAGTGTGTCACAGAGGAAATTAAAGAAGAAATTGAACCATACCTACAAGCAAACTAAAATACAAATACAACTTACTGGATCCTGTGGGATGCAATGAAAGCTGTCCACAGAGGAAAATTTATTCCATTGAGTTCCCACATCAGGATAACAGAATAAACACAAATAAACAAATTGATGCAACACCTCAAACATATAGAAAAAGAAGAGCAAGTCAAATCCAAAGCCAAAAGAATGGAGGAAATTATAAAATTATGAGCAAAAATTAATGCAATAGAGATTAAGAAAACAATCCAAAGAATCAATGAATCAAAGAGTTGGTTCTTTCAAAGCATAAATAAAATTGATAAGCCTCTAGCCAACTTTATTTCAAAAAAGAAAAGAAAAAGCTCAAATTAATGCAAAAAGAAATGAAAAAGGTGAAATAACTGTATACGGCTGTGGAAATACAGAAGATCATCAAGAACTATTTCAAAAACCTCTATTCTCATAGGTTCAATAACACAGAAGAAATGAACAAATTCCTAGAAATGAAGTAACAAAGCTGAGTCAAGAAGATGCAAAACTGCTGAATAACCCAATTTCTATTAATGAAATTGAACATGTGCTTAAGTCCTTACCTAATAAGAAGAGGCCAGGCAGAGATGGATTCACTGTGGAATTCTACAAGAAATAACAAAGAGGGCTTAATGCCAACACTCTTCAATGAAACTGAAAGGGAATCAATTCTTCCTAAGTCATTCCTGGTCTTCCTAAGTCATTTGGTACTCTAGTACCAAAACCTGAGAAAGACCCAACTAAAAAAGAGAATTACAGTCCAATCTCCCTAATGCACATAGATGCAAACATTCTCAACAAAATAATAGCAAACAGGATGTAGCAAATCATCAAGAAGATTATACACATGACCATGAAGGATTCATTCCAGGCATGAAGGGATGGTTCAACATACATAAATAAATAACTGCAATTCTACATACCAAGAGAGCCAAAAATAAGAATCATATAATAATTTCTATACATGCAGAAAAAGTTAGTAATAAGGTCAAACACTCATTCATGTTAAGAACCTTTACAGAAACTTGGAATGGATGGTCTTTACTTCTATATGATAAAGCCATCTGTGACAAACCAACAGCCAGTATCATATTAAATGGTCAAAAACTGAAAGCATTCACCTTAAAATAAGGTATAAGACAAGGATGTTCCTTATAACCACTCCTATCCAACATAGTACTGGAAATATTAGGCAGAGGCTGCCGCGCCTGGCCACAGGTCTGCAGAGGAGGAGCTGGGCAGATCTGGGGTGCCCTCACTGGCCTCTCTGCGTGTCTGGAGGACTCTGGATTTCTGCGCCCAGACTGCTGGAGTTCCCTCAGGCTTCCAGGTGCAGTGAAGGAGAGAGGTGGGTTTAAGGCTTCCACATCAGCCTCCCCATTCCCGGCTTCATTTGGAGACCTGCTGAGCTCCCAATAGGTGGGCTGGCCCACACTACCAGCCTAGCCCAGCCTGTTTAGCTGCCGCGCCTGGCCACAGGTCTGCAGAGGAGGAGCTGGGCAGATCTGGGGTGCCCTCACTGGCCTCTCTGCGTGTCTGGAGGACTCTGGATTTCTGCGCCCAGACTGCTGGAGTTCCCTCAGGCTTCCAGGTGCAGTGAAGGAGAGAGGTGGGTTTAAGGCTTCCACATCAGCCTCCCCATTCCCGGCTTCATTTGGAGACCTGCTGAGCTCCCAATAGGTGGGCTGGCCCACACAACCAGCCTAGCCCAGCCTGTTTAGCAGCCGCGCCTGGCCATAGGTCTGCAGAGGAGGAGCTGGGCAGATCTGGGGTGCCCTCACTGGCCTCTCTGCGTGTCTGGAGGACTCTGGATTTCTCTGCAACCAGGGAGGGTGTTGGGAGCCGCGTCTGTGATAGCTCGCCTTGCGCGGCGGACGTGCGGCCTGTGGTAAAGAGCAAAGCCTGAGGTAGATTACCCCTCCCATCGAATATGTTAGTTTCCTGCTTACCGCGTAAACAACCCGCTCAACAATATAGTCTGCCTGGCAACTGATGATGTTAGCCAATCAGCTTGCCTTGCTTACTTTAACATGATTGGACACTGTACCCGTATATATACCGGTGCCACCCCTGGGCGGAAGAAGAAGCCAGGTAGAAGCCCGGAAGTAGAAGCCCAGAAGGAGCCGCGGAGAGCGGACCGGTAGAGGCTTCGGAGCGAAGCCCGGAAGGAGCCGCGGGGAGCGGACCAGAGGAGGCTTCGGCTGGGAGCGATCCCAGGGCAGGCTGTACGGAGAAGGAAAATAAAAAGAAAAGGTTGTCCACTACCAGACTTTGTCGTGTGTCCTTCCTGCCGGCCGGGAGCGGGCATCGACATTTGGTGGCCCGTACGGGGACTGATCACCCCCGAGACGTGGAAGTGGACAACGCTCCAGTACAGAGCTGTGAGACAGGTGAGTTGGGGATAAGCCTGGGCTCTGGGTGGCGCGCACCTACAGGGCTTTTAGACTCCCCTCAGGCTCACGCGTAAGTGGCGGATTCCTTGGGCCTCACGCGGTGAGTAACATATTAAAAGATGGGAAACATGTTAGGTAGCAACACTAAGAGCGAGGGTGGTTGTGGAGAAAGCTCTCAAGAGCTTACAAAAGTACGCAGGGTATCTGAGCAGGCCCAGTCAGGGAGCTCCCGAGAGGGGTCCGTCAAGGGGAACAAGGATGCTAAGGAGGAGGACGGGGCTCTAGCCTCGGAGTCGTCTGACTCCGAGGACGAGGGAAAGTTGAATGGCAAGGAGGCCAAAGAGACCAGCTGTCAGGAGCCTAAATCGCTCAATAAGGAGTCGCAGGGTTCTTTTCCAGCGTTGCCCCGCGAATTGCGCTCTGCTCAACCTGGTCTGTGGAGGAGTAGAGAGCTCCTGAGCGCTCCCAGGCGCGAGAGGGAGGCGAAGCCTTCCGCCCCACCTTGGGGGCCGTTTCCGGAGGCGATTCCTCGCCACGAGGCGGCCGCCTGGGAGCTCTCTCCCCTTTCGCCAGAACAGGAAGTGATGCACGGGCCCCCATTTTCCGCCCAATCACGGCCGCTGTCTTATGCTCCGCCGCCGGCGGGTCGGTATTTTTACAGGCGGCTTTGGCAGGGGGGACGCTTGTCTCATGAGGTACATCCACCTGGGATAGATAGTGGCCCCTACGGGATATTTCCTGTACAAGTAGCTATGGGCCAGGGACGCAATGTATGGGAGCCTTTTGAGATAAAGCAGATTAGAGAACTTAAAAATGCAGTTACAACCTTTGGGCCGACTGTGCCTTACACCATTGCCATGCTGGAGAATCTGTCTTCTGGGCCCCTCACCCCCGCGGACTGGATTCAGCTGGCAAAGGCGTGTCTGCCCTCGGGCAGTTACCTGGATTGGCGAGCCTGGTACGCAGAGTTCTCTGCAGAGCAGGCTGAGAGAAACGCCAATCGGGGAAACCGGGGGTGGAACAAGGAAATGCTTATGGGAGAAGGTCGGCACGCTGATGACCAGACCCAGTTCCCCGGCGCTGTCTATGAACAAATCAATGCCATAGGGCTCCGCGCCTGGAAACAGGTAAGTGGTGCCGGAACTGCCTCCTTGTGTCTTTCAAAAATAATTCAGGGTACCACAGAGCCATTTGTTGACTTTGTGGCCCGAATGCAAGATGCTGCCGATAAGATATTTCCTGATCCGGGAGTGGCTCAACCGCTGGTAAGACAGCTGATTTTTGAGCAATGTACAAAGGAGTGCAAGGCAGCGATAGCTCCTCATAAGAACAAGGACCTCAACGCCTGGATTAGGATATGCAGAGAGATAGGGGGGCCGCTCTCCAACTCGGGAGTGGCTGCTCTCCTGGCCGCGGCTGTACAGCAGAGGGGACCTCGCGGGTTAGAAGGGGAATGTAAGGCTAAAGGGTGTTTTGCCTGCGGGGAGCCAGGACACATTAAACGTCATTGCCCAAACAATGCAGATGCTAGGCCTCGCCCTAGGAATGAAGAACCATATGTTTGTGGGCGATGCAAAAAGGGATCACACAAAGCTGAGGAGTGTAGGTCGGTCTTTGATGCTCAGGGCAACCGTATTTGTGGACAAGATGCTAGAGAGCCAAAAAACGGCCAGAGGGGGCCCCCTTCACAGGCGGGCCCCCGCCCCAGAGACAGGACAGCTCAGGATGGCAGCCTTCAACAAGGGCCACCCCTGGGTCAGCAGGTGTGGACCTCAGTGTCGCCTCCAGACTTATACAGAAGGTCACCATTAGGACGGATGGCGTTAGGACCCTAAATGACATGCAAAAGCTATTGGGAGACATTAATTGGATTAGGCCATATTTACATATACCAAATTCAGATCTCAAACCCCTGTTCGACCTTCTGAAGGGAGACCCAGATATAGCCTCCCACAGGAGGCTCACTCCTGAGGCAAGAGCTGCCTTACAGAGAGTGGAAAAAGCCTTAGGTGGGGCTACCTTACACAGAATTGAACCAGGGCGACCCTTTGATGTCTGTTTGCTACAGACTAGTTTACAGCCTACAGCGGTGATTTGGCAGAAAGGACCACTACTGTGGATACACCCTAAGGTCTCACCTGCAAAAGTCATAGAGCATTACCCGGAGGCAGTCGCTTCATTGGCCCTTGAAGCGCATGATAGAGCTGTCCAACATTTTGGCTCAGGACCACAAGCCATCCGAGTACCCTATACTGCCAGCCAGATCAAGACCCTGGCTGCCTGCATAGATACCTGGGCCATTCTGAGATGTGTTTTCCATGGGGATATAAACAATCAATACCCTAAAGACCCTATCTTGTCATTTGTCACTCAGCACCCTATAATTTTTCCAAAGGTTACTGCCTCTGAGCCATTAGTCCCAGCAACTACAATATACACAGATGGCTCCAAGACGGGGATAGGCGCCTATGTGATCCTAGGCAAGCCCCCGGTTACCATACAATTTAAACCAGATCAGCCTCAGGTGGTAGAACTGCAGATCGTTAAAATGATTCTTGAACGGTTCTCAGAAGCCATTAACATTGTCTCCGATTCTAGGTATGTGGTCAATGCTATGCAAGTGCTTGAGACTGCCAGTTTAATTAGATCCACTTCCACAGTGGCTGGACTGTTCCTGTCTATCCAGACATTGCTTCAGAACAGACACCATAAGGTCTTCACCACCCACATAAGAGCACATACATCCCTGCCAGGGCCCATGGCACAGGGGAATGCGGCTGCTGACACTGCCACTCGCCCGTTATGGATTTTTACCTTACTAACACCAATCGAGCGAGCCCGTGCCTTCCATGATAAGTTTCATGTTAATGCCAGGACACTAGCAAACCATTTCCATGTTTCCAGAGCAGATGCATGAGATATCGTGCGACTATGTGACTCCTGTGCCACATACAAACCTGCCATACCGATGGGAGTAAACCCTCGAGGTTTGATCCCTGGTGATGTTTGGCAGATGGACATCACACATATACAGGAGTTTGGGACTCTTAAATATGTTCATGTTTCCACAGACACCTGTTCTCACGTCATATTTGCAACAGCAGAAACAGGTGAAAAAGTGTCTAATGTGATCAATCATTGCCTGGCAGCTTGGGCCGCATGGGGCAAACCAAAAATATTAAAAACTGATAATGGACCAGCCTATATAGGCAAAGCCTTCAATGAGTTCTGCAAAATGATGGAGGTTCAATTAAAACATGGTATCCCATACAATCCCCAAGGTCAAGGAATCATTGAGAGGGCTCATAGAAGCCTCAAAGAAATTTTACAAAAACAAAAAGGGGGAGTAGGCCAAGGCCTGGCCCCAAAGGCACGATTATCCATGGCACTATTCACACACAATTTTTTAAATTTAAATAATGATAATCGCTCCCCAGCCGTGGAGCACTGCAACCCTTCCCCCAACCATAAAGGGTGGGTGAAGTGGAAAGATGTCCTGACGGGACAATGGATGGGCCCGGATCCAGTGGTCAGCTGGAACCGAGGCGCGGTTTGTGTTTTCCCACAGGAACCGGGACGAGAACCACTGTGGATACCGGAGAGACTGACACGGGCAACAAAGCCCTCGACTGAAGATCAGACCTGCCCTACTGGAGATCCATCACAGACCAACCAATAAGATGAATAGAAATAGCGGTAGCCCGAAATGGACAAGAAGATCCTCAGGCATATGCATGGCTTGCTCAATTGGCCCACGACCGAGTCTAGATATGGCGGGCATCCCTCATTCTCCTCCATAAGGTGACAATACACAGCAGGGTAGGTGAGTCAATGATGGGTAAGAGCGTGCCTCCCCAGCACGACTCGACCTAAGCCAGGCCCTACCCCATCCTGCACGTAAGCCGCTGGACTGTTAGATGCTGCCCAGGTCTAAATTTCTCTCCGAGGGGATTTCTTTACGGAGAGGAAATGAGTGCAAGCTTGTGTGCATCCAGGTTCCGTCCAGTTTGTGCCTGGCCCTAGAAAAAGGACGAGGGCCTCAGGGCCTTGGCAGACCATGGCATGGCCAACCAGGGTCTAAGCCAAGGACCTACGGTGGACCTACACATAGGGCATAAGCCTCTGCACCCAGTCCAGGAAGGGCTACGATGCGCACATTCATAAAAAATAAAATAGGGGGAGATGTTGGGAGCCGCGTCTGTGATAGCTCGCCTTGCGCGGCGGACGTGCGGCCTGTGGTAAAGAGCAAAGCCTGAGGTAGATTACCCCTCCCATCGAATATGTTAGTTTCCTGCTTACCGCGTAAACAACCCGCTCAACAATATAGTCTGCCTGGCAACTGATGATGTTAGCCAATCAGCTTGCCTTGCTTACTTTAACATGATTGGACACTGTACCCGTATATATACCGGTGCCACCCCTGGGCGGAAGAAGAAGCCAGGTAGAAGCCCGGAAGAAGAATCCCAGAAGGAGCCGCAGAGAGCGGACCGGTAGAGGCTTCGGAGCGAAGCCCAGAAGGAGCCGCGGGGAGCGGACCAGAGGAGGCTTCGGCTGGGAGCGATCCCAGGGCAGGCTGTACGGAGAAGGAAAATAAAAAGAAAAGGTTGTCCACTACCAGACTTTGTCGTGTGTCCTTCCTGCCGGCCGGGAGCGGACATCGACAGGAGGGTACACAGGTTCCTGAAGCACTGCGGCCTGTGGTGAGTACCCTAACCCGGCTGCGATTGAAGAACTGTGGAGCTTCCAAGGGGCAGGTGGGCGCACAGTGTCCCTGAGGCCCAGCTTGTCTGGAACTGCGGAGTTCTGAGCAGGCAGAGGAGGGCCACTGGTTCTGTAGGCCTAATGGCTTGGAGTAGCGCGGCGCCAGAGTCCCAGTAGCTCCAAACATAGAAGGGGATTTTCAACAGATCCTGAGGAAGCTTTCAAGTAACACTTGAAACACAGAAATATAGGAAAATGACAAAACGAAAGACCAAATTACAACCTCAAACCTCCAGCCCATCTCAAGAAACCCTAGGAGCGATGTATATAGAAGAAAAATATATCCCATCCACCTCATATATCGGACACAATAGCCACTGAAATTGACAAGCAACTCCAGGAAGCTTTAAAGAAATTCAAACTTGAAATAATCTCCCAGATAAAAGAAGAAATGATAAAAGGAATGAAAGAGATTCTAAATATATCTAAAGAAAACACAGATAAAAAATTGGAGGAACTAAACAAAAAGATAGAATCCCTAGACGAGCAATATAGGAAACAAACAGAATACATAATGCAGATGCACAGAGATATACAGGAAATAAAAAAACTCCACTGAAAGTTGTAAAAACCGCCTTAATGAAAGTGAAGATAGAATTTCAGACCTTGAAGACAGGATTGCAGCTAGTGAACAGGAAAGGAAAGATCTTTTGAAAATAACAAGGAACCAGGAAACAACAATTCAACAACTGCAAGACGATGCAAAGAAGAATAACATAAGAATGATAGGGATTAATGAAAGAGAGGGAGACAACATGAAGGATGTCAGGAGGATATTTAGAGAAGTAATAGCTGAAAATTTCCCAAGCATGAGATCAGAAACTGACATCAGGATCAGTGAAGCATATAGAACTCCAAACAGTCATAACCAAAATAAAACTACACCCAGACATATAATAGTCACCATCCCAGAAATCCAACACAAGAATAGATTATTAAAAGCTGTCAGAGAGAAAAGACAAATCACTTATAAAGGAAAACCTATCAGAATCACAGCAGACTTCTCATCACAAACGATAAAGTCAAGAAGAGCATGGAGTGAAGTATTCCAGATCCTAAAGCAAAATGATTTCCAACCAAGACTGATATATCCTGCAAAACTATCATTCAAAATAGATGGTGCAATACGATACTTCCATGACAAAGAACAGCTGAAGAACTTCATGAACACCAAACCAACCCTGCAAAAAATATTGAAAGACAGTTTAGATACACAAAGGAAAAAACCACTAAGCAAAGCAAATAATTAAACAGAACCGAAAGATAAAGATGCAACAGCAGAGAGATAACATTCCTACAATTAACCAGCATTTAACAGTAATAACCATTAATGTAAATGGTCTCAATGCACCAATCAAAAGAAACAGACTAGCAGAATGGATCAAGAAACAAAATCCAACCATATGCTGTTTACAGGAAACCCATCTAACCCAGAAAGATACTCACAGACTGAAAGTCAAAGGATGGAAAACAATTCTTCATGCAGCAGGAATCCAAAAAAAGGCAGGAGTAGCCATTCTGTTTGCAGGCAACGTGAACTTTAAACCAACAATGACCATAAAGGACAAAGAAGGTCACTACATACTAATAAGGGGAAAACTCCAAGAGGAAGAGATAACTATCTTAAATATATACGCACCAAACTCCAGAGCACCCAGTTATATAAAACAATTATTAACAGAAATGAAAACTCAAATTATCAGTAACACAATTGTAACAGGAGACCTTAATACACCACTGACACCAAGGGACAGATCAACCAGACAGAAAATGAGCAAAGAAATAACAGAACTGAATCACACCTGTGAACAAATGGGTTTGATAGACATATACAGAATGTTCCACCCAACAACATCAGAATACACATTCTTCTCAGCAGTACATGGATCATTTTCTAAAATAGACCATATATTAGCTCACAGAACATATTTAAGCAAATGCAAAAGAGTTGAAATCATCCCTTGCATATTATTGGATCATAGGGCTCTGAAATTAGAAATTAATGACAAAGGATACTGCAAAAATTCCGCAAACACATGGAAACTAAATAACACACTCTTGAGTAATCAGTGGGTCACAGAAGAAATTAAACAATACCTAAAAGAAAATGAAAATGCAGATACAACTTACCGGAATCTGTGGGATGCAATGAAAGCCGTTCTGAGAGGAAAATTTATTGCACTGAGTTCCCACATCAGGAAAACAGAACGAATACAAGTAAATAACTTGATGCTACACCTCAAACAGCTAGAAAAAGAAGAGCAAGTCAAGCCCAAAGCCAAAAGAAGAGAGGAAATTATAAGAATCAGAGCAGAAATCAATGCAATAGAGACTAAGAAAACAATCCAAAGAATCAACGAATCAAAGAGTTGGTTCTTTGAAAGAATAAATAAAATCGATAAGCCCCTAGCCAACCTTATTAAAAAAAGGAAAGAAAAAGCTCAAATTCATGCAATAAGAAATGAAAAAGGTGAAATCACTACAGACCCAATAGAAATACAGAGGATCATCAACACCTATTTCGAAAACCTCTACTCTCAAAAGTTTGATAACACAGAAGAAATAGACAGATTCTTAGAAGCATATGAAGTACCAAAGCTAGATCAAGAGGATATAAAACTGTTGAATAACCCAATCTCTGCTAATGAAATTGAGAATGTAATTGGGTCCTTGCCCACCAAGAAGAGCCCAGGCCCAGATGGATTCACTGCAGAATTCTACAAGAAATATAAAGAAGACCTAATGCCGACACTCCTCAAACTATTCAATGAAATTGAAAGGGAAGCAATCCTTCCTAAGTCATTCCTGGAAGCAAATATTACTTTAGTACCAAAACCTGAGAAAGACCCAACTATAAAAGAGAACTATAGACCGATCTCCCTAATGAACACAGATGCAAAAATCCTCAATAAAATATTGGCAAATAGGATCCAGCAAATCATCAAGAAGATTATACACCATGACCAGGTGGGATTCATCCCAGGAATGCAAGGATGGTTCAACATACGCAAATCAATAAATGTAATCCACCATATCAATAAAGCCAAAAATAAGAATCACATGATCATCTCTATAGATGCAGAAAAAGCCTTCGATAAGGTCCAACACTTATTCATGATAAGAACTTTACAGAAAATTGGAATAAATGGTCTTTACCTCAATATAATAAAGGCCATTTATGACAAACCAACAGCCAGCATCATACTAAATGGCCAAAAATTGAAAGCCTTTACTTTAAAATCGGGTACAAGACAAGGATGTCCTTTATCACCACTCCTATTTAATATAGTACTGGAAGTACTAGCCAGAGCAATTAGGCAAGAAAGAGAAATAAAAGGGGTAAAGATAGGAAAAGAAGAAGTTAAATTATCATTGTTTGCAGATGACATGATACTCTACATAGAAGACCCCCTAAACTCCATTGAAATACTCTTAGATACAATAAATAAATTCAGTAATGTGGCTGGATACAAAATCAATACTCAGAAATCAATAGCATTCCTATACACGAACAACAAAATTACAGAGAGGGAAATAAGAGAAACTGGACTATTCACATTAGCAAGCAAAAAAATGAAATATTTAGGAATTACTCTTACGAAAGAAGTGAAAGACTTATACAGTGAAAATTATAATACACTGAAAAAGGAAATTGAAGATGATCTCAGAAAATGGAAAGACATCCCTTGCTCATGGATAGGAAGAACAAACATTGTGAAAATGGCCATTCTCCCAAAACTGTTATACAGATTCAATGCAATCCCAATAGAAATACCATCAACATACCTTATAGATCTAGAGAAATCACTCCTAAATTTCATCTGGAACCAGAAGAGACCTAGAATCGCAAAGGCAATTCTAAGCAGCAAAGACAAAGCAGGAGGCATCACAATCCCTGACTTGAAGTTATACTACAAAGCAACAGTAGTAAAATCAACATGGTATTGGAATCAAAACAGAGCTGAAGATCAGTGGAATAGATTAGAAGATACAACCACAACTACGAACACACTCAACCACCTTATTTTTGATAAAGGAGCCAAGCAGGTTCACTGGAAGAACGACAGTCTCTTTAATAAATGGTGCTGGAAAAACTGGCTCTCCATTTGCAGAAAACTAAAGCTAGACCCATGTCTATCACCATGTACTAAATTAAAATGTAAATGGGTCAAAGATCTGAATATTAAAACAGAAACACTAAATCTATTGGAAGACAAAATAGGTAGAAACCTTGGAGACATAGGAGTAGGTAAAGAATTCATGAACAGGACTCAAACCGCACGGGAAATACTTCCCAGAATCAATAACTGGGACTACTTCTTATTAAAAAGTTTCTGCATGTCAAAAGAAATCTCCAGCATAGTGAAAAGAAAACCCACAAACTGGGAAAAGATTTTAGTGAACTCTCTCTCAGACAAGGGCCTCTTGTCTAAAACATATAAAGAATTAAAGAAACTCAGACCTCCGAAATTCAAAGATCCAATCCAAAAATGGGCATCTGAGATGAATATGCAATTCTCAGATGAAGAAATGCAAATGGCAAATAAATACATGAAAAAATGCTCATCATCATTGGTCATTAGAGAAATGCAAATTAAAACCACACTGAGATACCATCTCACTCCTGAAAGAATGGCCAGGATCAAGAAAACCGACAACAAATGCTGGAGAGGCTGTGGGGAAAAAGGAACTCTCCTGCACTGCTGGTGGGAGTGTAGACTGGTACAGCCTTTGTGGAGATCTGTCTGGAGATTTCTCAAAAAGTTGGGACTGGAAATCCCATTTATTCCAGCTATTCCACTTCTAGGCATATTCCCAGAAGAACTGAAAGCATCATACCACAGTGATATATGTGCACCTATGTTTATAGCAGCACAATTTGTAATCGCCAGATCTTGGAAACAACCCAAGTGCCCATCAACTGAGGAATGGATAAAAAAGTTGTGGTATTTCTATACAATGGAGTATTATTCAGCTATAAAGAAGGATCACATTGAGATATTTATCAATAAATGGGCACAGCTTGAGACCATACTCATAAGTGAAATAAATCAATCTCGCATGTGTGAATACCGAATAGTTTCCCTAATGTAAGTAATGATTCAAATATATAAAAATATGTGGTAATTATGATTCCCCATTAGGTGGCCTTGAAGCCTTATAAAGTTTTCACTCATTAATTAGAAAGGCTTTATTCTGGGCTTCTTGATATGAAAATATTTGAAGCTAGAGTATATGAAGTTTTACCCAAATATTTCAAGGAAAAAGACACTATGGTAACTACTATTAAGTCAGCTTATAAGGTGGTGAAGTACTAGGTTATTGAAACAGTCATGCTGTGACCTCTATTGTTATATTGTTATGTCCTGTTTTATCTCAATCTCCCCCTTATTGTTTCAAAAAAAATTATTTAGTCATTTCTTATGTTTGTCTTAATTAAAGAAAAAATTCAAAAAAATTAGGATATATAAATAGTAACTCTTTTCGATTTCCTATTAACTTGTTTTGAAGTCCTGTAGTACTCCCACGATCTTGTTTTGACTGATTAGACTCTGTTCCATTCTATATGATAGTATCAAGTTTGAAGACATAGGCAACTACTTTGAAGACAATAAGATTCACTAAGATACCCATTCTGGTTTGACTATTGTCTTCTTTGGAAGTCCTGTAATGTTTACAACGCCTAAGTTTTATTGGTCTTGTTCTCTACTGTTCTGTCCAACTTTATAATATCTAATAAGATAGACAATTCTTTTTAAGGAAACAAGGGACAACGTTGATAACCATTGTTGATAAACTTGTACTCTGTTCTACACCATGTTCTACGTCTATCCTTGGTATTGACTGACAGCTTTGTTTTGCCATATTTGACTGTATTCTTCCCCCCCCCAAAGAAAGTAATAAGCACTAAGGAGTAATAAAATCCAAGATTTGTAAATTTTGTTGTAAAAAAGAGAGGGAAAAAAAAAAAGAAATGGAGCTCTAACGGATATAACAGCAAGTGTGTTTGGGGGTGTTAAATAGCTGACTTTATCAATGTTTTTGGAACACTGAACACAGCTGTTTGCAGTCTCCCTGTTTGAATGTCCAACTTGTGTTCTTTGATACTGTGATTTAAGGAACTATTTTCAAGAAAATAGTGTGTAATCTACTAGCAGGTAATTTCTTACTGTTATGGTTTTTTGTTTTGTTTTGTTTTGTTTTGTTTTGTAGTTCTGTATTGCGTGTACCCTTACGCCGCTTTGGTTTGTTTTGTGTTTTTCTCTTTTTCCTCTTAAATAAAAAAAAAAAAAAAGAAATATTAGGCAGAGCAATTAGATGAGAGAGAGAAATAAAAGAAGATAGAAAAAGAAGTTAAATTATCATTATTTGCAGATGACGTGATACTCTACCCAGAAGACCCCCAAACCTCCACTGAAAGAATACTAGATATAACAAATAAATTCAGTAATGCAGCAGGATATGGTCAATACTCAAAAATCAATAGCATTCCTATACACAAATGATAAAATCACTGAGAAAGAATTAAGGGAAGCCACACCCTTCACACTACTATCCAAAAAATGAAATACTTAGGAATTAATCTCACTAAAGAACTAAAAGACCTATGCAGGACAAATTATAATACTCTGAAAAAGAAATCAAAGAGGGCCTTAGAAAAAGAAATGACAACACTTGTCCATGGATAGGACGAATAAATATTGTGACAATGGCCATTTTCCCAAAAGTGTTATACAGATTCAATGAAATCCCCATGATAATACCACCAACATACTTCATAGATCTAAAGAAACCACTCCCAAAATTCATCTGGAACCAGAAAAGACCTAGAATATAAAAGGCAATTCTAAGCAGAAAAGGCAAGGCGAGATGCATCACAATCCCTGACTTGAAGTTATACTACGAAGCTACTGTATTAGTATCAACATGGCATTGGATTAAAAACAGATCTGAAGATCAGTGGAATAGATTAGAAGATACAGCCACAACTACAAACACATGCAACGACTTTATCCTTGATAAAGGGGCCAAATATGTTCACTAGAAGAACTGTAGGCTCTTTAATAAATAGTACTGGGAAAACTGGCTCTCCATATTCCATAAGCTTAATTTAGACCCATTCCTATCACCATGTATGAAACTGGAATCTAAATGAAACAAAGATCTGAATATCAAAACAGAAACTCTAAATGTGTTGGAAGACAAAGTAGGTAAAAATCCTGAAAATATAGGAGTAGATAGAGAATTCATGAACAGTAATCAAACCACTCGGGAAATACTTCCTTGAATCAATAACTTGGATCATGTCTTAATTAATAGTTTCTGCATGTCAAAAGAAATCTTACGCATAATGAAAAGGAAAACTTCAAACTGAGAAAATGTCTTAAAGAACTGTGCTTCAGACCAAGTATTTGTCTAAAACATATAAAGAATTAAAAAAAAATCAGACCCTTGAAATTCAAAGACCCAATCCAAAAATAGGCATACAAAATGAATACACAGCTCTCAGATGAAGAAATACAAATGGCTAAGAAATACATGAAAAAATGTTCATCATCATTAGTTGTTAGAGAAATGTGAATTAAAACAATAGTGAGATTCCATCTCACTCCAGAAAGAATGGTCAGGATCAAGAAAACTACCAAAAATAAATGCTAGAGACGCTGTGGGGGAAAAGGAACACTTTCACAATGTTAGTGGGAGTGTAGACTTGTGCAACCACTGCGGAGGTCAGTCTGGAGATTTATCAAAAATCTGGGATTGCAAGTTTCATTAAACCCAGCTATTCAACTTCTAGACATATTCCCAGAAGAACTGAAAACAGCATACCACGGTGATACATGTACACCCATGTTTATTGCAGCACAATGTCTAATAGCCAGATCTTGAAACAACCTAAGTGTTCATTAACTGAGGAATGGATTTAAAAAGTTGTGGTATTTTTATATAATTGGAGTACTACTCAGCTATAAAAAACAATCACACTAAGACATTTACAAATAAATGGATGCAACTTGAGACCATACTCATAACTGAAATAAATCAAATGCACATGTATAAATACCATATAGGCTCCCTAGTGAAAGTAATGATTAGAGTATGTAAGAGTTTATGGTAATCATGATTCTCCATTACATTGCTTTGAAGCCTTATAATGTTTGCATTCATTAGTTAAATAGTTTTATTCTGTTTTGTTTGATTTTAATGTGTATGACTGTATAAACAGCTATATTGAAGAAAACAAGATATTATGTCAGCCAGTGTTGATTTAATACGATATTGCTTTGAAGTCCTACCATGCTTTTGTTTTTCTGTTTCCATTGTTTCTATCATTTTGTGTCTTATTGGATTTTAATATGTGTGATAGTGTAAACAATGTTTTTATTGAAAATGAGATATTATCATAGCCATTGTTCATTTTCTGTTATTTGGTTCTGAATGCTCTGTAATATCTTCATTCTCTTGAATGGTTTTATAATACTTTGTTATGTTTGATACTTTTTATATGAATGTATGCTCAACTCTTTCAAAGAAAGAGACCTTATGCTAGCTACTGTTAATTATCTGGTTGTCTCGTGGTGAAGTACTGTGCTGCTTAAATTGTTCTGTTCTGATTTGGTTTGTTCTGTCCTGTTTTGCCTTAATCTCTTTAAAATAAAATGAAAAGATTAAAAAAAAATGTTGGCTGTTGGGTTTGTCAAAAATGGCCTTTATAAGATTGATGTAGACACAATGGGTTCCAAGTTTCTAAAGGGTTTTTATCATGAATGTGTGTTTGACTTTATTGAAAGCTTTTCCTGTGTCTATTGAGATGACCATGAGATTTTTGGTTTTGGCTCTATTGATTTGATGTATTACATTTATTGATTTGCATTCTTGAAATGCAAATCTCTGCATTCCTGACATAAATCCCACTTGGTCATGTTGTGTAATCTTCTTGTTGATTCACTGCATTATATTTGCCAGTTTTTTATTGAGAATCTTAGCATTAATGTTCATTAGTGAGATTGGCCTATAGTTCTTTTTGGTTGGATCTTTCTCTGGTGTTGGTATGAGAGTAATACTTGCCTCCAGGAATGATTTTGGAAAGATTGCTTCCTTTTCAATTTCATTGAAGAGTTTAAAGAGTAGTGGCATCAAATCTGCTCTAAATTTCTTGTAGAATTCATCTGTGATCCATCAGGACTTGGGCTTTTCTTTTTTGGCAAGTTTTTCATTACATTTTCAATTTCAATAGCTGATATTGGGTTACTCAAAATTGATATATCTTCTTGGCTGAGCTTTGGTAGTTCACATGTTTCTAGAAATTTGTCCATTTCTTCAGTGTTTTCCACTCTATATAAGTAGTGATTTTCAAAGTAGATATTCATGATCTTTTGAATTTTCACGTGATCTGTAATAATTTCCCCTTTTTCAGACCTTATTCCATGAATTTGGGTATTTTCTTTCTTTTTCTTGGTAAAGTTTGCTCAAGGTTTGTCAATTTTGTACATTCTCTCTAAAAACCAGCTTTTTGATTCATTAAATATTTGTATTTTTTAAGTTTCAATTGCATTGATTTCTGCTCTAATCTTTATAATTTCCTCTCTTCTATCAGCTTTGGGTTTAGCTTCCTCTTCTTTTTCTAGAAGCTTGAGATGAAGCATTAGGTTCTTTATTTGTGTTTGTTTTGATTTCTTGATATGACAATTTGTTGATATGTATTTCCCTCTTAAGACTGCTTTCATTGCATCCCACAGATTACAGTATGCTGTTCCCACGTTTTCACTGAATTGTGGGTATTGCTTTGTTTCATCTTTAATTTTAGCTGTAGCCCACAGGTTGTTCCAAAAGTTGTTATTTAATTTCTATGTATTTATGCAGGTTTTGCAATTTCTTTTGCCAATAATTTCCTATTTCAGTATACCATGGTCAAATATTATGCATGGGATAATTTCAATACCTTTGCATTTACTTAAGAATGTTTTATGGGATAATATGTGATCAATTTTGGAGAACGTCCCATTTGCAGCTGAGAAGAATGTGTATTCTGATGTGGTTGAGCGGAACACTCTCTAAACATCTACTAATTCCAATTGCTCACAGATATGATTCAGTTCTATTATTTATTTGACGACCTTTTGTCGAGTTGATCTATCTCTTTGTGACAACAGGCTGTAAGATTTCCTGTTATAATTGTGTTCTGGTGTATTTCACTTTTCATGTCCATGAGTATCTGTCTTGTATAGTTGGGTCTCCTGTATTTGGTACATATATATTTATAACGGTTAGTTCTTCTTCTTGATTTTTTCCACTAACAAGTATGTAGTGACTTTCTTTATCTCTTTTAATCATCTGAGATTTGAAGTTGATGTTGTCTGCAAACTGAATAGTTACCCCTGCTTTTTTCTGGGTTTCTGTTGCATGGAATACTGTTTTCCATCCTTTGACTTTTAATCTATGAATTTCATTTTGGGTCACATGTGTTTCTTATATACACAATATTGTGGAATCATGTTTCATAATCCATTCTATTAACCTATTTCTTTTATAGATGCATTGAGGCCATTTACATTTATGGATATTACTGATATGTACTGGCTCCCCTTTGCCATGTTATGTTCCAGTTGTTGCTTTCTGCTCCCCCCCCTCCTTGTTTAACTGTTTGTCCTGCCTGGTGGTTTCTTTCTGTTGTTGTTCTGGGAATTGTGGTCATTTTTTTCTCTATCTAGTATGTTTTTCAATACTCTTTCTAGGGTTGGTTTGGTGGACGTGAATTTCTTCAGTTGTTCTTTGACATGGAAGTATCTTGTTTCTCCATTAAATTTGAATGAAAGTTTTCCTGGGTACATCATTCTGGGTTGAAAATTGTTTTCCTTCAGGGCTTGAAATACCTCACTCCAAGTTCTTCTTGACTTGAGGGTTTGTGCTGAAAAGTCTGCTGTGATTCTAATGTGCTTTCCCTGATAGGTGAGTTGTGTCTTTTCTCTGACAATTTTCAGTATTCTATTTTTATGCTGTATGTCTGAGATCTTAACTATTGTATGTCTGGGTATAGATTTATGTTGTTTGTGACTGTCATTCTATATGCCTCACTTAGGTGCATATCAGATTTTTCCCCCTGTTTGGGAAATTTTCTGCTATTACTTCTGTGAATATTTTAGATATGTCAATGGAATTGGCTCCTGCATCTTCACTGATGCCAACTAATCTTATATTGTTGCTCTTGGCAGCAGCTTGAAGCTGTTGGATTGTCATTTCATGCTGCTTTTTATTTTTAAAAGTTCTATCCTTTCATTTTTTTAAAAAAATTTCTAAACAGAATAAAACAAAAGAGAACAGAGCAAAGCAGATCAGAACAGAACAATGTAAGCAACACTGCACTTTGTAATAAGAAACCAGATAATAGCAATACCTAGCATATGGTCTCTTTCTTTGAAATCATTGAACATATTTTCACATACAATAATTTCAAACATAACAAAATAGTACAAAACCATTCAAGAGAATGAATCTATTACAGGGCATTCAGAACCGAATAACAGAAAATGAACAATGGCTACTATAATATCTCATTTTCCATTAAAAATTGTTAATACTCTCACACATAGTAAAATCCAATAAGACACAACATGATAGAACCAATGGAAATAGAAGAGCAAAAGCATGGTAGGACTTCAAAGCAAGATGATATTAAATCAGCAATTACTATCGTAATGTCTTGTTTACCTCAAAGTAGCTCTTCATATCATCACACACAATAAGATTAAACAAAACATAATAAAACCATTCCAACTAATGAATGAAAACATTATAAGGCCTCAAAGCAATGTAATTGGGAATCATGATTATCAAAAAATCTTATGTACTCTTACCATTTCTTACACTAGAGAGACTTTCTGGTATTTATACATGTGAGTTTATTTTTTTTTTTTTTTGCTGATGAGTATAGTCTCAAATTGCATCCATTTATTTATAAATATCCCAATGTGATCATTCTTTATAGCTGGGTAGTACTCCATTCTACAAAAATACCACAACTTTTTTATCCATTCCTCAGTTGATGGGCACTTAGATTATTTTAAAATTCTGGCTATTACAAATTGTGCTGCAATAAACATGGATGTACGTATATCACTGTGTTATAATGTTTTCAGTTTTCTGGGAATATGCCTACAAGTCGAATAGATGGGTTTAATTGGACATCCAGTCTCAGCTTTTGAGGATTACCAAACTGACCCCCACAGTGGCTGTGCCAGTCTACACTCCCACTAACAGTGCAAGTGTTTTTTTTTTTTTTTCTCACAGAATCTCCAGCATTTTTTGTTGGTTATTTTCTTGATCTTGGCCATTCTTTCTGGAGTGAGATGGAATCTTAGTGTTCTTTTAAGTTACATTTCTCTAATAACTAATGATGATGAACATTTTTTCATGTATTTATTTGAGATTTGTATTTCTTTTTCTGAGAACTGTGTATACATTTTGGATTCCCATTGTTGGATTGGGTCTTTGAATTTTGGAGGTCTGATTTTTTAAAATTGTTTGTGTGTTCTGGACAGAAGTCCTATGTCTGAGGGACAGTTAATTAAGTTTTTTTCCTCAGTTTTTGGGTTTTGTTTTCACTGTGCTTGAGATTTATTTCAACATGCAGAAACTTTTTAATAAGATGTGATCCCAGTTAATGATTCTGGGGAGCATTTCCCATGAAGAAATGTTCATGTTCATGAATTCTCTAATTGCCCCAATATCTTAAAGATTTTTACCTAATTTGTCTTCCAACAAATTTAATGTTTCTTTTTTAATAATTAGGTCTTTGTGCATTTAGATTTTAGTTTATTACATGGTGATAGTTTTAGTTTTCGGCATATGGAGAGCCAGTTTTCCCAGTACCACTTATTAAAGAGACTATAGTTTTTCCAGTGAACATATTTGGCCCCTTTATCAAAGATAAGGTGGTTGAGTGCATTTGTATTTGTAGTTTTATCTCCTAATCTATTTCGTTAATCTTTTTTTTTTTAAATTTTTTTTTTTTGTCTTTTTTTGATTTTTACCGGTACTGGGGATTGAACTCATGACTGCCTGCTTGCAAGGTAGGTACTTATGCCGCTGAGCTAAATCTCCAGACTCTTATTCCGTTAATCTTCAGATCTGTTTTTATTCTAGTACCACGTTGATGCTAATACACTAGCTTTGTAGTATAACTTCAAGTCAGGAATTTTCATGTATCTCGCCTTGCCTTCACTGCTTAGAATTGCCTTTACTATTCTAAGTCTCTTCTGGTTCCAGATGAATTTTAGGAGTGATTTCTCTAAATCTATGAGTTATGTTAATGGTATTTTCATTGGGATCGCATTGAATCTGTGTAACAATTTTGGAAGAATGACAATTTCCCAGTATTTATTCTTCCTATCCATGAACAATTGAGGTTTTTACATTTTCTAGGGTCTTTGATTTCTATTTCAGGGTATTATAATTTTCCCTGTATAGATCTTTTTCTTCTTTCGTGATATTAATTCTTCAGTATTTCATTTTTTGGATGCTAGTGGAAAGGGTGTGGCCTCTTTTATTTCTCTCTCTGTGATTTTGTTAGTGTAGAGGAATGCTATTGATTTTTGAGTATTGACTGTATACAGCTACATTGCTGAGTTTATGTATTATATCTAGGATTCTTTCAATGCTGTTTTGAGGATCTTCTATGTGGAGTATCATGTCATCTTCAAATAATGATAATTTAACTTCTTCTTTTCCTATCTTTACTCCATTTATTTCTCCATTTTTCATCTAATTGCTCTGCCTAGTATACCCAGTCCTATGCTGAATAGGAGCAGTGATGAGGGACTTCCTTGTGTTGTGTTTGATTTTAAGATAAAGGGCTTCTGTTTCTGGCCATTTAATATGATACTGGCTGTTGGTTTGTCATAGATGGCCTTTATCATATTGAGGTAAAGTCTATCCCTTCCAAGTTTCTGTAAGCATCTTATCATGAATGAGTGTTGGACTTTACACAAACTTTTTCTGCATGTATATAAATGATCATGTGATTTAACTTTTGACTCTATTAATATGGTGGATTATAGTATTTGATTTATATATGTTGAACCATCCCTGCATGTCTGGGAGGAATCCCTCATGTTTGTGGAGTATAATCTTCTTGATGATTTGCTGCATCCTCTTTTCCAGTATTTTATTGAGGATTTTTGCATCTATGTTCATTAGGGAGATTGGCCTGTATTTCTCTTTTTTAGTGGGTCTTGCTCAGGTTTTGATACTAGAGTAATATTTGCTTCCAGGAGTGACTTAGAAAGAACTGCTTTTCTTTTGTTTCATTGAAGAGTTTGGGGAGTGCGTGCATTGTTTTCTTTCTATTTCTTATAGAATTCCTCAGTGAATCTGTCAAGTTCTGGGTTCTTCTTTGTTGGTAAGTACTTAATTACATTTCCAAGTTCATTAATAGAAATTGGGTTATTCACCAGTTTTATACCTTCTTGACCCATGTTGTGTAGTTCATATTTTTACAGGAATCTATCCATTTTTTCTGAGTTATCGAACCTATGAGAACAGAGGTTTTTAAAATAGGTTTTGATGATCTTCTATATTTCCACATTTCTGTAGTGATTTCATCCTTTTCATTCTTTATTGCATGAATTTGAGTGTTTTCTTTCTTTTTAAAATAAGGTTGGTTAGGGGCTTATCAATTTTATTTATTGTTGTAAAGTACCAACTCTTTGATTCATTAATTCATTGAATTGTTTTACTACTCTCGATTGCATTAATTTTTGCTCTGATATTTATATTTTATTCACTTCTTTTTTATTTGATCTTGACCTGGTCTCCTTTTTCTAGATGTTTGAGGTGAAGCATCAGGTTGTTTATTTGTGTTTGCTCTGTTTTCCTTATGTGGGTATTCACTGCAATATATTTTCCTCTGATGACTGCTTTCATTGCATCCCAGAGATTCCAGTAAGTTGTTTTGTGTTTTTGTTTTCTTGTAGATATTGTTGAATTTCTTCTTTAATTTCATCTGTGACCCACTGATTGCTCAAAAGTGTTTTATTCAATTTCAATGTGTTTGTTGGGTTTTTGAAGGTTTTTTTTTTTTTTTTTTACCATTACTTTGTATTTTTGTGGAACTATGAGCTGATAGAATGCGTGGGATAATTACAATTTGTTGGAAGCCCTGTAATTGGCTGCCACCTTATACCTGCAGGCTGCACCACCTTAACATCTGAAGGCCACACCACCTTAACTCCCTTTAGGAGTTAAGTTTGGTAGTTAAGCAGCACCTTGCCTACCTAGCTTGTTTGGCCTATTCAGGAATTATGTTAATCAGCCCACATTATTAGCCCATGAACAGGACATTTGAATTGACCTATAACCCTCAGTTTTGCCACTGTTGGTAAGTTACCTGATGATGTTTTAGAACCCAAATCCCTCCTCTTCAATACGCTATATATTTGATACTCATTCCTTGAATAAATGAGATTTGAACGGAAGGACTTCGTCTTGTGTTCGCTCTTTGTGTCTCTTGCCCCTTTTCATCTCCACTTCCCCTCTAGGGTCTTCGTGAACTTACCTGCAGGCCGGGCCAAGTGATGCCCCAATGTGGGCCTGAGAATGCAGGACTTAGTGAGGGACGCTGTTCATGGGCCCAAATTAGAAAAAGGAAAAGAAAATAGAGGACTGACATGGGAGACTGCCACGCTGCTGAACCTCGGTAAATGAACAGCGATTATGGGACAAGAAATTAGCCAGTATGAGATTTTTGTTGAAAGTTTAGAAAAGTTTTAAAGATGCAAGGGGTAAAAGAAAAAAAAATTAAGCAATTGTCCATTAGGACAATTAGTAAACTTTAGCTCAGAAGCAAAGCAACCTAGTAACTGCTAGCGCCCAAACCCCTCCAGGCTTAACACTGTAGCCTTGCCCCACACCAGCAGCCAGTGTAGACAAAGCTCTTAGCATGGCCCTAGCTGCATGCCCTTCCCCATACTGTGATGGCCGTGTAGCTCCGGCTTCAGCGTGTTTAACTTCTGGTACTAGGAAGGAATTAAGAGACTAAATTGAATTTTTAAAACAACAGACTAAACTGAAAAAAAGAACATCAGGATTTTATAGCTCAATAAGAAAGGCTAAAAATAACAAAATTTAAAATGAAAAGTGAAACTAACCCCAGAGTTTCCTCCAGGATTTCTCCTGTTCAGTGACCCATGCTGAGAGGCATGGTTTCTAAATTACCCCCCCCAACCGTTATTAAAACTAGATGATATGGAGGCTTTCCCAGTGGTGGATGCAGGGGGCGGAGTTATTCACAGCTACTCTGGTTTTGATTTCAAACTGAATAGAGAATTAAAAACATTGGTTATGTAGTAGGGAGACACAGCCCCGTATATTCTTGCTGTCTTGGATTCTTTGGCAGACGATTTGCTCACACCTACAGATTGGCAAGGATTGGCCCGAGCAATTTTATCGGGTGGGGATTATTTTTTGTGGAAATCAGAATATATAGAAAATTGCAAAGAGACCACCAGACACAATACACAAGCCAGCAATGGGTGGGATCTTGATATGTTAATAGGGGAAGACACCTATGGCCACAGAGAGGCCCAAAAGCAATCTAAGGTCAATATAAGTTCCTCTCACACTAGCATTAAGCAAGGTCCAGGGCTTTAGCTTAGTTGCCTAAACAGCTGCCAGCCAAGCACAAGGTTGTGAGTTTGATCCCCAGGGCTGGATATTTAACTCAGTAGCACAAGTGCCAGAACAGCCTGGCAAATGAAGGGCTGTGAGTTCAGTCCCTGGTACCATTGACACTGAAACTGCTTATCAGCAAGGCCTTGCTATGGCTGCTGCCTTGCAAGCACTTACAGTTAAACAGTTCTTATCTCAAAAGCATAAACAAAAATGTTTTACCTGTGGAGAGACTGGTCATTTTGCAAAGAACTGCAAAAAAGACTCCAGAGATAGAGATTCCAATGTCAATACCAAAGCCAAAGCACCAGGATTATGACCTAGATATAAAAGGGGATACCACTGGTCTAAAGAATGCAAATCTAAAAAGGGATATTAATGGAAAAGAATTGCTTCCACTGCAGGGAAACAGGAATCAGGGCCAGCCCCAGGCCCCCAAACACAAACAAATCTTTGGGGCAGTAAGCTTTGTTCCAACAAACAACAATCCATTTCAGACCTCTTTAGAGCCACAACAGGGAGTGCAGGATTGGATCTCAGTTCCGCTACCCACACAGTATTAACCTCTGAAATGGGAGTTCAGGCCCTCCCTACAGGAGATTTTGGACCCCTACCAAAAAATACATTCGGCCTTATAATAGGACAAAGCAGCACAACGCTTAATGGACTACAGGTTTTTCCAGGCATAGTTGATAATGATTATTCTGGAGAAATAAAGGTCATGGCATCCTCACCTAAATACATTACTACTATCACTTATGGACAAAGGTTCACTCAGTTACTACTCTTGCCTCCTACACAGGGCTTATAGACAACCATTATGCCCCAGACACGCTTATTGAATTTACCAATCAACATTCATTTATCTTCCCTATGGTCACATCGTTTGAACCATTAAAGGATGCTTTGTTGGTATTTACTGATGCCTCCTTGACTGGTTTAGCAGCCTATGTTTTTCAAAACCAAACTGTATCCTTCCAAACAAATAGTACATGAGCCCAGATCACAGAGTTGCATGCTGTCGCTGCAGCTCTTTCAGTATTTCTCAATCAGCCAGTGAATTTATATGTTGACAGCACTTACATTGCACACTCTGTGCCCCTGCTAGAAACAGCTGGCCAAATCAAAAGTACATCCAGCACTGGAGAACTGTTTAGGCAAATACAGATGGGGATTTTTTTTTTTATCGGACATTTATGTGCTCACTCAGGGTTACCAGGACCTCTGGCCAATGATAATCATGCAGCAGACCTGGCCACTCAACCACAAGCTCTCCTTTGTACTTTAGCTAATGTTAGCTCCAGTGATCACGATGACAATGTTACGTCAGCACAAGAGAGTCATCAATTACACCATCTCAGTGCTCAAACCCTCCATCTTATGCACAAAATCACTAGAAAACAAGCCAGAAAGATAGTAAAAAAATTGGCCCTCTTGTGCCATGCACCTCCCAGTTCCACAATTTGGGCTTAATCCTACAGGACTTATCCCCAATGCACTATGCCAAATGGATGTCACCCACATTCCTGAGTTTGGCAATCTTAAATACATTTATGTAACTATAGATACCTTTTGTGATTTCATTTATGCCTCTCCCCAGACTGGCGAAGCTACCAAGCATGTTATTAGCCATATGTTAACTACTTTATCAGTTTTGGTATGCCCACAATAATTAAAGGCTAATAATGGTCCAGGCTATGCTAGTTCTGCCTTCACCTGTTTCTGTCAACATCTTAATATTCATCATATAAAAGGCATACCTTATAACCCTTAAGGTCAAGGCATTTTTCTAATTTCCTCTTTGATTTCTTTAGTGGCACAATTTTCACTAAATAGATCTTTTCCTTCCTTTATTTAATTGATTCCTAAGTATTTCTTTTTTGTGGATGCTGTTGTGAAAGGTGTGGTTTCACTTCTCTCTCAGTGAATTTGATGTTTGTGCATGTGAATGCTATTGATTTTTGAGTGCTGTCTTTTAATCCAGCTACATTACTGAATTCATTCACTACATCCAGAAGTGTTTTAGTGGAGTTTTGGGGATCTTCTACGTGCATTTTCCATGTCACCTGTAAATATTAATAATTTGACTTCTTCCTTTCCTATCCTTATTCCTTTTATTTCTCTCTTGTATAATTTGCTCTGGCTATTGATTCCAGCAATATATTAAAAAGTGGTGGTGATAGTGGACATCCTTGACTTTTTCCTGACTTTAGAGTGAGAGCTTTCAGGTTTTTGTCCATTTAGAACAATGTTGGCTGTTGGTTTGTCCTTGATGGCTTTCATCAGTTTGAGGTAAAGCTCACCTATTCTGATTTTCTACAGGAATCTTAATATGAATGAGTGTTGGACTTCATCAAAAGCTTTTTCTGCATCTATTTAAGTTATCATGTCATCCTTAACTTTGCTCTACTGATATTATGTATTGTTTAATGATTTGCATAAGTTGAACTATTACTGCATTCCTGGGGTGAATCCCACTTGCTCAAGGTATATAATCTCCTAAATGACTTGCTACATTCTGTTTGCCTGTAATTTATTGAGGGTTTTTGCATCTATGTTCACTGGGGAGATTTGCCTGTAATTTTCTTTTTTGGTTGAGTCTTTCTCTGGTTTTAGCATTAGGGTAATATTTGCTTCCAGAAATGTTTTAGGCAGAATTTTTCCTTTTCGGTGTCATTGAAGAATTTGAAAATTGTTAGCATTAAGTCTTACTTGAATTTCTTGTAGAATTCTTCAGCGAATCCATCAGGACCTGGGCATTTTTTTTTTTTGTAACGTCCTAATTACATGTTCAATTTCATTAATTGAAATTGGCTTATTCAGCAATTTTATATCTCCTTGATCCAACTTTGCTAATTCATATGTGTTTAGGAATCTGTCTATTTCTTCTGTGATACCAAACCTGTGAGAGTAAAGGTTTTCAAAGTAGGTATTGATGACCTCTGTTTCTGCAGGCTCCATAGTGATTTTGCCCTTCTCATTTTTTATTGCATGAATTTGAGTTTTTGTTTCCTTTTTAAAATAAGATTGTCTAGGGGCTTATCAATTTTATTTGTTCTTCCAAAGAACTAACACTTTGATTCATTAAATCTATGTTTTGTTTTCTTAGTATCTATTGTGTTGATTTCTGTTCTGATCATTATAATTTCCTCTCCTCTTTGTGCTTGACTTGCCTCTCTTTTTCTAGATGTTTGAGATATAACATCAGGTTGCTTATTTGTGTTCATTATGTTTTCCTGATGTGGTAATTCATCCTGATAAATTTCCCTTTGAGGATTGCTTTTATTGCACCCCGCAGGTTTTGGTAAGCCCTATTTGTGTTTTTTTTTTTTTGCATGTAGATATTGTATAATTTCTTGTTTTATTTTCTCTGTGACCTATTAACTCTTAAGGAGTGAATTATTTGATTTCCATATGTTTATGGAATTTTTGCATTTCTTTTTCATTTATTTTTAGTTTCATCTCACGAAGATTATATAATATGCATGGGATAAATTTGATTCTTTTGCTTCTACTTAAGCATGTTCTGTGGGGTAGTTTATGATCTATTTTAGAGAATGTCCCATGTGAAGCTGATAAGAATGTACATTCTGATGTCGTTTGGTGGAACACTGTACATGTCTACTAAGTCCATTTTTTCACATGTTTGATTGAGTTCTGTTTTATTTTTTTGCTGACTTTCTGTATCATTCATCTGTCTCTTTGTGTCAGTGGGGTGGTAAGGTCTCCCATTACAACTGTGTCACTGCTGATTAGATTTATCATTTCTATTAACATTTTTTACATAGCTGAGTTTGCCCATATTTGATTTATATATATTTAAGATTGTTAACTCTTCTTCTTGAAGTTTTCCACTAACTAGTATGTAGTGAACTTCTTTGTCTCTTCTGATAATTCTCAGTTTGAAATTCATGTTGTTTGCAAACAAAATTGCAATCCCTTTCTTGTTGCATGAAGTATTTTTTTCCCATCATTTGACTTTCAGTCTATGAATTCCTCTTTGGGGTAAATCTGTTTGTTTTATTCAGCATATGGTCAGATGTTTCTTGGTCCATTCTGCCTGTTTCTTTTAATTGGTAAATTGAGACCGTTTACATTAATGGTCATAACTGAAATATGTTGGCTTATTTTTATCATGTTATCTTTCTGCTTTTGGTTCTTTACCTTTCTATTCTTTTTAATTATTTGACTTGCTTAGTACAAACTTTCTGTTTGGTGTTCTTCAAGTCATAGTTATTTTTATGTCTATCAGAGTATCTTTCAGTATTCTTTGCAGGGTTGGTTTGGTGGTAATGAAGTTCTTTAGAGCTGTTCTCTGTCATGGAAGTATCTTATTTCTCCATCAATTATGAGGGATAGTTTTACAAGGTACATTAGTATTGGGTTGGAAGTCGTTTTCCTTTAGGATTTGTAATACTTCATTCCAAGACCTTCTTGACTTCATTGTGCTGAGAATTCTGCTGTGATTCTAATGCACATTCTTTTGTAGGTAATCTGTCTCTTTTCTCTAACGGTTTTTAATATTTTTTCTTATGTTGAATTTATGGGATGCTGATTATCATGTGTCTTGGTGTATAGTTTGATAATAGTTAATTGAAGTTTGATATGCTTAACTTATCTGAATGTCTGAATATTTACTTCTGCAGATAGTCTTTTTATGGTATTTACATTGCCACCTTATTCGTTGACATCTATCAATCTTTATCCTTTTGAATGTTTCATGCATTCTACTGCTTTCGTACATTGTTGCTTTAATGTGTCCATGTTTTTGCAGTGTTACTCAATTTTTTTAACCATTTCTTCTTCGAATGTATTCAGCAATTCTTTTATTATGTTTATCATTTCTTATTTTACCTGGGAGATTATTTCTGATCTGAGTTCCTTTACAACTTCATGCAGTTGATTCTTACTTCCGTTGCTATCATTCCCCATGTTACAGGTGTACGAATTCAACTTTCTCCTATATCCATGTCTCCTAGGCTTGTTTGGGATGGGCTGGAGGTTAAAGCTTGCATTTTGCTTTTCACTTTGTCCTTTTCCTTTATTACCCTTGGGAAGCCAAATGCAAGTTCTCAGTTGCTTTCTGCATTGAAGATGTGTGTTTGTATTGCAGGGAGTTTTCCCAGTTGAGTGGAGGTTGTTAGCCAGAACTTATCATGTCTTTAGTGACACTTGAAGGCTCTTCAAATAGAGACAGTATGCTGCACAAACCTGCAGCACATTCCACCTGGCACTGTGAAACTCCATAGCTGCTTGAGGTTGCTGGGTTTGACTCTACCAGGTTTTGAGTGGCAAACCAAGGTTGAACAGCTAGATGGAGTACATTTTTCAGGCTTCAGCTCGTGCCACATGTCACACAATAGCTTCCCAGTTGCTTGCCATTGCTGGGCCAAAATGTACCAGGTTCCTAGTGAGCAACCTGAGGTTGCATGGCCAGGTGGAGCACACTGTGTAGGCCTTCTTATGCCTCTCAGTTCAGAAGGTTGCCCTTTCACTTGGGCTCACTTGGCTGGGAGCAACCAAGACTCAGAATACCATAATGATGCTCTTTGGCTGTTTGTGTATGCTGAGCGAGGTGCTACCAGGTTCCATGTTAGGTGCTGAGGCTGCAAGGCTAGGTAGAGTTCACTGTGCAGTGGCATTGCAGGAAGTTGCCCTGCCCCTTGAGATCACTGGGTGGGTCCCTACCAGGTTCCAAGTGAGATTCTGAGGTTGCATAGCTGGATGGAGTTTCCTGTGAAGGCCTTTTCAGTGCTTTTTGATTTATATTTCAATTTTCAGAGATGTTAAACATTCTTTTGTTATCAGTACTTCCTCTTCTGAGAGGTGTGTATTCATTTCAGTTGTCAATTTTTAAATTTTGTCTTTAATGCTAGAGAATCTAATTTTTTGAGTCCTTTATATATTCTAGATATTGGTCCTCTATTCTTGTAACCGTTGACAAAACATTAGTCCTGTTCTGTCAGGCTTCTCCTCACTCTGATATTTGTTTCACTTGTGTTGCACAAACCTTTTTAGTTCTTTATGTCATTTCTTGTGTAATTGGGACTTCTACCACAAAGGTCATATTTTTAAGTATTGTACCTGACAGATTCTGCCAGCCTAGGTCTTAGCTATCTGTAACATGACATCCACTCAACTTGGCACAAGGACCCAAAAAGCAACTTTTCTCTTCAAGTTACTTCTGTGTTCTCCTTATTCCAAAAACAAAACTCCTTCTCCCTTTTTGTGCATGCATCGAGCCCTACCCAATCCAAGAACTCCACAATCACCCAAATGCTCCATACCCAGTTCAGCTCTATGAAGGCTATTCACCATCTCCTTTTTTTGATGGTTTTTTCAGTCTGCAACAGTCCTCCTGTGCCTGCAATAAAGGATTTTTAACTTATCTCTTTATCTCTCGAGTGTGCCAAAGCTCTAACATTTTTGTGCTGTGAGGACTTGGATCAGTTGAGGTGTGCAGCTCCCAGGGACATCCCCTGCTTTGCACTCCCCCCAACAACAAGCCACCTCTCTATTTTTTCCTCATCTCTTCCATTGTTGTTACTAGCCTTCATGCACCACTGACCTACCTCACTTCCTACAGGCTATTAACAGTCTTCCTGGGGTCCCTGTCTCATAAACAGTGGGCCCACAAGTGGACCCACCTCACACAAGTCTTTCAAACCATGTTCCAATCCCTGTGGGAACCAGCCTCCTTGTTCCTTTGGTGATGACTGGTGAATACAGGTGTTGGGGTTATCACTTTCATTTACTTTCCTGAGAAGGGTGATGATTCTTCCTGAAAATTGTAACACAGAATTTGTGGCTTTGCCTCACATCTAACTCAAACACCATGAGACACATTGCATCCTACCTCCCAAAAAGGATTCTGCTTGGATGCCTGATATGTTACTCTAACATCCTTGGTCTCTTGGAGACTGACCTTCAAAACTAAACAATTACTGTTTTATAGACAAATGGCTTAAACTCAATATAAACTGGCAAATGGGCATATAAACCTTATCTATAAGCGTTTTTTGCTCTTAGGGGAAGTCCTTCTCTCATTCAGGCATGTGGGGTAGATCAGATACTTTTGGCCTTCTCCACACCGCCAAAACATTTGCCTGACAATTCCACTGACCTTATAGACAATATCCTTTCCTTGCACCCCACCATACACACAAAGCTTTCCTTGTTCTCTCCCTCTGACATTTTCCCCACCTCCCACTCCTTCAGTACTTCTCTATTGCAGTCTTCTACTTCTCACCTCACTACTCACGTCCTTTCCTGCTTCTCTTCTACTCCATCATCACCATTTTTTCCACCACCACACCACACTGCAGCACAATCCTGCCTCTCAACCACATCTTACATGCTTTCACACTCATTGTCATCTGGTGACCCTTTCCACATGTTGCCCTCATTATCCTATGCTAACCATATTTGAGATGGTGCTCACCCAAAGTTCTCCTTCATATTTGTGAGATGACAAGTTCTAAAAGCTTAATACATGTTCACATCAATTTTTCTTTTTTGATTTTATTTGAAATAGGGTAAAATTAAGCAGAATGAAACAGATGATAAGAAAACAATGTAACAGATACAGATTTCAAAGCAAGACAATCAGAGATCTTCACTGTCTGTCATATTATCTCTTGTTTTCTTCCAAATAGTTGTCCTTATTTATTTATTCACATACAGTGAATAAATACAAAATAAAATAGTATAAAACTGATCAGAATAGGATGATGAAGGCATTTTACATCTTCAAGTCCAGACAATAAGGAAGTCAACAATGACTGCTATAGTTTCTCTCATTCTTTTCAAAATAGCTGTCCCTACCTTCAAATATGCTGAAATTAAACAAAACAAACAGACCAAAATCACTCTGAGCAAAGAATAATAGCATTGCTGTATTTCACATCATGATGCTACAGAATCAGCACTGGGTACCTTAGAGCCTCTTTTTCTTCAAAGCAGCTGTTCATTTCATCATACATTATATAATCAATTCTCATAAATAGTTTTTTTTATTTAAAAGGAAAAAGAGAAAAAACAGAACAAAACAAAACAGTATAAGAGTACAAGAAATACGGAACTACAAAAAAAAAAAAAAAAACAGTAAGATATCACCAGTTAATAGGTTACACACTATCATCTTAGAGACAGTGGTTCAGGTCACAGGATCAAAGCATACAAACTGAACATTCAAACAGTGAGACTGCACACAGTTGTGTTCAATGATCCATTCAAAAACATTACTATGGTCATCTATTTAACACACCTAAACACACTTTCTGTTGTATCCTTTAGGGCACTTTTTTTTTCCTCTCTTAATTACAACAAAATTTACACATTTTGAATTTTATTGCTGCCATAGACCTTATTACTTTTTTTTGGAAGAGAATAAAACCAAACATGATAAAACAAAGCTGTCAGTCAAAACCAAGGACAGACATAGCACATGATGTAAAAACAGAGTACAAGGTTATTTTATCAACAATGGTTACCATCAAGCCTTTTGCTTCCTTAAGAAGAATTGTCTATCTCATTAGATATTATAAAGTTGAACAAAACAGTAGAGAACAAGACAAATAAAACCTAAACATTGTAAACATTACAGAACTTCAAAAGAGGATACTAGTCAAACCAGAACGGGCATTATAGTGATTCTTATTGCCTTCAAAGTAGTTGCCTATACTCTGGTATTTGATACTATCATACAGAATGGAACAGAGTCTAATCAATCAAAACAAGATAGTGGGAGTATTACAGGACTTCAAAGCAAGTTAAAGGAATCCAAAAAAGTTACTATATTATATCCTTCTAGTTTTTTTTTATTTTTCCCCTTAGTTTAAAAAAATAATATAAAAATAATTAAATAATTTTTTAACAAATAAGGGAGAGATTGATATAAAGAGGGCATAACAACATAACAATGCAGGTTAATGCATGACAGTTTCAGCAACCTAGTCCTTCACCACCAAATAACCTGACTTAATAGTAGTCACCGTAGTGTCTTTTTCCTTGAAATATTTGAATATAACTTCGTATACTATAGCATCAAACATATCAAGACAATGTAAAACCATTTAAGTGGATGAAAGCATTGTAGAGTATTTAGGACCAGCTAACAGAAAAACGAACAATGGTTTCTATATTATCGCTTTGCCTATAAAAATTTTTGTTTATACTATCACAGATAATAAAATCCAGCAAGATACAACATGATAAAACCAATGGAGACAGACGAGCCATAGGTTGGTGGGGCTTTAAAACAAGATGGTATTACTAGCTATTATGATGTCTTGTTTTCTTCAAAATAGCTGTTCATTGCATCACAGGCAATAATATCAAACAGCCCAGAATAAAGCCATTCCAGTATTAATGAGTGAAAACTCTATAAGGCTTCAAGGCCACATAATGGGGAATCATGCTTACCACATACTTTTATATATTTGAATCATTAGCTACACTAGGGAAACTATTCGGTGTTCACACATGCGAGTTTGATTTATTTCACTTATGAGTATGGTTTCAAGTTGCGCCCATTTATTGATAAATATCTCAATTTTATCCTTCTTTATAGCTGAGTAGCACTCCATTGTATAGAAATAGCATAACTTTTTTATCCATTCCTCAGTTGATGGACACTTGGGTTGTTTCCAAGATCTGGCGATTACAAATTGTGCTGCTATAAACATAGGCGCGCATATACCACTGTGGTATGATGCTTTCAGTCCTTCTGGGAAGATGCCTAGAAGTGGAATAGCTGGAACAAATGGGACTTCCAATCACAGTTTTTTGAGAAATCTCCAGACTGACCTCCACAAATGTACCAGTCTACACTCCCAACAACAGTATAGGAGAGTTCCTTTTTCCCCACAGCCTCTCCAGCATTTGTTGTTGGTGGTTTTCTTGATCCTGGCCATTCTTTCAGGAGTGAGATGCAATCTCAGTGTGGTTTCAATTTGCATTTCCCTAATGACCAATGATGACGAACATTTTTCCATGTATTTATTTGCCATTTGTATTTCTTCATCTGAGAAGTGTGTATTCATCTCAGATGCCCATTTTTGGACTGGGTCTTTGAATTTCGGGCGTCTGAGTTCTTCTAATTCTTTATATGTTTCAGACAAAAGTCCCTTGTCTGAGAGATCTTTTCCCAATTTGTGGGTTTTCTTTTCACTATGCTGGAGATTTTCTTTTGACTTGCAAAAACTTTTTAATAAGAGGTGGTCCCAGTTATGGATTCTGGGAAGTATTTCCCGTGCAGTTTGAGTCCTGTTCATGAATTCTCTACCTACCCCTATGTCTTCAAGGTTTCTACCTAATTTGTCTTCCAATAGATTTAGTGTTTCTGTTTTAATATTCAGATCTTCGATCCACTTAATTTTTAATTTAGTACATGGTGATAGGCTTGGGTCTAGTTTTAGTTTTTGGCAAATGGAGAGCCAGTTTTTCCAACACAATGTATTAAAGAGACGGTCATTCTTCCAGTGAACCTGCTTGGCTCCTTTATCAAAGATAAGGTGGTTGAGTGTGTTTGTAGTTGTAGTTGAATCTTCTTATCTATTCCATTGATCTTCGGCCCTGTTTTGATTCCAGTACCATGTTGATTTTACTACTGTTGTTTTGTAGTATAACTTCAAGTCAGGGATTGTGATGCCTCCTGTCTTGCCTTTGCTGCTTAGAATTGCCTTTGCTATTCTAGGTCTCTTCTGGTTCCAGATGAATTTTAGGAGTGATTTCTCTAGATCTATAAGGTATGTTGATGGTATTTTTATTGGGATTGCATTGAATCTGTATAACAGTTTTGGGAGAATGGCCATGTTCACAATGTTTGTTCTTCCTATCCATGAGCATGGGATGTCTTTCCATTTTCTGAGATCATTTTCAATTTCTTCTTTCAGTGTATTATAATTTTCCCTGTATAGGTATTTCACTTCTTTCATAACAGTAATTCCTAAATATTTCAATTATTTGCTTGCTAGTGTGAAGAGTGTGGCTTTTCCTATTTCTCTGTCTGTGATTTTGTTGTTAATGTATAGGAATGCTATTGATTTCTGAGTATTGATTTTGTATCCAGCTACATTGCTAAATTTATTTATTATATCTAAGAGTCTTTCAATGGAGTTTCGGGGGTCCTCTATGTAGAGTATCATGTCATCTGCAAACAGTGACAATTTAACTCCTTCTTTTCCTATCATTACCCCTTTTATTTCTCTCTCTTGTCTAATTGCTCTGGCTAGTACTTCCAGTACTATATTATATAGGAGTGGTGATAAAGAACATCCTTGTCTTGTGCCTGATTTTAAAGTAATGGCTTTCAACTTTTGGCCATTTAGTATGATACTGGCTGTTGGTTTGTCGTAGATGGCCTTTATTATATTGAGGTAAAGAATATCTATTGCAATTTTCTGTAAAGTTCTTATCATAAATGAATGTTATACCTTATCAAAAGCTTTTTCTGCATTTATAGAAGTGATCATGTGATTCTTAGTTTTGGCTTTATTGATATGGTGGATGACACTTATTAATTTACATATGTTGAAACATCCTTGCATGCCTGGGATTAATCCCACTTGGTCATGGTGTATAATCTTCTTGATGATTTGCTGCATCCTATTTGCCAATATTTTATTGAGGATTTTTAGATCTGTGTTCATTAGGGAGATTGGACTGTAGTTCTCTTTTTCAGTTGCATCTTTCTCAGGTTTTGGTGTTAGAGTAATATTTACTTCTGGGGATGACTTGGAAAGGATTGCTACCATTTCAGTTTCATTGAATAGTGTGAGAAGTGTTGGCCTTAGGTCTTTTATTACTTGTAGAATTCTGCAGTGAATCCATCTGGGCCTGGGCTCTTCTTTGGAGGTAAGGAATTAATTACATGTTCAATTTCATTGATAGAGATTGGGTTATTCAGCAGTTTTACATCTTCTTGATCTAGATTTGGTACTTCATTTGTTTCTAAGAACCTGTCTATTTCTTCTGTGTTATCAAACCTTTGAGAGTAGAGGTTTTCGAAATAGGTGTCGATGATCTTCTGTATTTCTACAGAGTCTGTAGTGATTTCACCTTTTTCATTTCTTATTGCATGAATTTGAGCTTTTTCTCCCTTTTTAAAAAATAAGGTTGGCTAGGGGCTTATCAATTTTACTTATTCTTTCAAAGAACCCACTTTTTGATTCATTGATTCTTTGGATTGTTTGCTTAGTCTCTATTGCATTGATTTGTGCTCTGATTTTTATAATTTCCTCTCTTCTTTTGGCTTTGGGCTTAATTTGCTCTTCTTTTTCTAGCTGTTTAAGGTGTAGCATCAGGTTATTTATTTGTAATTGTTCTGTTTTCCTGATGTGGGAACTCAGTGCACTATACTTTCCTCTGAGGATGGCTTTCATTGCAACCCACAAATTCCGATAAGTTGTATCTGTGTTTTCATTTTCTTGTAGGTATTGCTTAATTTCTTCTTTAATTTCCTCTGCGAACCACTGATTACTCAAGAGTGTGTTATTCAGTTTCCATGTTTTAGTGGGATTTTTGCAGTATCTTTTGTCATTAATTACTAATTTCATAGTGCTATGGTCTGATAGCATGCAACAGATAATTTCAAGTGTTTTGCACTTATTTAAATATGTTCTGTGAGTTAATATATGGTCTGTTTTAGAGAATGTCCCATGTACTGCTGAGAAGAGTGTGTATTCTGTTGTTGTTGGGTGGAATACTCTGTATATGTCTATTAAGTCCATTTGTTCACAGGTGCTATTCAGTTCTTTTATTTCTTTGCTGATTTTCTGTCTGGTCGATCTGTCCATTGGTGTCAATGGTGTGTCAAGATCTCCTGTTAGAATCATGTTACTGCTAATTTGGTTTTTCATTTCTGTTAGTACTTGTTTTATATAACTGGGTGCTCTGGAGTTTGGTGCATATATATTTAAGATAGTTAGCTCTTCCTCATGGAGTTTTCCCCTGACCAGTATGTAGTGACCTTCTTTATCCCTTCTGATCATTATTGGCTTGAAGTTCACTTTTCCTGCAAACAGAATAGCCACCCCCACATTTTTGGGCTCCTGTTGCATGAAGTATTTTTTTCCATCCTTTGACTTTCAGTCTGTGAGTATCCTTTTGGGTCAGATGAGTTTCTTGCAGACAGCATATGATTGTATTTTGTTTCTTGATCCATTCTGCCATTCTGTTTATTTTAATTGGTGCTTTGAGACCATTTACATTAATGGTTAGATCCATTATATATTGGTTTGTTTTTGACATGTTATGTTTCTGCTGTTGCATCTTTATCTTTCTGCTCTGTTTAATTGTCTCCTTTGTTTAGTGTTTTTTTCCTAAATGTATCTAGGCTGTCTTTCAGTATTCTTTGCAGGGTTGGCTTCATGATCATGAAGTTTTTTCAGCTGATTTTTGTCATGGAAGTATCTTATTTCTCTATTGATTTTGAAGCACAGTTTTGCAGGGTACATCAGCCTAGGTTGGAAATCATTTTCCTTTAGGATCTGAAATACTTCACTCCATGCTCTTCTTGACTTTATTGTTTGTGCTGAGAATCTGCTGTGATTCTGATAGGTTTTCCTTTATAGGTGATCTGTCTTTTCTCTCTGACAGACTTTAATATTCTATTCTTTTTTTGATTTCTGGGATGGTCATTATTATATGCCAGGGTGTAGATTTATTTTGGTTATGGCTATTTGGAGT
The DNA here is from genome assembly GCF_034190915.1 of Cavia porcellus. Classification (NCBI taxonomy): domain Eukaryota; kingdom Metazoa; phylum Chordata; class Mammalia; order Rodentia; family Caviidae; genus Cavia; species Cavia porcellus. Next base: position 28,300,215 of record NW_026947486.1, on the reverse strand, counting down.
TCTACATGCCTCATTGATCTTGATATCAGTTTCCAATCTCATGTTTGGGAAATTTTCAGCTATTACTTCTCTAAATATCCTCTTGACATCCTTTATGTTGTCCGCTTCTTTTTCATTTATCCCTATCAACCTTATATTGTTCCTCTTTGTGTCATCTTACAGGTGTTAAATTGTTATTTCCTGATTTCTTGTTATTTTTAAAAAGTCTTTCCTTACCTGTTCACTTGCTGCCATCTTGTCTTTGAGGTCTGAGATTCTGTCTTCACATTCATTGAGGCACTTTTTACAACTTTCAATGGAGTTTTTGACTTCCTGTATATCTCTTTGCATCTGTTTTATGTATTCCATTTGTTTCCTATATTGTTCATCCAGGGATTCTATCCTCTTGTTTAGTTCCTCCAATTTTTTAACTGTGTCTTCTTTAGCTATGTTCAGCATCTCCTTCATTTCTTTTATCATTTCTTTTTTTATCTGAGAGATTATTTCTAGTTTTAATTCCTTTAAGGCTTCCCATAGTTGCTTCTTTATTTCAGTTCCTATATTTCCAGGTATTTCAGTTATGTCGTATGTGTTTTCTTCTATGCACGTGGCTCTTAGCCTTTCCTGGGATGGGCTGGATATTTGAGATTGCATTTTGGTCTTTTGTTCTGTCATTTTGCTGTATTTTCGAGCTTCAAGTGTTGTTCCAAGTGTGGGAGAAAGTTCCACCAGCCTGGAATGGGGTTCCCTGTGGTGGCCCCACTCACTGGGCCCAGCGGGGAACCGGGGCTTGGTCCCCAGGCCAGGAAGAGAGTTCCCCCAGGCTAGGGTGCATTTCCACGCAGCTGCTGCTCCACTCACTGGTCCCAGCAGAGAACCAGCCTAGTCCCCCAGCCAGGAAGAAAGTTCACCAGGCTGGGGCGGGTTTCCAAGCTGCTGCTGCTCCACTCATCACTCACTGGTCCCGGCAGGGAACCAGCCTGGTCCTCAGGCCAGGAAGAGAGTCCCCCAGGCTGGGGCGGGTTTCCGCGCTGCTGCTGTTCCACTCAACACTCAAATTCTCATAAACTGTTTAGGAGTTCTCCACATGCGTGAGTCTCCACATGTATATCTATCCTTTCTGTATTAGAGGGAAAAACAAAACAAGGTAAAATAAAACAAATTCCTAGAAAAAATGAAATGAAAAAGACATATAAAATCAAAGTATAAGGTGATCTACAATGGTTACTATGGTATCTCTTGTTATCTTCAATAGAATTGTCTATGTCATCAGGCATAGTATAATTGAACATAGCAGTACATAACAATATTAATAAAAACAAAGCATTGGAGGCTTTATAAGACTTCAAAAGCAGGTAATATTCAAGTCAGAATGGGTATCCTAGTGAATCTTGTCATCTTCAGAGTAGTTGCCTATACTCTCAGACTTGATACTATCAAACATAACTGATTCGAATAAAATCAGTCAAGATAAAACAGCAATCTAACAAACCAGATTCAAATAAGATCAGTCATAATAAGACAGTGTAAGTTATACAGGGATTCAGATTAAGTCAATGGGAAATAAAGGATGGTTACCAAAGTATATCCTGCTATTTTTGGAATAGGTGTCTATGACCTCAAATCTAGTACAAGTAGACAGACTGGAACAGAGTATAATCAATCTAAATAGAGAGATGAGAATAATATGGCTTTTAAATCCTGATACACTATTAACAATGTCCTCTGCCTTCCCTTTTTAGACAGTTCCTCTTCTTTCACTTTCACAGGATGCACTGTATATTTTGGCACACTAACTCCTTTAGTTTTTAGAATAGGGGGGCAACTCGCTATTTACCTAAGTGGTTCTGAACCTTTTTACCTCTGAACTTGATCTTAAGTTGTATTCTTTTACCTGCAAAAGACTCAAGGTTTTTCTTCATCATAGCTGAGTAGTTCTCCACTGCACAAAAGTGTCATGTCTTTCCAACCTATCTGCAGTTGCTGTATGAGTTGCCCCTATTTTTCTCTGGTTTCCTGCCACATAAAGCATTGTTTTCTCATATTTGACTTTTGGTCCATAAACCCTCTTTCAGGTTAATTATATTTCCTATACAGAGCATCTTGATGGACACTATCTCCTGATCTACTCTGCCCATGTTTCCTTTTGTTAGTGTATCAAGGCTATGTTAGAGATTATAGACAACCTTCTCTTTCTCATATCGGCTATGCTATTTTTCTGCCACTAGTTGCCTACCTTTGTCCTTCATTCCACTGTCTGACACATTCGTTGAGGCCTCTCTACCACTGTTCCTGAAATCCTGGTGTTTTTTTCTTTCTCTCAAATGTTCTTTAGAATTTACTGTAGGGTTGAATTTGTGGTCATGAACTCCCACAGTTCCTCCTTGTCATGGAAGCAATTGTTTCTCCATTAATTTTGAGGACAATTTTTCAGGATACATCAATTTGGGTTTGAAGGTTATTTTCTTTCAGGGCTTGGAATACTTTGCTCCAAGCTCTTTTTGATTTGATGGTTTGTGTTGAGAAGTCTGTCATGATTTTGATGTGTTTTCCTTTATAGGTGATCTGTTTCTTTGGTCTGACAGCTTTTAACATTCTGTTCGCATGATAAATTTATGGGATCTTGACTATTATATATATGGATATAGATCTGTTTTGATTGCAGCTGGCTGGAGTTCTGTATGCCTCATGCATCTGAATATCATTTCCTTTTCCTAAACTTGGGAAGTTCTCCTTAATTATTTCTGTGAATAGCCTTTATATTTCATTTGCATTTACCCCTGCTTCTTCACTCACATTTTTTCTTCTTAAGTTATAGTTTCTCTTGGCATCTTCTAGCCTTTGTATTGTTAATACCTGTTTCCTTGTTATTTTTAAAAGAACTTTCCTTTCATGATCACACATTGCAAACCTATCTTCAAGTTTTGATAATCTACCTTTAGTTTCTTCCAAAAAATTTTGCCAACTTTCAATGTACTTTTTAATTTCCTGGTAAACCCTTGGGATATGTTTCATGTATTTTTTAAATATTCTTCATTGAAGCTTTCTCTCTTTTTTCTGTGTTCTTTCATTCTTCCATTTGCATCTTCTTGAGAGATGCTTAGCATTTCTTTTATTAATCTTCTTATATCTTGCTTTACTTTAACTAATATTTCAGTTTTGTATTTTTCTCTAATGTCACAAAGATATCTCTTTACATCAGCTGATGCCACATCTGATATTGCATGTTTGCTGCCATCAATCTCTTCTATATTTATCTTTCCTGTACTCCTATTCTCTGGGTTGGTGGCTGGAGGCTTTTCCTTGTTTCTTTCTATTGTCATGTTTCTGATTTCTTCCATACAGGTGTATGGTGGAGGTCCCTGCCTCTTTCAGTATTGCTTATAGTTCTTCTGAAGCATTCTGGCTAGGGATTGCTGACCTCTCCAATTTGTTGTTGATCACTGAGGTGCAAGCAAGGACACTGTAGGTTGGCCCCTCCCCTCTGAGCCAGTCAACCAGCAGAGGCATTCACCATGTTAGTGTGTGCCACATGTCCCTGTTTGGGACAATTTCTGCAGTAATTTCATCCCTGACTATTATGTCCCAACCAGGGGTGTGACCCAGCCCAAGCAGAGCCCATCAATCTTCTCTGGGCCAGGAGTAGCCAACTGAAGTCCCTGTGGTTCCTGGTTCAAATTCATCCTTCCCAATTCCAGTATGTCATCAAACTGGTCACCCCCTTACATGGAAGGACCAAATTCTGAGCACTCATCATAGGTTAATGCAGATCTCCCTGCTGGTTCCATTCTCCATTGCAATGTGTCCTCCCACCTGGGGCCTCAGGCTCTTCAACCCTGGACTTTAGTGTGACCACAAGCTCAGTATGAATGTGAGTCTTCTGACTCCAAGGTGCCTGTCACAGTGTGGGGCCAGCTCCAGTGAGAGTGTGTCTGGCTCCAGCCTTCTGTCCATGTTTTTCTTTTCTTTTTTTTTAACTTTGTCTTTTTCCTTAGTTTCTTCCTGGGTCATGAGGATGCCTCTTCTTTCATCTGGTCTTCCCCATGGTGGTAAATTCTAGTGGTGGAGTGTTTCTCTCAGAGAGGTTCTTTACCTTGCTACTTATCAATTCCCCATCTTCTCTGGCATCCTCCCATGTCTCATTTTCACTCTCCAATCTCTCCTATATCTCCCAGAATGTAACATCTTTTGCTGTTGATCTATATAATTACATCAAAGAGCTTAAATTTATTATTCAGTTCTATGATCTACATAGTTCTTTATGTTATGTTCACTTCTACTCTGTTGCAAAAACAAGCAAAAAGATTAAACTGTAATTTTATTTCTCAAGCAGCACCAGACACTCAGACTAAACTAAAAAAGCCAGACCTTGGTCCTCAATCCTCCAAGGGAGACCTCTGAAATATAGCTTACCATATCTTCAACAATAGAAGAAAATGACAAAAACAGAATGACTTTATAAAGGTTGCACTCCAGGCAAAACTCCAAAAACAATTTCTGGCTGTGGCACTTGGGGTTCAAAATAAAACACAGGTTTAAGTAAAATCTAAAACCTGTGCCCCAATAAATATATGAAGAAATGTTCACCATCACTGGTTATTTGAGAAATACAAATTAAAACAGCACTGAGATCTCATCTCACTCCAGGAGGAATGGCTGCCATCAAGAAAACAACTGATAACAAATGTTGTCAAGGATGCAGGAAAAAGGAACACTTCTCCACTGTTGGTGAGAGTGCAGACTGGTGTAGCCACTGTGGAAATAAGTATGGAGATTCCTCCAAAACCTAGGATTGAAAGTTCCATTCAATCCAGTTATTCCTCTTCTGGGTATTTTCCCAGAAAAATTGATAAAGTCATGTCACAATGACATAGGAGCAGCCATGTTCATAGCAGCACAGTTTGTGATATCTACATCTTGAAAACAACCAAAATGCCCATCAACAGTAGAGTGGATGAAAAAAATGTATTTTTAAACAATGGAATACTATTCAGCTATAAAAAGGATGGTCTTGAGGTCTTTATACTTAAATGAAGGCAACTTGAGAATATCTTCATTGGTGAAATAAGAGTCACATTAGTAAATATCACATTGTCTCAGTAGTGTAAAAAATAATAAGAACTGACAGAATAATAGGAACCAAAAAGCATCATAGATACTGTAAAAGTGAGAGGGAAAGAAAGTACTCTAAAGGATATAATGGTAAGATAGATGAATAGATTAATAAATTTCCATTAGATCATTAAACAGAAGAGTTTTCACTGTCAATATTTGAGTGTCTATCCACTTTTATGCTTTGATTTTTGTAACTTTAACAACTATTGTTAAGATGACAATATGTAATGTATCAACTAGCAGTTTTATGATGTTAATTTTTTTGAATTCTGCATTGTAATTTTTTCTCATTTTTTCTATTTTGTTTAATTTTCTTTTCTTTTTACTCTAAATAAAATAAAAATTTAAAAATAAAATAAAACCTGTGGCCCATATCTCTTCAAATGTCACAGAAAAGGACACTGGACACATGTCTGCCCTAACCCAGGGCTACAACCAGAATGATGTCCTATCTGCAACCAAGAGAGTCACTGGGAGTACAACTGTCCTATCTTCCAGATAGCAGGTAAGTCATCAGTTTCCCTGCCTTCACAGAATACAATCTCACTCCTGCCTTCAGACTCATTATTAGCTGATCTCAATATCACTGCTGAAGAGGATTGATGGGGTTCATGGACCATGGCCCCCATCATGGTATCTCTCTCAGAGATACAAGTCTTACTAGATAGCTCAGGTAAAACTCTTTTTTTGTTGTTGTTGTTGAAAGGGGACCCACCTACAGAGTTTTACTTGAATTTTTAGGCTAGTGTTCTTATTCTACAGACTTCATATTGAGAGATGACAGCCAAATTACCTGACCTCTCCAAACAGGACCTATTCCTTGTATATTTCAAATCCTTTCCTATGCATGCAACTTTCTTGGTATCCCAATCTGTTCTGTGCCCCTTTTTGGTATAAACCTTCTCTAAAAACACAGTTTCTCTTATACTTTCTCTCTCCCCAAGGCTCTCATACTTCAAACCCAGTCATTATGTGCTGCTGTCACATCCCATCTCTTTCCTCCCTCCTTTGGTGATCCTACAGTCTCTGACAACTCTAATCCTATCCATGCAACTCATGCTACTCTGGTGTTAATTTGTCTCAGAGAAACCTCACTTTTGTCTTGTATTTCCTAATACCTAATATTCCCTAAACATCATTGAAGGCTCAAACCTATAATCTGCAACTTATTAACCAATAAGTTTCTTATGGACACTCACTCACCTTACAACAGCCATAATCTCCCTGTACATATATCCAATGGGTTTTATTGCCTAGTCCAAGATCTCAGAGCTATTAACAGTGTGGTAATGCCAATTCACCCAGTGATGCCAAACCCTTATACTACTCTGACTCATATTCCACCATGTACCTCTTATTGTTCTGCATACAATCTTAAAAATGCGTTTTTTACTATTCCCCTCATCTCCCACTGCCAAGATGTCCTTGCTTTCACATAGACAGATCAAGACACCCTCCAACCTACATAGCTCACATAAACAGTTCTGGCTGAGGGACTCAGGGATAATCCATAGTTCTTCAGCCAGGCATTTGCTGTTGGATTTTTGGCTCTCAATCTTTTTTTATTTTAAAAATATTAAGACATAACAGGACATAACAAAGCAGATCAGAACAAAACAATGTAAGCAACACAGTATTTTACCAGAAGACAACACATAATTAACAGTAACTACTACAAAGTCTTTTTCTTTAAATTAGTTGAGTGTAACTTCATATACAATAGTATCAAACATAACAAAGTAGTATAAAAACACTAAAGAGAATGAGAGTATTAAAGGGCATTAAGAACCAAATAACAGAAAACAAACAATGGCTACTGTATTATCTCATCTTCCATAAAAATTTGTTTATACTATCACATCTAATACAATCCAATAAGGTACAACATGAGCGAGCCAATGGAAACAGGAGAGCAAGAGTAAGATTTAAGAATAAGATGATATTATATCAGGACTGGCTATTATAATGACTTTTTTCCCTCAAATTAATTGTTCATACCATCACAGATAATAAAATCAAACAAACCAGGCCAAACCCATTCCAACTAATGAATGCAATCATTATAAGGCTTCAAAACAATGTAATGGGTAATCATGATTACCATAAACTCTTATGTACTCTTACTATTTCTTACACTAGGGAGACTATATGGTATTTATACATGTGAGTTTGATTTATTTCACTTATGAGCATGGTCTCAAGTTGCACCCATTTATTAGTAAATATCCCAATGTGATCATAGCTGAGTAGTACTCCTTTATAGCTGAGTAGTACTCCATTGTATAAAAATGCCACATCTTTTAAATCCATTCCTCACTTGATGAACACTTAGGTTGTTTTCAAGATCTGGCTATTACAAGTTGTACTGCTATAAATGTGGGTGCACATATATCACAATGGTCTGATGTTTTCAGTTTTTCTGGGAATATACCGGGTCAAATGAGACTTCCTATCTCAGCTTTTTGAGGAATTTCCAGACTGACCTCCACTTTGGTTGCACCAGTCTACATTCCCACCAACAATGCAATCCTTTTTCCCCACAGCCTCTCCAGCATTTGTGGTTGATAGTTTTCTTGATCCTGGCCATTCTTTCAGAAGTGAGATGGAATCTCAGTTTTGTTTTAATTTGCATTTCTCTAATGACTAATGATGATCAGCATTTTTTCACGTATTTATTTGGCTCTCAATCTTAAAGTTAACACTCTTCTCCAATATATACATGATCTTCTCCTTTGTTCTCCATCTATGCTCTAGCTATACAGCATGTGGCTACCCTTTCATGTTCCTCTCAAGACACATATACAGGATGACCCATACTAAAGCCCAAATAGCTTCCCCCAAAATTAATAACTGGTCCCCATCCTCACCTTAATATTCACTAACACAACTACAATTAATTACAAATTTTCCATGGGTCAAAACTCCTCCTCCTAGATCAATAAACTTAGGCATTATTACCAATCTACACAACTACTTTCATGTAGCCATGCAAGCTCCATGCAGTCTTTTTATCCCAGCCACTACTACTCCTTCTCTAAAAAGTATTATTCATCAAGTCACTTACAACTGTCATATTTGTACCACAACTTCTCCTCAGGGACATTTGCCTCCTCATTCTTTCCAAACCTACCAACTTCTCATCTTCACTGCCATACTTCAGACAGTCTTTCCCACCAGCACCAGGACAGTCATTGTTCTTCTATTTCTCACTACAATTATAATGTGACATTAGTGTTGTTGGAGAGAGTCTCTAATGTTTGATTAAGGAGAGAAGAAATGGAAAGCTATAGTGTTGGGAGTCCAGGCATGTGAGAGAGAGAGAGAGAGACAATATCATCAAGAATACTTAGGAGTGGGAACTTAATGCATGTCAAGAGAAATATTTATTGTCTGTTGTACTATGTAGGAGAGAGGAATAGTGAGGTTGAAAATTGTGGAGTAGAAACAAAGGAAGAGGCAGAATGTCCCATGGAACCAAGTCTGCAGTGCTGGAACCACAAAAGGATTTAGGGGCCTGAGGATAAAGGAATGGACCCAATGCCTGGTGGAAATAAACGAGGAGACAGAACAGCTTGACAGTTGGTGACCACTGAGCAGCGGGGAACCTGAGGCTCCGGGTCTTGACCCAAAGAATGAGCTAGGACCCTGGAGGCAGAGCAGACCTGGAGCCTGGGAGGTCTTTCTGGGAACCCCGGACAGGCCAGTGACCTGAGAGGAGGGGAGGAGGGATTGAACTCATGACTGCACACTTGCAAGGAAGGCACTTATGCTGCTGAGCTAAATTCCCAGCCCCAATCTCTTATTTCTTTATCAAGATATCTATCCAAGAGTTGAGAGACATGGTGGACAGATAGCAGCAGCTACGCAGGCTCTCTCCGAGACCCAGCTTAGAATCCAGGAATTCTGCGGAGGGAGGAATCCTAACCAAGAGGAGATATACCCTGCTGACCCAAGAACGAACTGGGCTGAGAGATACCAACTGGAAATGCAATCTTGGTGCTATAACAGGAACAGATAAAGCCTGAGTGTGGAAGCTGGAGCCTGTGCCATTGAAAGCTGTGATATGGGTTTCTTGCCACTGTGGCTGCATCTGAATTGGCTTGGCAGGGAGAGAGATGCGCAAAAGTGCTGAGAACAGGAATCAGTGAACAGAGATAAGAGCTGGGCGGGCAGGGAGCCATGCATCAACCTCCAGTGAGTGAGGGAAACTGGGACTCTGCCACGGTCTAGGAGGTGGCAAGAGAGGACATATTGGGACCAGGCAGACTTGCTGGAACAGGGAGCTATAGTGACTTCAGTCACATATCCCCCTCTCAAGCGGGATTGGTGAGCAGTGCCTAGCCTATGTGATGCTGCTGGCTGAGACCCAGTAGGCTAGCACAACCCAGATCCCAGCGCCTGAAGGTGCACCCTAGTGGTGAGGCCTTTCCTTAGGTTGACCTGGAGGGGCGGCCCCGCATAGACTGCCTGGTCCATAACTCCCTGGTGCGCTGCAGTGGGTGGGAACACCTAGCTGGTGCAATTCAGTCAGACTGTGGCCGACAGAGAAGGAAGCTGGGCCTCCTATATATGCTTGCATATATAAGGAACAAAGAATATGGGAAGAGGGAGCAACAAGAAAGGCTCCCCGGCCCCCAATCCTGAGAAACAGGCAATAGCAGAAACGCCACCAATAGACATAAAAGGCTATCTCCAGAACCTCATAGACGAGTTCAGGAATGAAGTTATTAATGACCTGAAGCAAGACATAAGCAGAATAGTCAGAGAAATGCTAAGCACCACCCAAGAAAAAGCAGATGGTGGAATGGAAGAACAGAAAAAGAGGGGAGAATTATTTGATGGAGAAAATAGAGAACACGTAGAATACATGAAGCAGGTTCAAAGAGATTACCAGGAAACTAAAAACTCTATCGAAAACTGGTATAACAGCTTGAAAGACACTAAGGACAGATTATCTGAACTGGAGGGCAGATTTGTAATATGGGAGCATGAAATGAAAAACTTCTTTAAAATAACAAAAATACAAACAGCAACAACACAAAAAATAGAAGATGATAAGAGGATCTATAACTTAAGATTTAAGAACATAAGAGAAGAAGTGGGGACACAAACAAATGGATTACAAAAGCTATTCACAGAAATAAACCAAGAGAATTTCCCTAATTTAGCAAACAGTAAAGATACTCAGATATATGAGGCATACAGGACTCCAGCAACCTACAATCCAAATAGAGCTACACCCAGGCATATAATAATCAAAATTCCAGAAATCCAATATAAGAACAGAATATTAAAAGCTGTCAGAGACAAGAAACAAATCAGTTACAAGGGAACACCCATCACAATTAGAGCAGACTTCTCGGCACAAACCATCAAATCATGAAGAGTGTGGGGGGAAATAATTCAAGCTTTGAAAGATAATAACCTCCAGCCAAGATTGAGATATCCTGCACAACTATCCCTGGAAATTGATGGGAAAACAAGGTGCTTTCAGGATAAAGAGGAAGTAGGGAAATATGCAACAACCAATTCAACTCTACAGAGAACACTGCAGGATATTCTAAAAAAGAAAAATACAAAGAATCGAGAAATCGTGGCAGAGAGGCCACAATGAATAGAGCAGAAAACAAAATGAAGAAGACAAGCTGACAACTAATGACAGAAAAAGAGCTCAAGAGAAATGAGGCAGAGAAGATTGGATGATAGGAACAGCTATCTTGGAGAAAACAATGTCATAATAGGTAGTGCTGATTTGGTATCATCTTATTTTGAAGTCTCATCAAGCTTTTGTTCTTCTGTCTCCATAGGTCTTAACATGTTGTATCTTATTGGATTTTATTATATGTGATAGTATAAACAAAAACTTGTATAGACAAGGAGATTATACAGAAACCATAGTTCATTATCTGTTAGTTGATTCTAAATACCCTGTAATACTGTCATTCTCTTGAATGGTTATACATTGTGTTGATATATTTGATGCTACAGTATACGAAGTTATACTCAAAGATCTCAAGGAAAGAGACAATATGGTAACTACTTTTATGTCGGGATTATCTTGTGGTGAAACACTAATTTGCTTAAATGATTATATATTGATCTGCACTGTTTAGTTGTTATGCCCTCTTTTATCTCAATCTCCATTTTATTATTTACTTTTTTATTTTTATCCTTTTAATTAAAGGAAAAATAAATTTTAAAAAGCAGGATATATTATAGTAACCTACTTTGATATTCTGTTAACTTGATTTGAAGCCCTGTATTGCTCTCACGATCTTGTTTTGACTGATGTTCCTCTATTCTGCCTTGCTTGATAGTACCAGGTTCAAAAGTTTAGGCAACAGCTGTGAAGATAGTGGGATTCATTATGATGCCCATACTGGTGACTATTATCTACTTTTGAAGACCTGTAATGTCTCCAAAGTTTTGGTTATGTTGGTTTCATTCTTTACTGTTTTGTTCAATTTTATTATAACTGATGATATAGGCAATTTTATTTGAGATAGCAGGAGGCATTATGGTAACCATTGTTGATCACCTTGTATTATGTTTTTACATTATCTATTATGTCCACCCTTTTGATTTAACCGATTCTGTTCTGTTAAGTCACATTTGGTTTTACTGTCTTCCAAAAAAAGCAATAAGAACTGTGGGAGCAATAAAACCCAAAATATGTAATAGTCATTGTACAAAAGAGAGGAAAAGAAAGTGCTCTAAATGGTATAACTGCATGTAAATTTATGTGTATAAAATAGACAATAATATTACTGAGTTTTGTTGGATCATTGAACAGAACTGTTTGCAGTCTCGCTGTTTGAATGTCCACTTTATATGCTTTAATCTTGTAACTTGAACAAATATTTCTAAAATGACAATATGTAGTCCATTAACTAGTGATTTCCTACTATTTATTTTTTTCTGAAATTCTGTATAACTTGTATCCTTTTTCTGCTTTTTTTCCCTTAAATAAAAAGAAGGAAAAAAAAAAGAAACAAAGGAAGAAGGAGTAAGATTGAAAGCTTAGCTTTAGGCAATGTGGGGTGCTCAGGCTTAGGTCGTGGTGAGAGGTGGAAGGGTGGTGATTGTCCTGGTGTTGGTTTGAACAAGATTTTTCCGTCTAGTCTTAACTGAAGAGCTCGGCCACATGTGTCCTCCCCTTGACAGAACTTCTCATACTACTCATCATATTATTACAGAATAGCTCACTGTCTTTTTAAACATTTTTCAAGATTCTTCCAGTCAAGGATATGGGCCTTCACTACCAGACAACTCCTTGTCCTGGCTGAGAACCCTGGCACCAGCTTCTACATGGCTCTAACCCAACATACCAACAACTGCAACTGCCCCCATCACAACTCCCCTCCCCAGCATGACCAGTCTAAAATGACTGTTGCGCCTATTCACCCAGAAAATAAAAAAGATGGGAATTGATAGATTCTTCCAGCCTTGCACTTAGCTAACTCTAACATGACATCCATCCAACTTGATATTAGGCCCCAAGAAGCAACTTAAATCTCCAAAAGTAACTTCCGCGGTCTCCTTCTAGTTCCAAAAATAAAACTCCTGCTCCCTTTTTCACATGTGGTGAGACCTCATTAATCCCAGGACACAACCACCTAAGCACTCTACCCCCAGTCCAATCCCATAGAGGCCACTGCCTAGCTTCCCCAGTTTTGAGGGTTTTCAGTCTCCAGCAGCCCCCTGAACCTGCAATAAAGGCTTTTTTAAAAAAATCTTTTCTCTTTGTCTTTCAACTGTGGCAAAAACCTAACAGTAACTAGTTTATCTCCCAATAGAAGTTCATATTTTAACATTTAGATATTTTATGCATTTTGGCTTTAGTTTAATATATGTTGACAATTACAGGTCTAGATTTTAACTGCTGCATGTGTTTAGCCAGTTTTCACAGCACAACTTGCTAAATAGTCCATCTTTTCTCCAGCATGTTTTTGTCTCTTTTGTTAAAGATGAAATAGCAAAACGTACTTAGGGTTTTTTCTCTGAATTTTAGATTCTGTTTTATTCACCCATGTATCTGTTTTCATGGCAAAAACATGCTGTTTTTTATCACTGAAGTTTTGAAATCTGTGATTGTGATGTCTCATGCTTTGATCTCTGTATTGTAGGCATAGGGAAGCTACTATTCTGGGTTTCTTGTTCCATCTAAATTTTTAGATTGTTTTCTCTGCTTTTTTGAGGAAAGAAATTGATATTTGGATTGGAATTATGTTAAATCAGTAGAACAATTTTTGGCAATATAATCATTTGGCAATGTTGGTTCAGCCTATCCAGGAACAGAATATATCCGTCCATTTTCTGATGTCTTTATCTCACTCCATTTTCAAAGCAGCACAGTATTTACTGCAGAGGTCTTTTACTTTCTGGTTAGGTTAATTCAAGGTATTTAGTTTTTCTTGGTGGGATCATGGATGGCTTATTTTCCTAATTCTTTTCTCTGTGAATTTGTTATTGGTATACAGTTTCGCTCTTTTTTTCTGTGTGTTGATTTCATATCCTGCTACAGTACTGAATTTGTTTCTAAACTGTAGGAGTCTTTGGTGTATTTTTTTTCTGTTTTTCTGTGTAGAGGATCATGTCATAGGTGAATAGAAACAATTTAACTTTTTCCTCTTCTACTCATATGTTCTATGTCTCTTTCCGTTGCTTGATTGTTCTGAACAATTATTTCAGTACTATACAGAACAGAAGTCATGACTGGCAGGAGATAAAACTCGGTGGCATAAGTGTTTATATGATGAGTACAAGGTCTTGAGTTCAATTTCTGGTACAAAAAAAATCCTCACACGACTCACTGAAGGTTTCCAGATGACTGCAAATCACTGGGCATGACTCCCAATCCCCATCAAACTCAGAGATAGTTCCCGGTGTGGGTAGGTTGCTGGGTGCCTGTGAAGTAAGACCTTTTTGGTGATTTGTTATACTCTGTTTACAGTTTTACTGAAAATTTTTTGTCTATGCCCTTGATGTAAGACCTTTTTGGTGATTTGTTACACTCTGTTTACAGTTTTACTGAGGATTTTTGTGTGTATGTTCAGTAAAGAGATTGGTCCGTACTTTTCCTCTTTGCTTTTGTCCTTGTCTAATTTTGGAATCAGGGTACAACTATCTTCTGGGATAAATATAAGAGTACTAGTTCTCATTCAATTTCATAAAAGAGTTCATGAGTATGGAATTAGAACATCCTTTAAATTATTGTAAAATCAAGTGATGAATCTACTAGAGCGTCAGCATATCTTAGTTGGCAGACACTTTATTTTGCCTTCAATTTTATTGTTTGTTATGGATTTATTCATTGTTTACATGGCTACTTGGTTCAGTTTTGGTAAGTCTTGTGCATCTAGGAATATGTCCATTTTTTCTAGATTCTCCAGTTTATTGGATTACAAGTTTTCAAAGGAGTTACAAATAACCTTAATTTCATCATTGTCTCTGGGATTTTCTCTTTGCACTTCTATTTGCATTGGTGTAGATTTTTTTCTTTATTTCTTTTTTAATAAGTTTCATAAAATTTGTATATTTTGTTGAGTCTTTCAAAATGTAGCTCTAATTCATTGTTTCTTTGTATTTCTGATTTAGTTGCCATTTCATTAACTTTTGCTCTCATCATTATAGTATTTTTCTTTTTCACTAGCTTTGGATTTAGATTGTTTGTTCTTCTAGGAACCTGAATTGCATCATTAGATATTTGTTAGGACTCAAGCTGTTTTACTAATGTGGACATTCAAAGCCATGATCTTCCTTCATAAGATTGCCCTCACTGTGACCTATAAGTACTTTGTGCTGTACTAGCATTATCATTTGATTATAACAACTAATTTCTTCCTTAATTTCTTTTGCAATCCATTAATTGTTTAACAGTGTATTGTTAGGCTAGACATATAGCTTAGTTACACTGCACCTGCCTGACAAGTGCAAGATACTGAGTTTCATCCCTGGTAAAAGAAAAATTATTGTTATTTTCCTTGTATTTGCATTTTTTGTGCAGCTTCATTTGCCATATTTATGATTTTCACATGTTGTAATCTGTAAAAACAACAAAATAAACAAACATCCCACACACATTTGTGAAGAATGTGCAATCTAATGATATGGGGTGGAACACTGTGTAAACATTTACCAAATCCATTTGTTCAGAGGTTTGTTCTAGTTATAATATTTCTAATTTTGTCTGAGTGATCGATCTATTTGTGACAGTGATGTACTAAACTTATCCTGTACTGTTTATTTGAATTTTTTTGCATATGTATTTAGGATTCATACCTCTTGTTCTTAGACTTTTCCCTTAAGAAGGATGTAGTGACTTTTTTTAACCTCTTTTGATCAATCTTAGCTTGAAGTTCACATTTGTCTACAATGAGAGCAGCTACCCTTGCTATTTTGTGGGAACCTGTTACATGGAATATTATTTCCCATCCTTTGACTCCTCTCTATGGATGCCTTTTTGAGTTAATGCATTTCTTATATGCAATGTATTGTTACAACTTGTTTCTTGATCTGTTCTATCAGTCTGTTTCTATTGGTTGGTGGACTGAGAACATTTACATTGATAGTTAAAACTATTTTTTCTTCTGTAGATTCCCTGTCTTTATTCTCTGTTTAATTGCTTATCCTGTCTGTTGACTTTTTTCTATTGGTGTCTTTGGAGATATAGTAACCTTTATTTCTTTCTAGGATAGCCTTCAGTACACTTGGTAGTGGTGGTTTGGTAGTCAAAATGTCTGCAGTTGTACTTCGTCATTGAAGCATCTTATTTCTCCGTTGGTTTTGAAAAATAATTTGGAGGGATAGATCCACCTGGATTAGAAGTTGTTTTCTTTTATGTCTTGGAATACTTCACTATAAACTATTCTTTACTTAAGGCTATGTGTTTAGAAGTCTGCTGTGATTCTGATGGGCTTTCCTTTATAAGATATTTATGTCTTTTCTCCAGTAGTTTTTTACATTCTTTGGTTGTGCTAAATACTTGCAATCTTCATAATTATATGCTGTGCTGTAGATTTACTTTAGTTATTGCTTATTGAAGTTTTATATGCCTCTATCTGTTTATCAAATTGTTTTTACATGCTTGAGAAGTTTTCTTTCATTACCACTGTGAATGGATAGTTTATGTTATTTATGCTTTAAGTTTTTCATTGACTACTATCAATCTAATGTTGCTCTACATTGCATCATCTCGCTGCTATTTCATTGTTTCATTCATTGCCACTTGCTACTTTTAAGGGGAATTTCTATTTATGATAGACACCTGTGATCCTGTCTTCTAAGTATGATATTTTGTCTTCACTTTATTTCATTCAGTTTTGCAAACTTCCAATTGAATTTTTTAATATCCTGCACATTGTTTGAAACTAATTCATGGATTCCATTTCTTTCTTATTTAGACATTCATAGTTACTATCATTTTCACATGATATTCTACTTTTTAAGTCTATGTTTACTCTAAATTTGCTGAGCAAGTTGTTCATTATTTTTAACATCTCTTGTTTTCCTTGGGAGATTATTTCCAATTTGACTTCCTCTGTAGTCTCATATACTTTATTTTTTACTTCTTCTGTTACCATTTCAAAAATTTCAGGTGGTTGGCTTCCACTTTCTTCTACCCTGTTGACCCACTGACTTGTCCTGCAAGACCTGTGGGTATGAGTTTCATTTTGTTTCTCTGTTGTCATTTTCTATATTTTGTTTTCTGCTTGTAAACTTCTTATAGTAGATAACTTTATCACTAATGCCAAGGCCTCCCTAGGAAATGACTCCCTAGGAAATGACTTTTCTTCAGAGATGTCTTCTATGTGTTCTTTATTTCTGTGTCTGTCCCAAGATCCTGCTTTCCTAATTTATTAAGGATGAGTTGTTGATATACACAAGGCTCAGCAAAAAGTACTTTGGTACTGGACTATGTTGATTGTTATGACCTTAGACATTGGCAGTGTTGTTAAACAAGGGAGAATTACTAATTACAACAAGTGTTGCATCCTGGCTAAAGTAGTACAATTAGCAATAGTATTTTCATCAAGCATATATTAAAAACTGCCAAAGTATCATTACTATTAATTTGGTCCCTTTATTCTGAGAGACACAACAAAATCCAATATAAATCAGGACCTTGAATACAAAAATTTTCCACTTTATAGGGTGATTTTATCCTGTGGTGCAGAAATTTAAGATGGATAGAATAGACAACAAAACATACAGATAAAAATAGAGAAATATAGTAGACGCAAGCCAAGAGGATTAAAGGTGGTCATACAAGCTTTGAGAAACCAGGGAATAGGGTAAGATAGAAAAAATAAAGAAGTAAGCAAAAAATTATAGAACCATAGCAGAAAGACTAGAGATGATCTTCACTTCCATGAAAATATTAAATCAAAAGATATAATTGAGGAAAGGTTGAAAGATGAATAGAATAGTACAAGAATAACGATATACACCTAAACTGACAAACAGTAAAAGAGACAGAAAAAGAACAATGAAACCGAAAAAAGAAACTGAATAATAAAATTAGTCTGATGCCCAAAGTTCTATGATAGGTTTCAGGTCAAAGATACCTAAATTGCTGAGTAATAACTACAGAAGTGCAGCAAAATTAGTGCTAGATACAAGGCTTACCTTGTGCTATAGATGTGGAGGGATGGGGTCAGAGTGCTCAGGTTGTGAATGTCAGTATGTGGGACATACTCTACACTTTTTATCTCTGTGTCTCTCTACCAATTGCTGAGGCACCCTCAAAGAGAGATGGCCTGAGGCTGTTCCCAGTCCCTTGTATAGTTGGCTCCTCCTGGTCCTCTTTCCCAGGTCCACTGGTATTTCTTTCTCCTCTACAACCACTTGTTTCTGGATGAGGTGAAGTGAGGTGCTGTGGGCTGGTTATATGTTCTTGATGCTGTCACTCAAGGCTGCTCAGTCCTAGTTGATATTTCCTTTAATGGGAATAGTGGCAACAAACCACTTATTGCTCTGCTGCAGCAAAAGACTCCTTAGTCTCATATCCTTCTCTCAAGCCATTTCTCATGGGGTGAGAAAACTCATGCTTTTTGTCAGTGCCACTGCTGCCACTCTGCTGGTGTCTCTAAACTTGGTGACTCACATCATTTTTAATTTTTTTTTATTTTGAAGAAAATAAAACCAAATGAAACAAAACAGAATAGAGTCAATAAAAAAGGATGAATATTTTACATGATTTAAAAACAAAGTACAAGGAGATCTACAATGGCTACCATAATGCCTTTTGTTATCTTCAAAAGAATTGCCCATACCATCAGGCATAATAAAATCAAACAATACCGTACAAAATAAAACCAAAACAGAAGAGACCTAGAATAGTAAAAGCAATTCTAAGCAACAAAAGCAAGGCAGGAGGCATCACAATCCCTGACTTGAAGTTACACTACAAAGCTACTGTAATAAAATCAACATAGTACTGGAATAAAAGCAGACCTGAAGATCAGTGGAATAGATTAGAAGATACAACTACAACTGCAAACACGCTCATCCACCTTATCTTTGATAAAGGGCCAAACACATACACTGGAAGAAAAATAGTCTCTTTAATAAATCATGCTGAAAAAATTGGCTCTACATATGCTGAAAAGTAAAAACAGACCCATGCTATCACCATGTGGTACACTAAAGTCTAAATGGGTCAAATATCTAAATATTAAAACAGAAACACTAAATCTGTTGGAAGATAAATTAGGTAGAAATCTTGAATACATAGGGTTAGGTGGAGAGCTCATGAATGAGAATCTAACCGCATGTGAAATACTTCATAGAATCAATAATTGGGATCATGTCCTACTAAAGAGATTTTGCATATCAAAAGAAATTTCCACCATAGTAAAAGGAAAACCCAAAAATTGGGAAAGAAATCTTAGTGAACTGTCCATCAAACAAAAAATTTCTGTCTAGAACATAAAAAGAATTTTTAAAAATCAGATCCCCAAAATTCAAAGACCCGGTCCAAAAATGGGCATTTGAAATGAATACACACTTCTTAGATGAAAAATACAAATGGCAAATAAATACATGAAAAAATGTTCAGCTTCATTGGTAATTAGTCATGAATCATTGGTCATTAGAGAAATGTACATTAAAACCACAGAGATTCCACCTGACTCCAGAAAAAATGACCAGGATCAAGAAAACTACCATCAACAAATGCTAGAGGCTGTGGGGAAAAAGAACTCTCCTGCAGTGTTGGTGGGAGTGTAGACTGGTACAACAAATGTGGAGGTGAGTCTGGAGATTCCTCAAAAAGCTGGGATTGGGAGTTCCATTTGACCCAGCTATTCCACTTCTGGGCATATTCTCAGAAGAACTGAAAACATCATGCCACAGTGATATAAGTGCATCCATGTTTATAACAGCACAATTGGTAATACTCAGATCTTGGAAACAACCTAAGTGTTCATCAACTGAGGAATGGATAAAAAAGATGAGGTATTTTTATACAATGGAGTACTACTCAGCTATAAAGAATGATCACATTGAGATATTTATAAATAAATGCATGCAACTTGAGACCATACTCATAAGTGAAATAAATCAAACTCACATGTATAAATACTGTATAGTCTCCCTAGTGTGATGAATGGTAAGAGTACATAAGATTTTATGTTAATCCTGGTTGCCCATTATTTTTCTTTGAAGTGTTTCATTCATTGGTTGGAATTGTTTGATTCTATTTTATTTAAGTCTATTATGTGTGACAGTATGAACAGCTACTTTTAAGAAAATAATACATTATGGTAGCCATTGATGATTTAATATCATCTTGCTTTGCAGTCCTACCATGCTTTTGTTCTGTTTCCATTGGCTATAAGATCGTGTCTTACTTTATTTTAAAATGTGATAGCACAGACAATTTTTTAAGGAAAATGAGATATTATAGTAGCCATTGCTCATTTTCTTTTTTTTTAAATTTTATTTAAAGAGAAAAAAAGCAAAACAGAATAAGGATACAAGTAATACAGAATTTCAAAAAATAAACAGTAAGAAATCACTAGCTAAGTGATTACATAGTGTCATGTTATAAATAGTTGTTCAGGTTAAAAAATTAAAGCATAAAAAGTGGACATTCAAACAGTGAGGCTGCAAACACTTGTGTTCAATGATCCAACAAAAACTAAGTAATATGGTTATCTATCTTACATACTTAAACTTACATGTAGTTGTATCCTTTACAGCACTGTCTTTCCCTCTCTTTTTCACAATAACAATTACACATTTTGGGTTTTATTACTTCCACTGTTCTTATTAAATTTTTTGGGAAGAGAATAAAAGCAAATGTGACAAAACAAAACAGAGTCAGTCAAAACAAAGGATGGAGGGGCTGGGGATTTAGCTCAGCGGCATAAGCGCCTGCCTTGCAAGCAGGCAGTTGTGAGTTTGATCCCTGGTACTGATAAAAAGGAAAAAAGACAAAAAAAGAAAGAAAGAAAGAAAGAAAGAAAGAAAACAAAGGATGGATATAGTACATGAGGTAAAAACAGAATACAAGGTGATCAGCAATGGTTACCGTAATGCCCATTGCTAACTTAAAAGGAATTTCCTATAACATCAGTTATAATAAAATTGAACAAAATAGTACAGAACAAAACAAATAAACCTAAAACATTGGCGACATTACAGGATTTGAAAAGCAGATAATACTCAAACCAGAATGGGCATCATAGTGAATCTTATTGCCTTCAAAGCAGTTGCCTTTACCCTCAAACTTGATACTATCAAACAAAACAGAAGAGAGTAAAATCAGTCAAAACAAAATGGTGAGAGCAATACAGGGCTTGAAATCAAGTTAATAGCAAATCAAAAAAGTTACTATAATATATCCTACTATTTTTTGTTTATTTTCTCCTTTAATTAAAAAACAAAAAATAAATAAATTTTAAAAAGGAGATTGAGATAAAAGAGGACACAACAACATAACAACACAAGTCAGAACACAACAATGGAAGCAACATAGTGTTTCACCAAAAGATAATCCTACATAACAGCAGTTACTATAGTGTCTCTTTCTTTGAAATATTTGAATATAACTTCGTATAGTATAGCATCAAACATATCAAGACAGTGTGAAACCATTCAAGGGAATGAAAGTATTACAGGGTATTTAGAACCAACTAACAGAAAACAAACAATGGTTTCTATATTATCTCTTTGCCTGTAAAATTTTTTTTCTTTATACAATCACATATAATAAAATCCAATAAGCTACAACATGTGAAAACCAATGGAGACAGAAGAACAACAGCTTGATGGGACTTCAAAACAAGATGACATTAAATCAGCACTGGCGATTATGATGTCTTGTTTTCTTTAAAATAGCTGTTCATAAGATCACAGACAATAAAATCAAATAACTCAGAATAAAACCATTCCAATTAAGGAGTTAAAACATTCTAAGTCTTCAAAGCAATGTAATGGGGAATCACGATTATTACATGCCTTTACATATTCTCATCATTTCTTACACAAGGGAAACTATTCAGTATTCATACATGTGAGTGTGATTTACTTCACTTATGAGTATGGTCTCAAGCCTTGTCCATTTATTTATAAATATTGCAATGTGATTCTTTGATATAGCTGAGTAGTACTCCATTGTATAAAATTACCATAACTTTTTTATCCATTCCTCAGGTGATGGACACTTAGGTTGTTTCCAAGATCTGGCTATTACAAATTGTGCTGCTATCAACATGGGTGCACATATATCACTGTGGTATAATGCTTTCAGTTCTTCTAGGAATATGCCTAGAAGTGGAATAGCTGGAACAAGTGTGACTTCCAATCCCAACTTTTTGAGAAATCTGCAGACTGACCTCCACAAAGGGTGTACCAGTCTACACTCTTACCAACAGTGCAGGAGAGTTCCTTTACCCCACAGCCACTCCAGCATTTGTTATTGGTGGTTTTCTTAATTCTGACCATTCTTTCAGAAGTGAGATGAAATCTCAATGTGGTTTTAATTTCAATTTCTCTAATGAGTAATAATGATGAACATTTTTTCATGTATTTATTTGCCATTTGTATTTCTTCTGAGAATTGTGTATTTATCTCAGATGCCCATTTTTGGACTGAATCTTGAATTTTGAGGGTCTGATTTTTTTAATTCTTTACATGTTTTAGACAGAAGTCTTTTGTCTGAGGAACAGTTCACTAAGGTTTTTTCCCACTTGTGGGTTTTCTTTTCACTATGTTGGAGATTTCTTTGACATGCAGAAACTTTTTAATATGAGGTGATCCCAGTTATTGATTTTGGGAAGTATTTCCCATTCAGTTTGATTCCTGTTCAGGAATTCTCTACCTCCTTCTATGTCTTCAAGGTTTTTACTCAATTTGTCTTCCAATAGATTTAGTGTTTCTGTTTTAATATTCACATTTAGATTTTATTTTAGTACATGATAATAGGCATGGGTCTAGTTTTAGTTTTTGGGATATGGAGAGCCAGTTTTTGCAACACCATTTATTAAAGAGACTGTCCTTCTTCAGTGAACATGTTTGTCCCCTTTATCAAAGATAGGTGATTGAGTGTGTTTGTAGTTGTGGTTGTATATTCTAATCCACTCCATTGATCTTCTACTCTGTTTTGATTCCAGTACCAGGTTGATTTTTCTACAGTTGCTTTGTAGTATAACTTCAAATGAGGCATTGTGATGCCTCCTGCCTTGCCTTTGCTGCTTAGAATTGCTTTTGATATTCTAGGTCTCTTCTCACTCCAGATGAATTTTAGGAGTAATTTCTCATGATCTATGAGGTATATTGAAGGTATTTTTATTGAGACTGCATTGATTCTGCATAATAGTTTTGGAAGAATGGCCATTTTCCCAATATTTATTCTTCCTATCCGTGAGCAAGGGATGATTTTCCATTTTGTGAAATCCTCTTCAATTCCTTTTTTCAGTGTATTATAATTTTCCCTGTATAAGTGTTTCACTTATTTACTGAGAGTAATTGCTAAATATTTTATTTTTTGTTTTCGAGTGTGAAGAGTGAGGCTTCTCTTATTTCTCTCTCTGTGATTTTGTGTTAGTGTATAAGAATGCTATTGATCTTTAAGAATTGGTTTTGTATTCAGCTACATTGCTAAATTTATTTATTATGTTTAGGAGTCTTTCAATGGAGTTTTGTGGTCTTCTATGTGGAGAATCATGCCATCTACAAATAATGATAATTTAACTTCTTCTTTTCCAATTTTACCCCTTTTATTTCTCTCTTGTCTTATTGCTCTGGCTAGTATTTCTAGCACTATATTAAATACAAATGGTGATAAGGGATATCCTTGTCTTGCACCTGATTTTAAAGTAAAGGCCTTCAATTTTTGGCCATTTCATATAATACTGGCTGTTGGTTTGTCATAGATGGCCTTTATTATATTGAGGTAAAGACCATCGATTCCATTTTTCTGTAAGGTTCTTATCATTAATGAATGCTGGTCTCTATCAAAAGATTTTTCTGCATCTATAGAGATGATCATGTGATTCTTAATTTTGGCTTTATTGATATGGTGGATTACATTTATTGATTTACATATGTTGAACCATCCCTGTATGCCTAGGATGAATCTACTTGGTCATAGTGGGTAATCTTCTTGATGATTTGCTGCATCCTATTTGCCAATATTTTACTGAGGATTTTTGCATCTGTGTTCATTAGGGAGACTGGCCTGTAGTTCTCTTTTTTAGTTGGTTCCTGCTCAGGTTTTGGTACTAGAGTCATTTTTGCTTCCTGGAATGAGTTGGGAAGGGTTGCTTCCCTTTCCATTTCATTGAAGAGTTTGAGGTGTGTCGGCATTAAGTCTTCTTTGTATTTCTTGTAGAATTCCACTGTGAATCCGTGTGAGACTGGGCTCTTCTTGGTAGGTAAGGACTTAATTACATTTTCAATTTCATTAATAGAAATTGAGTTACTCAGCAGGTTTACATCTTTTTTTATTTAAAAAGAAAAACAAAACTAAACGAAGCAAAACAGTAAAAGGCTAGAAGTAATACAGAATTTCAAGAGAAAAAATATACAGTAAGAATTCACCAGTTAATACATCACATATTATCATCTTAGAAACAGTTGTCCAGATTACAAAATTAAAGCATACAAAGTGGACATTAATACAGTGAGATTGCATTTAGTTCTGTTCAATGATCCAAGAAAAACTCAGCAATATGGCTTTCTATCCTACACATTTAAATATCCTTGCAGTTATATCCTTTAGATTACTTTCCTTCCTCTCTTTTTATGCTAACAATCACACATTTTAGTTTCCATTACTCCCATATATAATATATGTAACTGTTTCTTTGAGGAGGAAAAGAAAAAAAGATTTTTAAAAAGCCAAAAAACAAAACAAAACAAAACAAGATGGAACAAAGAAGAACCTAATGTGACAAAGCAAAACAGAATCAGTTAGATGAGGAGGATGAACACAGTATATAATGAAAAAAAAGGATTACTAGGTGATCAATAATGGTTACCATTATGCCTCTTTTTATCCTAAAAAGAGTAGCCTATATCAGCTGGTATAAAAGAATTAAACAAAACTGTACAGAAGACCAAGAAAACCGACAGTAGAGAGCTTACAGGACTTCCAAAGAAGATAATAGTCCAACAATAATGGGCATCATAGAATATCTGGTTGACTTCCAAATGGTTGCCTATACCCTCAAACTTGATACTATTAAGCAAAACAGAATATAATAAAATTAGTCAGAACAAGATGTGGAGAACAATACAGGGATTCAAATCAGGTTAATAGGGAAACAAAAAAGTTACTATAATCTATCACATTATTTTTAATTTAGTTTTCCCTTAGGTAAAAGATACTAAGAAATGAATTAATTTTAAAAAAGGAAAGAAAAAGGGGGGATTGAGATTAAAAAAGAACATATCAATAGAACAACACCAGTAGGAACCGAAAAATTTAAGCATCATTGTGTTTCACCCCCAGATAGCCTGACATTGATAGTAGTTACCACAGTGACTCTTTCCTTGAAATATTTGAGTGTAACTTCATATACTATAGCATCAAACTTATCAAGATAGTGTGAAACCATTCAAGAGAATGAAAGTATTGCAGGGTATTTAGAACCAGCTAGCAGAAACCAAAAATCAATTTCTATATTATCTCTTTGTCTATAGAAAATTTGCTTATACTATTACATACATTAAGATATAATAAGATACAACATGTTAGAACCAATGGAAACAAATGAACAACAACTTGATGGGGCTTCAAAACAGGATGATATTAAATCAGCGCTACCTATTATGTGCTTGTTTTCTTCAAAATAGTTATTTGTAGTATCACAAATAATAAAATAAAACAACCCATATTAAAACCATTCCAATTAATGAGTGAAAACATTATATGGCTTCAAACCAGTGTGACTGGGAATCATGATTACCACGTACTTTCATGTATTCTTATCATTTCTTACACTCGGAAGTTATTTGGTATTTATACATGTGAGTTTGATTTATTTCACTTATGAGTATGGTCTCAAGCTGCATCTATTTATTTATAAATGTCTCAATGTGATCATTCTTTATAGCTGAGTAGTACTCCACTGTATAAAAATACCACAACTTTTTTATCCATTCCTCAGTTGATGGACAGTTAGGTTGTTTCCAAGATCTGGCTATTACAAATTGTGCTGCTATAAACACGGGTGCACATATATCACTGTAGTATGATGCTTTCATTTCTTCTGGGAATATGCCTAAAAGTGGAATAGCTGGGTCAAATGGTGCTTCCAGTCCCAGCTTTCTGAGAAATCTCCAGACTAACCTCCATAATGGTTGCACCAGTCTACACTCCCACCAACAGTGCTGGAGAGTTCCTTTTTCCCCACAGCCTCTCCAGCATTTGTTGGTGGTGATTTTATTGATCTTGGCCATTTTTTCAGGAGTGAGATGAAATCTGCAGTGTGGTTTTAATTTGCATTTATCTAATGACTAGTGATGCTGAACATTTTTTCATATAATTATTTGCCTTTTGTATTTCTTCATCTGAAAATTGTTTATTCATCTCAAATGCCCATTTTTGAATGGGGTCTTTGAATTTTGGGGGTCTGATTTTTTTTTTTAATTCTTTGTATGTTTTAGGCACAAGTCCTTTCTGAGGGGCAGTTCACTAGGATTTTTTCCCAGTTTGGGGTTTTCTTTTCACTATGTTAGAGATTTCTTTCGATGTGCAGAAACTTTTTAATAAGATGTGATTCCAGTTATTGACTCTGGGAAGTATTTCTCATGTGATTTGAGTCTTGTTCATGAATTCTCTACCTATCCCTATGTCTTCAAGGTTTTTACCCAATTTGTCTTCCAATAGATTTAGTGTTTCTATTTTAATATTTAGATCTTTGATCCATTTAGATTTTATTTTTGTATATGGTGACAGGCATGGGTCTAGTTTTAGTTTTTGGCATATGGAGAGCCAGTTTTTCCAACACCATTTATTAAAGAGATGGCCATTCTTCCAGTGAATATGTTTGGCCCCTTTATCAAAGATGAGGTGCTTGAGTGTGTTTGTAGTTGTGGTTGTATCTTCTAATCTATTCCATTGGTCTTCAGCTCTGTTTTGATTCCAGTACCATGTTGATTTTACTACAGTTGCTTTGTAGTATAACTTCAAGTCAGAGATTGTGATGCCTCCTGCCTTGCCTGTGCTGCTTAGAACTGTCCTTGCTATTCTAGGTCTCTTCTCACTCCAGATGAATTTTAGGATTGATTTGTTGAGATCTATGAGGTATATTGATGGTATTTTTATTGGGATTGCATTGAATCTGTATAACAGTTTTGGGAGAATGGCCATTTTCACAATATTTATTCTTCCTACCTATGAGCAAGGGATGTATTTCCATTTTCTGAGATCATCTTCAATTTCATTTTTCAGTGCATTATAATTTTCTATGTATAGGTCTTTCACTTCTTTCATGAGACTAATTCCTAAATATTTTATTTTCTTGGTTGCTAGTGTGAAGGGCATGGTTTCTATTATTTCTCTCTCTGTGATTTTGTTAGTGTATAAGAATGCTATTGATTTTTGAGTATTGATTTTGTATCCAGCCACATTGCTGAATTTATTTATTATATCTAGGAGTCTTTCAATGGAGTTTTTGGGGTCTTCTATGTAGAGTATCATATCATCTGCATATAGTGATAGTTAACTTCTTCTTTTCCTATCTTTACGTCTTTTATTTCTCTTTCATGTCTAATTTCTCTGGCTAGTATTTCCAGTACTATATTAAATAGGAGCGGTGACAGGGGACATCCTTGTCTTGTGCCTGATTTTAAAGTAAAGGCCTTTAATTTTTGGCCATTTAGTATGATACTGGCTGTTGGTTTGTCATAGATGGCCTTTATTATGTTGAGGTAAGGACCATCTATTCCAATTTTCTGCAAGGTTCTTATCATAAATGAATGTTGTACCTTATCAAAAGCTTTTTCTGCATCTATAGAAATGATCATGTGATTCTTACTTTTGACTGTATTGATATGGTGGATTACATTTATTGATTTATGTATATTGAACCATCCCTGCATACCTCGGATGAATCCCACTTGGTTATGGTGTATAATCTTCTTGATGACTTGCTGCATCCTATTTGCCAATATTTTTTTGAGGATCTTTGCATCTGTTTTCATTAGGGAGATGGTCTGTAGTTCTCTTTTTCAGATGGGGCTTTCTCAGGTTTTGGTACTAGAGTAATATTTGCCTCCAGGAATGACTTGGGAAGGATTGCTTCCCTTTCCATTTCATTGAAGAGTTTGAGGAGTGTCGGCATTAGGTCCTCTTTTTATTTCTTATAGAATTCTGCAGTGAATCCATCTGGGCCTGGGCTCTTCTTTGTAGGTAAGGACTTAGTTACATTTTCGATTTCATTAATAGAAATTGGGTTATTCAGGAATTTTACATCTTCTTGACCTAGCTTTGGTACTTCATATATTTCTAGGAATCTGCTTATTTCTTCTGTGTTATCAAACCATTGAGAATAGAATTTTTAGAAGTAGGTGTTGATTATCTTCCATATTTCTACAAAGTCTATAGTGATTTCACCTTTTTCATTCCTTATTGCATGAAATTTAACTTTTTGTTCCCTTTTTAAAATAAGTTTGGCCAAGGGCTCTTCAATTTTATTTATTCATTCAAAGAAACAACTCTCTGATTCCTTGATTTTTGGATTGTTTTCTTAGTCTCAATTGCATTCATTTCTGCTGTGATTTTTATAATTTCCTCACTTATTTTGGCTTTGGGCTTGACTCGCTCTTCTTTTTCTAGATGTTTGAGGTGTAACATAAGGTTATTTATTTGTATTTGTTCTGTTTTCCTGATGTGGGATCTCAGTGAAATAAATTTTCCTCTGAGGACAGCATTCATTGCATCCTTCTGATTCCAGTAAGTTGTATTTGTATTTTCATTTGCTTGTAGGTATTGTTTAATTTCTTCTTTCATTTCCCCTGTGACCCACTGATAACTCAAAAGTGTGTTGTTTAATTTCCATGTATTTGTGCAATTCTTGCAGTATCTTTTATCACTAATTTCTAATTTCATGACCCTATAATCTGATAGCATGCAAGGGATAATTTCAACTCTTTTGCATTTATTTAAATGTGTTATGTGAGCTAATATATGTTGTATTTTAGAGAATAACTTATGTACTGCTAAGAAGAATTTGTATTCTGATGTTGTTGGATGGAACACTGTGTTTATGTCTATCACATCCATTTGTTCACAGGTGTGATTGAGTTCTGTTATTTTTTGCTGATTTTCTGTCTGGTTGATCTGTCCCTTGGTGTCCGTGGTGTGCTAATGTCTCCTGTTATAATTGTGTTACTGCTAATTTGATTTTTCATTTCTGTTAATACTTGCTTTATATAGCTGGGTGCTCTGGAATTTGGTGCATATATATTTAATATTGCTGTCTTTTCCTCTTGATGTTTTCACCTAACCAGTATGCAGTGACCATCTTTATCTCTTTTGATCCTTATTGGTTTGAAGTTCACATTGTGTGCAAACAGAACTGCTACCTCTACTTTTTGGGGGGTTCCTGTTGCATGAATATTGTTTTCTATCCTTTGACTTTCAGTCTGTGAGTATCCTTTTGGGTTACATGGGATTCTTGTAGACAGAATATGGTTGGATGTTGTTTCTTGATCCATTCTGCCAGTCTGTTTCTTTTAATTGGTGCATTGAGTCCCTTTACATTAATAGTTATAACTGTTATATGTTGGTTTATTGTTGACATGTTATCTTTCTGCTGTTGCATCTTTATCTTTCTATTCTGTTTAATTGTCTGCTTTGCTCAGTGATTTTTTCCTAATTGCATCTAAACTGTCTTTCAGTATTCCTTACAAGGTCAGCATGGTGATCATGAAGTTCTTTAGCTGTTCTTTTTCATGGGAGTGTCTTATTTCTACATCCATTTTGAATGACGGTTTTTCAGGGTACATCAGTCTAGGTTGGAAATCCTTTTCCATTTATCCCTATCAACCTTGTGTTTTTTTTTTCTTTGTTTTATCTTGCAGATGTTGAATTCTTATTTCCTGATTCCTTGTTATTTTTAAAAGATCTTTCCTTTCCTGTTCACTGGCTGCAATCTTGTCTTTGAGGTCTGAAATTCTATCTTCACTTTCATTGAGGTGCGTTTTACAGCTTTCAATGGAATTTTTGATTTCCTGTATATCTCTATGCATCTACTTTATGTATTGTTTGTTTTTTATATTGCTCATCCAGGGATTCTATCTTTAGTTTTGTTCCTTCAATTTTTTAACTATGTCTTCTTTAGATATGTTCAGCATTTCCTTCATTTCTTTCATCATTTATTCTTTTACCTGGGAGATTATTTCTAGTTTGAATTCCTTTAAAGCTTCCTGGAATTGCTTCTTTATTTCAGTTGCTATTCTGTCCGATATTTCAGGTGTATGGCATATATTTTCTTCTCTCTACATAGCTTTTAAAATTTCTTGGGATGGGCTGGAATTTTGAGATCTTAATTTGATCTTTCGTTTTATCATTTTCCTATCTTTCTGTCTTTCAAGTTTTATTCCATGGCTTCCCCAGGTTCTGTTGAGGACCCTTTTCTATCCCCTCAGCTCCATCCATTTCCCTAGACTGAGAGAGGGTCACTGGGGTTGGGTCAGACTGTCTCAGGACCAGCTGAGCTGGCCCAGTGCATCAGGAAGATGTGAAGTTCGCTGTTCAAGACCGAGCGAGGATCCCAACCTAGCTGGCCTTGGGGGATGGTTCGGGGACATTCACCCCAGTCTGCCCAGACTCTGGAACTGATGGCACTGGCTTGCTCCGAACTCCAGAGTTTGACAAGCATAGCAGGGAGTGGCGAGACCATTGCAGGCCTGCTCAGGACCCGCACAGTGGTCCATTGCAACCAGAAGCCACCCATTGCTCATTTTCTGTTGTTTGGTTTTAAATGCCTCTGGAATAATTAGACAATGCTTAGCTTGGAGAGGGATTCTCCCACACCCTGAAAGCTTCTCCTTCTCTGCCACCACAAATGAAACATAAACAGTGACAACATGACTCAGGAAGAGTATGCTACATAATCACAGTAAAGTAAGGGGATCCAGGAAGGAAAACCCATCCCATTAAGATGGATGGGGAACCCAGTCACCTCTCAGGGAGTACCTAGTAATCTGACCCAGACTAAAATCAGAAATAATCAGTATTCCTCTTGCATGAGTGGTTTGCAATGTGAATTGGCTCATAGGCATGCTAGGTTTGTGGGAGTGAACATCATGAAAGAGATTCATTGTCATTCTAATTTGGATGAAGATAAAACCTACAACTCCAAGTGGAATGTGGGGTAGTCTGCAGCAAGTCTTTCTCTTACTATTTGTAAGACAATCCCACAATGAGAGCAGTTCACAAAGGGGTATACAGAGTAATCAGGGAGAGTCTAATGAAACCTACTACACAGTGGTAAATGCATTCGTGACCAGGACAGTGAGTAAGACTCACAACATGGGAATGAGCTGCAGAAATCAAGGCATGCCAGAATTGTGGGAGTGTCCTGTGCTAGGAGAATCTTAGGATTCTGGCACCTCGATGAAAGCATCTGGAAAGGATAGATGTATGAATGTGGTGTTTGTGGCTGAAATGAAGTGTGTGAGTCCGAAGGGTGCAAGAAAAAAAAATATATATAATTTTTGTGAGTAAGCAAATCAAAGTGTATGAGCCTGAAGTTGCCTGGGCTCATTTGGGGACTAAGAATAAAATACACCTGAACAATCAGCTGGTCAAACAGCAGAGATGGAACTAAAGCAAATGGCCAAAAGACTTAGGTGAAGCTGTGTTTGATAATGTTGGAGGCACACTTCAGGGTTATCTTTTCATTTCAAAGTGAACCTGAAATGAGACAGCACAAAGGATATCTTCATCTTGGTGCTGAATAGCAAAAGTCCTGCTGAGCCTAAGGAGGTTTTACAAGAAAAAAATCAAGTTACAACTTATACCTAATTGGAAAATGTACTTTTGGTTTCCAATTTGAGTTGAATAATGAAACATTTTAAACAATTCTTTGTGCATTTTAAATGATTGAATTGCAATTATAGGGTTAACTTGTTCGTTCATCTGATTGCTGTTGGTTTAAGAGAAGAATACTCTTTCTGGGTGGCTTAGAGGTCTGTTGGCAGTCAGTCAGTTTTACAGAGTAACAATCTGAGGTGGAAAAGTGCCATGGCCAGCGCGGGGGAAGGAGTCAGGAGAGAGACTGAAGACACAGGGAGACCAGTTGCTCAGGAGGCAAAAGGCGATTTATTGAAGGACTACAGAGTTTTTATAATGTTTCAAAACAAAGAGCAGTACAAGTCACTTCAGGACACTTTCTTGTGCACACGGCAAAGGTAAACATGTTCTTGGGCCTGTGAGAAACTTCTATGTTGTGCAGCCCAGGAGGGAAACATGTTCTTGGGCCCATGAGAAACTTCTATTATTTATGTTATGAAGCTATTCCCAGGTTAATATCAGCACGATGCTTTGTCTAGAAGGCTGAGGTCACTGCAGGATGAGGAACTGGTTGAGGTCCAGCTTCAGTGTGTGGTTTCCCACACCCGTTCACTGCCAGACCCCTGGCTCCCGCTCCCAACATATCCCCCTTATTTCTTAGACAAAGCGTCGCATGGGAATTTAATTAGCAGTTGATTCTAACTTAAAACGTTTCAAGTCCAAACGCACATTTCTCATTTGCTCAACAACAATTCTCACAAAATATGGAAAAATTGTTATCATGACAATAAATTCTAGAGCTCCAATATCAGCTAGAATGATAAAATGTAAAATGCCCGTGAGGCTTGGGAAATGGCTGGTTAATGCGTTGAATATTTGCTCAGTTTCTTTTGCTATGTCAACTTTTATTGCTGGTGCATTGGTTATATCTTGGATAGTTTTATGCAGCTTAAGCAAGTCTACAGAAGTATTGGAATTATGCCATATTCCTAGCAAATGATTTTTCACCCTATCCCAAGGTACATCACTTTCATTATATCTATGTGAAGTAACACAAATATGTTCGTATAAGGCATGACATTTCA
Source organism: Cavia porcellus (assembly GCF_034190915.1). NCBI lineage: Eukaryota > Metazoa > Chordata > Mammalia > Rodentia > Caviidae > Cavia > Cavia porcellus. The sequence goes on along the minus strand of NW_026947486.1, from coordinate 28,267,563 downwards.
AAGAAGATTGTACTTGCAAAGCATATAATTGGTCTCCTAAGGTTATTACTGTATGTTGTAGAGCATTTAATTTTTGTTCAATCAGACTATCCCAATTTTCCTGTATTTTCAAAACCAAAGAAACATTATGGAATAACTCATTAACATAGGATGCAGTTTGCACACTTTCTATAAGAGATATTGTGGACATTGCAGTGGAGGCTATCAAAGTAATAAGTGCAGCAATTCCAGCCATTAACATCCCAACAAATTGTTTGGCCCGATTTAAAAGGTTAGTTAATTTTTGCAAAATAATCACAGAAGGATCTTGATACCACTCTGTGGTGATATTAACAGGTAAAAATACAAATGGAGGTTGTTTGACCAGTAATATGGATGAGTGGTTTCCTGAAGCTTTAACACAATTGGATAAGATGCAATCTTTACAAGTAATTTCATAAGATTCATTGTTCTTATTTACAGTAAGTTCTCCACTTATAACACCATATGGTTCAGAAACACAAGCTATGATAGTTACATTTTTTACCGTACCATTAACAGAAATAGCATCCTGTGTCCCTATATGCTGCCATACAACTTTTTCCTTTGCAACAGCAACATAATCAAGTGCATAACCAACTTCCACAGCATGGTAAGAAAGGTGATGTTATTCCTTGTCCATATTCCATATAATAAATTTTGGGGCCTGTAGGTTGTTTCTCTATAATCACTCCAATCACATAGATCTTTGTAACATATAGTATAATTATGATGGCACAGACGTCATGAGGGTCCATATACACTTTTGCTTGGGTATTTTTGTCTACATTCTGGAATATGCTCAGGGGGATTACCTTTTCCCACTCTAGTTTCACTACTGTTGTGAAATACATACATCATATCTACTCCCCAGTGCATTCCATTAGTAAAGTTTCCATCCCAATCAGAGTACCTTTCTATTAATGTACAATTCTTATTTGTTTTAGAAAAACATAGGGGTAATGAAGCAGACATTCCAGTGTAATTATATACAATAGAGATAGGTTGTATATGGGTGGAAGAAGGAAAACTTAAGACACGAGTATTATTTACATAAACAGTAACATAATCGTTGTCGCCCCATGACATAAGGTGCAACAAAGGAGGATTAGGTACAAGTGCCCAATAATTATCCACACACACAGGCATATAAAATGTATGCAAAACCCAAATAATGCTTAACAGTTGAGCCAAAAACAGAAGAGTTTCATCTCTTGTCGCAGGAGGCCTTCTGGTCATTGTTCTCATCCTCGAGGTCATGGTTAGTCTAAGCATCGTCCTGCGCAATTTTTCTATCTTGCTCTTGGGCATGCCATACACAGCGTTCTGGGACCCACCTGGGTGTATCAGCATCTGTGGGAAAAACACAAACATACCCTCTTCCCCATATCAATACTGGGTCAGGGCCATGTAATAGATTAGTTAATGGGTCTTTCCAATAAACCATTGGCTTGGAGGGCAAATCAGGAGACTGATGTCTCTCAGCTGCAGATCTATTGGAAGCATCAAAAGTTAAAAAATGAAGAACGTAAAGAGCATGGTTAAGAAGGGTTTTGGGAGAATACTTATACCATGTCCCCCTTTTTAATTTCTTTAATGTGTTTTTTAGTGAGAGATTAGCACGTTCAATAATTCCTTGTCCTTGTCTTTCCATATTAAACATGTTACTGGACTGCCTTATAATCCCTGGATTATAATAAAGTCTGACAGAATTTGGCAAAGGGTTTACTAACATATGCTGGCCCATTATCAGTTTTAATGGATTGAGGAATGCCCAGGATAGAGAAACAATATAGTAGGTGTTGTATTACATGGGTGGCAGTTTCTCCAGCCATACGTGAAACAAGCATGTAATGAGAAAAGATGTCTATGGTAACGTGTAGGTATTTTAATGACCAAAAAAAAGGATAATGAGTGACATCCATCTGCCAGATGTCATTTGGATGGAGTCCTCGAGAGTTGACTCCAAAATGCGGTACTGGAAGGAGAGGCGCACACGAGGGACAGTTTTTTTAACAATTTCTCATGTCTGCTGCCGTGTTATACCATATTGATAACATAAAACCTGTGCAGCTTGGTGATGAAGAGCATGTGATTGTTGTGCTTGCAAAACAGCAGACAGTCCAATATGCCTGGCTCGATCTGTAATTGCATTTCCATGAGTCAAAGCGCCTGGAAGATTAGAGTGACTGCGAATATGTCCTACAAAACAAGGTGCAGATCAAGAATGTAAAGATGATTGAATAAGACCAAATAACTGTGCAACAAGGATATTAGCAGTGTTGATAACAGGTACACCTTCTAAAACAGACAAGGCTTGTACTACATATTGGCTGTCTGAAAACAAATTAAAGGGAACATCAAAGAAAATAATAAAAGCCTCATGAACAGCATAAAGTTCAGTCTTCTGAGCTGAAGTACTCCTCAATTGCCATACATAAGTTTGATTTGGGGATACTAAAGTAGCTTTTCCATTGGAGCTTCCATCTGAAAATAAAGTAATAGCATTAACAAGGGGTTTCATGCATATGATTTGAGGAAATGAAAAGGTAACTTTAGAGGCAAATTGAAGAATTTTATCCTTGGGATAATGATGTTGGATTTGACCGGTATAGGACGCTAGAGAAAGAGGAAAATAATCAGTCATATTAAGCAACCATTCAAGCTGTTCAGATGTATAAGGGATTATAATAGAGTGAGGGTCTCTTCCTAAATGCATTATAGACAATTTTCTTCCTTGCATAATCCTTTCTGCAACCAAAGAGGCATAAGGGGGGAGAGCCCTTTTCGGGGAATGCGAACCATGAATCCATGAGAGAACTCCCTGCTGATATGACACACCTGTAGGGGAAAAAGACGTGGGTATGATGATAAGAGACCAGGGAGTGGAATAATCACAATAATGAAGCTGCGCACTTTGAAGAGCCTTATTAACCAGTTCAAGAGCTTTGCAAGCTTCTACTGTCATTTGGCGGAGTGAACTTGGGTCAGAATCTCCAGCTAATAAGGAAAACAATGGGTGGAGGTCTTGAGTAGTTAACTTTAGAGATGGCCGAATCCAATTAATTTCGCCTAAGAGTTTTTGAAAATCATGTAACGTACGCAAGTGAGAAGTATTAACAGACAATCATTGAGGAGAAAAATGCCGTGGATATAAGTGAAAACCTAGATAAGAAAAATGAGGTGAAGTTTGGACCTTCTCAGGTGCGGTGACCAGCCCATTATTTGTTAAATCCTGATGAAGAGAGGCATATACTTGCAAAAGCATCTCAGAATCTTGATGGGCTATTAAAATATCATCCATATAATGAATAATGGTGGCAGAGACAAATTTAGATCTGGTATTGGCAATGGCTGCATGTACAAACTTTTGACACAAGGTGGGGCTATTAGCCATTCCTTGAGGTAACACGACCCACTCATATCTTTCCATAGGTGAGGACAAATTACAGGAAGGAATACTAAAAGGAAACCTCTTACAGTCCTCGGGGTGGAGAGGGATAGTATAAAAACAATCTTTCAATTCAAGAACAATACGCTGATGTGACAGAGGTATTGCCATAGGTGACGGAAGTCCAGGCTTAAGAGCCCCCATAGGAAACATAGTATCATTAACTTTTCTAAGGTCTTGTAATAACCTCCATTTCCTGATTTCTTTTTTATCACAAATATAGGCGAATTCCACGGGGAGGAGGAAGGTCGGATATGACCACAGACTAACTGTTCCTGCACTAATTGCCTGGCGGCTTGGAGTTTAGCCTCAGGCATGGGCCACTGATCTACCCATACCAGTGTATCAGATTTCCAATTAATTTTATCAGCGTGGATAGCAGGATGATCAGTGGCCACTAGGAAAAACCCAAGCCCTGTTTATCAACCTTTTGTGGGATGGATAAAGGGTCTTTGATACCTTGATTATTTTTTCCCATGCCTGCAAATGGCAATTGACCCATTTGCAACATCTGTTTGGTTACAGTGGGACTTGGACTCCACAAGTACACTCCCATTTGGCTTAGTATGTCTCGTCCCCACAAATTTAGGGGAAGATTAGGTAAAACATGTGGTTGGAATTCTCCAGTATGTCCCTCTAAATCAGCCCAAGATAATATAGAAGAGGATTTAAAAGGAGCGGAGGCTTGCCCAATTCCCTGGAGAATGGCAGGGGCAGGATCCAAGGGCCAGGATGAAGGCCAATCTTGTTCTCTTATAACAGAAACATCAGCCCCTGTATCCATTATTCCAAGAAAAGTTTTTCCCTGTATTTTTAGTAAGCATTCTGGCCTTTCATCTTGTATTTGTCAAATAAGAAAAGCATCAGAGGAGCCAAACCCTTGGGTGCCTCGTTTTTTCCTAAGCATCTTTTGTTTTCCTTGAATAAGGGGCAACAATAATAATTATGCTATACGAGTACCCGGAGGTATGTTAATGACAACTGTATCAGTTTTAGCCATAACTTTAATTTCTCCCTCATAATCTTGATCGATCACTCCAGGAAGTACTATAAGTCCTTTTAAAGTAAACCCACTTCTCCCTAGTAAAAGCCCCCAAGTGTTTGGAGGTAACGGACCGTAAATACCGGTAGGTAACAATTGGACTCCTAGTTCTGGGGTTAATATGATGTGGGTGGTGGAACTGAGGTCCAATCCTGCGCTTCCTGGAGTTGCTCTGGAGAGGTCTGAAAGGGACTGTTTTTGGATTGAATTGCCCCGAAGATTTGTTGTCGGGCCTGGGGCTTGCCCCTCTTGGAGTTTCCCTGCTGAGGGTATAGTAAATTGCCTTCCTTGTCTCTTTTAGAATAACATTCATTAGCCCAGTGATCTCCTCTCTTACAGCGTGGACATAACCCTGGGGCTTTTGGCTTTTTATCAATTTTAACCTTATTATTTGCATTATTATCACCTTTTGGAGAATCAGAGCATTGTTTGGCAATATGCCCCATTTTTCCACAATTATAACAACTTCCTGCAGGGCCAGGGGCACGTTTTTTTTTTTTTTTTTTTTTTTTTTTTTTTTTTTTTTTTTTTTTTACGTTTGCTATGTTGTATTGCCAAACATTCTTGCAGAGTTTGTCCCTTCAAAACAGCTGTGGTAGACAATCCTTGAATATATCCTGCTCCTATGTCTGCACAAAGTCTGATGTAATCATTTAAGGTGCCCCGTCCCTCCCAGGGTCGAAGAGCTGCTTGGCAGATTGCATTGGCATTTTCAAAAGCCAATTCTTTTACTAATATATTGCTAGCTTCTTGATCATTTATTAATCGTCCTGCAGCCTGAAGGAGGCGAGAGACAAAGTCCTGGAATGGCTCATCAGGGCCTTGTTTAATCTTGCCTAACTCTCCCTTCTTGGATCCTGATTGGGACAATTTTTTCCATGCTGCTAAAGCGGCCCACCGAATCAAATCATAGGCATAACCAGGGTAATTTAATTGAGCACCCAGGGCCACAAAAGCCCCTTTCCCTTGAAGATGATCCATAGAAATTCCATTAGCAATAGCTTGATCATCTAATGCATATCCCATGGTATTCTCTTCATATTCTGATAGCCAAAGAAGATAATCTCCCCCATTCATTATAGCCTTAGCTAAAAGTTTCCAATCTTGAGGTGGCAAAGCCTGGCTCGCTACTGATTCAAGAATAGACATAGTAAAAGGAGCAGTAGCTCTGTATTGTGTAGCTGCCATTTTTAATTCTTTAATTGTTTTAAAAGGAAGCCCCTCATGTTCATTATATGATTGTCCTTGTGGAGTAACTCTCCTTACTACTGGGTAAACTTGAAATCCTTCTAAATTTTCGCCTTGCTTTCTAGCTTCTTGAAGTGCACGTTGTAAAGGAGATATCGCTGAAGGTGCAGCTGGACATATAGGCACAGGTGGGGGCAATAAAGGCATTGATCTAAATCCTACTCGAGCAACAAGAGGTGTAGAAGTTTCATATTGATCAAACAAAGGCCTTGCCAATGAAGAAGTACTACAACTTTTATGCTGTTGATCCCTTAAATTAGCCTCAGATAACTTTTGAATCTGCTTAGCCATATCAGACAATTCTTTTTTAAAGGTTTCAATCAAGTTTTCTAGGCCCTCCGTTGGTTCTTTACATTGTGGATTTGCCTGATCTTGAAGCATGAAAGCCTCATGTTGATGCTCATATTGACAGGCTTCATGCTCTAACTCTTCCGATTCTTTCGGACCTAATTCTTCATTTGAATCTGAATCAGTTTCTCCATCAGGGTTATTGACTTGTAAACCATCAGGTCTATTGTTTATTTTGTTAGTCCAAGGGAGGTCGGGCTACTTGTAACAGGGCAGCTCAGAGAGCAGTGGCGGAGCAGGGGGAGGGGGGTATAAGGAGGATGCCACATTCTCTGAGGATTTGGTTTTTCTTATAAAACTTTCTCGGGTTCTTTTTTCCCATTTACTAGACTCAGAGTCCCCTTTTAAACAGTCCTTAATTAGAGTCCAAATCAGAAACACATCCACAGGAACCTTCTCAGGACCCCAAACACAATAATAATCTTTAATCTTTTCTCCTACTGTTTTCCAAGTCTCAACATTAACTATTCCCTGTTTGGTTCCCAAGGGGCAAACCTGATGCACAAAATCAACAAACCGATGAATTTGAAGCTTAGCTACAGGAATGCCCCTATTCTTTAACAAAGAGGAAATAACTTGTTCAAAAAGTTCCCGTTCTGATGATGGGGAGTTACCCATTCTCAATCCCTGCGTATATGCCACTCCCTGCTGTTAGGTCTGAGAGAACGGTGAGGAGGAGGAGAGGAGGAAGTCCTTGGGAGGAATGGAGCGGAGTGGACGGCTGTGAAAGTAGTGGGCAGCGGTGACTTTATTCCGGGAATGCGGGGAAGGGGCCCCCCGCCACCGGCCCCGGGGCGCAGCATCTCTGCACCCGGGGCCGGTGGTGTCTCCAGGAACACGGGGAGTGGAGACTGGCGCGCTGGCCGGCGCTGGCCGCTGGAATCTGGCGGTCTCTCTCTCTCTGGCGAACTCTCTCTCTGGCGAACTCCCTCGGACATGTGGCGTGGGGGAATCTAAATAGCCTAAGCTTAGGGGAGCACCCTAAGGCCATTAGAGATGTATAGGTATCTCATTGGCGCACAGGTTCTTAAGGATGGGGATATAGGATTACAATCAAGTCCATAGGGGGCAGGGGGGGAGGAGTTTAGCTGCAGCCTTTTCTGGTTACAGTGTTCCATCTGGGCCAGCAATTCTTTCACCTGCTACTTTCACTTTTCACTTACCCGGGTCATCTGTAGCAGCGGTCTTCTTGGAACTCCTTCCACTGGATTCTCCTTCCACTGGAAAAACGCTCTGAATGCTTATATTCCAAGCCCCACATTTGGGCGCCAGGTGCTGAGGCCAGCACGGGGAAGGAGTCAGGAGAGAGACTGAAGACACAGGGAGACCAGTTGCTCAGGAGGCAAAAGGCGATTTATTGAAGGACTACAGAGTTTTTATAATGTTTCAAAACAAAGAGCAGTACAAGTCACTTCAGGACACTTTCTTGTGCACACGGCAAAGTTAAACATGTTCTTGGGCCTGTGAGAAACTTCTGTGTTGTGCAGCCCAGCAGGTAAACATGTTCTTGGGCCCATGAGAAACTTCTACTGTTTATGTTATGAAGCTATTCCCAGGTTAATATCAGCACGATGCTTTGTCTAGAAGGCTGAGGTCACTGCAGGATGAGGAACTGGTTGAGGTCCAGCTTCAGTGTGTGGTTTCCCACACCCGTTCACTGCCAGACCCCTGGCTTCTGCTCCCAACAGGAAAGGGGGGAAAGGAACACTTCAAAATCCAAGTGACTGAAACCAAGTTTTTGTTGACTTATGGTAATTGTGAGAGTGAACTGTGCCAAACTTGAGTGGAGATGGGAGAAGCATCAAATACCACCTCTTTAGAATGTAGACTGAAGAACTTTGAGAACATTTATACTAATGACTATGGAGTAATACTAACCACCCAGAGGTTGAAAAACTGATTTGCCATTTTTAATATAGACTGGCCTGCCAAGGGACAATAGATGGGGGATGATTGAAAGGATATACTGGTTAGTAACTGGTGCTGAGGATAGCAGTTAGTACACCCAGAACAATTTCCCTACACTGACTTATGATCAAATGTGGTTTAAACTCAGCCTATGTGCCTTCAACCCTGTCTGGCATCATATTGCAAAACTCTTGTGGCTTAAGCTGGGCCCAACAAAAGATACAGAGAGGAATTATTTCTGCCATTAGCAGCAAGGTTTAAAGAAAAACAACAGGGGATCTAAAAAAAATTAATCCTTTAAGAGTCACCAGAAGAGATATGAGTAACTACCCCCTTATACTATGATTATCCACCACTGTTGAGGCCCACCTGTGGAGAATCAGGATCAGAAAGCAGTGAGTCTCTATTGTCCCTCAAAAGAGGCAGCCAGACTCTATGCCTAGAGAGAAAATGAAGAAAATCCCAATGATCAGGTAAAAGATAAATTCAGTCATCTTTGATTAGGCCATGAAAGTGCCCAAACAAATGCCACTCTGTGAAACCAGGACACCTATTTATTATAATGTAGAGGGTCCAATCTAAGTCAGGCAATTAACCATGATATATCAGCCTTTTCATTCACTGACCTCACCAGGAAACATCATACACTCTCCTGTAGGAAGCCATAGTCCTTCATCAATCTAATGCAAACCACCTTCAAAATACACAATTCGTATTAAGTAGACTGTAAACAACTTCTACTCATCCTATTCAATACAGCAGAGAATCAGAATGACACTGGCAGTCCTCTGTTAGTTAGAGGATCATGCCCCCATAGGAGTGATGAATGTTCAAGTATATACTCAAAGCCAGTTTGCAAGACTGAACCAAATTGATAATCAAGTGTGGTAGTAAAGATGGATAGTCTAAAAAAATATCAAGAAGCCCTCTTGGAAGACTTGAAGGCGGGAAACAAGAAAACCGTAAGTATGAGAAAATTTTCAGAGATGTTCCAAAATCCATCTGAAAACTCAGTAATTTCCATGAAAGATTTTGTGAGACATTTCAGTTCTACACTCTGTTTAAGATGGAAACAGCTGAAAATCAACATGTTGCAAATGCAGTTTTTGTAGGATAAGCCCAAGGGGTCTTCAGGTCAAAATTGTAGAAGCTAAAGGGCTTTGCTGATATGAAAGCTATTCATCTTTTAGAAGCAGCCATGAAAGTATATGTTAACTGTGATCAAGAAGCCAAGTGGGAGGCCAGTTGAAAGAATAAAAGAAAGGAAGATCTTCTAGCAGCAGCACTCATGGGAAAAAGACAGAGGTCATCAAGGAATAGAGGCAAAGGAGAAAACAGGAAAAACTTCTAACTGATTAGGGACCTGGGAACTGACAAAAGCTAGCTTAAAATCAATATACATTGTGCAAAAACATAGGACTTGTAAGGATGAATGTACATAAACAAAAGAAAAATATAGTAGAGACAGTAAGTCAAGAGACCTTGTTGCCAGGGGCTACTTGTGCAGAGAACAGGAAAAAAAACTAGGTCAAATGGGTGGGAATTGAAATCTATGAGGATTTGACCACACCTGGCTCCATCTCCCTAGGTCCCAAGGAACCCATGGTCACAGTGAAAGTAGGAATCCAGTTGATGCATTTTATGATGAACAGCTGAGGAGCTTGTTAGTGAAACAACCAATTGGGCTACTGTGTAAGAAAGATGTGGCTATTGTGGGAGCCACTGGATTCCCAGAAAAGAAGCCATTTTGGGGGCTAAAATATGTGTCATAGGAGGATGAGAAATCCAACATGACTTCCTATATCTCCAAATAGTCTAGTCACTTTGTTCAGAAGACAATTGCTCCAAAATTTACAAGCCCAAATTACCTTGGTCCACAAGGAGATGTAACTAAACCTGTTCAAACCAAAACCTGTGATGTTAACCTTTACAATTCCACAACAAAAGAATAGACATTGTATTCAAACAAGTAACAAAAACCAGAAATAGGTGAGCTATTTGAGATGGCACATAAGATTCCTGGAGTGTGAACTGTAACTCCTCATGGCTGGCTACAAATCAAGCACTGATAAAAGTGGAATTAAAGCCAGGGACAATTCTAGTTAGAGTCCACCAGAACTCCTTCCCCTAGGAAGACTTATCAGGCATTTAAGGACATTTAAAATAGCTCTTAGATCATGGAATCTCAACAAGAAGCCAGTCTTCCTAGAACATTCCACTTTTGCTATAAGCCTGGGACCAGGCAATGTACACCAGTGCAAGATTTGAATGCTATAAGTCAAGATATTGAGGCTACTTGCCCAATGGTGCCAAAACCATACACACTGATAGGAATTATACCAGAAAGTTCTGCCTGGTTTACCTGATTAGACAAAAGGATGCTTTGTATTAGAAGATCCCATCACAGGCATAAAGAAACAACCAGGACTAGACTTCCCCAAAGGTTCAACAACTCTCCTAGAATCTTTTGAGAGATTCTAGCTACTGATATTAACACTTTTATCATGCCTGGGGATGGTTGCACCTTGCTACAATATGCAGCTGACTTTCTTTTGGCAGTCCTAACCTGAAAGAGCTGTTATTATGGAGCTAAATACCTACCACATTTACTCTGGAGAGCATGATATAAGGTATTGAGAAAAAAACCACAGATTTGCAGACAAGTGATCAGTTTTTAGGCTTCATAGTGACATAGCGGGGAACCTCAGCTAGGCACAGAATGGGAACAAGTTGTCTCTGCTCTCCCAACACCATCTAACACCAAGTAGCAAAGTGCCTAGGGAAAGTGTGATTTTCCCCAATCTGGATCCCAAAACTATCATTATTGGGTAAGCCCCTTTATGAAGCCACAAAGGAAGGAAAAAGAAGCCCTTCCTCTGGGAATCTGACCAAGAGCATTCATTTAAAAAGATCAAATAAGACGTGACTCTAGCCCCAGCGTTAAGATTGACAGATATAACTAAACCCTTCTCCCTATATGTCATGAATCAAAGAGAACAGCTGAGAGTCCTAATCCAGATCACGAGATCCTGGCATTGTTCAATGCCATACTTGTCAAATCAGTTAGACTCTATAGCCCTAGAATGGGCACCATGATTCAAGGCACTTGGTGCCACTGCTCTATTGATGCAGGAAGCTGAAAGGTTGTCTTTGGAACAAAAACTGACTATTCAATTACCACATTCAGTTATAACCTTCATAAAGCAGAGGGGACACTGTTGGCTCTCCAATCCTAAAATGACTCAGTATCATCCTTTTATGGGAAAATTCTTACATAATTCTAAAAACAGTAAGCACTATTAATCCATCCACTTTGCTCCCAATCACATCAGGAGTCCCCACTCATGATTGTGTGGAAGCGGTGGATGAGGTATTTTCAAAACGTGGAGATCTTACAGATTGCCCTTTGGGAGATCCATATGTTGAATGCTTCACATATGGAAGTAGTTTTGTGTTGGAAGTGAACCAAATGGGCAGGGTATGTTGTTGTGACATTGGATTCTGTCTTTGCCTACTGAGGCCTCTGCCCAAAGGACAGAGCTAATAGCACTGACATGATCACTCTTGCTAGCTAAGGACAAAAATCCTATTATATATATATATACTGATTCCAAGGATTCTTTTGACATGCTACATGTTCATGGAGCTATATACAGGGAGAGAGAATTCCTGACTGCTGGGGGAAAGAAGATAAAACTTAAAGAAAAATTTTATAGCTCCTAGATGCCATATGGACACCAAGAAATGTGTTGTACACTGCAGGGGACATCAATGGACTCATATATCAAGGCCAAAAGAAACCAGAGAGCAAACAGAAAAGCAAGACAGGCTGCTATGGCATCCCTGTAACCCAAAAGGTGGGAGGTCCTTGCCTACCCATCAAAGAATCCATAGTCCCAGAGATCCCATCCTACACTTCAATTAAAAATACATGATTTGACCTGAAGCTTGGGGCTTATATCAGGGGAGGATGGTGGATATTCTCTGATAGGATACTGGTTATCTCTAAAATAATGTCCTCTAGGTTTGTGAGGCAATTCCATCAAGGGTCTCACATGGGAGAGATGTTACAAAGCTGTATTTTCTATGCTCCATGACTTACTGCCTTCACTCAAGCTGTTTACAAACAATGCCTAATCTGTGCATAGAACAACTCAACACGAGGACCCACCAAGCCCTCAGTTATCCAAAATGCAAGTACCACCCAGTATGAAAACTTGCTTGTGAAATTCACTGAGCTGCTTGAAGCATGAAGCTATCAATATAGGTTGGTGCTGGTTTGCACTTTATTAGAGTGTTGAAGCCCACCTCACCTGGACAGAGAAGGCATTAAAAGTGGTGAAGGTGCTTTTAAAGGGCAACATCCCACATTCTGACTGCCCCTAATTTTGGGAGCAAACAATGGTCTGGCATTCATGGTTGAGATAGTTTGGGAGCTCATGTGAATGTTAAAATGGAAAATTTCACAGAGCCTACCAGCCTCAGAGCTCTGAAAATGTAGCTTATAAACTGCATGCTAAAATAATTGCTGGAAAATTATTGCCAAGAAATGTACTTGAGATGGAATCAAGTCCTGCCCACGGCCCTCTTCCATGTCTGGTGCACTGTAGTAAACAAATGGGGCATTACCCTTTTGAAATCTTGTTCACCTGGTTACCTCCAATTATAATTCAAATTAAAGGTGATCTTCATGAACTAGGAGAATTAACTCGAAGGAGACAGAAGTGGGCTTTCAAAATAGCCATGCAAGTTATCCACAGCTGCATATAAGAAAGAATTTCTGTAAGTTTAGCAGACCCAACTAACCCATTTAAACTCAGAGGCTCTAGTTGGGTCAAAATATGGAATTCTATTGCCCTAGGTTCCATATGGGATGGGATCCACATTCCAATCTTGTCCACTGTTACTGAAGTTGTAGGAGCTATGCTTAGGACTACCACTGCTAGATGAGGCCAGTAGCCCAAGACATGTGGACCAGCCAATAGAATCCAGACCACCCAAACCTACTGATTCTGCAGAGACCAAGCTGTTGCCAATGGTAAGAATTCTGCTGCACTCACATGCGTAGCTGACTAATCTATTCATGGCAGAAGCTTGAGGATAGACAGCTCTGCTGTGGTCACTCTAGAGGCTGACCAGTCAACACACAGCAGAAGCTTGAGGATCATCATGGTGTTACAACAAACACTTAGGTCTCTTTTCCTTTCTGACATAATTCTCTTTTTGCTTTTGTCTAAGGGAAAGTCCTTGGAGGAATGCTGTTATTACATTTTCATCATGTGGTTGGAAAGCATTATATGAAGGACTCTGCTATATCATATCTATTATGAGTGTACAGGGATACACAGAGTACCTTGCTTTCACAATCAGATAGCCTACTCGGTAGGAGACCTAGGGGATAACAAATTCTATGGTTATTATGACTTGAAGTCTCTCTACCCCACCTTACAATACCTGGTTTGAAGTCTATGCTGGAGAAAAAGAGAATGATAGTGATGGCCTTTTAAACAGAACTATAGTCTCTCAAAACCATACAAGATGGTATATGGGGATATTGCACCCCTACCTGTATGCTCAACCACATCATAAGGTTACAAACAGCACTTTAGCTCATCAGCAATGATACTGCAAAGGTCTGAAATGCAAATGAGATATGCAATTTACCAAAGTAGGATGGCTTTAGGCTACCTCCTTGCCAAGGAGGGTGGAGTATGTGGGAAGTTCAGTGTAACCAAGTGTCTGGAAATTGGTAACAATGCTAAGGTAACTGAAGACATCATTGCCTGAATCTGAAAAACTATGTAATGTCCCAGTCCAAAAGTGGCAAGGATGACCTCCAGACACTTTGTGGGGAGTGTGGTTCTCAACTTTTGGAGAGTTCAAAACTCAATAGGGATGGTCCTAGTTATCTTAGGAGTATGTCTCATTTTCCCTGTTTCCCATCAATACTTGTTAAAGACATCAAAATAGCTATAGAAACTCTAGTATAAAGGTACACCACATCCCAGATGATGCCCCTTATTAGATAGCAGCATTTGCCTGATGGAGAACTGCCCCTCTGGGAAATAATGTAAGATGTTGAATGGTGCTCTCACTTATAGAGACCATCAAAGGGAAAAATAAAGCAGAACTCAGAAAGAAACTTAGCCTTTCTCTCCCTCTGTAAAATATTTCAAGAGACAGGCTAGCAGCCCCTCAGGCAACCACTCCCTCAAGAACAAGACTTGTTTTTTGTCTCCATGGTCCAGTGATTTGCTCACTGATAAGGCAAGCTCTTTCAGCAGATGTATCATGGGTATTTCCTACATTAGAGGGGCAACACTGTACCAATAACAATAAAACTAACAAATGGAGCTATGAACAACATTCTAACATCCTGAGATATATAGGATGTGTTTTCTTGTCAAGACTAGGATAAGGATAGCTGCTAGGATGACTAACAGGCTTTGTTTTGCTTCTGTATCTGTATTTGCTTGGTGTCATAAATTGTATAAAAGCACTGCTAGTTTTGAGCATTGCTAGTGACTGGATCATGCAATCCTGTTACTCCAATTTCTTGGAAATTCTGTAAGTATCTGTCCAAAATCTGCAGCCTTAGAATCCATCAAGTTCTGTTTTTTTCTGCTTAGATTTACAGTATGTAAGTTTTGTGATTGTCCCTCAATTCCTGTCCCCTTTTGTCTTTGTATCACAAGCTTTGGCAATGCTTAAGGCTGAGGTATGTTCTTGCTCACTTTGGATGATGGGCAAATCAATCAGATCACAAGTCTCTATGTTGGATATAGTCATCAGAACAGGAATTCAAGTTGGTGGATGCTTTACCAAAACAATCAGATTGTCCCATCTAAAAGTCACATGTGCTGAGCTTGGCTTCTCACATGTGTGAAGAAATTTTTCTATTCAGGCTTGATTTTAAAATTCTTATATGGCCTTTGACTAAACAACATCCTTTCATGATCATCTCCTGTGACATTTTCATCCAGCCACTGTGATAAGGCAACACTGGAAACAACCCTGAAGTTTGGTTTTAAATAACTGCCAGTTTCCATAATTGACTTAAGATAAAACCTTCTCCAATAAGGGAAAGAATGGGGGTTATTGCACTGGCTTTCTTTTTCAGTTCCACTCTGCCATGTAGAAGGAGTCACTTTGAGTGACATCTCATACTGATTTTTAAATTTGTGTTTCTGTTTTGGTTTTCAATTTTGTACCAGGAATCAAACTCATGCTTTCTGTTTAGGCAGTGTACTACTGAGCAACATTCTCAGCCTCAAAGGATTTTATGGTTTACAATGGTCATGGGCTTTTTATAGCCCTAGCATAGTTACAATTTATTGTTTTTCAATAGAGCAGCCAACTGTCTGGACTTACCATCTCTCCAGGGCACTGGGCTTTTTCATGTGTACTTCTTCCAGTCTTGTGGCCAAATTGATATTACATAGTATAAATAAACATTTTATTTTCCATTTATCAATTAATTAATTGATGAGTACCTGGATTATTTTCAGGTTTGGCTTCATGAGTGTTAGCATAAACATCCTTTTTTTTTAGTTTTGAGAGATACACATCAAAATAGTCTTTTCAATTTGCATTTTCCTGATGATAAATGATCTTGAGCATATTTTAGTATTTGAAATTTGGAAGTCTTTTTATCATGAAATCAACTTAGACTGTTTGATTATTTTTCAATAGGGTTATTTCCCTTTTCATTATTCAGATATAAATATTCTTTATATAGTTCATATGCAAGTTCTTCATGAGATATATTACCTGCAAAAATATTTTTACATTCTAGTCTGAGGACATGCAGATTGCACATACAGTGCACAGCATCTGTCTGGAAAGTGTGAGGTCCTGAGTTTGATTTCTGGTACCCTCTCAAAAGATATTCTAACTTTGTATATCACTGTTTAATGGTGTCCTTTCAAGTAAAATGTTACATTTCTATCAAGTAAATTTTGTCTATTTTTCTTCTTTTGTCACTTTTGCTTTCAATGTCCTTTCTTGGAAAAACAGTGACTTACTTAAATTCACAAAGTGAATTTAAGATTTTTACACTTCTTATATTTAGGTCTTTGATACACATTTCAGTTCTTCTTTGTATTTCAGGTGAAGAAGGAGTCTAACATTTGGATATTCAGTTATTCAGATACAATTTTTGGAAATAGTATGCTCTTTCCCCATTAGTCTGTACTCACTGCTCAAAACTGCGTATAACAAGTGAAGGTTTGTTTCTAGGTTTTATATTCTACCTCAGTAGCCAATGTCTATTGTTATGCTGGTACCACACATTTTTTTTTCCTTGTGCATCAGTCACAAGTTTTGAAATTTGGAAATGTGAGTTCTCCAGTTTTGTAAAGTTGAAGATTATTTTATCTATTCTCTCTGTACTGCATTTCCATATGACTTTTCAAATCAGTTGAAAATTTCTGCAATGAAAGTAACTTGACTTTTGATAAGAACTATATTAAATATTTGGGTTATTTGGAAGACTTGTCTTCTTTACAATATTGATATTTCTAAGAAATAGTTATCACCTAATGTCATTTGGAACAAGAAATCTATGATTAATTTTTGTGATGTTTGGATGGGCTCAATTGTTTTATAACAGGATCATAAAATGATTACAATATGATAATTATGTATAATTTTACTCTGGAATATACATGATTGGCATATGTTAGTTTGTGATATCTCTGATACTTTGATTCTAAGGCCAGCAACTATATTCAATGGATTGAGTCAAATGCATATATTTTGCAAAGTATTTTATAAAGTCAGCTTTAGTTAATTAGTTGCTTATTTGAACAAATCACAGTTATTCCATAGTTTATACTGGGTTCATTATATGACATTTCAGATACACTGTATGCTTACAAAATATTTATCTTTTATTATAATTCACAAGATAAAAGTTCTTTTTTCATCTCTGAGAAACAGTTAATACAATCTGTATTCAGTTTCACTATAAATGTCTAACTTCTGAGCAATTCATGAAGTATGTGAAATATTAAAAACTCAAATAAGTTTTACCATTGTTATAGTTTTTCATTGAAATTACTATAAATGTTTTAAAATAGGGCATTTAAAATTGAGCATTTTAGATGAAAAGCAGAAAGTTTTAAGAAGTTTTAAGAAAACACATAAACTAAATCATTAAGATGTAAATTGATATGAAGAGTCATAATAGAATACAGAGAATATTAAAAAATTAAAGTAAATTAAACAAAATATATGAGAAATTTAATTCCTTTTTAAAGAATTTATTTATCTCTACCTTTAACTATATATTCACACTATAGTGAATGAGTAGATGGTCATTTGTTGAAAGATCATATTTTGATACTAATTTTTGTAATATTTGTTTTTTGGATATTTTAATATTTTTTACTTAAAATTGTCAATTCATTAGAAAATAGTCATGTACATCTAACAAAGCAATGAGACGAAATTTATTGGGAACTTGATGGATTCATGGAATCTTAAATTATACAGCAAGGACTTGGTGTGATCCACTGGTTGGCTGTTGCAGGATCATCACATGAGCATTATTTGGTTTGGTGGGCTCAGCATGATACAGGTCATGGTCTTCATTCCTAAAAGTCTACAACCTGATCTTGCTCATGTACTATAATTCATCCAAATTCAGCAGAAGAAATCATGCTGATTAGATCCTAAGATGGAAAGATATAAAAACAGGACAATGTATTAATTTATAATGAAAATGCATTATCATTCAAGTAAGATGAAAGCAAAACAATTTGTTTTTAATACCTAAATTATTTTTATATCAAAGCACATTAACTCTACTTCATCTACCTCCAAATATTAGCTTGTATGAGAGCTTAAGATATTAAATCATTCATCTGCTGAATGACATTGAAAATGAACACAACTTTTCTTGATAAAAAATGAGAAAACTGAGCAACCTTCTTTCAATCCAGGGAACTGGCCTGCTGGAGGTGAGTTCCAGCACACCAGCTCGGGCCCCTGAAGAATTTAAGATCATTGCTCTCAATGGTCAAGAACATGCCCAACTTCCATCCACATTAGACTGGGCTCTGGAGGTTTTGTGGCCTGGCTAGGACATGCCCAGTGATCTTCTTTCAATCCTGGGAACTGGGGCTTCTCAAAGATGAGTTCTAGCATGCCAGCACCAGCCTAAGGAAAGTTTAAGATCATCACTCCCAGTGGTTAAGGACCCACCCAGATTCCAGCCCTACTGGACTGGGCTCTGTAGGTTTCTCAGATAGGCTGGGCCATGCCCAGTGACCTTCTTTTAATCCCAGGAAGTGGACTGCTGGAGTGGAATTCCAGCACACCAGATTTGCTCTGGTGGAGTTTAAGATCATCACACCCAGTGGTTAAGGACCCATCCAGCTTCCAGCCACACTAGACTGGGCTCTGCAGGTTTCTTGGCTTGGTTGGGCCATGCCCAGTGAACTTTTTTCAATCCAGTGAACTGGGGTTGCCTGAGGTGAGTTCCAGCACTTGAGCACAGGCCCAGTGAGAGTTTAAGATTGTCCCTACCAGCAGTTAAGTGCTTGCCCAGCTTCCAGTCACACTACAATAGGATTGGGAGGTTTTGCTGCCCCACTAAACTATGCCCAGTAGCCTTCTTCAATCAGAGGAGCTGAAGGCACATGAAGTAAGTTCCAGGGCATCCAAGTTTGCCTGGATAGATCTTTGAATCACCTACCACAGTGATTTGGAGCCTTCCACCTTCCTGGGAGACCGGAGGTGGCACAGGAGGCCTTGCGGGTCTGACTCAACCACACTAAGAAAGGTCCATTCAGTCCTAGGAGCTGAGGGCATAGGCGGCAATTTCCAACAAACCTAGAGGAAACTTTGAAACATCACTTGAAAGATGGAAATACAGGAAAGTGACAAGACAAAAGACCAAAATGCAATCTTAAACCTCCAGCCCATCCCAAGAAAGCCTAGGACCCACGTAAATAGAAGAAAATAGAAGGCATACAGCTGAAATACCTGAAACAATACCAACTGAAATAAGTAATTCCAGTAAGATTTAAAGGAATTCAAACTAGAAATAATCTTTAAGGTAAAAGAAAAAATGATAAAAGTAATGAAAGAAAGGCTGAACACCTCCAAAGAAGACATAGTTTAGCAATTAGGAACAAAACAAATGAAAGAATCCCTGGATGAACAATATAAGGAACAAAAGGAATACATGAAACAGATCAAAGAGATATACAGGAAATCAAAAATTCCATTAAAAGTTGCCAAAACCACCTCAATGAAATCGAAAATAGAATTTCAGACCTCAAAGGCAAGATTGCAGCTAATGAACAGGAGAGGAAAAATCTTTTAAAAATAACAAGGAATCAGGAAATAACAATTCAGCAGCTGCAAGATAATGTAAAGAAAAACAACATAAGATTAATAGGGATAAATGAAAAAGAAGGAGGCAACACAAGTGATATCAAGAGGCTATTTACAGAAGTAAGAGCTGAAAGCTTCACAAACATAAGAATGGAAACTGACATTTAGATTAGTGAAGCATACAGAGCTCCACATAGCCATAACCAAAATAATACTACACCTAAACATATAATAGTCAATATCCCAGAAATCCAACATAAGAATACAATGTTAAAAGCTGTTAGGCAGAAAAGACAGATCACTTACAAAGGAAAACCTATCAAAATCACAGCAGACATCTCAACACAAATAATGAAGTCAAGAAGAGCATGGAGTGAGGTATTCCAGATCCTAAAGGAAAATGATTTCCAACCTAGACTGATGTACCCTGAAAAATGGTTCTTCAAAATGGATGGAGAGGGGCTGGGGATTTAGCTCAGTGGCATAAGCGCCTGCCTTGCAAGCAGGCAGTCCTGAGTTCGATTCCCGGTACCGATAAAAAGGAAAAAGACCAAAAAAAAAGATACAAAATGGATGGAGAAATAAGATACTTGCATGACAAAGAACAGCTGAAGAACTTCATGAAGACAAAACCAACCCTGAGAAGAATACTAAAAGACAGTCTAGATACACATGGGAAAACACCATTAAGCAAGGCAGACAATTAAACAGAATGGAAAGATAAAGAAGCAACAGAAGAAAGATAGCATTTCAACAATAAACCAATATAAAACAGTTATAACCATTAATTTAAATGGTCTCAGTTGACCAATTAAAAGAAACAGAGTTGCATAATGGATCAAGAAACAACATCCAACTCTATGCTGTCTACAAGAAACCCATGTAACTCAAAAGGAAATTTGTAGACTGAAAATCAAAGGATGGCCAACAATACTTTCTGCAACTGGAACCCAAAACAAAGCAGGGGCTGCCATTCTGTTTGACAGATAATGTGACTTGAAACGAAGAGTGACCTGAAGAGATAAAGAAGGTCACTATCTACTAATTAGGGCAACTTCAATGGGAAAACATAACAATCTTAAATACATATGTACCAAATTCCAGAGTATCCAGCCATACAAAGCAAGTATTAATAGAAATGAAAACTCAAATAAGCAATAACACAATTATAATAGGATACCTTAACACACCATTGACACCAAAGGACAAATCAACCAGACAAGGGACAAATCAAACAGAAAATCAGCAAAGAAATAACAGACCTGAATCTACAAATGGAATTGATATACGCATACACAGTGTTCCATCCAACAACATTAGAATATAACTTTTTAGCAGTACCTGGGACACTCTCTAAAATAGACCATATAGTAGCCCACAGAATATATTTAAGTAAGTGCAAAAGAATTGAAATTGTCCCATGCATATTATGAGATCATAGCACCATGAAACTGTAAATAATGATAAAAGAAAATGCAAAACCCCCACAAACAAATGGGAATTGAACAATATACTCCAGAAATTAGTGGTTCACAGAGGAAATTAAAGAAGAAATTAAACAATACCTACAAGCAAAGGGAAATACAAATGCAACTTACCAGAATCAGTGAGACGCAATGAAAGCAGTCCTCAGAGGAAAAATTATTGCACTGAGTTTCTACATCAGGAAAACAGAACAGATACATGCAAACAACCTGATGCTTCACCTCAAACATCTAGAAAAAGAAGAGCAAGTCAAGCCAAAAGCCAAAAGCAAGGAAGAAATTATAAAAATGAGAGCAGAAATTAACACAATAGACCCTAAAAAAAAAAAAGTCCAAACAACCAATTAATAAAGGAGTTGGTTCTCTCAAAGAATAAATAAAATTGATAAGTCCCTAATGAACTTTATTTTAAAAAAGGAAAGAAAAACCTCAATTTCACACACTAAGGAGTGAAAAAGACAAAATCAATACAGACTCTGTGGAAATACAGATGAACATCAATATCTATTTTGAAAATCTCTACTCTCACAGGTTTGATAACACAGAAGAAATAGATTCCTAGAAACACATGAAATACCAAAGCTTAGTCAAGAAGATGTAAAATTGCTGAATAACCCAATTTCTATTAATGAAAATGAAAATGTAACTAAGTCCTTACCTACAAAGAAGAGTCCAGGCCCAGATGGATTCACTGCAGAATTCTACAAGAAATACAAAGAAGACATAATGTTGACACTCCTCAGGCTCTTCAATGGAACTGAAAGGGAAGCAATTCTACTAAGTCATTCCTGGAAGCAAATATTGCTCTAGTACCAAAACCTCAGAAATACCCAACTAAAAAAGAGAACTACAGGCCAATATGTCTAATGAACATAGATGCAGAAATCCTCAATAAAATATTGGCAAACAGTATGTAGCAAATCATCAATAAGATTGTACACCATGACCAAGTGGGATTCATCCCAGGCATGCAGGGATTGTTTAACATACATAAATCAATAAGTATAATCCACCATATCAATAAAGCCAAAATTAAGAATCACATGATCATTTCTATAGATACAGGAAAAGCATTTGATAAGGTCCAACATTCATTCATGATAAGACCTCTACAGAAAATTGCAATAGATGGTTTTATCTCAATATAATAAAGGCCATCTACACCAAAACAACAGCCAGCATCATATTAAATGGCCAAACCCAGAAGGGTTTTACCTTGAAATGAGACCCAAGATGAGGGTGTCCCTATTCACCATTCCTATTCAACATAGTGCTGGAAATACTAGCCAGAGAAATTAGACAAGAGAGAGAAATAAAAGGGGTAAACATAGGAAAAAAGGAAGTTAAATTATCATTATTTGCAGACAACGTGATACTCTACATAGAAGATCCCCAAAACTCCATTGAAAGACTCCTAGATTGGAATGGAAAAATAGGTTTGGCCAGAAGGACACAGCACAGCTGAGTGGAGGGACCCCGTTCCAGCCCCGCACACCACCTCTCCCACCCAAGGAGTGCACCAGAGCTTCCAGCCAGAAGGAGGGCATTGGGCCAAAGCACTGGATTCTGCTCCAGCATGCCTGTGAACTTCTTTTGACCTGGAGAGCATCAGCACTACTGCCACTGCCTACAGGAGGGAGCAGCCCTGCTAAGGAGGTTTGAGGCCTACCTAGGCCATAGGAGGACCCTCTATCAGCCTGGGGAGCTTTGCCATTCAAGGAGCTGGATGACTACACAACATCTAATCCCTGGGAGAGTATGAGATCCTGGCATTAGGGTGTTGGGGATACACTGGGCTTGCAGCCACATTTGATTGGGTTTAGCAGGATTTGGGATTGCCTGGACCACACCAGGTGGACTTCTTTCCCTCAGGGGAGCTTTGCTACCAGAGGGGGAAAGTGTGCAGATTGAGGAGGCTTTAGGTCTACCTGAGAGGAGCCTGGCAACCCTCTTTTAATCCAGGGACTCTGCTGCCCAAGAATGGAGCTACACTACCAGAAAATCCCAGGAGCCCAGGACATAAGAGACAATTTCCAACACACATAGGGGAAACTCTGGAACAACACTTGAAACACGGAAATATAGGAAAATGACAAAATGAATGACCAAAATGCAATCTCAAACATCCAGCCCATCCCAAGAAAGCCTAGGAGCCAGGTACATAGAAGAAAATACATGCTGTATACCTAAAATACTGAAACAATAGTAACCGAAATAAAGAAGAAACTCCAGAAAGCTTTAAAGGAATTCAAACTAGAAATAATCTACCTGGTAAAAGAAGAAATGATAAAACAAATGAAGGAGATGCTGAACATATCTAAAGAAGACATAGTTAAAAAATTGGAGGAACTAAACAAAAAGATAGAATCCCTGGATGAACAATATAAGAAACAAACAGAATATATAAAACAGATGCAAAGAGATATACAGGAAATCAAAAATTCCATTGAAAGTTCTAAAAACTGCCTCAATGAATGTAGAGATAGAATTTCAGACCTTGAAGACAAGATTGCAGCCAGTGAATAGGAAAGAAAGATCTTTAAAAATAACAAGAAATCAAGAAACAACAATTCAACACCTGCAAGATGAGGCAAAGAAAAACAACATAAGATTGATAAGGATAAATGAAAAAGAAGGAAACAACACAAAAACTACACCCAGACATATAATAATCACCAATCCAGAAACTGAACAAAAGAATAGAATATTAAAAGCTGTCAGAGATAAAAGACAGATCACCCATAAAGGAAAACCTGTCAGAATCACAGCAGACTTCTCAGCACAAACAATAAAGGCAAGAAGAGAATGGAGTGAAGTATTCCAGATCCTAAAGGAAAATGATTTCCAACCTAGACTGATGTACCCTGAAAAACTGTCATTGAAAATCGATGGAGAAATAATATACTTTCATGACAAAGAACAGTTGAAGAACTTCACGATCACCAAGGCAATCCTGCAAAGAATACTGAAAGACAGTTTAGATACACATGGAAAAAAACACTAAACAAAGCAGACAATTAAACAGAACAGAAAGATAAAGATGCGACAGCAGAGATATACATGTCAACAATAAACCAGTATATAACAGTTATAACCATTAATGTAAATGGTCTCAATGCACCAGTTAAAAGAAGCAGACTGGCAGAATGGATGAAGAAACAAAATCCAACCATATGCTGTCTACAAGAAACCCATCTAAACCAAAAGGGTACTCACAGACTGAAAGTCAAAGGATGGAAGTCAATACTTCATGCAACAGGAACACACACACAAAAAGAAAGGGTAGCTATTCTGTTTGCAAACAATGTGAACTTCAAACCAAAAATGATCCTAAGAGATAAAGAAGGTCACTACATACAGGTTAGGGGAAAACTTCAAGAGGAAGAGATAACTATCTTAAAATATACATGCACCAAATTCCAGAGCACCCAGTTATATAAAACAAGTACTAAGAGAAATGAAAAACCAAATTAGCAGTAATAAAATTCTAACTGGAGATTTTAACACACCATTGACACCAGTGGACAGATCAACCAGACAGAAAATCAGCAAAGAAATAAAAGAATAAAATCACACCTGTGAACAAATGGAATTGATAGACATATATAGAGTATTCAGCCCAACAACAACAGAATAGACATTCTTCTCATCAGTACATGGGTTATTCTATAAAATAGACCATATATTAACTGTCAAAACATATTTAAATAAATGCAAAAGAGTTGAAATTATCCCTTAAGTGTTATCAGATCATAGCGCTATGAAATTAGAAATTAATGATAAAAGATACTGCAAAAATCCCACAAATATATGGAAACTAACACACTCTGGAGTAATCAGTGGGTCACAGAAGAAATTAAATAAGAAATTAAACAATACCTACAAACAAGTGAAAACACAAATACAACTTACTGGAATCTGTGGGATGCAATGAAAGCTGTCGTCAGAGAAAAATTTATTGCACTGAGTTCACACATCAGGAAAACAGAGAAATACAAATACATAACCTGATGTTACTGCTCAAACATCTAGAAAAAGAAGAGCATGTCAAGCCCAAAGCCAAAAGAAGAGAAGAAATAATAAAAATCAGAGCAGAAATCAATGCAATGGAGACTAAGAAAACAATCCTAAAAAATCAACGAATCAAAGACTTGGTTCTTTGAAAGAATAAATAAAATCGATAAACCCCTAGACAACCTTATTTTTAAAAGGGAAGAAAAAGCTCAAATTCATGCAATAAGGAATGAAAAAGGTGAAATTAATACAGACCCAATAAAAATACAGAAGATCATCAACACTTATTTCAAAAACCTCTACTCTCTAAGGTTTGATAACACAGAAGAAATAAACAGATTCCTAGAAACATATGAAGTACCAACGCTAGGTCAAGAATATGTAAAACTCCTGAATAACCCAATTTCTATTAATGAAATCAAAAATGTAATTAAGTCCTTACCTACAAAGAAGAGCCAAGACCCAGACGGATTCACTGTAGAATTCTACAAGAAATACAAAAAAGACCCAAAGCCGACACTCCTCAAATGCTTCAATGAAATGGAAACGGAAGCAATCTTTCCTAAGTCATTGCTAGAATCAAATGTTACTCTAGTACCAAAACCTGAGAAAGATGCAACTGAAAAAGGGAACTATAGACCAATCTCCCTACTGAACACAGATGCAAAAATCCTCAATAATATATTGGCAAATAGGATGCAGCAATACACCAAGAAGATTATACATCATGACCAAGTGGAATTCACCCCAGGTATGCAGGGATGGTTCAACATACATAAATCAATAAAAGTAATCCACCATATCAATAGAGTCAAAAGTAAGAATCACATCATCATTTCTATAGATGCAGAAAAAGCTTTTGATAAGGTACAACATTCATTTATGATAAGAACCTTGCAGAAAATTGGAATAGATGGTCTTTACCTCAACATAATAAAGGCCATTTATGACAAACCAACAGCGAGTATCATACTAAATGGCCAAAAACTCAAGACCTGTACTTTAAATCAGGCACAAGACAAGGATGTCCCTTATCACCGCTCCTATTTAATATACTACTGGAAATACTACCCAGAGCAATTAGACAAGAGAGAGAAATAAAAGGGTAAAGATAGGAAAAGAAGAATTTAAATTATCATTGTTTGCAGATGACATGATACTCTACATAGAAGACCCCTGAACTCCATTTAAAGCCTCCTAGATATAATAAATAAATTCAGCAATGTGGCTGGATACAAAATCAATACTCAAAAATCTATAGCATTCCTACACACTACCAACAAAATCACAGAGAGGGAAATAAGAGAAGTCACACCCTTCACACTAGCAACCAAATAAATGAAATATTTAGGAATTATTCTCATGAAAGAAGTGAAAGACCTATACAGGGAAAATTATAATCCACTTAAAAATGAAATTGAAGACTACAGCCCTTCCAGGGGGAGAACCAACAGTGTCTCCTGAGATCCACGCCATGTTGGAACTTAGGACTCCGGGAAGCCAAGCAAGCACCTCCCCTCCCTGGTAAGTGGAGGCAATGTGGCACACTGCAGCCCTTCCAGGGTGAGAACCAATAGCAGCTCCTGAGATCTGCGCCATGTTGGAAATGAGGACGCTGTGAAAACAAATGACCATCCTGACTCCCTGCTAAGCAATAGTGAACCTACTGCTACATGGCCTAGAGTCAAATATCCCACTTCCCCTACCCTCCTTCTCTGCACCCCACCCATTAGCAAATGGGAACCAGAAATCTGAGCATCTCCTGGCAGGTTGACCACAGCAAATAAGGGGGACTTCCTTCTACCACTTCTTTGAAGGCAAATATTTTTATTACTGTTTTGCTCTTTTCTGATTAAGGGTACTGCTCTATTCAATATTCTGTTTTGGTAAGTTCTACAGTGTTCTATATTTCGTCTCATTTTGATATACGTGACTGAAAGAACAACTATTATAAAGATAAAATATACTGTGATACCTATTACTGTTATCCTGGTAACCTGATGTGAAGTTCTGTACCAATTTCACTGTATGATCTTACTTTATTCTGAAAAAGTGATGAAAAAATGTTCATCATCATTCGTCATTAAAGAAATGCAAATTAAAACCACACTGAGATTTCATCTCACTCTGTTGTATACTTTCAAAATAAAATTTAAAAAACTGAAATTGAAGAGGATCTTAGAAAGTGGAAAGACATCCCTTGCTCATGGATGGGAAGAATAAACATTGTGAAAATGGCCATTCTCCCAAAACTGTTATACAGATTCAATGCAACCCCGATAAAAATACCATCAACATACCTCATAGATCTAGAGAAATCACTCCTAAAATTCATCTGGAGCAAGAAGAGACCTAGAATAGCAAAGACAATTCTAAGCAGCAAAGGCAAGGCAGGAGGCATCACAATCCCTGACTTGAAGTTATACTACAAAGCAACTGTAGAAAAATCAACATGGTACTGGAATGAAAATAGAGCTGAAGATCTGTGGAATAGATTACAAGACACAATCACAACTACAAACACACTCAAACACCTTATCTTTGATAAAGGGGCCAAACATATTCACTGGAAGAATGACCATCTCTTTAATAAATGGTGTTGGAAAAAGTGGCTCTCCATATGCCAAAAACTAAAATTAGACCCATGACTATCACCATATACTAAAATAAAATCTAAATGAATCAAAGATCTAAATATTAAAACAGAAACACTAAATCTATTGGAAGACAAATTGGGTAAAAACCTTGAAGACATAGGGGTAGGTAGACAATTCAAGAATAGGACTCAAATCACATGGGAAATACTTCCCAGAGTCAATAACTGGGATCACCTCTTATTAAAATGTTTCTTCATGTCAAAAGAAATCTCTAACATATTGAAAAGAAAACCCACAAACTGGGAAAAAATCTTAGTGAACTGTTCCTCAGACAAAGGACTTCTGTCTAAAACATATAAAGAATTAAAAAAATTACACCCCCAATATTCAAAGACCAAACACAAAAATCAATTCTCAGATGAAGAAATACAAATAACAAATAAATAAATGAAAAAATGTTCATCATCATTCATCATTAGAGAAATGCAAATTAAAACCACACTGAGATTTCATCTCACTCCTGAAAGAATGGCCAAGTTCAATAAAACCAACAACAAACACTGGGGAGGCTGTGGGGAAAAAGGAATTCTCCTCCACTGTTGGTGGGAGTATAGACTAGTGCTACCATTGTGAATGTCAGTCTGGAGATTTCTCAGAAAGCTGGGACTGGAAGCCCCATTTGACCCAGCTATTCTACTTCTAGGCATATTCCCAGAAGAACTGAAAGTATCATACCACAGTGATATATGTGCACCCGTGTTTATAGCAGCACAGTTTGTCATAGCCAGATCTTGGAAACAACCTAACTGTCCGTCAACTGAAGAATGGATAAAAAAGTTGTAGTATTTTTATACAATGGAGTACTACTCAGCTATGAAGAATGATCACATTGAGACGTTTTTAAACAAATGGACACAGCTTGAGACCATACTCATAAGTGAAATAAATCAAACTCACATGTATAAATACCGAATAGTTTCCCTAGTGTAAGAAATGATAAGAATACATGAAAGTACATGGTAATCATGATTTCCAGTCACACAGGTTTGAAGCCATATAATGTTTTCACTCATTAATTGGAATGGTTTTAATCTGTGTCATTTGATTTTATTGTCTGTGATAGTACAAATAGCTATTTTGAAGAAAACAAGATAGCGTATTAGCTATTGCTGATTTAATATCATCCTGTTTTGAAGCCCCATCAAGTTGTTGTTTGTTTCCATTGGTTTTAATGTAATGTATCTTATTATATTTTAATATATGCAATAATATAATCAAAAATTTTCATAGGCAAAGAGATAATATAGAAACCACTGTTTGGTTTCTGTTAGCTGGTTCTAAATGCCCCACAATACTTTCATTCTCTTGAATGGTTTTACATTGTCTTGATAAGTTTAATGCTATAGTATAGGAAGTTATACTCAAATACTTCAAGGAAAGAGACACTATCGTACCTACTATTAATGTCAGGCCTTTTGGTTGTGAAACACAATGATGCTTAAATTGTTTGGTTCTGACCTGTGTTGTTCTACTGATATGTTCTCTTTTATCTCAATCTCCCCCATTTTCCTTTTTTTAAATTAATTTATTTCTTATTATCTTTTAATTAAGGGAAAACTAAATTAAAATAGTAGGATATATTATAGTAACTTTTAAATTTTCCTATTAGCCTGATCTGAACCCCTGTATTTTTCTCCACATCTTGTTCTGACTGATTTCATTATATTCTGTTTTGTTTAATAGTATCAAATTTGAGGGTATAGGCAACCACTTTGAAGGGAACAAGATATTCTATGATGCCCATTATGGTTTGACTACTATCTTCTTTGGAAGTCCTGTAAGTTCTCCAAAGTGGGTTTTATTGGTCTTGTTCTGTACTGTATTGTTCAATTCTATTATACCAGATGATTCAGGCAACTCTTTTTAAGATAGCAAGAGGCATAATGGTAACCATTGTTGATTACCTGGTATTTTCTTTTCGCATTATATACTATGTCCATCCTCCTGTTCTTACTGACTCTGTTTTGCTTTGTCACATTGGGTGTTTTTTTGTTGTTGTTGTTTTGTTTTGTTTTTTGCTTTTCTTTTTTCCCCTTCAAAGAAAAAGTTAAAAGAACTGCGGGAATAATTAAACCCAAAATGTGTAATTGTTATCGTAAAAAAGAGAGGAAAGAAACTGATCTAAAGGACATAATTGCATGTATATTTAAGTGTGTAGGATAGAAAACCATATTACTGAGTATTTGTTGGAATCATTGAACAGAACTGTCTGCAATCTCACTGTATTAATGTCCACTTTGTATGCTTTGATTTTGTAATCTGGACAACAGTTTCTGAGACGACAATATGTAATCTATTAACCAGTGATTTCTTACTGTATATTTTTTTCTCTTGAAATTCTGTATTACTTGCACCCTTTTACTGTTTTGTTTTGTTTTTCTCTTTAAATAAAAAAAGAAAGACTCCTAGATATGATAAATAAATTCAGTAATGTAGCTGGATACAAAATCAATACTCAAAAATCAACAGCATTCTTATACACTAACAACAAAATCACTGAGACAGAAGTAAGAGAAGCCACACCCTTCACACTAGCATCTAAAAAAATGAAATACTTAGGAATTAATCATATGAAAGAAGTCAAAGATCTATAAAGGGAAAATTAATAAGCCCTGAAAAAAGTAATTGTAGTGAATCTCAGACAGTGGAAAGACATCACTTGCTCATGGGTAGGAAGAATAAATATTGTGAAAAGGGCCATTTTCCAAAACTGTTATACAGATTCAATGCAATCCGTATGAAAATACCATCAACATACCTCATAGATCTAGAGAAAGCACTCCTAAAATTCATCTGGAACCAGAAGAGACCTAGAATAGCAAAGGCAATGCTAAGCAGCAAAGGCAAGGCAGAAGGCATCACAATCCCTGCCTTGAAGTTGTGCTACAAAGCAACTGTAATAAAATCAACATGGTACTGGGATAAAAGCAGATTTGAAGATCAATAGAATAGATCTGAAGATACAAGCACAACTACAAACACACTCAACCACTTGTCTTTGATAAAGGGGCCAAACATGTTCACTGGAAGAATGACAGTCTCTTTAATAAATGGTGCTGGAAAAACTGGCTCTTCATATGCCAAAAATTAAAATTAGATCCATATCTATCATCGCTCCCTAAACTAAATTCAAGGTGGATCAAATATCTAAATAGTAAAACAGAAACTCTATATCTACTGGAAGAGAAAGTAGATAAAACTTTTGATGACATAGGAGTAGCAGCAAGTTCGTGAACAAAAATCAAACAGCATAGGAAAGACTTCTCAGAAGCAGCTTTTTTTTTATTACATTGCCCAATCTTTCAATTCCTGTATCTCTTTGTTTATGTCATCTTTTAACTCACCGAGTTTCTTTCCTTCTTCAAATGCATAAGCTCAGCGATTTGGTCTTTGATTCTCTTCATCAGAGCCCTTTGGATTTGCTTTAGGAAAGTTAGGAGTCTCAAAGAATTTTCTTGCTTTGTTTTTTTCATGTTCCTGTATTTTGTGTTGGGGATTGAGGTCAAATGGAATTAAGTGATTTTGCTCTTTGTACGAAGTATTCTTTAGTTAGTTTGTATTTTTCAGTGATGTGACCTTGGGTTTTATCAAGGAGTTTGGGCTGGACTCATTCACTGTGTTGTAATTAGAAATATCTATTGATCATAACAGTATCCACAGGTACAATCATACATCTATCATAAACATTAAAACTGGTTTGCACAATGGCAATCTTTTATCAGTGTCTCTTAATGATTCTACTATTATGATATTATTTATGGATAATCTTGAATTTTGACACATGAAGAAGGGAGAGAGGTTGGAGAAATGGAATTGGGTAAGTCCAGCAAAAGAAGATAAATGTCAGAAAATGAAAAATACATAGGAAATCAGACTCTACAGGATGCAGTTTTACATTTGGAGCAATGAGTTTGTGTTAACGGGGTTCTGAGAAAATATTTGTAGAAGTGCAAGGAGGGTTTTAGAATGAGGGAAATGTAAAGATTAGATCCTGTTGGTATTTTTGTAGTTTTGCAGCTCATATTCTCTTTGTTTCTTTTGGGGGTGGGTGGGTTAAGTCTTCTAAACATACATATGTACGTGTGTGTGCCTGTGCACACACATGTGTGTGTGTGTCTAGAAAGGTAGAGAAGGAAAACAAGTAGAGAAAAAAGAAAAGTATAAAAAAGGAATAGGACAAAAGAAAGTTAAAGAGAAGACAGAGGACAGAATAACAAAAATCTTAACAATTAAACATAGAAAAATACTAAAGACAAAGAAAAAATACGGACAAACAAGAACAGAACACATGATGCAATTATATGTCATGTAACTAGAGTGTTCATTTATGCTGTAGTCATAGTATGATTGCAGGTAACCAAGTCACAGTTTCCACACTGTGGACTGCTATATTCCTTAACTGTGTATAGGTAGAATTGTCAGTCTTTTTTATCCCATCTGCTGCAAGTCATGCTTTGGGCATGGACAACTGAAGATTGTTATTTATGTCCCAAGATCCCATGACCTCAATTTGAAAAAGGGATTTGATGTAATTTGGCCAACACTGGTTTTTCTGTCAACTTCTGCCAGTGTTATTCCACACACTTTCACGTTCCTGTGGGGGAAATCCCATGGGCAACTCCAAGGTCTCCCTCTAGAGGTCTTACTGGCATCTCTCTGCCCCAGGTTACTCTTACTACTCCTTCCCACTCTGACAATTATTTGATATGCTTTGCTTCCTGCTTTGCTCTTATTGCACAGAAATTCTCTCCTTATTCTGGATTTACTCTGGCTCAATATAAGTTTAAGAATTTGTTTTCTAGTTTTGTTTGGAATGTCATTATAATTTAGATTACTTTTGCATTAAATCTATATGTCAGTTTAGATAAGTTAAACAATTTTGACAAAATTTATTTCATTATTTTGGGTTTCTATGTGTTTCATTTTTCTGTTTGAAATTTTCCCCATACTTGGAAAATTTTTTGCTATTGTTTCTGTAAAACTCTTGTATGCCCTTCATGCTCTCGTGTGACTTCTAACTTCAGTGACTCTTGTGTTAGTCTTGCTTGTGTCACCTAGCTGCTGTTGGATCCACTTTCCTTACTCTCACTTCTAGTATATTTAGTAAATTGTTGTACTCATCAAACCCATATTCTAGTTCTGATAGTCTCTCTTCACATTTGTCACTTCTACTGTCCATACTTTCAATAGAATTTTCATCTCCTAGATTTATATGTTGAGCCTTTACATCAATTATAATTATATTAGCTAAACTTTTCATTCATTTTGTTTCCATTATTTTGGTTAACTGTTCTAATCATTTTTATTTTAATCTTCTTTAACCTCACTGATCATTTAGCTGACCCCAGTATTGATTTGGCTAAGGCATATTGAGGCGGCCAAGTTTTGACTTTCTTTTTGATCATTTTGCACAATTCAACCATTCATCTAAAAAATTTCATATAAATGCTCACTGTATCAGATTTGGAAGAGGTAGGAATTTTGAGAGACATTGTGTTCCCTTGTTTCTTGCAATTTCATGTGTGTGTGTGTGTGTGTGTGTGTGTGTGTGTGTACTGAGGCATGAGATTCGGGTATAATCACACAGAGATTGTGACATGGCAAAAATAATTTTGGAAGTGTTCCAAATATATTCATTGCAAGATCTCAGAATACATACACAGAAAAGTTCTCAGGGCTCTAGATGTCAACTTCTCTTGAGAACTAGAGCAAGTTTACAGTATGATACCACACTTGAAATCAACCTGAGATGTAACATCCCAGCTCCACAACACAGGACTTGTATGTACATGTTATTGTGAGTTTTCTTGACATTTGAAAGTAATACAAGGTCATTGATGTCAACACAGAATTGCTGTTACAGTTTTCCTCATGAGAACTTCCACCACTTTCTCCAGAATGTACCTTTATCTTGCTTTTTCCTCTTCTATATAGCTTAAACTGACTCTGTAGAGTCAATTTCTCTCTCATTTTTTATTTAAGAGATCAAAGATGCAGAATAGAAAAACAAAAAAATAAAAGAGGCAAAAAAAACCAACAAAGCCAAAATGATAAAAGTATAGGTTTTCAAAACTAGATGATAGGAATTTAACAATGCTTTTAAGAATTCATAGTTACATTCAAAAAGGTTGCTTAGATTATCAGATATAGACATGTAAAATCAACCTAATCATATGTATATTATTTGTTCTTTTCAAAAAACTAATTCAGTTACTAGTATAGCCATCTTAGCTATCTTATGCACATATATACACAACTTTTAAGACTGTCCTTTTCCTTTCTTTCTTTCCTTCTTTCTCCTATTCAAGGTACTTTTGCTCTTTGTGCAGTTTCTTATCTATTCACAATATTTGTTGTAGATTTTGGATCACATTTGCTCTTTTGTTTTCTTACACTAGGGAGACAACATGATATTTTCACATCTGAGTTTGATTTATTTCATTTATAAGTATGGTCTCAAATTTCATCTATTTACCTATAAAAGCCTCAACAAAATCTTTCTTTATAGCTGAGTAGTACTCCATTGTATGAAAATACCACATGAATTTTATTCATTCCTTGCATTATGAGCACTTGGACTATTTTCAAAATTTGTTACAAATTACAAGTTGTGTTGCTGTAAACATGGGTGTACATATATCACTGTGGTATATGTTAGGTTCTTTTGGAAAAATGCCTAGAAGCAAGATAGCTGTTCCAAATGGAATCTGCACTCCTAGCTTTTTGAAGACTCTCCACACTGATTCACACAATGGTTACACGAGTCTATGCTCCTACCAACAGTTCAGAAAAGTTCTTTTTTCTCCATAACTCCTCCAGAATTTGTTGTTGGTAGATTTCTAGTACTTGACCATTCTTTCTGGAGTGAGATAGAATCTCAGTGTTTTGTTTTAATTTGCATTTTTCTAATGACCAATGTTGCTGAATATTTCTTAAAATATTTATTTGTCATTTGTAGTTTATCTGAGAAATGTGTATTCATCTCAGACGCCAACTTTTGGATTGGGTGATTGAATTTTGTGGGACTGATTTTTTTAAAATTCTTTACATATTCTAGATATGCAAAGTGCTCTCACTGAGGGACAGTTAGCTAAGATATTTTCCTAATTCCTGGGTTTTCTTTTCACTCTGTTGGAGATTTCTTTTGACATGAAAGAACTTTTTAATAAGATGAGATTCCAGTTGTTGATTTTGGGAAGTGTTTGCTGCGCAACTTGATTTTTTCATAACTCTCTGCCTGCCCCTATATTGTCAAGCTTTTTATGTAATTCATCTTCCAGAATACTTAATGTTTCTGTTTTAATATTTAGGTCTTTGACCCACTTTGATTTTAGTTTAGTATATGGTGAGATAGGGAGGATTGCTTCTCTTTCGATTTCATTGAAGAGTCTGAGGAGTATTGGGAGTATTCTCTAAATTTTATTGAAGAGTCAGAGGAGTATTGAAGAGTTTAAGGAATGTTGGCACTAAATCTTCTTTAAATTTCTTTTAGAATTCAGCTATGAATCCATCATGACCTAGGCTTTTCTTTGTTAGTAAGTTTTTAATCACATTTTCACTTTCAATAGCTAATACTGAGTTATTAAAAATTGTTATATTTTCGTGATTGAGCTTTGTCAATTCATATTGCCCATTGGTTATTAAGGAGAGTGTCATTTAATTTCCATGTGCTTACGGGATTCTTGTGGGGTGTTTTGACATTAGTGTCCACTTTTATTGTGCTACAGTCAGATAATATATATGGGATTGTTTCAATTCCTTTGCATTTACATAACCATATTTTGTGTGGTATATATAGTCCCTTTTAGAGAATTATCCCCATGTGAAACTGAGAAGAATCTATATTTTGATGTAGTTGGATGGAACTCAGTACAGAATTTACTAGGTCCTTGACTGAGTTCTGTTATTATTTTTGCTAACTTATTGTTTGGTTGATCTGTCTGTTTGCAATAATGGAGTGTTAAGTTCCCTCATAACTGTATAACTGCTTGAGTTTTAGATTTGTCTTACATAGTTGGGTGCTCCCATATTTGGTGCATATATATTTATGACTCTAATCTCTTCCACTTCACATTTTCCCCTAACAACCATGTAGTGAGTTTATGTATGTTGTCTGCAAAGAGAACTGCTACCTCCACTTATTTCTGGGTTCCTGTTACATGGAGTATTGCTTTCTATCCTTTGAATTTCAGTCTATAAATTTACTTTTGAGATAGATTTGTTTTTTGTGTGTGCATTACACTGTTGAATTTTATGTACTGCTACACTTTGCCAGTCTGTTTCTATTGATTAGTAAACTGAGGTTAATGTTTATAACATATGCATTTGTTTACCTATGTCATGTTATCTTTCTGTTGTTAGTTCCCTACTTTTCCTGTCTGTTGTGTTGTTTGCCCTGCTTGGTGGATTCCTTCTGTTGTTGTTCTTGGAATTGTTACTTTATTTCTTTACAGAGTATCTTTCAGTACTCTTTGTAGTGTTGGTTTGGTGGCCAAGAATTTCTTCAATTGTTCTTTGTCATGTAAGTATCTTATTTTTCCACCTATTTTCAATGACAATTTTGCAGGTATACCAACTTAGGTTGAAAGTTGTTTTCTTTCAGGACTTGAAATACTTTCCTCCATGGTTTTCTTGACTTGAAAGTTTGTATTGAGAAGTCTGCCATGATTCTGATAGGCTTTCCTTCATAGGTGATATATTTTCTCTGACAGCTTTTATTATTGACTCCGTGTGCCAAATTTTTGAGATCCTATTTATTATACATCTGGGTGAAGATTTATTTTGGTTATGGCTAATTGGCTTTCTATATGCCTCACTTATCTGTAGATCAGATTCTTTTCCTATGTTTGGAAAATTTTGTGCTAATTTTTTTTCTTCTAGTTATTCTGTAAATAGTCCTCTTATGCCATTTGTGTTGACCCTTGCTTTTTCATTGACACCTGTCAGTCTTGTACTTTTTCTCCTTGTATCATCTTGTAGCTGTTGAGTTATTGTTTCCTGGTTCCTTGATGCTTTTAAGAGATCTTTTCTTTTGGGATAATAACCTTTCATCCTGTCTTCAAGGACTGAGAGTTTATTTTCACCTTCTTGCAAGTGGTTTAACCAGCTTTCAATGGAATTTTTAATTTAGTGAATATCCTATTGAATCTGCTACATGAATTTTAATTACCTTATATTTTCATTCAAGGTTTCCATAATTTCCTTATATTCC
The DNA here is from genome assembly GCF_034190915.1 of Cavia porcellus. Taxonomy (NCBI): domain Eukaryota; kingdom Metazoa; phylum Chordata; class Mammalia; order Rodentia; family Caviidae; genus Cavia; species Cavia porcellus. The sequence goes on along the minus strand of NW_026947486.1, from coordinate 28,230,839 downwards.
TCTATTTTTTAATTTAGATCTTCTTTAGATACACTGAACATTTCTTTCATAGTGTTTGTCATTTCTTTTCTTTTTTTTTTTTTTTTTTTTACCCAGGAGATTATTTGTGATCTGATTTTCTCTATAGCTCATATAGTTTCTTTAGTTCAGGTGCTATCATTTCTGAAACTTTGGTTCTGGAATTTCCAGTGTTTTCCATTTCAATGTCTCCTGGGTTTGTTCTCAGTGGGCTGAAGGACTGAGACTTTATCTTGCTCTTTCATTTTGTTATTATTCACTGAGACCCTTGTGGCTAGCCAGGCACTCTTCAAATGGATTGCAATAGAATACTGGACTGTACAGATCTTTGATCTTCCGATATACCCCTGGCTAGCCAGGGTGCACCTGTGAACTATGGTGCTGGAGCCTTGTACTCAGTGACCTGTGAGGCTAGTCAGGTGTTTCCCTGATGTGTTGTGTTGTGTTTTGTTGCCCTGAGGCTCTGTCCTGGGAAGAGCTCAGATCCTCCATAAGGCTAGCAGAGACACTTCCCCAGAGTGTGGTGCCACCAGGGCCTTGTGCCTGGCTGGAGTTCAGAGCCTCTGGACCATGCAGCTAGCCTGAATGCACCTCTGGAGTATGGTACTGGGGTTTTGCTCCTGGCTTGGTGGATTTCATAACCTGTGGGACCTACATTGTTACCAGCAATGCACCCCTTAACTATGGCCCTGGGGCCTTATGCTCTGATGCACAAAGCTCAAATTATCCAGGACTCTTCAGCTAGGTTGGTTGCTCCCTGTAGGTTTCCTGTGGGGCTCTGGGCTGCACAGAGTCCAGTATCTCTGTGACCTGTGAGGCTGACTGAGCTTTCATCCAATGGATTATGCTGAGATACTGGGCAGGACAGAACTTGAATTCCAGACACATCTAGCAGAGGTGCATCACTAAAGTGAGGCACCAGAGCATTGCACTTGGCTGGATAGAGTTCAGAACTGGTGGGGCCCATGTGGCTAGCTGGAACGCTTCTCTCTCACTTTTCACTTTTACTTTTTCAAATAAACCTTGCCATTGCTTTTTGCTCATTTCACTCAATTCTTTTTTGACATGAGAAGGACCTGGAATCTTACTCCAGAAGTGGAGCTGAGAAACACAGAACCTAGTAACTTTTATTTGGTAAGCTAGTTTTAGAAAGAGCTACCCAGTTACTTTTTACCCCTAAAAAGTGGCAAAAAGTAGGATATTACAGCCAGCTTATTACAATAAAGTAAATCAGTCAGTGTGTGTGCTTAAGGTTGGAGATCTATTGGAGTGGGGCAATTCTACTGCTCCTATGGTCTCTTTACTGTCCACTTTCTGATTATGTGTTCTTAGCTTTGGCTGATTTTTGTTTTGCAATTTAGTGGGATCAGACTCTTCTCTGTAAGGAAGCTCCCTGTTGATTATATCAACTTCAACAGATCCATATACAAAAAACCTTGGTTTAACAATTTCACTTTTGTAACAAAAATCCATACAGCTTATAATACACCACTACTAACAGATAGTGATACCTTTGGTAAAGGAAAGGAAAAGGAAAAGAGAAGGCAGTCAGTCAGAGAGAAAAGAAGAAAGAAATTACAATGACTAAGATAAAGAGAATTTTTATATTTTTATAATATTGGAGGACTGGTGTATAAAATGTGTGGGAATAATTATGAGGGCAGAAAGTAGGTTGAGGGTAGGAAGGATAACTGTAGATTGAAGGAAGCTGTGAGGAAGTCTGAGCCTACTAATTATATAGAAAATTCTGGTGAGCTACCACTTTTCATGTGACAGATATTATTTAAATAAAAGCATTAATTAATACTTATTCTTCCATTGGGAGCCACCAAAGCTGGAAACTGACCATATATGAAAGACTGGAGCATGACCATACTAACAACAAAAAATGCCCAGAGCAATTTATGTGAAGAAGCGGCTTGAGAGAACATCTAGCCCCAAGACAATCTTAACAGTGGGTTGGTATGACAACAGGGTATCATGTGACATTAAGTTGCTAAAAGGTATAAATAAATGCCCTTTCAATGAGGGGCCATTTTCTTCTCTCCCTCAGGATACTAAGGCCTCCACCTGATCTCAGCTTTTGTCTCTTGATTTCCTCATTCTCTCACCATCCTGTCCTGCCTCCTAGGAACATCTAGAGCTGCAGTCATTGCTATATATGGTGCCTGACTGCAGACTAAGGTAAGAAGAATCAGAGAGTGATGGGACACTGTTGCATGCAACAGGGGGGAGAAGTGAATAGGTAGTGGTAAATATTCACTGGAGTGAGATAAGATTGACATCACCAAGTGTAAAACTTAAGGATACAGCACCAAGTACATTAAGGCTAGAATAAAAAGACCTAAAGACAGTTAGGCTTGAGAAAAGCCAAAGAAACAAACAGGCTTAAGAGACTTCAACAAGAAATTTGGCTTACAATAAACCAATGGGAAAGACATTTTACCAGTTGTTAGGCATGAGAGAAGCACATTCTAAAGAGTCAAAAATGTATATGGAATTTTTAAAAAAAGATCTCTCCTTTCCTGTTCACTAGATGCAATCTGGTCTTTGAGGTCTGAAATTCTATCTTCACTTTTATTGAGGTGGTTTTTACAACTTTCAATGGAATTTTTGATTTCCTGTATATTGAAGGGACCGGGAGAGCTCGTTCCATCTGCTGCTTCCCCTCCCCTTCTCCCTTCAAGTCCAACTAGGTTGAGTTTTGGCTTCCTAGAGGCCATAGAACAAAGGCCTGAGGTGATGGCTCCTGACATCCTGGGTCTTCCCTATCCAGAAGCCCCATCACAAATTGTGTTAATTGCATCAGATTGTATTGGATTGTACATTCTTCACAGAAATAGCTTCGTTTGTATCATAGTAATACCTGTAACTGTAAATGTGTGTCTTCCTTTTCCCCTGGGTAAAAGATTGATATGTTAATCAATGCTCTCTTCTGTAAAGAATTGTGAAATCTTACCTAATTGATATGCTGACCATTGTTGCCCTCTACAGATAGAACAGTTGTGGTGCTAAAGTAGGGTAATTGAGGTTGTTAATTGCTGTTAGACTTTTCTATTCAGGAGGCCTTGTGGTGCGCGAGTTTCGAAACTATGTGCAGCTCCACCCCCACAGGAACCAGTGTTCTTAAACAGTTAAGACAAACAGTCTTAACCTAAGGCAGATCTCTCAGTCATGAGACAAAAGCCCATTCCTAAGAAATGCCACCCCTTCTAGGGAGACACTCCCTTGCCCCACTAAAAAACCCAATCCCTTAAGGACAGCTCACCATCAGCTCTGCTCTAATCGCTATGATTGGCTTCTGTAACAATGCTTGCTTGCTTTGAGGTTTTAGGCCTTAAAAGGCACAGCCCTGCTCGAGTAAGGGGTTCTCCATTTCCACCTGTTTGGAGGACCCCGTGTACACGGAATAATAAAAACCCCATTGTTTTTACATGAGAGCGAGGCCCTTGGAGTCTTCCTCACGACACCGGTCTAACAATATCTCTGTGCATCTGCTTCATGTATTCTGTTTGTTTCTTATATTGTTTCTTATATTGTTCATCCAGGGATTCTTTTTTTTTTTTTTTAGTTTCTCCAGTTTTTTAACTGTGTCTTTGTTGTAACCTAGTTTTAAACATCGCGCCTCATTTTCTGTTCTGTATGCGTCTTACTTCCTCCCCTCCCCTTCCCCCTTCCTATCTATCTAGGTTAAGTTTCAATTTCCTGAAAGGCCATAAAAGCCTTAGGTTTCAGTTTCTGGTAACCCCTTCCCCTACCCCTCATTCGGCTATCTGTAATAAAATGTGCTTTTCTTTAAGAAATGCTCTCCTCTGTAAAAATTGTAAAATCTTACCTAATTGATATGTTAACCATTGTTGCCCTTTACAAATAACAGATGTTTGCCCAGTCTAAACTTGCTTGTATGCAGGGAGACTTGCTCCCTAGCCCAACCCTTATCTGAACTTTGCTCTTCCCCATGTAATCGCCCTGCATTCCTATCCCGGTCCCCCTCCTTGCATTGTGAGACCAGCAGCAGTTTGTGGTTTTTACAAGATAAAAGCCCTGACTTTTAGCTGTCAGGCACACAGTCTCCAAATTGGCTCCTGGAGACTGTGATGCCAGGCCTGGCCTAAAATAAAGCCTTTGCTCCTCAAATTTTAGTTTCTTGCTTCCTTGGGTTTTATTCTGGGGTCCAAGCTATCACAGTCTTCCTTAGATATGCTCAGTATCTCTTTCATTTATTTTATCATTTCCTCTTTTACCTGGAAGATTATTTCTAGTTTGAATTCCTTTTAAGCTTCCCAGAGTTTCTTCTTTATTTCAGTTGCTATTGTTTCAGGTCTATGCCCTATGTTTTCTTCTATGTACATAGCTCCTAAGGTTTCTTGGAATGGGCTGGAGGCTTGAGATTGTATTTTGGTCTTTTGCTTTATCATTTTCCTATATTTCCATGTTTCAAGTATTATTCCAAGGCTTCCCCTGGGCCTGTTGGAAATCCTCTTCTATGCTCTGAGCTTCTGAGACTCTAGCCACTCAGTTCCCCTGGATTGAGAGAGGATCACTGGGGGTGGCGCAAGCAGGGCCAAGCCCTGCTGAACCAATTGAGGGTGGCAGGAAGCTGCAAATTCTCTGCTCAGTGGAAGCAAGGATCTTAAACTCCCTCCAGGGGCTTGGGATGGTGCGGAGCCACTCATTCCAGGCCACCCAGTCTCCAGAGTTTAGGGTGCCCAATCTGAAGAGTTCAGGGCACAGGCAAGCAGGCTGAATTCCCCAGAGCTGGCTGAGCATGGCAGGAAACCAGAAAGTTGGTGCAGACAGGCCCAAGCCCTGCTGAGCTGGTTCAGTGTGGCAGAAAGCCTTAAAGTTCCCTTGCTGGTGCTAGATAAGATTTTAAACTCCCTTCTGGAGCTCAGGATGGTGCAGAGACACCCCTATATATGGAATTTTTTGTTGTATGCTTGATTTCAGTATTTACTTTTCTTGTGGATTTTGATTAGGAAATACCTTGATGACTGTGGGCATGTTGTGACAGCCACAAGGAAACTGGCTTGGAGCAATATTTTAAAATCAAGTCCCAAGCAGGGAAGAGGTGGTAGAAAACAGAAACTTCTATAAAGTTTAATAAGTTTTGTAACCTTGCTCAGTTGAATAAGGAATGACAGACTGAGGATAACTCTTCCCCGCAAAAGGAGAGCTTTGCTGTGAATTCTGTTTTGCAACACCCTGATATTTTTGATTGAGTCACAAATAGCTATCCTCACCTTTTAAGCTCAGAAAAATTTTCCTGCATCACAGTAGAGTGGTTTTCTCTGTCTCCCTTGCAATTGGTGCTAAAAGAAGCCAGACATGTGAGGTAATACAGGGAGAGTTTTCATCATATCTAATCTGTTACTGAACTTGAAACCCCCAGTAGTTGGAGACAAATTAGTCACTCAGATGATCAGGAAGGGGGGTAAAAACAAAGCTACTTGTATTTGTTGGGTGGGAAGGGGGCATTTTGCTAAAAGTTGTGTTGCTGTGTCTATAGGGGCAGCACATATACTAACTATCCCTTCAACAATACCTTTTATCTCTCCAAAGTGTGATATCACTTGAGCCACTTGATGTAAATTCAGAACAGATGTGGAAGGCCTATCAGTTCCAGAAAAACCTCTAGCAGGGCTGCCTCATCCCCACCAAATGATGGGAGTGCTTTCCTCGATTTCTCCCCAGCCACATTTGCCTTGGGTTTTATAAAACTTCCAAGATGACAGTCCCAAATGATTGAAAAGGAATAACTACAACACATCTAGGATAGATAAAAATTTGTTTTTGAATTGTGTACAGATCAGGCTTCTGGCAATGATGTTCAAAACTTAGCCATTACAAAAGATATGTTAATCTAAGAAGATGCTACAGGTAGTCATCTGGTTTTTGATATGCAAATATTTGATGAGTTTAGAATTACAGCCACAATGGTGTGAAGGGAACTTCCTTTACCAGGTAAAGCACCTATTGATTTGATTTTTTTTGTCAGCTGAGTGCAAATAACCCATTTCAGTATTTCATCTTTAAAAATGCAAATTACAATATAAAACTTTTATATATAACATCATTTTAAATAAAAATTGTTATGAAATGTGTTATTTTGTGCTCTTTATTTATTTAAAGCACTTATGGTTTTTAGAGCACTTTTAGGTTCAAAGCAAAATTAAACAGAAAGCACAGAATACTATATGCTTTTCCCCCTACATTTATATCCTCCCCATTTCCAACATTCCCCACAAGAGCAGGTTTGTTGCAATTAATGAGCCTGTCTTGACTCATCATTATCACCCATAGTGCATAGTTCCCTGTTAGTGTTTTACATTCTGAGTTTTGACAAATGTAAAATGACACATATCCATCATTGTCATATCATATAAACTTTTGATTGCCCTAAAAATCCTACATGTTGTACTTGTTCATCCATTTCTTCCTCATTATCCTTGACAAACAGTGATACTTTTACTATCTCCATAGTTTTGTATTTTCCAAAATGTCATATAGTTGAAATCATAGAGTAGGTACCCTGTTCTGTTTGTTTTTTTTTAAATCAAGATGTTGCTAGACAGTCCAGGTCAGCCTTGAACTCCCAATCCTCCTACTTGTGCCTTCTGATGATTAGTATTATCGGTTTGTACCACCATGCTTGGCTAGTAGATTGACTTCTTTTACTTAGCAATGTGAATTTAAATTCTTCTGTGTCTTTTCTTTGCTTCATAGCTCATCTTTAGTGCTGAACATTATCCCATTGTCTTGATGTACCAGAGTTTGTTTATCCACTCACATAAAAGTCATCTTATTTACCTCCAAATTTTTACAATTAAGAACAAAACTGTAACAAGCATCCATATGCAGTTTTTGCAGTTTCACAAACTATTATGAAATCCTTTTAGTGTTGCTGGATCATACAGTAAGAATGTGTTTATTTTATAAGAAACTTCCAAACTATCTTCCATCGTGACGGTACCATTATATATTCTTACCGTCAATGAATGAGAGTCCTGTTCTTCATATACTCATTACTGTTTTGTGTTTTCATACCAGACCTAGGCCATTGTAAATAGTTATGAAATGGTTCCTTATTGTTTTAATTTACATTTCTCTAGTGGCATTTAGTGTGGGATATTTTTTCATGTGCTTATTTGCTATCTGTATTTCTCTTTGTTGTATCTGTTCAGGTCTTTTGTCTATTTTTAAATTAGATTATTTTCTTATTGTTAAATATTAAAAAATAATTTGTATATTTTGAATTTCATCCATTATCTATTATATCTTTTGCAAGTATTTTCTTCCAGCCAGAGCCTTCTTTCTTCATTGTCTTCAAAGTGTTTTTCACTGGGCATAAATGTTTAGCATTTTTAATTTTAATGAAGTCTAACTTGCTAACTATTTCTTTCATGGATCACGGTTTGGTGTTGTATTTAAAGACTTGTTGCCAGTTCCAAGATCATCTAGATTTTCTTCTATGATATCTTCTGGAAGTTTTATATTTTTGTATTTTATGTTTAGATCCAGGATTCATTCTGAATTAGTATTTGTAATGAGTATATGAATATTTGGTTCAGCACTATTTATTTAGAAAATATTCTTTTTATTTCATCATCTTTGCTTATTAGTGTATTGTTTCATCAACACTACATTTTCTTTCTTTCTTTCTTTCTTTTTTTTTTTTTTTCCTGTCTCTTTCTTTTTTATCGGTACCGGGGATCGAACTCACGACTGCCTGTTTGCAAGGCAGGTGCTTATGCCGCTGAGCTAAATCTCCAGCACCAACACTACATTTTCTTGACAACTAATTTTAGTCTGAGTCTTTCAACTTTGTTTTCTCCCAGTATTATTTTGACTTTTCTTGCTCTATTGCTTGTCCAAAAATATTTCACAATTTGTTCATAGTCTCAAAATAACTTGCTAAAATTTTTATTAGGATCATGTTCAATTTTTATATCAGGGCTGGGGATTTAGCTCAGTGGCATAAGTGCCTGCCTTGCAAGCAGGCAGTCATGAGTTCGAGTTCGATCCCCGGTACCGATAAAAAGACCAAATAAATAAATAAATAAATAAATAAATAAATTTTAAAATCAATTTGGAGGAAAATTATATCTTGACAGTATTGAATCTTCCTGTCCATGAATGTGAAATATTTTTATTTACTTGGTTTTTTAGTTATGAGCATTTTACAGTTTTGCTCATATAAAAGTTATATCTATTTTCTTAGAACTATTCATATATATACTTGCTGGTGACAAAAATGGTACTATATTCCGAATTTCAGATTCTATTTGTTCATTGCTATTGTGTAGGCAAAGAATAGACTTTTTGTACATTAACTTTATCTCCTGTAACTTTCCTATGATTGCTCAGTTTTCTACATAAATGATCATGAAATATATCTGATAGGATTATTTCCAAAAGATGAAAAATATTTCCAAAAGATGAGAAGTATAAAACAAAAAGCAGCCTTTATTCTGAGGACACGGAGAGAGATGACCAGCACCTCCCACTGCTGGCGTCCAGCAATCTGTCTGGCGCCCACGTGGCATGGGGGTATGTAAGTAGCCTCGGTTTGGGGTGGAACCTAAGCAGGGCATTAGGGATGCACAGGTAGCCCACTGGTCCTAGGTTTGGCACCATAGGTAAATTCCCAGGGGCAGGAAGATGGCGTCACAGGTAAATTCCTAGGGGAGAGGGAGATAGGGGCTTCCTGCTTCTGGTTGAGGCTTTCCTGGCTACAGTGTCCTGTCTGGGCCAAAACCCTTTCAATATCAACAAAAGCAGTTTTATTTCTTAATTCCCAATCTTTATGCATTTTTTCTTGTTTTATTGCAATATGTAGGACTTCCACTGCAGTGTTAAAAAGGAGTGGTATCAAGATATCCTTGTCATTCCTAGTATTACATGGAAATCTTCTAGTCTCTCACTGTTAAATATGATACCAGCAACAGTTTTTATAGATATTTTTTAATCAACATGAAGAGCTTCCCTTCTCTATAGCTAACTGTGAATTTTAATCATCAATGGGTGTTGAATTTTGTCACTTCTGACAAAATTGACATTATCATATGATTGTCCTATTGACATTATCATATGATTGTCCTTTCAGACTTACAGCACTTTCACCACAGCAGTCCATTGGCATAAAGATTCATTTCCTGATATAAAGATTAAATGCTGCATTCTTATCTCTGTGGTGCAAAAAGTCTGCTTTTTAGTGTAGTTTAATTTGGCTTGGCTTGGATTAGGAATTTTCCTGCAACATTCTGAGCAACAAACTCTACCAGGGCCTAACAGGTCAGTGGCAAGCCCTCCAGCGATACCACAGCACTCAATCAGTCAAAGGCCAGGAAGGCAGGAAAAGGCTCTGGCATGCCCAAGCTTCCTCTGTTTTTACTCATCAACTGCACACATGTTTTATGCATCAAAAGTTTACAAGATGCTGGCACTAGTACCACCCCAGTTTCAACCCCCACAGTGGCCTGGGATTTCCCTACAGCCAAATGCACCACCTCAAGGTGGGGAAACTGAAGTCACAGCCTGTGAGGGAAACCACAAATAGCAGAGTATTGCAGACAGCTGAGTAAGTTAAAAATATTATAGGCAGTCAGACAGGTTCAGGCCCTCCAGACAACCTACACAAAGGACCAGATGTCTTGTGACCTTGGAGAACACCAACACCTCATGTGGGCCAGATCTCAAGACAAAAGGCAAAATAAATGTAACCACACCCTAAGTATAAACATCATGGATTGATATTCTAAATATGTACAGATCACCTTGGTAAACCAGGAGCTACCATCTCAACCCCCTAAAGAATCACTGCTCTTTTAGCATGCCCTCTTGCTGTGTGACTCATTTCCCCATTTGTTCCTGATTTGAACTATTTTACCTTAACAATTAATCTTATTGTTTGACCATAGTTCTACCCACCTCATGCCAATCTGCCTTGTGAGTTCCAAGTTTTCCCCATCTTGGACCCATCTCACCTTGTGGTTTTACTCTATAAAAGTCCCTAGAAAAGACAGAGTCTTTGGCAACCTACCTGGGAAACTTTCTGTTACTCTCTCAGACAGAAGCTTTGTTTCTCTCAATAAATATATTCTGCTCTTAACCTCCACTGTTCCTAACATTCATTCTTCAATTTTAGAGAACATAAACTCATACTAGTTATATACAGGGTTTGGAGTTTCATCCCCCTATATTAAAAGGAGAGGCCAAAGTGCCTAAATACAAAATGCAGTTGATTTTGATTTTTCCTTTGTATCTTATCACAAAAATTCCTTATAATACTCAGACCTAAAAATGATTCAATGTGTTTGCAATTTAATTTTCACAAAAATGTTGTGCACTAACAAAAATGTCACCATTCTGTTCTGTATGCGTGGTTACCCCGATAACCTTGTATTTTGTGTCAACCTTTGTCCCCCTTTGTGAAGGACACTTGTTTGCAGAATCAGTCTCCCACAAGTTGCCTATACTATGTCCTAACCTTTGCCCCCATTGTAAAGGACAGTTGTTCCTGGAATTAGCCAACCATAAGTTGTCAAGTTCCCATAAAGGGGGAACTCATTGACCACCAGCATCAAAAATTCCCTTAAGAACGCTGTCCTCAAGCAAAAAGGGAACAAAGGTCTTCCTCAACTTAATTCTCATCCCACCCCTTAATTTTGTGGTTTCTCCCTTTATAAGCCTGACAAAATTTTAACCTAGTTACACAGCTTTGAAAACTCCAACGGCACTGTGTTGCTGGTGCCAGCTTAAAAAAGCACTTTTTTTATGTTAAAAGATGTCTTGCCCTGTGTTTTGGACAACATCTCAGGGTCTCATTTTTGTGGTACAACAAAAAACAAAAGAAGGAGTTCACCTCATAATAGATTTCACTTGGCAGAATATACTATTTAAAGTTTTAAAATTCTAATAAAGATGGAAATGTAATGCAATCAATTGAAGGCTAAAATGAGTCCACTGAAAAGATGTTTAAACCGGACAATAAAAAACACCTAATCCGTGCTGATCTGAGTGGAGGGTATGCTTATGTATTTCTAGGAAAGGCTAAATGGCCTATCAGAGTGCTAATGTGTGCTGTCCAGCTGTATCATGGATCTAAACCCAGAGAAGGAGTTGATTTCAACTCTCAAGAAGCTGATACTCAGTCTCATGATAGTGATGCCTTGGAGACCATACCACAACCAATAGACAAGGATGAGGTTAGACCAGACCTGAGGCCCATTGAAGGAATTGATGTGGGATGCTCAGGAACTGATAATCAAAAACAAGAACCAAAAGTCTATATAGGTTGTATTGGTCAGGGTTTTACTAGAGAGAACAGATATAACCCGGAATATATAGAAACAACAAGATTGGCTTACAAATAGTCAGTCTCAGAGTCCGATGAGGAAGCGTGCAGAGGGTGTCTATGCACTGGAGGCCGAAGGGTTCAATCCAAGATCTCTGGAGTTCACCCTAGTATCTTGTGCAAGTCCACACCAGCAGGCTGATGGGTCCGCAACAGAAGGCCGAAGGCTCTGTGATGAAAAGCTGAAGAGTCTACGCTGGGAAGCTGAAGAGTCTGTACTGGAAGCCAGCAGGCGAGGTCCAAACTAAAGTCAAAGACTGGAGCTTCTCCCAAGAATGGCATTGATTTGTCCTTCCTCCTCTCCTTTTATACCTCGAGGTGATAACTCACCCTAGGGTGGGTCGTCTTCTACATCCTTGGGTATAGAATTGCTAAACCCATTTAGTTAGCTTCTAACTGTCTCAAGTTGACACAATCAATCAACCACTAGATAGGTGATCAGAATATATAGAAATAAGCAAACTGAAAGTTTAATGAAAGAAGGGAACGCAAAAATTTAACAGTATTCTTAAAATAAAATACAAAAATGTATGTCAATTATTGGTAAGACTTTGTCTTTTCCAAATTCCTTTTACAAGGGATCTCTGCTAATTGACCTAGAACAATACTGAATAATCATTTTATGATTATATATTCTAATTTTAAAAAAAATTATTGTAATTCATCAGCCTCTCTGCTCTCAGCTGTGCTTGGCAGACTCTGGAGTACTAAGCAAGCAGGTGAGCGCCTTTGGTTCCAGGGGCCTGGCAGCCTGATGTAAGTGCCTCCCACACTTCCCCGAGTACAGCTAGTTTGCGACACTCACTTGGCACCAGCCAGGAAACTTCGCAGCTTCCGGGTGCACTAGATTAGTGCAATGGGTCCTGAGCACCTGCATTGGCCTCCACACTCCTGGCTATGCTTGGCAGACTCTGGAATTCTAAGCAAGCATGTGGGCACCATTGGTTCCAGAGGCCCAGTGGCCTGGTATAAGCACCCCGTGCATTTTCCCCTGACTCCTGTTAGTTTGGGACCATTGCTTGGCCCCGGCTAGGGAACCTCGAGGATTCCAGGTGCACTGGAGCAGCCTGGCGGGTCCTGAGTGCCTGCATGGGCTTCCCTGCTTCCAGCTGTGCTTGGAAGACTCTGGAGTTCTAAGCAAGCTTGTGGGCACCATTGGTTCCAGAGGCTGGGATTGAGCTGGCCTTCTCAACCCCAAGTGACCCTCTATCAATCCAGGGAACTGGGTGGCAGAGTCCCAGGTGCTAAGGACATAGAACAGGATTTCCAACAGAACATGGGGAAGTCTTAGATAACACTTGAAACACAGAAATATAGGAAAATGACAAAATCAAAGACCAAAATAAAATCCCAAAACACCAGCCCATCCAAAGAAACCTTAGGAGAAATATAAATAGAAGAAAATATATGCCATACACCTGAAATGTCAGACATAATAGCAACTGAAATAAAGAAGCAACTCCAGGAAGTTTTAAAGGAATTCAAACTAGAAATGATTTCCCAGGTAAAAGAAGAATGATAAAAGAAATGAAGGAGATGCTGAATATATCTAAAGAAGACACAGTTTAAAAATTGGAGGAACTAAACAAAAAGATCAAATCCCTGGATGACCAATGTAAGAAACAAGCAGAATACATAAGGCAGATGCACAGAGATATACATGAAATCAAAAATTCCATTGAAAGCTGTAAAAATTGCCTCAATGAAAGTGAAGATAAAATTTCAGACCTTGAAGACAAGATTGCAGCTAGTGAACAGGAAAGACCTTTTAAAAATAACAAGGAATCAGGAAATAACAATTCAACAATTGCAAAATGATGCAAAGAAAAAACAAAATATTGATATGGATTAATGAAAAAGAAGAGGACAACATAAAGGATGTCAAGAGGATATTTGGAGAAGTAATAGCAGAAAATTTCCAAAACATGAGATCAGAAATCGACTTCAGGTTCAGTGAAGCATATAGAATTCCAAATAGTCATAACCCAAATCAAAATACACCCAGACATACAATAATCACCATCCCAGAAATCCAGCATAAGAATAGAATATTAAAAGCTGTCAGGAAAAAAAAGACGGGTCACTTATAAAGGAAAACCTATCAGAATCACAGCAGACTTCTCCGCACAAGCAATAAAGTCAAGAAGAGCATGGAGTGAGGTATTCCAGATCCTAAAGTAAAATGATTTCCAACCTAGACTGATGTACCTGCAAAACAGTCCTTTAAAATTGATGGAGAAATTAGATACTTCCATGATAAAGAACAGATGAAGAACTTCATGATCACCAAGTCATCCCTGCAAAGAATATTGAAAGACAGTTTAAATACACTTAGAAAAAAACTACTAAGCAAAGCAGACAAACAGGACAGAAAGATAAAGATGCAAAAGCAGAATGATAACATGTCAACAATAAACCAATATAGAATAGTTATACCCATTAATGTAAATGGTCTGAATTCACCAATTAAAAGAAACAGACAGGAATAATGGATCAAGAAACAACATCCAACCATATGCTGTCTACAAGAAACTCATCTACCAAAAAAGGATACTCACAGACTGAAAGTCAAAGGATGGAAAACAATACTTCATGCAACAGGAAACCCAAAATATGCAAGAGCAGCTATTCTGTTTTGCAGACAACGTGAACTTTAAACCAATAATGATCGGAAGAGATAAAGAAGGTCACTACATACTTATTAGGGGAAAACTTCAAGAAGAAGAGATAACAATCGTAAATATATAAAATACCAAATTCCAGATCACATATAAAGCAATTATTAACAGAAAAGAAAAACCAAATTAGCTGTTACATAAAATAACAGGGAGATGTTAACACACCATTGACACCAAGGGAAAGAGCAACCAGAGAGAAAATCAGCAAAGAAATAACAGAACTGAATCACACCTGTGAACAAATGGACATGACAGACATATACATAGTGTTCCATCCAACAATATCAGAATACACATTCTTCTCAGCAATACATGGGACATTCTCTAAAATAAACCATATCACAGCCCACAAACATATTTAAATAAATGCAAAGAGTTGAAATTATCCCATGCATGTCATCAGATCATAGCCCAATGAAATTAGAAATTAATGGTAAAAGATACTGCAAATTTCCCACAAACACATGGAAACTGAATAACACACTCTTGAGTAATCAGTGGGAAATAGGGGAAATTAAAGAAATTAAACAATACCTACAAGCAAATGAAAATACAAACACAACTTACTGGAATGTGTGGGATGCAATGAAAGCTTTCCTCAGAGGAAAATTTACTGCACTGAGTTCACACATCAGGAAAACTGAACCAATACAAATAAATAACATGTTGTTACACCTCAAACATCTAGAAAAAAAAAGAGCAAATCAAGCTCAAAGCCAAAAGAAGAGAGGAAATTATGAAAATCAGATCAGAAATCAATGCAATAGAGACCAAGAAAACAATTCAAAGAATCAATGAATCAAAGAATTGGTTCTTTAAAAGAATAAATAAAATTGATAAGCCCCTAGCCAACCTTATCTTAAAAAAGGGAAAAAAAAGCTCAAATTCATGCAGTAAGAAATGAAAACAGTGAAATCACTACAGACTCTATAGAGATACAGAAATGATCATCAACACCTATTTTTAAAACATCTACCCTCAAAAGTTTGATAAAACAGAAGAAATAGAAAGATTCCTAGAAATATGAAGTACAAAAGCTAGGTCAAGAAGATGTAATACTTATGAATAACCCAATTTCTATTAATGAAATTGAGAATGAGATTAAGTCCTTATCTACAAAGAAGAGCCATACCAGATGGATTCATTGCAGAATTCTACAAGAAATACAAAGAAGGCATAATGCTGACACTCCTCAATCCTTCCTAAGGCATTCCTGGAAGCAAATACTACTTTAGTATCAAAAGCTAGGAAAGACCCAGCTTAACAAAAAAAAAAAAATCTTAAGACTAGTCTCTCTAATGAACACAGATGCAAAAATCCTTAATAAAAATACTGGGAAATAGAATGCAACAAATCATCAAGCAGATTATACACCATGACCAAGTGTGATTCATCCTAGGCATGCAGGGATTGTTCAACATACGTAAATCATAAATTTACTCCACCATATCAGTAGAGTCAAAAGTAAGAATCACATGATCATTTCTATAGATTCAGAAAAAGCTTTTGATATGGTCCAAGGTTCTTTCAGTATAACAAATTACAGAAAATTGGAATAGATGGTCTTTAACTTAATATAATAAAGGCTATCTATGACAAACCAAGAGCCAGTACCATACTAAATGGACAAAAATTGAAGGCCTTTACTTTAAAATCAGGCACAAGACAAGGATGTCCTTTATCACCACTCCTATATAATATAGTACTGGAAATACTAGCCAGAGCAATTAGAAAAGAGAGAGAAATAAAAAGGGTAAAGGTAGGAAAACAAAAAGTTAAATTATCACTGTTTGCAGATGACATGATGCTGTACATAGAACACCCCCAAAACTCCATTAAAAGACTTTTAGATATTATAAATAAATTCAGTATTGTAGCTGGATACAAAATCAATACTCAAATATCAATAGCATTCCTATACATTAACAACAAAATCACAGAGAGAGAAATAAGAGAAGTCAAATCCTTCTCACTAGCAACCAAAAGAAAAAGAAATATTTAGGAATTACTCTCAGGAAAGAAGTGAAAGTCCTATACAGGGAAAATTATAATACACTGAAAAAAGAAACTGAAGAGGATCCCAGAAAATGGAAAGACATCACTTGCTCATGGATAGGAAGAATAAATATTGAGAAAATGGCCATTCTCCCAAAACTCTTATACAGATTCAATGCATTCCCAATGAAAATACCATCAACATACCTCATAGATCTAGAGATATCACTCCTAAAAGTCATCTGGAACCAGAAGAGACCTAGAATAGCAAAGACAATTCTAAGCAGCAAAGGAAAAGCAGGAGGTATCACATTCCCTGATTTGAAGTTATATTTCAAAGCAACTCTAGTAAAATAAACATGGTACTGGAATAAAAACAGAGCCAAAGATCAATGGAATAGATTAGAAGATAAAACCACAACTACAAACACACTCACCCACCTTATCTTTGATTAGGGGGCCAAACATATTCACTGGAAGAATGCCCGTCTCTTTAATACATTGTGTTGGAAAAACTGGCTATCCATATGCCAAAAACTAAGACTAGACCCATGCCTATCACCATGTACAAATTGAAATATAGATGGGTCAAAGATCTGAATATTAAAACAGAAACACTAAATCTATTGGAAGACAAATTGGGTAAAAAAACTTGAAGACATATGGGTAGGTAGAAAATTCATGAACAGGGCTCAAATCATACGGGAAGTACTTCCCAGAATCAATGACTGGGATAACCTCTTATTAAAAAGTTTCTGCATGTCTAAAGAAATCTCCAGCATAGTGGAAAGAAAATCCATAAACTGCAAAGAAAATCTTAGTGAACTCTCCTTCAGACAAAGGACTTCTGTTTAAAACATATAAAGAATTTAAAAAAAAAATCAGATCCCCAAAATTCAAAGATCCCATCCAAAAATGAGCATCTGAGATGAAGGCACACTTTTCAGATGAAGTAACACTAATGGCAAATAAATACATGAAAAACTGTTCATCATCATTACTCATTAGAGAAATACAAATGAAAACCACACTGAGATTCCATCTCACTCCTGAAAGAATAGCCAGGATCAAGAAAACCATCAAGAAGTAATGCTGGAGAGGCTGTGGGGAAAAAGGAACTCTCCTGCACTTTTGGTGGGAGTGTATACTGGTGCAACCACTGTGGAGGTCAGTCTGGAGACTTCTCAAAAAGTTGAAATTGGAAGTCCCATTTCACCCAGGTTTTCCACTTCTAGGCATATTCCCAGAAAAACTGAAAGCATCATACCACAGTGATATATGTGCACCCATGTTTATAGCAGCACAAGTTTTAATTACCAGATCTTGGAAACAACCTAAGTGTCCCTAAACTTAGGAATGGATAAAATTTTTGGTATTTTTTTACAATGGAGTACTACTCAGCTATAAAGAAGGATCACATTGAGATATTTATAAATAAGTGGGCGCAGCTTGAGACCATACTCATAAGTGAAGTATATGAAACTCACATGTATGAATATTGAATAGTTTCTCTATTGTAAGAAATGATTAAAATACCTAAAACTATATGGTAATCATGATTCCCTTTTATATGGCTGTGAAGCCTTATTAAGTTTTCACATTAATGGAATGATTTTATTCTGGGCTGTTTGATATGATTGTCTTTGATGATATGAACAGCTATTGTGAAGAAAGCAAGTCATCATAATAGCTACTGCTGATTTAATATCATCTTGTTTTGAAGTTCCACCAAACTGTAGTTCTTCTATCTCTATTGGTTTTATCATGTTGTATCTTACTGGATTTTATTATATGAGATAGTATAAAATTTTTATAAGCAAAGAGATAATGTAGAAACCATTGTTCATTTTCCATTAGCTCATTCTAAATACCCTGTGATGCTTTCATCTTCTTGAATGGTTTCACACTGTCTTGATACGTTTGATGCTAGAGTATATGAAGTTATACTCAAATATTTCAAGGAAAGAGACACTATGGTAACTACTATTAAATTGGGTTATCTTGTGGTGAAAAATTATGTCACTTAAATTTTTCTGTTCTGACCTGTATTGTTATGTTGTTGTGTCCTCTTTTATCTCAATCTCCCCCTTTTTAAAAAAATTATTTATTTTTTATTATTTTTTAGTTAAGGGAAAAATAAAAAAATCAGGATATATTATATTAACTTTTTTGATTTCTTATTAACTTGATTTGAAGCCCTGTATTGCTCTCACCATTTTGTTTTGACTGATTTGTCTCTATGCTGTTCTGTTTTATAGTATCAAGTTTGAGGGTATAGGCAACTACCTTGAAGGAATTAAGATTCACTATGAAGCCCATTCTTGTTTGATTATTATCTTCTTTTGAAGTCCAGTAGTGTCACCAA
Source organism: Cavia porcellus (assembly GCF_034190915.1). NCBI lineage: Eukaryota > Metazoa > Chordata > Mammalia > Rodentia > Caviidae > Cavia > Cavia porcellus. Next base: position 28,212,427 of record NW_026947486.1, on the reverse strand, counting down.
TGTTTAGGTTTTATTGGTCTTGTTCTGTACTGTTTTGTTAAATTTTATTATACTTAATTATATAGGCAATTCTTTTTTAAGGTAGCAAGAGGAATTATGGTAACCATTGTTGATTACCTTGTATTCTGTTTTTACATCATGTACTATGTCCTTCCTCTGTTTTGACTGACTGCTTTGTTTTGTTACATTTGGTTTTATTCTCTTCCAGAAAAAAGTAATAAGAACTTTGGGAGTACTAAAACCCAAAATGTGTAAATATTATTTTAAAAAAGAGAGGAAAAGAAAGAGCTCTAAAGGACACAACTGCAAGTGTGTTTAGGTGTGTAAGATAGATGACCATATTACAAGTTTTTGTTGGATCATTGAACTATTGAATACAACTGTTTGCAGGCTTACTGTTTGAATGTCCACTTTTGTATGCTTAATTTTGTAACAATCAACTATTTCTAAGATGACAATATGTAATCTATTAACTACTGATTTCTTACTGCTTATTTTTTTTAAATTCTGTGTTACTTGTACCGTTTTACTGTTTGTTTTTTCTCTTTAAGTAAAATTTTTTTAAAAATTAGTGTCATTCAATTTGGCTAAAAATATACTTGAGTGCACTCTGATTTTATAAAGTATGTTAGTCTGCCTATGTATCTGTTTGATTGTCCAGTCTGCTAAGTAGTTGTTGGTAGTCCATGAGCTAGTGATCATTCACACATGGGGAGGTGACAGCACAAGTAAGTGCCCATTATAGGAGTGCCCAAATGATATGGAGCACCTGAGAAACACACTGAGGGCATGGAGTGCTGGAGGTGAACCTGTGTTCCAGCTCCAAGAACGCAGCATGTAAGAAGTGAACTAGACCAGCAAAGGGACATGTGAAATGGGAACTTAGATAGTTATCTTGGACACCAACAAGCCATGCGCTTGTTTTTATGTTTGAATCTGTACAAATCCCCTATTTGTCCATTTGTCCATTTTTTGTCCATTTGTCCATTCTGTGAACAGTCTTTCTTTTTATTTTGAGCTCAGTAATTTTTTCCTTTTCTTTCTGTTTTGCATTTTTGCATCATTTGATCAAAGATTTGTTTGGGTTATAGATTTACAAAGCATGCTTCTACCTGGGTTGCCAGCTAGTCCAAATGCCACCTTGGTTGCCAGCTGATCCAAATGTTGCAAAGATTGGTTATGTAAATGTAATGTATATTGTTTTTTATTATGGACTTGAGAGCCTCTTACTGTTTAAAAATTAATGACTTAAATGTTATGATTGGGTTTTTCGTAAGTCATCAAAAAATTATTAAGATGAGTAAACAAAATCCCTTGGAGTTGGAATTATTGGACTGGACTCTAATAGATTAATAAGAAAGCAGCTGCCTGGTGACATTTTAACCAGTTGTTGTTCACTGTTTGGAGGCCCCCATGATCTTCATAGCTTATGGGAGAAACCCCAACTAAAGTAATAAAAATAGATTATGGTAATATGTTCACATTGGTCATCATCAAAAGAAATAATACAATGAGGTTTTTTATTTAAAGATGCTATGATATAAATGTTTTCATAGGGGTTTAACAGATTGTTATTAATCTCTTGGTATATTCAGGTATTCTTGCTTCCTAATGTACTTATTTTCCAAACTAGAAAGGAGGGATTTTTTATGGTGACAAAATTTTGCTTCGGATTCAGACCTCTGCTTTCAACAAATGCTATTAGGTATATATCTCACTAAAAATAATCAAGTTAAGTAAAAGCTTTTTATTTATTAGATAAGGAGGATTGACCCAAAACGGAGTATGTTATTCAAATGTTACAAAATATCATCAAGATTATCATGCTATAGTATTAAGTATGATTTAAATTTCTATTTTTTGTGTAAAATATGTAACAACATTCTACAGGTATTCAAATGTTAAAACATCCATGGTTAGTAGGAAATAATGGTTTCATTTAATGCTCTACATTGCTTGATATTCAGAGAAAACAGTAATTTGAAATGTACTCCTTTATTATACTGCACTGTTATCAATCTTTTCTTCTGGATGTTCAACAACTGAGGTTTAGAGAACAAAAATTAGAGAGAAAAATGTGGATAGCTAATATTTTGGCCCTTATCTTCTGAGACCAATGAGGACCCAGAACGTAAGAGAACCTCTGCTGCATCATCCTATGTTCAGTGAGTCCCTCGTCTTCTGATCAAGAAGACTGTGATACCACAGAGAAAAGTAATCATCAAGCTGGTCCGATGGCAGTGGGTTATCAGAACTTATTAACATTAGTGTCACTAAAGTTGGTATACCACCCCCCCTCCGCTAAATTTGACTGGCTAAAAAAATAAAAATTGAAATTAAAATTAAAAAAAAAAGTAATCATCACTGTGGTTTGCCTAAGGAGAGTCACCAGGAGAAAAAAGTCTTTCAAGTTTAACATAAAGCAACTTGGTCAAGCAATGGCCATGACTCACACAGATGGCTGACATTTGATAGTATAGCTAAATGGCCCTCTGCATGGTTGCAAGGCAATTCCTAAGGACACTTAACTGACCTTGACACAGATAGCAAGAGACTAATTGAATTTAATATAGTTCTCACCTTAACTTGGTCTTGAACATTCTGGAGAAAAATATAACTTCAAGAGGTATAATACAATGCCATTGTAATATGTTAGCTATTAAAAGAAGCTCAAATCACTAACACCTTCTAACAATTGTTAGCTACACTGGTAATTGTTTACTGTTATGAATGAATGGACTGTACAGAGTTTAAATTGTGAGTTCTCCTAACAGCTCCTCCAGCTTCAACAGACCATTCATCCCATGCAACAACAAAACAAAAACAGATGGGTATGTTGGGAACCACTGAAGCTGGAAATTAATCATACATGCAAGGCTGGAGCGTGACTATTCCAAGAATGAAGAGTGCCCAGAGCAAGCCACATGAAGAAGCTGCCTGACAGAACACATAGCCCCAAGTCAATCTGAACAGTGGGTTGCTGGGACAACAGGGTGTCATGTGACATTAAGTTGCTAAAAAGTATAAATAAATGGCCCTGCAGTGAGGGTCCAATTTCTTCTCTCCAATCAAGAGAGTAAGAGCTCCATTTGATCTCAGCTTTTGTCTCTTTATTTTCTCATCCTCTCACTGTCCTTACCTCCTGGGAACAGCTAGAGCTGCAGCCAGCCACTTCATTCTCCTTTTCTTGTATGCAAACTTCACAAATCTCCTGCTGTTTATGTGCATTTCCTGTGTAGCACTGTCCTTACTGAACAGTGGCAGAAGCAAGATTTAGGGCATAATATTCCCTGTGGACACAATAGTCCTAATGTTTGAGTTGAGTAGAATTCCTCCTCTGGGGATCTGCTAATATCTTCCTTTCTGTGTCCATATAGGTCTCTTTCCAAAAGTTCTGTGAGGTTCACAGCTCTGGTCTAAGGATCCTGGTGCTCAATGGCCCTCTGATATGACAAAGACATTCTCCCTGCCAGCCCCAGATACTAGACAATGGGCAGCATGCCATGCTCAGATCTTCTTGGTGATTGGTAGTATAAGAGTAATTGATGTTGGCTGGCTCAGTTTTATCTCCCTTTCTCTCATGTATCAGAATGCAATCTGTGGCTCCCCATTGACAAGATCAGTGGTGCTTAGAGTTCTAGCGTAAGGGTCTGGGAGCTCTAGTCCACTGTAATGGGTAAAGGACTCCCTTGCTAGCACCATATGGCAGGCAATGTACAAAGTTTCACTTCATAACTCAACTCTTTGATGTATGTATGGGAAAATACCTATTCTGGGTTGGCTCTGTCATGGCCCTGTTTTGCCTCCATATCTCAGGGGATGCTGTCTACAGCTCCCTACTCTCAAATCCTGTAGCACTGAGAGATGAAGTCTGGGGCTCAGGATGCTCAGTGGCATTCTTGTTGGGGTACAGGAGTCAGTAAACAGAGGGCAGGATGTCACACTGACTCAAATCAGTGGTGTTTAGGATAAAAAGAAAGCAATTGGTTTGACCTGGCCCTCCTGTATCTCCTTTTCTACAATGAGTTTCATGGGATTCATCATATAGTTCCCATTCCACAAGTTCTGTGGCTCCTATAGTTTGAGTATAAAAACTGGGCATTCAGAAGCCTTCCACCATGAGCAGGACATTTGTTCTCTCCAGATCCCTGATATAGTAGTGAGCAAGGACTTGCTGTGCTGAGGGGAATATAGGCAAGACACGATTTCCTTAACTAGCATTCAGAAGCAGAAAAGGAATCCCGTCTGCCCATCAGAACACTGGGGCTGAATCAGAACATTCAGGTGTTTTGTAAACATGCAGGCAATAGCACCAAGAGAGGTCACTGTAAAAGGAAGAGCTTCTTATTGGCCTTTGTGAGATGGATGAAGTATGAATCTATGGGCCACTATGTAGGCACTGGTGCTATTATCCTTGATATCCTTTGTGAAGTGTTACTGAGCTTTTAAGGTCGTGCTATGCCCAATGGTACTTCAACCAAACAAAAAGATAGGAACTAGCAGTTTAAAGTTGGGCTATTCACCCTTTACAGTTCTAGACCACTGGAAATGGCAACCACTTTGGACTGGCATTGTCCAAAGTTTCTTTCCCATGTGTGTATTCAGAATTGGACTTTAGGCATCACTAGTCTTAAGAATGAGCACAGGGGAAGTGTCAGCAAGGAGATAGCTCTATGGCTTCAGGATCTGGCTAGGGCCAGGCATGTTATATGCCTGCAATCCCAGCACTTGGGAGGCTGAGACAGGATGACTGCCATAAATTTGAGGCCAGCCTAGACGACATAAGTAAGTTTAAGACAAGCCTACACTACATTGTGAAGCTCTTACCCCACCTCAAAAATATAAACAAACAAATTATCTGAGTAGCGTGGGTGTATGGGAAGGATGTGCCACTTACTTGCCACTTCACTGGCCCAGCTCTTATACTCAGCTGATTCTCTTTAATAGAATCATCTTACACTTGATGGCAGTATACCTCCAGAAACTGCAACTACCATGCTTTCGTTATTCTCTCAGAAGAACAAGAAAATATGTCACTGACACAAACAGTGTTTAAAATGATGATTTCCATGTATGACTAAATCAGTGGCACACAACTGTGCTTTCTTTCAAGGCCTGGGCATTCTTCTGGGAGACACTCAACCTTTAACTCACATAAAAAAGAGCCATATAACGTAGGCCAACAAGAAATGTCAATCAGTAGAGGCACCAAAATACACACTTAAGTAGCCTCTATATGTAGGTCTGGTTTTCAGAAGGGGGCTTACAAGCTTATGGTTTCCAATAAGAGTGTCCCTGTTCATCCAGAATTCTGCACAACTCTCCACTGGCAACATTATTTCTTTGCCTTGTCCCATAGAAGAACACTTTCTTTCATTTTGAAGAGGTCAGAGTTGGCACATCAGTTAGCTAATGGCCAGGATTTGTATAGATCAAGAAATAGCTACCTAAATTTGTTTGACGTACAGGTTGCAAGACTTTGTTGACCTAATTAAATTTCTGTAGGAGGCATATGTGCTTGATTGTGGTAGATAGAGGTGGGTGGTAGGGAGCATGGGTTTTGTGTTCTCAAGTGCTGTGAGATATATAAATAACCAGTGTATGAGAGAAATTCTGGGAAGACGTGTTCATTAGTCCCCTGAAAAAATCTGCTACTGTAGTAGTTGTCCACGAGTAAGATATGGTAAGTCATGCAGAAAATGTAGAAATACACGTGCATGTGTGCACATTGAAACAATAATGCCTAGTGTGCATGACTGGACTGGAAAAGGCCAGGTGGAACAGGTACAAACAGTACCTCCTGAACAAGATGAGGTGAGGTGACTCACTCCTGTAGTCTCAGTTTTGTAGGAACCAAAGGCATAAAAATCCAAAATTAGAGCCCACCCTGGGCATCTTAGCAACTTAAGAAGGTCATGTTACAAAATAAAACAAAGGGGCTGTGGATGTAGCTCATGGCAAAATCCTATGATTCAATCCTGGTGAGGAATGAAAACAAAGTAATAGCAGCAACAAAGCATAAGTGTTCCTATCTTGACTATGAAACTTTCCTGTTTCCATAGGCCAATGATTTTTAAGAAATGAAGGCTCAGTGGTCATTTGTGGGAATTTCTTCATGAGTATAATTCATTCACAAGTGTCTCCGTTACTTTTTTCTTGTTGCTGAGACAAAATACCCAAACTTAGGGGAAAAAAGATTTCTTTGTCTCACAGTTTGTAAAAATTTCAGTCCATGTGCTGCTGACTTTAATAGAGGGACAACAGTTCATGATGGCTGGGGCGATGAAACAGCAAAAGCAACAAGAGCAAAAGGGAAAGGCTAAACCTCTCTTTTCCCCTTATATGTAGGGTAACCATCTTAAGGTGTGTGTAGCACTCACACACACACACACCCTAGCACTAAACAATAAACCAACCACAAACCCTAGATTCAGTCTTTGGAAGGCCACACAGACAAAACATAACAACAAGTGACATTGGTGTGGTCATTTCGTGACCTCTACTGATTCCACTGGTGACTTTATTACAGACAATTGAAAAGAGTTTTCCAAGACCTTGTTCTTTTTTTTTTTTTTTGAAAGTATACAACGGAACAAGTCAGAATAAAGCCAACTAAGATCGTACAGTGAAATTGGTACAGAACTTCACAGCAGATTACTGGGATAACAGTAATAGGTATCACAGTATATTTTGTTATCTTTATAATAGTTGTTCTTTCAGTCACGTATATCAAAATGAGATGAAATATGGAACACTATAGAACTTATCAAAACAGAATATTGAATAGAGTGGTACCATTAATTAGAAAAGAGCAAAACAGTAATAAAAATATTTGCCTTCAAAGAAATGGTAGAAGGAAGTCCCCCTTATTTGCTATGGTCAACCTGCCAGGAGATGCTCAGATTTCTGGTTACCATTTGCTAATGGGGGGGGGGGGACAAGGAGGATAGGGGAAGTGGGATATTTGTCTCTAGGCTATGTAGCAGTAGGTTCACTATTGCTTAGCAGGGAGTCAGGATGGTCATTTGTTTTCACAGCGTCCTCAGTTCCAACACGGCGTGGATCTCAGGAGACACTGCTGGTTCTCCCCCTGGAAGGGCTGCAGTCTGCCACCCTGCCTCGCCTACCAGGGAGGGGAGGTGCTTGCTTGGCCTCCCAGAGTCCTAAGTTCCAACATGGCGTGGATCTCAGGAGACACTGCTGGTTCTTTCCCGGAAGCTCCAAGACCTCGTTCTACAGATCATTGTCATAGCCAGCAAGCTGAGGAAGGAATTGTTTTTGCTCAACGTGGATCCCACTAAAAAATGAGTCAAAGTCAAAAGGAGAAGTAAAAGTGGAGTGATAAGCCAGAAAAAAAAATAAAGTAGTAAGTGATATCAACTCAATTTGTCTGAGATTTATAATCTACACTCTGGAAATCAATGAGGAGGAGGAGAAAGAGGAGGAGGAGGAGGAGAAGGAGCAGAAGAAGAAGAAGAAGAAGAAGAAGGAGGAGGAAGAGGAGGAGGAGGAGGAGGAGGAGAAGAAGAAGAAGAAGAAGAAGAAGAAGACATTGAACACAGCTGTTTGCAGTCTCCCTGTTTGAATGTCCACTTTGTATTCTTTGATACTGTGATTTGAGCAACTATTTTCAAGATGATAATATGTAATCTATTAACAGGTGATTTTTTACTGTTATGGTTTTTTTTTGTAGTTCTGTATTATGTGTACCCTTACACCGCTTTGTTTTGTTTTGTGTTTTTCTCTTTTTCCTCTTAAATAAAATTTAAAGAAAAAGAAGAAGAAGAGAAAGAAGAGGAAGAAGAAGGAGAGGAAGAAGAAGAAAAAGAAGAAGAAGAGGAAGAAGAGGAAGAAGATGAAGGAGAAGAAGAAGAAGAAGAAGAGGAAGAAGATGAGGAGGAAGAAGAACAGGAAAAAGAAGAAAAGGAAGAAGATGAAGATGAGGAGGAAGAAGAAGAGGAAAAAGAAGAGGAAGAAGAAGAAAAAGAAGAAGAAGAGGAAGAAGAGGAAGAAGAAGAAGGAGAAGAGTAAGAGGAAGAAGAAGAGGAAAAGGAACAAGAAGAGGAAGGGTAAGAAGAAGAAGAAGAAAAAGAAGAAGTAGAAGAGGACAAAGATGAAGAGGAAGAAGAAGGAGAAGAGGAAGAAGAAGAGAAAGAGAAGGAGCAAGAGAAGAAGTTGGAGGAGCAGGAGCTTTTAAGAGGAGAAGAAGGAGGAAGAGGAGTAGAAAGAGAAGAAGAAAGAAGAAGAAGAAACCTAGAAGAAGAAGAGGAGGAGGAAGAAGAAGAGGAAGAGGAGGAAGAAAAGGAGGAGGAGGAAGTAGAAGAAGCGGAGGAGGAGGAAGAACAAGAGATGGAGGAGGAGGAAGAGGAGGAAGAAGTGGAGGGGGAGAAGAAGAAAAGTAGAATAAGAAGAAAAGGAGGAGAGGAGGAAGAAAAAGAAGAGCAAGCGGAGGAAGAAGAGGAGAAGGAGGAAGGAGGAAGAGGAGGAGGAGAAGAAGAAATGAATAAGAAAAGTAGAAGAAGAAGAGGAGAGGAAAAAGAAAAGGAAGAGGAGGAAGAAGAGGAGGAAGAGGAAGAAGAGGAGAAGGAGGAAGAGGAGGAGGGAAGAAGAAGAGGAGGAGGAAGAAGTAGAGGAGGAGGAAGAAGTAGAGGAGGAGGAGGACGAGGAGGAGGAGGGAAGAAGAAGAGGAGGAGGAAGAAGTAGAGGAGGAGGAAGAAGTAGAGGAGGAGGAGGACGAGGAGGAGGAGGGAAGAAGAAGAGAAGGAAGAGGAAAAAGAGGAGGAGGAAGAAGTAGAAAAGGAGGAGGAGGAAGAGGAGGAGGAGGAGCAGAAGGAGGAGGAGGAGGAGGAGGAGGAGGAGGAAGAGAAGTCGTTCCCCAGATGCCAGAATGGATCTGAAAGGAAAATTAAAAATTACAGAAAATTTGAAGAAATAGAACACAATCTGTACAAGGTAAGAGACCATTTGCACTTTCGCTGGGTTCCTGGTTCATGGCTTGTGGCCTTTTGTGTATGAGGGGCAGACAGTGCCAAACCTACAGAGACAAAATGAATGCTGCGAATTCCACACGGCCTCAGGGATAAATACGCCAGCAGAATAAAATAAACAGTTTGTTGCTGTGATCTGTAGGGAGACCATGAGACATTGCACCCATTGAGGGTTTTTTTTTTTTTTTTTTTTTTTTTTTTTTTTTTTTTTGTCTTTTTCCTTTTTATCGTTACGGGGATCAAACTCACGACTGCCAACTTATGCCGCTGAGCTAAACTTCCAGCCCCCATCACCCATTGAGTTTTTCCACAGGGGACAGCTAGCTGGTTTGGGACTAGTACAAATACCTGTCATATTTCTGATGAAAGTACTTGGTAAGACACAATCCTGGGAAGGTTTGATTGTTTGAACCCAGTACCCAGAGTAGCCACGTGGTTCCTTCCATTCTAGAGTTCACAGTGTTATGTTCCCAGAGTGACAGACAATCATGGAAGACAGCTACAGTTAGGGAACATGTACAAAAGAGTTCTCATGAAGGGCTTGATCTAAAAGGACATAGACCCTGCTCCTCTAGCCAGAGGCCAGATCCTGCCTGAATTGTTCTGGAAATGAAAATAATAGCAGTGTTGTTGTTACTCTACTGTTTGCTCTTGCCTGAATCCAGCAAAGATCTGGGGTAAACTATCTCTTTATCTCAAAAATTGTAGATCTTAGAAGAAAAGACATGTATTCAAAATGCTTTTCTGTTTTTTTTTTTTTTTTAATTTTTCTTTGTGAGTTTAGATTTCTATTTCCTTTTTGTTCCTCACTAGATTATTAAAGTGTTGGAAGTTTTCCTTGGTCCTTTTTCCTTGATTCTCTCTCTCTCTTTTCCCTTTTTGTTGCTTTTTTTCCTTAGGTTTTCTTTTGTTCCACTTCTCCTTTTTAAGTTTTACTCCCTTTAATATTATCTCTCTTTTTTATTCCTTATACATTTTTCTCCTTTTGTTTTTATCAACTATTTGTTATCAGTTTTTCAGTTACTTTTGCCTAATTGTATAAAATGCTTCTACCTCAATATGATTCTTTGCCTCACTTTTCTTTTCTCCTGTTCATGTCATTTGAAATTTCAATTTTTTTCTTTTTGCATTTTCATAGTCCCAACCCCTGTATATTTAATAGAATAATCATATAGCTTTATTGATTTTTAGATAGTTAATGGTATAAGATTACTGTTGATTTTTCTACCATTATTGGAGATATATCTGTTACATACAGTGCATATTTTCTTGATGTTTGTCATAAAATTGTATATTTCTCCTCTACAGATAAAAGTGGCACATAATTGGTTCTTAGGGAGTGTGAATATCCAATTCGTCTTGCATGATAATATTGTAACTAACTTGCTTGATAGTATCTGGTTTGAATAATTGTTGCTCTTAATGGGTTTTCTCTATAAGCTAACACATAGATTACATTTATGACATTATAATAATTCTTGAGAGAAATCACTGTTGGACACATTACACTGCAGTCTCCCCTATCAATTTAATTGACGTGCACAAATCCTGGGACACAGGCAAAAGAGTATAGTTAACTACACCAGAAGTCTATCACTGAAGTGACTAAAAGATATGTATTTTAGCAAAAAATGTTTTTAAACTATAAGTATTTAAAAACTTCAGCAGAAAACAAAAATAAATAGAAGCCTAAAAAAACAAGGCAATAAATTATCTTCCAAACTCCAACTCCCATAGTTAATAGAGGGAATGTCAAGGGGGAAAATAGTATAAACTACAAATACAAATTACACAAAACGATAACAAAGGAGCTGAGAAAGCATATCAATGAAGTACTCAGCAGCATTACCGAAAACATAACTAAACAGGTAATAGAAGTGATAAAAAAATGTTCCAGGGGCTTTGCAAAGACACTAATAAAATCTAAATGAGCTAAGCAAAACAAAAACATGAATGACCAATTTATCAAAGTATTAAGAGTACACAAAAAGTTTCAATCTGAAATCAAGTAGATTAAAAATTATATTAAAATTATTTCCTTTCCCTTCCTGTTACTTTCTTTTTTTTTTTTTTTCTTTTCTTTTCTCTTCACTTTCCTTTTTTTGTACCAGAGTGCTTACTGAAACCTCTAGGGACAAGATAAAAGACTACAAGTGTGCATAATAATTGGAACAGCTAATCTCTCCCCCATGATTTGTGACTAGAGAGATGCTGGGATTAGCCTTACCCCATGGGACTGTGCTGCACAAGGATGTCCCCACACCAGGGTCTGGAGCAAAAAGGCATCTTACAGCACATCACTGCATCACACTCATGAAGTTACAGACTACAGTGGAGGTAGATGGCTATGGTGGCAGACCTCACAAAGCAAGGAGTTGGAAGATATAGCACTACCTCTTCAGGAGAGGAAAATGAATTGATATTGAGCAGCACTGAAGAGCATCTGCAGGAGTAGAAGGTCACACCACATCATGGCATCACATCACATCCTAAAACAAATCAGCTGAGAGAATAGATACTTGCCAGTGGAAGAGGAACACGGAAGGCTGAGAAAGAAACAGAAGCAGCTATCTATACACAGGACTGGCAGAAGTCCTGCGTCTCTGACTGAATACAGTACAGCAAATAGGAGAGAGATGCTAAGAGAAACAGAGTAAGGAGTGGGATGCAAATAAATGACATACAGAAAATACTCACTGAAGATTCTGGCCCCAGGCTCCCATATCTGGAGGACAAAACAACCTCACATCCACAAATTCTACTGCAGGCTATGCAGGCAGTTTTGAGCTCTCTATGGACACAAGGAGAATTTGGTTTTTCATCTGTTTTACTTTTCTTCTTTCTTGCCTGGTTTATTTCCTTTTCCATTTATTTATTTGGTTTTTACCTCTATTTTTATTATAATCTATTTGTCTTTATTCCTTTTTATCTCAATTTAACACTCTAGATTCAATGATATTTTCATAAGAGTATATATTCTCACTAAATACTTTGGTTAGTTTCCATAATTCCTTGCTTACTACTTAGTTATCTTCTGCTCTCTTCTCTAGATTTCTACAACTTCTGTGATTATCTTTTGTACTCCAGCCTTGCTTTTGCCATATTTCTCTTCAAATATCTGGGTTTTTTTTATTTATAGAGAAAAACAAAACTAAACGAAGCAAGACAGTAAAAGGCTAGAAGCAACACAGAATTTCAAGAGAAAAAAAACATACAGTAAGAGTTCACCAGTTAATAGATCACACATTGTCAACTTACAAACAGCTGTCCAGATTACAAAATCAAAGCATACAAAGTGGAGATTAATACAGTGAGATTGCAGTCACTTCTGTTCAATGATCCAAGAAAAACTCAGCAATATAGTTCTCTTTCCTACACTTTAAATAAACTTGCAGTTATATCCTTGAGATCACTTTCCTTCCTCTCTTTTTTACACTAACAATCGGGCATTTTACTTTCCACTACTTCCACAGTTTTTTTTAACTTTTTCTTTGAAGAGGAAAAGAAAAAAAGATTGAAAAAAAGGCCAAAAAACAAAGCAAGATGGACCAAAGAAAAACCCAATGTGACAAAGCAAAACAGAGTCATTTAGATCAGGAGGATGGACATAGCATAAAATGAAAAAAAATAAATAAATAAAAATAAAGGGGGGGATTACTAGGTGATCAGCAATGGTTACCATTATGCCTCTTGTTATCCTAAAAAGAGTAGCTTATATCCACTAGTATAAAAGAATTGAACAAAACTGTACATAAGACCAATAAAACCACATTGGAGAGCTTACAGGATTCCAAAGAAGATAATGATCAAATAATAACAGGCATCATAGAATATCTGGTTGCCTTCCAAATGGTTGCCTATACCCTCAAACTTGATACTATTAAGCGAAACAGAATATAATAAAATCAGTCAGAACAAGATATGGAGAACACTACAGGGGTTCAAATCAGGTTAATAAGGAAACAAAAAAAAATACTATAATCTATCGCACTATTTTTAATTTAATTTTCCCTTAGCTAACAGATACTAAGAGATAAACTAATTTTTTTAAAAAAGGAAAGAAAAAGGGGGGGAGACTGAGATAAAAAAAAAAAAAAGAAGAAGAACGTATCAATATAACAACACCGGTCACAATCGAAAAATTTAACCATCGTTGTGTTTCACCCCCAGATAGCTTGACATTAATAGTAGTTACCAGAGAGACTCTTTCCTTGAAATATTTGAGTCTAACTTTGTATACTATAGCCTCAAATTTATCAAGACAGTGTGAGACCGTTCAAGAGAATGAAATTGTTGCAGGGAATTTAGAACCAGCTAGCAGAAACCAAACATCAATTTCTATATTATCTCTTTGTCTATAAAAAACTTGCTTATACTATCACATACATTAAGATATAATAAGGTACCACATGTTAGAACCAATGGAAACAAGTGAACAAAAACTTGATGGGGCTTCAAAACAGGATGATATTAAATCAGCGCTAGCTATTATGCTCTTATTCTCTTCAAAATAGTCATTTGTAGTATCACAGACAATAAAATAAAAACACCCAAATTAAAACCATTCCAAGTAATGAGTGAAAATATTATATGGCTTCAAACCAGTGTGACTGGGAATCATGATTATCACGTACTTTCATGTATTCTTATCGTTTCTTACACTAGGGAAACTATTCAGTATTTATACAGGTGAGTTTGATTTATTTCACTTATAAAAGTATGGTCTCGGGCTGCATCCATTTATTTATAAATGTCTCAATGCGATCATTCTTTATAGCTGAGTAGTACTCCCTTGTATAAAAATACCACAACTTTTTTATCCATTCCTCAGTTGATGGACACTTAGGTAGGTTGTTTCCAAGATCTAGCTATTACAAATTGTGCTGCTATAAACATGAGTGCACATATATCACTGTGGTATGATGCTTTCAGTTCTTCTGGCAATATACCTAGGAGTGGAATAGCTGGGTTAAATGGTGCTTCCAGTCCCAGCTTTCTGAGAAATCTCCAGACTGACCTCCACAATGGTTGCATCTGTCTAACACTCCCACCAACAATGCAGGAGAGTTCCTTTTTCCCCACAGCCTCTCTAGCATTTGTTATTGGTGGTTTTCTTGATCTTGGCCATTCTTTCAGGAGTGAGATGAAATCTCAGTGTGGTTTTAATTTGCATTTCTCTAATGACTAGCAGTTCTGAACATTTTTTCATATATTTATTTGCCATTTGTATTTCTTCATCTGAAAATTGTTTATTCATCTCCGATGCCCATTTTTGGATGGGGTCTTTGAATTTTGGGGGTCTGATTTTTTTTAATTCTTTGTATGTTTTAGACACAAGACCTTTGTCTGAGGGACAGTTCACTAGGATTTTTTCCCAGTTTGTGGGTTTTCTTTTCACTATGTTAGAGATTTCTTTCGATGTACAGAAACTTTTTAATAAAATGTGATCCCAGTTATTGACTCTAGGAAGTATTTCCCATGTGGTTTGAGTCTTCTTCATGAATTCTCTACCTACCTCTATGTCTTCAAGGTTTTTACCCAATTTGTCTGCCAATAGATTTAGTGTTTCTGTTTTAATATTTAGATCTTTGATCCATTTAGATTTTATTTTAGTATATGGTGACAGGCATGGGTCTAGTTTTAGTTTTTGGCATATGGAGAGCCAGTTTTTCCAACACCATTTATTAAAGAGATGGCCATTCTTCCAGTGAACCTGTTTGGCCCCTTTATCAAAGATGAGGTGCTTGAGTGTGTTTGTAGTTGTGGTTGTATCTTCTAATCTATTCCATTGGTCTTCAGCTCTGTTTTGATTCCAGTACCATGTTGATTTTACTACAGTTGCTTTGTAGTATAACTTCAAGTCAGGGATTGTGATGCCTCCTGCCTTGCCTGTGCTGCTTAGAACTGTCCTTGCTATTCTAGGTCTCTTCTGGTTCCAGATGAATTTTAGGAGTGATTTCTCTAGATCTATAAGGTATGTTGATGGTATTTTTATTGGGATTGCATTGAATCTGTATAACAGTTTTGGGAGAATGGCCATGTTCACAATATTTATTCTTCCTACCTATGAGCAAGGGATGTCTTTCCATTTCCTGAGATCATATTCAATTTCATTTTTCAATGTATTATAATTTTCCCTGTATAGGTCTTTCACTTCTTTCGTGAGAGTAATTCCTAAATATTTTATTTTCTTGGTTGCTAGTGTGAAGGTTGTGGCTTCACTTATTTCTCTCTCTCTCTGATTTTGTTGTTAGTATATAAGAACGCTATTGATTTTTGAGTATTGATTTTCTATCCAGCCACATTGATGAATTTATTTATTATATCTAGGAGTCTTTCAATGGAGTTTAGGGGGTCTTCTATGTAGAGTATCATATCATCTGCAAATAGTGACAGTTTAACTTCTTCTTTTCCTATCTTTACGCCTTTTATTTTTCTTTCATATCTAATTGCTCTGGCTAGTATTACCAGTACTATATTAAATAGGAGCAGTGACAGGGGATATCCTTGTCTTGTGCCTGATTTTAAAGTAAAGGCCTTTAATTTTTGGCCATTTAGTATGATACTGGCTGTTGGTTTGTCATAGATGGCCTTTATTATGTTGAGGTAAAGACCATCTATTCCAATTTTCTGTAAGGTTCTTATCATAAATGAATGTTGTACCTTATCAAAAGCTTTTTCTGCATCTATAGAAATGATCATATGATTCTTATTTTTGACTCTATTGATATGGTGGATTACATTTATTGATTTACATATATTGAACCATCCCTGCATACCTGGAATGAATCCCACTTGGTCATGGTGTATAATCTTCTTGATGACTTGCTGTATCCTATTTGCCAAAATTTACTGAGGATCTTTGCATCTGTTTTCATTAGGGAGATTGGTCTGTAGTTCTCTTTTTCAGTTGGGTCTTTCTCAGGTTTAGGTCCTCTTTGTATTTCTTGTAGAATTCTGCAGTGAATCCGTCTGGGCCTGGGCTCTTCTTTGTAGGTAATGACTTAATTACATTTTCGATTTCATGAATAGAAATTGGGTTATTCAGCAGTTTTACTTCTTCTTGACCTAGCTTTGGTACTTCATATGCTTCTAGAAATCTGTCTATTTCTTCTGTGTTATCTAACCTTTGAGAGTAGAGGTTTTTGATATAGGTGTTGATGATCTTCTGTATTTCTATTGGGTCTGTAGTGATTTCTCCTTTTTCATTCCTTATTGCAAGAATTTGAGCTTTTTCTTCCCTTTTTAAAAAAGGTTGGCTAGGGGCTTATCAATTTTATTCTTTTAAAGAACCAACTCTTTGATTCGTTGATTCTTTGTATTGTTTTCTTAGTCTCTATTGCATTGATTTCTGCTCTGATTTTTATCATTTCCTCTCTTCTTTTGGCTTTGGGCTTGACTTGCTCTTCTTTTTCTAGCTGTTTGAGGTGTAGCATCAAGTTATTTATTTGTATTTGTTCTGTTTTCCTGATGTGGGAACTCAGTGCAATAAATTTCCCTCTGAGGACAGCTTTCATTGCATCCCACAGATTCCGATAAGCTGTATTTGTGTTTTCATTTGTTTTTAGGTATTGTTTAATTTCCTCTGTGACCCACTGATTATTCAAGAATGTGTTATTCAGTTTCCATATGTTTATGGGGTTTTTGCAGTATCTTTTATCATTAATTACTAATTTCATAGCACTGTGATCTGATAACATGCAGGGGATGATTTCAACTCTTTTGCATTTCTTTAAATATGTTCTATAAGTTAATATACGGTCTATTTTAGAGAATGACCCATGCACTGCTAAGAAAAATGTGTATTCTCTTGTTATTGGGTGGAATACTCTGTATATGTCTATCAAATCCATTTGTTCACAGGTGTGATTCAGTTCTTTTACCTCTTTGCTGATTTTCTGTCCTATTGATCTGTCCATTGGTGTCAACGCTGTGTTAAAATCTCCAGTTAGAATTGTATTACTGCTAATTTGGTTTTTCATTTCTGATATTACTTGTTTTATATTACTGGGTGCTTTGGAATTTGGTGCATATATATTTAAGATAGTTATCTCTTCCTCTTGAAGTTTTCCCGTAACCAGTATGTAGTGACCTGCTTTGTCTCTTCTGATAATTATTGGTTTGAAGTTCACATTGTCTGCAAACAGAATAGCTACCCCCGCTTTTTTTTGGGGGGGGGTTCCTGTTGCATGAAGTATTGTTTTCCATCCTTTGACTTTCAGTCTGTGAGTATCCTTTTGTTTTAGATGGGTTTCTTGCAGACAGCACATGGTTGGATTTTGTTTCTTGATCCATTCTGCCAGTCTATTTCTTTTAATTAGTGCATTGAGACCATTTATGTTAATGGTTATGTGTTATATATTGGTTTATTAGTGACATGTTATATTTCTCCTGTTGCATCTTTATCTCTCTGTTCTATTTAATTTTCTGCTTTGTTAAGTGGTTTTTTCTTAAGTGTATCTAGACTGTCTTTCAGTATTCTTTGGAGGATTGGCTTGGTGATCATGAATTTCTTCAGCTGTTCTTTGTCATGGAAGTGTCTTATATCTCCATCAATTTTGAAGGACAGTTTTGCAGGGTACATCAGTCTAGGTTGGAAATCATTTTCCTTTAGGGTCTGAAATACTTCACTCCATGCTTTCTTACCTTTATTGTTTGTGTTGAGAAGTCTGCTGTGATTCTGATAGGTTTTCCTTTATGGGTGATCTGTCTTTTATCTCTGACAGCTTTTAATATTCTATTCTTTTGTTCAATTTCTGGAATGGTGATTATTATATGTCTGGGTGTAGTTTTATTTTGGTTATTTTGGAGTTCTGTATGCCTCATTGATCCTGATATCAGTTTCCAATTTCATGTTTGGGAAGTTTTCAACAATTACTTCTCTAAATATCCTCTTGACATCCTTTGTATTGTCTCCTTGTTTTTCCTTTATCCCTATCAACCTGATGTTTTTTTTTTCCTCATCTTGCAGGTGTTGTATTGTTATTTCTTGATTTCTTGTTATTTTTAAAAGATCTTTCCTTTCCTGTTCACTGGCTGTAACCTTGTCTTCGAGGTCCGAAATTCTATCTTCGCATTCATTGAGGCGGTTTTTACAACTTTCAATGTTGCTTTTGATTTCCTGTATATCTCTTTGCATCTGTTGTATATATTCTGTTTGTTTCTTATATTGTTCATCCAGAGATTCTATCCTTTTGTTTAGTTTCTCCAATTTTTAAATGTGTCTTCTTTAGATATGTTCAGCATCTCCTTCATTTCTTTTATTATTTCTTCTTTTACCTGATATATTATTTCTAGTTTGAATTCCTTCAAAGCTTGCCGTAGCTGCTTCTTTACTTCTGTTACTATTGTTTCAGGTATTTCAGGTATATGGCATGTATTTTCTTCTATGTACATGGCTCCTAGAGTTTCTTGGGGGGATGGGTTGGGTGTTTGAGATTGTATTTTGGTCTTTCGTTTTGTCATTTTCCTATATTACTGTGTTTCAAGTGTTGTTTCAGAGTTTCCCCTGGTTGTGTTGTAAATTGACTCTTATGTCCTGGGCTCTTGGGACTCCTCTTGTAGTAGCTCCCTCCTTGGGCACCGGAGCCCCTGGATGAAAAGAGGCTTGCCAGGCTCCTCTCAGGTAGACCTAAAGCTTCCTCAATTTGCACAGTTTCAGGGCCGGACCGGAGTCTCCTCCGCTCAGCTGGATGCGCACCTTCTGGTCCCCAGTGGTGGTAGTTGGGCCCTGGGCAGGAGAGGTGTCCACAGGGCCGGCCTCTGCTTGGCTGGATGCGCACCTTCCAGTCCCCAGCGGTGGTAGTTGGGCCCTGGACGGGAGAGGCAGCAGTGGGGCTGGCCTCCACTCAGCTGGACCCAATTATTTGTTTTACCCCTATCCTTCTTAAGTTTCCCCAACACAGGGTAAAACCACTCTACCATGAAAAAATACATTTCAAACAAGCTTCCAAATTATGATGAGTTTTGAAATATAACTGTAGATTTTGCTTATGTGGCTTAAGGCACAAAATTAATAGTTATGACAATTTGTTAATTTCTAAGTTCTCCTTGATGTTGTTAATATTGTTTATAATATTTAAGCAAGTATATTATATTCGTTGCAACCTATTGTTCTCATTCTGTAACAATACTGGAAAGTTCTGGGGTAATAATTTCCCAACATTCCAGCACCAAAGGACTGGGTACTGAGGTACAAACCATCATCTCACACTCTATTAAGTGGGAAGGTAGAATCTTGGGACAGACACAAGCCAAGAACCTTGTACACACAGAAGATACTCCTGAAGAACAGACATTTCCTATAGAGGACTTGATACTAGTGATACAGCTACTTACAAAAACCTACCGTAATCAACACAGAAAATATACAAAAGATATTTAAAATAAAAATGACAAGCTAAAGACCCAAAAAGTAACCTCACACATTCAGGTAATGCAGAACAAATTCAGGAAACAAGACAGATGAAAATGGAAGATACACTCCAGAAATTTCTCAAATAACAACTGAAGTAAAGAAACAAATATGAGGCCATAAAGGAAATCAGACAAAAAATCTCTCACATAAAAAAGAATTGATGACCATAAAGAATTAATTGCTTAGCAAATCTAAAGTAGACATAGACTAATAAAAATAGAAGATCACAGAAAAATTATGGAAAACATGATGGCCCCATATAGGAAAGAAATAGAGTGCAGGAAACAGAGTCAAACAGATATCCATGAAACTAAAAGTTCCTTTGAAAGCTTGCAAAACCACAGAATGAAACTGAAGCTAGGGTTTCAGACTTTGCAGACAAGGCAGTAGCTAGCAATCATGAAAAGAATGATCTCTCTCTCAAAAAAAAAAATAACAACAGGTCATGAAAAAACAATTCAACAGCCACAAGGTCATGCAAAGAAAAACAATAGACTACTGACTAGTGCCCTTGATAAAGTAGGAGCCAACACAAATGCCATTAAAAACTCCATTTACAGAGGTAATAGAAAAATTCCTAAGCATGATAAAAGAATCTCACAAACAAGGGAAGCATATAGAACTGTAATTAGCCATGACCAATAAAAATCTACACACAAGTATGTAATAATCAAGAACCTTGGAATTTAGTACTAAAACAGTATTAAAAGTTGCTAGAGAAAAGAAGCATAAAGCTTATCATGGCAGACTTCTCAATACAAACTCTCAAGTTAAGAAGAGCTTGGAGTGAATTATTTCAAGTCTTGAAATAAAACAATTTCCAACCCAGATTGCTGTATCTTGCAAAACTATTTTCAAAACTAATGAACTAATAAGATACTTCTGTGACAAACAACAAATGAAGAAATTGCTGATCCCTGAACCATCCCTATAAAGGATACTAAAAGATACTCTACGACAGAGAAAAATGGCCACAATTGCAAAAGCAATAGAAAGGAATCACTAGGCGGGGCAAGCAACTAATGAGATAAAATCAGGAAACCAATAGCAGGAAAATAATACAACCAAGACAAGTAAATTGTCTCAACTAACCAAACAAAAGAAACAGACTGGCAGAATGGATCAAGAATGGAGACCTAGCCAAGGATTTACCTCAGGAGCACAAATGCTTGCCTAGCAAGTACAAGATGTGAGTTTGATTACCAGTTCAAAACAAACAAACAAACAAAAAAGAAAAGAAAAGAAATAAAAAGGAAAGGAAACAAGACCCAATAATATGTGATATGTAAAAAACACATTTAACTCAAAAGACATTCATAGACTGAAAGCTAAAGGATGAAAAAAATATTCCATGCAACAGGAACAAAGAAAAAAGCAAGGGTAGTTATTCTGTTTGCATTCAATGTGAACTTCAAACCAAGAATGATGAAAAGAGAAAAAGAAATTCACTATACACTTGTTAGGAAAAATTCAAGAGGAACTGATAAGAATCATAAATAAGTATGTACCAAATATGGGCGCACTTAACAATATGAAAGAAAACTATTACTAGGCATGAAAAATTACATAAGCAATAGCACAATTGTAAAGAAGAAAACTAATACTGCACTGGCCCAAATAGGATACATCAACCAGACAAAAGATATCAGCAAACAAATGTCAGAACTGAACCAAATATGTGAACAAATGAACTTACTACATGTTTACAGTGTTCCATCCAGCAACATATGAACACATTATTCTCCAAAATCGATAATATTCTATCTCACAGAACATGTTTAAGGAAATGCAAAGGAACTGAAATTATCCCATGCATACTACATGACCATAGTGCAATGAAATTGGAAATCAATGGCATAAAAACTTGAAAATTAAATAACTCCCTACTGAACAGCTGATGAGTCATAAATTAAAGAAGAGGTGGAACAATATTTACAATTAAACAAAAACACAAGTAAAACACACTGCAATCTGAGGGATGCAATGAAGGTAGTTCTATCAGGGAAATTTATACTGGTAAAGTCACATATTAGGGCAACAAAATGAGCACAAATTAAAAAAAAAATTACTGTTGCACCTGACACTTCTAGGAAAAGAACATATCAAATCTGAGGTCCACACAAGAGAAGAAATTATAAACTGCATAAATTAATGAAATTGAGATTAAGGAAATAATACAAAGAATCAATGAATCAAAGAGTTGGTTCTTTCAAAGATTAAATAAACTTGGTTAATCCTTAGACAATCTAATCAAAAAAAAGGGAAGAAAAAGCTCAAATTCATGCAATGAAAAATGAAAAGGAAGGAATCATTATGGGTCATATGGAGACTCAGAAGATCATCAATACCTACTTTGAGAAACTTTAATAGGATGGAAAACAGAAAAACACACAAATGCTTGGCTATTCATAAATTACCAAAGTTGAATCAAGAACATAAAACAATTTTGAATAACCCAATATCAGTTAATGAAAATGAAAATGTAATTAAAAACTTACCAACAAAGAAAAGCTCAAGAGCTGCTGAATTCGTGGCTGAATTCTACAAGAAATGTAGACAAGATCTAGTACCAATTCCCCCAAACTCTTTAATGAAATTGAAATGGAGGCAATACACCCTAATTCACTACTGGAGGCAAGTATTATTCTGATAACAAGAGTAGAAAAAGACTCAACTGAAAGAGAGAACAAGCCAATCTTCCTAATCGACACAGATGCAAAAATTCTCAATAAGATACTGGCAAAGAGAGTGCAGCAAATCATTAAGATAATACACCATGACCTAGCAGAGTTCATCCCAGCACCGCAGGGATGGTTCAGCATATGCAAATCAATTAATATAATAATACATCATATCAACAAAGCCAAAGACAAAAATCTCATGATCATCCCAATAGATGTAGAAAAAGCTTTTGCCAAATTCCAACACCCTTTCATGATAAAAACTGCAAAAAATCGGAACAGATGGTTTTTATCTGATAAAAACCATCTATGACAAAGCTACAACCAACATTATACTAAATGGAAAAAAAATGAAAGCTTTCACTCTAAAATCAGAAACTAGATAAGGATGGCCACTGTCACCTCTCCTATTTATTATATTTCTGAAACATTAGCCAGAGTAATTAGAAAAGAGAGAAATAAAAGGAATCAGGGAAGGAAAGGATGAAATTATCATTATTCAAAAATGACAACATACTCTAGAGGAGACCCTAAAAACACCACTAAAAGACATACAAATTTAATAAAAAGATTCAGTTATGCCTCTGGATACAAAATTAATATTCAAAAATCAATAGCATTTTTGTACACAAACAATAAATTCAGTAAGAGGGAATGTAGGGAAACCACAAACTTCACAATAAAAAATGAAATATTTAGGAATTAATATAACAAAGGAAGTAAAAGATCTGCACACTGAAAATTATAGTTTTTTTTTAAAAAAGAGATCAAAGAAGATACTAGATAATGGAAAGATATCTTTTCCTCATGAATAGCAAGTACCAACATACAAAAAATGGAGATAATCCTAGAATTGTTATACATATTTAATGCAATCCCAATCAAAGTAACATCAGCATACCTCACAGAACTAGAGAAAACATTCTTAAAAATCATTTGGAAACAGAAGAGATCTGGAGTAGCACAAGCAATTTTGACCAACAAGGCAAGGCAGGGAACATCACAATCATACAAAGCTATTATGATAAAATAAGAATGTTCCTGGTAAAAATAGATGACGATGAGTGGAATGAATTTGAAGTTTCACAAACAACTGGAAACACACTGAAACACACTCAGCTATCTTATCTTTGGCAAAGAGGCCAGCATGTTCACTTGAAGACAGCCCCTTTAATAAAGGGTGCTGCAAATACTGCTTTTCTGTGTGCAAAGACTCATTTCTTATCACCATGCCATAAAGTCAAAATAGATCAAAGATATAAATATTAAGACAGAAGCACTCACTCTATTACAAGAGAAAGCAGTTAGAAGACATAGGTGTTGGCCGAGATTTCATGAACAAAAACCAGACTCAATGGGAAACCAACAAAGAATCAACAACTGGGATGTCATCTTACTGAAAAGTTTTTGTACATCAAAAGAAATCACCAACAGTGTAAAAAGACTGTACACATAGTAAAAGAAAATTTTAACCAATTGTCCCTCAGACAAAAGCCTTATATCTAGAACATATAAAAAATTGAAAAAAATCAAACACCTCAGACCCAAAAGCACAATCCAAAAACTGGTTATCTGAATTCAATACACACTTCTCAGATGAAAAATAAAAATTATAAATAAATACATGAAAAAATGTTCAACATCATTGATCATTTGAGAGATACAAATTACACCACTGTGATTCCAGCAGCAGAAAGAATGGCTGTCATCAAGAAATTAACCAATAACAAATGCTGGATCAGCTGTGGGAAAAAAGGAATTCTTTCCCACTTTTGGTGGGTGCACAGACTGGAGCTGTGAACCCTATAGAAATCAGTATACAAATTCTTCAAAAAGGTAATATTAGAGGTCCAATTCAACCTAGTTTTTTCCCTTTCAGGTACACTCCCAGTAGAAAACAAAATGTCATATGACAGTGAGATATATGTACCTATGTTTATAACAGCATAAGTTGTAAGAGGTAAATCTTCAAAAAAGCCAAATGCCCATTAACCAAGGAATAGGGAAAAAAATATGTTATTTTTATACACCAGAGTACTACTCAGCCACAAAAAAGGATAAACAAGATTTTATAGGTAAATGGATGCAATTTGAGACCATATTCCTAAGTGAAATAAATTAGACTCACATGTTTATAAATGTATTGCCTCTTTGGTGTGAGAAACTGAAAGACTGAAGTGTCAAAAATGTACAATACATATTTTGAAGTGGGAAGAAATTGCTCAAAAGGAAAAAAGAACTAGGATGGAGGTAACTGGAAAGGAAGGAAAGGGAAATGAAAAAACTGCAAGTTAGTTTTACTATTAGTATATCTTAGTTTACTGAAAATAAAAGTTTTTGCTAATACTAATTGGAGAATTTTTTTTACATTTTTCTAGTTTAATTACTCTCAAGGAACAAAAGATCCAAGTTCTCAAAAACTTATGTGAATTACTTTAAATGATAACAAGCAAGCATGCTGAATTATATTCGGACTATTTTAGTGTCCTGCACATGTACATAAATAAATAATACTGTTTTTCTGCTACCATAAAATATAGTACCACAATTTACACTTCTATGTAATTCAAATAAATGAGCATAGACAAATAAGGAAACATAATATTTATATTACTGTTCACCAACAATTCTTATATATTCCTGGAAAGTAAAGAAAACTACTACAAAACTATCTTACTTTTTAAAATTTTTTGTTTTGTTTTTTGAGACAAGTTCTTGGTATATAATTCAGGACTTGAATTCACTGTGTAGTGCAGGCTGTCCTCAAACTCACAGCTATCTTTCTGCTTCAGATTCCCAGTGGCTGAGAATACAGGTATGCACCAGCACACCCAGGACCATATGCCTTTTAGCAGTTAATTATAGTAAAACAAATAGTATCATCTCCATATCTGTCACAGGCCACCAATTCTACCACCCTCAAATCAGCTATGAACCTTCATCCCATTCAGTTAAAGATTTAGAAAACAGGCTAAGTTTAAACAAAGATTGATTTTATAATCTATTTTTTTTTTACTTTCCTAAAACTTTTTCCCTTAACTGAATTTACTTGTGTTTTGGGGGAATTTTACTATATCTTATGTTGTTTCAATTGGTTTAAATGCAAGATGTATGTAAACGACTCAGAAATGAGAGGCACTTTTTGGAAATACAATGATTCTTGTCACAAGACTAGCAGGACTCTATGATTTTGACTTGATGCACTAAATGATTTCATGATTTGTCCTTCCCATACCATCTACTACAAAATGTGTTCTTATTTGCAGCTTTTGGTTCTATAAGATGTGTTATCAAGGATCATAAAATCGTGCTTAGTTGTGTAATGACTTAACTTTAAAAAAATTAAAACTACTAGGAGCTCTGATTCAGTCTAGTATTAACTGCTTAAAATACATGACCAACTTGAGGTAAAAAGTAAACAAGGAAAGTCACTTTTTTGAGATTTTAAAATGGTCAGAATATTCATTATTACTGTTCCTCAGATTAAACAACTAGCTTCAATTAAGAGACTTAGGAACAAGTGCATAAGGCATTATCTCTAAGTTTCTTAATTATAATGATGTCCAGCTTGAAAACATGTAAGGCAAGAAAAAGAAAGCATCACACTTACCCTCTCCAGGTCTCTAAGAGAAGCCACACATGAATCTCAACAAGAATACCACAGTAATTTATTAAGGAGATCAACAACAGTCATGAAAATACAATATCCCAAAGTAGTCAATGAAAGGTTTTAAAAATACAGATATCCACAGAGAGGTCACAGCACAGCTACAGAAACAAGTGGATATTATTTAACTAAGTGAAGGAAGACACCTGTAGGAAGCCAGTATGTCACAGAGAAGATGAAGATACTCATAGAACATATGGCTACTTCATCCATGTTCCACTCCCTTCCACCTGGAAATGTGTCCTTTCCTGTGCTTGCCCACCACAAGTGTCTTAGTTACTTTATGCTCATCGCTGAGACAAAATACCTGATGCCCAAGTTGGGAAAGGAAAGGTTTATTTCTTACAGTTTTTGGAGGTTTCAGTCCACACTCAGTTGGGTCCAAGACAGGCAGGCATGGCTGGACCGCCTTTCATGGCGGCTGCAAACAGCAAACAGCAACTGGCAAAAGCAAGAGACACCTTCTTCCTGCCATTGCATCACATCCAGGCTCCACCCCTATGTGGGTGTATCACTAACATCATCTATCCAAGCACTAAACAATGAACTAATCACAAATACACAATGCAAACTCATGAGGCCTGGGGGACACAGATATAAACCATGACATTCCACCCCTGGCCCCCAGGACTCATGTACATCCTTTATACAAAAGACATTTAGTCCACCTCCAAGAGTTGCCAAAGTCCTAAGTTTCAGCACTGCTGAACAGTCCAAATGCCAAGTCTCCTTCAAGATCTATGGCAAACTCTTAACTGTAACCCCTGTACAAATGAAACAAGGTTAAACATTTCTGAAATGCAAAGGCATAAGATAAACATTACCATTCCAAAAGTTACAAACAGGGGAATAGAAAGCATTGGGAACAAAGCAAGTCCAACATCCAGCAGGGCAAACATGAAGTCCTAGAGTTTCACACTCAGCATCTGAAGCAATCTGGTTGCAAGCTCCAAAAGGCTTGGGTGATTCCACCCCCAGGGCACTTCTAGCAATTTCAACTCCCGCAGCATTTCTCTTAAGTCTTCTCTGCTCGCTTTTTGCAGCTTCCCTTGGAACATCCACATTCTTGGGTTTTCCAAACTTCTGGGGTCTCAGCTGCACCCTTACATCTTCACAAATTGCCCTCTCAGGGCCCCACTGCTTGGCTTGCCAGGCCCTTTGCAATCAAGGTGGAAGCCATTTTACCCTCAGAATTCATGCATTTTCCTTGCACCTAAAATCAGCACCTTGTGGATGCCACCAGGGTTTGCTGCTAGCTGAAGCAATAGCCAGGGTTTTCTCTCTCTTGGCTGTAGGGGTCAATTGCCTGGATTGCAGGGCTCTGTTTACCTGATTATGAGAAAAAGCTTCTCTATGTTGCTGCCATTCTGGAACCTCTTGTGGCCGCTGTCGCCGTTCTGGAACATGGCGCTTTGCAGCTTTTCCCTCTGAGCAAATTTTTTCACCTTTGCTGTGAGGCTGCACAGGGTGGGGACCCGATTCCTGGGATGCCCCAGGGCCATCTTTTTATCTCTCTGTTTCTCCTCAGGAATCAAAATCTCAACTCTGTCTTTACAATCCACAGCCTTCCTGGAATTTTCCTTCTGGCCAAACTCACAGCATTGTAAATTATCTTCCTGGGCTCTTTGTTCTCCATTCGAAACATAAAGCTGGCTGAAAGCCCCAACAATAGCAATGCCACAGCCTCAATGTTTGATTGCTTTTTAATTTCTTTTTCAAGAATAATCAGTCCATTGCCCTTTGTTTCAGTCTCAAGCAAAGTCTCTGGGCAGGAGCAAAATGCAGACAAACTTTCTGCCAAGCCATAGCACACATCATGTGGAATCCAACGACCAATGCAGTCCTTCCCAGCAGAAACCTCCCAAGCCTGATCTTTACCATCAGGCTTTTTATCAGCCTTCTGGTCTCCTGAGCTCTGACCAGAATCTCCTCTACAGAACAGCCTAAGCGTCTCCAGCTCTATGCATCCAGGCGACATGTCTGACCCTTTCCAAACTCTGCCCACAAGCCATTTCCAAAGCCTCTCGAAAAACATGGCCAGGTATAATCAGAGCATACGACCCCACTCTTGGTACCAAATTGTCTTAGTTACTTTATGCTCATCGCTGAGACAAAATAACTGATGCCCAAATTGGGAAAGGAAAAGTTTATTTCTTACAGTTTTTGGAGGTTTCAGTCCATGCTCAGTTGGCTCCCAGGCAGGCGAGCATGGCTGAACCGCCTTTCATGGTGGCTGCAAACAGCAAACAGCAACCAGCAAAGAGCAAGACACACCTTCTTCCTGCCATTGGATCACATCCTGGCTCCACCCCTATGTGGGTGTATCACTAACACCATCAATCCAAGCACTAGACAATGAACCAATCACAAATACACAATGCAAATTCATGAGGCCTGGGGGACACAGACATAAACCATGACAACAAGGTAATAAAATCTTTCTCTTTCAAATCAAAATAGATCAGTATTTCTGACCAAGAGGATGACAGAATCTAAGTCTCAAGGCAGTAACTATCCAAATATTACATTGGACTAGTTTCCATTTGTTTTTAATTTATTACGAGAACTTCATTCACTACTTCTAAAAGGTGTTTTCTTATGGCTCCTCTTCAGAGAATTTCTACATCCCAGAAATTTTAAGGTGTCATATATTTCAGTCTTGCCTTTCCAAACAATAATATCTATATTGCAAATTAGTTTAATTTCAGTTTATAGAACTCACAGTGGACTCTAAAATCACCTCTAAATTTACAGTACCCTTTAGGGTTTTGCTCAAGGGAATGTAACCTGGTGCCGCCTGGCATGTCTGTGGATTGTGGTTTGGTCAGTTTACTTAATAGGATGGATGTGTGTCTTCGCAGTACAAATCTTTCTTTAGTACAGGACCTGACTTTGAAGCCCCCCTTCAGGTGATATAGTGGCTTAGGCAAAGCACTAGTAACTAATTTACTTCTAGGACTTTTCAAAGACCCTAGAGCCTTCTGGGCAACTGGAGGTCTTGCCTTTGACCCCTTTGCATTTTTGCAATGCACAGTCTGGATCTGCTGCCGCTCGAGCTAGATGAGCCTGTCCACGTACTTCTTAAGGAGTCCCTCAGCTTGGGGCACTGCCTCCAACTTGCACTCTGTGTTCAGAAGCACGACCACTTGTTGGAGGTCCCAGGAGCTAAAAGGGGGAGATGGAAAATCAGAATAACAGGGCTTTGCATGGCCCTGATTTGGTGGAGATAGGAGTAAACTCGATCAATTTCTTCTGCCCTAAGATTTAGATGTGGAAGTGTGAGGAGTGAAGCAGGAATGGGAATCCTTTCCAAATCTGACAGATCACTTGCGGCATCCTCATCATCATCTTCTTTAATAATTTTTCATTAACTGAATGTCAAGAGCTGGTGCATTCACTTTCAGTTTGCCTTCAGGAAAAAAGCTTTCTTTGGTGTTATCCAAAGCTGGTTGAGACTCCTAAGAGGCTGCTTCTCATCTGGGGAGACAGGTGAGGTACTTGGGATTACTGTGTCTTTTTCCTGATGAATCTTTTGAATGTTGCACTTTATTTCAAGATGGACGAGAATTCATATTGCTGCTTTTCTGATAAGATGCATTCACCCTACTCCTTTTCTTGAAAAAGAATCACATGGTTGATCATCATCGAGATTTTTACAAATTGTCTTCTCTGTAATGTTCAAAGTGTTCTTGCTCAATCTGTCGGAACGTGACAGAAAGAACAGTGTCTTCTTTACTTCTCTCATTCTTGGAAAGTACTCAGCACCACCAGAGGTATGGGGAGGCCACACAGCCTGTAAGCTCCAGGCTTGCACTGGGCTGACTGCCGAGCACTGCAGTGGGGCTCCGGGGCTGTGGCACCAATTGGAGAATTTTTTATGCCCATATATAGTATTGTGAGTAATTACTTTAAAGATAATAATACACGATATATTAAATATTGTTATTCGCCTATTATTTTGTTGTGAAATTTTGTTTTCCTTGTTTCCATGAGATACAAAAGTACTAGAAGATAATGATTTCTGCAAAGATCAACTACTCAAAGCCACCTTAAATGTAAGAAGAGAATAAGAAATGTAGGTCCAATAGCTGGTAAGTAATATGAAGGAAACTAAGAGTATTTGGAGTAAGTGGAAAATCATAAGACAGCAAAAATGTGATGAAAAACCTGTTCACAGAAACAGTTGCAAAAATTTTCCATAATAGGGAAAGCAATAAATTTACAGATAGATTAGGTATATAGAATCTCAAATAGGCAAGATCAAAAAATAAATTCTAAACACCACACTATACTCAAAGCAGAAAAAGACTCACCCCAAAAAAGTTGCCTATAGACTAGTCTCTTTGATAGGCATAGATACAAAAATCCTCAGTAAGATAATATCAAATAAATGTATGAAGTCATCAAAAATTATACATTATGGTTTTATTTTTTTGTGCCAAGAATCGAATTCAGGACCTTGAGATTGCCAAGCAGGTGCTATGCTACTGAGCTATATCTCTGGGTCCAAAATTATATATTATACACAAGTAGGCTTCATCCTAGGGATGCCGGGATGGGTCAGTATACATAAATCAATAAATGTAATACATTATATAAAAAGAAGAAGCACAAAAATCACAGGAACATCTCAATAGATGAAGAGAAAGAATTTGAAAAAAATTCAACATCCATTTGTTATAGAAACCTTGAATAAACTAGGTATAGAAAGTCTTCATCTCTATCTGATAAAAGTCATCTATGGCAAGTCAATAGCTAGCATCATATGAAATGGAGAAATGTTGAAAGCTTTCCCTCTAAAATAAAAACAAGACATGGGTGTCCACTATTGCCACTGCTGTTTAACACAATACTCAACACATTAACCAGATCATTCAGACAAGAGAAAAAAAATAAAAGAGATGTAGGAAGTAAAAACCTTGCATTATTATTATTTGCAGATGACATGATCCCAAATACTTCACCAAAAGACTTCTAGAAATAATAACCAAACTCAATATTATAGCAGAACACAAAATCAACACATACAAAAAAATCAAAGTGTTCTTGTAATAATAAAATTAATGAGAGAAAAAGAAAAAGCAATACCTTTTACAGAAGTAATACCTTTTGCAGTAGCATCAAGTAAAATGAAATACACAGGAATTTACCTAAGAGAGGAAGTGAAAGAATATATAATGTGAAATCCAGGACTCTGAAAATAGCAATCAAAGAATACATCAGTAAGCAGAAAAATAACCCTGTTCCTGAAGAGACAGTACCAATATAGTCAAAATGGCTGTATTTCTAAAACTATTACACAGATTTAATACAGTTGCAATCAAAATACCAATATAATTCCTCATAAAACTGAAACAAGCAGTCCTAAAATTTATATGGAACCTAAAGAGAACTAGCAACTAGCTCAAGGCAGGAGATAGCACAATTCTGGACTTCAAGTTATATTACAAAGCTACTGTGATTTAAAAAAAAGAAGCATGCTACTGATTTATAAAAAAAAAAAAAAAAAAAAAAAAACAGACTTGTCAATCAGCAGACAGAATAGAGGATGCAAAGACCGCTCCAGGAGCACTTGGCTACATTAATTTTGACAAAGGGGCCAAATACTTTTGCTGGAGGAAAGATAGCCTCTTAAACAAATGGTGCTGCAAAAACTAGGTTTCCACAGGCTGAAGACTGAACTTAGACCTGTAACCCTCACCACACACTAAACTAAAATAAAAATGAAGCAAAGAACTAAATATTAAAGCAAAAATAATCTGCAGGATGATAAAATAAGTAAAACTCTTGACAACATAGGCACAGGTGATGACTTTGTGAACAGAAGAACTTTCATTGCACAAGAAATAATAACAACAATCAACAAATGACAGGGTCTATATTGCCACCCTGCTTTGTGACATTACAAACCCACCATCCCATGGAGAAGTTGTCACTCCTGGCAGCTAAGGTTTCATCCTTATGCAGACAGAGGCTGATTGTGGAAGGACTGCTACTGTATAACCATACCAACTACCAGAATATGATAATCTGAAGGAAGACAGATAATGGAAATATGAAGGTTGCTGGAGAGATTAAGAGAAAAGTGCAGTATCAGGACCACCATGACTGGACTCTAAAAGTATCTCATTGTGGATGTATAGATAGGCAGATGCACTTCCCTCAGTATAAATGGGCATTCATGAGCCTGAGGACATGGGATCCCATGGATAAGTGTTAAAAAGGATGACAAATATGTACACCCTTTATTAAATACCCTATTGTTCAAGTTGGCCTATACGCAACAGAACACTTGAAGACAGACTAAGTTGTCTTCTAAAGTCTCTCAGACTTCCAAGTTGAACACTGAAAAGGCTGATTCTACCACTTTCAGGTCAGAATTTCTGCATTTCTTTTTTCCTAACTTTTTCCCCAGTTGTGGAGATTGCTTTATGATTAGTACAGATTGGACAAATTTAAACAAAATTGACAGATGACAAGGTGACATCTCTACCATCTTTCTCATCTAAAAAAAAAGACAGAAAAAGAAAAATATCACAAGCTATCAGAAAAGAAAATTAAAGTAAATAAACCTGTCACCAAACAGCTGCCACAAGACCATTCAGCAAATTCAGAAAAGAAGCTGGAGATTTCAGAAACAATGTTTGGCATCCGTTTTCCTGCCTTTCTCTTCCCTTCATACCTTTCCATTTTTCTGAGTTTCTGTTCTTGCAAGAAGGAAAAAAATTGTGCTCACTTTGATTCTACTGGGAGCATTCAAATTATAGGCTTGCTCCCCCAATAATGCAAAGTGATACGTACAGTGCTGACTAACTTGATAGTTGCAGGTCTGTGCTTCCTGACAATGCCCATGGATTCAGGTGGAGCCATACCACCTTGAGCTCACCTAACAAGAAGGTAGGAAAATTTGAACACAGATCTGAACACTCCTTCATGGAGGCATCAAATAACTCATTCACTTCTGCTTCTCAGCAGCCTTGTCAGACTTTCACTAAGGGGTCTGTGCCAGTTCACCAACCACTTCAAAGGTTCACAGCCTCTGCAGAAAACTTCATCTGCATCTACTTAGGGGTCCTTCTTTATCCCAACTACATAGAATTCTCTACTTTCAACCCCCTCTTTGTTCCCATAGCTAAATCCCTTCATTCTAAAGAAAAAGCTGGTTAACTTATCTGTTAGGTGATGCTTAAGACTTCGATGGAGAAGATGGCAACATAAAATCTAGCAGCATATTGCATTCTCTCCAGGACATGTGGTTGCAAAACCTGAAAAACAACTTAGCAGACAGAAAAGAAATAAAAGTTCCAGGAATCAAGAAAGAGACAACAGAAAAAGCAGAAATAAAAAATGGAGAGGGAGGGAGGGCAACACAAGGAAAAGAAAAAGTCTTGAATGCTAACCAGGGTTCCTAGGGAGAGGGACCTCCCTGGAGAAAAAAAAAATATTACAGTGCTCAACATATTTGAAAGTGATTTCCCAACAGCCATTTTGGAGAAAGGGTTCATTGTTTAAGGGATAGGACTACACTTCAATATTTCTGAAGTGTCCTGAGACACTCCTGGAGAAGGTTCAGACTACACATAGCCCTCCTGCAAGGCTTAAGCAGAGATGTACTCAAGCCAAGAAGAACACAATGGCTCCACCCCATATGGAAAAGGTTACTGGTATTGAGTTCAGTTCACTGCTTGACTCTTTCTCATCCCTCCTGCACTACCTATATCCAACACAAAAGTCATTGCTGTATTTTCTTTCCCCATCTTCCAGAGTGATAGGATCTCTGCTTCAGCTTGAATAGTTGCCTCAGGCTGAAGTACACAAAAAGAGGGGCCTCTGGACTAAGGGAGGCACTTGACAAACCCACAAGCTATAAAGCTAGGCAGAGAAAGCAGTGACCTGCTGTGCACAGAGGGACACAGAAATTGGGAGTGAATATAGCCCAAGGGCCATAGGAAATAAAGGCAGGACAGGACTCTGTACTCACACACAAATAATGAATGTGAAAACAAAACAGAATTCAGTAGTAACTCTATCTTATCCCTCTTACATGTATTGTAATGTATTATAAATTTCAATACTGCAGGCCCTGGAAGTGAACCATTCATTCAAACACACTGAGGAATATTTTGGATTCACTTTTCATTTTCTTTTTGTTGGCTTTTTAAGGTTTAGTTTTTTAACCTTTTCTTTTGTTCTTTTTCTTCTTTTCCTTGTTTTTTCTTTTTTGTTACATTTATCTCATTCTATTAATTTTCTTTTACCTTTAATTGGATTTATTATGTCACTTTTACCTCCACCTCTGATATTCTTTTATTTTTATTTTTCAAATTGCACTTTTTAATTTTTCCCTTTCCTATTTCCTTTACTTTTAGTAGTACTACTATTAAGCTTTATTAAATTTTTAGATATATAGCTGATTCTATGGCATTATTGTTCAATTCTTTCCAATTGTAAATGTTAGTACCATTGTTGCATTTAGTAGACATTTATTGTGTATCAATATTTGGTTTGTCTTTGTGCATATATTTTTTCTGGAAATATTAGTCTTTATTTCCTTTAATAATAGAGAAAACTTCACATTATAACCAGAAAGTTAAG
The DNA here is from genome assembly GCF_034190915.1 of Cavia porcellus. NCBI lineage: Eukaryota > Metazoa > Chordata > Mammalia > Rodentia > Caviidae > Cavia > Cavia porcellus. The sequence goes on along the minus strand of NW_026947486.1, from coordinate 28,178,080 downwards.
CAAGGAGGTTCAAAACTTCTGAATTCTTCTGAAAAGCCCTTCTTTTTTTCCTTATTTTTTATTTTAAAGAGAAAAAAAATCAAACAAATTAGAAAGCAATCAAGCAAACAAATAAATAAAAACAACAGAAGCCAAATGACATCAACAACAATGACAATGATAACAAAACAGTGATACAGGATTTCAAAATAAGATGACAGGAATTTAACAATGGTAATTATATTATATGCTGTTATCTTCAAAATAGTTGCTCAGGTTACCAGATATAGGCATGCAAAATTGATCAAGCAATATGATTTCCCCTTGACAGTTTATTTCCTTTTCACTAACATTTGGATCTTATTTACTTTTGCTTTCTTACACTAGCAAGACAATACAGTGCTTACACATGTGAGAGTCTCATTTATTTCACTTAGGAGTATGATCTCTAGTTGCATTCATTTATCTATAAAAGCCTCAAATATATCATTCTTTATAGCTGAATAGTACTGCATTGTATAAAACATCACAGCTTTTTTAATCCATTTCTCCTTTGATGAGCATTTGGTTTATTTCTAAGGTTTAGCTATTAAAAATTGTGCTGCTATAAACATGGGTACACACATGTAGCTGTAGTACATTTTCAAGTCTTCTGGGAAAATGCTCAGAAGGGAAATAGTTGGGTTGAATGGAACTTCTAATTGTACTGCTTTGAGAAATCTCCACACTGATTTCCACAGTCATTTTACCATTTTTCAGTCCATCAAACTATATAGGATTTCTTTTTCCCCACAGCACCTTTAGCCTTTATTACTGGTTTATTTCTTGATGTTAGCTATTTTTCTGGAGTGAGATGGTATCACAATGTTGTTTTAATTTGCACTTCTTGAATTATCAGAGGTACTAAACATCCTTCATATATTTATTTGCCATTTTCAATTCTTCATCTGAGAATTGTATATTTATTGCAAATGCCCATATTTGGATTGGGTCTTTGAATTTGGGAGACATATTTTTCAATTCTTTATTCTGGATACAAGCCCTTTGTTAGAGTGACAATTGGCAAAAATCTTTTCCTAATCTGTGAGTTTTCTTTTCAATCTGTTGGTGATTACTTTGGATGTGCAAAAAATTTTTAATAAAGTGAGATACCATTTGTTGACTCATTGAAGTACTTATGCAGTTTGGTTTTTGTTCATGAACTCTCTGCCTACCCCTATGTCCTTGAGATTTTTACCAACTTTGTCTTCCAGTATATTTAGTTTCTGTCTTGATATTTAAATCATTCATCCATTTTGAATTTAGTTTAGTGCATGGTGATAGGCAAGAGTCTAGTTTAAGCATGTAGAAAGCAAATTTTTCCAGTTAAAGAGGCTATCATCTTTCTTGAAATTGACTTGTTTGGCCCATTTTTGAAAGACAAGGTGACTGAGTGTGTTTGTAGTTGTATCTATATATTCTATTCTGTTCCACTGATCCTCGTGTCTGTTTATTTACCAGTACCATATATGTGTGAGTGCTTCAGGGAGGAGTATGATCCAAAAGAGACACCTCAAAGACCCTCTGCTACGTGGGAGGTGCCCCAGTGAGCTGAGGGCAGCAGAAGCCCCACCCATCATTTTTCCATCTCCCCTGGAACTTCAGCTCAAAGGAACCAAGATGCCTGACCCACCCTTTTACATTGTGGGACTGTAAGTGGGGGAAGCGCCTTGGACTTAACCAGCTCATCTGGAAGGATATAGGAAAACGACAAAATGAAAGAGCAAAATACAATCTCAGACCTCCAGTCCACTGAGAACAAGCCCAGGAGACACTGATATGGCAGATACTAAAAACTGTACTAATGAAATTTCTGAAATGATAGCAACTGAAGTAAAAAAAATAAAACTCCATGAGTCTTTAGAAGACATTAGATCAGAAATAATCTCTCAAGTAAAAAAAGAAATGACAAACAAAAAGTTTGTTTATTATTCTGGATTTCCATTAAGGCTGTACAATTGTTAACTTTTATTGGCTCTTATAGTATATTTGTACCCAGTTTTTTTTTTACTCTATTATTTTTGTTAATTTCTTTGCTATTACCAGTGGTAACACAGTTGTTGCTATATTTGATTTGTATTATACCAAATGTGTTAGTTACTTTCTCATCCCTGAGACACAATTCTGTCATCCACAATTTAAAAGAGGAAAAGTTTATTATGACTTACAGCTTCAGTCATAGCCATGTATCTCCAAGTAGAAGGACATGACAGATGGGCATGGCAAAAAAGAAACATCTCATAGCATGGCAGTGGAAAGTACAGAAAATATAGGAGGAGCTGGAAAGAGATAAACCCTTCCAGACCATCCCCCAGTTACTTATCTCTTCTAACCAGGCCCACTATCTAACAAGTCAGCTCTAAACACAGTAATGAATGGATCCATTGATGATTATCACATACCTATAATCCAATCAACTTTCCAAAGCCCACCCTAAGGGCACATGAAGTTTTGAGGGGAATTCTATATATAAACCGTAAAACAGTATATTGTTTTGTGTCACCAAAATCACTGTGGTTCATTTCTAAAAAAAAAAAAAAAACTGGGTACTAGACCAATTATACAACATTCTCTTCTACCCAAATTAGCAGAGGTATTTGGATTTGGGACAGAGGCAAAGGCTTACAGTTTTTCACATGAAAAGCATATCTCTAAAAATTAGACACTAAAGTGATCATACTATCAAGGAAGTTTGCTATACTACCAAGAAAGTCTGTAAACAAGTTTTATATACTATTCATTCTCTTTTCTGTTCTTTTTTTTCACTATTTCCATGTAAAAATTAATATTAGGTTACTTTTCATATCATCTAGCAAAGATCCTAACTCTCATCACACAAATTCAAAAATAAAAATATGAGAAAATAAGGCTATGAAATCTCTCCATAAACTCCCCAAAGCTAATCCACAGAGCATTAAACGGGAGGAAATTGAAGGTAAAAATGCCTGATTTATATGAAGTAATAAAAAAAAAAGCAGTAAGATTCTCATCAGTCTCAAAGATAATGTACCAAAGTAGATAATGGACTTACTAACTAAACAAGATGATCACTGAGTTTAAAGAAGGCTAATAAAAAGCTAGCTGAGCTAAATAAAAAATGTAAAATATTAATGAACACTTTAGTAAAGAGTTAAGAGTCCATGAAAAGTCCAGGTAAAATATTATGTTGAAAGTATAGGGAGCAAAAGTAATGAAAGTGAGAAGTAAGTGTTGCAGTTTAAGGTAGAGCTTATAGAGATGACCATATACTCAGAAATAACTTAGAAACAGTATGAAAGCAGTGTAAATGGATCCAACAGCTGCTAGAGATACAAATAAGGCAAACTTTAAATTATTTCAAATTAGTAAAAACTCAGAAAATGTCATGAATGGCATTTGAAAAACCTGTTTGCACAAAAGTAGAAAACTTACCAAGCATGAGAAATAAATTCAAGATATAGGTAAGCAATACATATAACACTCCAAAGGCCCATTATCAGAAAAGGTTTTCCTCATGATTCTTCATGAGGCATCACAGTCAAAATCCCACAAGTTCAATAGGAAGACAAAAGCTTAAAAGCTGTTAGAGAAAAGCAACGGTCACTTATAAAGGTAAACCAATTACATTTACATCACACTTTTCAACACAAATATCAAAATCAGAAGGTTTTAAAATAAAGTCATTTGTGCTGTAATAGAACACAACTTTCAACCCAATGATATACTGTATACAAAAAACACATTTAACCTCTCCTCACCAAAAATTCTATAGATTGATGATCAAAGAATGGAAAGCAATATACCAGAGCAGGAGCCCCCAAACCAGCAGAGTAATTTTCCTATTTTCAGAAAAAGTGGAATTCAAGCCAAAATGGATAAGAAGCAGCAAACTACATATTGGTTAAGGTAAAACTCTTAAAGAGATAAGAGTAAGGAAGGACTTTCTGAGAACTGCAATTGCAAATGAAAATACAGCAAGAGCCAACAAATGGCATTATACTAAATTAAAAAAAAAAAAAAAAAAAAAAAAAACTTCTGCACAGCAAAGGAAGCAACCAATAGTGTGAAAACATAAGGTACGGTATGGGGAAAAACCTGCCAGCTACTAATTGAGCAGAGGTAATAACATCTAGAATATATAAAACTCAAAGAAATTTAGGTGTTCCAAAATGAAAGATCCAATTAAAATACAGCCAACTCAAATAAACACACAATTCTCAGAAGAAGTAAAAATGGCCAGTAATGCATGAATAAATGTTCAATATCTCTAGCCATTAGAGAAATGCCAATCAAAACAGCACTGAGATTTCTCTCTTACTCCAGAAAGAACGGCCGTCACTAAGAAGTTAAAGAAAAATAAATGCTGGTGTGGCTGCAGGTAAATAATAGTCTTTCTACATAGTTGATGAAAGTGTAAACTAGTGCAACCACTATGAAAATCTGTCTGGAGAGTCCTCCAAAAATTTAAAATAGAATTTCCATTTGGTCCAGCTTTCTCCTTCTAGATGTATTTTCAAGACAGATAAGGCACACCTGAGTGAAACATGCATACAAATTTTTATAGCAGAACAACTCATAATAGTTAAATACTGAAAGCAATCTCTCATCCATCAATAGGTTAATGAATAAAGAAAATGTGGTATTTATACACAACAGAGTACTACTCTGTCAGAGAGATAAATCTGATTATTCTCTAGGAAAATATATGCATCCTGAGACAATATTAAATGAAATAAATCAGACACACAAGCTTAAATAGTTCATGATTTCTCTTATATAAAGAACCCAAAGCTATTTTGAAGAGAATGTGAGACACTATGGCAGCCATTGTTGACTTCCCTATTGTCTGGTCTTGATGACTTTTGTCTACCCCATGAACTTCACTTTTTAAATTCCTAGTCACCTCTTGTAACCTGAGAAATTTTACCCTCATTTATATTCTTCTGACTCTGTAAGTAATAAAATAAACTCCTTATTTCTGTTCTTGAATGTGTCTGTATTTTCACATATCAAATATCAAAATGTAGGTGCACATTGGAGTCTCAGTATAACATAATTACATCAGGTTGATTATGAATATTCAAAAGAGAAATAGAATATAGGGCAGAACATAGTGATGATATAGATTGCAATATGTTGATGACAGTAAGGACAGCCTACAACCTGGGAATGTGCATCCTGTTCTGATCAGCTTTATACTATTTTGTTTGCATGAATTCATTGTATGTGAAGATATGGACAATTGTCTGGAAGAAAACAAAAGACAAATATGATAGCCAGTGAAGATCTCTGATTGTCTTGCTTTGAAATCTGTGTCTCTTACATTGTCATCTCATGATCTGTTTTGTTTTCCTTTGTTACGTTTAATTTTACCCTCTTTAAAAGTAAAATAAAAAAGAACCCAAATACAAATATAGAACAAAATAAAAGATAAACGGTAACATGGAGATAGATCTTTTACACATGAGAAGGAAACCAATAAATGAATGGAGCCCGGGAAAGAGAAGAGAAGTAAGAAGTTTTAAGATGTGTTATGTGCATGTGCCAACTCCCCACAATGAATGTACTCATTATGTACTTCAAACATATAAAAATTAAAAAAATACTTAGATGCAGCATGGAATAGTTGCTTTGCCCTTTTTTCATATTCAGAAAAAGATACTAAGGGGGTATTAATCTCATATGGGAAGGGATGCTCCTCAGGGATGAAATTTCCTGGAGATGGACTGCCTGTGCTTTTGTGTTCATAAATGTCCTTGTGCGTACGCATGATGGAACATGTGAGAAATGAGTCCTTCTCTGTGCTGACTGATTTGTGGACATTTACTTCTGTGGCACTTCCCCATACATGGGACAGATCCTGAAAAAACTGGAAATCATCCATTTACATACACACTGATATTTATACTGTCCGTGTAGATGAATGTATCGAGACAAAAGATCACAAAACATGCCTCCTCTTTTGACTTTGGGAATTTTGTTTTCCAGAGGGAGAAGATTTTTTTTTTTGGTCTTTTTTTTTATTTTTATCAGTACCGGGGATCGAACTGACAACCGCCTGCTTGCAAGGCAGGTGCTTAAGCCGCTGAGCTAAATCCCCAGCCCCCGAGGGAGAAGATTTTAAACAAATGTCTTGTGGTCTTTTGGGATCAGTGCACTTATGATTGTAATTCTTTCGAAGGAACATGAAGATGCATTACCATATCAGGAGACAGAGTCTCTTGGCGATTCTAAAATCTATTCAGTTACAGGAAAGGGTAAAATGGCTCCAGCTGCCTTGTGGTAGAAAGGTGCATGCCCTACAAACAAGCTGAAGAAAGAGCTGTCTATACAGAACAGGTTCCTGGTAGTAGCTGTAAATGTAAGGAAAATAAAAGAGACAGCAAAAATATAGTGATGGGGTAGGAAGAGAAAGTAAAGAGCAGGAAGAGTGGGAATGTGCAGAGAAGGATAACAGGAAGCAGAATGGGAACAAGATGTTTGGGGAAAACAGAGAATGACAAAGAGAAGAGATGGAACCCTTGTATCACAGGGTATGTTTTCTTTGATCTAGTATAGAGATCTTTCACTGAATGGTAGTCTACAAAAACAATGAAAGGCTGGAGATTTAGCTAAGCAGCACAATAGCTTGCCTGGCAAGCATGAGGTCATGAGTTCAATTCCCACCGACCCCTTGCACAAAAAAAAAAAAAAAAAAAAAAAAAAGAATGAATAGACAAAACAACCTACTTCCTTTCTGGGGAAAGGAATACTGCCTGAACACGTTTTTCTGATGGGATGCCTCATGAATGGTATCAAGGAATTTTGATCCAGCTGAAGGTTTATTGTAGGCAGGTTGTAGGCTGTCCTTACTGTCATCAACATATTGCAATCTATATCATCAACTATGTTCTGCCCTATATTCTATTTCTCTTTTGAATCTTCATAATCAACCTGATGTAATTATGTTATACTGAGACTCCAATGTGCACCTACATTTTTGATATTTGATATGTGAAAATACAGACACATTCAAGAACAGAAATAAGGAGTTTATTTTATTACTTACAGAGTCAGAAGAATATAAATGAGGGTAAAATTTCTCAGGTTACAAGAGGTGACTAGGAATTTAAAAAGTGAAGTTCATGGGGTAGACAAAAGTCTAAACTCTTCTGGAACCAACTGTAAAAAGGGATAAAAAACATTAGTAAAAGAAAATCCTACTTACACAAATTATAATAAAATCCTTATACACTTGTAGAATGGTGTACATGGATTAATGGAAATATACAAGTCTTGAGTAATAGACATGCCATAAAATATCATCTAGTCTATGTTAGAATTTATCAAAGAAGAAATAACTTTAAAAAATTAAGTACATTAAAACATACAGTTAGATATTTATTTTGGAGAAGTCATTCCAGAAGCTGTACTAGGCAAGAGAAAAGTTTTAAAAACCTATTATTGGATTATGATGTTGAACCAAATAAGTCTGAGTCAGAAAGAAAAGCTTCACAAGTTTTCTCTTAATATGAGGAGTTCAGAAAGGAAAAGAAAAATTAACAACATGAAAATAGAAAACTGTTAAAGCAGAGGAAGATGTTCAGGGAAGAACACCAAGAAGAGGGAAACAGGGTAATAGGGAGAATATATATATATATATATATATATATATATATATATATGATCAAAATGTGTTTAATATGTTTGAAAATGTCAGAATGAAACCAAAGTATCTGTATAATTAATATTCACCAATAAAAATTTTTGTCATTAACATTTAAAGAGAAATGATGAGAGTCTAAACCATGGTATGGAGACAGGGTTTTTGAACTGAAAATCCACTCTAATGAGATATTTTAAAGGAATATTCATCATAACTTGTGACAGATTAAATATTGGAGATGAGTGAGAGGACAAATGTTTTGTGGTGTTGTTGGTGAGGTGTTGGAGAAATCCCTTTTGGTCATGTTCACTTTGAGGTGCTAATAAGGCACGCACAGTGGGTCAGTCGACTACGTGACTGTGAATTTTGGCGTAGTCTGCTGTTTCAGATACAGATCTGGAAGTCATTTGCATATATACATTTAATTTAATTTAACTCAAGGCAGTGGTGAGATTTCCAAACAAAAGTGAGTGTTAAAATAGGGACATTAAGGATACAACAGTTCCAAGGATCCAGGCAGAGGAATATTCAGCTGTTGTGATTTATAACCAGATGTCCCCCCAATGACTTGTAGATAGGGTTTTGGGAAGATGATTGGATCAGTGGGTGCAATCCTCATCAGTGGATTAGTCTGTGGCCTGGAAGGATATATATCTTCTACTTCTGTCCCTCCCTTCACTCTCTGTTTCTGGACTCCCATGAGGTGAACAGTTATTCATTTGCCATTGCCCTGTTCTGTGCTGTCCTGTGTTGAGTGAGGCCAGCCCATGGATTGAAAATTCCACAAAATGTGAGCCAAAATAAACCCTTCTTCCTTTAATGTGTGGCTACTGGATATTATATCTCAGCAAAAGAGAGGTAAAAACAATGACCAGGTATGCAAAGAGATCTAGAAGTAAAGAATGTTATAGAAAAGAAGGCAGGAGAGAATTTTAAACATTACAAAAGGGTCAGTTGAGATCGTTCTGAAATCGATTCACTGGATTTGAGAATCAGAACTATGGCAACTTCTACCACAAATGATAATGCATAAAGCATTCTTGGTAATCTTTGCATTTATACATAAAATTTATCTGTATTTTAGCTCATTCTTATCTTATGTCTAGTGGGTCATTGCTTTTCAATCCTATGTAGCCCATTTCCTTAAATATAACACCTATTTTACTGTGCTAAAATAAAATTCAAATTATTTTAAATTCAAGTTAGTAAAATGAAAACTGTAACTTATATGAAAAACATGTGTTTCAGTATGTAGTGCTGAAGCATGACATCAGGACAAGGCAATTAAATGACCAGGAAAACATACAGAAAATGCCTGTTAGTTTGGTAGAGTCACATTCTGATTGATGCAGGTATGCTCTTGCTGGTGTATCAAATATTTGTGAGACATATTTGGGTAGAAAATAAAATTATTTTAAAATGATCTTCCTTCATTCCCTTCCTTTTCTCTCCTTCTCTCTTTCTACCTCCTTTCTTCCCTTCCTCCCTCTCTTATTCCTTCCTTCCATTCACACTGAGGACTGAATCAGTGCAATATGCATGTTAGTCACACTCTACACTTGAGCCTCATATTTTTATTTTTGAGACAAAGTCTCAGCTTTCTGAGTGCCTGCAATTATAGGTGGATGCACAGCACATGACGAACTTTCTTGGTAAGATTCTAAACAAAATAAAACAAAATCTTATCTCATTTTAAATCATAATTTTATTAAGCAAAATGTCATCATATATTAATACTTCATTATTGGTCGATGAAACTGATGCTAATCCAAGACCTGGATAATTTTTAAAATTAATTTTTGTCATATATTTTTATTACATAATTATATTTATTTTGGGGAATAGAAGCATATACAATATCATGATCACTTTTGATTCCTTCCCTCTACCCTTTTCATCTTCACCAACTACAAAATGTCTGTCTTCCTTTTTCCAGTCATCTCATTATTTTATCCTTTAATTAATTTATATTATGGATGTCTCATATTAGCAAAACCATGAGATACTTGACCTTCAGTGTCTGATTTAAGTCACTTAAGATTATGAGCTCAAGATCATTCAGTTTTTCTACAAATGACATGTTATTCTATACTTTATGGCTGCCATATATACATATATCACCCTATGAGTGTCACATTCTTTTTTTTTTCATTCATCTGTCAATGGGTATCTAGGTTGTTTCCAAGTTTAACTATTGTAAATTGCACCGCTATAAATATGGGTATACATGTATCACTACAGTATAATGTTAACTCTTTTGGGAAGATACTTAGGAGAAAGGTAGCTGGGTCAAATGGAATTTCTATTGTTAGTTTTTTGAGAAATCTCTATAGTGATTTCTGTACTGGTTTAATTAATTTATTCTCACTAACAATGTAGAAGTGTTCCTTTTTTCCTCACATACTTGCCAGCACTTGTTGTTTTCCATCTTTAATGATTGCTATAGCCTAGATAAGAAATATCCCCTGGAAGACTCTTGTGTTTAGATAGTGATGGGATCATGGGGTGGATTTATCCATGTATTAGTTCAGTAGCAAACTCTACTGTTAGAAAATAGAACCTGGTCAGAAATAGGTATCTGTTATGGTTGATACATTCTGTCAACTTGAGAAATTTAGAACGTTTTTTTTGTTTGTTTGTTTGTTTTTGAGAGGTTTAGAACATGTTTGGCCTTTTTGTTTGGTACTGAGAATCAAACTCATAACCTTGAGCTTGTCAGGCAGGCACTAATGCTGCTGAGATATATCCCTGGCAAGAATTTGTAAGTTTAACTAAGTCACTCAACAGAGGGCCTGGGTCCTGGCTTTAAACATCCTCACCCTGTGCAAGAGGAGGGCAGGGAATTGGTGTGAGTGCTACACCAGCTCTAGGGTAGCCTGCTTATAATATGAGGGAGGAAAAGATCCTGTCCTTTTTGCTCTTTTTGCTTTGCTACCACTGCCTTGAACTATTGCCCTTCTGCCATGCCACCTTGCCTCAGAGCCCGCTGATTATGGACTGAAACCTCTACAAAGTATGAGCTGAATAGATATTTTCTTTCTTAATTTTAGGTGTTGGATATTTTGTTAAGGCAGTGAGAGAAAAGTAAACAAGACAGTCCTCATGGCTGTGACATGGAAGGGTTTATTCTTGTTCCTGGGTCCTCTTTTTCTCTTTGTTTCTTGTTTGTCATGAGATGTGTTGCTGTTCCCTAACCAGACCTTTCCAGCATAGTTTCTACCTTGGAACCAGCCAACCATGGACTGTGAGTATTGTATGTTTTATCACAGGAACCAAAGTGTATAAAATAAACATAGTCACTCTGACAGTGGTAAGATGAAAATTATTAGTCCATTTTGCTGGTGATGGCCTTACTGGTCAAGGCCTGCTTTAATGCATAACTATCCAAAAGATTATTCATTATATTTTATGAGATATATAAAAATTCATTCTACCGGTCATTGTGCACATTACAGGACACTTAGAAACCTTGATCTTGTCTTCAATATACTGTACCAAAAATTCTTCCTTGTCATTATGATCTTAAATTCGTCCCACAAACTTTCAAACTATTTTCTAAAGGTTAATTTACCTCCATTGAAAACTATTATTCTAGTCTCATCCAAAGAAAGTAAGTGTCTCACTTGGAACTGTATCACTCTTACAGTCATGCCTATTTTTTGTTGCTGTCATCAGTTTCTCCTTCTTTCCTTCAGCCAGTAAACCTGAGCTAGTTTAACTATTATGTTTACACTCTCTTGGTTCACAATATTGTTATAATCACCACTCATGTTTTATTTTATCCAATTTTATCTTTCCTTCTAACTTAAGTATATCCTATGAGCAGTGTATACCAATTAGTCTCAACTTGGCACATCCTTGTCACTCTTCAATGTACTGCAATTTGGCTTCTATTCTTACAGTAACACCAAAATCATTCATGCTAAATTCATCAATGAACTTAATTAAAAAAAAAACTAATGAATATTTCCCATATTGAACCCTCTACCACTTTTCCTTACTCTATTTTTTTAAATCAGGGATTTAAACTTTTCAGGTTCTTTCACCTTACTTTCCTTTATTTGTGCATTCTTCTCTATTTTATTCTTATTAATAATGGGGATAGAACTCAGAGCTTTCAAACTGAGCTGTATCACAGTCTGATTTTCTGTTGTTGTTTTGTTTGTTTTGTTTAGTCTTTTGAGGCTTGATTTCTCTAGTCAGTAGGTTATCCAGGCTGGGCCTGAATTTGTCATCCTCTTTCTTTGGGCTCCAAGTACTGGAATGAATCATTTTAGCAATGCCTCATTTCTAGATATTCTAAATGTTGGTGGGTCCCAATACTTTTTCCACAAACCACACATTTTTCTATGTATCCTTTTTTATACTATCACTTTACTTCCTTGACTTCATCTTTCATTTTTATGTTTTTCCTTTTTTTTTTCTTCAGTAACAGAGCATGAACCCGTACTGGGAACATGTTAGGCAAGCACATTAACAATGAGTCACACTTTAAGTTCTTCATCTGGTCAAATCTCTTGCAATCTCAGACCTTTACCTGCTTGTCAGGACTTTCCATCCAGCTCTTAGTGAAAATGTTGAAAAATTCCCCCTTGTTTTGTATTCTGTGTCTCAGATAATGATTTCACCTAATATTGAAGAAGAAACTTGAGAATCATTTCTTAGTATTCTGTGTCTCTTAGAAGTCCCATCTATGATGGTATCTTGGCATGTCAACTGGGCTAGGCTTCAGTTCCCAGTTATTCAAGTAAACAGTAATCTAGGTGTCACTGTGAAGGATATTTTATAGTTGTGGATACTATCATAATCAGTTGACTTACATAATGGATATTTTCATAGATATTAAAGGTGTATCTAATTCACTCAGTAGATAGACTTAAGAACAGAGCTAAGGCTTTCATAAAAAAAGAAATTCTGCTTGTAAGCACTATCTTCAACCTATATCAGAGACCTCCAGCCTGTCCTTTATGATACACTACTCTATGGATTTTAGAGTTGTGTAATCAAGTCTCACCAGTCAGTACACTGCAACAGTGTCTTAATGTGAGTCTTCTACTGGATCTCATTCCCTGTATGAATCTTGATTGAGACATCTAATCAATGATACTTCACAAATGTTTCTAAATCTACTTCTCTGTGCTCTATCCCAACTACCATTATTAGTGATAAGCTCAGGCATTTATCACTTTTAGGCAGGGTTTTCATACATCTTAAATGTTTTATTACCCCAATCTTCCACATGGCCACTAATACTATCTATGTAAAGTACAGATGTGAACACAATAGTCATCCTAACTTAGATGGCTTTTTTAAGACTCACGTGAGACACTTATCCACACAAAAAGCCATCGTCAGCATTTCAATGTAGTTGATATGGTCTCCTGTGCTTAAAACACTGCACCAAACTATATAACCTAATACAACTTAACAAATAAATTAATGAATTTATTCAGTGAATTAGGTACCTAAGTTTAAAACATTGGCATCTGAAAGTTAATAAATGTAAAATTTAATAAATGCTCCTTAATTATTTGCTGGTTGAAGAATGGATGAACTATATACTAAGTGTTGTCAATACCTAACTGCTAATAATGAGATCTGAGGAAAGTAGAAAAATGACTATCCAAATACATAAACACCATATCCAAGAATTTTTGAGTACTTTGCTTTATGAGGAAAAGGAACTTTACTGAGGTGATTAAATTAGGGTATTTGACATAGAGGAGATTTTTCTAGATTTAGGAGGTACACTCTATTTATGTGTATACTAAAAAAAAAGAAAGAAAAATCTCACCCTATCAGAGTCTAACAAGCAAGAAAATAGGAGTAATTCTGTGTGAGACAGATTGTGCCTTTCATTTTTTATTTTGAAAATCGTAAAAAGACACCACAAACCAAATAATGCAAATGAACCTGAGAAGCTGGAGGACAGTCCTCAGGTGACAGAAATTAAACAGAGATCACAGACCTTCTACTGAAAGAAACTGGATTCTTCCAACAACTGAATGAATAGATATTCTCCCCTATAACCTATAGAAAGGAATGCAGCTAGCCAAAACTTTGATTTTAGTCTGAAATGAGACTTAAACCAGACTTCTGACCTACAGCATTCTATAAGATAATAAGTGAATTAAGACTCTAAATTTGTGATAAACTTATTATCGCAGCAATAGAAAACCGATAGAGGATGCATGAAAGATAGCCTGGTATACGTCTCAAAAAGAGACAAAGATTACATGATATGATGTCAAGTGAAGAAGATTATTAAGCAAAGAACTTGATCATATTTGTGCCTTTTTAATTTTTAATTCCTCTTTTTTTATTAGTTTGAGATAAAGTCTTCCTAAATTGATCAGGCTAGTCTCAAACTTGTAAGTCCTCTCAGAGTATAGAGAATAATATAGAGAATACATGTGCGTGTCACCTGGCCTCTTAAAAATTGAGCAATCTAAAGTAACAAGATAATGTCCTTATGTAAGAAAAAGGAGGAAAAGTGGCCAACTCAGAAAAAAAGAGGTACTTATGGAGACTATGTACATAAAACTGTTTATAAAAAAAGCAGCACAATTTGTAATCGCCAGATCTTGGAAACAACCCAAGTGTCCATCAACTGAGGAATGGATAAAAAAGTTGTGGTATTTCTATACAATGGAATATTATTCAGCTATAAAGAAGGATCACATTGAGATATTTATCAATAAATGGGCGCAGCTTGAGACCATACTCATAAGTGAAATAAATCAATCTCGCATGTATGAATACCGAATAGTTTCCCTAATGTAAGTAATGATTCAAATATATGAAATGGCCTTGAACCCTTATAAAATTTTCACTTATTAATTAGAAAGGCTTTATTCCGGGCTTCTTGATATGGAAATATTTGAAGCTATAGTATATGAAGTTTTATCCAAATATCTCAAGGAAAAAGACAGACACTATGGTAACTATTATTCTTTAAAAAAATTATTTAGTTATTTCTTATGTTTATTTTAATTAAGGGAAAAATTTTAAAAATTAGGATATATAATAGTAACTCTTTTCGATTTCCTATTAACTTGTTTTGAAGTCCTGTAATGCTCCCACGATCTTGTTTTGACTGATTAGACTCTGTTCCATTCTGTGGGATAGTATCAGGTCCGAGGGTATAGGCAACTACTTTGAAGGCAGTAAGATTCACTAAGATGCCCATTCTGGTTTGACTATTGTCTCCTTTGGAAGTCCTGTAATGTTTACAATGTCTAAGTTTTATTGGTCTTGTTCTCTACTGTTTTGTCCAACTTTATAATATCTAATGAGATAGACAAATCTTTTTAAGGAAACAAGAGACAACGTTGATAACTATTGTTAATAACCGTATACTCTGTTCTACATCATGTGCTAAGTCTATCCTTGGCTTTCACTGACAGCTTTGTTCTGCCATATTTGACTTTATTCTCCCCCCCCAAAAAAGTAATAAGAACTAAGGAGTAATAAAATCTAAAATGTGTAAATTTTGTTGTAAAAAGAGAGGAAGGGGAAAAAAGAGCTCTAACGGATATAACAGCAAGTGTGTATAGGGATGTTGAATAGCTGACTATATTAATGTTTTTGGATCATTGAACACAGCTGTTTGTAGTCTCTCTGTTTGAATGTCTACTTTGTATTCTTTGATACTGTGATTTGAGCAACTATTTCCAAGATGATAATATGTAATCTATTAACAGGTGATTTCTTACTGTTATGCTTTTTTTTGTAGTTCTGTATTATATGTAACCTTACACTGCTTTGTTTTGTTTTGTGTTTTTCTCTTTTTCCTCTTAAATAAAAAAAAAAAAAAAAGCCTGTCTGTTTGTGAGACAGACAGAAAATCAGAAAGGCTAAATAAATACCAGAAGCAGGAAAAAATGATGGCACAATAAATAGGAAAACTTCATTTGATGAACTCCCTTTATTCTTAAGCACTTCTGAAACAGTTAACCTAAACAAGGAATATGACATCAATTATAAACTATAATTCCACCCATGTCTAAAAACCAGAGCTATGTGTTAAAGTGCAAGTGAAATGTACATGGCTAGCCATCCACAAACTCATCAAATAAAAGCCAATAACTTTGTCATAAACCAGCAGTCATTGTCTCCTAATGTGATTTAATACTAAGGGTAGTACATCACCTATGTAGTGTTCTTGCTGAAACTGCTTCAATTGATCATGAGGAAACAAACCACTCAGACAAGTTTATATTGTGAACAAATATTAGACTGCTCTTGCAATCATCAGAAATGTCAATATTATCTTTGACTTCAGTAACTTATTTACCGAAATATATTTCATTTCTGTTATGTACCAGCTACCATGCTTTGTTTATAAATCCCTACAACTCCCAGCACACTAATTTCTCATTTCATGGGCTCTGTAAAAGTTTATTTGATGAATGAAGAAAGAATAGCTTTCTCCTTGGAAGCACAAGGATCCACAACATTTGAATAAAATTTGGTTTTATTTTTTTGTATTCTATAAAGTTCATTTAAATTGTAGTGGGATAGTGGGAATTGGTTCCTGAAATAATAATAATATCTCGTGCATGGAAATCATCTTTGGCTTCCAGTTCACTGCATTAACATTCAAGGCCCTGCAGATATTCTATCTTCACCTGTTAGTTCTTCTGACAGTCACAAATACAGAAGACCACTCCCATAAAAAGTCTACTACAGGGCTTTTGTTGTGGAAAACATAGGTGTAAAAAGCATATCGTCCTCCTCCATTTGGCAGATGTCACTCACCTTTTAAAACCTACCCAATGTTCCCTCGTCCTTTTTAATGCTCATTATGTCACTTGAGTTTATCATATTATAACTTGTTTTAACTTATTAAAGGCTCTGGCCTTACCCAAAGGTACTTCTGAAGGCTTATTTTACAATCCCAGTGTTGGGTCTAAGTAATAGGGCTTCAATATTCTTCTTGTTTTTGAATTAAGCATTTTTAAATGGAACAATTTCAAATACATACGTAATTAGAGAGCAGCATAATAAATCTCCACGTATACATCACCTATCACTCATGAATACTCAACCTTGGCCTCACAGAATAACTTTCAGGTAAATAAAAATATTTGATACAATTTATTGAAAAATATAACATTTGTAGCATCTGAAACATTAAAATAAAATACTTAAGGCTCATAAATATCGGTCATTTCATTCAAACCTGTCCTGTGAAAAAGCTGTTTAATATTCATATGTTTTTTCTTCTATTTTGAAATTGTGGAGAGAACAGGGAAATGGGGAAAATGAGATCTAGAAAAATGTATAATTAAGTTTCAGAGAGCTTGGATTTCCTAATTGAGAAAGAAAGATTCTGACCTGATTTAGGGTAGAAAACCCTATGTATTTCATTACTTTTCCGGAGGAGGAGGGTGCGACTTCAGACCGGCTGATGCAGGAGGTGCAGAGAGGAGAGTGGTAGTACCCGCATTGGGAGTTCCTTCTGGATAATCCCACCGCGGAGCCAGGAGGCAGCGTTTTTTTGGTGGCTTGGCTTCCTGCCTGCTTCCCAGTGGAAGTGTGGATCTCCCGGATGCACAAGATTGGTCTTCCATAAGTATTACAGGACCTAGTCAGTTTTCTCTACTGACCCCAGAAATCCGAAAGACCTGAGATGGCGGCGGATCCCCTCCAGTCACAGAGCAAGCTTCCTCCGAGTTTCTCTCTTACCGTATTTCCTGTATCCTGAGACGTATATCCCCTCGCTGCCTCCACCCTCCACATACCCCACGCCCACCACAGCCCCTCATGCCCAGTCTCATTTTAACACTTCTAGCAGGATGAGACTTTTTAAAAAAATATGTGTATTTAATATAATGTTCTTCAGAGGGTCCTGACCACCAAGTGCGACTAAATTCATCTCAAGTATTATATGATTTTCTGCGAGAAATGTTTGGGAGGGTCAGATAGAGTAAGGTAACCAAAGAAATTAGTTGAGAGCATTATAACTTAGTTGCAGATACACTTCATGAAGCCATGAAATTAGCTACAATCACTTAAAAAGTGTTATAAAAACCTATTGACTAACTGCCTAGAATCCAAAATAGCCCTATTGACCACGGAAAATTGAGTGTATAAAATAAATTCACGAAGTCATAGAATACAAAATCAATTTTTTGCTTTTTTTTCCCCCCCAAGGATTGAACTCAGGACCTCTAATTTGCCAGGCAAGGACTTGACCCACTGAGCTAAATCCCTGGCCCCTGCATCACATTTTTAAAAAAAATTTTCATAATTGAAAGGTAATGCTAATTTTTCACATTTCAACATCTAGGCACTCTTTGAAATCTGCTAATTGAAAAAAAAACTACATAGTTTAATTAACAACTTTTTTTCATTTTTAGAGCTATGAACTCTAAGAATCTTACTGTTGCTGGTATTCTATGGAATATGGTAAGTAGCCAGAACAAAGTGCAATGTAACTTGGAACAAAAGGATTCTGCTCATATGGTCATTCCAGTGGCCTTAATATTTACATGCCTTTGGCTGTTAGGACGAACTAGACCACACCTTTTTAGCACTACCCTCAGTGTTTCTTAACATAGAGAGTTCAGCCCTTGGTACCAAAAGAGAACTGATTTTCAATATGTGGAGCTATGTGGTCTTTAAATAAGTGTTAAATTCCTAGAATTTTGGTTTCCAGAGCCTAATAATGTCTTCATTTTGAAAAATTAAAATAATTAAGTGTAACACACTTTAAAAACATCATAACAACCTCTCATCTCCTCCATCACCATCTTCCTCCAAGAACACAGCAAAACCTTTTACATAAATTAGATATTCCATGAATATTTGGGAAATAAATGACTTTATGGTTTTGTTCCAGATGATAATAAAGACTGAAAATTCAGGTATAGCAGTCGCTTAATGAAAAGGTGAAGAAATATTGAGAGAGAATACTGTTAGAACTAGAAAAACAGCTATAACTAGAAATTATGATGTGAAAGTCAGCAGCATATAGGTAATATCTCCCGTCATTAGCATGGGTGATATTTCCAAGAGAAAATGTAAAGATAAGTGAGCTAAAAACAGAATCTTGTGTAATGACCAAAGAGAAAGCTGTGGCAAAGTTTGCATTAAAAGGAGAATCACAAGTTTGATCCAGCCTGGAAAATCTAGAAAGATCCTGTATCAATGTAAAATGAGCTAGAGACAGCTCAGTACACAATCTTGAACTCATTTCCCAGTCTGGGGGAAAAAAAAGGTACCACGTGGATCTACATTGGCACTTTCCTACTTCTATAGGAGAAGACTTGAAAGGAAAGACTTGTGATGTTTTGGGAGCAGAGATTAACTCACTGCTATAATTAACTCACAAATAACCTTTGCATGGACTTTTGAAACACCAGAGGTTCTCTACTGGTGACCCTCAACTCTACTGAATTATAAAAAATGTTGGTGAGCCCCCATGGACCTATGACACAAAGGTGCATTCCCATAACTAGCAAATCAAGGAAGGAGGTATGTGCAGAGAACACTGATCCCATCAACAGCAAACAGTGAAACAAAAAGAAAATAAGTGGAGTAATAGGAGGGGAAGGAAGAAGAAAAGGAAGAGATAAAAGAGGAGGAAAAGGAGAACCAGGAATTTCAGGTCAGACAAGAGGAGGACAAAGAGAAGAATTGGCACACACCCTCATGTCACCAGGGATGTAGTTATGGATTTAGTATAGAGGTCCTTCATTGAGTGGTAGCCTACAGAAGAAATAAAAGGGCTACACAGGAGGGGAAAAGTGTCACCATGTACCTCCCACACTGGGAAAGGACACAACACTCTTTTGAATGGGGTGCCTCCTAAATGGGATAAAGTTTTCTAATCCACCTGTAAGAACTGCCAAAGACAAAGACAGGCCCTGAACCATGATCCTCGAAGTTCACTACAAACAACCACGGTGTTCCACTCTCACAAATACACACACACACACACACACACACACACACACACCTCCGTATATCCTATGTGCAAAAAATGTGAACACAAGGATGCAAGGTAGAAGTGAAATTGGCAGGAATGAGACTCAAAGTTGATGAAAATGACACAGATGATGTTTAAGGATAAGAGTTTAGCCATGGCTTCTCACCTGCCCAATTCACCATCATTTTAAATATCACAGACATAAGTTCATCCTCCCTACTGAAAATGCTGTATCTTCTGTTCCACTCCTGACCATTAAAAAACAAGAACTGGAAGAAAAGAAGTGGCAGTCAGGAAGTGAAAACAAGAAACAGGAAGTGAAACAGAAACAAACAGAAAATTAATTAATGCAGTGAAGCAGAAGCCAGCATCAAAAGCTGAAATGTTCCATGTCCCAAATGGACAGGTTGTATTCCAAGTGGCATTCTGTTCCCTAATCAGAACAGACACATCAGCCAATGCAAAGTTGTCAGCCATGGAGTCCAAGTTTTGAAACTTCATCATACAGAGAGACCTGTTGTGCCAGGATTGCTGCTACTTAGTCACCCTACCCCCAAACCCAGGACAAGAAAGTGGGAAGGCACTCAGGAATAGGTGGAGCAGGGGACAGATTTCGTAGGGTAAGTATGAAAATGGCAAGGTGAGCATCAAGTCACTGACCTACCCATGTGGGTAGCTTGTGTAGAAATGTGTATTTTTTCATGCAAAGATGTGTTATTCTCAGTATAAATGGGTATAGAGGAACCTGAGGACATGAGATTGCAAAAGTGAATTCTAGAAAGCATAAGAAGTGAGTGCAGCCAGAATTAAAGTGACTACTGTTTGAATTACCCTGTGTGCTATGGTAATCTGTGATAACAGGGAAGCCTAATTTGTCTTCCAGCTTGTAGTATCATTTTCCAAGGTTTCTAATGCACAGAAGTCAGAGTGTAGTTTCAAAGTAAAATAGATGTGCTTATTGCACTAACTCACTACTCCTTACTCCCACATACTACTTTAATGCTAAAGCCTCCTTTTTCTAGCCTACTGCATCTTCTTCCCAGTGGTAACATTAACCAGTGAACTTGCATTAACTGAGCATGACAGAACTTGGTCTCTCCTGTGGAGCAATGAAGCCTGCCTGTCTGTCTACTAATGGCTGTGCAACATCGCAAATTGCAAACCAGTGTATTTTTTAGTGAACAAACCAGTAGTTTTCCTTGAAAAAACTTCCCTGAAAACTCCATACCAGGAGTCTACCCACAATAGGACACATAAATGACTGCCCATGTTTCAGTGGGAGAAGTAGCTGTAGGCCTTAAGTACCCTTCCTGACCTCTGTGCCCTACTTCCTTCTGTTGGATATTTCAAACACTTCTGCAAACCTGTTACAACTGGGTTCTTTGACTCCTTCAGAGAAAAAGAGTTTCTTGTCCAGGCACAAGTGAAGCATCCACAAATCAGTGTCTGAGTGACCTATGGCTTTTTAGGGTAATGTGCAAGTTCCTCTCCTCTGCATACCCTTCAACTGAGTGAGAGAGCTTGCAATATCCTGGTGGTCTGTGTTCACAGAGACCTATATCAAAAGATAAATCCAGAATGACATGGCAAGGGGAGAGCCTGTTTCCTCTGAATGGCATGCCACCACGATTGTTCTCAAAGTGATAAATCTGTCTGAAAATCAGGTGGGTGGTCTGGTGGCTGCTTTTGTTTTTCTTTCTAGCTTTTTGTTTTGTACTCAAAAAATGATGTAAGAAAAGTGGTGAATATTGATTGTGAAACCACTCTGCCGTCTAATGGAAATAGTGTGTGAAATCACTGTGCAGCAAGACCATTTGTCTTCTTTCAGGTACTTGACACAGGGAGGTTTCCAGGCCTTGCTGGGCTGACTGAACCTTGTTAAAACCAGGATTTTTTCCATCAAATTTCAGAGGCTCAGAGTAAATTCTATCTGCCCTTGGAATTCCCAGAAGGACTTGGGGTCTCTGGGATCCCTGGGACAAAGCAGATGGCAAAGCAAATACCAGTCAGCTTATGAAGCAAAACTTCATCAGCCATTTTATCCATCTGGATGGATTCTTCCTGTGGTCCTTTGCAAAGAGTTGCCAGTTGCTCCTGCCTAGATGAGTGTATGCTTTGGAAGTGCTGGTTCCACAAGACTGGTTCCAATATTAGAGGCAGCTAAATTACTGAGAATTTAATATGCACTCAGAGATGGACTGAGCTCTCAAGAAAGTCAATACAAAAACAAAGACAGCACCATTGTGCCACATCTGAAGAAGTTCAGTCCTCAAGATAAAAATGCGATGGCCAGTCTTGTATGTCTCCCTAAGGGACAAACAATAATTTGGAATTATACTGTAGCTAGCACCACTTGGTTCACTAGGTCCAGATAGGCATCAGTTGCTCAGGTGAGTGACCAGAGCATCTAGACCCATCCCAAAAATGTCTTCGTTCTTTCCATGTACCTTTGCTATGTCATTTATTTGCCTATTAGATCAATATTACCTAAGTGACTTTACTTGTAATCCTATAGACTAATTATAGTTTGACCCACATTGTGACTTACTATATAAATTACCTCTGATAAAAGGCCCCAGTAGCCAAAAATTAAGGATCCCTCCTGGAAATCTAAGAGCTATTCTTTTTTCCTTATTTCCAATATAAACTCTCCTAATGTTTCCCTCTGGTTTGTGACTTAATTCCTCAATACGGCAGGACCACAAACTTAGCACATTTGACATCTTCGGGAGTTATATTTTTCTGTATCACCAACACCTGGAATATAGTAGCCAGAGGTTTTGGATAGTGGGGCTATTTACCCATAACAGTTTCTGTAAACTGTTGCTGGTAGCCATTTTAGCCCATCCTTACCTGCTGTTTCTTTCCCAAGAGTTCCTCATCATAAGAATACTGGTATCCTTTCCTCTTAGAATGAGTATAGGTCATATATTAGCAAAGAAGTAGATCTCTGGCTCTAAACATTAGCCAGCTTTTGTGGGGGAAGGTCAGTGCCCTTCTCCTTGCCACCATTGTGCTTGCTCTACTTGGGCTCAGTTGGCTGTCTTTACCAAAAACACTCCATGTTGAATAACAGTATGCCTCTCCAAATGGCCAACTACAAAGCTTTCCCTGCCTCTTTGTAATTTGGTCCTCCACCCTTGCCATAAGAAAAAAAGGAAGAAAGGAAACAAGAAAGGAAGAAAGAAAAAAAGAAAGAAATAAAGGGGGGGGGGAGAGAATGAAAGAAAGAGAAAGAAAATATTCTAAAATCAGAAAAAGACTAAGGTAGTTTTTGCCATTCTTGGTGTTATTGTCATTTGCAGATTAGAGTTTTCTTTGTACTGTAGTAGTGGCATATCTAGTGCACTGTACAATGTTTAGGCATTATCCTAAACTAGGATTCTATCTTGGATATGCCAGTAATATCAAGTGGTAATTACCAAAACTATCTCCTGATCATGTTTCCAAACATCTTCTGGTAGAATAAAGCCCATCCTTGAGAAAAATTTGTCTTTTCTAAATACTCCAAACTTGCTTCTTTCCTAGTCTTAATCTGATAAGAGCTCTGTTGAGTTATTCAAGTCAAATACTATAGTCTTTATTTTGTGAAATTGAATATTTTATTGTTTATCAAAATAAATGAACATTTTCATAATCTTTTTATATGAGTCTGTAAATATGGTGGAATAATGACATTAAGAGTGAAAGTTTAAATCAAACAGTTCCATAGTTATAGTTTTAGTAAATTATGAGGAATGTTACTTGCTTTGGTCAAATGGCAGAAATTGTAATTCATAGGAAAACCTTGAGAGCTTTAATGCTGATAAACATTTGACTTGATATTAATGGAGTGCTGATAAGGCTGCTGCTGTTAACCTGGACTATTTACTATTATGAGTAGATTTGTTTAATTGTATTGAAGTACACAAAACAAGATTTTTCCATTTTAAGCATTTTTCAATACACAGTTCTAGTATTGTTAAGTAGATTCTTAATCATAAATAATATCTAATGATTTTAAAAAGCCTAATAAAATAATAATCCTACATAAAAGCCCTAATTTTCTTCTCCCCACCAGCTAATGGAAAACATTACAGTCTGTTATGGTTTGTGTCTTGATGTTCCTACAAAGCCTCAGGAACTTTTAGATGAGGCTGTTTTGGAGGTAGCTGAATCTAGGGTTTGTGACTGATTCATGGTTTAAAGCTGGGATTAAGAGTGGGTGATTGCTTGATCAGGCTACTGATTGGATTGGCCTAATCCCAGTCATCTGGATAAAATCAAAAGGACACAAAGAGGCTTCTTCACTCTTTTGTTCCTGTTGCTTTTTGGTGTCTTCCACTGCTTTGTCTGCATGGATGTGTCCATTTTAGACATTTTGTATATTTAGAAACATACAAGGTATAGTCTAATGTGAATGGCCCATTTAACAAAGCATACTTTTAAGATTCATGATATTATGAAGTTTCCAATATTATGAAGTACTGGCACTTCATTATTTTTAGTTATTTTACTTTTTTAGTTTAAATTGTGGTAAAACTCAGATCATAAAATTGACAATCATACAAGGTGTTCTAGTACATGCCTGTAATCTCAGCATTCTGGGATTAGGGGCATGAGAGATCAGATATATGTCTGATTACAACTTGGCAATTTAGTGACTTAAACATAATGCGTCTTAACATAACTAAAAATAAATACTGGATATGTATCACAGCACAAAGGCACTGGGTTCAGTCTACTGACTGAAGAAGGAAAACCACTTGAGGTATTACCACAGCATTGGAACTCTTTTGAGTTTACAAAACTAAAAATTTATGCCTTTAAATGCATACTTCACATTCTTCTCTCCATCCCCCTTTTTATATCCAGAAAAGTACCATTTTATTTTATGTCTTCTCAAGAAATTTGATAGTTGTAATAGTAACAGTATTATTTATTTTGTGAGTGCATGATTTCAGCAAGCATAATATTCTCAAGAGTTAGAATTTCTTTTAATTTTAAAGCTAAATACATTGCACATATGTATCAGTTTTTGCTTATACATTATCCATTGAAGTTGCTTCCAACTTTGGCCATTTGAGCCCAAGTTCCTTCCTGCAAGAAAGAAGAATGAATAAAAGATAGATGCATGAAATAAAGCAGGTCTGGAGATCTGCATGATCTATGCTCCCTCTTCCACTGAACTAAAAATGTCCAAAAATGATAGAACAAAAATCAAGATCTACATTGTCCTCTGTGCTCCCTCTCCACTTTGTTCCTTACATAATCATATGTGCAAGGTAAGATGGTGATTTGAGGCAAATGCTTCATTGTATTTTCTATTTTTAATAACATTTTTATTGTTTATTAGTACAGTTTATATATACATAATGATCACATTCGTCATGGGAATTTGAACTTGCACATGCTATATTTTGATTCCACTTTTTTCTCCATTTCCCTCCCAACCTTTCAAATCCACATCCCCTTCTTATCTGCAAAAGCCTTGTTTCCATTTTATACTTTGTTTCTTATTTTTCTCCTATTCCCATCCTTCTTTTTCCCATCTTTCCTTCCTAGCTCCCTTTCCAATTTGAACAATTTTCTCCTATCTCACAATATATATTATGCATTTTGGTCCTTATTTATACATGCAGTTCCTGACAGCAGAGACACAATAGGATATTTATATATGTCTGATTTATTTTACTGAAGAATATGGTTTCAAAGTGCAACCATTTAACTAAAAAAGTCTCAAATTGATCCTTCTTTATGATTGAGCAGTACTCCCTTACAGAAAATACAGAATCCTTTTCCCTAACTAAATTGAATAGGAGGAGTCATAGTGACTATCCTTGCCATGTTCTTGGTTTTAGAGTGAAAACTTTCAGCTTTTGACCATTTAGTATGATGTTGGCTATGGTTAGTCATAGATGGCTTTTATCAGATTAAGGTAAAGAACATTTATGTCAATTCTCTATAGGGTTTTAATCATGAATGGATATTGGACTTTATCAAATGCTTTTTCTGTGTCTATTAAGATTATCATGTGAATTTTTCTTTGATTCTGTGAATACGGTATATTACATTTCTGGATTTGCATACGTCGAAACATCCCTGCATCTCTGGGATGAATCCTACTTGGTCATGCTGAATTATATCCTTAATAGCTTACTGCATTTGGTTTTACAGTATGTTATTAAGGTCCTTTGCATCTATGTTCATTAGAGAAATTCCTCTTTCTTAATTGAATCATTCTCTGATTTTGGTATCAGGGTAATGCTTTAGAGTGATTTTGGGAGTATTGCTTCCTTTTCACTTTCATCAAAGATTTTCATGATTAGTGGTAAAAGGGTTTTTCTAAATTTCTCATAGAATTCAACAATGAATCCACAGGACATGGGTTTTTCTTTGTTGGTAAGATTTTGTTTCTTTTTTTAAAAATTTTATTTAAGGAGAAAGAAAAAACAGCAGAGAAAGGGTACAAGTTATACAGATTTACAGAAAAAAATAATAGGAAATCACTAGTTAATGGATTACATATTGTCATCTTAGAAATAATTGTTCAAGTTACAAAATTAAAGCTTATAAAGTAGACATTCCAACAGTGAGACTACAAACAGTTCTGTTCAACGATACAACAAAACTCAGTAATATCATTATCTATCTTATACACTTAAATATACACGCAGTTATATTGTTTAGAGCACTTTCTTTTCCTCTCTTTTGTACAATGACAATTACACATTTTGGGTTTTGTTGCTCCCACAGTTCTTATTACTTTTTTGGAAGAGAGTAGAACCAAATGTGACATAACAGAACAGCGTCAGTCAAATCAAAAGGGTGGACATAATAGATAATGTAAAAGCGTAATACAAGGTGATCAACAATGGTTACCATAATGCTTCCCACTATCTCTAATAGAATTGCCTATATCTTCAGTTATAATAAAATTGAACAAAACAGTAAAGAACAAAATCAACAAAACCAAAACATTGGAGACATTATAGGTCTTCAAAAGTAGATAATAGTCAACCAGAATGGGCGTCATAATGAATCCCACTATCTTCACAGCTGTTGCCTAAACTTTTGAACCTGGTACTATCAAGCAAAACAGAATAGAGGAACATCAGTCAAAACAAGATGGTGAGAGCAATACAGGGCTTTAAATCAAGATAATGGAAAGTCAAAGTGGGTTACTGTAATATATCCTGCTATTTTTTAATTTATTTTTTGCTTAATTAAAAGGATAAAAATAAAAAAGTAAATAATGAAGTGGAGATTGAGATAAAAGAGGGCATAACAGCAAAACAGCGCAGATCAAAACATAACCATTTAAGCAAAATAGTGTTTCACCACAAGATTATCCTGACATAAAAGTAGTTACCATATTGTCTCTTTCCTTGAAATACACTGCAGCATGAAATATATCAAAACAATGTAAAACCATTTAAGAGAATGACAGTATTACAGGCTATTTAGAATCAACTAACAGAAAATGAACAATGGTTTATGTATAATCTCCTTGTCTATAAAAGTTCTTGCTTATACTATCATATATAATAAAATACAATAAGATACAACCTGTTTAGACCAATGGAGACAGAAGAACAAAACTTTTATGAGACTTCAAAACAAGATGATACTAAATCAGTATTACCTATTAAGACGTCATTTTCTCCAAAATACCTGTTCCTATCATCCAATCTTCTCTGCCTCATTTCTGTTAAGCTCTTTTTCTGTCATTAGTTGTCAGTTTGTCTTCTTCATTTTGTTTTCTGCTCCATTCATTGTGGCCTCTCTGCCACTACTTCTGGATTCTTCGTATTTTTCTTTTTTAGAATATCCTGCAGTAATCTCTGTAGAGTTGAATTGGTGGTTGCATATTCCCCTAGTTCCTCTTTATCCTGGAAGCACCTTGTTTTTCCATCAATTTCCAGGGATAGTTGTGCAGGATATATCAATCTTGGCTAGAGATTATTATCTTTCAAAGCTTGAATTATTTCCCCCCACGCTCTTCGTGATTTGATGGTTTATGGCGAGAAGTCTGCTGTAGTTCTGATGCGTGTTCCCTTATAAGTGATCTGTTTCTTGTCTCTGATGGCTTTCAATATTCTGTTCTTGTATTGGATTTCTAGAAATTTAATTATTAAATGCCTGGGTGTAGCTCTGTTTGGGTTGTAGGTGGCTGGGATCCTGTATGCTTCATACAACTGAGTATCTCTTTACCTTTTGCTAAATTAGGAAAATTCTCCTGGATTATTTCTGTGAGCAGTTTTTGTAGTTCATTTGTTTGTGTCCCTACTTCTTCTTTTATGTTCTTAATTCTTAAGTTATAGATCTTCTTATCATCTTCTAGTCTTTGTATTATTGCTGTTTGTTTCTTTGTTATTTTTAAGAAGTTTTTCATTTCATGCTCCCATATTACAAATATGCCCTCCAGTTCAGATAATCTGTCCTTAGTTTCTTTCAAGCTGTTATGCCAGTTTTTGATAGATTTTTTTATTGTCCTGGTAATCTCTTTTGAACCTGCTTCATGTATTGTATGCTTTATTTTCTCCATCAAACAATTCTCCCCTCTTTTTCTGTTCTTCCATTCCACAATCTGTTTTTTCTTGGATGGTGCTTAGCATTTCTCTAACTATTCTGCTTATGTCTAGCTTCAGGTCATTAATAATTTCATTCCTGAAGTTGTCTATGAGGCTCTGGAGACAGCGCTTTATATCTATTGGTGCTGTGTCTGCTCTTGCCTCTTTCTCAGGATTGGGGGCTGAGGAGCCTTTCTTGTTGCTGCCTCTTCCCATATTCTTTGTTCCTTATATATGCAAGAGTATATAGGGGGCCCAGCTTCCTTTCCTGTTGGCCACAGTATGATTAAATTGTGCCAGCTAGGTGTTCCTGCCCACCACAGCACACCAGGAAGTTGCAGACCAGGCACCCTATGCAGGGCCTGCCCCTCCAGGTCACCTTCAGGCTCTGGGATCTGGGTTGTGCTAGCCTACAGGGTCTCAGTCAGCAGCGTCACGTAGGCTAGGCACTGCTCACCAATCCCGCTTGAGAGGGGGATACGTGACTGAAGTCCCTGCAGTGCCGTGTTCCTGCAAGTCTGCCCGGTCCCAGAATGTCCTCTGTTGGAGTCTCCTAGACTGTGGAAGACTCCCAGTTTCTCTCACTCACCGCAGGTCAATGCACAGCGCCCTGCCCATCCTGCTTTCAACTCTGTTCACCAATTCCCGTTCTCAGAGCTTTTGCACGTCTCTCTCCCTGCCGAGCCGATGTAGACGCAGCAGCGGCAGCAGGAAACCCAAATCATGGCTTCCAATGGCGCGGGCTCCAGCTTCCACAGTGAGGCTTTTCTGTTCCTGTTATAGTACCAGGATTGCATTCCCAGTTGGTTTCTCTCAGCCCAGTTCGTTCTTGGGTCAGCAGGGCATATCTCCTCTTGCTTATGATTCCTTACTCCACACCATTCCTGAATTCTAAGCTGGGTCTTTCAGAGAGCCTCCGTAGCTGCTGCTATCTGTCTGCCATGTTCTCGGAAGTCAAGATTTTGTTTCTTTACATTTTCAATTTCATGGTCTGACATCGGATTATTTACAATTTTTATATCTTCTTAATTCAGTTTTTGCAATTAGTATCTAGAAATAGGTCCATTTTTTCTGTTTTTCATCTTACTAGAGTACAAGTGAAATGCTAGAATATAGTAATACAAGCAAAAAAAATGAGGAAAGTGCATCACCTATACCCTGAAAAGATCATAAACAAGAATTGAAACCCATGCAGAGAGTGAAGAGAGAAACGTCAACATAGAAGAATGAGGTAGTGGGCAATGCCTTCTCCCGGACTCAGGACTCAAAAGTGGGAGGAGTGATTCAAAACTGTGGACTCACAGGGACTGCCAGAAACCCCAGAAGCTTCCATGCATGGGTGTAGCAGTTCAAGGAAGCAATGAATGTGAAAGATTGCATTGGATGTTGGTGAATGCTGAAGGATCAGTTGTACTCTAGGAGAGGGCAATTAGGTAGGAGTTATCTTAGAGAGGGGTCAACTGAGCCTGGAACTCAGAACAACTTCTGGGTTCATCTACTGCCTCTCAGCTGGATTCAAGCTCACATAAGGTGAAGTGACTGCTGTTCCCAGCTTCATGGCCAGAAAGCAGCTTGAACTTCAGGGGAAATAAAATTCAGGCTTGCACAAATTACCCACCATCCAGCTGTAAAGCTACTGCTAGCTTGCTGGGATAAATCAACACAGACTTGCACTGTGTCTCCAAATGTTGTCTGACAGTGACAGCATAGACAAACTTTGAAATGGACATTTTTTTTTCTTATTTCTTTGCTTGGTTTTGGTTTCAGTGTTTGGTCTTATTTTTATATGCTTGTGAATGTGGTTGTGTGTGTTTTGTTCTTTCATTTAATTCTTTTTTCCTCCTTTTTGCTCCTGTCTTCTGCACTGGTTTCCCAAGGTTTGCATGTTCTTTCTTTGTGCTTCAGCCTTGCTTCCAATCTCTCCTTCTTCTATTTCTCAACATTTAAAAATAACTTCTTATAAATTTTCTCCTCTGAGGGTTAAATTAGCATATTGAGAACTTATTTACTGCATACCATTTTCTGTTTTGTTATGTATTTTGTTATATAATCACAAATCTAGCTCATACAGTTAAATGTGGCAAATTAATGGTTGTTTCAACTTGTTATTTTCTAGGCTTTTTATGATATTGTTATTGCTAGTCATACCACTTTCAGCAAAGTGATATAATTGATTTAACCATCTGTTCTTCTTGATATACTAAGATTGTCTAAAGGTCGTAGAAAATACTGTGGGCCAATGCCAAAGAACCAGGGGCTGGGCCAAGCATGAAGCAGCTCCTCATCCACAACAGACTGAAGAGTTAGGATCTTGCAAAAAAAAAAAAAAAAAACTCAAACCAGCTACAACTAGAAGATCCTTTGGAGAAGCAGTTATTTCCTTAGGGTTCTAAATAATAGCAATAAAGTGACTCACCATAGGCAATTTGCAAGCATCAACCCAGAAAATAAACTTTGAAAGATAGAAAATGAGAGCACATATAAACAAAATGAAATTCCAGACACACAATTCACCAAAAGCAAAGCCAGGGGGCAATAAAGTGGTAAAATCACAAAGCTACCTATCTCCCTTTCCAAAGTGATAATGGAAAAGCAAAAGAATGAGGCTCCAGAAAATAATCAAATCAGAAATAATTTATCAAACAACTACAGAAGTGGTAGCCATGATAAAAAATATTTTTAGTGACTCTAGAGTAGATACAGATTTTAAAAAAGGAGGAGGTTGGTACAATGATGAAATCCATAAAACAGATTCAAACAGGTATCCAGTAGATTAAAAATTCCGTTGAAAGCATTTGCAACAAAATAAACCAGTTTGAGAACAGAATCTTAGACAAAAAACACAGAATTGTGTTAGTTATTGTCTTGGTTACAATTCTCCCATTGCTGAGACAAAATATTCAACATCCAAAATTAAGAAAAGAGGGCTTGCTGGCTCACCTCAGCATACCCCAGTGCTGCTGCTGGGTAGTAGAAGGTGCCACACTGAAGAGGCTGTCAAGCTCTGGCTCACGTTGCTGAGTGTGCCTGAGTGCCTCTGTGCCCCAGTCACTGCCAGCTGCCCTCTGGCATGGAAGAAAAACACTGAGTTCCACCCTGGCTCAGGCAGCTGGGCCAGACTTGCCCATGTTAGCACCCTCCCACTGCCACTGCACAGAGGAAGACCACCATGCTCATTCCTGGCTCAGGCTGCTGAGCTGTGACATTGATCCAGCATGCTCCTCATTTGTAGTGACACACAGAACCACGACACCCACCCTGGTTCGACCTGCTGCCCTTGACTACCCTTTCAGTCTCTTTGACCAAGCACTTCTGTGAACGTGTGGCTCCTACTCTCCCTCCTAGAACCTTGAACTGCAGTGGGCTGGCAGTGCTGTTTGATGGGAGACTCGGAGGCCCCTCATCTAGTCAGAGGATACTGGGAGATTCTGGTCAAAATATACCAAACAATCAGGCTGACATCAACCATACAGTAGGACCCTGGAACATACACTGTCTACAATTGTGACTACTAGGATTACATAACCAGATATTGGCCCAGAAGGTGAAAATGACAAAACAAAAACCCAAACTGCAATCTCAAACGTCTAGTCCATCAGGTGTAAGAACAGGTGACAGCAAAATGGAGGACTTTAAAGATCATACACCAGAAATCTCTAAAAAGTTAGCAAATGAAGTAAAGAAACAAACCCATGAGGATATAGAGGAAGTTAAATATAGAGTAATGTCTTCTGTAAAGACATAAATTACAACTTTAGTAAAGAATTTGCTCAACATAGCTAGGGAGCAAATAGATTTAAAAAAATATAGAAGCATGGAAAATTGATTGAAACTTTGAATGACCAATGAAGAAAACAAGCAGAATCCATGAAACAAATTCAAAGAGATATCCAAGAAACAACAATTTCAGTAGAAAGCTGACAAAACTGTTGAAATGAAGCTGTATATAGAATTTCAGACCTTGAGGACAGGATTGCAGATAGCAACCATGTAAAGATAGAACTTCTACAAACAACAAAGCAGCATGGAATGACAATCCAGCAGCTTCAAGATGACACCAAGAGAAACAATGTAAGACTAACAGGCATCAGTGAGTTTGCAGAAGACAACACAAAGGAAATAACTAAGCTGTTCACAGAAGTTATAAAAGAAAATTCCCCAAATGTGAGGCATAGAGAATGCCAAACAGTCATAACCAACAAAAATCTACACCAAGACATATAATAATTAAGATCCCAGACATACAACATTAAAACAGAACACTAAAAGCTGTCAGAGAAAAGGCACAACTCACCTATCAAGGAAAGCCTATTAGAATTATGACAGACTTCACACAAAACTTCAGATTAAGATGAGCTTGGAGTGAAGTATTTCAAGCCCTAAAAGAAAACAATTTTCAACCTAGATGTGCCCAGAAAAATTACCTTTCAAATATATGGAGAAACAAGATACTTCCTTGACAAAGAGCAACTGAAGAAATTCATATCTACCAAACAAACCCTAGAAAGACTATTTAAAGACAAACTAGAAAGAGATAAAAATGACCACAGTCTCTGGAACAACAAGACAAAGAAACCACCAGGCTGGACAAAAAATTAAACAGAAAATGGGAAACCAACAACAGGAACACAATATTGCAAAGTCAAGACAGTACATCCATAAGACAGTTAAATCCATAAATGTAAATGGGCTCAATTCACATGTCAAAAGAAGCAAGTTGACAGACTGGATCAAGAAAGAGGACCTCACAATATGCTGTATACAAGAAACACATCTAACTCAAAAAGAAACTCATAGACTAAAAATCAAAGGACGGAAAACACTATTCATGCAACAGGAACCTAGAGAAAAGCAGGGATAGCATGCTGTTTGCAGAAAAATTGAACTTCAAACCTAAAAGGATTAAAACAGATAAAGAAGACCACTACATACTTGTAAGTGGAAAATTACAAGAGGAAGAACTAACAATTATAAATATACATGCATCAAATACAGGAGCACCCAACTATGTAAGACAAACACTAATGGACATGATAAAACAAGTACACAAGAACACAACTGTAATAGGAGATCTTTACACCCCACTGCCACAAAGAGACAGGTCAATTAGACAAAAAGCCACCAAAGAAATAACAGAACTGAATCACACCTGTGAATGAATGGACTTTGTGGATGTTTACAGAGTGTTCCACCCAACCACATCACAATATACATTCTCAGCTGCACATAGGACATTCTCCAAAATAGACCATATATTAACTTGTAAAACATTCTAAAGTAAATGCAAAGGGAATCAAATAATCCCATGCATAATATCTGATCATAGTGCACTAAAATTGGAAATCAATTGCAAAAAATCCTGCAATACCTGCATAAAAACATGAAAATCAAGTAACAACCTTCTGAACAAACAATGGGTTAAGATAAAATTAAAGAAATAAAACAATACCTACAATACAGTGAAAATGCAGACACAAGATACTGTAACCTATGCAACACAATGAAAGCAGTCCTAAGAGGAAAATATATAGCAATAAACAGTCACATCAAGAAAATGTAAGGAACACAAATAAATAACCTAATGCTATGTCTCAAGCTCCTAGAAAACAAACATCAAGTCAAACCCAAAGCTCATAGAAGAGAGTAAATTGTAAAGATTAGAGCAGAAATTAATGCAATTAAAACCAAAAAACCAGTACAAATAATTAATGAACAAAAGAGCTGGGTTTTTTTGAAAGGATAAACAAAATTGGTAAACCTCTAGCCAACTTTATCAAGAAAAAGAAAGAAAAAACTCAGATCCATGCAATAAGGACTGAAAAAGAGGGAAGTTACTACAGATCCTATGGAAACTCAAAAGATCATGAACACCTACATGAAAATCTCTACTCACATAGGGTGGAAAACACAGGAAATGAACAAATTTCTAGAAACATATAAACTACCAAAGCTCAATCAAGAAGACACAACAATCTTGAATTACCTAATATCAGCTACTGAAATTGAAAACATGATTAAAATTTACCAAGATTTACCTACAAGAGCCTTGAGGTGGAGTCTGGGATCCTCACTTCAGCCCTAGCCAGGGAACTTTGTGGCTTCCTGATGCACTAGACCAGCTCAGCGGGTTTTGAGTCTGCCTGTACCAATTGCACCACTTCCTGTCCTACTTGGCAGACTCTGGGGTTTTGGGACTGCCAGCACCCTACTGTTGGGAGCCGCGGCCGAGCCCGGTCGCCTTACTTGGCGGTTATGCGGCCTGTAGAAAAGAGCAAAGCCTGAGCTAAATTACCCCTCCCATCGAGTGAGCCAAGTTGGCGCCTGCTTCCTGCCCCCTGATTGCCCTGGCGACGTAAGCAGCCCGCGCAATAGAATAGTCTGCCTAGCAACAACTGATGTTAGCCAATCAGCCTGCATCGTGCACTTTGAACTGATTGGCCACTGTTACCCTATAAAAGTGAATGCCTCTCCCGCCACGAGAGAGAAGCACAGAGAGAGATAGAGAAAGTCCACCGGCAAGAAAGGGCTGGTGGCAGAGCAGAGTCCTCGCGGGGCCCACGCGGAGACAAATAAAGACAAGGTTGCACACCGTCAGAATCTGTCGTGTGTTTTTCCTGCCGGACGGAAGCGACACCGACATCTGGTGGCCCGTACGGGGATCTGATCACTCCCCTCGGTGGTGTGCAACGCTCCAGCGTGGTGCTGCCGGACAGGTGAGTAGGGGATAAGCCGGGGCTCTGGGTGGCGCGCACCTACAGGGCTTTTAGACTCCCCTCAGGCTCACGCGTAGGTGACAGGTTCTTTAAATCACACGCGGTGAGTTACAGCCCTTAGAGGTTAGAGATGGGTAATTTACCGAGCGCGGAGGCGCGGCCCTTGGTAAAGGCCCTTAAGAAGCTTTTAAAATCTAGAGACCTCAGGGTAGGTCAAAAAACACTGGAACTATTCATAGCAGAGGTAGATAGGGTGGCTCCCTGGTTTTTACCCACAGGGCATTTAAACCTGCCGTCATGGGAGAAGTTAGGCGGGGACCTCGCCTCGGCGGAATTGGAAGGCGATATTTTGCCGGCTATTCGCCCCCTGTGGGAAATGATACATGCGTGTCTTGAAGGGGAGGGGAAGGGGTTCCCGTCGGCAGTTAGAGACGCGAAAATCATGGACGCACGCAAGGCTTTTGAGCAGGCAAAATCGAAATGCTCTCGGGAGGGGTCCATCCAGGGGGAGAAGATCCAGGGAAAGATAGAGGACACCCAAGCTCTGGAGTCCTCCGACTCAGATAGCGAGGAGAAACTAGAAGGTGGGGCAGGAAGCCGAGAGGCCCAAAACCCCTATGCCGAGTTGCGCCGCGAATTGTGTGCGTGCGCCGCCCGAAAAAAGCAAAGAGAGGAGAAAGGACCCCCGAGCGCTCTCTGGCGGGGAAGAGATAGAGAGCCATCCGCTCCGCCCTGGAGCTCTTTTCCAGAAGCGGTTCCCCGCTGAGAGGCCGCTACAGGGGACCCTCCCTTCTCTCAGCCCACACAGGAAGTGACGCCCCGTTCCACTCTGTCGCGACCGCCGTCCTATGATGTCGCGCTGCGGGGCGGACGATATTTTCATGGGCGGTTATGGAAGGGTGAACGATGGTTCGGAGGGGATCCACTGATGCAAGGACTAGATTACGGTCCTTATGGAGTATTTCCTGTGCAAATGGCCCCAGGCAAAGGGCGCAATGTTTGGGAACCGTTTGAAATAAAACAGATTAGAAAATTAAAAAGCGCTGTCACGACCTTCGGGCCCACAGCTCCTTATACCATAGCTATGCTAAAAAACTTGTCTTCTGGGCTGCTCACCCCAGCGGACTGGACCCAGTTGGCAAAAGCATGTCTACCCTCAGGCAACTACTTAGACTGGCGAGCATGGTACGCAGAGTTCTCTGCCGAGCAGGCTAAAAAAAACGCCGGTCGAGAAAACAGGGGCTGGGGATTTAGCTCAGCGGCATAAGCGCCTGCCTTGTAAGCAGGCAATTCGATCCCTGGTACCGATAAAAAAAAAAAAAAAAGGGGGGGGGAGTAAGCCAAGGCCTGCCTCCAAAGCCGCAGTTATCTATGGCATTACAATGGATGGGCCCGGATCCGGTAATCAGCTGGAACCGAGGCGCGGTTTGTGTTTTTCCGCAGGAACCGGGACGAGAACCACTGTGGGTCCCAGAGAGGTTGACGCGACAAGTCCCTCAACTAAAGATCAGGCCTGTTCCACCAGAGGCCAACCGCAGACCCAACAACAAGATGAGCCCTAAAAGAACTGCAGGACAATCCCTTTTTGGGGGCCTAGAATGGCTTGCTCCCCTATGTTTTACCATTGTTAGGTCCCCTGTGCTCCTTTCTTCTGCTCTTACTTGTAGGACCATTCTTGCTCCGATGGGTTACATCATTTATTAATGGGCGCCTTGCGGCAGCCCGGCATCAAGTACGCCTGGTTGCCCATGCGGCCCTGGCAGCAGCCCGTGATGGGCACAATGACCCCCAGGCTTACGCATGGCTCGCTCGACTGGCCTACGACCGGGTCTAGATGTGGCGGGTCTTCCGCACTCTTTCCCTATTGACACCACACAGCAGGGTGGGTGAGTCAATGACGGGTAAGAGCGTGCCTCCCCAGCACGACTCGACCTAAGCCAGGCCCTACCCCATACTGCACGAAAGCCACTGGATTACTAGAATCTGCCCAGATCTAGATGCCTCTCCGAGGGGATCACACGGAGGGGCATGAGTGCATGCCTATGTGCATCCAGGTTCCGTCCAGTTCACTCCTGGCCCTGGAAAAAGGACGAGGGTCTCAAGGCCTTGGCGGACCCAGGGACGGCCGACCAGGGTCCAAGCCAAGGGCCTACGGTGGGCCTCAACACAGGGCATAAGCCTCTGCACTCAATCCAGGGCGGGCTGCGATGCATACATTCATTCAAAATAAATAAAATAGGGGGAGATGTTGGGAGCCGCGGCCGAGCCCGGTCGCCTTACTTGGCGGTTATGCAGCCTGTAGAAAAGAGCAAAGCCTGAGCTAAATTACCCCTCCCATCGAGTGAGCCAAGTTGGCGCCTGCTTCCTGCCCCCTGATTGCCCTGGCGACGTAAGCAGCCCGCGCAATAGAATAGTCTGCCTAGCAGCAACTGATGTTAGCCAATCAGCCCGCATCGCGCGCTTTGAACTGATTGGCCACTGTTACCCTATAAAAGTGAATGCCTCTCCCGCCACGAGAGAGAAGCACAGAGAGAGATAGAGAAAGTCCACCGGCAAGAAAGGGCTGGTGGCAGAGCAGAGTCCTCGCGGGGCCCACGCGGAGACAAATAAAGACAAGGTTGCACACCGTCAGAATCTGTCGTGTGTTTTTCCTGCCGGACGGGAGCGACACCGACACCCTACATTCTGGAAACTGGGCAGCATGAGGTGAGTGACCCTGCACTATCTGGAACCAAGGAGACTGGGATCATTTCTCCCACCAGTCAAGGAACTTCACAGCTTCCTGCTACACTCAACCTGTGACATAGGTCTTGGGACTGCCTGCACCAACCCCAGTAGCCCTCTCTCAATACTGGGAACTGGACAGCCAGAGTCCCAGGAGCTGAGAGCATAGAAGAGGATTTCTAACAGGCCCTGAGGAAGCCTTGAATTAACAATTAACAATTAAAACACATAAATATAGAAAATCACAAAATGAAAGATCAAAATAAAATCTCAAATCACCAGCCCATCCCAAGAAACCTTAGGAGCTATGTACATAGAAGAAAATGTATGCCATAAGGCTGAAATACCTGACACCTGAAATAAAGAAGCAACTCCAGGAAGCTTTAAAGGAATTCAAACTAGAAATAATCTCCCAAGTAAAACAAGAAATGATAAAAGAAACTAAAGAGATGCTGAACATATCTAAAAAAGACACAGTTAAAAAATTGGAGGAACTAAACAAAAGGTAGAATCCCTGGATGAACAATAAAAGAAATGAACAGAACACATAAAAAAGATGCAAAGAGACATACTGGAAATCAAAATTTCCATTGAAAGTTGTAAAAACCATGTCAATGAAAGTGAACATAGAATTTAAGACCTCAAAGACAAGATTGAAGCTAGTGAACAGGAATGGAATGATCTTTTAAAAATAACAAGAAATCAGGAAATACAATTCAACAGTTGCAAGATGATACAAAGAAAAACAACATATGATTGATAGGAATAAATGAAAAAGAAGGGGTCAACATAAAGGATGATAGGATATTTAGAGAAGTAATAGTTGGAAATTTCCCAAACATGAGAATGGAAACTGACATCAGGATCACTGAAGCATATAGAACTCCAAATAGCCATAATCAAAATAAAACTACACCCAGACATATAATAGTAGCCATTCCAGAAATCCAACACAAGAATAGAATATTAAAAGCTCTCAGAGAGAAAAGACAGATCACCTATAAAGGAAAACCTATCAGAATCACAGTAGACTTCTCAGCACAAAAAATAAAGTCAAGAAGATCATGGAGTAATGTATTTCAGATCCTAAAGGAAAATGATCTCCAACCAAGACTGATGTACCCTGAAAAACTGTCCTTCAAAATTGATGGAGAAATAAGATACTTCATGACAAAGAACAGATGAAGTACTTCATGATCATGAAACCAAAACTGCACAGAATATTGAAAGACAGTTTAGATACACTTAGGAAAAAACCACCAAGCAAGACAGACAATTAAAAAGAATGGAAAGGTAAAGATGCAACAGTAGCAAAATAATATGTTGACAATAAACCAAAATATAACATTTATAACTATTAATGTAAAGGGCCTCAATGCACCAATTAAAAGAAACAGACTGGCAGAATGGATCAAGAAACAACATCCAAGCATATTCTGTTTACAAGAAACCTATCTAAACCAAAAGGATACTCACAGACTGAAAGTCAAATAACAGAAAACAATACTTCATGCAATAGGAACCCCTCAAAAAAGCGGGGGTAGCTATTCTTTTTGAAGACATGTGAACTTCAAACCAATAATGATCAGAACAGATAAAGAAGGCCATTATATACTGGTTAGGGGAAAACTTCAAGAAGAAGAGATAACAATCTTAAATATATATATATGAATCAAATTCCAAAGCACCTAGCTATATAAAGCAATTGTTAACAGAAAAGAAAAACCAAATTAGCATAACAGGAGACCTTAATGCAACATTGACACCAAGGGAAAAATCAACCAAACAGAAAATAAGCAAAGAAATAACAGAATTGAATCACACCTGTGAACAAATGGACATGACAGACGTATACATAGTGTTCCATCTAACAATATCAGAATACACATTCTTCTCAGCAATACATGGGACATTCTCTAAAATAAATCATATTATAGCCCACAGAACATATTTAAATAAATGCAAAAGAGTTGAAATTATTCCATTCATGTTATCAGATCATAGCCCCACGAAATTAGAAATTAATGATAAATGATACTGCAAAATTCCTACAAACACATGAAATATGAATAACACACTAGAGTAATCAGTTGGTCACAGGGGAAAGTAAAGAAGAAATTAAATAATACCTACAAGCAAATGAAAATACAAATACAACATACCGGAATCTGTGGGATGTAATGAAACTGTCCTCAGAGGAAAATTTATTAGACTGAGTTCCCACATCAGAAAAACAGAATGAATACAAAAAAATAACCTGATATTACACCTCAAACATCTAGAAAAAGAAGAGTAAGTCAAGCCCAAAGCCAAAAGAAAGGAAGAAATTCTAAAAATCAGAGCAGAAATTCATGCAATAGAGACTAAGAAAACAATCCAAAGAATCAATGAATTAAAGAGTTAGTTCTTTGAAAGAATACATAAAATTGATAAGCCCCTATCCAATGTTATTTTAAAAACAAAAGAAAATGCTCAAATTCATGCAATAAGGGATGAAAAAGGCAAAATCACTACAGACTCTGTAGAAATACAGAAGATCATCAACACCTGTTTTGAAAACCTCTACTCTCAAAGGTTTGATAACATAGAATAAATAGACAGACTCCTAGAAACATATGAAGTATCAAAGCTAGGTCAAGAAGATATAAAACTGCTGAATAACCCAATTTCTATTAATGAAATTAAAAATGTAAGTCCTTATCTACAAAGAAGAACCCAGGCCCAGATGGATGCACTGTGGAATTCTAAAGAAATACAAAGACATAATGCCGACACTCCTCAAACTCTTCAGTGAAATCGAAATGGAAGCAATCCTTCCTAAGTGATTCCTGGAAGCAAACGTTATTCTAGTACCAAAACTGGAGAAAGACCCAACTAAAAAAGCCAATCTCTCTAATGAACACAGATGGAAAAATCCTCAATAAAATATTGGCAGATAGAATGCAGCAAATCATCAAGAATACACCATGACTAAGTGGGATTCATCCCTGGCATGCAAGGATGGTTCAACATACGTAAATCAATAATGTAATCCACAATATCAATAAAGTCAAAAGTAAGCGTCACATGATTATTTCTACAGATGTCGAAAAAGCTTTTGATAAGGTCCAACACTCATTCATTACAAGAAACTTACAGAAAATTGGAATAGATAGTCTTTACCTCAATATGATAAAGGCCATCTATGACAAACCAACAGCAAGTATCATGCTAAATGGCCAAAAACTGAAGGCCTTTACCTGGAAATCAGGCACAAGACAATGATGTCCCTTATCACTGCTCCTATTTAATATAGTACCGGAAGTACTAGCCAGAGCAATTATACAAGAGAGAGAAATAAAAGGAGTAGGGATAGGAAAACAGGAAGTTAAATTATCATTATCTGCAGAT
The DNA here is from genome assembly GCF_034190915.1 of Cavia porcellus. NCBI lineage: Eukaryota > Metazoa > Chordata > Mammalia > Rodentia > Caviidae > Cavia > Cavia porcellus. The sequence continues at coordinate 28,137,124 of NW_026947486.1, read as the reverse complement.
GACATGATACTCTATATAGAAAACCCGCAAAACTCCATTGAAAGGCTCCTAAATATAATAAATAAATAAATTCAGTAATGTAGCTGGATACAAAATCAATACACAAAAATCAACAGCGTTTCTATACACTAACAACAAAATCACAGAGAGAGAAATAAGAAAAGCAACACTCTTCACACTAGCAAACAAAACAATGATATATTTAGAAATTATTCTCACAAAAGAAGTGGAAGATCTATATAGGAAAAATTGTAATACACTGAAAAAATAAATTGAAGATGATCTCAGAAAATAGAAAGACATCCCTTGCTCATGGATAGGAAGAATAAATACTGTGAAAATGGCCAGTCTCCCAAAATTGATATACAAGTTCGATGCAATCCCAATAAAAATAACATCAATATAACTCAAAGATCTAGAGAAATCAATCCTAAAGTTCATCTGAAGTGATAAGAGATCTAGTATGGCAAATACAGTTTAAGCACTGAAGGCAAGGCAGGAGGCATCACAATCCCTGACTTCAAGTTATACTACAAAGCAGCTGTAGTAAAATCAACATGATACTGGGATCAAAACAGAGCTGAAGATCAATGGAATAGATTACAAGATACAACCGTAACTACCAACACGCTCAACCACCTTATCTTTGATAAAGGGGCCAAATATGTTCATTGGAAGAAGGACAGTCCCTTTAATAAATGGTGTTGGAATAACTGGCTCTCCAAAACTAAAACTAGGTCGAAAACTAAAACTAGACCCATGCCTCTCTCCATGTACTAAATTAAAATCTAAGTGAATCAAAATCTGAATATTAAAACAGAAACACTAAATCTATTGGAAGACAAATTGGGTAAAAACCTTGAAGACATAGGGGTAGGTAGAGAATTCATGAACAGGACTCAAAACCGCATGGGAAATACTTCCTAGAATCAATAACTGGGATCAGGGGCTGGGAATTTAGCTCAGGGGCATAAGTGCCTGCCTTGCAAGTAGGCAGTCGTGAGTTCAATCCCCGGTACCGATAAAAAGGAAACAGACCAAAAAAAAAAAAAAAAAAAAAAAAAAAAAAAAAAAAAAAAAAAATTAACTGGGATCAGGTCTTATTAAAAAGTTTTTGCATGTCAAAAGAAGTCTTCAGCATAGTGAAAAGAAAACCCACAAAATGGGAAAAAATCTTATTGAATGTACCTTAGACAAAGGACTTCTGTCTAAAACATATAAAGAATTAAAAAAATCAGACCCCCAAAATTCAAATATCCAATACACAAATGGGCATCTGAAATGAATACACAATTCTCAGATGAAGAAATACAAATGGCAAATAAATACATGAAAAAAATGTTCATTATCATGATGCACTGTTGGTGGGAGTTTAGACTGCTGCAACCATTGTGGAAGTCAACCTGGAGTTGTCTCAAAAAGCAGGAATTGGAAGTCCAATTTGTTCCAGCTATTCCACTTCTAGGCATATTCCCAGAAGAACTGAAAGCATCATACCACAGTGATATATTTACCCCTTGTTTATAGCAGCACAATTTGTAATAGCCAGGTTTTGGAAACAACCTAAGTTAACATCAACTGAGGAATGAATAAAAAAGTTATGGTATTTTTATACAATGGAGTACTACTCAGCTACAAAGAAGGATCACATTGAGATATTTATAAATAAATGGACGCAGCTTGGGATCATACTCATAAGTGAAATAAATCAAACTCACATGTATGACTACCTAATAGTTTCCCTAGTGTAAGAAATGATACAAATGCATTAAAAGTATGTGGTTATCATGATTCCCCATTATATGATTTGAAGCCTTATAATGTTTTCATTCATTAATTGGAATGGTTTTATTCTGGGTTGTTTGATTTTATTATCTGTGAGGGTATGAACAGCTATTTTGAAGAAAACCAGACATCATAATATCTAGTGCTGATTTAATATCATCTTGTTTTGAAGTCCCATCAAGCTTTTTTTCTTCTGTCTCCATGAGTCTTAACATGTTATATCTTATTGGATTTTATTATATGTGATAGTACAAACAAAAACTTTCATGGACAAGGAGATAGTATAGAAACCATTGTTCGTTTTCTGTTAGTTGGTTCTAAATACCCTATAATACTGTCATTCTCTTCAATGGTTTTACATTATCTTGATATGTTTGATGCTATAGTATACGAAGTTATACTCAAATATTTCAAGGAAAGAGACACTATGGTAACTACTGTTATGTCGGGATATCTTGTGGTGAAACATGTTGCTTTAGTTTTTTCTATTCTGACCTGTGCTGTTGTGTTGTTATGTACTCTTTTATCTCAATCTACTTTTTTGTTATTTATTTTTTATTTTTTAATTAAGGGAAAAATAAATTAAAAAGTAGCTGGAAATATTATCATAAGTATTTTGATTTCCTGTTATCTTGATATGAAGCTCTGAATTGCTCTTACCATCTTGTTTTGATTGATTTGTCTCTATTCTGTTCTGTTTTATAGTATCAAGTTTGAGGGCATAGGCAACTACTTTGAAGACAATAAGATTCACTATGACACCTATTCTGGTTTGACTATTATCTTCTTTTGAAGTCCTAAAATGTCTCCAATGTTTCGGTTTTATTGCTTTTGTTCTGTACTGCTTTGTTCAATTTTATTATAACTGATGATATAGGCAAATTCTTTTTAAGATACCAAGAGGCATTAGGGTAACCATTGTTGATCACCTTGTATTCTGTTTTTACATCATGTACTATGTCCATCCTTTTGATTTGACTGACTCTGTTTTGTTATGTCACATTTGGTTTTATTCTCTTCAAAAAAAAGTGATAAGAGCTATAAGAGTAATAAAACCCAAAATGTGTAATTGTTATTGTAAAAAAGAGAGGAAAAATAGGATATAACTGCATGTTTATTTAAGTGTGTAAGATAGATAACCATATCACTGAGTTTTTGTTGTATAATTTAATAGAAATGTTTGTAGTCTTACTGTTTGAATGTTCACTTTGTATGCTTTAATTTTTTAACTTGAACAACTATTTCTAAGATGACAATATGTAATCTATTAACTAGTGATTTCTTACTGTCTATTTTTTGAAATTCTGTATTACTTGTACGCTTTTTTGTTTTTTCTTTTTAAATAAAATTTTAAAAAATGAGATAATCTAAGGAATACAAATGTATCCAACCAATTCACAAACAATATGTTAAGTACTTTATATGTTTCATATATATATTTTTCTCATTTTAATCACTATATACATCTTCAGGATAAGGAAATTCAGGCTAGAAGAAAATTAGTAGTTTGGTCAAATTTACCCAGCTATTAATGAGAGTCAGGAGTCAAATGAGTTTGAGGTATGTGAGCATAAAAATGTTCATTATCTTTCCAGATTAGCTCTACATCTAATGTTGCTGAAGTTTAGGCCCACTAAAAACATCTTAGAATTAAAGAACAAATGTAATGCAAAGATGACTCTGTGGAATTTTTCATACACCATACTTAATATATATGAATTTCATTATGTAGTCTTTGAGGAATCTCTGACTATGTGTATGAAAAGAAAGGCGGAATAAATTTTTCATTTGAGAAAAATATTTTGAGTTTTACTATGGATGGGTAGAATATGTCTGATAAATGAGGATTGCAACTGTATTTACCGCATTCATTTGTTAAAAATAATTAAGTCCTCATCAAAATAAAAATAAGTAACCACATTAAAAGAGATCAGAAGAAGACTGGTATATAGTGTCTCATGAATGTTAGCTATTTTATAATTCAGATTATTGTGACTATCAATATCAATATGACAATAAATTTAAATATTATGCAAAAGTTATAATATATAAGTGCAAAAAGAACTGAGATTTTCAAGATTAATAGTGGAATATGAGGAGCAGACTAATTTTATTTGGGAATTGAATTGATTCTTGAAGTACAGATAGATGACATTAAGGTGAAATAACGTTTTCCTGAAAGAAAGAAAAAAGTCATGGGTAAAGAAAAAAAAACATATTACAGGCAAGAAACAATGACTTTAACCTTTATTTCTATGTGTATAAAATTATTAGCATGTAAAATCAAAAGGGAATTATAGTGTAGTAGTTAATAACATGAACACAAGAGTTCTACTTCTCAAATTTGGGCATAACAGTGGCTGCTTATTCGTGCATGTTGGGTAGGATTTTTAAATTAATTACTTTTAAATTGGATATAATTGCTAAGAACAGTGTGCATAGTGACTCCTATATTGTGTTAGGTATTTTTATCATTAAAGAAAGAATGAGACTAGTTTAGAGGTAGCATTCAGTTCTAAGGTAAGGGGTTTGCCTTGAAAATGTAGGCAAGAGAATTTGTGTACTAGAAAGTGGCAATAATAATTACAGACAAGAAGTAATTCATAGATTAATGAGAAATGCAGATAAGCAAGATGACAAAGTCTCTATGATGACTCAGTATTTTTTAAACATCAGGTGACTGAAAAAAATTTGGTACTTGTCCTGATAGGGATGTATTTCTGGAAGGAAATGTGACTATTTATAATTTACATTTTAAAAAATTATTTGCAAATGTACACTTTCTGAGAAATAGGCTCCACCATTGGGATCAAAAGGAGACTCAGCAAGAAGACAAAATGCACCTTCCCGTGAACCAGCTGGTGTGCACAATGGGAAACTAGAAGAGAATCCCCTCTGCCCTTAAGCATCTGGTTGACTTGGAGGACTAAGGGTGAGATGATAGCAATTGAGTTGAACGGAATAGCTTCATACTTGTTTTCTTTGATTTACCTTGCAGGCGTAGGCTGATGGTATGGGCATCTATTTGGAGGATGACAGTGTACATTGTGACAAGTGTGGCGGATTCCTTTCTGTCTTGTTTTTGAAATCCAATATTTTGTTCTGTTTTATTTCTATATCTGGTAACCTGAGCAATTATTTTGAAGATAACAATATGCAGTATAACAATGTTAAATTCTAATCATCTTGCTTTGAAAACCTATATATTGTTATTTTCTGTTGTTGTTGCTGTCATTTTGCTTTTATTGTAGATTTTAAGGTTTGTTTACATCTTGATATTTGTTTTTTATCTTTAATACATAAAAGTAAGCTAGGCATGGTGTTGCACACCTGTAACCCCAGCATTCGGGAGGGTAAGGCAGGAAGATCATTGTGAGTTTAAGACCAGTGTGGGCTATAAAATAAACTCACAGCCAGCCTGAACTGTGTACTGAGACCCTATCTCAAAAAAATCAAAAATAAAATGAGTACAATAAACATTGTGAATTAGGAAGAAACTGTTCAAAAGACAAGACAAACTATTACAGGGAAAGGAAGAATGGGTAAAAGGAAAATTTATATGTATATATAAGATAGTTAAAATAGTTATACATCTAGCTTCTGTTTCTCACTTGAGAAGAATGTTTTATACTAATATTGTTTAGACAAGGTATAATGCCTATGTCCTGTATTTTGAATAACTAACACAAGACATCAATACAACAATGTATCAAGTATTGTAACTGTCTTATTACCCTATTTTGAAACTCATTTTCACTGTTAATTTTTCTCTTTAAAATAAAATGTACAAAAACGTTTACATTTTACATATATATATATATATATATATATATATATATATATATATCTCACAAAATAAAGGGATCTGAACACATAAGACTAAGGGGGACAAAAAATGAAGAATAAAATGTACAACATAATAACACATATACATATATAAAACCTTAAAATTTATTTTGGAGGAATGCATACAAAGAAAACATACATGCTAATCCTTTTAAAACTAATTTTTATTAGTACATGTTTGCAGTACAAGATGTTTATATTCATCTTATGGAATAGGTACTTTTCATTAGCATATCCTAATTCTTTTAATTCTACTTTCCTTTTCTCTCCTTCTTTCCATCTCTAGATCCCCTTCCCATTTTTAAAGGGTACAGCTCCTTGTTTCTTACTACCTATTTTTTATTTTTAATGATTTATACTTTGGATTTTTCATTTAAGGCTCTTTATACAATATTTAAACTTGTCATTTATTTTACTGATATTTCACTTAGCATTATGGTTTCAAGGTGCATCCATTTTCTGACAAGTGAATCAAATTTATCCTTTCTTATAACACCCTAGTACTCCATTATATATAAATACCACTTTTTCTTTCTCCAATTATCTGTTGATGGATATGTAGGCCTCTTCCAAGGCCTCTTCCATCTATTTATCATTTAGATAGTATGAGTTGTACTGTTATAAACAAGGGTCTGTATTAATATCTGTGGTGTGATGTCTTTAACTTTTTTGGAAGTTACCTAGAAGAGGAATAGTTGGTTCAAATGAAATGTCTAGTTTTAGCTTTTCAGAAATCTCTGTACTGATTTCTTTAATGGTAGAACAAGTTTATATTTGCATCAATAATGCAATATATAGAACTCTTCATTTTCCCCCTGCAGCCTTACCAATATTTATTATTGTTTGATTTTCTTTAATGATAGCTATTCTTTCTGGAATAAAATGGAATCTCATAATTATAATTTGCATTTCTCTGATGACCAGAGGTGGTGTTAACTTTTTCATATAATTAATATCCATTTGACAAAATACATACTAATCCTGTCACACTAGTTACCTATGTCAGGGGAAAAGGATGAGGATGGACTGAATGTGAACATAAGTAGAACTAAACAGATATCACAGAGAGAGAGGACCCAGTTTGAATTGTAATAACCTTTCATAAAATGAGGACCATCTGACACATACAAATTTAGCAGATTAAAAACTGCTAAATCAAATCATACATTATTTTTCTATAATATATTCTCAAACTACATTTAGTTTGTTGGTAGAAGGTTAGGTTTCTTAATATGTACAGCATATGTGAGTAGATAACTATTGCTCATATAGAACCTTCACACAGTGAACTCTTTTTAAAACCAAACTATTTTGATTTTTCAGGTCATATGGCCATATCAGAAAAAGCAAGTTATTGTAAAATAATTGAAGATTTTAGCCATTTCTCTCAGATTACTGAGTTTTGTATAAGTGGTCAGTTTTACAACATTTATTATTGTACTTTGATTAGCATTCATGGCTCCTGGCTGTGGGAAATGTTCAGTGAAAATAATCCTTACTAGATATGTAATTCAGAGCAAAAATGGACAATTTTTCATAGGATAAAATGATTTTTAATTTTACTATGTACAAGACTACAGGAGAGTCCAGTAAGTAGTGCTTTCTTCCTGAGCATTTTCGAGAATATTGTCAACTCCATAGAGAAGCAAAATATTTAAAGTTGTCAGAGCTGGACATATTGTTGTCTCCTAAAGTGAACAAGTTCAACTCAGTTGGCAAACTTCTATGCCAAAGTGATCTAAAAGATCCATCTCACAGCAATGATTCCATATTAAATTTCTCTTCAAGTAATACTACTCACATTACTAGTTTTTATAAACTCTTATATCTTACAGTAGGCACTGGTACCAATTTCAAGAAGGTATACTTCATCATTGCTATTGAAGATGCTATATTCTGGGTCAGAACAGTCAAACAGATGCCAGATTCTGAAGTTTGGTCTGAATCATGATATATACTAAGATTTCATTGACCAAAGAAGTGTTTTGAGGTACTATGAATGACATCAGAGAGCTTCACTTCTCTACTTAGCAATTCATTTCTCTGCACTGTAGTTCAATTGATTGGTACAGACTTTTGACCAACTAGTTGATTCTGGCTTCCACATTGAAGTATGAAGTTCCACTGGCAGATCTTCACCACCACATATGACCAGACAGATGACAAAATTTCAACTTAATTCAACAAATATATTTTCTAACTTTGGTGACACTCAAAAAATACAAGCCAAAACTGAAATTATTCCTCCTCTTTTTGTTCCCATGCCAACTATCTTCTTTAGAAAGAAACCCATTATTTTTTTTTTATTTAAGAGGAAAAAGAGAAAAACACAAAACAAAACAAAGCGGTGTAAGGGTACACGTAATACAGAACTACAAAAAAAAAAAAAAACGTAACAGTAAGAAACCACCTGTTAGTAGATTACATATTATCATCTTGAAAATAGTTGCTCAAATCACAGTATCAAAGAAACCCATTATTTTTAGACCTTAAATCATGTGTTTAAACTTGGACAGTTCCATTTCTTTACAATAACCTGCTGAAAATTTTTTGACATTGTCTTCTTTTCATATCATATCATTTCATCTAGCTCCCAAATTGTCTTCAACTTTGTAATTGGAGGAAATTTGAAAAAAAATTCATTGTGAAAGCATAAGTATATGGATATCATGATAAATTATAGATATGTATTTATTGGGTGAATATGGTTCGATAAAGTCACAGGGTTCAATTGATTCAGTGATACTAAATTATTGTTTCTAGAGTGTTTCTCATTATGTGTTGGATTTCATGCTTTGTTATTTGTATTCATGTAAGTAAAGCCCTTCATGCTCATTCTAAACTAAAGAATTTGATAGTAAATATGAATGTTTTTTTGAACTGCAACCACACACAAAAGACTGATAGTGTTACTAGGCAGAGTGAAGAAAGTTGACAAGGCTTACAAGAAGCTAATAAAATATAAATCTATTCTAAAATTATCAATTATTTTTTATATAGGGTGAGTAAAAAGGGAGCAATTTTGTATGTATTCCAATAAATAAAATTATTAGCATTTAAATTGGTTTTACTTGAAAAAAACAGTGAAGAACATTATCATAGCTATTACATAGGCATACAATAAAGTCAGGCTTCCCAAATTCAAACTCAATTCAAAAATGGGCATCTGAGATGAAAAAATACAAATGGCAAATAAATATATGAAAAAAAGTTCTACCTCATTGGTCATTGAGAGACTTAAATTAAAACAACTCTGAAATTCCATCTCACTCCTGAAAGAATGATTTTCATTAAAAAATCAGAGAATAAAAAATTAGGGAGGGGATGTGAGGAAAAAGAACCCTTCTCCACTGTTGGTGAGTGTGCATCCTAGCGCCATCACTGTGAAAATAATTATGAAGTTTTATCATTCAATCCAACTATTCTGCTTCTCAGACTCTCCCTTAGAAGAATTAAAAGCATCATACAAAAGAGATATGCATGCATCCTTTTTTTATAGCAACACAAATCGTGGAAACAAACCAAACACCCTTCAATCAAGGAATAGATAAAAAAGATGTGCTATTTTTATATGATGGAAAACTACTCAGCCATAAAGAAGGATAAACTTGAGACCTTCATAGATAAGAAATGCAATTTGGGGCTGTACTCATAAGTGAAATAAAACGGAGTCATATGTTTAAGCATAGTGTTGTCTGCATTATGTGAGACTTTGAAACAGTAAATAAGCTCTAGATTGTACAATAGATAACGTAAAATTGGCAGTAGTTGTTTAAAAGGAAAAGGGAACTGGGAAGATGGGAAATGAGGAAAGGAAAAAGATAAAATGCAAGGTAGCTATCTATTAATGTCTCAGTTGGTTAAAAAGAAAGTTTCACGCTAATATTGATCCGTTTTTAAGCCCATGTCTTGTATTCTGCATAACTACTTTGAAGGTGACAATATGCAATGTATTAACTATTGTTCTTCTCATATTATTTTGCTGTGAAATTCTGTTTTACCTTTTTTCAATTCAAATAAAACTATATGTTTGGGGTTATGCCTATTTCTGCTGTTGTATCCCATTATTTTATGTGTACATTATTGCACCAATATCCTAATGCCCTTACAATGATTCTACACTGTTTTTTTATATGTTGTGATATTTGAAGGATTGTTCTTTATGCTCAAGATTGCTTTGATTATTTAAGTTAATTGCATTTTCATGTGAGTTTTAGAATTTTTCGTAGTATTATGAAGAATATTATTGATAGAGAAGCATTGAATCTGTACTTTTCAGTTGTCTCAGAGGTGTAACAATATTAATCTTCTCATCCATAAATCTCAGAGGATTTTATGTCTTCCAGTGTGTTTTTCAGGTTGTATCCTCTGTGTTTTATAGCTTTCACTATTTTTTCACCTCCTTTGTTGGGTTTAGCTATAAATATTTTATGTCTTGACATTATAGTAAATGTAATTGTTTCAATGTTTTCCTTGTGGATTCATTATTTGTTATTTTAAAATCTATTGATTTTTCTATGTTGATTTTGGATCCTGTTGTTTTAATAGCTTATCAGATTTAAGATTCCTCTGGTGCTGTATTTTACAACTTCTACATAAACTGTTATATCATCTGTGAAAACAGAATAATTTGAACTTCTTTCCTCTTCATATGTCTTTTAATTATTTCTCTTGCCTTATTGAACAGGAATGGTGAGAGTGGACATCCTTGTCTCTTTCCATTTTAATGAGAATGCTTTTATTTTTCTCTATTTAATACACTGGCTATGGGCATGTTGTATATAGATTTTAACATGTTGTGTTAACATTGTCATATGTTCAGGTTTTTCACAAAGGAAAGTTGAATTTTACTGAAGAATTTTTTGGTATTTATTGAAATGATATTGTGGTTTTTAATCTTAATTCCATTTAGCTGGTATGTTACATTTTAAAATTTGTGTATACATCCTAGGAATGAGACAATTGTGTATGGACTTTTCATAGTGTAGTTCTCAATTTGCATGAATTTTACTGAGAATATCTCCATGTATGTTCATCAAGGATATTGATCTACAAATTTCTTACAGTATTCTGTCCTTAGCAGATTTTGGTGTCAATGTAATACTGGCTTTCTAATGTGAGATTAAAAGAGACCGTTACATTTCTAAGAAAAAGTTGATGAACACTGATATTTTTCCTTCTTTGAAAGTCTGATAGGAAGGATACAATATGGCTGAATAGAGGAGGAGTCATGTATGTGAGACACTTGAAGATCAACAAAAGACAGGTAATTGAAATAAGGGTGAGATACCAACCCTGATTCAAAACAAAAGAGATTTGTAGATTTAAAAAACATATATGAATAGGACTTAAAAAGAGAAGCAGTCTTAAAGGGCTAACCCATAGGGCTTCCACATGCACACACCTTATGGAAAGTATTTCCTTTCCACATGGGAACAACTATTTTGAGAACTCCTCAAATAGCTGGTAGAATCCAAGGGTAATATCAGAATCCAGACTTACAGGATAGACCTGGAGGGTATACGAGTCCCTTTCTCATAGCATATCCTTTCCAAATATTGAGGAGGCTGAAGCTCATCAATAGTTTTATGTATACACACAAGTGGAGGATAAGTGATCAGTGTCGGGAGAGATTCCTTCCTCACAGTTCAATCTCTGACTGTGGATAAAAAAGGAATCAGAACACCAAGCATCTCTGAGTCACCCTGGGAGCTTGAAGTATATTTCATACAAATTGGAAAATTCTTCAATATTTAGAGCCATCACTAGTCCAGTTGAGTCCACACACAGTATCATGGGATCTCTTGAGACTAAACACAATTCTCATATAATGGGGAATCATGATTACCACATACTTTTATGTATTTGTATCATTTCCTACACTAGGGAAACTATTCGGTATTCATATATGTGTGTTTGATTTATTTCACTTATGAGTATGCTCTCAGGCTGTGCCAAATTATTTATTCATATCTCAATGTGATCCTTCTTTATAGCTGAGTAGTACTCAATTATATAAAAATACCACTACTTTTTTAATCCATTCCACCATTGATGGACACTTAGGTTGTTTCCAAGATCTGCCTATTACAAATTGTGCTGCTATAAACATGGGTGCACATATATCACTGTGGTATAATGCTTTCAGTTCTTCTGGGAATATGCCTAGAAGTGGAATGCTGGAATAAATGGGAGTTCCAATCCCAGCTTTTTGAGAAATCTCCAGACTGACTTCCACAGTGGTTGCACCAGTCTACACTGCCAACAATAGTGCAGGGAGTTCCTTTTACCCCACAGCCTCTCCAGCATTTGTTGTTGATGGTTTTCTTGATCCTGGCCATTCTTTCAGGAGTGAGATGGAGTCTCAGTGTGGTTTTAATTTGCATTTCTCTAATGAGTAATGATGATGAACATTTTTTCATGACTTATTTGCCATTTGTATTTCTTTATCTGTTAAGTGTGTACTCATTTCAGATGCCCATTTTTGCATTGGGTATTTGAATTTTAGGGGTCTGATTTCTTAAATTCTTTACATGTTTTACACAGAAGAATTTTGTCTGAAGGACAGTTCACTAAGAGTTTTTTCCCAGTTTGTGGGTTTTCTTTACACTATGCTGAATGTAATAGCTCAGACCCTGGAATAAAATCCAAGGAACCAAGTAATTAAGAAATTTGGAGCAAAGGTTTTATTTTAGGCCAGGCTTGGCAATGCAGCCTCTGGGAGCCAATATGGAGGCTGCACGCCTGACAGCTAAAAGGCAGGGTTTTTATCTTGTAAAACCGCAAACAGCTGCTGGTCTCACAATGCAGGGAAGGGGGTGGGTTTGTGGCTCACTACGGAACAGGACCATGGCGATTAAATTTCTTGGGAAGAGCAAGGTTCAGGTAAGGGTTGGGCTAACAAGCAAGTTTAGATTAGGCAAACTTCCTCTGGGGGAAGGCACATCCAGCAAACAAGCAAGTTACCCTACAAACAAGCAAGTTTTCCTGCAAACAAAGCAAGTTTAGATTAGGAAGACATCCTGTAGTTTCCTTGTAGTTAAACGTTTCTTAAGGAATAGCACATTTTATCATTGATGGGCAGAAGGGGGCTGGGGGGATTACAAGAGACTGAAATTTAAGGTTTTTTTTTTTTTTAAGAGGAAAAAGAGAAAAACACAAAACAAACCAAAGCGGCGTAAGGGTACACGCAATACAGAACTACAAAACAAAACAAAACAAAAAAACATAACAGTAAGAAATTACCTGCTAGTAGATTACACACTATCTTCTTGAAAATAGTTCCTCAAATCACAGTATCAAAGAACACAAGGTGGACATTCAAACAGGGAGACTGCAAACAGCTGCGTTCAATGTTCCAAAAACATTGATAAAGTCAGCTATTTAACACCCCCAAACACACTTGCTGTTATATCCGTTAGAGCTCTTTTTCTTTTTTTTTTTCCCTCTCTTTTTTACAACAAAATTTACACATCTTGGATTTCATTACTCCTTAGGGCTTATTACTTTCTTTGGGGGGGGGGAGAAGAATACAGTCAAATATGGCAAAACAAAGCTGTCAGTCAATACCAAGGATAGACATAGCACATGGTGTAGAACAGAGTACAAGTTTATCAACAATGGTTATCAACGTTGTCCCTTGTTTCCATAAAAAGAATTGTCTATCTTATTAGATATTATAAAGTTGGACAAAACAGTAGAGAACAAGACCAATAAAACTTAGGCATTGTAAACATTACAGGACTTCCAAAGAAGACAATAGTCAAACCAGAATGGGTATCTTAGTGAATCTTATTGTCTTCAAAGTAGTTGCCTATGTCTTCAAACTTGATACTACCATATAGAATGGAACAGAGTCTAATCAGTCAAAACAAGATCGTGGGAGTACTACAGGACTTCAAAACAAGTTAATAGGAAATCGAAAAGAGTTACTATTTATATATCCTAATTTTTTTGAATTTTTTCTTTAATTAAGACAAACATAAGAAATGACTAAATATAATTTTTTTTTGAAACAATAAGGGGGAGATTGAGATAAAACAGGACATAACAATATAACAATAGAGGTCACAGCATGACTATTTCAACAACCTAGTACTTCACCACCTTATAACCTGACTTAATAGTAGTTACCATAGTGTCTTTTTCCTTGAAATATTTGGATAAAACTTCATATACTCTAGCTTCAAATATTTTCATATCAAGAAGCCCAGAATAAAGCATTTCTAATTAATGAGTGAAAACTTTATAAGGCTTCAAGGCCACCTAATGGGGAATCATGATTACCACATATTTTTATATATTTGAATCATTATTTACATTAGGGAAACTATTCGGTATTCACACATGTGAGATTGATTTATTTCACTTATGAGTATGGTATCAAGCTGCGCCCATTTATTGATAAATATCTCAATGTGATCCTTCTTTATAGCTGAATAATACTCCATTGTATAGAAATACCACAACTTTTTTATCCATTCCTCAGTTGATGGGCACTTGGGTTGTTTCCAAGATCTGGCGATTACAAATTGTGCTGCTATAAACATAGGTGCACATATATCACTGTGGTGTGATGCTTTCAGTTCTTCTGGGAATATGCCTAGAAGTGGAATAGGTGGAATAAATGGGATTTCCAGTCCCAACTTTTTGAGAAATCTCCAGACAGATCTCCACAAAGGCTGTACCAGTCTACACTCCCACCAGCAGTGCAGGAGAGTTCCTTTTTTCCCACAGCCTCTCCAGCATTTGTTGTCGGTTTTCTTGATCCTGGCCATTCTTTCAGGAGTGAGATGGTATCTCAGTGTGGTTTTAATTTGCATTTCTCTAATGACCAATGATGATGAGCATTTTTTCATGTAATTATTTGCCATTTGCATTTCTTCATCTGAGAATTGCATATTCATCTCAGATGCCCATTTTTGGATTGGATCTTTGAATTTCGGAGGTCTGAGTTTCTTTAATTCTTTATATGTTTTAGACAAGAGGCCCTTGTCTGAGAGAGAGTTCACTAAAATCTTTTCCCAGTTTGTGGGTTTACTTTTCACTATGCTGGAGATTTCTTTTGACATGCAGAAACTTTTTAATAAGAAGTGGTCCCAGTTATTGATTCTGGGAAGTATTTCCCGTGCGGTTTGAGTCCTGTTCATGAATTCTCTACCTACTCCTATGTCTCCAAGGTTTCTACCTATTTTGTCTTCCAATAGATTTAGTGTTTCTGTTTTAATATTCAGATCTTTGACCCATTTACATTTTAATTTAGTACATGGTGATAGACATGGGTCTAGCTTTAGTTTTCAGCAAATGGAGAGCCAGTTTTTCCAGCACCATTTATTAAAGAGACTGTCGTTCTTCCAGTGAACCTGCTTGGCTCCTTTATCAAAAATAAGGTGGTTGAGTGTGTTCGTAGTTGTGGTTGTATCTTCTAATCTATTCCACTGATCTTCAGCTCTGTTTTGATTCCAATACCATGTTGATTTTACTACTGTTGCTCTGTAGTATAACTTCAAGTCAGGCCTTGTGATGCCTCCTGCTTTGTCTTTGCTGCTTAGAATTGCCTTTGCGATTCTAGGTCTCTTCTGGTTCCAGATGAAATTTAGGAGTGATTTCTCTAGATCTATAAGGTATGTTGATGGTATTTCTATTGGGATTGCATTGAATCTGTATAACAGTTTTGGGAGAATGGCCATTTTCACAATGTTTGTTCTTCCTATCCATGAGCAAGGGATGTCCCTCCATTTTCTGAGATAATCTTCAATTTCCTTTTTCAGTGTATTATAATTTTCACTGTATAAGTCTTTCACTTCTTTCGTAAGAGTAATTCCTAAATATTTCATTTTTTTGCTTGCTAATGTGAATAGTCCATTTTCTCTTATTTCCCTCTCTGTAATTTTGTTGTTCGTGTATAGGAATGCTATTGATTTCTGAGTATTGATTTTGTATCTAGCCACATTACTGAATTTATTTATTGTATCTAAGAGTATTTCAATGGAGTTTAGGGGGTCTTCTATGTAGAGTATCATGTCTTCTGCAAACAATGATAATTTAACTTCTTCTTTTCCTATCTTTACCCCTTTTATTTCTCTTTCTTGCCTAATTGCTCTGGCTAGTACTTCCAGTACTATATTAAATAGGAGTGATGATAAAGGACATCCTTGTCTTGTACCCGATTTTAAAGTAAAGGCTTTCAATTTTTGGACATTTAGTATGATGCTGGCTGTTGGTTTGTCATAAATGGCCTTTATTATATTGAGGTGAAGACCATTTATTCCAATTTTCTGTAAAGTTCTTATCATGAATAAGTGTTGGACCTTATCGAAGGCTTTTTCTGCATCTATAGAGATGATCATGTGATTCTTATTTTTGGCTTTATTGATATGGTGGATTACATTTATTGATTTGCGTATGTTGAACCATCCTTCCATTCCTGGGATGAATCCCACTTGGTCATGGTGTATAATCTTCTTGATGATTTGCTGGATCCTATTTGCCAATATTTTATTGAGGATTTTTGCATCTGTGTTCATTAGGGAGATCGGTCTATAGTTCTCTTTTATAGTTGGGTCTTTCTCAGGTTTTGGTACTAGAGTAATATTTGCTTCCAGGAATGACTTAGGAAGGATTGCTTCCCTTTCGATTTCATTGAATAGTTTGAGGAGTGTCGGCATTAGGTCTTCTTTATATTTCTTGTAGAATTCTGCAGTGAATCCATCTGGGCCTGGGCTCTTCTTGGTGGGTAAGGACCCAATTACATTCTCAATTTCATTAGCAGAGATTGGGTTATTCAACAGTTTTATATCCTCTTGATCTAGCTTTGGTAGTTCATATGCTTCTAAGAATCTGTCTATTTCTTCTGTGTTATCAAACTTTTGAGAGTAGAGGTTTTCAAAATAGGTGTTGATGATCCTCTGTATTTCTATTGGGTCTGTAGTGATTTCTCCTTTTTCATTTCTTATTGCATGAATTTGAGCTTTTTCTTTCCTTTTTTTAATAAGGTTGGCTAGGGGCTTATCGATTTTATTTATTCTTTCAAAGAACCAACTCTTTGATTCGTTGATTCTTTGGATTGTTTTCTTAGTCTCTATTGCATTGATTTCTGCTCTGATTTTTATAATTTCCTCTCTTCTTTTGGCTTTGGGCTTGACTTGCTCTTCTTTTTCTAGCTGTTTGAGGTGTAGCATCAAGTTATTTATTTGCATTCGTTCTGTTTTCCTGATGTGGGAACTCAGTGCAATAAATTTTCCTCTCAGAACGGCTTTCATTGCATCCCACAGATTCCGTTAAGTTGTATCTGCATTTTCATTTTCTTTTAGGTATTGTTTAATTTCTTCTTTAATTTCTTCTGTGACCCACTGATTACTCAAGAGTGTGTCATTTAGTTTCCATGTGTTTGCGGAATTTTTGCAGTATCCTTTGTCATTAATTTCTAATTTCAGAGCGCTATGATCCGATAATATGCAAGGGATGATTTCAACTCTTTTGCATTTGCTTAAATATGTTCTGTGAGCTAATATATGGTCTATTTTAGAAAATGATCCATGTACTGCTGAGAAGAATGTGTATTCTGATGTTGTTGGGTGGAACATTCTGTATATGTCTATCAAAACCATTTGTTCACAGGTGTGATTCAGTTCTGTTATTTCTTTGCTCATTTTCTGTCTGGTTGATCTGTCCCTTGGTGTCAGTGGTGTATTAAGGTCTCCTGTTACAATTGTGTTACTGATAATTTGAGTTTTCATTTCTGTTAATAATTGTTTTATATAACTGGGTGCTCTGGAGTTTGGTGCGTATATATTTAAGATAGTTATCTCTTCCTCTTGGAGTTTTCCCCTTACGAGTATGTAGTGACCTTCTTTGTCCTTTATGGTCATTGTTGGTTTAAAGTTCACGTTGTCTGCAAACAGAATGGCTACTCCTGCCTTTTTTTTGATTCCTGCTGCATGAAGAATTGTTTTCCATCCTTTGACTTTCAGTCTGTGAGTATCTTTCTGGGTTAGATGGGTTTCCTGTAAACAGCATATGGTTGGATTTTGTTTCTTGATCCATTCTGCTAGTCTGTTTCTTTTGATTGGTGCATTGAGACCATTTACATTAATGGTTATTACTGTTAAATGCTGGTTAATTGTAGGAATGTTATCTCTCTGCTGCATGTTATCTCTCTGTTGCATCTTTATCTTTCGGTTCTGTTTAATTATTTGCTTTGCTTAGTGGTTTTTTCCTTTGTGTATCTAAACTGTCTTTCAATATTTTTTGCAGGGTTGGTTTGGTGTTCATGAAGTTCTTCAGCTGTTCTTTGTCATGGAAGTATCGTATTGCACCATCTATTTTGAATGATAGTTTTGCAGGATATATCAGTCTTGGTTGGAAATCATTTTGCTTTAGGATCTGGAATACTTCACTCCATGCTCTTCTTGACTTTATCGTTTGTGCTGAGAAGTCTGCTGTGATTCTGATAGGTTTTCCTTTATAAGTGATTTGTCTTTTCTCTCTGACAGCTTTTAATAATCTATTCTTGTGTTGGATTTCTGGGATGGTGATTATTATATGTCTGGGTGTAGTTTTATTTTGGTTATGACTGTTTGGAGTTCTATATGCTTCACTGATCCTGATGTCAGTTTCTGATCTCATGCTTGGGAAATGTTCAGCTATTACTTCTCTAAATATCCTCCTGACATCCTTCATGTTGTCTCCCTCTCTTTCATTAATCCCTATCATCCTTATGTTATTCTTCTTTGCATCGTCTTGCAGTTGTTGAATTGTTGTTTCCTGGTTCCTTGTTATTTTCAAAAGATCTTTCCTTTCCTGTTCACTAGCTGCAATCCTGTCTTCAAGGTCTGAAATTCTATCTTCACTTTCATTAAGGCGGTTTTTACAACTTTCAGTGGAGTTTTTATTTCCTGTATATCTCTGTGCATCTGCATTATGTATTCTGTTTGTTTCTTATATTGCTCGTCTAGGGATTCTATCTTTTTGTTTAGTTCCTCCAATTTTTTTCTGTGTTTTCTTTAGATATATTTAGAATCTCTTTCATTTCTTTTATCATTTCTTCTTTTATCTGGGAGATTATTTCGAGTTTGAATTTCTTTAAAGCTTCCTGGAGTTGCTTGTCAATTTCAGTGGCTATTGTGTCCGATATATGAGGTGGATGGGATATATTTTCTTCTATATACATCGCTCCTAGGGTTTCTTGAGATGGGCTGGAGGTTTGAGGTTGTAATTTGGTCTTTCGTTTTGTCATTTTCCTATATTTCTGTGTTTCAAGTGTTATTTGAAAGCTTCCTCAGGATCTGTTGAATATCCCCTTCTATGTTTGGAGCTACTGAGACTCTGGCGCCGCGCTACCCCAAGCCATTAGGCCTACAGAACCAGTGGCCCTCCTCTGCCTGCTCAGAACTCCGCAGTTCCAGACAAGCTGGGCCTCAGGGACACTGTGCGCCCACCTGCCCCTTGGAAGCTCCACAGTTCTTCAATCGCAGCCGGGTTAGGGTACTCACCACAGGCCACAGTGGTTCAGGAACCTGTGGACCCTCCCTGGTTGCAGAGATATCCACAGTCCTCCAGACACATGGAGAGGCCGATGCAGGCACCCCAAATCTGCCCAGCTCCTCCTCTGCAGACCAATGGCCAGGCGCGGCAGCTAAACAGGCTGGGCTAGGCTGGTAGTGTGGGCCAGCCCACCTATCGGGAGCTCAGCAGGTCTCCAAATGAAGCCGGGAATGGGGAGGCTGATGTGGAAGCCTCAAACCCACCTCTCCCCTTCACTGCACCTGGAAGCCTGAGGGAACTCCAGCAGTCTGGGTGCAGATATCCAGAGTCCTCCAGACACGCAGAGAGGCCAGTGAGGGCACCCCAGATCTGCCCAGCTCCTCCTCTGCAGGCCTATGGCCAGGCACGGCAGCTAAACAGGCTGGGCTAGGCTGGTAGTGTGGGCCAGCCCACCTATGGGGAGCTCAGCAGGTCTCCAAGTGAAGCCGGGAATGGGGAGGCTGATGTGGAAGCCTCAAACCCACCTCTCTCCTTCACTGCACCTGGAAGCCTGAGGGAACTCCAGCAGTCTGGGCGCAGATATCCAGAGTCCTCCAGACACGCAGAGAGGCCAGTGAGGGCACCCCAGATCTGCCCAGCTCCTCCTCTGCAGACCTATGGCCAGGTGCGGCAGCTAAACAGGCTGGGCTAGGCTGGTAGTGTGGGCCAGCCCACCTATGGGGAGCTCAGCAGGTCTCCAAATGAAGCCGGGAATGGGGAGGCTGATGTGGAAGCCTCAAACCCACCTCTCTCCTTCACTGCACCTGGAAGCCTGAGGGAACTCCAGCAGTCTGGGCACAGATATCCAGAGTCCTCCAGACACGCAGAGAGGCCAGTGAGGGCACCCCAGATCTGCCCAGCTCCTCCTCTGCCGAAATTTAAGGTTTTTACGGGAAATGGAAACTTACTTAACCTAAAGGGGGGGGCACATACAGAACAAGAAAAAGGTGCATAGGTTAGAGCTAGGCTACAACACTGAAGATTTATTTTGACATGTAGAAACATTTTAATAAGACAGATCCCGGTTTTTGATTTTGGGAAGTATTTCCTGTGTGGTTTGAGTCCTGTTCATGACTTCTTTACCTACCCCTATGCCTTCAAGGTTTTTACCCAATTTGTCTTCCAATAGATTTAGTGCTTCTGCTTTAATATTCAGATCTTTGATCCATTTAGATTTTATTTCAGTACATGGTGATAGGCGTGGTTGTAGTGTTAGTTTTTGGCATATTGAAACCAGTTTTTCCAACACCATTTATTAAACAGACGGTCATTCTTCCAGTGAACCTGTTTGGCCCCTTTATCAACGATAAGGTGGTTGAGTGTGTTTATAGTTGTATTTGTCTCTTCTAAACTATTCCTTTGATCTTTGGTTTTGTTTTTATTCCAGTACCATGTTTACTTTACTACAGTTGCTTTGTAGTATAATTTCAAGTCAGGGATTGTGATGCCTCCTGCCTAGCCTTTGCTGCTCGGAACTGCCTTTGTTATTCTAGGTCTCTTCTTGCTCCAGATGAATTTTAGGAGTGATTTCTTGAGATCTATGAGGTATGTTGATGGTAGTATTATTGGGATTGCATTGAATCTGTAAAAAAGTTTTAGGAGAATGGACATTTTCACAATATTTATTCTTCTTATGCATGACCGAGGTATGTCTTTCCATTTTCTGAGATTGCCTTCAATTTCTTTTTTCAGTGCATTATAGCTTTCCCTGTATAAGTGTTTCACTTTTTTCATGAGAGTGATTCCTACATACTTCATTTTTTTGGCTGCTAGTGTGAAGGGTGTGCCTTCTCTTATTTCTCTGTCAGTTATTTTCTTGTTAGTGTATAGGAATGCTATTGGTTTTTGAGTATTGATTTTTGTATCCAGCTACATTACTGAATTTATTTATTAGATATGAGAGTCTTTCAGTGGAGTTTGGGGTCTTCTATGTAGAGTATCATGTCATCTGCAAACAATGATAATTTAACTTCTTACTTTCCTATTTTTACCCCTTTTATTTCTCTCTTGTCTAATTGCTTTTGCTAGTATTTCCAGTACTATATTAAATAGGAGTGGTGATAAGGAACATTTTTGTCTTGTGCTTGATTTTAAAGTAAAGGACTTCAATTTTTAGCCATTTAATATGATAGTGGCTGTTGGTTTGTCATAGATGGCCTTTATTATATTAAGGTAAAGACCATCTATTCCAATTTTGTGAAGTTCTTATCATAAATGAATGTTGGACCTTATCAAAAGCTTTTTCTGCATCTGTAGAAATGACCATGTGATTTTTACTTTTGGCTCTATTGGTATGGTGGATTACATTTATTGATTTACATATGTTGAACCATCCCTGAATGCCTGGGATGAATACCACCTGGTCATGGTGTATAATCTTCTTGACGATTTGCTGCATCTTACTTTCCAATATTTTATTGAGGATTTTTTCATCTGTGTTCATTAGGGAGATCGGCCTGTAGTTCTCTTTTTTAGTTGGCTCTTCTTCAGGTGTTTGTACTAGAGTAATATCTGCTTCCAGGAATGACTTAGGAAGGATTGTTTTCCTTTCAGTTTCATTGAAGAGTCTGAGGAGTGTAGGCATTAAGGCTTCTTTGTATTTCTTATAGAATTCTGCAGTGAATCCATCTGGGCCTGGGCTTTTCTTTGTAGGTAAGCACTTAATGACATTTTCTTTTTCACTAATAAGAGATTGGGTTACTCAACACTTTTGCATCTTCTTGATGCTTCATATGTTTCTAGGAATCTGTACATTTCTTCTGTGTTATCAAACCTTTGAGAGTAGAGGTTTTTGAAATAGGTGTTGATGATCTGTATTTCTATAGAATGTGTAGTGGTTTCATCTTTTTTATTTCTTATTGCATGAACTTGAGCGTTTTCTTCCCTTTTTAAAATAAGGTTAGCTAGGGGCTCTTCAATTTTTTTTTTATTTAAAGAAAAGGAAACAAAAAAATACATGGAGATAAAAAAGGGTAGAAATAATACAAAATTACAGACAAACAAACGGCAAGAAATTGCTGGTTGATAAGTTACACATTGTCATCTTAGAAATAGCTGTTCAGGTTATAGAATTAAAGTATTTAGAATGACATTCAAAAAGTGACCCTACAAACCATTCTGCTCTATGATCGAACATAAACTCAGTAATATGATTATCAGTCCTACACATTTGTTTTACATCTCAAAGAGGGTAAGATTAAACATATCAAAAGAGAACTGAACATTTAAAAAAAGAAACAATTTAAAGAAATACAGATTTCAAAGCAAGTCCACTGGAAATCTTCATTATCTAACTGTCTCTAGTTTCTTACAAATAGTTGTCCCTATCTTCACCCACTTTATATACTTATTGCATATTATAGAACTAATCAAATCATTACAGGATGATGAAGTCTTTTTAGGTCCTCAAATTCCAAATTAGGGAAGACAATAGTAACTACCATCGCATCTCTCATTCTCTCTGTGATGGGCTCTTCAATTTTATTTATTCTTTCAAAGAACCAACTCCTTGATTCACTGATTCTGTGGATTGTTTTCTTAGTCTCTATTGCATTGATTTCTGCTCTTATTTTTATAATTTCTTCTCTTCTTTTTGCTTTGGCCTTGACCTGCTCTTCTTTTTCTAGATGTTTGAGGTGTAGCATCAAGTTATTTATTTGTATTTGTTCTGTTTTCCTGATGTGGCTACTCAGTGCAATAAATTTTCCTCTGAGGATGGTTTTCATTGCATCCCACAGATTCTGGTAAGTTGTATTTGTATTTTCATTTGCTTGTAGGTATTGTTTAATCTTCTTTAATTTCCCCTGTGACCCATTGATTACTCAAGAGTGTGTTATTCAGTTTCCATGTGTTTGTGGGATTTTTTTTTTATTTAAAGAGAAAGATACGAAAAAACACAGAGAAAAAAGTATAGAAATAATACAGAATTACAGAAGAATAAATTGTAAGAAATCACCTGTTGATAAGTTACATATTGTCATCTTAGAAATCGTTGTTCAGGTTACAAAATTAAAGTGACATTCAAATAGTGACACTGCCAATAGTTCTGTTCAATGATCCAACAAAACTTAGTGATGTGACTATCAGTCCTACACACTTTTTTTGTCTTAAAGAAGGTAAGATTAAACATCAAAACAGAACAAAACAGGTCAAAAAGAAGCAATTTAAAGAAATATACCCCTGGTTCAGAGAGGTCTGATGGAGGACGTCTTGAAATTTTTTGTGGGATTTTTGCAGTGTCTCTTTTCATTAATTTCTAATTTCATGGCGTTATGATCCGATAACATACAAGGGATAATTTCAACTCTTTTGCATTTATTTAATTATGTTCTGTGAGCTAATATGTGGTCTATTTTAGAGAATGACCCATGTACTGCTGAGAAGAATGTGTATTCTGGTGTTGTTGGATGGAACACTCTGTACATGTCTATCAAGTCTGTTCACAGGTGTGATTCATTTTGGTTATTTCTTTGCTGATTTTCTGTCTGGTTGATCTGTCCCTTGGTGTCAATGGTGTGTTAAGGTCTCCTATTATAATTGTGTTACTGCTAATTTGGTTTTTCATTTCTGTTAATACTTGTTTTATATAACTTGGTGCTCTGGAATTTGGTGCATATATATTTAAGATAGTTATCTCTTCTTCTTGAAGTTTTCCTCTAACCAGTATGTAGTGACCTGCTTTATCTCTTCTGGTCATTATTATTTGAAGTCAACATTGTCTGAAAACAGAATAGTTACTCCCCAGAAACAGAAATAGTTTTTTTGTTGTTGTTGTTGTTGTTTCTGTTGCATGAAGTATTGTTTCCATCCTTTGACTTTCAGTCTGTGAGAATCCTTTTAGGTTACATGGGTTTTTAATAGACAGCATATGGTTGGATTTTGTTTCTTGATCCATTCTGCCAGTCTGTTTCTTTTATTTTTTTTAAATTTTATTTAAAAGGAAAAAGAGAAAAAACAAAACAAAACAAAGAAGTGTAAGGGTACAAATAATACAGAACTACAAAAAAAAGTAAGAAATCACCAGTTAATAGATTACACATTATCATCTTAGAGTTAGTTGCTCAAGTCACAGTATCAAAGCATACAAAGTGAACATTCAAACAGAGAGACTGCAAACAGTTGTGTTCAATGATCCAACCAAAAACATTAATATGGTCAGCTATTTAACACCCCTGAACACACTTGCAGTTGTATCCTTTAGAGCACTTTTTTTCTTTTAATTGGTGCTTTGAGACCATTTACATTAATGGTTAAAATTGTTATTTGTTGGCTTATTGTTGGCATGTTATCTTTCTTTGGTTGCATCTTTATCTTTCTGTTCTGTTTAATTGTCTGCTTTGCTTAGTGATTTTTTTCCTAAGTGTATCTAAACTGTCTTTCAGTATTTTTTGCAGGGTTGGCTTGGTGACCATGAAGTTCTTCAGCTGTTCTTTGTCATGGAAGTATCTAATTTCTCCATCCATTTTGAAGGACAGCTTTTCAGGGTACATCAGTCTAGATTTGGAAATCATTTTCCTTTAGGATCTGGAATACTTCACTCCATGTTCTTCTTGACTTTATTGTTTGTGCTGAGAAGTCTACTATGATTCTGATAGGTGTCCCTTTATAAGTGATCTGTCTTTTCTCTCTGACAGCTTTTAATATTCTATTCTTTACTTGAATTTCTGGGATAGTGATTATTATATATCTGAGTGTAGTTTTATTTTGGTCATGACTACTTGAAGTTATATGCTTATGCTTTACTGATCCTGATGTCGCTTTCCAATCTCATGTTTGGGAAATTTTTAGCTATTACTTCTCTAAATATCCTCTTGACATCCTTTATGTTGTTCCCTTCTTTTTCATTAATCCCTATCAATCTTATGTTGTTTTTCTTTGTGTCACCTTACAGTTGTTGAATTGTTATTTCTTGATTCCTTGTAATTTTTAGAAGATCTTTCCTTCCCTTGCTTGCTGGCTTAGATCTCCAGAGTCTGCCAAGCATGGCTAGGAGTGGGGAGGCAGTTGCAGGCCTGCTGGGGAATGTGACTTATAAGACTGAAGACTGTAGAACTTGGAGGAAAACATTCCTCCAGAAATATGTAGGATTTTTTTATTTTGCTTTTATTCTTTTTTCCCTTTGTTTAAACCTGTGTTTATTTTTCTTTTCTCCTATATTGGCATGATTTATTTTTAATATTATAATTATTATTTTGTTTACTTCTTTTCTACTTTTTACAAGTGTAATACCCATTTCCTTATCCCCCCCTTTCTAAATGTAACTATTTTGTTTATTTCTATAGGGCTTCCCTTTTTCGGTTTCTCTTTTCTATCTCTCTCTCTTTCTTTAAAATTTTATTTAAAAGGAAAAAGAGAAAAAAACAAAACAAAACAAAGCAGTGTAAGGGTACAAGTAATACAGAACTACAAAAAAAAAAAAAAACCAGTAAGAAATCACCATTTAATAGATTACATATTGTCATCTTAAAGATAGTTGCTCAAATCACAGTATCAAAGCATACAAAGTGGACACTCAAACAGTGAGACTGCAAACAGTTGTGTTCAATGATCCAACCAAAAACATTAATATGGTCAGCTGTTTAACACCCCTAAACACTCTTGCTGTTGTATCATTTAGAACTCTTTTTTTCCCTCTCTTTTTTACAACAAAATTTACACATTTTGGGTTTTATTACTCCTTAGTTCTTATTACTTTTGGGGGGGGGAGAGAATAAAGTCAAATATGGCAAAACAAAGCTATCAGTCAAACCAAGGATAGACATAGCACATGATGTAAAACAGAGTACAAAGTTATCAACAATACTTATCAACAATGTCTCTTGTTTCCTTAAAAAGAATTGTCTATCTTATTATATATTATAAAGTTGAACAAAACAGTAGAGAACAAGACCAATAAAACTTAAGCATTGTAAACATTACAGGACTTCCAAAGGAGACAATAGTCAAACCAGAATGGACATCTTAGTGAATCTTATTGCCTTCAAAGTAGTTGCCTATACCCTCAAACTTGATACTATCATACAGAACGGAACAGAGTCTAATCAGTCAAAACAAGATAGTGGGAGTATTACAGGACTTCAAAACAAGTTAATAGGAAATCAAAAAAGTTACTATTTTATACCCTGCTAATTTTTTTTAAATTTTTCCCCTTAATTAAAAAAACATAAAAAATAACTAAATAATGTTTTAATGAATAAGGCAGAGATTGAGATAAAACATGACATAACAATATAACAATACAGGTCAAAGCATGACTGTTTCAGCAACCTAGTGATTCACCATCAAATAACCCGACTTAATAGTAGTTACCATAGTGTCTGTCTTTTTCCTTGAAATATTTGAATAAAACTTCATATACTATAGCTTCATGTATTTCCATATCAAGAAGCCCATAATAAAGCCTTTCCAATTAATAAGTGAAAACTTTATAAGGCTTCAAGGCCACATAATGGGGAATCATGATTACCACATATTTTTATATATTTGAATCATTACTTACATTAGGAAAACTATTCGGTATTCATTTTTCAGTAGTTTTTCTTCTTCTCTTTCCTTCTAGTTTACTCTCCATTCTCTTTTTAATATTTTTAATTTTAAATATAGTAAAAATCCAACAAAACAAAACAGAACAAAACCAATCAAAATAAAACAGCAGAATTGGCACAAAACATCAAAGCAGGATGCAAGGAAAACAACAATAACTGCCATAGTATATCTTTCTATCTTCACTATAGTTGTCCATTCAATCGGGTTTAGCAAAATCAAATCAAAAGCAAAACAGAATATTTAATAAAGCAAAGCAATCAGAACAAAGCAAAACATGGAGAATAATTTTGGATTTCAAAGACAAGATAGAAGGAAATCTCACATATTTGCTGTATTACATGGTGTCATCCTCCCAAGAGATGCTCAGACCACTGGTCCCAGAACTCCAAAATCAACCAGACAGTACAAGGATTTAGTTGCTTTATGTACCTCAGTTGCTATCAACTTAGAATGTTCTCCAAACCTGCACGTTCCTTATGGGGCAGGGGAGGGTTTTCTTCTCAGCCTGCTCACTAGTAGGCTCATGAGAGGTGCTGACTTTTCTCTTCCCAGAACCCATGCAGCTTGCATGGCTTACCAGAATAGCTGGTTAGTTAGCTATTTGTTGGATCCTCCCAGTGCCAGCAAGGCTGATTCTCAAAAGGCAGTGTCTTTATTCTTTCTGGAAGTTGCGTGGCTTGTATGGCTCACCAGAAAGGCTGGATAGTTGGCTTCTTGCTGGATCCTCCCAGTCCCAGTCTTCATTTTCTTTAATTCAGCATTATGCTACTTGTTTTTCTTCTATTACTGTTTTCTAATATCACTAATTTTCCATTATTCCTTAATGAGATTTTTTTATCAATCACTCCAACTTCTGTTGATATTCCATTGTTCAATTTTTATTTATTTCTTTTTATTTTAAAGACAGTAAAGCAAAACATAGCAAAACACAACAAAGGAGATCAGAAGAAAACAATGCAAGTGACACAAGATTTCAAAGCAAGACAACAGGAGATGCAACAGTGGATACCATAATGTCTCTTTTTTTCCTTGAAACAGTTGTCTATATCTTCACACACACTGAATTCAAATAATACAATATTGTATAAAACTGAACAAAACAGAAGAATGAAAGCATTACAGGCTTCAAAACCAGACAATAGGAAAATCAACAATGACTACCATAATGTCTCTTGTTCTCTTCAATATAACTGTCCATCCTTCATACATATTAAAGTTAAATAATACAGAATAAATGAAAACTACTCCAAAGAACAAAAGTATTACCGGACTTCAGAGCATGATAATAGATAATCAGTAATGTCTATTGTAATGTCTCTTTTTCTTCAAAGTAGCTATTCACATCATCATGCAAAATATAATCCTTGTAAACTGTATAGAAGTTTTAAGTATGTATGATCCCCTACATATACATCTATCCTTCCTGTATTAGAAAGAAAAACAAAACAAAGCAAAATAAATTACTAGAAAAACAAGAAACATAAAGGACAAATGAGCAACAATAACAAAGATCCCAAAACAGTGACAGTGTAGGCTTTCAAAACAAGTTAGTAAGAGCATAACTAAGGTTATTATTTTTCATAACCTATTTATTTTTTCTTCATGTTTCATAGATACACCATCTGTTCCTATGATTCTGTGGGTATTAAGCTATATTTTACTGTGGCTGAATATTTGTCTATTTTGAAAAATTGCTCTACTAAATAGGTAGGTATTGTATATAAAACCTGGCTTGTCTTCTATATCTATAGATCGTGTTCCTAGGTACAAAGGTGGTACAATTTTATTAGAGTCTGTCATAATCCAGTTTATGCTTGATAATCTTGTTATTATTGATTGAAATACTTTATCCAAGAGGGTATAGAAATTGGAATTAATTGATGACTCATATATGTCAATTTTAAGATTATTTGTGGCTCATAAACTTTAGTGTAGTGCATTACCAAAGAACTGGATACTAGACCAAGAAGGCCACAAACTTTCCTCCCTAATTGATGAAAGTAGTAAGTTCCTAAAAAATACTGCAAATTGAAAATCTAAGTGTAGAGAACATCTTTGAAAGGATAACACTGGTATAACCAAAAGTTCAAAAGCATACAGACAAAGAGAACATCACTTGTAGTAAATAATAGAAAAGGAAAAATACTATCAATATTGGACATGTAAAATAGAAAAGACCATGGGAAGCAACAGCTTAATAAAAATCCTCATATAAACCACATACTCTCCTAATGATAGTAGATGTGAAACTGAAGTATGGCCCCCAAAGAAATCATATATACATACATATAGGAGCATGGGGAAGAAGGGCAATGGAAGATACAATAGGTCTACCTACTCTCCCAAAGCATAGAAAGGGACAACAAGATCAAAGCAAACACCAGGTAGCAAAACTCTATAGAATATTTGTAGAAGGGATGAAGAAACTTGATTTCAAGGAGAAAATGAGCTAGAAGTCCACAGCAATTTCACTTAACATGACCACAGTGAATTAGGGGAAATCGGCAAAAAGTTGCACGAATTAAACAAAATATTTCAAATTTAAATGACAGATTCAACAAGAATATATAATCCAAAGAAAGATGTCAGACATCCAAGCATGGTGGCACAGTTCTGCAATCCCAGCACTTAGGAGACTGAGGCAGGAGGATCGCTGTAAGTTTGCATCCAGCTTGAGCAACAAAATGAATTCAAGGCCAGTATGAATTGTCTAAAAGAGACAAAAAAAGATATTGGACGGAATTACTAAAATAAAAACTGTATAAAATCCATACATTTCAATTCTTCATCGAAGAAGTGCCTATTCATCTCAGATGCTCATTTTTGGATTATCTTTTTGAATTTGGGGATTCTAATATTTTTCATTGCCTTATATGTTCTAGATAGAAGTTCTTTATCTGGGGCACAGTTAGTTAAAATTTTTACCACTCTATGGGCTGTCCTTTCACTGTGTTGGTAATTTCCCTTGATGTGAAAAAGGTTTTTAATTAGATGAGATCATGGTTGTTGATTCCCCCCCCCCCCCCGCCCCGCTGGGATCGAAATCACAATTGTGCACTTGCAAGGCAGGCGCTTACATTGCTGAGCTAAATCCTCAGCCCAGGTTGCTGAGTTTTTAAAAGTACTTCCTGTGTAGTTGTGCTCTGTTCAGGAACTCTCTGCCTAGCCTTATGTCTTCAAGATTTTTGTCTACTTTGTTTTCCAGTAGCGTTCACCTTTTTTAATATTTATATTTTGGGTTCATTTTTACTTTACTTAGTGTATGGTGAGAGACATAGGTCTAGTTTTAGTGTTTGACATGCACAAAGCCAGTTTTTCTAGCATCATTTATTAAAGCAGCTATCTTTGTTCCAGTGAATATGTTTAGTCACTTTGTCAAATATAAGATGATTGAATGTGTTTTTAGTTGTGTCTGCATCTTGTAATCTGTTCCACTAATTCTCATGTCTGTTTTTTGGCCAGTATCATGCTTATTTTATCACAGTATTTTTGTGGTATAATTTTAAGTCTGGGATTGTGATACCTCCTGTCTTGCTTTTGTTGCCTGGAATTACCTTTGCTATTAATAGGTTTCCTCTGTTTCCAAATGAATTTTAGGAATGCTTTCTCTTGTTTTGTGAAGTATCCTAATGGTATAGTGGTTGAAATTGCAGTAAATCTGTATAACAGTTTTAGGAGTATGGCAATTTTCACAATGCTGATTCCTCCTATAGGTGAGCAAGTGCTATCTTTCCATTTTCTGATATACTTTTTAATTTCCTCTTACAGAGTACTGTAATTTTCAATTTGTGCAACATTTTTTCCCTTTGTTATATTGATTCCTAAGTATTTCATCTGTTTGAATGCTATTGTGAGAGGTGGTGTTTCCCTAATTTGTCTTTCATTGAGTTTGTTTGTTCAATACAGAAATGGTATTGATTTTTGAGTGTTGGCTTTGTATCCAGCTATACTGCTTATCAAATCTAGTAGTCTTTTGGTGAAGGTTTGGGGATCTTCTATGCAGAGAATCATGTCATGTTTGGAAAATGATAATTTAACTACTTCCTCTTCTCTCCTTATTCCTTTTATTTCTCTCTTTTACAAAATTACTCTGGCTAGTGTTTCCAGAGCTATATTGAATAGGGGTGGTGATATTGTTCATCTTTACAATTTTTAGAGTAAAAACTTTCAGACTTTTGTCCATTTTGTACTGTGAAGAAATGCAAATGGCAATGAAATATATGAAAAAAAATGTTCAACATCATTGGCCATTTGAGAAACAGATTAAACCAACACTGTGATTCTGTTTCACGTCTGAAAGACTGGCTATCATCAAAATATCAACCAGTAACAAATGCTATTTAGACTATTGGGACAAAGGAACCCTTCTTCATAGCTGGTAGAAGTGCAGGCTGATACAACTACAATGGAAATCAGTGTGGATATTCCTCAAAAAACTAGTATTGGAGGTCCCATTTGACCCAGGTGTTCCCCTTCTGGGTATTTTCGCAGAAAAATTGAAAGCATCACACCAAAATTAAATATACATATCCATGATTATAGCAGCACATTTTGTAATAGCTAAATTTTGGAAGCAACCCAAATGCCCATTAACTAAGGAGTGAATAAAAAAGATGTGAAATTTTTATACAGTGGAGTGCTGTTCAGCTCTAAAGCAGGAAAAACCTGAGGAATTTACAAGTAAATGGATAAAAATTTAGACACTACTCATAAGTGAAAAAAATCAGACTTGTGTGTGTAAATATTGTATTGTCTCCTTAGTGTAAAAAACATAATGAGTAAATAAGGTCCAAAATGTATAATTAATATTGTGAAAGTAAAAGGGGAAGAAATTTCTCAAAAGGAAAGAACTACTAGGATGAGAGAAAGGAGAAAAATGGGGGGAAATATATATACAAGAGAGATAATAGTATTCCTAATCGCTATTAGTTCTTTGAAAACTTGGTTTGGTTCATGCTTTCATTTTTTGATCAAATTTTCATGCCTATATCTTGTAATATGAACAACAAATTTGAAAGTAACAATACACCATATGTTAACAATTGTTAATTGCCTATTATTTCTTTTGAAATTCTAATCATTGTCGGTGTCACTCCCGGCCGGCAGGAAGGACACACAACAAAGTCTGGCAGTGGACAACCTTTTCTTTTATTTTCCTTCTCCGTACAGCCTGCCCCGGGAATCCTCCCGGCCGAAGCCTCTGTTGGTCCGCTCCCCGCGGCTCCTTGCGTGCTTCTTCTGCTTCTTTTGCTTCTTCTTATTTTCTTGGCGGGAGAGGCACTCACTTTTATAGGGTTACAGTGGCCAACCAGTTCAAAGCGCGCGATGCGGGCTGATTGGCTAACATCAGTTGTTGCTAGGCAGACTATCTTACAGGGCGGGTTGTGAAGCAGGAGATCTTACAGGGCGGGTTGTTTACCAAGCAGGAAGCAGGAGATCTTACAGGGCGGGTTGTTTACCAAGCAGGAAGCAGGAGATCTTACAGGGCGGGTTGTTTACCAAGCAGGAAGCAGGAGATCTTACAGGGCGGGTTGTTTACCAAGCAGGAAGCAAGCGCCATCTTAGCACACTCGATGGGAGGGGTAATCTAGCTCAGGCTTTGCTCTTTCCTACAGGCTTCACGTCCGCCAAGTAAGGCGACCGGGCTCGGCCGCGGCTCCCAACAAATCATCAACTTTATTCTTTTTAAAAAATTTATTAGTTGCAGAAATGACTAATATGAAGACAGAGTGTCTGAACTTCAGGACAAAATAGTGAATTATAAGGAACTACTCAAAAAATCTACAAGGAAAACAAGTGAACGAGAGAAGAATGTCCAGCAGCTACTAGATGAAAATAGGAACAACTATATAAGGCTAATGAGAGTTAGAGACAAGCTAGAAGATGACATAGATGAATTTACTAACAAGTTTACAGAAATCATAGCAAATAATTTGGCACATACAAGATAAAATTCTAACTACAAGTAAAGGATACTTATAGAATAAAATGCTTATATGATGAAGAAAGATCATCAAGCCATTGCCTCATGAACTTGCCAGATATCCAGCAAAACCAAAGAAGTTTAAGAACAATCAGAGAAAAGTAAAAAAAAAAAAAAAAAAAAAATATATATATATATATATATATATGTGTGTGTGTGTGTGTGTGTGTGTGTGTGTGTGTGTGTGTGTGTGTGTGTGTTAATATAAGTCAATTAGAGTCACAGGGGACTTCTCAATCCAAAATCTAAAGGTTCACAGAGTGTGGAGTGTAGCATATCAAATCTTAATAACAAATTATCTTTCAACCCAGAATAACACATTCTGCAAAGCTATATTTTAAAATGGATGTATAACTGAGGTATTTCCATGATAAAAATCAGCACAAAAGACATGTGAGGGTCAAATGAGTACTTCAGAATATACATAAGAACATTCTTGAAAAAACCCAATGAAACCAATAGAAATAGAATTCTAAATAAAATAAATGTATAAAAATAATACAAAATTCAGGGAAGAAAACAAAAGATTCACCAACTGATGAATAAGGCAATGATGGTAAATAAACAACACTTCTCAGTAATTTCTGTCATTAATTGTCTCAACTCTCTAAATAAAAGACACATATTAGCAGATTGGATCAAAGAAACAGAATCCAATAATCTATTGCATTTAAAAAGAGGAAAAAGAAAAAAACTCAAGCTGGTTGTGAAATGCATATCAAGACACTGTCTCAAAAGACAAAACAAAACAAAACAAAAAAATTCATCTAATCCAAAAAAATTTTAGAATAATTGAAGGATGAAAAACTCTTTTATGTGCCAGAATATCAAAAACTAGCAGTAGTAACAATTCTTATATCAGACGTAGTAAACTTTAAGATAAAACTGATTAGAAGAGACAAAATCAGTGAATCTAAGTTAAAGGGACAATCCAACAAGAAGACAAAGTATTGATGAACATGTATGTACCGAAAGCTGTAGCAGCTGTATTCCTAAACGTATTGAACTTGAAATCCAAATAAACAATAACTCAGATATAATAAGGGATTTTATCATCGCACTTTTGCAAACAGATAGATTAACTAAACTAAAAAATGGATATCAGAGCTGAACCACTGCCTTGAATACAGTCACTTAGTTGATGTTCACTTAGTTGATATTCACTAAAAAATGAATATTAGAGCTGAACCACTCTCTTGAATACATTCACTTAGTTGATATTTACAGATTATTCCATCACTGTGCAACTGCATATAAATTCTTGCAAAAGGTACTTTTTTCCAAAATAGACTTCACTCTAGCTCACAAGTCTTTTGTAAGTAAATGTTAAAAATTTGAAATTACCACCACATGTATACTATCAGACCACTGTGAAATGAAAGTAGAAATCAATAACAGAAGAAATTATACAAAAGGTAAATGTTCCTAGAAAATTAACAATGAACTTCTAAAAATCCAAAGAATCAAAGAAGAAATACAATATATATTTTAAAAATTTTGGAAAAAGATGACAATGACTGTTCAACACAACAAAACATCTGGGACATTATGAATAGAGTTCTAAGAGGAAAACCCATCACAGCAATGCTTACATTAGGAAAACAGAGCAAGCATAAATAAATAATTTCATGAAAAATCTTGATACTTGAGAAACAACAACAAAACTCAGCTTCCAAATGAAATGAAGAGAGGGAACCATAAAGATGAGAATGAAAATCAATAAAAGAGCAAAAAATGTAGAAAAAAATTCAATGAATTGAAGGCCTGATTCTTTCAAAGAATAAATAAAGTAGATAACCTTTTAGTCAGACTTACTAAAGAGAGAAGTCCTATCTATGCAATTATAAATAAATAATTAAATCACAAATGGCATTGCTGAAATCTAGAAGATAATCATTAACTATTTGAAATACTATACTTCAAAAGGTAGCATATTTTGAAGAAATGGACAGAGTTTAAACACATACAAGTTTCAAAAGGTAACAGAAGAACACATAAATATGATCAACAATTCTGAAACAAGTGATACAATTAACACCACAATAATGAGTATACCAACTAAAAATAGCCTGATGGATTCACTGTTAAATTCTACAAATCCATTAAGGCTGCTATATCACCAATAATACTCAAAGTGTTAAAAGAAATTAAAAGGAATGGTATTATCCCAAATTCATTTATGAAAACAAGTATCACCTGGATTCCCAAACCAGGTAAAGACCCAACTATGAATATAGATAAAAAGCCTCAAAAAGATATTAGTGAATAGAATGCAGCATATCATCAAAGAGATTCCACATCATGACCAAATATGTTTCACACCAGAGGTGCATGGATGTTGCACCACACATAAGTCAATATATGTAATAAAGCATATAAACAGAAGCAAGGTAAAAAAAAAACTTCAAAATTATACAAATAGATGCAGAAAGTCTTCTGATGAAGTTAAACACCCTTTCAGTATTAAAATCCTGAAGAAAACAGGTATAGAAAAACTGTACCTGAATTTGAGCAAAATTATTTATGACAAAACAACAATAAACATCATATTAAGTGAAGAAAATCAAAGTATTCCTGCCTAAATCAGGAACAAGACAAGTATACCCACTATCATCACTTCAATGTAATATTAGCCAGAGAAATCAGCAAATGATAGAATTATAATGGTTACATAGAGAAAAGAGAAAAATCAAATTAATTCCGAATGACATGACACTCTACATAAAAGACCCAAGGAACTCTTAAATCTCTTAAAGTTAATAACTTCAGAAATGTAGCAAAATATGAGATAAGCATACAGAATCACTGCATTTGTGTGCACCCTAATGAACTCAGTGAGAAACAAGTTATGAAAACAGTGCCATTCATGTTATCTTCTCAAAAAGTAAAACATCTAGGAATTAACCTAATCAAGGAAGTGAAGGACCTCCATAAAGGGAAATGTAGTACTCTGCTGAAGAATATTGAAGAGGACATCAGAAAATGAAAAGATAATCACTTACTCCTGCATAGGCAGAACCAATATTGTCAAAATGGCCATTCTCCCAAAACTGCAAAACAGATTCAATGCAGTTCCAATCAAAGTACCAATTTAAGGAACTAGAGAAAACAATCCTAAAATTTATATGGAACCCAAAACACCTAGAAAAGCAGGTACAATTTCAGCAACAAGAGCAAAGCAGGAGGCCTTACTATACAAGACGTCAAGTTTTACAACAAAGCAATAGTACTAAAAGCATCATGACAATGGAACAAAAACAGAAACATGGAGCAGTGGAACAGAATAGAGCATACTGAAACACCACAGACACATTTAGGTAACTGATCTTTGACAACACAACCAAAAGTACAAATTGGAAGAAAGATTACCTATTCAACAAGTGGTGCTAGGAAAACTGGTTTTGAAAGATTAAAACTGGGCAGATATCATTGACGGTGTGATACATTAAAATAAAAATGGATCAGAGATCTAAACATTCAAAGAGAGGGTAACCCATTTGGGACTTCTGTCTCTCAGGAACTATTCCGATTCTCTTTTCTTATTCTCCATTCGTATTCCTCAATAAATTTTCCTAATGTTGAAAAAGAGAGAAACATTACACTTACCACCAGATAAAATAGGTAAAACACTTAAAGACATTTCTAAACAGAACCTCAATTTGTACAACAAATAATCACACAACTCAAGTGGAATTATATCAGACTAAAAAGCATGTGTTCATCAAAAAATCAATAAAGTGCAGAGATAGCATATGAGATGGCAAAAATTTGCCAGCCACTTCTTAGACAAATAATTAATATCTAGAATATATAAATAACTCAAAAATATCATCACAAAAAATTAAAGATCCATTCAAGAAATGGGAAAGGAAAATGAACAGACAATTCACAGAGGAAGAAGTACAAATGACCAACAAATATATGAACAAATGCTCATCTCTGGCCATTTAGAGGGTTGCAAAGTCAACTAACACTGAGATTCAAACTTGCTTCAGAAAAAAATGGAATTTATCATGAAAAAATAATAAATGTTGACATGGCTGAGGTGAATATGGAAAACCCTTAAATTTTTGGTAAGAGTGTCAACAATTACAACCATTATGGAAATCACTATGGCGGTTTCTCAATAAACTGAAATTAGAAATTCTACATAACCCTCTATTTTCCCAAGTGTCTTCTCCAAATATCTTAAAACAGCTAAATATGCATAATAAGGTTTTTAGCAGCTCAATTCTTGATAGCTATATCTTGGAAGCAGACTGTATGTACACTCATCAACATATTATTGGATGAAGAAATTGTGGCCAAGGACTAGAAGCCCCATTAGAATTCACAGACCCACAGCCATAGGAGAATGCACAGAACTTCAGGCCTGGTGTAATGCATAAAAGCATGAGATGGTCCCTGACCAACGTCACAATTGTGGTGGCACAGCCACCACCAACTTGATGGTATCTCTGCATTGATTTCCTCTGCATAGGATATCAGAAATATCAGTCAAACAACAGACCTGATCTTGCACAAGATTCTAACTCAATATTATATTTTGACTTTCACGAAACATCCCACAAAGAAGAGAGAACCACACTTGGATTGGCAGAAACAGTGGCAGTTAGAACCTGCAAGGAAAATGTGGGATATTGCTTCCAAAGCAGCTTTGCACTGTAAATAGTTAATGAGTGACCTTGGTCCAGCTCTGACGATCAGAATTGTGGAAAATGAACTGGCAGCAACATCATTTGAGGGAAAGATTGTGTGTTTAAACCTGGGTCCCAGAGCAGCCACTTGGCTCCAAACCATGTTCCATGATATTAAGTTCTCAGAGTGAATGAGGGGTAGACAACCATGGGAGACAGCCAATAGTTAGAAAGCAGGTTGGAGGGTATCATACTGAGGGGATGGAGCTGGTGAATACAGGTTCAGTTCTTATGGGCAGAGGCCAGATTCAGGGTGAATTACACAGGTTTGGAAGGTCCAATTTGTGTTCTGCTCCCACTGAATGTGGGTGTATTATCCAGCATCATTCTGGTGGCGGACTGCCATTTTAGACATCCAGCACAAAAAGAGACATGACTTTATCTGATCTCTGCAAAATATTCTTGATGTATGGAAAAGATCCAGGCATTCAAAACAAATTATTTTTTGCTGTTTCCCTCCTGCTCACTGACCTATTTTTTTTTTTTACTGTATGGAAAAAAGGTCAAACAGACTTTCATAAAAAATAATACTAGAATAACAATAGTTAACACATTACATTTTATTGTCTCAAAAGTAGTTGCTAAGGGCACAGGATATAGGCATAAAAAATGGATCCAATAAATATTAGAACAAATCTTGCATTTTATTTATTTTTAAATTTTTATTTTAAAGAGAAAGAAACAAGAGAAAACAGAACAGAACAGAGCCAATCAGAACAGAACAATGCAAGCAACATAGCACTGGACAACAATCCAAGAGGACATAAAGAGTGGATACCATAAAGTCTCCTGTTTTCTTCAAAATAGTTGACAATACTTTCATGCACAATAATATCAAACACAACAAAATAGTATAAAACCATTCAAAAGAATGAAAGCATTACAGAACTTCAAAACCAGATAATAGGGAGTAAACAATGGCTACTATAATATCTCATTTTCCTCAAAAAGTTGTTCGTATCATCACATATAATAAAATCAAATAAAACACAACAGGATAGAATCAATCAAAACAGAAGAACAGAAGCATGGTAGGATTTTAAAACAACATGATACTAAATCAGCAATGGGTACCATAATGTCTTGTTTTCTTCAAAATAGCTGTTCATATCATCACACAAAATAAAATCAAACAAAACAATAAAACCAATCATAGAAATGCATGAATGCATTATAAGAATTCGAAGCAACATAATAGGAAACTAAGATTATAATAATATATCCCATTATATTCAAAATAACTGACCCTATCATCAGACAGAGTAAAATTTAACAAAACAACATAGAACAAAGCCAAACCTAACAGAACTGTGAAAACAAGAGTTCAAGACAAGACAATAAGAAATTAACAGTAGTTACCACCTTTCCCTCGCAGGTGTTTCCTCCCCTAACACTTTTGAAATAACTATTCTCTTTTGGATTCCATTAACTTCTTGTGTTTCTCATGCTAGGGTTCATATGTATGAGTTTGAACTCTTTCGTGCCTGAACGTGATCTTCAGTTGGGTCCATTTACCTACAGAAGCCTTGAGGTTATTCTACTTTATAGCTAGATAACTTTCTTTTTTAAAAATTTTATTTAAGGAGAAAAAGAAAGAAAAAAACAGAAAAAGGGTACAAGTTATACAAAATTTCAGAAAAATAAACAGTAAGAAATCACTAGGTAATAGATTACATATTGTCATCTTAGAAATAGTTGTTCAAGTTACAAAATTAAAGCATATAAAGTGGACATTCAAACAGTGAGACTGCAAACAGTTCTGTTCAATGATACAACAAAACTCAGTAATATGGTTTTCTATCTTATACACTTAAATATACATGCAATTATATCCTTTAGAGCACTTAATTTTCTTCTCTTTTGTACAATGACAATTACACATTTTGGGTTTTATTATTCCCACAGTTCTTATTACTTTTTTTGAAGAGAATAAAACCAAATATGATATAACAAAACAGAGTCAGTCATATCAAAAGGATGGACATAATACATAATGTAAAAACAAAATACAAGGTGATCAACAATGGTTACCATAATGTCTCTTGCTATCTTTTTTTTTCTTTTTTGCTTTGTCTTTTTCATTTTTATCGGAACCAAGGATCGAACTCACGACTGCCTGCTTGCAAGGCAGGCGCTTATGCTGCTGAGCTAAATCCCCAGCCCCATCTCTTGCTATCTTAAAAAGAATAGCCTATATCATCAGATATAATAAAATTGAACAAAACAGTAAATAACAAAACAAATAAAACCAAAACATTGGAGATATTACAGGACTTCAAAAGAAGATAATAGTCAAACCAGAATGGGTGTCATAATGAATCTTACTGTCTTCACAGTTGTTGCCTATACTCTCAAAATAGAATAGAGGGAAATCAGTCAAAACAAGATAGTGAGAGCAATACAGGGTTTGACATCAAGTTAATAGGAAATCAAAGTGGGTTACTATAATATATCCTGTTATTTTAAATTTATTTTCCCTTAATTAAAAAGATAAAAATGAAAAAAGTAAATAACAAAAAAAGGAAATAAAAGAGATAAAAGAGGACATAACAACAAAACAGCACAGGTCAAAACATAACCATTTAAGCAAAATAGTGTTTCACCACAAAATATCCCTACATAAAAGCAGTTACCATAGTGTCTCTTTCCTTGAAATCCTTGAGTATAAAACCATTCAAGAGAACGACAGTATTACAGGGTATTTAGAATCAACTAACAGAAAATGAACAATGGTTTCTGTATAATCTCCTTGTCTATATAAAAATTTTGTTTATATTATCACATATAATAAAATGCAATAAGATACAATATGTTAAGTCCAATGGAGACAAAAGAACAAAGGCTTGATGGGACTTCAAAACAAGATGATATTAAATCAGCACTAGCTATTATGATGTCTTATTTTCTCCAAAACAGCTGTTCCTACCATCCAACCTTCTCTGTCTCATTTCTGTTGAGCTCTTTTTCTGTCATTACTTGTCAGTTTGTCTTCTTCATTTCACTTTCTGCTCCATTCATTGTGGCCTCTCTGCCACTGTTTCTGGAATCTTGGTATTTTTCTTTTTTAGAATATCCTACAGTATCGTCTGTAGAGCTGAATTGGTGGTTGCAAATTCCCCTAGTTCCTCTTTATCCTGGAAGCACCTGGTTTTTCCATCAATTTCTAGGGACAGTTGTGCAGGATATATCAATCTTGGCTGGAGGTTATTACCTTTCAAAGCTTGAATTATTTCCCCCGGCCTGCTTTGTGATTTGATGGTTTGTGCCAAGAAGTAAGCTGTAATTCTGAGGGGTGTTCCCTTGTAAGTGATCTGTTTCTTGTCTCTGATGGCTTTTAATATTCTGTTCTTATATTGGATTTCTAGAATTTTGATTATTATATGCCTGGGTGTAGCTCTGTTTGGGGTGTAGGTGGCTGGGGTCCTGTATGCCTCATACATCTGAGTATCTTTACCTTTTGCTAAATTAGGGAAATTCTCCTTGATCATTTCTGTGAATAGCCTTTGTAGTTCATTTGTTTGTGTTCCTACTTCTTCTTTTATGCTCTTAATTCTTAAGTTATAGATCCTTTTATCATCTTCTAGTCTTTGTATTATTGCTGTTTGTTTTCCTGTTATTTTTAAGATGTTTTTCATTTCACGCTCCCTCTTTACAAATCTGTGCTCCAGTTCAGATAATCTATCCTTAATTTCTTTCAAGCTGTTATGCCAGCTTTCAATAGAGTTTTTAGTTTCCAGGTGATCTCTTTGAACCTGCTTCACTTATTCTATGTTTTCTCTATTTCCTCCATCAAACAATTCTCCCCCTTTTTCTGTTCTTCCATTCCACCATATGTTTTTTCTTGGACGGTGCTTAGCACTTCTCCAACTATTGTACTTATATCTTGCTTTACTTCATTAAGTACTTCACTTTTGAACTTGTCTATGAGGCTCCGGAGATCACTTTATGTCTATTGGTGCCATGTCTGATATCGCACGATTTCTGTCCTCATTCTCCTTTACATTTCCCTTTCCTGGATCAGTGTTCTCAGGATTGGGGAGCGAGGACCCTTTCTTGTTGCCTCCTCTTCTCATATTTGTTGTTCCTTCCATACAAGTGTATATAGGAAGCCTAGTTTCTTTCTCTGTGGTTACA
Organism: Cavia porcellus; assembly: GCF_034190915.1. Lineage (NCBI taxonomy): Eukaryota > Metazoa > Chordata > Mammalia > Rodentia > Caviidae > Cavia > Cavia porcellus. The sequence goes on along the minus strand of NW_026947486.1, from coordinate 28,095,610 downwards.
GTTTTTTTGAATCACACTGGCTAGATGTTTCCACCCACTGCAGTGTACTAGGGAGACAAAGACCTGGGCAGCCTCTGCTGGTCCCACCCCTCTAGGTCAACATACTGAAGGCTTCACTGCTGGGTTGCACCTACATGCACTAGGACCTGGTTTGGGCTAGCCTACTGGGTCTTAGTCCATGGCATCACCCAGGCCAAGCACTCCACACCAATCCTGCTTGAGAGGGAAATATGTGACTAATGTCACTGTAGCGTCCTGTTCTAGCTAGTCTGCCTGGTCCCAGGATGTCCTTTGTTGGACCCTCCTATTCTATGGAAGGGTCCCCATTCCTCTCAATCATTGCAAGTCAATGCAGGACTCCCTGCCAGCCCTGCTCTCAACTCCATTCACTGTTCCTGCTCTCAGAGCTTTCATGTTTCTATCTCGGCTATGCCAATTCAGACACAGCAGCAGTGGCAGAAAATTCAAATCATGGTTTCCAGAGGCGTGGGTTCCAGCTTTGGTGCTGAGATTTTATCTGTTTCGGTTATAGCACAGGGACTGCATTTCCAGTTAGTTTCTCTTGGTTCTTGGATCAGCAGGGTATATCTTCCCTTGCTTAGGACTCCTCACAGCACACCATTCCTGGATTCTAAGCTGGCTATCTCAGACAGCCTCCATAGCTGTTATTTATCCACCGTGTTCTCCCAGAAGTCAACTCAATAACTTTCCCCTGCATGAAAATACCATATTTTTCTTTTTTTAAAAAAAAATTTATTTAAAAGGAAAAAGAGAAAAAACAATACAAAACCAAGTGGTGTAAGGGTACAAGTAATACAGAACTACAAAAAAAAAAAAAAAAAAAAAAAACAGTAAGAAATCACCAGTTAATAGATTACATATTATCATCTTAGAGATAGTTGCTCAAATCACAGTATCAAAGCATACAAAGTGGACATTCAAACAGTGAGACTGCAAACAGTTGTGTTCAATGATCCAACCAAAAACATTAATATGGTCAGCTATTTAGCACCCCTAAACACACTTGCTGTTGTATCCTTTAAAGCTCTTTTTTTCCCTCTCTTTTTTTACAACGAAATTTACACATTTTGGGTTTTATTACTCCTTAGTTCTTATTAATTTTGGGGGGAAAGAATAAAGTCAAATATGGCAAAACAAAGCTATCAGTCAAAACCAAGGATAGACATAGCACATGATGTAAAAACAGAGTACAAGGTTACCAACAATGGTTATCAACAATGTCTCTTGTTTCCTTAAAAAGAATTGTCTATCTCATTAGATATTATAAAGTTGAACAAAACAGTAGAGAACAAGACCAATAAAACTTAAGCATTGTAAACATTACAGGACTTCCAAAGGAGACAATAGTCAAACCAGAATGGGCATCTTAGTGAATCTTATTGCCTTCAAAGTAGTTGCCTATACCCTCAAACTTGATACTATCATACAGAATGGAACAGAGTCTAATCAGTCAAAACAAGATAGTGGGAGTATTACAGGACTTCAAAACAAGTTAATAGGAAATCAAAAAAAGTTACTATTATATATACTGCTAATTTTTAAAATTTTTCCCCTTAAATAAACAAACCATAAAAAATAACTAAATAATATTTTAGTGAATAAGTGAGAGATTGAGATTAAAGAGGACATAACAATATAACAACACAGGTCAAAGCATGACTGTTTCAGCAGCCTAGTGCTTCACCACCAAATAACCCGACTTAATAGTAGTTACCATAGTGTCTGTCTTTTTCCTTGAAATATTTGAATAAAACTTCATGTACTACAGCTTCAAATATTTCCATATCAAGAAGCCCAGAATAAATCCTTTCCAATTAATAAGTGAAAACTTTATAAGGCTTCAAGGCCACATAATGGAGAATCATGATTACCATATATTTTTTTATATTTGAATCATTACTTAAACTAGGGAAACTATTCGGTATTCACACATGCGAAATTGATTTATTTCACTTATGAGTATGGTCTCAAGCTGCGCCCATTTATTTTTATCCATTCCTCAGCTGATGGACACTTGGGTTGTTTCCAAGATCTGGCGATTACAAACTGTGCTGCTATAAACATAGGTGCACATATATCACTGTGGCATGATGCTTTCAGTTCTTCTGGGAATATGCCTAGAAGTGTAATAGCTGGAATAAATGGGACTTCTAATCCCAGCTTTTTGAGAAATCTCCAGACTGACCTCCACAAAGGCTGCACAAAATACCATATTTTTCTTATCTATCCTGTGGTTGATGGCCAAGTTACTCTTGCTTTTTTTCTGGTCTTCTGTCACTTGGAACAATTGCTTTCTCTCCTTTGATTTTCAGTCTATAAATTCCATGTCCAGTTAAATGTGTTTCTTGTACACAATATATTGATGGATCTTATTTCTTGATACACTCTGCCCATGTTTCTTTTTATTGTTGACCTGGGGCCATCTACATTAATGGTTACAACCAGCATACTTTGCTTTGTCTCTGCCATGCTATCCTCCTGTTGTTGAGCCTCCACTTTTCCCCTTCATTCAGTTGCCTGTCTTATTTGGCACTCCTCCTCTACTGCTTATCCTGGAACCAAGGTCATCTTTATCTATCTCTAGAATAACCTTTAGCATGCTCTGTAGGGTTGGTTTGGTGGTCATCAATTCCTTCAGTTGTTATTTGTCTTGAAAGTGTCTTATATTTCCATAAATTTTGAAAGATAATTTTGCAGGGTAGAGCAACCTGGGTTGCAAGTTGTTTTCTTTCAGGGTGTGAAACACTTCACTCCAAATTCTCTTGACTTGTTGATTTGTGTTGATAAGTCTGCTATGATTCTAAGTAGTTTTCCTTTATAGGTGATCTGTTTCTTTTCTCTAACAGTTTTTAATATTCTATTCTTGTTCTTAATGTCAGGGATCTTGATTATTATATGTCTAAGTGTAGATGGCTCATTGGCATTTTATATGCCTCACTTATCTGCATGTCAGATCCATTTCCCATGTTTGGGAAGTTTTCTTCTGTTACATCTGTAAATAGCCTTTTAATTTCATTTGTGTTGATTCCTGCTACTTCCCTGATAGCTATCACTGTTAAATTCTATTTCTTTGCATCATCTTGCAGCCACCGAGTTGTTATTTCCTGATTTTGTGTTATTTTTAAGAGACTTTTCCCTTCATGACCACCAGCTGCAATCCTATCTTCAAGGTTGGAAAGTCTATCTTCAGTCTCTTTCACGTAGTTTTGCCAGGTTTTGATTGAATTTTTAATTTCCTGTATCTTTATTTGAGTCTGTTTCATGCATTATAATTTCTTTCTATATTCACTAAAAATTTCCATCACTTTTCTATGTTCCTCTTTTTTGTCTGTGTTCTTTAGACCTGATGAACAATTATTTCAGTATGTTTGTAATTTCTTCTTTTATCTGAGACATTATTTCTGATTCGACTGCCTTTACAATCTCATGAAGTTGTTTCCTTACTTCAGTTGCTTCCTCTCAGAGATTTCAGATGTTTGACTTCCATTTTATTCCATGGCTGTGTCTCCCAGACTTTTTCTGTGTGGGCTAGAGTTCTGAGATTGGCTTTTGCTCCTCATCTTGACATTCTCTTAGATTCATCCCAACAAGCTGGTTGTGGGGCCCAACACATTTTATGTTAGCTTCCTCTCCACAGTATAGTGGGATGGGATAGGCACCTGGGTTCCTCTAACCCCAGATTTACATGAAGGTAGCAGGGCATGGACAGGCTTCTCCAGACCTGTGCAACTACACTGGGGCTTTGCTGATGACCAGGCTGCATGGAGGTGGGGCTACTTCTTTCAGCTTATGTGTCTACACTGGGACTCCTGTGATGGTGACAGACACACAGGGGTATATTTGACTGATTCTGCTATTGGGTGATGGCTGTCTGAAGGAACCAAAGGCCTCCAATGATGATCTACAGGTGCACAGGGCTTACCTAGCTGTGTGTCCCTGCTCCTGCTGGTCACCTGCATGAAGTCTTATGGTGGCTTCTCCCATAAGGTGGAGGTGGATATTCTGTTTCTCTCTGACTGTGCTGACCACCCCAGGAAAGGGCCTTCTGGTGGTGGCACCCTGCAGGCTGAAGTGGATCTGTCTGAGTCTCTCTGCAGTGTGTAGAGGCCCTGCAGTGAAGGGCCTTCTGGTGGAGGCACCAGGCAGACAGAGGCAGATCTGTATGGCTTTCTCTGTCTGTACTGGTACCTGCAGGAAAGAGCCTTCCAGTGGTGGTGGCTATGCTGTATGCCCATGGAAAAGGGCATTCTGGTGGTAGCACCCAACAGGCTCAGGCAGATCTGCTGGCTCTATCTGCTCATTCTTGGCACCTGTAGTAAAGGGCCTTCTGATGGGGGTGCCCAGCAGGTAGAGGTGATCTGCTGGCCTAAATCTTCCTTTTTAATGAACTGAGAGAAGTTAGTGTTATAACTGACTTACGTGTTTCATTTTTCTCCACTCTCCCTTCTCCTTTGTCCTATCCTATTTCCTTATTCCTTTTGAAAATTTCTTTCCTATTTTGTAGTGTCTGTTGCACATTTTATGCCTAATTTACTCTTTATTTCTCACAACAGGGAGACAGTATGATGTTTATAAATACCAGTCTGACTTAATTCACATGTAAGTATGATTTCAAGATGCATCCATTTGATCACAGTTTAGAAAAGAGTATTAAAGATCACTGAAAGGACTTCCGGGAGAACATGGTGAACAAATAACAGCAGCCATGGAGGCTCTCTGAGATTACCAGCTTAGAATTCAGGAGCGGTGCTGTGTGAGGAGTCCTAAGAGCGGGGAGATATATCCTACCGACCCAGGAAAGAACTAAGCTGAGAGAAACCAACTGGAAATGCAATCCTGATGCTATAACAGGAACAGATAAAGTCTCAGCACAGAAGCTGAAGCCCACGCCACTGGAAGCCGTGATTTGAATTTCCTGCTGCTGCCACTGCGTCCCAATCGTCAGGGCAGGGAGAGAGACATGCAAAAGCTCTGAAAGCGGGAATCGGCACACCAAACAGCATTGAGAGCAGGACTAGAAGCGAGCCCTGCATCAACTTGCGGTGAGTGAGAGAAATGGGGACTCTTTCATAGACTAGGAGGCTCCAACAGAGGACATTCTGGGAACGGGCAGACTAGCCAGAACAGGGCCCTGCAGTGACTTTAGTCACATATTCCCCTCTCAAGTGGGACTGGTGAGGAGCACTTTGGCCTGGTGATGTCGCAGACTAAGATCCAGTAGGCTAACCCAAATCAGGTCCCTGCACCTGGTGGTGCACTCTAGCAGTAAAGCCTTCACTAGGTTGATCTGGAGGGACAGGCCCAACAGAGGCTGCCCAGTTCTGTGTCTCCCTAGTACCCTGCAGCAGGCGGGAACACCTAGCCAGTGAATTCAAACAAACTGTAACAGACAAAGAGGAAAAAAAAAACTGGGGCTCCTACATACGCTTGTATGGAAGGAAGAAAAAGTATGGGGAAAGGGAGGAACAAGAAAGGGTCCTCAGCCCCCAATCCTGAGAACACTGATCCAGAAAAGGTAAATGCAAAAGAGAATAAAGACACAAAACATGCAGTATCAGACATGGCACCAATAGACATAAAACAGTATATCCAGAGCCTCATAGATGAGTTCAAAAATGAAGTATTTAATGAAATAAAGCAAGAAATAAGTAGAATAGTTAGAGAAATGCTAAGCACCGCCCAAGAAAAGACAGATAGTGGAATGGAAGAACAGAAAAAAAAGGTGAGAATTGTTTGATAGAGAAAATAGAGAAAACATAGAACAAGTGAAGCAGGTTCAAAGAGATTACCAGGAAACTAAAAACTCTCTTGAAAGCTGGCATAACAGCTTGAAAGAAATTAAGGATAGATTATCAGAGCTGGAGGACAGATTTGTAAGGTGGGAGCATGAAATGAAAAACATCTTGAAAATAACAAGAAAACAAACAGCAATAATTCAAAGGCTAGAAGATGATAAGAGGATCTATAACTTAAGAATTAAGAACATAAAAGAAGAAGTAGGTACACAAACAAATGAACTACAAAAGCTATTCACAGAAATGATCCCAGACAATTTCCCTAATTTAGCAAAAGGTAAAGATACTCAGATGTATGAGGCATACAGGACCCCAGCCACCTACAACCCAAACAGAGCTACACCCAGGCATATAATAATCAAAATTCTAGAAATCCAATATAAGAACAGAATATTAAAAGCCATCAGAGACAAGAAACTGTTCACTTACAAGGGAACACCCATCAGAATCACAGCAGACTTCTTGGCACAAACCATCAAATCACAAAGAGCGTGGGGGGAAATAATTCAAGCTTTGAAAGATAATAACTTCCAGCCAAGATTGATATATCCTGAACAACTGTCCCTAGAAATTGATGGAAAAACAAGGTGCTTCCAGGATAAAGAGGAACTAGGGGAATTTGCAACCACCAATTCAACTCTACAGAGATTACTGCAGGGTATTCTAAAAATGAAAAATACCAAGATTCCAGAAACCGTGGCAGAGAAGCCAAATGAATGGAGCAGAAAGTGAAATGAAGAAGACAAACTGACAAGTAATGACAGAAAAAGAGCTCAAGAGAAATGAGGCAGAGAAGGTTGGATGGTAGGAACTGCCATTTTGGAGAAAACAAGACATCATAATAGGTAGTGCTGATTTAATATCCTCTTATTTTGAAGTCCCATCAAGCTTTTGTTCTTCTGTCTACATTGGTTTTAACCTGTTGTATCTTATTGGATTTTATGATATGTGATAATATAAACAAAAACTTTTATAGACAAGGAGATTGTACAGAAACCATTGTTCATTTTCTGTTAGTTCATTCTAAATACCCTGTAATACTGTCATTCTCTTGAATGGTTTTACATTGTCTTGATATGTTTGGTGCTACAGTATATGAAGTTATACCCAAAGATTTTAAGGGAAGAGACACTATGGTAACTACTTTTATGTCGAGATTATCTTGTGGTGAAACACTATCTTGCTTAAATGGCTATGTTTTGACCTGCACTGTTTTGTTCTTATGCCCTCTTTTTTATCTCAATCTCCTTTTTATTATCTACTTTTTCACTTTTATCCTTTTAATTAAGGGAAAAATAAATAAAAATAGCAGGATATATTATAGTAACCCACTTTGATTTCCTATTATCTTGATTTGAAACCCTGTATTGCTCTCACCATCTTGTTTTGACTGATTTTCCTCTATTCTGTTATCTTTGATAGTACCAAGATCGAAAGTATAGGCAACAACTATGAAGACATTAAGATTCATTATGACGCCCATTGTGGTTGACCATTATCTTCTTTTGAAGTCCTCTAATGTCTCCAATGTTTTGGTTTTATTGGTCTTATTCTTTACTGTTTTGTTCAATTTTATTATAACTGATGATATAGGCAATTCTTTTTAAGATAACAAGAGGCATTATTGTAACCATTGTTGATCACCTTTTATTTTGTTTTTTTATATTATGTATTATGTCCATCCTTTTGATTTGACTGACTCTGTCCTGTTATGTCACATTTGGTTTTACTTTCTTCAAAGAAAAAAAGTAATAAGAACTTTGGGAGTAATAAAACCCAAAATGTGTAATTGTCATTGTACAAAAGAAAGGAAAAGAAAGTGCTCTAAAGGATATAACTGCTTATATATTTAAGTGTATAAGATAGATAAGCATATTACTGAATTTTGTTGGATCACTGAACAATACTGTTTCCAGTCTCACTGTTTGAAAGTCCCCTCTATATGCTTTAATTTTGTAATTTGAACAACTATTTCTAAGATGACAATATGCAATTAACTAGTGATTTCCTACTGTTTATTTTTTCTGAAAGTCTGTATAACTTGTACCCTTTTTCTTTTTTCTCCTTAAATAAAAATTAAAAAACAAGATGCATCCATTTATCTAAGAATGTCTCATGTTTATCCATCTTCATTCTGAGTAGTATTTCACTGTATAAAAATACTACAACCTTTATACTCATTCATTGGTCGATTGACATTTAGGTTGTTTCCAAGATTTAGCTATTACAAATTGTGCTTCTATAAATAAGATTGCATAGATAGACTGTATTATGGTGTTTTTAATTCATCTGGGAGGGTATTCAGAAGGGAAATATCTGATTTGAATGGAACCACCTATTCTAGTTTTTTGAAGAATCTTCACACTGATTTCCACAGTACCAGTCTCCACTCCCACCAAAAATTGAGAAGGGTTCCTTTTTCACAGAGCCCCTCTAGTATTTGGTATTGTTTGAGTTTTTGATGGTAGACATTATTACTGATGTGAGATGGAATTTCAGTCTGGTTTTAATTTGTATATCTGGAATGCTTAGTGAAGTTGAACATTTTTTCATACATTTGGCATTTGTACTTCTTCATCTGAGAAGTGCATATTCATCTCAGATGCCCATTGTTGAATTGGGTCATTGGATTTTGGATGTCTGATTTTTCAGTTCTTTATATGTTCTACAAAGAAATTCAATATCTGAGGAATTATTGACTAAATTTTTTTCACATAGCATAGGTTATCTTTTCACTTCTTTGGTGATTTCTTTGGCTGTGTGAAAACTTTTCAATAAGATGGGAACCAAGTTGTTGACTGAAGTATTTCCTGAGCAGCCTGGGTTTTGTTTATGAACTTTCTACCTGAACCTATGTCTTCAACATTTCTACTTACCTTAACTTTCAGTAGATTTAGTGTTTCTGTTCTAATATTTAGATCCTTAATGAAGTTTGACTTTAATATAGTGCATGTTGATAGGACATAGGTATAATTTTTTTCTTTGACATTTGGAGCACCAGTTTTCCCAGCACCATTAGTTAAAGAGATTATTGTTCTTCCAGTGACCATGTTTGGCTCCTTTGTCCAAGATAAGGTGGTTGATTAGTTGTGTCTGCATACTGTATTCTGTTGCACTGACCCTCAGGTATGTCTTTTTGCCAATACAATATTGACTTTATCACAGTTGCTTTGCAATATAATTTGAAGTCATAAACTGTGATGTCTCTTGCCTTACATTTGTTGCCCAGAATAACCTTTGACATTCTAGATCTCTGCTGATTCTAGATGAAATTTAGGATCATTTTCCCTAGATCTGTGGTATGCTAAAGATATTTTGATCAGAAGTGCATTAAATATGTATAACAATTTTGGTAGTATGCCATTTTCACTATATTGGTAATTTGTATCAATTAAAAAGAGATATCTTCCAATTTTCCAATATCAAATTCAGTTTCCTTTTACAGAGTACTGTAATTTTCAGTATATAGATATTTACTACATTTTTTTCTTAAGTATTTCATTTTTTGGAGGCTACTATGAAGGTCATTATTTCTCTTTCAGTGAATTTGTTGATCATGTACAGGAATACTACGGATATATGACTTTTGAATTTGTATTTAGCTAGGTTACTGAATTTTATTGTTAAGTCTAGAAGTCTTTTGGTGGAGTTTTTTGGGGCATTTTATGTAGCATATCATGTCATTTAAGAATAAGGATAATTTAACTTCTTCCTTTCTAATACTTATTCCTTTTATTTTTCTCTCTTGTCTAACCACTCAGGCTAGTGTTTTCAGAACTACATTGAGTAGTAGTGGTGATAGCGAACATCCTTGTCCTGTCCTTGATTTTAAAGTGAAAACTTTCAGTTTTTGTCCATTTAGTATGCTGTTGGCCGTTGGTTTGTCATAAATGGTTTCAATCAGATTGAGATAAAGACCAGCTATTAAAATTTTCTTCATGTTTTTAATCAGAATTGAGAGGTTTGTCAACAGTTTTTCTGCATCTATTGAGATGATCATGTGAATTTTTTTGTCTTTGGATTCGTTGGCATTGTGTATTGTGTTTATTGATATTTATATACTAAAACTTCCCTGCATTTTTCACAAGAATTTACCCCTGTCATGGTGTATAATCTTCTTCATTATATGCTGTGTTCTCTTTACTGCTGTCTTATTGAGGATTTTTTTGTATTTATGTTCAATAGGGTCATTTCCCTGTAGTTTTATTTTTTGGTTGTGTCTTTCTCAGATTTTGGCATCAGTACTATACATGCCTTCAGAAACATGTTACAGATTATTTGTTCCCTTTCAAATTGACTATCGAGTTTGAGGAGTATTGGCATTAAAATTAAATTTCAGGTAGAATTCAGCAGTGATTCCATCAGGGCCTGGGTTTTTCTTTGTTGGTACATGTCTACACTTTGAATTTCATTGATTGATAGTGGGTTATTCTGAAAATTTATATTTTTTGATTTAGATTTGATAATTCATATATATTTAGAAATATGTCCATTCTCTGTTTTCTATTCTATAACAATAAAAGGTATTTTAGTAGGTATTGATGATCTTCTGAATTTTTACAGACTCTGTAGTGATTTCACACTTTTCATTCCTTGTTGTGTGAATTTAATTTTTTTCTTTCTTTCTTGATAAGGTTTGCTAGGGTGTTAACAATTTTATTTATTCTTTCAAAGAAATAACGCTTTGATTCATTCATTTGTTTTATTATTTTTTAGTCTCAGTTGCATTAATTTCTGCTCTAATCTTTGTAAATTCCTCTTTACTTGAGCTTTGGGCTTGACATGCTCTTTTTCTAGAAACTTGAGCTTCAACATCATATTATTTGTTCTTGTAATGTTTTCCTGATGTGAGGTTTTACTGTTATAAATTTCCTTCTTAAAATCCTTTAATTGTTTCCCATAGGTTCTGGTATATCATATCTGCATTTTTGTTTCATTGTAGATACTCTTTATTTTCTGCTTTAATTTCATCTGTGACTCATTGTTTGTTCAGGAGAGTGTTCCAAAATCCTATTTTCCAATTAATTAAGATTGAAATGTTTGTATCTGTTTGGCTCAGTCCCCATACCTTTCATGCTGGGGTGTGGTGATATTACCCCAGTATTTCCCAATGTTGTTATGTAAGTGGCAACAATTGTTTGTAGCAGATATGATATCCTAGCTAAAGTATTACAATTTTTTGGTCATAAATTGCATTTTATTTGAGTGTTTCTGAGACGCCAGATGAATGTTTGATGGTTATATGGTTATCGTTTATTGGGTATGAGATATATAACAGGCTTAGTTTTAAGAATATCTTATTTTACTACAAATGGAATGTTTAATATATCCATTTTACATGCAAATGGGGGCTTGAAAAGATTCACTTTATTTCATGGCAAATAACACCTCTTGTAAGGTAAAACCCAGACTCATGTCTCCAATATTACACTGCCTACAGGGCCAAAGTCCATTCTATCTAGCTTCAGAGTGGGAGATCCTTAGTCCACATGTTCAAGCTCTATTCTGCTATAATACTTGTTTTAAGGATGAGAAACAGAAATCCCTTTGAATAAACTAAAGTAGTCATGCTATTGAAGCCATTAGCTTCCTATGTAATTGTAAAACTTTCTTAAAGAGTCATATATAGCAATTTGGTCAGCACAAACTTTCTCAGAATTGAAAGAGCACAAGGATTATTTTTCAATCTTTTCCTTCTAGAAACTTTTATTTCTTTTTTATGTTAAAAAGAGAAAAGTCAGAAAAGAAAAACAAAAGGCAAAAGACATAAACAAAAGCAGCGAACTCAATAACAATATAGGGTTTCAAAAACAGAATGAAAGAAATTTAACAATGGTTGTTATATTGCATATTGTTCTCTTTTTTCAAAGAAAGAAAAAAAATTAAAGAAAAAGAGAAAAACAGAAAAGAAGGGTAGAACAATACTGAATTCAAAAAAATTAACATCATAGAATCACTAGTTGATACATTACTCACTGTCGTCTTAAAAAAATAGTTGCCAAGCCACAAATCAAAGCATAAATAGTGGCTAGACATTCAAACACTGACAGTGAAAACCCTTCTGTTCAATATTTCAACAGACCTTCAGTAATATGGTCATCTATTTTACAAACTATGCATATCATTATAATCTTTAGAGTACTTTCCTTCCCTTTCATTTTCACAATATCTATTATATTTTTGGATCTCACTATTCTGTCACTTTTTATTGTGTTTTTACACTACAGAGACAATGTGATATTTATTTATGTGAGTCTTGTTTATTTCACTAATGAGGATATTTTCAAGTTGCCTCCACTTAACTATAAAGGCCTCAAGATCATTCTTCTTTATAGCTGAGCAGTATTTCATTGTATAAAAATATGACTTTTTTTATCCACTGTGCAAGTGATGGGCATTTTGGTTGTTTCCAAGATTTAGCTACCACAAACTGAGCTGCTATGAACATGGCTGCACATATATCACTGTGACACGATTATTTCAATTTTGGGGGGAAAATACCCAGGAAGGAAATAGCTGGATTGAATGGAACTTCCAATCCTAGATTTTGAGGAATCACCATACTGATTTCCACAGTGGTTGCACCAGTCTTCACTCTTACCAACAGTGGAGAAGTGTTCCTTTTCCCCCGCATACTCGCAAACATTTGTTATCAGTTGTTTTCTTGATGGCAGGCATTCTTTCTTGGGTGAGATGAAATCTCAATGCTGTTTTAATTTGCATTTCTTGTATGGCCAGTGATGGTGAACCTTTTTTCATGTATTTATTTGCTATTTGTACATCATCATCTGAGAGCTGTGTGTTCATCTTTGATGCCCATTTTTGGAGAGGGTCTTTGAATTTGGGGGCCTTGATGTTTTTCAGTTCTTTTTATGTTCTGGATGTAAGTCCTTTGAGGGGTTGCTGGCTAAAATTCTTTCCCATTCTATGGGCTTTCTTTTCACTTTGTTGGTGATTTCTTTTGAAAAGCAAAACTTTTTAGTAATATGAGATCCTACTTGTTGATTCTTGAAGTATTTCCCATGCGATTTGCATTTTGTTCAAATATAAGGTGGCTGAGTGTCTTTGTAGTAGTGTTTGCATTTTCTAACCTGTTCCATTGATCCTCAGGTCTATTGCTTTGCCAGTACCATGCTGATTTTATTACTGTGGCATTGTAGTATAGTTTTAAGTCAGGAATTGAGATGTGTCCTGTCTTGCCTTTATTGCTTAGAATTGTCTTTGCTATCCTAGGTTTATTCTGTTTCCAGATGAGTTTTAGGAATATTGTTTCTAAATCTGTAAGGTATATTGATGGTATTTTGATTGGGATTGCATTAAATCTGTATAACTGTTTTGGGAGTATGACCATTTCCACAATGTTGATTCTTCCTAACCAAAAGCAAGGAATATCCTGCCATTTTCTGATATCCTCTTTAATCTCCTTTTTTTAGAATAGTATACTGTTGAGCATATAGATCTTTTACATTCTGGTAGATTGACTCCTAAGTATCTGGGTTTTTTAGATGTTATCATGAAAGGTGATATTTGCATAATTTCTCTCACAGTGAGTTTTTGTTTGTGAACAGGAATTGTATTGATATTTGAGTGTTGACTTTGCATACAGCTATGCTGCTGAATTTGTTTATTACCTCTAGCAGTGTTTTAATGGATTTTTGGGAGATTCCTATGTAGAGTATCATGTTGTCCTCAAATAATGATAATTTAAATTCCTCTTTTCTTGGTTTATTCATTTTATTTCTCCCTCTTGTCTGATTACTCTGGCTAATATTTCTTAGAAGTATATTGAATAGAAGTGGTGATAGCAGACATCTTTGTCTTGTTCCTGATTGTAGAGTAAAGGCTTCCAGTTTTGTTCATTTATTACATATAATGTTGGTTGTTGGATTGTCATGAATGGCCTTTAAGAGATTGATGTACATACCATCTGTTCTAAGTTTCTGCAGGGTTTTTATCATGAAAAGATTTTGAACTTCATCAAAGGCTTTTTCTGTGTCTATTGAGATGATCATGTGATTTTTTTTTTTTTGGCTCTGTTGATGTGGTGTATTACATTTGTTGATTTGCATATGTTGAACCATACCTGTATTCCTGGAATAAATCCCATTTGGTCATAGTTTATAATCTTCTTGAGGATTTGTTGCATTCTGTTTGGCAGTATTTTATTGAGAATCTTTGCATCACTGTTCATTAGTGAGATTGGTCTGTAGTTCTCCTTTTTTGGTTGGGTCTTTCTCTGATTTTGGTATCAGGGTAATACTTGCATCAAACAATGATTTAAGGAAGACTGTTTTTCTTTCAATTTCATTGAAAGATTTAAGGAGTGTTGGCATTAAATCTTCTCTAAATTTCTTATAGAATTCAGCCATGAATCCATCAGGACCTGGGATTTTCTTTGTTGGTAAGTTTTTAATCTCATTTTGATTTCAGTAGTTCATATTGGGTTGTTCAAAATTGTTATATCATCTTGATTGAGTTTTGGCAGTTCTTTGTTTCTAGAAATCTGTCATTTCTTCTGTGATTTCCACCCTATATGAGTAGAGATTTTCAAAGTAGGTGGTCGTGATCTTTTGAATTTCCATGGGATCTGTAGTAATTTCCCTCTTTTCAGTCCTTATTGCATGGATTTGAGTTTTTTCTTTCTTTTTCTTGTTAAGGTTGGCCATAGGTTTATCAATTTTGTTTATTCTCTCAAAAAAACAGCTCTTTGATTCATTAATTTGTGTTGGTTTTTGTGGTTTCAGTTGGATTAATTTCTGTTCTAATCTTTACAATTTCCTCTTTTCTATGATCTTTTGGTTTGACTTGCTCTTTCTTTTCCAGGAGCTTGAGATGTAGCATTAGATTATTTATTTGTGTTTGTTCCATTTTCTTGATGTGACTTTTTATTGCTATATATTTTCCTCTTATGAATGCTTTTATTGTTTCCCATAGGTTACAGCATGTTGTGTTTGCATTTTTGTTGTATTGTAGGCATTGTTTTATTTCTGCTTTAATTTCATCTGTAACCCACAGGTTGTTCAGAAGATTGTTACTTAATTTCCTTGTATTTATGCAGGTTTTGTAGGTTTTTTTGATTGACTTCAAATTTAACTGCACTATGAACTGATACTAAGCATGGGATAATTTCACTCCCTTTGCATTTATTTAAGAATAATTTATGAGTTAATATATGGTCTATTTTGAAGAATGTCCCATATGCAGCTCAGAAGATTGTATATTCTGCTGTGGCTCAGTAGAACACTCTGTAAACATCCACTAAGTCCATTCATTAATGGGTGTGATTGAGTTCTGTTATTTCTTTGCTGACATTTTGTCTACTTGACCTATCTCTTTGTGACAGTGGGGTGTTAATGTTTCCTATTAAAATTGTGTTCTTTTGTGTTTGATTTTTCATGTCCATTAATGCTTGTCTTATATAATGGGTGCTCCTATATTTGGTGCATGTATATTTATAATTGTTAGTTCTTCCTCTTGTAGTTTTCCACTTACAAGTATATAATGGCTTTCTTTATCTCTTTTAATCTTGAAGTTCACTTTATCTGCAAATAACTACACCTACTGTTTTTCTTTTGGGGGGGCTTCCTGTTGTATGGAATAGTGTTTTCCATTCTTTGACTTTTAGTCTGTGTGTTTCTTTTTGAGTCAGAGGTGTTTCTTGTATACAGTATATATGGGGTCTTTTTTCTTGATCCATTCTTTCAATCTGGGTTTTTTGAGACCATTTGAATTTATGGTTATCACTGATATGTACTGGATTGACTTTGCCATATTATGTTCCTGTTGTTGATTTTCCACTTTCCTCCCTTGTTTCATTTCTTGCCCAGCCATGTGGTTTCTTTATGTTGTTGTTCTGAAGATTGTGGTCATTTTTTTCTCTTTCTAGTATGCCTTTCTAGAGTTGGTTTGGTATTTATGTATTTCTTCAGTTGTTCTTTTGTCATGGAAGTATCTTGTTTCTCCATTAAATTTGAAAGACAGTTTTATGGGATACATCCTTCTGGGTTGAAAGTTGTTTTCTTTAAGGGCTTGCAATACTTCATTCCAAGCTTGTCTTAACCTGAAGATTTGTGCTGAGAAGTCTGCTGTGATTCTAATTAGCTTTCCTTGATATGTGAGTTGTGTCTTTTCTCTAATAGTTTTTAATATTGTTTTTATGCTGTATGTCTGGGATCTTAATTATATGT
This sequence comes from Cavia porcellus, assembly GCF_034190915.1. Classification (NCBI taxonomy): domain Eukaryota; kingdom Metazoa; phylum Chordata; class Mammalia; order Rodentia; family Caviidae; genus Cavia; species Cavia porcellus. The sequence goes on along the minus strand of NW_026947486.1, from coordinate 28,079,607 downwards.
CTGGGTGTAGATTTGTGTTGGTTATGAATGTTTGGCATTCTATATGCCTCATTTATTTGTATGTCAGATTTTTTCCCTCATCTATGGCAAATTTTCTGCTATTACCCCTGTTGTGTCCTTTGCATTGTTTCCTGCATCCTCATTGATGCCTACTAGTCTTATATTGCTTCTCTTGGCTTCATCTTTAAGCTGCTGGATTGTCATTCCATGCTGCTTTGTTGTTTTTATAAGTTCTACCTTTTCATGATTGCTATCTGTGATCCTGTCCTCAAGGTCTGAAATTCTATCCTTAGCTTCATTTAATTGGTTTTGCCAGCTTTCAATAGAATTCTTTGTTTTTTGGATATCTCTTGGATTCTGCTTGCTTTCTACATTCTGAATTCTGCTTGTTTTCTACATTGTTCATTCAAAGTTTCAATCAATTTCCCATGATCCTGTATTTCTTTATCTATTTCTTCCTTAGATATTTTGAGCAAATTCTTTACTAAGGTTGTTGTTTCTGTCTTTATGTAAGACATGACTTCTAATTTGATTTCCTCTATAGCTTCATGGATTTGTTTCTTTACTTTGTGTGCTACCTTTTCAGATATTTCTGGTGCATGACTTTTAAAGTCCTCTATTTTGCTGTCACCTGTTCTTGCACCTGATGGACTAGATGTTTGAGATTGTATTTTGGTTTTTCATTTTGACATTTTCACTTTCTGGGCCAACATCTGTTTATTTAATCCCAATAGTCATAACTGTTGGCAGTGGATCTCCTAGGGTCCTACTGTGTGGTTGGTTGATGTCCAGAACCTGCCAGGGTCCTCTGGGCAAGGGCCACCAAGTCTCCCATTAAACCAGCACTACCAGTCCACTGAAGTTCAATGTTCTTGGAGGGAGAATGGGAACCAAATGTTCACAGCAGTGCTTGATTCAAGAGATGAGGTGGGTAGCTGAGGGCAGTGGGTTGAGCCAGTGTGGATGCGGAGGTCCTCTGGGTCAGCACTCAGGAGGAGCTTACTGAATTGCAGGCAGGGCTCAGTGGCCTGAGCTGGGAAGGAGCACAGTGGTAGTCCTCTGTGTGGAGGCAGTGGGAGGGTGTTGACATGTGCAGGCCTGGCTGAACTGCCTGAGCCAGAGCAGAGCTTAAAGGAGACCTAGCTATGACATTTAGTGCATATTAGCTGTCAGTCAATTATTGGGCTGTTACAATGTTTATGCAATTGCTATAGATTTTTTCTCTTCACTAAAAAGATCCAAAATTGGACCTTATGATATGTTCTCAACCACTGTAACGGATTAGAATTTTACTTATGTAAATGATTTAATTACATAAGAGTATTCCTGACTCAGCAGAAAAATTTGTGCCAGTTAAACTGTCCACTGATTCCATTATCACAACCTAGGGGGAGAGATGGCAGGATTCCTAACCCAATAACTCAGATTACAACATATTCTGCAAGAATGCCTGCAACGTGGTGAAAAGAAGTTCTGTGTCTGAGTCAACTTTGCTATTTTTTTTTGTGTGTGTGTGTGTGTGTGTGTTTTTGAAACACAGTCACTCTATGCAGTTAACGCAGGCTGTGGGATCACTTTGTGGCCCAGGCTGGTCTCAAGCTTGCAATGATCCTCTTGCCCTAGGCTCCCAAATTCTGGGATTACAGGAGTATGCCACAATTTTCAGTTGCTTAACTGGCAAATAATATACATATAAGTCACCTATTCATATTTTCATTATATCATTTAATATGTGTTCACATCAGGTATCTTATAGGTTTTAATTTATGTTTGTTTCTTGATTTACTTACTAATGTGGGGTTATTTTATGTTCTTTTATGATTTTTAGCTTATAAAAATGTTTTTACATTTGTGTATTGCTTCTTCCATTGGCTCTGATTTAGTAGGTGTTTAGGTTCTATTCCTCATCTCAGTTTTCTCTCTAATATCTTCACCTAAAATCTCTGAAGCAATCTTATTACTTTACTACTTCATTATTTTTCCAAGTGCATTGACTTCTGCTCTCAAGTTTTTCAATTCTTAGCTCATCCAATCATACTTAGCTCACCCACACACAGTTACTTCTATCTTGTCTAGTATTAGCCCTCAGTCTTTTGAACCCTAAGCCTTTGCTGTTCCATATCCTAAATAGCTTGTTTTCCTACATATTTGTAGCTTCTAAAACCACATAGCTTTTCTCAATCTCAAAGTGAACCTCATTCCTCTCACATTTCACTTTGCTCTCACAAGTACCCCCAAGTTGTCCCAAATCTCCCAAGGCAAAGCAACGGGTCATAAAGGAGAGCAAAGCAAATATCAGGCAACATAACTTTACAAAAAGTTTATAGAAGGGATGAAGAAAATAGATGAGTCCAAAGAGAAAATGAACTAAAAGTTCACAGCCATTTAAGCCAATAGGACCATGGTGAATTTCAAGAAAATATGTAAAACACCAGATGAGCTAAATACAACACTTCAAAATGAAAATGACACATTCATGAAGAATATAGAATCCTTTAAAGGATGTCAAACCGAAGTACCCAAAATAAAAGTCTGTATAGAAATTTCAATTGCAGAAATCACAAAAGAGAAGACAGATGGTCTGAAATTGAGGACAAAATAGTAAATTTTGATGAAATAATCAAGCCACAAAAAATAAGAGAAGAAAAAATTAAGAGGTAGATCAACCAATAAGGAAATATCAGAGCTGAACCAGCAGCTACAATATGTCAATGAGACCAATCTAAGGCTAACTGGAGTTAGACAAAACCCAGAAGGTAATGCCTATCATCATAAAGCAAATATTGCAGAAATTAAATGATCCACTAAGAGTAAGCACAATTATTGCAGGGTATGTTAATACCCACTTTTAATATGAGGTAGATCAACTAAACAAAAACATCATTATATGTCAGAGCCAAACCACACCCTTGAACATATGGTATTAATAGGTGTTAACAAAGTATTCTATCTCTCTCCAGCATGGTATACATTCTTTTCATCAGCAAATGGTATTTTTTCCAGAATAAGTCACATATTAGTCCATAAAGTATGCTTAATTAAATATAAAAGGTTTGAAATCACTTCATTAATAGTATCAGACCACTCTGCAGTGTAAATAGAAATCTATGACAGGAGAAATTTCAGAAAAGTAAAACTGTCCTGGAAAATTTACAGCATACTCTTCAACAACCAGTGGGTCAGAGAAGAAAGCAAAGAAGAATTTTAAAATCTCTAAAAGTTAATGAAAATTACTCTACAACTCCACAAAACCACTGAGAGACTATGAAATCAGTCCTAGAAGAAAATTTCATTGCAAACAATGCTTATATTAGGAAAACATAGCATGTCCATATAACTAACCTTATCAAAAATCTTAAGACACTTTAGAAACAACAACAACACCGCACTGAAATTTGGGTCAGAAACTATAAAAATGAGAGCTGAAATCAATGAAATTAAGACTAAAATACACTAAAAACAATCAATGAAGGGCTGGTTCTTTGAAAGAATAAATAAAATAGATAAGCCTTAGTCAGATTTATCAAGGAAGAATAAAGACCCACATTAATGCAAATAGAAAAGTAAAAAGTTAAATCCTAACAGATGTTACTAAAATCCAGAATATAGATAACAACTACTTCAAAACTTAAATTTCACATCAGGTTTCTGGAAGCCTCTGCATGTTGAGCATCGTGACTTGAAGGCCTCCACAGCAATTCTTACTTAGCTAAGTGACCATGAAACTTTGCTTGGAAGCAAGTAGGGCTTCACCCAGCGTCCCCAGACAGCCAGGCATTTTTAGATCATCACTCAGATCCTAGTTGAGCCCTGCGCAGCAACCCTCAGGCAGCAAAGAGCCATTCATGTTGAGCAGCGTGACATGAAGGCCTTCCACATTTAATTGTACCTACTTGTCCAACCCTAGGACCTAGCTCAGAACCAGGTTGGGCTCCACTCAGTGACCCCAAGAAGCCAGGGAGTTTTGGTGCACAGCATGGTGTAAACTGAAGGCCTGCCTCACGTACTCTACATAATATTAAGCCTTATTATGCCACTCAGAACCTTGTAGGGCCCAGCTCAGTGACCTCAAGCAGGCAGGAAGCTTCAGTGAGACACATAGGATGTGCTGAAGGGCTACCCAGTACACCTCCCCATTTAGGGATCCACTAGGATCCAGGTAAAGACTGCGTAACAACCCCCAGTTAAATGAAGTACAGACAGCCCTATTCAATATAAGAAATAACTGAGAATTTGCATTCAACTTCTCCAGGGAAATATAGAAAAATGACAAAATGAAAGAGCAAAATGCAATCATAGACCTAAAGCCCATCCCAAACAAGCCTAGGACACATAGACACAGAAGAAAATGTAAAGTATGCACCTGAAATTTCTGAAATGATAGCAACTGAAGTAAAGAAACAACTCCATGAAGCTACAAAGGAACTCAGATAAGAAATAATCTCCCAGGTAAAAGAAAAAAATGATAAATGTAATGAAAGGAATGCTGAACACATCTAAAGAAGATATAGTTAAAAAATAGAAGAATATGACAAAACAATTGAAATCTTGAATGAACAATATAAAAAAGAAACAGAATACATCAAGCATTCAAAGAGATATGCAGAAATTTTAAAATTCCATCAATGCATCAGTGAAAATGAAGATAGACTTTCAGACCTCGAAGACAAGACTGCAGCTAATGAACAGAAGAGACCTTTTAAAAATGACAAGGAAGAAAGTGGCAGGCCATAGGTGGGCCTGTGACAGCCTCCTCACTCCCAGCAGTGCTTGGCAGACTCTGGAGTTCTGAGCAGGCAAGAAGGTGCCAACGGTTCCAGAGCCTGAGTGGCCTGGCATAAGTGCCCCATGCACTTTGCCCAAAGTCCAACTAGTTTGGGACCCTCGCTCAGCTCCAGAGACTTTGCAGTGGCTGGTCCTGGGAGGGCCTGTGGTGCCCTCCTTGATCCCAGTCTTGATGGCAGACTCTGGAGTTCTAAGCAAGCAAGTGGGCACCATCAGTTCCAGAGGCTGGGTGGCCTGGTGTAAGTGCCCCACACAATTTCCCCAGAGTCCAACTAATTTGGGACACTTGCTCAGCTCTAGATAGGGAACTTTGTGGCTTACTAGGCACTGGACAGCTTACCGGGTCCTGGGTGGGGCAGTAGTGGCCTCCCAGCTCCCAGCTGTGCTTGGAGGACACTGGAATTCTGGGTGAGCAGGTGTCATGAGTTCCAGGGACTGGGATTGGGCTAGGCGGCTTCACCCCAAGTGACTCTCTCTCAATCCAGGGAGCTGAGTGGCCAGAGTCCCAGGGCATAGAAGAGGATCTCCAATAGATAATGGGGAAGCCTTGCAATAACACTTGAAACATTTGAAACACAGAAATATAGGAAAATGAAAGAACAAATTAAAATGTCAAACCTCCAGCACATCCCAAAAAACCTTAGGAGCAATGTGCATAGAAGACAATGTGTGCCATACACCTGAAATATCAGACATAATAGCAACTGAAATAAAAAAGCAACTCCGGGAAGCTTTAAGTAATTTAAACTAGAAATAATCTCTCAGGTGAAAGAAGAAATGAAGGAGATGCTAAAAATACCTAAAGACATGGTTAAAAAAATTGGAGGAACTAAACAAAAAGAGAGAATCCCTGGATAAGCAGTAAAGAAACAAACAGAATACATAAAGCAGATGCACAGAGATACACAGGAAATCAAAAATTCCATTGAAAGCTATAAAAACTGCCTCAATGAAAGTGAAGATAGAATTTCAGACCAAGAAGACAAGATGGCACCTAGTGAAAGGAAAGGAAAGATCTTTTAAAAATAACAAGGAATCAGGAAATAATAATTCAACATCTTCAAAATGATATAAAGAAAAAAAACATAAGATTGATAGTGATTAATGAAAAAGAAGGGGACAACATAATGACAACATAAAGGATGTCAAAAGGATATTTAGAGAAATAATAGCTGAAAATTTCCCAAACATGAGAATGGAAACTGACATCAGGATCAGTGAAGCATATAGAACTCCAGTAGTCATAACCAAGTAAAATTACACCCAGACATATAACAATCACCATCCCAGAATTCCAACATAAGAATAGAATATTAAAAGTTGTCAGAGAGAAACGACAGATCACTTATAAAGCAACACCTATCAGAATCACAGCAGAGTTCTCAGTAAAAACAATAAAGTAAAGAAGAACATGGAGGGAAGTATTCCAGATCCTAAAGGAATAAGATTTCCAACATAGACAGATGTACCCTGAAAAACTGTCCTTCAAAACTGATGGAGAAATAAGACATTCCCATGACAAAGAAAAGCTGAAGAACTTCACAGTCACCAAGCCAACCCTGCAAAGAATATTTAAAGACAATTTAGATACATTTAGGAAAAAATTATTAAGCAAAGCAGAAAATTAAACAGAACAGAAAGATAAAGATGCAACAGCAGAAAGATAACATGTCAACAACAAACTAACATATAATAGCTATAATGACTAAAGTAAATGGCCTCAAAGCACCAATTAAAAGAAACAGACTGGGAGAATGGATCAAGAAACAAAATTCAACCATACGCTGTCTACAAGGAACCAATCTAACCCAAAAGGATACTCACAGGCTGAAAGCCAAAGGATGGAAAACAATGCTTCATACAACAGGAATCCAAAAAAAAAAAAAAAAAAAGTGAAAGTAGCCATTCTGTTTGCAAAGAATGTGAACTTTAAACCAATAATAATCAGAAGAAATGAAGAAGGTCACTACATACTGCTTAGGGGAAAACTTCAAGAGGAAGAGATAACAATCTTAAATATATATGCACTAAATTCCAGAGCACCCAGTTGTACAAAACAAGTATTAACAGAAATGAAAAACCAAATGAGCAGTAAAACAATTATAACAGGAGAACTTAACACACTATTGGCACCAAGGGACAGATCAACCAGAGAGAAAATCAGCAAAGAAATAACTGAAATGAATCACACCTGTGAACAAATGGACTTGATAAACATATACAGAGTGTTCCATCCAACAGCATCAGAATACAAATTCTTCTCAGCAATAAATGGGTCATTCTCTAAAATAGACCATATATTAGCTCACAGAACATAATTAAATAAATGCAAAAGAGTTGAAATAATCCCTTGCATGTTATCAGATCACAGTGCTATGAAATTAGAAATTAATGATAAAAGGCACTGCAAAAATTTCACTAACACATGGAAACAGAATAACATACTATTGAGGAACCAGTGGGTCACAGGGAAAATTAAAGAAGAAATTAAACAATACCTACAAGCAAATGAAAATACAAATACAACTTACCGGAATCTGTGGGATGCAATGAAAGCAGTCCTCAGAGGAAAATTTGTTGGACTGAGTTCCCTCATCAGGAAAACAGAATGAATACAAATAAATAACCTGATGTTACACTTCAAACATCTAGAAAAAGAAGAGCAAGTCAAGGTCAAAGCCAAAAGAAGAGAGGAAATAACAAAAATCAGAGCAGAAATCAATGCAATAGAGACAAAGAAAACAATCCAATGAATCAATGAACCAAAAAGATGGTTCTTTGAAAGAATAAATAAAATTGATAAGCCAATAGCCGACCTTATAAAAAGGGAAGTAAAGGCTCACATCCATGCAATAAGAAGTGAAAAAGGCCAAATCACTACAGACTCTACAGAAATACAGATCATTAATACCTATTTTGAAAACATCTGCAATTAAATGTTTGATAACATAGAAGAAACAGACATATTCTTAGAAACATATGAAGTACCAAAGCTAGGTCAAGAAGATGTAAAACTGCTGAATAACCAAATCTCTATTATGGAAATTAAAAATGTCATTAAGTTCTTACCTACAAAGAAGAGCCTACATCCAGACGGATTCACTGCAGAATTCTAATAGAAACACAAAGAAGACTTAATGCTGACAATCCTCAAACTCTTCATTTAATTTGAAAGGGAAGCAATCCTTCCTAAATCATTCCTGGAAGAATTACTGTAGTATCAAAATCTGAGAAAGACCCAACTAAGAAAGAAAATTACGGATCAGTCTTCCTAATGAACACAGATGCAAAAATACACAATAAAATATTGGCAAATAGAATACAGCAACTTATCAAGAAGATTATATATCATGACCAAGTGGGATTCATCTCAGGCAGGTAGGGATAGTTCAACATATGTAAATCACTAAATGTAGTCGATCATATCAATAAAGCCAAAAGTAAGAATCACATGATCATTTCTATAGATGCTGAAAAAGCTTTTGATAAGATCCAACATTCATTTATGATAAGAAAATTGGAATAGGTGGTCTTTACCTCAATATAATAAAGGCCATCTATGACAAACTAACAACCAGTATCATATTGAATGGCAAAAAATTGAAGGCCTTTACTTTAAAATCAGGCATAAGAAAAGGAGGTCCCTTATGTCTGCTCCTACATAATATCATACTGGAAATACTAGCAAGAGCAATTAGACAGAGAGAGAAATAAAAGGGGTAAAGATAGGAAAAGAGGAAGTTAAATTATCATTGTTTACAGATGACATGATACTCTACACAGAAGACTCCCAAAACTCCATTGAAAGACTCTTAGATATAATAAATAAATTTGGTAATGTAGATGGCTACAAAACCAATACACAAGAATTAATAGCATTCTTAAACATTAACAAGAAAATCACTGACAGAGAAATAAGAGAAGCCACACCTTTCACACTCACAACCAAAAGATGAAATATTTAGGAATTACTATCACAGAAGTCAAAGACCTATACAGGGAAATTTATAATACACTGAAAAAAGAAATTGAAGAGAATCTCAGAAAATGGAAAGACATACCTTGCTCACAGACAGGAAGAATAAACATTGTGAAAATGATCATTCTCCAAAAAATGTTATACAGATTCAATACAATCCCAATAAAAATACTACCAACATACCTCATAGATCTTGGGAAATCAATCCTAAAATTCATTTGGAGTGAGAAGAGACCTAGAATACAAAGACATTTCTAAGCAGCAAAGGCAAGGCAGGAGGCATCACAAGCCCTGACTACAAAGCAACTGTCATAAAATCAACATGGTACTGGAATCAAAACAGAGCTAAAGATCAACGAATATGTTAGAAGATACAACCACAACTACAATCACACTCAACTACTTATCATTGATCAAGGGGCAAAACATGTTAACTTCTAGAACATCAGTCTCTTTAATAAATGGTGTGGGAAAAACTAGCTCTCCATATGTGGAAAACTAAAACTAGACTCATGCCTATCACTATGTACTAAATGAAAATCTAAATGGATCAAAAATCTGAATTTTAAAACAGAAACACTAAATCTATTAGAAGACAAATTGGGTAAAAACCTTGAAGACAGACTTTTGGGAGAATGGTGGATAGATAACAGCAGATATGGAAGCTCTCTGAGATACCCAGCTTAGAATCCAGGAATGGTGCAGTGTGAGGAGTCCTAAGCAAGGAGAGATACACCCTGCCAACCCAGGAACAAACTAAGCTGAGAGAAACCAACTGGAAATGAAATCCTGGTGCTATAACAGGAACAGATAAAATATCAGTGCAAAAGCTGGAACTCGTGCCACTGGAAGCCACGACTTGAATTTCATGCTGCCACTGCATCCAAATGGGCATGGCAGGAAGAGAGATGTGTGAAAACTCTGAGAGCAGGAATCACCAATGGAGTTAAGAGTGGGACTGGTGGGGAGGCCTGCATCGACCTACAGTGAGTAAGAGGAACGGGGACACTTCCATAGAGTAGGAGGCTCAAACAAAGGACGTTCTGGGACTGGGCAGACAAGCCGGAACAGGACGCTGCAGTGACTTTAGTCACATATTCCCCTCTCAAGTAGGATTGGTGGGAAGCGCTTGGCCTGGGTGGCTGTGGACGAAGATCCAGTAGGCTAGCCCAAACCAGGTCCCAGTGCCTGATGGTGCAACCTGGCAGTGCAGTCTCCAGTTAGTTGACCTGGAGAGGTGGGCCCAGTGGAGGCTGCTGAGGTCTGTGTCTCCCTAGTGCATGGCAGTGGGTGGAAACACCTAGCCGGCAGATTCAAAAACTCTAACTGACAAAGAAAAAAAAAAACTGGACTGCCTATATACACTTGTAGGAAGGAACAAAAAGTATGGGGAGAGGGAGCAACAAGAAAGGGTCATCGGTCCCCAATCCTGAGAACACTGATCCAGGAAAGGGAAATGTAAAGGACAGAAAACATGCAATATCAGACACGGCACCAATAGACATAAAGCGATATCTCTGAATCCTCATAGATGAGTTCAAAAGTGAAGTATTTAATGAAATAAAGCAAGATACAAGTAGAATAGTTAGAGAAATGCTAAGCACCACCCAAGAAAGAACAGATGGTGGAATGGAAGAACAGAAAAAAAGGGGAGAATTGTTTGATGGAGAAAACAGAGAAAATATAGACTACATGAAGCAGGTTCAAAAAGATTACCAGGAAACTAAAACCTCTCTTGAAAGCTGGCATAACAGCTTGAAAGAAACTAAGGATAGATTACCTGAACTGGAGGACAGATTTGTAATGTGGGAGCATGAAATGCCAAAACTTCTTAAAAATAACAAGGAAACAAACAGCAATAATACAAAGGCTAGAACATGATAAGAGGATCTATAACTTAAGAATTAAGAACATAAAAGAAGTAGGGACACAAATGAATGAACTACAAAAGCTATTCACAGAAATAATCCAGGAGAATTTCCTTAATTTAGCAAAAGGTAAAAATACTCACACATATGAGTCATAAAGGACCCCAGCCACCTACAACCCAAACAGAGCTACACCAGGTATACAATAATCAAAATTCCAGAAATCCAGTATAAGAACAGAATATTAAAAGTCATCAGAGACAAGAAATAGATCACTTACAAGGGAACACCCATCAGAATTACAGCAGACTTCTCAGCACAAACCATCAAATCATGAAGAGAGTGGGGGGGGGAGGAAATAATTCAAGCTTTGAAAGATAAAAACCTCCAGCCAAGATTGATATATCCTGGACAACTATCCCTAGAAATTGATGGAAATACAAGTTGCTTCCAGGATGAAGAGGAACTAGGGGAATTTGCAACCACCAATGAAACTCTACAGAGAATACTGCAGGATACACTAAAAAAGAAAAATACCAAGATTCCAGAAACAGTGGCAGAGAGGCCACAATGAATGGAGCAGAAAGCAAAATGAAGAAGAAAAACTGACAACTAACGACAAAAAAAGAGCTCAATAGAAATGAGGCAGAGAAGGCTGGATTGTAGGAACAGCTATGTTGAAGAAAACAAGACATCATAATAGCTAGTGCTGATTTAGTATCATCTTGTTTTGAAGTGCCATTAAGCATTTGTTCTTCTGTCTGCATTAGTCTTAACAGGTTGTATCTTATTGTATTTTATTATATGTGATAATACAAACAAAAACTTTTATTGACAAGGAGATTATACAGAAACCATTGTTCATGTTCTAGTTGATTCTAAATACCCTGTAATACTGTCATTCTCATGAATGGTTTTACGTTTTCTTGATATGTTTGGTGCTACAATATACGAAGTTATACTCAAAGAAGGAAAGAGACACTATGGTAAGTACTTTTATGTCAGGATATCTTGTGGTGAAACATTATTTTGCTTAAATGGTTATGTTTTGACCTGCATTGTTATGTTGTTATGCCTCATTTATATCAATCTCCTCTTTTAATTATTTATATTTTTATTTTTATCTTTTTAATTAAGGGAAAAATAAATAAAAAGTAGCAGGATATACTATAGTAACCCACTTTGATTTTCTACTAACTTGATTTGAAACCCTGTATTGCCCTCACCATCTTGTTTTGACTGATTTTCCCCTATTCTGTTTTGCTTAATAGTACCAACTTCGAAAGTATAGGCAACAATTGTGGAGACAGTAAGATTCATTATTATGCCCATTCTGATTGACTATTATCTTCTTTTAAAGTCCTATAATATCACCAATATTTTGGTTTTATTCTTTGCTGTTTTGTTCAATTTTATTATAACTGATGATATAGGCAATTCTTTATAAGATAGCAAGAGGCATTATGGTAACCATTGTTGATCACCTTGTATTTTGTTTTTACATTATGTATTATGTCCATCCTTTTCATTTGACTGACTTTGTTCTGTTATGTCAAATTTGGTTTTACTCTTTTCAAAAAAAAAAAAAAAAACTAATAAGAACTGTTGGAGTAATAAAACCCAAAATGTGTAATTGTCATTGTACAAAAGAAAGGAAAAAAAAGTGCTCTAAAGTATATAACGGCATGTATATTTAAGTGTTTATGATAGGTAACCATATTACTGAGTTTTGTTGGATCATTGAACAGAACTGTTTGCAGTGTCACTGTTTGAAAGTCCACTTCATATGCTTTAATTTTATAACTTGAACAACTATTTCTAAGATAACAATATGTAATCTATTAACTAGTGATTTCCCACTGTTCATTTTTTCCGAAATTCTGTATACCTTGCACCTTTTTTCTGTTTTTTTTTCTTTTTCTCCTTAAAGAAAAACTTTGAAGACACAGGGGTAGGTAGAGAATTCATGAACAGGAATCAAACCACACAGGTAATACTTCCCAGAATCAATAACTGGAATCACCTCTTATTAAAAAGTTTCTGCATGGCAAAAGAAATCTCTAGCATAGTGAAAATAAAACCCACAAACTTCGAAAAAATCTTAGTGAACTGTCCCTCAGACAAAGGTCTTCTGTCTAAAACATATAAAGAATTTTTTAAAAATCACACCCCAAAATTCAAATATCCAATCCAAAAATGGCCATGTGAAATGAACACACAATTCTCAGATAAAGAAATACAAATGGCAAATAAATACATGAAAAATGTTCATCATCATTACTCAGTAGTGGTATTTTTATACAATCAGGTACTACTCAGCTATTAAGAAGGATCACATTGTGATATTTTTAAATGAATGGGCACAGCTTGAGACCATACTCATAAGTGGAATAAGTCAAACTCCCACATATGAATACTGAATAGTTTCCCTAATGTAAGAAATGATAAAAATACATAAAAGTATGTGGTAATCGTGATTTCCTATTATGTGGCTTTGAAGCCTTATAAAGTTTTCACTCATTAATTGAAATGGTTTTATTCTGGGCTGTATGATATTATTGTCTGTGATGATATGAACAGCTATTTTAAAGAAAACCAGACATTATAATAGCTAGTGCTGATTTAATATCATCTCATTTGATGTCCCATCAAACTGTTGTTATTCTGTCTCCAATGCTTTTATCATGTTGTATCTTATTGGATTTTATTATATGTGATAGTATAAACAAAAATTTTATAGGCAAAAAGATAATAGAGAAGCCACCATAAGTTTTCTGATAGCTGGTTCTAAATACCTTGAAATACTTTCATATTGTTGAATGGTTTCACACTATCTTAATATGTTTGATGCTATAGTATACAAAGTTATACTCAAATATTTCAAGGAAAGGGACACTACAGTAACTATAATTAAGTCGGGTTATCTTGTGGTGAAACATTATGTTGCTTTAATTGTTCTGATTTGACCTCTATTGTTATGTTGTTATGTCCTTTTTAATCTCAATCTCCCCCCTTATTAAAATTAATTCATTTTTAATCATTTTTAATTAAGGGAAAATTTTGAAGAAATTAGCAGGATATGCTATAGTAACTTTATTGATTTCCTATGAACTAAATTTGAGGCCCTGTATTGCTTTCACCATCTTGTTTTGATGATTTTACTCTCTTCCGTTCTGTTTGATATTATCAATTTTGAGGGTATAGGCATCTACTTTGAATGCAATAAGATTCACTATGATGCCCATTCTAGTTTGATTATTATCTTCTTTTGACTTTCAGCAATGTCTCCAATGTTTAGATTTTACTGGTTTTCTTCTGTACTGTTTTGTTCAATCTTATTATACATGATGATATAGGCAATTGTTTTTATGGTAGCAAAAGGCATTACGTTAACCATTGTTGACTAGCTTGTATTCTGTTTTTACATCGTGTATTCTGTCTGCCCTTTGTTTTGACTGACTGCTTTGTTTTGTCACATTTGGTTTTATTCTCTTCCAAAAAAAAGTAATAAGAACTGTGGGAGTAATAAAACCCAAAATGTGTAAATGTTCTTGTTTAAAAAAAAGAGGAAAAGAAAGTGTTCTAAAGGACACTACTGCAAGTGTGTTTAGGTGTGTAAGACAGATGACCATATTACTAAGTTTTTCTTGGATCATTGAACACAACTGTTTGCAGTCTCACTTTTCGAATGTCCACTTTTCTATGCTTGATTTTGTAACTTGATCAACTATTTCTAAGAAGAAAATATTAACTAGTGATAACTTACTGTTTATTTTTGATTGAAATTTTTTGTTGGAAATTCTGTATTACTTGCACCCTTTTACTGATTTGTTTTTGTTTTCTTTAAATAAATGAAATAAAAATGACAAGAAAAAAGGAAGTAACAATTCAACAGTTGCAATATGATACAAAGAAAACCAATACAAGATGACTAGATGTAAGTGAAAGGTGACAATGTAGATGATATCAAAAGACTGTTTATAGAAGTAATAAATGAAAAATTTCCAATCATGGGAAATGAAACTAAAATACAGATAAATGAAGCATATCAAACTCTAATTAGCTATAATAAAGACAAATTATACCCATAAATATAATAATCAATATCCCAGAAATTCAGCTTAAGAACAGAATATCAAAATCTGTTAGAGAAAAAAAATCAACTATAAATGAAAGCCCATCAGAATCACAGCAGTCTTCTCAACATAAATAATGAAATCAAGAAGGCCAAGGAGACTTCTGGGAAAACATGGTGGACAGATAACAGCAGCTACGGAGGCTCTCTGAGATTGCCAGCTTAGAATCCAGGAATGGTGTGGTGGGAGGAGTCCTAAGCAAGGGGAGATATACCCTGCCAACCCAAGAATGAATTAACCTGAGAGAAACCAATTGGAAATACAATCCCAGTGCTGTAACAGGAACAGAAAAAATCTCAGCACAGAAGTTGGAATCCATGCCACTGGAAGCCATGATTTGAATTTGCTGCCTCCGCTGCTGTGTCTGAATCAGCACATCAGGGAAAGAGACATGCAAAATCTCTGAGAGCAGGAATCCGAGAATGGAGTTGAAAGTGGGAATCATCAAATGGAGTTGAGAGCGGGATTGGCGGGGAGCCCTGCATCGACCTGTGGTGAGTGAGAGGAACAGGGAACCTTCCATAGAATAGGAGGCTCCAATAGAGGACATTCTGGGACCAGGCAGACTAGCCAGAACAGCACGCTGCAGTGACTTTAGTCGCATATTCCCCTCCCAAGTAGGATTGGTGGGAAGTGCTTGGCCTGAGTGACTGTGGACTAAGATCCAGTAGGGTAGCCCAAACCAGAACCCAGTGCCTGGTGGTGCACCCTAGCAGTGAAGCCTTCAGTAGGATGACCTGGAGGGTCGGCCCCAGGAGAGGCTGCCCAGGTCTGGGTCTCCTTAGTACATTGCAGTGGGTGGGAACATCTGGCTGGTGGATTCAAACAAACTGTAACTGACAAAGAAAAAAACTGGGCCTCCTATATATGCTTGTATGGAAGGAACAAAAGGTATGGGAAGAGGGAGCAATAAGAAAGGGTCCTCAGGCCCCAATCCTTAGAACACTGATCTAGGAAAGGTATAAATGCAAAGGAGAATGAGGACAGAAAACATGCAATATCAGACACGGCACCAATAGACATAAAGCGATATCTCTGGAGCTTCATAGATGAGCTCAAAACTGAAGTATTTAACAAGATAAAGGAAGATATAAGTAGAATAGTTAGAGAAATGCTAAGCACCATCAGAGAAAGAACAGGTTGTGGAATGGAAGAACAGAAAAAAAAGGGGAGAATTGTTTGATGGAGAAAATAGAGAAAACATAGACTATTTGAAGCAGCTTCAAAGAGATTACCAGAAAACTAAAAACTCTCTTCAAAGCTGGCATAACAGCATGAAAGAAACTAAGGATAGATCTAAACTGAAGGTCAGATTTGTAATGTGGGAGCATGAAATACCAAAACTTCTTAAAAATAACAAGGAAACAAACAGCAATAAAACAAAGGCTAGAAGATGATAAGAGGATCTATAACTTAAGAATTAAGAACATAAAAGAAGAAGTTGGGACACAAATGAATGAACTACAAAAGCTATTCACAGAAAAAATCAAGGAGAATTTCCCTAATTTAGCAAAAGGTAAAGATACTCAGATGTATGAGGCAAACAGTACCCCAGCCACCTACAACCCAAACAGAGCTACACCCAAGCATAAAATAATCAAAATTCCAGAGATGCAATAAAAAAAAAACAGAACATTAAAAGCCATCAGAGACAAGAAATAGATCACTTACAAGGGAACACCCATTAGAATTACAGCAGACTTCTCAGCACAAACCATCAAATCACGAAGAGCATGGAGGGGATAATTCAAGCTTTGAAAAATAATAACTTCCAGTCAAGATTGATATATCCTGCACAACTGTCCCTAGAAATTGATGGAAAAACCAGGTGCTTCCAGGATAAAGAGGAACTAGGGGAATTTGCAACCACCAATTCAACTATAAAGAGAATACTGCAGGATATTCTAAAAAAGGAAAATACCGAGATTCCTGAAACAGTGGCATAGAGGCCACAATGAATGGAGCAGAAAGTAAATGAAGAAGAAATCTGATAACTAATGACAGAAAAAAAGCTCAACAGAAATGAGGCAGAGAAGGTTGGATGGTAGGAACAGCTATTTTGGAGAAAACAAGACATCATAATAGCTAGTGCTGATTTAATATCGTCTTGTTTTGAAGTCCCATATTCTGTCTGCATTAGTCTTAACATGTTGTATCTAATTCAATTTTATTTATTTTTATTTATTTATTTTTTTAAATTTTATTTAAGGAGAAAAGAAAAAAAAGCACAGAAAGGGTACAAGTTATACAGATTTACAGAAAAAAAATGAACAGTAGGAAATCACTAGTTAATGGATTACATATTGTCATCTTAGAAATAATTGTTCAAGTCACAAAATTAAAGCTTGTAAAGTGGACATTCCATCAATGATACTGCAAACAGTTCTGTTCATTGATCCAATAAAACTCTGTGATATCATTTTCTATCTTATAAACTTAAATATACATGCAGTTATATAGTTTGGAGCACTTTCTTTTCCTCTCTTTTGTACCATGACTATTACACATTTTGGGTTTCATTGCTCCCATGGTTCTTATTACTTTTTTGGAAGAGAGTAAAACCAAATGTGACATAACAGAACAGAATCGGTCAAGTCAAAAGGGTGGACATAATAGATAATGTAAAAACATAATACATGGTGATCAACAATGGTTACCATAATGCCTCCCGCTATCTCTAATAGAATTGCCTATATCATTAGTTATAATACAATTGAACAAAACAGTAAAGAATAAAACTGACAAAACCAAAACATTGGAGACATTGTAGGGGATTTTATTATATGTGATAATATAAACAAAAAACTTTTATAGACAAGGAGATTATACAGAAATCATTTTTCATTTTCTAGTTGATTCTAAATACCCTGTAATACTGTCATTCTCTTGAATGTCTTGATATGTTTGATGCTACAGTATACAAAGTTATACTCAAAGATTTCAAGGAAAGAGACACTATGGTAACTACTTTTATTTCAGGATATTTTGTGGTGAAACACTATTTTGCTTAAATGGTTATGTTTTGACCTGTGCTGTTTTGTTGTTATGTCTTCTTTTATCTTTTTTTTCCTTTTTTAATTATTTACTTTTTTATTTTTATCTTTTTAATTAAGGGAAAAATAAACTTAAAATAGCAGGATATATCATAGTAACCCACTTTGATTTCCTATTAACTTGATTTGAAACCCTGTATTGCCCTCACCATCTTGTTTTGACTGATTTTCCTCTATTCTGTTTTGCTTCCTAGTACCAACTTTGAAAGTATAGGCAACAACTGTGAAGACAATAAGACTCATTATGATGCCAATTCTGGTTGACTATTATCTTCTTTTGAATTCCTGTAATATCTCCAATGTTTTGGTTTTATTGGTTTTGTGCTTTACTGTTTTGTTCAGTTTTATTATAACTAATTATATAGGCAAATCTTTTTAAGATAGCAAGAGGCAGTATGGTAACCATTGTTGATCACCTTGTATTTTGTTTTTACATTATGTATTATGTCCATCCTTTTCATTTGACTGACTCTGTTCTGTTATGTCACATTTGGTTATACTCTCTTCAAAAAAAAGTAATAAGAACTGTGAAAGTAAGAAAATCCAAAATGTGTAATTGTCATTGTACAAAAGAGAGGGAAAAAAAGGTCTCTAAAGGACATAACTGCATTTATATTTAAGTGTATAAGATAGATAACCATATTACTGAGTTTTGTTGTATCATTGAACAGAACTGTTTGCAGTCTCACTGTTTGAATGCCCACTTTATATGCTTTAATTTTGTAACTTGAACAACTATTTCTAAGATGACAATATGTAACTAGTGATTTCGTACTGTTTATTTTTTTGAAATTCTGTATAACTTGTACCCTTTTTTGTTTTTTTTTTCTTTTTCTCCTTATATAAAATTTTTTTAAAAATTTTTAAAAAGAAGGCCAAGGAGTAGGATATTTCAAATCTTAAAGGAAAACCACGTCCACATCACACTGATATACCCTGCAAAACTAACCTTAAAAATCAATGGAGAAATAAGATACTTCCATGAGAAAGAATGGCCGAAAAACTTCAGACCACTAAACCAATCCTGCAAAGAATATTGAAAGATATTCCAGGTAGACATAAAAATAATTATGACTTCAAAAACACCAACATAAAGAAACCACCAAGCAGTACAAACAATTAAACAGAGGGTAAACATAAAGAATCAACAGCAGAAAGACAACATGTTGAAAATTAGCCAATATAGGTCAGTGATGACCATTAATGTAAATGGCCTCAACCCAAAAATTAAATAAAAAGACTGGCAGAAAGTCCAGAAAAAATATCCAACCATATGCTATGCACAAAAATCTATCTAATTGAAAAGGAAATTAATAGGCTGAAAGTCAAATGATGGAAAACAATACTTCATGCAACAGTAATCCAAAAAATAGCAAGTTTATCTATTCTGTTTGCATGCAATGTGAAATTCAAATCATAATCAAAAAATAAAATGGTCACTACATACTGGTTAGGGAAAACTTCTAGAAGAAGAGATTAAGTATCTGAAAAACATATGCATCAAATATGGGAACACCCAGCTATATAAAACATATTAATAGAAATGAAAGATCAAATGATCAATAATACAATAGGAGACCTTAGCACCCTATAGACCAAAAGATAGATCAATGAAGCAGAAAATCAGCAAAGAAATAAAGCAATTTAATCAAACTTGTGAACAAACACACTTAATAGACACACAGTGTGTTCATCCAACAAGAAGAGAATGTATATTCTCAGCTGTGCATGGTATATTCTCTAAAATAGACCATATACCAACCCAAAGATCATGTTTAAATAAATTCAAAAAAATTAAAGTTATCCCATGCACATTATCTGATCACAGTGCCATGAAACTGGAAATTAATAAAAAAAGAAACTGCAAAAACTCCATAAACACATGGAAACTAAATAATACATACCTGAACAATCAATGACTCACAGAAGTATTTAAAGAAGAAATTAAACAATATCTGCAAGTAAACAAAAATGCAAATACAACTTGCTGGATCCTGTGGGATGCAATGAAAGCAGTCCTCAAAAGGAAATTTACTGCAGTGAATTCCCATATCAGGAAAAGAGAAATAACACATACACACACACACACACACACACACACGCACACACGCACACACACACACAAATAACTTAATGCTACAACTTAAACATCTAGAAAAAGAAGAGCAAGCCAAGTCCAAAGCCAAAAGAAAGGAAGGAATTATAAAGATTTGAGTGGCAGTCAGCACAATAGAGATTACAGGCAACAACGCAAAGAAATAACACATCAGAAAGTTGTTTCTTTGAAAGAATAAATACAATTGATAGGCCGCTAGGAAATCTTATTTTTAAAAGGAGAAAAGAAAACCCTCAAATTCATGCAATAAGGAGTGAAAAGTGTGAAATCACTACACACCCTGTGGAAATGCAGAAGATCATCAATAATTAATTTGAAAACATTTATTCACCTAGCCTTGATAACACAGAAGAAATGAACAGGTTTCTAGAAACATATGAATTACCCAAGCTGAATCAAGAAGATGTAAAACTGATAAATATTCCAATTTCAATTAATTAATGAAATTGAAAATATAATTAGAACCTAGCAACAAATAAAAGCCCAGGTCCTGATGGATTCACTGCTGAATTCTGCAAGAAATTCAAGGAAGACTTAATGCCAACACTCCTCAAAATTTTCAGTGAAACTGAAAGGGAAGCAATTCTGCCTAACTCATTCCAGGAATCAATTATTATGCACCAAAACCAGAGAAAGTCCCACCCGAAAAAGAGAACTACGGGCCAATCTCCCTAATGAATATAGATAAGAAAATTCTCAATAAAATACTGGCAAACAGAAAGCAACATGTCATCAATAAGATTATACCACTATCAAGTGGAATTCATCCCAGGAATTCAGAAATGGGTCAGCATATGCGAATCAATAAACATATCATTTCAAAAGAGCAAAAGATAAGAATCACATGATCATTTCAATAGATGCAGAAAAAGCTTCGATGAAGTACAACACTCATTCATGATAAGAATCCTATGAAAAATCAGAATAGATAGTCTCTACCTCAACCTGATAAAAGCCATCTATGACAAACCAACAGACAGCATCATATTAAATGGTCAAAACCTGAAAACTTTTAATCTAAATTCAGGAACAAGACAAGGATGTCCATTATCACCACTCCTATTCAATATAGTGCTGGAAATACTATCCAGAGCAATTAGACAAGAGACAGAAATAAAAGAAATAAAGATAGGAAAGGAAGAGGTAAATGATTGTTATATGCTGATGACATGATAGTCTAAATAGAAGATCCTAAAAACACCATTGAAGTACTTCTAGATGTAATAACCAAATTTAGTAATGTAGTTGGATACAAAGCCAACACTCATATACCAATAGCATTCTTGTACACAAACAACATGCCTACTGAGAGAAAAATAAGAGAAACCACATATTTTACAATAGAATCCAACAAAATGAAGTATTTAGGAATCAGTCTAACAAAGTAAAGGACCTATTCATTAAAAATCACAATACTCTGTAAAAAGAAATTGAAGAGGATCTCAAAAATGGAAACATATTCCTTGTTCATGAATATTCAGAACAAACATTATGAATATGGCCATTCTGCCAAAATTGCTATACAGTTTTAATGCAATTGCAATCAAAATACTATTAGCATACCTCACAGATCTAGAGAAATCATTCCTAACATTCATGCAGAACCAGAGGAAACCTAGCGTAGCAAAGGAAATTGTGGGCAACAAAGAAAGGCAGGAGGCATCACAATCCCTGACTTGAAGTTATACTACAAAGCTACTGTGATAAATAAGCATGTTACTGGAATAAAAACATATCTGAAGTCGCATGGAATAGATCAGAAGATACAATCACAACTACAAACACACTCAGTCACCTTATGTTTGACCTAGATTCCAAATGTGTTTACTGGAAGCAAGATAGCCTATTTAATAAGTGATGCTGAAAAATCTACCTTTCCATATACTGAAACTAAAACTAAACCTATGTCTATCACTATGCACTAAACTAAAGTCAAAGATCTAAATATTAAAACAGAAACACTAACTATTCTGGAAGACAAAGTAGGTAAAAACCTTGACGGCATAGTGATCAGCAGAGAATTCAGGAACAAAAATCAAACTACACAAGAATCACTTCCCAGAATTAACAATTCGAATCTCATCTTACTAACAAATTTTGCATGTCAAAATGATCTTCAACAGAGTGAAAAGAAAACTCATGAATTGGGAAAAAGTCTTAGTCAACTGTTCCTCAGACTAAGAACTATCTAGACCATATAAAGAATTTTTAAAAAATCAGGCCCCAAAATTCAAAGACTCAATTCAAAAATGGGCATCTGAGATTGAACACACAGTTCTCAGATGAAGAAATACAAATGGCAAATAAATACATGAAAAAATGTTGAACATTAGTTACTGGACAAATGTAAATTAAAACCACACTGACATTACATCTCACTCCAGAAGCAATCACAAGGATAATGAAAACCACCAGTGACAAATGATAGAAAGGCTTTTGGGGAAAAATGAACTCTTCTGCACTGTTGGTGGGAGCATAGTTTGTTCCAACCACTATGGAATTTATCGTGGAGCTTCCTCAAAAACGCTGGGACTGAAGGCCTCATTTGAGCCAGTGCTGTAGTCAGGGGTTGTACACAGAGAACAATTCAGATCAGGACATGGAGTTTACAATATTTTTATAATGGTCACCGGAAGTTAACACAGAAGAATGCAGGAAATCTATCCACAACACTAATGACATAGATTATTTATTGAAGAGTCTAAATCCCACGGCAATGTCCCACATGAGTCCAGATAAAAACCCAGAGCTCAGAACAAATGCCTCCACGAGTCCAACTGGAAGTCCAGAGCCCACAAGAAGGACTCACGCCAGTCTCTTACAGATTCGTGCCGGGAAGACCCAAGGGTCAGCAGTGGAAGCCAGAAAGTCTATGCCAGCAGGATGAAGGAGCTGTGCTAGTGGGATGAGGGTTCTACACTGGAGCCGAGAAGTCACACTCACAACAAAAAGCTGGGCTGTCCTGAAAGGAACCACAGCTGTCCTCAGCGACACGGAGGCCCTGAGCTCCCCCGACAACAAGCACAGTCGGGTACGGGCCATGAAGCAGCATGACGAGTTCATCCTGGATACCAGTCAGCACATGTCTTCCCCTCCGGAGCCAGGAAGCAATGCTTGATGTGAAGACCAAAGCTTCTCCAAGAGAACCAACAGCTCAGACAGCAACTTGTAAGAGAACCCACAATGTCTCCTTCACACCTCAATCCCTATCAACACCTCTCTTCTTCTCCACCTATTTATCCTGGCAACCCTCCTCAGGTGGAGCATCTTCTCTCAATGCATGCTGATGTAATCCAGCTGGTGTTAAGTTGACCACTAGTTATCAAACCATAACAGCCAGCTATTCCCTCACACAAAGGACTTCTGTCTAAAACATATAAAGAATTAAAAAAAAATCAGACCCCCAAAATTCAAAGATCCAATCCAAAAATGGGCATCTGAGATAAATACACAATTCCCAGATGAAGAAATACAGATGGAAAATAGAGGAAAAAATGTTCATCATCATTACTCATTAGATATATGTAAATTTAAAACCACACTGAGGTTCCATTTCACTCCTGAAAGAATAGCCAGTATCAAGAAATCTACCAACAACAAATGCTGGAGAGACTGTGAGAGAAAAAGCATTGTTGGTAGGAGTGTAGACCATTGTGGAGGTTTCTCAAAATACTGGGATTGGAAGTCCCATTTGTTCTAGCTATTCCACTTCTAGGCATATTCCCAGAAGAACTGAAGGCATCATACCCCTGTGATATATGTGCACCCTTGTTTATAGCAGCACAATTTATAATAGTTAAATCTTGGAAACAATCCAAATGGACATCAACTGAGGAATAGATAAAAAAAAAGATGTGGTATTTTTATATAATGGAATACTACTCAGCTGTAAATAAGGACCACACTGAGGCTATTATAGTTAAATGGATGTGAGTTAAAACCATTCTCTTAGGTGAAATAAATCAAACTCACATGTGTAAATAGCATATTGTCTCCCTAGTGTAAAAAACTGAAATATTAAATAAGACAAAATATCTTCAATAAATATTGTGAAAGGGTAAGAAACTGCTGAAAGAGGAAACTTTTATTTGAATAGCAGAAATGAGAAAATTAAGTGAGAAAAAAATGTATAAATTTGTATACATATACTTAAGATTACTGAGATGATTGTACTACTAATTCTATTAGTTGTTGGGAAAAAAACAATTAACATCCATAGGATTAAATCAATATAGCATGACTATATCTGGTAATTAGAGTAAGACTTTTGAAGATAACTATGCAAAACAACAAAATTAGTTGTGTTCTTACCACCTTGTTTTGAAAGCTACATTGTAACTGTTTGGGGCTTTTTTAATAGTTATTTATTTGACTCTTGTTTCTTACTTTTTCTTATACTTTGCTTTGTTTTGTTTTTCTCTCTAATACAGAAATGTACATGTGTAGGCTTATATATTCCTAGAACTTCACCTAAATAGTTTACAAGCATTGATTTTAGTATGTGTGATGGTATGAACAGCCACTTTGAAGAAAACAAGACATCATACTAGCCATTGCTGTCTCCTATCATTTTATTTTGAAGCCTAATAATGCTTTTATTCTTGGTTTTGATTGGTTTTAGTCTGTTTTCAGTTATTTTATTTCAATACATGTGAAAGTATGGACAGTTATTTTGACAAAAAATGAGACACTATGGTAGCCATTATTGATTTCCTGTCACCTGATTTTGAAGACTCGCAAGGCTCTCACTCTTTTGTTTTGGTTGCTTTTATACTATTTTGTTTTGTATTAACTTATTGTGTGTGAAAATATGGACAACTATTTCGAAGAAAACAAGAAACATTATTGTAGCCACTATTGATTTCCTATTGTTTTTACTTGACACCCTGTGTTATTTGTGGTTTTACTCTGATGTGTTTTGTTTTGTTTTGCTTTGTCTTGTTTAATTTTTTAAATAAAAAATAAAAATTAAACTGAATTTGAGAAAAATTAAGAAGCTAGTTCTATAGCTATAGTAGCTAAGTTTCAGTGCTCAATAGCCACACGTCTTCAGGGACTACTATGCTGGACATTATAGTTCTCAGTCATCAGTGAGAAAAATAGCTCTATAATTAGAAAATTTAATATTAATCTATTAAATACTTAAACATACGCATTCTTAGTCCTGAATTATTGGAAAAATAAGTATGAGATTGAGATCCTAAGGTCTGCATGGGACTTAGTACTAAAAATGTGTCTTTTCTTGAAAAAGGACTGAAAAGAGAAACCAATAAAGATGGAATTATCAGAACTTCAAAACTAGTAGCATTATCACAAACTCATTCGATTATGTTAACAACATGAATATGAGGTCTGTAGGATAGGACTGACACATACTAGGTGTTTTGTCTTACTGTCCTTCACCCTTTATATCCATCAAACTAGCCAGAGTACTTAATTAGTGAAAGAAAAATTGTCCATTTGTTCTTATAGGTGGCTAATGGTTATGTCTCCTATAAAGACAACTTTTGAATGGTTGTTAAAAAAGGATTTCTTCCATATTATATGAAAATGATTTTAAGCTTATAAATACTAAGCAGACATGTTATGTTAATGTTACATGTAAAATCTGGAAAAAAGATGTGGTTGACACTGAATTTGGAATTTATTTACCAAATAATAGAAATAATGGAGACAGATAGTGTGGAAACAAGTGAATTTATCAGAAATGTGTGGGAACCAATAAGTTGGCTGGCGGAATAGTTCCTGATACAACTGGTTATGTGTTGGTCCCTGGAGAGTGGAGCTTTATTCCCTTCCTAAGTGTTCTCAAGATGATTAGTGTTTACTTTTTCTCTCTGCCATAAGGTTTTAGATGCATCCTAAGCTTTTAGAGAAGGCACTATGCCAAGATTTCTGGGCTGGAGGACAAGATAGCAACTTTTGTTGGAAATGTGCCTGACTTGTATAATGCAATGATTTAACTAATGATGTTCAAAAACTAAACTACCCCCAGCTGTAAGTTACAGGAACTGAGACGCCATGAAGAACAGTGAGGTAATGGAAATCCAATAAAAAGTAAAATTGAGTTGGCTTAGATAAGGGGAAAATGTAAGATATCAAAGAGGAGCCAGGGCTTGTTTGTTTTGCTGACCCACCATAAACTTCAAGAAAAATCTCCCAAGCTCCAATACTATCTTTCATTCTGAAGTGAAAAGAGAGTGGATAAGGAGAATTATCACTGTGGCTTCTAGAGACTGTGATTTGTCCACTGTCTTTGAGTTTATGAAAAGAAAATTGTGTTGTTCCCAAAGTGACTCATTTATGAGCTTTCACAGTGGGATGATTCTGTAACTTCTTAAAGCATGTGAGCATAAAATGTCCTACCAAGATGATTGTCATTTTTATGTATTGAGTCAAATGAAATATCTTCTGAAGATTATCATTATTTTTAAATTTAAAAACCTTTATATTTCAACAAATTAGAAAATTTTGAAAATTGAATAGATATCTAGAATAGAATAGAATTTCTAGAAAATTGACTAGATTTTCTGCATAAAAATTATGAATGCTGACCAAGAAAAGTTAAATATGCTGAGAAACCCAATAACAAGCAATTAATTTGACACAGTAGTAAAGGATAAGCAAACTTTAAAAAAAATCAGACCTGATAGATTCACTGCTGAATTCTACAAAGCATTTAAATGTCTTATAAAGGTGCTATGTCACCAATATGCCTCAAGCTTTTCAAAGAAATTGAAAGGAATAGAGTGCTCCAAATTTCATTTTTTGAAGCCAGTATCACTCTGATCCCAAAGCCAAAGACTGAACTATGAAAGAAAGCAATAGGGCAGACTCCTTAAGGAACATAGATGTAAACATCCTGAACAAGATATTGGAAAATAGAATGTTGTGCATCATCAAAAAGATTGAACATCATGACCAAGAAGGATTAATTCCAGAGATGCAAGAATGTTTCAACATATGTAAGTCAATACATGTAATATTTCACACAAACTGATGCAAGGTAAAAAACCATATAATCATTTTCTTTCTTTCTATTCTATTCTATTAGATATAGAATTCTTTAAATTCTATATCTAATATTCAGTATTAGATATAATAGTGATAACATTCATTATAGGAAATTTATTACTGTACATATTTGTTTCTTATTTTTTTCCAATTACCGTCCCGTCCCTTTACCTCATCTTCCATCCTTATTTGCAAAAGCTTTACTTTCATTTTTCTTTTATTCTTTTTTATTGTACTTCCTTTCTTTCTCCCTCCTCCCTTATTCATCCCCCAATTTGAATATTTTTCCCATTTCTCAATATCTAGTATACATTTTTGTCTATATTTTCAGCTTGTCACACCAGAGAAACACTTTAGAATTTAAACATGTGTGTCCAGTTCATTTAAAGAGATGCAGGAAAGACTTTCAACAAAATCCATTAGCCATTATGGTTTAAAACACTGAAAAAAAAAAGCAAGTATAGAAGGACCAGTACAGAAGGACATAATAGATGTATATGAAACCAACACACAGTATCACACTAAATGAGGGGAAATTTAAAAGCATTCTTAGTTATATCAGGAAAAAGATGAGGATGTTCACTATCACTACTTCTATTCAACACTGTACTTGAAACATTATCCAGAGCAATGACACAAGACAAAATAATAAAAGGAATACATATAGCAAAGGAAGAAATCAAATTATCATTTGCAGATGGCATGATATTCCACATAGAAGACACAAATAACACTTCCAAAGATCTCTTTAAATTAATAAAAGAAAAAACTTTCAGAAAAGCAGCAGAATACACGAATAACACACACAACTCTTTACCATTTGTGTGCAACAGAAATGAATTCAATAAAAAGGAAATTATGAAAAACATTGCCACTCACAGTATCTTAAATAAAAATAAAATACCTAGAAATTAATCTAACCAAGGAAATGAAGGACCTCCATGAAGTAAACCACAGTACTCTGGAAAATGAGATTAAATAGGACATCAAGAAATGGAAAGATAGCCCCTACTACTGGAAAGGCACAACAAATATTGTCAAATGATCATATTTTGGGGAATTTTTTTTGTCTTTTTCCTTTTTATCGGTGCCATGGATCTAACTCACGACTGCCTGCTTGCAAGGCAGGTGCTTATGCCGCTGCACTAAATTCCCAGCCCGGGAATGATCATATTTTCAAAATGGTTATGCAGATTTCACGCAGTTCCGATCAAAATACCAACAGCATAATTTAAAGGACTATAGAAAATGATCCTAAAATTTATACAGAACCAGAAGATGCTCAGAATAGCAAAAGCCATTCTGGACAGCAAAAGCAAAACAGGAGGCATACTTATACTTTACTTCAAATTATACTACAAGCAACAGTGATAAAAATGAAATAGTGAGATGAACACATGGTTCTCAGATGAAGATATACAAATGGCATATGAATGCATGGAGAGATGTTCACCATTGCTGGTCATTAGAGAAATGCAAATTAAAACAGCATTGAGATTTCATTTTGCTCCAGAAGGAATGGCTGTCATCAGGAAAACAACCAGTAGTGAATGTTGGCAAGGCTACAGGGAAAGAGGAGCACTGCTCCATTGTTGGTGGGAGTGTGACTGGTGCAGCCACTATGGAGATTTCTCAGAAGACTAGGATTGGAATTTCTATTCAATCCAGCTGTTCCCCTCCTGGGTATTTTCCCAGAAAACCTGATGGGGTCAGGTCACAGTAATATATGTGCACCTATGTTTATAGCAGCACAATTTGTAATAACCAAAATGCCCATCAAATGCAGAGTGGGTGAAGATGTTGTATTTTTATACAATGGAGTATTACTCAGCTATAAAAATGGATGATTTTAAGGCTCTCATATTGAAATGGAGGCAGCTAGAGACTATCCTCATAAGTGAAATAAATAAGAATTATATTTATAAATATCGCATTGTGTATCTAGTATAAAAATAAGAACTGAAGAGGTAATAAAACCCAAAATGTGTAAATTGCTATCATAAAAGACAGGAAAAGAAAGTGCTCTAAAGGATGTAACTGCATGTATGTTTAAGTGTGTAAGAAAGGTGACCATATTACTAAGTTTTTGTTTGAACATTGAGCAGAACTGTTTGCAGGCTCACTCTTTGAATGTCCACTTTGTATTCTTTAATTTTGTAACTTGAACAACTATGTCTAAGATAACAGTATGTAATTTATCAACTAGTGATTTCTTAGTGTTTATTTATTTTGGAATTTGTATTTTTTCTATGCTTTTTTCTGTTTTGCTTTTTTCTCTTTAAATAATTTTTTTAAATGAGATAGCACTGAAACAATAATAGATACATGAATCAATGAAACAGAATAGAGAAAACAGAAACATCATTAAACATTCCATTATTGGACCATTTACAAAGTAACCAAAAATATATTTGGAAGAATGGTAGCCTATTCAATAAGTGGATCTGGTTAAAGCTATAATCTGTTTGCAGAAGATTGAAATTGCGCCCATATTACTGTTGATGTAAAATATTAAAATCAACATATATCAAACACCTAAGCATTAAAGCACAAATACTGTATCTATTGAAACATAAAATAGGCAAAACACTTGAAGACATACGTATAGAAGAAGATTTCCTAACAAAAAATCTCAATAGCACAAGAAATAATAGCAAGAATCAATAAATAGGATTAAATCAGACTAAAAATCTCCTGTACCAGAAAGAATTAATTGGCAGAGTGAAGATATCCTCCAAAATTGTAAATTGTTTGCCAGTCTTCCTCAAACTGAGATAATATCTAGAACACATAAAGATCTCAAAAACTTTAAATCAACCTAAAATTACCAGTTAAGAAATGGGCATGGAAAATAAATGGAGGAAGAAATAGAAATAGTCAACAAATATGTTTTAAAAGTTCAACTCTCTGGCCATCAGAGGAATGCAAATTAAATTAATACTAAGATTTCATCTTACTCTAGAAAGAATGGCAGTCATTAAGAAATCAAACAACACCAAATGATGGCAAGGCTGTGGTGAAAATGGAACCCTTCTTTATTGTCCATAGAAATAAAAACTATGTAACAATCATGGAAATCAGTATGGAGATTTTTCAAAGAACTGAAATTAGAAATTGCATGTGACCCAGCTATCCATGTTCTAGGCATCTTACCCAAAAAACTTAAGATATCATCTTACAGTAATACATGCACAATAATGTTTAAAGCAGCAAAATTTGAAATAGGAAATTCTAGAAAAAGCCTGTATACCTATAAAACAGAGGATTGGATAACAAAAATGTAGTTTCTATATGTAATGGAATACTATTTGACTAAAAAAAGAGAAATTAAATATATTTGTGGGAAACTGGATGCATCTGCAAAATACAATGTTAAATAAAGTAAATAAGTGATAGATTAAATACCATATGCTTCCTTTCATTTGAATGAGAAAGGTACAAACAAAGAGAATAAATGATAGATAGAAGGGCTCAAGGAGATAAATATGTTGCAATAGGGAGGTGGACCAAGGGCTTTAGGGAGAGGAGTAAAGAGAAAGAAAAGAGGAAATGAGTGCAATAAAGATATGCCTTGTATAGGAAACTAATAACCTCAATTAATATAAACAGCATGTGTCATAAGCTAAGATTAATAAAATCAGCAAGAATGAAACTCAGGATAGGAGAATTATAGGAGTAAGAATGGGAGGGAGACTTAAAAAAACCCTGTAGCATGTGCAGGTACCCACCAGCCAGGTTGACTGTAAACTGCATGCATTGCAAACATGTATTAAAATAATTTTTAAAAACTAAG
The DNA here is from genome assembly GCF_034190915.1 of Cavia porcellus. Lineage (NCBI taxonomy): Eukaryota > Metazoa > Chordata > Mammalia > Rodentia > Caviidae > Cavia > Cavia porcellus. The sequence goes on along the minus strand of NW_026947486.1, from coordinate 28,048,863 downwards.
TGACTTATATAATGAAATAATATGTGTATGATGGAATAATATAATGGAATAACATGTAGCCATAAGGGAGGACAAATCTGAGACATGAGTAGGAAAATGGATACACCAAAAAACATACTATTTAGTGAATTAAGATGCAGAATTTTTTATTTAAAGAAAAAAATAAAGAAGAAAAAGGATAGGAATAATACATAATTTCAAAAAAAAAATAAACAGTAAGAAATCACTAGCTGATAATTGCATATTGTCCTCTTAGAAATAGTTGTTCAAGTTACAAAAGTGAAGCATAAAAGAGGGTCAGGGATTTAGCTCAACAGGCATAAGCCCTTCCCTGGCAAATGCTAGACTGTGAATTTGGTCACTGGTATAAGAAAAAAAAAAGCAGTGAAGCATACAAAGTGAACATTCAGTGAGACTGCAAACAGTTCTGTTCAACTATCCAACAAAAGCATAGTAATATGGTTATCAACCCTATACACATAAACATACATTCAGCATAGGAGGTGATTTTTAACATGCCCACGATGCTTGGAACATACCTTGAAACACAGAAACTTGGGAAAATGACAAGAGGAAAGGCCAAAATGCAACCTCAAACTTCCAGCCCATCCCAAGAAAGCCTAGAAGCCATGTACACAGAAGAAAATATATGCCATACACATGAAATACCTGAAATAACAGCAACTGAAATAAAGAAGCAACTCCAGGAAGTTTTAAAGGAATTCAAATTGGAAATAATCTCCCAAGTAAAAGAAGAAATGATAAAAGTAATGAAAGAGAAGATGAGCACATCTAAAGAAGACACAGTTAAAAATTAGAGGAACAAAGCAAAAAGATAGAATTTCTGGATGAAGAATATAAGAATCAAACAGAATACATGAAGCAGATTCAAAGAGATAAAAAATGGAAAAACCACCTCAAGGATAGTGAAGATAGAATTTCAGACCTCAAAGACAAGATTTCAGCTAGTGGACAGGAAAGGAAAGATCTTTTCAAAATAATAAAAAGTTGGGAAATAATTCAACAGCTGCAATATGATGCAAAGAAAAACAACATAAGATTGATAAGGACAAATGTAAAAGAAGGGGACAACACAAATGATAGCAAGAGGCTATTTACAGAAGTATTAGTTGAAAATTTCCCAAACATGAGAAAGGAAACTGACATTCACATTAGTGAAGAATGTAGAAATTCAAATAGCCATAACTAAAATAAAACTTCACCCAGAAATGTAATACTCACCATCTCAGAAATCCAACATAAAATTAGAAAACTAAAAGCTGTTTGAGAGAAAAGATAGATCACCTATAAAGGAAAACCTATTAGAATCACAGCAGACTTCTCAACACAAATAATGACGTCAAGAAAAGCATGAAGTGAAATATTTCAGATCCTAAAAGAAAATGATTTCCAACCTAGAATGATATATCTAGAAAAAATGTCCTTCAAAATGGATGGAGAAATAAGATACTTCCATGACAAAGAACAGCTGAAGAACTTCATGATCACTAAACCAACCCTACAAAGAATACTGAAAGACAGTCTAGATACACATAGGAAAAGACCACTAAGCAAGGCAGACAATTAAATAGAATGGAAAGATAAAAGATGCAACAGCAGGAAGATAACATGCCAACAATAAACCAATATATAACAGTTATAACCATTAATGTAAATGGTCTCAATTCACCAATAAAAAGAAACAGTGTGGCAGAATGGTTCAAGAAACAACATCAAACCATATGTTGTCTACAAGAAAGCAATCTAACCCAAAAGAAAACTCATAGACTGAAAGTCAAAGGATAGAAAACAATATTTCATGCAACAGGAACCCCCCAAAAAGAAAGGGTAGATATTCTGCTTGCAGACAAGGTGAACTTCAAGCCAAGAATGCTCCAAAAAGGTGAAGAAAGTCACTACATACTAGCTAGGGGAAAATTTCAAGAGGAAGAGACAACAGACTTAAATATATATGCACCAAATTTCAGAACACCCAGCTATACAAAGAAAGTAACTATTCCTAAGTTTTTTCTAGAAGCAAATGTTACTTTAGTACCAACAAATCTTCAAGATTATAAACCATGACCAAGTGGGATTCATCCCAGGCATGCAGGGATGGTTCAACATACGTAAATCAATAAATGTACTCCACCGTACCAATAGAGCCAAAAGAAAAAAATCACATGATTATTTCTATAGATACAGAAAAAGCTTTTGATAAGGTCCAACACTCATTCATCATAAGAACCTTACAGAAAATTGTAATAGATGGTCTGTACCTCAATATGATGAAGGCCATCTATGACAAACCAACAGCTAGCATCACATTAAATGGAAAAAACTGAGTGCCTTTCCTTAAAATCAGGCACAACACAAGGATGTCCCTTATCACCACTCCTACTCAACATAGTACTGGAAATACTAGCCAGGTTAATTAGACAACACAAAGAAATAAAAGAGGTAAAGATAGGAAAAGAGGATTTTAAATTATCATTTGCAGATGACATGATACCTGACATAGAAGATACCCAAAACTCCATTGAAAAACTCTTAGATATAATAAATAAATTCAGCAATGTAGCTATATACAAACTCAATACTTAAAAATCAATATCATTCCTATACACTAACAAAATCACAGAAAGAGAAAAAAAGAAGCCACACCCTTCAAACTAGCATCCAAAAATATGAAATAATTAGGAATTAATATCAAGAAAGAAGTAAAAGATCTATAGAGGTAAAAGATCTATAGAGGTTTCTTTTTCTCTGAAAAAGAAACCAAAAGGATCTCAGAAAATGGAAAGACATCTCTTTGTTCATGGATACAAAGAATAAATTTTGTGATAATGGCCATACTCCCAAACTATTATATAGATTCAAAGCAACCCCAATGAAAATATCATCATAAACTTAACTGAGGTTCAATTTAGGGTGTGCATACCGAAAAGAATAAATATCTTACAATTTACATTATCATGTATAATTAGTCTCTTTCAATTTGTTTTCTCATTTGTACATTGGGAATGACAGTCTATTCTTAATGTTTCTTACATACTTGTCTTTAAAGATGAAAATAATATGAAAGTGGAAGATTTTTAAAGACACTTTATATATGTATACTCTCATCTGATTAGCATTGTTTAAATGCAGAGAAAAGACAAATAGAGAACATGCTGTTATTGTAAAAAAGGCCTGTAGGCAAGAGCAAAGGCATACAGTATTACATTAGCTTTCAGCACTGCTCTGCCATGCTACAATATCCCCAGTGTCTAAGAATTTATGGCTTTTTTAAAAAATTGTTAATAGTAATTCCTTCATTGGTTCTACATAAAATTTGAACAAATTATGTCATCTGATAATGTATGTTTATGTTTCATGACATTGTTTTCAATTAGAAGACATGGGGAAGCTCAGAAGACATGCTGAAAGAAACACAAGTACATGGAAATGAGGACAAAAAGGCCTAAATACCAGAAGACAACATGAAGGAGAAGCTCACCAGATTTTCCAGTAACAGTGTATTTAGAAAGGAGTGTTGGCCTGCCCCTTCATCTTGGTATTTCTTACATCCCATGTCCATCTTGAATAAGGATATAATTCCCTGAGGGAAGGAACTGAGTAATGCAGCATCAGCTGATTTGCTGCAATTTTTGTCTGGTCAAGCTACCCTCCCATTATGCAATTTGCACCAGCCTTGTCTCACTTCTCACTGTTAGAGGGAGTATAGTGAATGAAACATTTGCAGATCAGAGAAGCAGAAAAGCTGAAATCTAGAAAATCATTTGGAGAAACTTACTGTGATAGAACAAGACCATTGGAAAAGAAAAAAGTCAAGTTAACTGTCCTGTTTATGGGCCCTAAACAGGCACAGTCATGGCCCAGAGTTGAAGGGTGGACTGTAGTTGTGATCATTTTGATCCACAAGAAAAGACAGTACTAAATAAGGCACCCCCCTCAACCCACTCCCAAACACAAGCAATTTTTAGGATATATTGATGTTCTGCACACACTGCAGAACTTGCTGACCAAAAACCTTCCTCCAACAAACAAAAGTGTCCTAGTGTCCACAGCCCTAGGAACCACTGAGTTCATGGGTTGAATCTCCATTGTTTGTGATGGTTAGACAGAAAATTTGGTATGAGCAAAGAATCAGAGAGAACTGATATAGCTAGAGGCAGCTGCATGTTGTCCTCACCCAGAGATCTATAGAAAAAGTTGACATAAGCAACTGCAGGAATTACCATGGAAGGATGACGACTCAGATTTTAAAACCTCCTTTAGAAATCATCAGAACACTAAATACTTGAATAGCCACACAGTGATTTCCAATCTCCCAACAAAATTGAAGGTACTGGGGATCAAACTCATCACCACACACTTGCAAGGCAGGCACTTATGCCACTGAGCTAAATCCTCGGCTTCTAATCATATTTCCATAGCTTCACCTTTGGGCACATGAGAAGTTAGGGAACATCCACATATAAACCATAACATCTAGCATCCTTAGTTTATTTGGATCTTGAAATGATTATTTTTAAAACAAAATATACATCCAGTTAAAAAGCATATTCCAAGTCAATAATGTAAGTTTTCATTTCACAGAAGTAAAAATGTAAGGAAGCAGGTGACAAATATTTAAAAAACAAAGAAGGGAAAAAGCATAGAAATGTGATAAATAGAAAGTTGATTCTTTGAAAAGATTAATAGAATCAAGAGTGAAGACTAAAGTTGTTAAATCAGAAGTGAAACAATGAATACCACTACTTTTAGATAAATGAAAATGTTTAGATTATTACTAACCTTTGGTAAAATATTACATTAGATAACAAAGTTGAACAAATTACTAGAAACAAAATACATATCAAAACTTAGTGCATGTAGAAAAGAAATAGAAGGTATAAGTAACAAATAAAAAGCAGCCTTTACTTGTATTACAGAACATCATTAAAGAATCTTATGTATATGTAATCAAAACCACTACAACAAAACAAAGGAAAAAATTCCATACCTAGGAACAGAAAAAATCCCATACCTGGGAACAAATGGCTTCACTGACAAATTCTAGTAAGCATTTTTAAACAATTAACACCAAATCTTTTTAAACTACTGGATCCAAGAAATTGACCAAGTTTTCTATGGTTTATTGAAGCCAGTGACTCAGGACACAGATAGCTGAGAAGGAAAATCAGTTTGGTAAATGGTATGTTCAGCATCCTTGGACCATCTTGGTATTAATACTAGGTATAAATTTGTGTGCAATTTTTCAAGGGAAGTGGTTAGGTTGCTAGATGGATGGATGCTAGGCTTATTTATTGATCTTGTTTTCTGAAGGTCAATGAGTGGTTCCAGCTTGAGAATCTAAATGAACAATGTAACTGATTTTAAAATTTTAATCAAACCATGTGGGCCTTTTATCATGGCTAATTCATGCATCATGCTCTTCTTATTGTCATTAATTCTAGATATCAAAAGCCTTATCAAATAGGATTAGGAAAGAGAAGTGTAGCATAATAATAGCTAACCCTGGTGTGCCATTTAATCAGGAAAGAGGAATAAAGACAAATCTATGCCTGGGGAAATCTTTATGCTAAGTGGTTTTTTTTTTTTTTCTGTAATTCCTTAGGTGGTTTACTGTTACAAAAAAAAAGAAGCAAGATTATTTCTCAATTCACTTTTCTTTGTTTTTTAAACAGAGCAGGACTATGTTGCCAAGGCTGGCCTTTAATTCATGACCTCCTCCTGCTTCAGCCTCCCAAGCATTGGGATTACAAGTGACACCAATACACCTGGCCTACCATTACCCTGATACCAATGCCAGGCAAGGATCTCAGACTACACTAATATCTCTGGTGAATGTACACCCAAAATTATTAAACAAAGTACTATCAAAACAATTTCAGCAATCTAGTAAGAGAATTATGTATTATGACTGAGTGATTTATTCCAGAAATGCAAATGTAACTCAAAATACAAAATATTAAATGAAATACATCATGAGAGGTTGAAAATAAAAGACAATTGGTAGGGAAAAAAACACACTTGAAAATATTCAATATCAGCTGATGTTAAAAACAATAAATAAGGAATAGAGAGAAATTTATTCAACATGACAAGTGATATATATGAAAAGTATAATGTTGTCCATAGACAACATTATACTTAATTCTATTTTTCTTAGCTGAGAAATAAGAAAATGATGCCTAATCTTGCTACTTTTTACCTTTTTATTAGTATATATTTATGCTATATAATAAATGCATTCATTGTAGGAAATTAGAATGTGTGCATATCACATATTTTTACAGGTTTTAGTACTATTAAACATTGAATAGAAGGCTGAAGCAGGAAATTTTGTGTTGCAGTCAGGGGTTGCAAGGAAAAAAATTACATATAGGACATATCATTTATAGTATAATTTTATAATGATCACTCAAAGAGTTAAAAGCAAAGAAAGTGCAGGAAATCTATTCACATGCTAAAGACCCAAGGAAATCCAGCAGAGGTCCTGGATCCCACAGCAATGTCCTGCATGAGTCCATCTGAAGACCTAAAACCCATGACAATTACCCCTGTAAGTCCAACTAGAGGGCTAGAGCCCATGACAGTGTGTCATGCAAGTATGTTTCACGGATCTGTGCTGGGAAGGCCCAAAGTTCAGTGGTGGAAGCTAGAAAGTTTATGCTATCAGGGTGAAGGATCTGTGCCAGCAGGCTGAAGGTTCTGTACTGGAGCCAAGAAGCAATGCTCAAAATAAGCATCAGGGCTCCCCTGAAATATATCACAGCCATCTTCAGCAACAATGAAGTCCCACGCTCCTCTGATGATGAGAACAGTCAAATATATATCAGGAAGCCAGCATGACAAACTTCTGTAGATTAAATAGCACACATCTTCCACCTGGAGCGAGGAAGCAATGCTCAAAGTAAGGACCAAATCTTCCCCAGCAGGAACCACAAGCCATTCTCAGCAAGGTCTCAGTTTCTTGTGATGGAAATAGCTGAGTTCGCCATCAGGACAAGCTCCTCCAGAAGCAACAACAGCTCCAACAACAGCTCCAAACAACAACACTTAGGAGAACCCACAATGCTTTTCTCTTCCTCTCCATGACTCCTTTTTATGCTGGCAAGAGTCCTCAGGTGGTCGGTCCATCTATGCTCAGCACCAAGCTGATTCAGCATGTTTTTGACCACTAGTTACTAATGTACTACATTTTTCTAAGGAAAAAGATAATTAAATTAAAAAGTGGTAAGTATAACTATCCCTTATTCAGAGGCCAAAAGGCTACATGTAGAAAATCATAAAGAACATACACATCACACATGCATACAACACACACACACCTGCATGTGTACATGCTATTACTACTGATAAACTAAATAAGAAAAACTTCTTGGTAGAAGATGAACAATCAATAACCATATTGCTTGTGCACTTGATATAAAAAGTTATCAAAGTAGTATCAGAGTAGATCCAGGTATGATTGTGCATGCTTGTAATCCCAGCACTTTGGAGGCTGAGGCAGAAAGACTGTTGGAGCTTTGAAGCCATCATGTGCTACATAAAGAGGTGAAGGGCAACCTGAATTATACAGTAAGACTCTGTTCCATAAGAAAAAGAAACAAAATATAACTGCACCATAAAACAAATAGATTTAAAAAGTACTACAAAGTATGTCATCAAACCCCAAACAATAGCATACGTATAATTTTATAATTTTCTGTAGAAATTTCTCCAAAGCAAATCATATTTAGAACATAAAAGATACCTTAATAGACACAAAAGAAGTGAAATAATATGTATCCTTTCAGATCAAAATAAAATGAAACTAAAAATTAAGAGAAAACAAGAAGGAAACAGAGAAACCCAACCAGCATGGAGATGGTATTACACACCCTTAAATAATCACAGAAGAAATAATCAAAGAAATTTGAAAATCCTTAGAATTAAATGCCAATGGAAACACAACATCAGAATCTATGGGAATCAATGAAAGCATTTTAAAGAAGGAAGCTCATAGCTGTAATTTCTTAAATTAGAAAATCAAAGAGGTTGCAAATATCCCATTGATGCACCTCAATCTCCTAGAAAAAAAAAATCCAAACTCAAAGCCAGTAGAAGGTAATACATTATCAAGATTAGAGTGGCAGCTAACAAACTTCAAATTTAAAACAATAAAAATAATTAATGAACCAAAAGTTTGTTCTTTCAAAAATAAATTTGATAAATTGGTAATCATACTTACACAAAGAGCCAGAAGAGTCAGATAAATAAAATAACAATGAAAAAGGCAAAATTATAACAGAGACCACTGAAATTCAGAGGATTATTTGAAACTATTTTGAAAACTAATTTCAGTAAATTGGGTAAACAAGGAATGAATAAATTTCTTAACAAAATTTAACCAAGAAGATATAAACATGTTGAGCACACCAGTAACAAGAAATGAAATTGACATGGTTAAAAAAATCTACCAAAACAAGAAAAGTCCAGGACCTAAAGTATTTGCCACTGAACTTTAGAGAAGTACTGGTGTCCTTGATTCTCACAGTTTTCTGTGTAATTGAAAGAAAAGGTTTACTTCCAAACTCATTTCATTAATTTGACTTTACTGTGATACTAAAATTAGATAAGCACTTAATAAAAAAAGACCAAAAAAAAGAACTACAGGCCAATATTCTTGATAAGTAGACATGCTAAAAGCTTGAGAATTTGAGAACTCATTAAAAAGATCCTATCTCAAGCCCAATCCAGCTCCATCCAAGGAATGCAAGGACAATTCAACATATATAAATCAATAAATATAAGAAATCACAGAAACAGAATCAAAGATTAAAACTCACATTATCTTGAAAGATATAGCAAAAGTTTTCCAAGAAATCCAATTTTTTCACGATAAAAATCCTGATGAAAATAGATGCAGAAGGACATTACCTTGAAATGATAAAAGGCAGGTATAACAAATTTACAGCTCTCATCTTACTAAGTGGAGAAAATTGAAGAATGAGACTAAGGTCTCCACTTAATATAGTATTTGTAAACCTAGCAAGATTAACCAGGAAAAAGAAAGCAATAAAACTGACACATATATGAAAGGAAGAAGTAAAATTACCCTATTAGCAGATAATATGTTTACCTACATGGAAGACCTCCCCCAAGAAAAGACCACCAGAAGACTTCTGGATCTGATAAACAAATTGTGCAAAGTAACAGGATACAAAATCAACATAGAAAAATATAGTGACCTTGAACACCAAACAAAAAGAATTAATTAAGAAAAAATTGATAAACATAATGCTATATATGTCAGCTTCAAAAATCTTAAATGCTAATAAAATCAACCTCCAAAAAGGAAATAAAATCTCTATAATGGAAAGTATAAGATTTGGAAGAAAAAAACTGAAGAAGACATTAGAAAAGATAAGGCACCTCTTTTTGTTGAATCAAGAGAACTATATTTTTAAAATGGCAATATTTGCAGTAGCCAAGTACAGATTCAATGCAATCCTTACTTAAAATTCCAACAATATTCTTTAAACAAATAGAAAAAAATACTAAAATTCACATAAAACCATTAAATTGTCAAGGAATTCATGTGTAAAAAGTGCAAACTGGGTGGCATTCACAATACTAGATTTCAAGTTTTACAGTACTACAAGGCTATACTAACAAAAATAAAATGATAATGGTACAAAAATAGAAACATAGATCAATGAAATGAAGTGGAAGACACAGAAACAAGTCTATACCACCACAGTCATCTGATTATTGACAAAGGGACCAAAATATATTTTGGGGAAAGGATAGATTCTTTAACAAATGTCACAGGAAAAATTGGATATCTATTTGTGAAGTGTGAAATTAGATTCCTATTTCTCACCCTACAGTAAAATCGAATCAAAATGAATCAAAGACATGCATATTAAAAAGAACTTTTGAAACTTCTGAAATTTAAAATAGTGACATACTTTAAGCCATAGGCACAAGCAAAGACTTTATGATAAGTACCCCAATATATTTTAATAATTATTAGTAAGATAATAAGATAACATAACAGGCCAGAAATTTAGTTCAGTGATTTAAGTGCTTGCCTGGTAAGCATGAGGTCCTGAGTTCGAATGTTAGTATCAAAACAGAACAAAACAAAACATGAAAGTCAAGTTATTTGAGCTCCTTCTCACTCCCCAGCCATTTTGGCAGCTGCTCTTGATTGAGGGCCATCTGCCCTTAAGATAGGAAGATAGTGGCCCCAAAGAAGGCAAAAAAATCTCTGGAGTCGATCAATTCTGGGCTCCAACTTGTTATGAAAAGTGGAAAGTAAGTGTAGGGGTACAAGCAGATGCTGAAGATGATCAGACAGGGCAAAGCAAAACTGGTCATCCTTGCTAACAACTGCTCAGTTTTAAGGAAACCTGAAATAGAGTACTAGGCCATGTTCGCCAAAACTGGTGTCCACCACTACAGGGGCAATAATATTGACCTGAGGTACATGTGGAAAACACTACAGAGTATGTATGCTGGCGATCATTGATCCAGGTGATTCTGATATCATTAGGAGCATGCGAGAACAAACTGGTAAAAATTAAACCATGCAAATTTTTTCATTAATGTAACTTGCCAGATCTTGGTTTTTTTAAAAATGGTAAAAGAAAAATAATAAAATAACATACAATATAAATAAATAAGTATTGAATCAATAAATAGAATTGTATCAAATTAAAGAGCTTCTGTATAGTAAAGGTATCAACTGAGTGAAAAGACAAGAAAATGTGAGAAATTCTATCAGCTACTTCTGATTGATGATTAATAACTAAAATATATATTTCCAAAATATTAACTCCCCCATAAAAATGATCCAATCAATATATAGGCAAAAGATTGGAATACGCACTTCTCCAAAGAGGTACAAATGGTCAATTTATATAAGAAAAAATATTTGGCATATTTAGTCATTCAGAATATGTTAAACTAAGAATCTATTCAGAATGATACTATCAAGCAAAGGACACATGCTGCTGAGGATCTAGGTAAAACGGGACTCTTATACATTGTTGGTGAGAAAATATACTAGTCCAAACACTATAGAAATCAATATTAAGAATCTTTGTTTTCTTTTTGTTTTTTTTTTAAATTTTATTTAAGGAGAAAAAGAAAAAGGGCACAAGTAATACAGAATTTCAAACAAAAATAAACAGTAAGAAATCACTAGTTAATAGATTACATATTGTCATCTTAGAAATAGTTGTTCAAGTTACAAAATTAAAGCATACAAAAAGTGGACATTCAAACAGTGAGACTGCAAACAGTTCTGTTCAATGATCCAACAAAAACTCAGTAATATGGTTATCTATCGTACACACTTAAATATACATGCAGTTATATCCTTTAGAGCACTTCCTTTTCCTCTCTTTTTTACAATAACAATTATACATTTTGGGTTTTATTACTCCCACTGTTCTTATTACAATTTTTGGGAAGAGAATAAAAGCAAATGTGACAAAACAAAACAGAGTCAATCAAAACAAAGGATGGATACAGTACATGAGGTAAAAATAGAATACAAGGTGATCAACAATGGTTATCATAATGCCTCTTGCTAACTAAAAAGGAATTGCCTATACCATCAGTTACAATAAAATTGAACAAAACGGTACATAACAAAACAAATAAAACTAAAACATTGGGTCTAGTTTTAGTTTTTGGCAAATGGAGAGCCAGTTTTTACAACACCATTTATTAAAGAGACTGTCTTTCTTCCAGTGAACATGTTTGGCCCCTTTATCAAAGCTAAGGTGGTTGAGTGTATTTGTAGTTGTTGTTGTATCTTCTAATCTACTCCATTGATCTTCAGCTCCGTTTTGATTTCAGTACGATGTTGATTTTACTACAGTTGCTTTGTAGTATAACTTCAAGTCAGGGATTCTGATGCCTCCTGCCTTGCCTTTGCTGCTTAGAACTTTCTTTGCTATTCTAGGTCTCTTCTCACACCATATGAATTTTAGGATTGATTTCTCAAGATCTATTAGGTATGTTGATGTTATTTTTATTGGGATTGCATTGAATCTGCATGACTGTTTTAGGAGAATGGCCATTTTCACAGTATTTATTCTTCTTATCCAGGAGCAAGGGATGTCATTCCACTATTTGAGGTCCACTTCAGTTTCTTTTTTCAGTGCATTATAATTTTCCTTGTATGGGTCTTTTCACCTCTTTCATGAGAGTAATTCCTAAATGTTTCATTTTTTTGTTTGCTAGTGTGAAGGATGTGGCTTCCTTAATTCTATCTTTGTAATCTTGTTGTTAGTGCATGGGAATGCTATTGGTTTTTGAATATTGATTTTGTACCCTGCAACATTGCTGAAATTATTATATCTAAGAGTTTTTGGGGAATTCTATACAGAGTATCATGTCATCTGCAAATAATAATTTAACTTCTTTTTTTTCCTATCTTTACCTCCTTTTATTTCTCTCTCTTGTCTAACTACTCTGGCTAGTATTTCCAGTACTATATTAAATAGGAGGAGTGATAAGAGACATCCTTGACTTGTGCCTGATTTTACAGTAAAGGCCTTCAATTTTTGGCCATTTTGTATGATACTGGCTATTGGTTTGCCATAGATGGCCTTTATTATATTAAGGTAAAGACCATCTATTCCAATTTTCTGTAAGGTTCTTTCATAAATGAATGTTGGACCTTATCAAAAGGTTTTTTCTGCATCTATAGAAATGATCATGTCATTCTTACTTTTAGTTTTATTTATATGGTGGATTACATTTATTGATTTACATATGTAGAAGCATCCCTGCATGCCTGGGATGAATGCCACTTGGTCACAGTGTACATCTTCTACAATTCTACAGTGAATCCCTCTGAGCCTGGGCTCTTCTTTGTAGGTAAAGACTTAATTGCATTTTTAATTTCATTAATACAGTTTGGGTTATTCAGCAGTTTTATGTCTTATTGATCTAGCTTTGGTACTTCAGATGTTCTAAGATTCTGTGTATTTCTTCTGTGTCATGGAACCTATGAGAGTAGAGGTTTTCAAAATAGATGTTGATGATCTTCTCCATTTCTACAAGTCTGTAGTGATTTCGCCTTTTTCATTCCTTATTGCATGAATTTGAACTTTTTCTTCCCTTTTTTTAAAATAAGGTTGGCTGGGGGCTTATCAATTTTATTTATTCTTTCAAAGACCCAACTCTTTGATTCATTTAATTTTTGGATTGTTTCTCAGTCTCTATTACATTAATTTCTGCTGTTTTTTTATCATTTCCTTTCTTCTTTTGGTTTTGGGCTTGACTTGCTCTTCTTTATCTACATGTTTGAGGTGCAACATCAGGTTTTTTATTTGTATTCGTTCTGTTTTCCTGATATGGGAGATCAGTGCAATAAATTTTCCTCTGAGGACAGCTTTCATTGCATCCCACAAATCCCAATAAGTTGTATTTGTATTTTCATTTGCTTGTAGGTATTGTTTAATTTATTCTTTAATTTCCCTTGTGAACCACTGATTAATCAACCGTGTGTTATTCAGTTTCCATGTGTTTGTGGGATTTTTGCCGTATCTTTTATCATTAATTTCTAATTTCATGGCACTATGATCCGATAACATGCATGGGATAACTTCAAGTGTTTTGCATTTATTAAAATATGTTCTGTGAGTTAATATATGGTCTATTTTAGAGAATGACCCATGTACTGATGAGTAGAATGTCTATTATGATGTCGTTGGATAGAACACTTTGTATATGTCTATGAAGTCCATTTGTTCACATGTGTGGTTCAGTTCTGTTATTTCTTTGCTAATTTTCTGTTTGGTTGATCTGTCCCTTGGTGTCAATGATGTGTTAAGGACTCCTGTTATAATTGTGTTACTGTTAATTTGGTTTTTGATTTCTGTTAATACTTGTTTTATATAACTGAGTGATCTGGAATTTGGTGCATATATATTTCAGATTGTTTTCTCTTCCTATTGAAATTTTCCCCTAACCAGTATGTAATGACCTTCTTTATCTCTTCTGATCATTGTTAGTTTGAAGTTCACATTGTCTGCAAACAGAATAGCTACCTCCACTTTTTTTTGGGGGGGGGTGGTTCCTATTGTGTGAAATAATGTTTGCTATCCTTTGACTTTCAGTCTATGAGTATCCTTATTGGTTAGCTGGTTTTCTTGTAGACAGCATATGGTTGGATTTTGTTTCTTGATACATTCTGTCAGTCTGTTTTTTTTTTTAATTGGTGCATTGAGTCCATATACATTAACGGTTATAACTGTTATATGTTAGTATATTGCTGACATGTTATCTTTCTGATGTTGCATATTTATCCCTCTGTTATGTTTAATTGTCTTCTTTGTTTGGTGTTTTTTTCCTAAATGTATCTAAACTGTGTTTTAGTTTTTGCAGGGTTGGCTTGGTGATCATGAAGTTCTTCAGCTGTTATTTGTCATGGAGGTATCTTATTTCTCCATTGATTTTGAAGGACAGTTTTGCAGTGTACATCAGTCTAGATTGAAAATCATATTCCTTTAGCATCTGAGACACTTCACTCCATGCTCTTCTTGACTTCATTGTTTGTGTTGAGAAGTCCGCTGCGATTCTTATGGGCTTTCCTTTAAAGGTGATCTTCTTTTCTCTCTAACAGCTTTTAGTATTCTATTCTTGTTTTGGATTTCTGGGATGATGATTATTATATGCCTGGGTGTAGTTTTATTTTGGTTATGGTTATTTGGTGTTCTATATGCTTCACTAATCCTAATGTCATTTTCCATTCTAATTATGGGAAATTTTCAGCTATGACTTCTGTCTATGGCCTTTTGATATCATTTGTGCTGTTCCCTACTTTTTCGTTTATTCCTATTAATCTTATGTTGTTTTTCTTTGTATCATCTTACAGCTTTTGAGTTATTTACTGATTCCTCATTTTTTTAAAAAAGGTCTTTCCTTTCCTGTCCATTAGTTGCAATCTTGTCTTTGAGGTTTGAAATTCTATCTTCACTTTTGTTGAGTCAGTTTTGACAACTTTCAATTGGAATTTTTGATTTCGTATATATCTCTTTGAATCTGCTTCATGCATTCTGTTTGTTTCTTAAATTGTTCATCCAGGGACTTTTTGTTTTGTTGCTCTAATCTTTAACTGTGTCTTCTTTAGATGCATTCAGCATCTCTTTCTTTACTTTTATCATTTCTTCTTTTACCAGGGAGATTATTTCTTGTTTGAATTCCTTAAAGCTTCCTAGAGTTGCTTCTTTATTTCAGTTGTTATTATTACAGGTATTTCAGGTGTATGGCATATATTTTTCTGTGTTCATGGCTCCTAGGTTTTCTTCGGATGGGTTGGAGGTTTGAGATTGCATTTTGGTCTTTCATTTTGTCATTTTCCTATATTTCTGTGTTGCAAGTGTTTTTCTAAGGCTTCCTGTGGATTTGTTGGATATCATCTCCTATGCCCTAGGCTCCTGGGACTGAATGGATGTTGCTGAGCATGGTCCAGTCAGGCTCTCAGGCCCTCTCGTCCTACCTTCAGTGTTCCAGGTAGCTGGGCAGGCACGTAACCACTGTGGATAATGGGCTAAATGTTTCCCTGGGCAAAGACCAATGCCCTGGAACTCACTTTACCTGCTCTGAACTCCCGTAATTGAGGAAGGTCACTGGCGTAATCTACTCAGGCTGCAAAACCTCCTATGGTGAGTCTAGTGTGGCAGGGCTCTGGGCAGGTCCTTGAGCTCTGGGAGGAATAGTCTTAACACAATATCCTGGGCTCGTGATAGCATGCGGACTCACCCCAGCTGCTAGCTGAGTTTCCGGGTTCCCAGTTCCAGAGAAGGTCACTGGGTGTGTCCTGGGCAGGCCGGGCAAGAGCAGCCTAGTGTGGCTGGGCTCTGGTCTGGCTCTGGAGCTCTGGGAGCTATGATCTTCATGCAGTCTCCTGGGCTCTGGATGGGGAGCAGACTCACCCCAGCCACCAGCTGAGTTTCAGGTTCCTGGTTTCAGAGAAGGTTGCTGAGTGTGTACTGGGCAGGCCTGAAACCTGCCAGGCAAGCACAGCCTAGTTGGCTGGACTCTGGGTGGGTCCTTGAGCTCTGGGAGCAATGATCTTAACACAATGTCTCGGGCTCGGGATGGCAGGCAGACTTACCCCAGCCGCCAGCTGAGTTTCCCAGTTCCTGGTTTCAGAGAAGGTCCCTGGGCATGTCCTGGGCAGGCCTGAAACCTGCCAGGCAAGTACAGCCTAGTGTGTCTGGGCTCTGGGCAGGCTCTTGAGCTCTGGGAGCTATGATCTTAACACAGTCTCCTGGGCTCTGGATGGGGAGCAGACTCACCCCAGCCTCCAGCTCAATATTAAGAATCTTTGAAAAGCTAAAAAGATAAATTAGATTTCACCCATTTATATCCTTCCTGGGTATACTTCTATAAGAATTAAAGAAATCATATTATAGTGACACATGCATAAACATGTTAGTAACATCTCAATCTTTAATGTTTAAGCTCTAGAAACTGCATAAATACCTTTGAAAGATCAATATATTATGAACATGTGTTTATATCTACATAATGAAATATTGTTAAGCAATAACAAAGAATAAAAGCATGTTATTTTCATGAAAATAGATTGAATGTTGAGTACTAAATGAAAAAATATATATGAAAAATAATTCAGAGGAGGTATTAAAAATAATTGTACACACAAGGTACCAGCTCAAGTGGAAACCAGTGATCCAGCAAGGTACTTGTGGTTGTATGCCTGATAGGAAGGTGGGGTCAGCAGTGTGAAAATGGCCAAAGCAGAACTGAAAATATGAGCCAGAATTTGGGAAATTATTAGGTAAACCAAAATTGTACTTTGACACATAGACAAGCAGAATAGAAAATATAATTGGAGTACATAACACATTTATGGGATCCAACTTAGATCTACTATAGAAGTGTAGAAACTAGAGGAACTTTACTACTTTTATTTTCTTTCTTTGATTGGTTTAAGCTTTTCTATCCTATTGGGGTATTTTGTTGTTGTTGTTGTTGTTGTTGTTATCTTTGGATTTTTTTCCCCATTTTTTCCTGTTTTATTTGTTTAACAATTTAGACTTATTATCTTTCTCTTTATTTTCTTTTACTAATGTTACTCTCAATCATAAAAAATTTGACTTGATTGTCTGATGCTTTCATGTGACTAAACATTGTCTCTTCTTTTTCTGATTCACTTTAATATTGCTTTGCTTTATCTCCCATTCTGAACCTCCTGTGTCCTCCATTTCCCTAAACCTCCTACCCCACAATCCACCTGCAACAGAGTAAAATCACACCAGTAAGGTAAAAATCATTGTGTACAAGTTCCTGGTATATGTTGGATTCTGTTCTATAACTGTAGAACTTGCTCCTATAGTTAAAGTTATAAGGTTAATAGGTACCACTCTTTGTCAGTAGCCAGGCTGCATTTCATATCATTGTTATTGCTAACTGTACTGCCTATTACTTTAGCAACAATGTCATACCAGTTATAATCAGTTTTTCTCCCCCTTATGACAACACTGTAATGCTATGGCGTCATAACCATCAAGCTAGTCCAGTAACAAAGGACTGAGTGCTGAGCCAAATAGCATCTTCTCCTTAATACACTGGTAAAGTAGGTTCTTGGGGGTAAACATAAAGATCAAGAATTACCAATATCTAGAATTCATCCCTGAGGAACAGATATTTCCTAGGGAATCCCCAGTAATGGGGATAAAACTATATACCTTAAGAAATATACAAAAATCAACACAGAAAGCAAAATAAAATAAAAACATAGAAAACAGAAAATAAAACAACTTAGCAAAATGCAATCCCATACTCCAAAACCACCCAGGACAAATCCAGAGTAAAACTAAATAGAGAAAAGTGGAAGTTACCCAATGAAATTTACTGAAATGATACTATCATAAGGGGGGAAAATGCAAGAAAGTATGGGAAAAAATGATTTCTAAGGTAGAAAAAGAAATGATCAAAATCAACAACATTAAAGCAGATACACATAAAAAGCTCATAAAAGTTATGGAAACCATAAATGCTCAATATAGGAAAAATGGAATCCATGAAATAGATCAAACAGAAATCTAGGAGATAAAAATCCCACTGAAATTACTTACATCACATTGAAAGAAGGCAAGGACAGAATATCACATCTAGATGACATGTTCACTGCTAACGACCGTGAAAACAAAGATAGCTTAAAAATAGCAAGAGATCATTAAAAATCAGCCCAAAGTCTACAATATGAAGCAATGGAGAGCAACATAATATTGATTGGAGTTAGTAAGAGGGCTAGTGACAATGCAAAAGCCTTAGGAAATATCTTCAGATAAATAATGGAAGAAAACTTCTCAAACTTGGATCAAGAATTTGACATACAATAAATGAAACATATAGGGCTCCAAATAGCTAGAGCCAAAATAAATCTACACCAACATGTATAATAATCAAGATTGCAAAAATTCAGCACAGGAACACAATATTAAAAGTGTCTAGACAAGAGAAACTAATCACCTATAAAGGGAAAACATCAGAAATACAATAGACATTTTAACATAAACTCTCAAATCAAGCAGATAGTGGACTGAGGTATTTAAAGCCTCCCCTCCCCCCCAAAAAAACCCTTCAACCCAAATGCATGATTCATACAAAACTAAATGCAGAGGACTGGAGATTTACTTCAGCGGCACAAGCATCTGGTAAGCGTGAGATTGTGAGTTCAATCCCTGGACCAAAAAAAAAAAAAAAAAAAGGAATGGAAAAATAAAATACTTCCTTGACAAACAACACTAAAGAAATTCATGAGCACCAAAGCAGCTCTGCTGAATGCTCCAAAGAATATATTAGAAAGAGAAGATGAAGACCACAAAACTGAGAATAGCAACAGAAAGAAGCCACCAGACAGGGCAAGCAATTAAAAAGAGAGTAAATAAATAGAATTAACAACAGGAAATTAGGATGAAAAAGAGAAGCCGGTATATATCATTTATAACCAACAATGCAACTAGTCTTAACTCATCTATCAAGAGAAACGGACTGACCAAATGGATTATGAAGCAATATATAATAATGTTATATTCAAGAAACACACTTAACTCAAAAATAATCATGAACCCAAAAGCAAAGAACAGAAAACAAGACTCCATGCTTCAAGAACCCTGAAAAAAGCAGGGGTAGCTATTCCATTTGTAGACAAATATTAACAAATATTAAAAATCAGATAAGCATTAACAGAATTGTTATGGGACTTTAACACCCAACTCTCACAAAAAAATAGATCAACTATACAAAAAGTCAAATAAGGATATATCAGAATTAAAACAAATCTGTGAGCCAGGCACAGTGGCACAATCCTGTAATCCCAGCATTAGGGATACGAGGCAGGAGTTGTTGCAAGTTTGAGATTAGACTGGGCTGTAATGTGAACTCAAGTTGAGCTTGCATAGTGAGACCCAGTCTTAAAAGACAAAAAATAAATTAAATTTTAAAAAATAAAACAAACCTGTGAACAAATGGGCTTATTAGATGTCTATGGAGTGTTCAACTCCACAATATCAGAATACACATTTTAATCAGCTGCACGTGAAATGTCCTTAAAAATAGACATTATATTAAGCCCACAAAAATACTTAAGTAAATGCAGAGGAATTAAAGTTATCCCATGCATATTACCTGTTTATAGTGAAATGAAACTGGAAATGGCAAGAGAAACTACAAAAACTACATAAACAATGAAATTTAATCAACACCATCCTGCAGAATGAGTGGGTCTCAGAGGAAACAAAAGAAGAAATTAAACTGTACTTATAATTAAAAAGTAATGCCAATAAAAAGTGCCAGAAATTATAGGAGGCACTGAAAGCAATGTGAAGAAGGAAATTTTATAGTGCTAAATTCTCACTTCAGGAAAACAGAATGAGCTTAAATTAAATGACTTAATATTGAACTTAAACTTCAAGAAAAAAAAATAAATTAAACCCAAAGCTTGTATGAGGGAAGAATTTAAAAAGATAAGAGCAAAGATTATTGCAATTGAGACTAAGAAATAAATACAAAGAATCAAAGAATTGAGGAGGTGATTCTCCGAAATTTTAAATAAAATTGAAAAACTCTTAGCCAACCTCTTCAAAAAGAGGAAAGACAAGACTCAAATTCAAGCAATTAGGGATGAAAAGTGGAAAATCTCAACAAGATTGTGCATAAATCCAGATCATCATCAATATCAAACTCTAGAATCTGTACCCTAATAAAATGAAAACCACAGAAGGGACAGATTCTTAAACACATATGAATTGCAAAAACTGAATAAAAAAGATACAAATTTCTAAATAACCCTGTATCAGTCAATGAAATTGAAGGCACAATTAAAACCTTACCAACAAAGAAAATCCCAGATCTTGATTATCTGTTGAATTCTACAAATAATATAGAGAAGAACTTATCACTATGATGAAAATATTTAATAAAGTTGAATGGGAAGTAATACTTCCATAAATAATCCTGGAAGCAACTTTTCCCCTGAAATCAAAACAAAAAAGGACCCAATCATAAAAGAAAACTAGAAGCCAATCTCTCAAATGAACATAAACACAACAATTCTCAATAAAACTGGCGAACAGAATGCAAAAAATCATCAAGATTATACAACATGATCAAATATGATTAATCCCAGAGATGCAGAGACTTTTCAAAACATGCAAATCAATAAATATTAATACACCATATTAAGAGAGACAAAAACCATGTAGTCATTTCAGCAGACACAGTAGCAGCACTTGACAAAGTCCAACACGCATTTCTGATAAAAAAAAAACTCTACAGAAAACTGAAATAGATGTTCCTTAACTCAATCTGATAAAAGTCATTTATGATAAACTAACACCTAACATCATTCTAAATGATCAAAAACTGAAAGCATTCATTTTTAAAATCAGGAACAAGACAAAGATGTGCACTATTACACTATTAACACTGCTATTTAATATAGCTCTGGAAACATTAGCCACAGCAATTAGAAAATTGAAGGAATAGAGACAGTAAGTATAAGAAAAGAAGTTAAATTATCATTATTTGTGAATGACATGATACATTACATAGAAGATCAGAGAAACTCCACCAAAAGTCTAACAGATTTAATAAGACAATTCAGTAGTGTATCTGGATACAAAATGAACACACAAAAATCATAGCATTCCTGACACAAAAAATAGATTCACTGAGAAGGAAATTAGGCAACCCACACCATTCACAATAGCATCCAAAAAAATTACATTACTCAGGAATCAATCTAAAAAAGGCAGTAAAATATCTATACATTAAAAATTGCAGTACTCTGAAAAAGGAAATCAAAGAAGATATCAGAAAATGGAAACATATCCCTTGATCATGGACAGGAAGAACCAACAGAGTGAAAATGGTCATACTCTCAAAACTTTATGCAGATTTAATGTAATTACAATCCAAACACCATTAGCATACCTCACAAATCTAGAGAAAACATTCCTAAAATTCATTTGCAAACATAAGAAACCTACAATAGCAAAGAGAATTCTGGACAACAAAAGCAAGGCAGGAGGCATCACAGTCCCAGACTTGAAATTATACTACAAAGCTACTGAGATGGGGCTGGGGATTTAGCTCAGTGGCATAAGCGCCTGCCTTGCAAGCAGGCAGTCATGAGTTCGATCCCTGGTACCGATAAAAAGGAAAAAGACCAAAAAAAGACAAAAAAAAAAAAAAAAAAAAAAAAAAAAAAAACAAAAACAAAAAACAAAGCTACTGAGATAAAATCAGCAAGATACTGCAAAAGACAGGCCTGAGGATCAGTGGAACATATACGAAGATCTACACACAGCTCCAAATACACTTAGCTACCTTATATTTTAAATAAGGGCCAAATGTGTCCATTGGAATAAAGATAATCTGTTAAATAAATGGTGTTGTAAAAACTGGCTTTCCACAGGTTGAACACTAAAATTAGAACCATGTAAATCATCATGCACTAAAGTCAAAATGTTCAAAAATCCAAATACTAAAACAGAAACACCAAATCTACTGGAGAAAAACAAGGTAGAAATCTTGAAGGCATAGGTGTAGGCAATGAATTCATGAACAAAACACATATCACACATGAAATACTTCAAAGAATCAAAGAAAAACTTCAAAGATGGGATCTTATCTTACTAAAAAGTTTTGTACAACAAAATAAAGTACCACTAAAATAGAAATACAACCCAAAGTATGGGGAAAATTTTAGCCTTTTTTCTCTCATAAAGAAGACATATATATAGAACATACAAATAACTGAAAAAAAATCAGACCTCCCAAATTCCCAAAATTCAAAGATGAGCATTCGAGATGAATATGCACTTCTCAGATGAAGATATAAAATGTGGATGAATATATGAAATATACGAAAACATGTTCAACATCATAGCTCATTTGGAGATGCAAATTGAGATTCCATCTCAATACAGAAAGAATCAAGAAATCAACCAATAAATACTGGAAGAGCTGTGGGGAAAAGGAACCCTTCTGCAGTGTTAGTGGGATTGTAGACAGGTACAACCACTGTGGAATTCAGTATAGAGATTCCTCAGATACTAGGATTATAGGTCCCATTCGACTCAGTTATTCTCCTTTTATGCATCTTCCCAGAATTAAAAACATTACCACAGAGATATATGTTCATCCAAGTTTATAGCAGCACAATTTATGATAGTTAAATCTTGGAAACAACCCAAATGCCCATCAACTGAGGAATAGATAAAAAAGATGTGGTATTTTTATATAATGGAATACTACTCAGCTGTAAATAAGGACCACGCTGAGGCTATTATAGTTAAATGGATGTAACTTGTAACCATAGTCATAAGTGATATAAAATCAGATTCACATGTGTAAACATCATATTTTCTCCCTGGTTTGAGGAACTGAAAGAGTAGATATGTTTAAGAATGTACAATTGATATTTTGAAATGGAAAGAAATTTTTCAAAAGGAAGGAGCAAGTAGGAAGGGGGAAAGGGTAAGAGAAAGAATAAAAAAGAATAAAAACAAGATATTTATACTACTGGTTTCACTGAAAAGAATGGTTTGTTCTAATATCATTTGGACTGTTTTTTATGCCCATACCTTGTACTCTGAGTAACTACTTTGAAGATAATGATTCGCAATGTTATTCTACTAATGGAGGAAAAGCTCTGCCATGTTTCTACACAGTTATTTTGTGTAGAAGAACCCAAAAATATAGACCGCAAAAGCAAAAATGGTAACATCAAAATGAAAAACTGTATAGGTAAGAAAATAACAAAGATAACCTAGGATGACAATTTAGGGAAGGGCAGAAAATAACCAGTTTAAAATTATGTATGCAAACAGACACTTCTTCAAAGGAAACATGAATATGGACAAATATGCAGAGAAAATATTTAACATCACTAATCATGAAAGAAATGCCTACTGAAACCATATAATAGTAGAAATTTAAAAATAACCAGAATGGGTAAAAGACTGAATAACAAATCAACTTGCACCCATACAATGACTACTATCAAAAAATGAATGGTAACAAGTGTTGTACAGAACATGGAGATAAAAGAACCTCTGAGCATTGTTAAAGGGAATGTAAATTAATATAGCCATTATGAAAAGCAATATGGAAATGCCAGGAAAAATTGCAAATAGCACTATCATATAACACACAAATCTCACTACTGTGGAATATACCCAAAAGATATGCAATAAGTATGTTGAAGAGACATCTGTGCTTCTATATCCATTAAATTATTATCCACAGTAAGCAAGATATGTAATAAACTGAAGTGTCCAACAATGTACTAGATAACAAAGAAATACAATACATAAACCTGATTGAAGGCCACTGATCCCTCAAAAAGGAAATTCTGTCATTTATAACAAGAATGAAGTTAAAGTGAATTATGTTGAGTGAAATATATCACACACAGGAAGATAAATGCTGCATAATAACATTTAAATACGGAATCCAAAAATAGTTACACTTTATAAAAGTAGAGAGTAGGATAGTAGTTACCAGAGGCTGGGTTGTGAGCAGGATTAGAAAAATATTAGTCAAAGTATACAAAATTTCATTTACATAGAAGGAATAAGATCAAAAGTTCTATTGTTTCACGACTATAGGTAGTAACAATGTATTTTATTAACAATTAACACATTAATTTCACAAATAGGATTCACCATGACAGTATCATACTTGCATATATTGTGTTTCTATCATGTTAATTCTCCCTTTTAGTCTCTCTTACACTACTTTTCCCTTTCCCTTCAGTCTCCTACTCCTTCCCTAATAGACTTCTCTAATTTCAGCTCTCTTAAGTTTCCACCCATGAAAGAAAACACGTGATAAATCTATTTTATGTGTTTTTACTTCACTTAAAATACACTTCAAAATTGATAAAAAGAACAGATTTAAAGTTTTCTCAGCACAAATACAAGTATAAAAGGTATGCTCGTATTAATTGGCTGTATTTAGAAATTTCAAAATGTTGTATATTTCAAAACAAAACATTAAATAGGATTAATATGCAGTATACAATACGTTTTCAATTTAAAAGGTACAGCTGGATTTTGGTGTGTATATTGTATCTTACAACTTTGTTGAAATGGTGAAATCATTTATTAGTGCTAATATTTGTGAATGCTGTAACATATTCTCTTTGTAAGGTTATGACCTCAGGAACTAGAGATGCCTTTATTTCTTCTCTTTATTTGAATATTTCTTCTTTTTAATTTTACTCATCTACATGTCCCAGCTTGAAATCCTATTATCTTGAAGAAAATTAGATAAAGCAGATGTCCTTATCTTGTTTCTAATTTTAGGGAGGGAAGAATTCAGTCTTTCATTACTATGTTTTCCTGTCTTTCATATTTAAGGTTCTTTATTTTCTTAGTTAATTACATGTTTTTATCACGACATGATGAAGTGTTAAATTTTGTCCAATTTTTTTTGCAGGGAGTTGAGACAGGGTCCTGCTATGCAGTTTAGGCTAAACTTGAACTCGCTTTGTAGCCCATGTTAGCCTCGAACTCATGGCAGTCTTCCTGCTTCAGCCTCTTGAGTGCTGGGTTTATAGTTGTATTGCCATAACAACTGGCCCCTCAACCTTACTTAAAATTTTATTTTTAAAAATCTGCTTTATTGTGTAAACATAAGATGCAATCATTACATGAACTGCAAAGGAAGATTTAAAGAGAAAGAGTCTCCAAAGTGTAACTAGAAGGTTTTTTTTTTTTTTCCTGACTTGTAGGTTTGCCTTTTACTCTGTTTATTTCTTTTGCTATATACAAGCTTTTAAATACTATATAATATCATTTGTTGCTTTTTTTTTAAAATTATGACTTGTGCTGCTGGGGAAATCCTTTCCTATGACTATGCCTTCAAGTGTTTAACTGGTAAAAATGTTTGACTGCTTTGTCAAAGATAAGATAACTGAGCTTGCTTGGAATTGTTTCTCCATCTTCTAACTATGGATTATGATATCCTTTGCCTTACTCATTTTGTCCAGGATTTCTTTTGCTATTCGTTATTTACTGGTTGCATAAGAATTTTAGATTCATTTTCTCTGTTACTGTGAGGAACATTATTGGTATCCTGAATGGGATTGCAATACACCTGTAGGGAAATATGGCCATCTTCACTATATTATTTCTGCCTATCCAAGAATAATGGATGTTTTTTGATTTTCTGATATGCTCTTCAATATTCTTTTGCAGAATACTGTAGTTTTCATTGTAAATTCATTTCCTATGTTAGTTCAATTTCTAAGAATTTTCTTGCTGCTACTATTAAACTTGTTTTCCAATTTCTCTTAATGAGTTTGTGTAAATGCATTCTATTCATTTTTCAGTGCTGACTTTGTATCCTGCCACACAGTCAAATTTGGTCATTAATTCTAAGAGTCATTTGTTGAGGATTTTTGGGTCTTCTATGTAGCATACAATGACATCTGCAAATAATTTAAATTCTTCCATTCCTATCTATATTACTTTGATTCTTTTCTCTTGTCTAATTGCTCTGGCTAACGTTTCCAAAATTATATTGAACAAGAGTGATGACAGTGGGCATTTTTTTCTTGTTCTTGATTTTTCAGTGAAATCTTTCTGTTTTGTCCACTTAGTATGATGTCAGCTGTGATGCCAGGGTTTGTCATAAATGGCTTTTATCATATGAAGATAAAGACCTTCTATTCTAATTTTCTTTAGGGTGTTTAGCATGAATGAGTATTGAAGTTTGTCAAATGGTTTTTCTGCATCTATTAAGATGATCATGTGAATCTTGTCCTTGGTTTTGTTAATGTAGCATATTATGTTTATTGATTTGCATATGTTGAACCATCCCTGTATCCCTTAGACAAATTGTACTGGGTCATAGTGTATAAACTCTTTGATGATATGTTGTACTCTGTTTACTGAATCTTATTTTGAATTTTTCATCTATGTCCACTGAAGAACTTGGCCTGCTATTCTTTTTTGGTTGGGTCATTTTTTTGGTTTTGGTGTTAGAATAATGCTTGCTTCCAGGAGTGAGTTTGAGAGTATAGCTTTCTTTTTAATTTCGTTAAAGAGTTTGAGGAATACTGACATCAGATCTCTAAAATTCTTTTAAAATTCAGCTGTGAATTCATCAGGATCTGGGGTTGTTTTTGTGTGTAGTTTTTGTTTTTATTTTTACTTCTTTAATTTCAGTAAGTTATGTTTTATTTATCTTTCCCCTTATCTTCATTACTTGTTTTTTCTAACAACTTTGTATTTAAATAATACAGGTTGGTTTGCAAACTATTTTCTTTTTATATAAGCAATTCAAGCTATGGATTTCTTTTGAACACTGATGCTGTTACACTCTAGAATTTTTTGGTAATTATTTCTTTCATTTAAAAGTATTCCATTTTCTCGTTTAATGTCTTCTTTGCTTCATCAGCTATGATTGTGTTCTTTAATAGCCATAAATATGTAAACATTCTAATTTTTATTGTGTACTTATACTTTCATTCAATTTTGACTAGAGAATATACTTTGAATGATTTTGATCTTTTTAACACTTATGGACACTAGTTTTGGGGCCTTGGAGAATGTTGAATGTATCTTG
Organism: Cavia porcellus; assembly: GCF_034190915.1. NCBI lineage: Eukaryota > Metazoa > Chordata > Mammalia > Rodentia > Caviidae > Cavia > Cavia porcellus. The sequence continues at coordinate 28,021,734 of NW_026947486.1, read as the reverse complement.
GGAGAATGATGAATGCTATCATTGTTGGGGGAATGTTATGTATATTTTCATTAGATTCAAAAGCTTTTTTGTATCATTTCAGTCTCCTGGTTCATTTATTTGTATGTTGCTTTTCCCAATCCAACTGATGTAATGAAGTCTCTGACCATGGTTTTAATTTTTGCTCTGATCTTTATAATATCTTCCCTCATATAAGCTTTGGGGTTGGCCTGCTCTTTTCACAGAAACTTCAGGTTACTAGGGCTCATCCTGTTTTCCTGATATGGATATTCACTGCTATAAATTTCCCTCGTGGGATTGGTTTCATTATATGTTGTACTGTCATTATTAATTTTAGAAATTAATTTCTACTTTAATTTCATTTGTAACCCACTGGTTGTTCAGTAGGGTGTTATTTGATTCCCACGTTTATACAGTTCTTTTGTTTTCTTTTGCCATTGATTTGTTACTTCGTTGCACTATGATCTGTTAATATGCAATTTCAATTCTTCCATATTTACGTAAGCATTTCTATAAGCTAGTATGTGTCCTATTTTGGACACTACCCCATGTGTAGCTAACAATGTGTATTCTGATTTTATGGGAGTGGAACACTTTGTTGACATCTAATAAGTCCATTTGTTCAAAAGTTTAGTTTAGTTTTAATATTTAATTGTTGATTTTTGTCTATTTGATGTTTGTGACAGTGAGGTATTGAGATCTTTCATTACAATTGCATTAATGCTTATTTGTTTTTTCATGTCTGTTAATATTTGTTATATATAGCTTGGTACACTGGTATTTGTTACATATATATTTGATTGTTGCCTCATCCTCTTGAATTGTTCCCTTTACAAGGAATTAGTGACCTTTCTCTCTCTTAATAAACTTGCTTTTTTCTGGATTCCTGTCATAGAGAGTATTGTTTTCTACTCTTTGATTTTCGGTCTTATGAATTTTTTTTTTAATTAAATATGTTTCTTGTATGTAGCATATTGCTGAACCTTGCTTATTGATTAGCATATTGCTGGATCTTGCCAGTCTGTTTCATCTTATTGGTAAATTGAGTCATAAACATTAATAGTTATAACTGCTATGCATTGACTTATCCTTGTTATTTTTGTGTTGGCTTCCCCCTTTTTATTCTCTGTTTTGTTTTGACTGGCTTTAGAACTATATATTCCTCCCTTCAGTTCCATCAATGCTTGCTCTACATAATTTAAGATTCTAACATTTGGTGTTTATAAGATTTTAATTTTTTTATATTTTTGGTAGACTAACCCTTTTATGAACATATAATTTTCCACTTTGTCTCTTTGACAGTTTTGGCCTTAACTTTTATTTTGTTTGATACTAATCTAGCTACTACATTCAGTGCTTACTGTTTCCATGCAGTATATTTTCCTTTTTTTCACTGTCAACCTTTTTTGGGCTTTACATTTAAAGTGAGTTTCCTCCAATGAAAGAGAACCTCTAAAACTTAATATATGCATATATATCCAACAGGTTTTTGACAAGAGCTCAAAAATCATAAATTAGAGAGGGGACAATCACATTAATAGATGATCCTGAGATAGTTAATCATTACTGTATAAAAAGGAAATTAATTCTGACACTTCATAATATTGAAAAATGAAGACAAAGTAAATCAAATATTTACATGTAAGACACAGTCTTATATAACTAGTATGAGAAATCATGGGTGAAACACTTCCATGCTATTGTTATAGGGAAAAACATTTTTGGATAGGCCTTCAAAACCACAAACAAAACTAGGCAAATAGGATTACATCATACTAAGAAGCTTCTGCACAGCAAAGGAGATAAAAGTGAAGATACAACCTACCTACTGGGAAAAACATCTCCGAAGGATTCAAATGACAAGGAATTAAGGTCCAGAATATATAAGTCATTACAAAAATCAACACAAAAATACAAATAATTTATTTAAAAATGAGATAAAATCTGAATGAACATTTCTATACATACAAATAGCCAGAATTTTATTGAAAAATCCAAAATATTACTAATCTTCAGGAAAATAAAATGTAAAATTATAATGAATTATGACATACCATCTTATACTAATTAGCATGGTTATTATAAAAAAGTAAAAAAAAGATTAACAAGTTCTGTTACGAATGTAAAACACTTAATGGGAATGAAAGTCTGTAAAGAAATTATGGAATATATATATACACACACACACATATATATATATATATATATATATATCCAAAGGCAATGAAATTTCAGAGAGATACCTGCACTTCTATGTTTGTGCAACATTAGTCACAATAGTCAAGATACAGACTCAACTAAGGTGTCTTTCAACAGTTGAATGAGTAAAGAAAATGTGGTATAAAAATAGAAATGCTGAAAGTGCTCTAGAATAGATGACACACTTGAATCCATCAATACTGGCAAGCCTTTCTTAACAGAATTCCCATAGCATGAGAAATAATACTAGCAATCAAAAAATGGGATTGTATTAAATTAAGATATTTTGCATAATAGAGGAAATAATCATTAAAGAGACTATCCACAGTATGGGAATATTGCTTATGATAAAGGACTAATATTTAGAATATACAAAAAATTAACACTAAAAATCAAATGATCTGACGAATACTTAAGAAGTAAACTAAATATTTACTTCTCCAAAGAAGCACAGTGGCCTGTAAGTATATTAAAACTTCAGCCATTAGAGTAATTCAAGGCAACTTTCAGATTCCATTGTATTCCAGTCAGGATAACTATTAACAAGAATACACATAACAACTCCAGTGAGAACACGAGGAAAAAGAAATACTGCTACACTGTTGATGGGAATGTAAGCTAGTACAACTATGGAAATTAGTATGGAGATTCCTCAAGAAACTAAAATAGGAATTGTATTTGACCAATAGGTATTTCTCCTGGGTATTTTGTCAAAAGACTCAAAGCTATCGTATTATAGCAATATATGCACATCTATATTTATAGCAGCAGCATAGTTCAGAATAATTAAGCTTTGGAAGCAACATATGTTTACCAATGGACAAATGTATAAAGATCATGTATTATATATACACAATGGAATTTTATTTAATCTTAAAGAATGATTTCATGTCATTTGTAGGAAACTGGATGGATCTTGATCCCATAAAGTTAAATGAAATAAATCAGATGCAAAAAGTTAAACATAGGATGGTTTCCTTTACATGAAAAATCTAAAATATAAATAAAGTATAAAATAAGAGATGGTAGAAAATAAAGAGGCAGACTTTGTAGTGAGGATGGGAGAGGAGAAAGAAAAAGAAGAGAAATTATCAAGATAAGACAGATATGTACCAATTCCTCTTCAAAAAAATGTAAAAAAGCATTTCAAAGTGACAACAAATCAACAAATAAGATTATCCTTTTCCCCTATGCTAAAGAAGAAAATGTAGTACATGTGCATATGGAATATATTGTGGTCATAAAAAGAATACTGTTTTATCATTTGCAGTAACAGGTTTGGAACAGGAAGTCATTGAGTGAAATAAGCCAGATGCACAAATTTAAATGTGACACCTTCTCACTCATTTATGGTAACTAAAGCAGAAAAAAAAGCAAAATTTTCATGGAAACCTAAATAACGGTTACTAGACTGTAGTAAGTACGGCTGTCCTTATTCTTTATTTATTCTTTAGACTTTAAAATTTTAATTGATCTTCAAGTTTGTTTCCTTGTTCCTGCTGAAATATGCTGTTGAATTTAATAATTATTATACTTACTACACTTACCCACAATTTTATGGTTTCCTTTAATAATTTCTATCACTTTACTGATATTCTCATTTTATTTATGTATCAATTTCCTGATATGGCTAGTTTTGTTTTCCCATAGTTCTTTGAGCATATTTAAGACAATTATTTTAATTTCCTAATTTACTAAGAGATTATTTTCTTGAATAAAGAATTCTTTCCTATTATTTGCACGTACTGTAATGCTTTGTGGAAATAACTGATTTTATTGTAATTAACATTTCAGGAAGTTAGATTCTACCCTTTCCCACGTTTTATTGTTGGTTTGTGTTTCAGTTGCTTATTTTTTAATTGCTAAAGGCTACAGTTAAGATTTTTTGAAACTATTCTTGCAAATATTATTTCTTGCCTATGCATGCTCACTGAAGTATCTATTACTTTAGGTCATTTTCACTTAATCTTTTGACATAAAGTTATTTTAATGCCAGTTCAAACTGATAAGCAAATAAAATCACGCACACACACACCCCACACAAGAGAAATCAACCAGTTTCCTCTGTCCTTGAGGAATGGCTTTGTTCTGGTAGTCCTTCACTCACACTGCTCTGCCTAAAGATCACTGTAAGGTGAAGACTCACAACAATTTCAAAATTTTTCTCAGTATACAACTTGTTAATAATGTAAGTGGCTTTCAAAACTATCCCATAAATTGTGTTTTCTGTGCTCTGTGGCCACTGAAGTCTATTTCAGTGTCTTATTTAGTATTTTGACAGCATTTCCTTTGAGTGTCTGGAGTCAAAAATAAACGAGAAGATTTTTAAAAAGATACTCTCCCAGTATTTGCATATTGGCAATGTATTTATAACTTAGTCACTTAATTTGCAATGTTTCCTCAATTTTCAATTTATAAATGCCTTCATCTAAAGGTCAGTTAGAAGTAAAACATGAAGTTTTCTCAGGACATTTTGTGAACGGTATCCAGCTGTGAGCATGTCTGTGACTTCTTAGTATTTAAAGTTTTCAAAAATCTCTATCCACCCACAAAATTCTTTCTTTAAGCTCTTGGTGTCCAGGAATTTAAAAAATCTGCCTACTTTTTCTGTTTAATGTTATCCCTGATCCCACTTTACTAGGGTTAGTAGAGGTCAATTCTTTTTCCTTTAAATGATTACAGCAAATATTTCCTAGAAATTTATTCCAGCCTTAGGAATATTCAAGCGGCAGATGAAATAAAGGCAAATTCCTGTGCTAGGATTATAGATTTCCACCCAATAAACCAAAATCATCAACTTCAATTTCTTGAAAATGAGGTCTATATTGCTTTTCTGCAACTACAAACTTGCCCCAGCTGGTAATTTAGCATAAATCTAAAAGTAGAGGATGGTTGGCAGGTAATCTAAAATAACAAAGTGCAGTTACCACTACGCAACAACTGTTGTCTGCATCAGGTATGGGGTTTTTTCATGTTGCAAAATTTCTTCCTAGACTACAATTCTGAAAAAGCTAACCTGACATTTTTTCCCTGCCTAATAATTGTTGCTGTAGAACAGAGCCCTCTAGTCAGTTTCCTACACTGCCTGCTTTAGAGACTTTACTCCGTAGGATGCATTGCTTTTTAGAACAGCTCTACTTAATACAAAGTTCTTTGGGTTACATTTAAGCAGGTTTTGTAGTACTACATAATATATCAATTTCTTCTATTTACATACATAAATATAACTCTTTGGTGGTTCGTCAGATTTGTCAAGTCTATTTTAAAATTTCTATAGTATAAGGTCAGTCATTTCATTTGTTTCATTGTTTATTCTAAACCTGTAATCTTCAATGTATTTCTGTACTGTTTACTTACTTGGGATTAAACCTGGGCCTTCACGGAGAGTGACATCCCCAGCAATTACCCTTTAATTCTGAGATATTCTGTCTTCCATCTTTGCATTTCCCTTCTGCATTTAGTGTCTTATAGGAAATAGCAATGAACCGTTTCCATTAGATAGTCTGATTTAATTCTTTTGAAATGTTTTATGATTTTTGAAATGTGCTTCAGGTGAATCCAGTGTTCAAAGATAAGATTCACTACACATAAGGAAGACTATACTGAACCACCAAGTCACAGACACTGAGGATATACAAAGAAACACCAATAAAATTGCAATTGTTGGCAAGGAATATGTAAGAATTAAAGTGCCCTCACATTGCTAAAGGAAATATAAAAGGTTGCACACAGTGTGGAATAATCTGAAGCTCTTCAAATTTAAATATGAAGTTAAAAACAGGACTAAAAAGCTTCCCACAAATGGCTACAGTAGCACTATTTGCAATAAAAGTGGAATAATTCGTATACCTAATTAATTTATAAATGTCATATATTCATGTACTACAGATTATTCAGGTATAAAAAGAAATTTTAACTGATGAATCTCAAAAATAAGCTAAATGAAAGAAGTCAGATATAATTACACAGATACAAAATACTGAAAATAAGTAACTCCTTAGAGACAGAATGTGTATTAATAAACTGCTGCCAGAGATATAGTGTAAGGAAAGGAGAGAGACTGTTTCATGGAATCAAGGTTTCCTTTGGGATGATAAGAATGTTTTGCAATACACAGAAGTTGTGTTTGCTAACACTGAATATATTAAATGCTGCCGGATTTAATACTTCGGGAGACAAAGTTTCATGTTAATTAACCCAAATATTAATTTCATGTCAAGAATTATGAAGGCAGTAAATTCCAACATGGACAAAGCTCGGAAATATAAGGGTGAGTGAATGAAACCAGACACAGATACAAAAATGATTATTCTGTTTTTATGTTGAAAAACATGCAGAACTTCTATTTGTAGAAACCAGGATGCTTGTCTACTTTTGGGAGATAATAATTAGAAGAGAACATTTAAGTTGCTTGTGGGATACCAGTAATGTTTTATTTTTTTAACTGGGTAATAATTTCATGGGTCTGCTCACTTCTTAAAAATTCAGTGATTTGAGGAATCAAGACGTGTATATTTTTCAATAACAAAACTGTTCTACAAAGCAAAAAATGGCAAAGTAAAAATGCTGTTCCTTTGATTTATATTGAAACAAACAATAACATTAAAACAATTACTGATTCCCCTGATGAGAGGCAGAATTCGAAGCATGAATGATTGCTTTTTTGTTTGTTTTGTTTTTTTGGTACCAAGGATCGAATTCATAACTTCACACTTGTCAGGCAGGAGCTTGTATACCTGACCCAAATCTCCAGCCCCTAGAAGCATGAATGAATTACCAGAACACCACATATAAGTGAGGCATGATGGCAGGTGCCTGTGTTTCTAGCTACATAGGAAATTAAGCAGGCAGATCACTTAATCCCATGAATTCAAGACCACTGAGCAACAGAGTGAGCCTTCATCAAAAAAAGCCAAACAAAACAAAAATAAACCATGACACACAGTGTAGATCATGGAACGGTGCTGTTGATCTTTTATTTAAAGCATCTTTGACATCTATGAGGCTCCTGCCTAGATCAGTTGACTGAAATGTAGTGAAGGAAGAAAGGTACTCAATATTCAGTGTTATAATTTCTGGGTTCCTCCTATGAGTTTATATACTAATCAGTTTAAATTTACACATATAAACAAATGATTAAAAATTCACTGGTTACTTCGGGAAAATGAGAAGCCAAATAAATTTCAAATGCACAAATTCCAAATGAAATGAGAAAACTAGATTCTGAAAAACTTCAAATCCCCTACACTAACACATTTGATGAAACTTCTAAGTCCAAATTTTAAAGACTATTTTCTTATTTTAAATTTTTTATGGAAGAAAACAATGCAAGAGAATGGCCAAGAAAGTTGTTGTAGTTTGAATGTCTCCTCAGTCCATGTGTTAATGTAATTAGCCATGTAATTGTAAAGAGAAGGGACATTTAAAGAGGTTATTTGACCCAAAGGTCTTGTCTTTGATTATGCCAGTATCACTAGAATGGGTTTGTTATTATGGGAGGGAGTTCCTGTTAAAAAGATATTTGTTCTTTCTCCTGTTTTTGCCTTCTTCCATGGTATGAAGCAATAGGTCAAGCCTTAGCAGATGCCAGCATTTTGATACTGAACTTTGCAGTCTCTAGGACCTTTTAAATAGCTTCTTTATAAACTACCCAGTTACAGGTATTCTCCTATAAGAGTATAAAACACATTGAGACCAAGACATAGTGAAAAAACTACCAGTGAGAAGGGACTTCTACTACCAAGTATTTGTTAAATCTTGCTATAGTAATTAACACAATCTACAACCCACAGAATAGAAAAATATATCACAGCAGCAAAACAAAGACATAAGAAACAGAAAAATTTATACAATTTAAATGAATTATACAAATTAGATGAATATAGGAAAGATGGGCTATATAATAAATGATATTGGAAAACTTATTTGAATAAAAATTAATTTCCCACCTGTAACCATACACAAAAATAAATACAGATAAAATAAAATTTTAAACATAAAAACTGCACTAAATTAAAACATAGATAACTTCTACAAGTTGGAATGGGAAGGGTTTTGTCTTGTGTAACATAATAAGGAGATTCTAAGATTCCTGTATACTAAATTAACTACAAAATTGATTGGCAATTGTGATAGCTTGGATGTAGTTGGTTTCCTCCAAAACTCAATGGAATTTGTTCCTCAGTGTAACAGTGTTGAGAAATGATGAGACCCCAAACATGATATGATTAGTTCTGCTCACAGGGGACTAGGTTAATTTTCACTACAATGAGTCAGTTGTCACCTTTGTAAGGCTAGATTAGTAACTATAAAGTTGGATTTTTATAAAGTGTGTTTTACCTTCTCAACATGTACCCACCTGCCTTTGTCAGTTGTGGCTACCTGATATGGGACTTCAAATTTACAGAATTCTAAGTTAAAATTATCTCTATAAATTTTAAATCTATTATTAATTATTAAATCTCTGGTATTGTGTCATAGCAACAGAAAATGAACTTTATATCAAGTTAACAGTCAAATGATAAATTGAGGAAAATAAGGTATGGACACAGAAAGTGAAAGCAGTAAATAATATACTTAATAGAAGATGCATTTATCATTGTGAAAAACAAAAGTAATGCCCTGATTGTAATGATGATGAACAGCTTATTCATGTAAGAAGAAACATAACTGGCCAGTAAACATGTAAAAATTTAACTTCACACTTTATCAACACATGCTCAAACAAAAGAGACATTTTTTTACTGATTAAATATTAGAAACTGATACAAAAACAGTATTGACAAATAAATATGTAACATTTTTGGTCGGAATACAATCTTTCCAGGGAGCAAATTAGTATCATCAATTTAAATTTTAAATGTGTGAACTTTTTTTACTCAGCAATTCTATTTCTATGAATTTTAACTTCAAAACTAACTGAGTGCTGGCTGTGGTGTCACATACCTGTAATCCCAGCACTGCAAAGGCTGAGGCAGAATTGCCAAGACTAGCCTAGGCTGTCAAAGGTCAGCCTGGGCTACTTAGTGAGACCAGTCTCAAACCAAACAAAAAAGTAACTAAAAAATGATCAAAATTAAATGCACAAGCATGGCCACCAATGCAAAGTTTATAACGAAAAACTGAGAGTGACCTAAAGTTCTATTAATTATGATTAATAATATAGTCACATTTTGAAATATTTTGAACATTATAACATTATATAACCATTGAAACGAGTAAATTAATTTCCATTTATTAACTTGGAAAATTAAAAATATGTATTACCGAGGGCTAAAATGTTTCCTCTAACCTCTCTTTGTCCTAAGAATTCTATGGAGGGGAAAGGGCTTTCATCTTTATATAAGTTTGAAATGGTTTCATAACTATTGAAAGGTATGCCATTTTAAAAATGTAAAAGTGAAAATCTGGCACTAAAAAATGGTTGTAATATAAGATTAAACTTAAAATGAAAGAGAAGATGCTGTGCTTTATGACCTCACATTTTTAAATGCATAAAACTGTGAGAAAAACACAAAATTTATATAGTAGTGCTTATTTCTAGTTATAAATGAATTTAATTTTCATTATATATTTAAATTTTATTTTATAAGTACATATTATTTTTATAATAAAGTAATTTTTATTTTTTAATACCAAGTATATTTATTAGAAAAGAAAGTAATGAAATATCCTCATACCTTTCCCTAAAAATTTAGAAATAAAAGATAGAATAAAAACAATAGAAGAAAATAATAAACATCAGAAAACACAATCCTTTATCAAAATGCCAACATCATTTTTCATGAAAATTAACATTTTGATTCTTACAGTTCTGTAGAAATACAAAAGACTCATAATAGTCTAAACAACTCTGATAAAGGAAAAAAATTAGAGCTCCAACCCTCCTCAGTCCCACAACTTATCACAAAGTTCACCAATCGTGACAAAATGGCATTGATAGCAAGATAGACATACCACCAAGGTACCAATATGAAGTCCCAAATTAGATACCCACCTAACAGACAGTTATTTTCTGGCAAAGATGCAAAAGTAGTTAATTGGAGAAAGGATGATTGTACCTTCAATAAATATACTAAAAACCTGGATACCCACATGCAAAAAACCCAAATCTTATAGCACATCAAAAATTTCTTAAGATATCCAAAAGTCAACTCCAAATGGCTCACAGTGGGTTAGTTAGTTAAAGTAAAGGCATGTGAGTCGCTGCTTTGGCTGAGATCATTCTCTCTGGGATAAAAAGACTGCGACAAGGTTTAGATGAGAAAGTAGAACTTACTGAGGTGTCTAGTGAAGAGAGGCACTGAATTTGCTTCTGAACAGGACAAGTGGAAGACAAAGGAGGTCATTATTCTTCTTCATTTTTTAAAACTATGTTAACTATTTTATATACATACACATATGCATATACATTTTTTCTTTCAGCTTGTCATACTAATGAAATAATATGATGTTTATACATGTGTGTTTTACTTATTTCACTAATAAGTATGTTCTCAGGGTACATTCATTTATCTACAAGTGTCCAGTCTATCATTATTCACAGCTGAGTAGTATTCCACTGTATATAAATACTACATCTTTTTTATCTGTTCATCAGTTGATCAACATTTAGGATGTTTTCAAGATCTGGCTATTACAAACTGTGCTGCTATAAACATGGGTACACATATATCACTGGAGTATGATGTTTTTAATTCTTTTGGGAAGATACCCAAGAGGGGAATAGCTGGGTCAAATGGGACCTCCAATCCTAGTTTTTTGAGGAATCGCCACACTGATTTCCAGTGTTTGCACCAGCCCACATTCCCACTAACAGTGGTGAAGGGTTCCTTTTTCCCCACAGCCCCTCCAGCATTTGATATTAGTTGATTTCTTAATACTAGCCATTCTTTCTGAGGTAAAATCTCAATATTTTACAGTCATTTTTTAAAGAATAGAGTATAAGCATGAATTTAAAAAGTGGCAGATCAAATCAAGGCATAACGTGCTAAGCATAACATAGTCAATTTATTCATAATCATAAGAACGGAAATAGTGACTTCCATGAAGTTAAAGGACAAACAAATTGAGGTTTATCAATAGAATGCTATTAAGGTTTAAAAACAAAGTAAGTACTGGGTTAAAAAGATGAATGAATCTAAGTAAATTATTAAGTTATTATTATTAAGTAAAAATTTAAGTAAATTATTAAATAAAAATTAAGTAAATTATTAAGTTAATAAGAGCAACTCTGAAAAGGTTTTAATATATATTATACAATTCCAATTATATGAATCTCTGGAAAACTGAAAAGTAATGATAAGACATTCAGTGGTTTCCAGGGGCTCAAAGTGTTGAAAAAGCAAAGCACAGGGAAACTGGTGTGGGGAGGTTAAGCTATTCTATATGATACTGTAGAGATAAATACATAAGACTATGTATTTGTCAAAATAAAACTTTATAGCACAAAGAATGAATATTGATGAATACATATTTGAAAATAATCATTTAAAATGTAGCAAAACAATGTAACTACATTAAAGGAGAAGAAACAACTTAAATGAGAAATAAATAAAATCTGTAAAACTAAAAGCAAAAGATAGTATAACAAGCAATCAACTATATTTAACAAAGTTCTTTCCCATAGGGGTACAGGTTAAAAATTCTTATACTGATATAAATGCATACTAGGATTGAACAATTAAATAAATGGACAGAAGGCTGTAGAACCCAAATTTCACACTGCTGTGATGAGATATTAAAGATCAGTAAGGGAAGGAGTGCTGATGATCAATATGGATTATTAATTGTCTCTTGGCTAACAGATTACAATTGGAAACAGTAGGATATCATGTTTAGCTCAGTATACATAATTATGTACAGAAAATATTTATAGGTACGTGTATATACACAGGCAAGATACATGTATTTATCTTCCCTCTGTCAGCTGAGAAGGCCTGGAAACAATGACACCCAAGTAGCCATAAGCACACAGCATCAGATCTTGGCTTCTTATACAAATCTCTAATAAACAGAATCAGTGCTCTTAAAAGCGGGTCAAAAAATACACAAGGTGTTTTTGGTCAAATAAGGGATGTGGTCAAAAGCTTTAGGAATCCACCTGAAAAAGATTCAATGGCCAAACCTGCAAAATTTTACTGAGAAAATAATATTGTTTTTTTTTTTAAAGTACTAAATAAATACCCATGAGTCCATATTAATATAAATAAAGCAAGGGGACAAACATCCTAAACAGAAGAACTCCCAGTTTTAATATATTGCATGGTAATACATTCCACCCTCAATGGAATGTACTACTTCCCAACTGTGCGCTGCACATAAACTTCTTTCAAAAGCATACAGTATCACAAGATAGGTGGTTCACCTAGACCAAAGTTCATGCCGAAGGTCAATATCTATAGGGGAAGTGTATAAGGATATATCTTAGTTACTTTTTACTCATCGCTGAGACAAAATACCTGATACCCAAAGTTGGGAAAGCAAAGATTTATTTCTTAGTTTTTGGAGGTTTCAGTCCATACCCAGTTGGCTCCAACGCAGGGTGGCATGGCGGGGCCACAGTTCATGGCAGGTGCAAACAACACGGTGGAAAATGGCAAGAGAGACATGCCTTCTTCCAGCTATTACATTATATGTGGGCTCTACCCCTAGCCGAGTATAGCACTAACACCATCAATCCAAGCACTAGACAATGAATCAATCACAAGTGCACAATGCAAATGCATTAGGCCTGCGGGCCAGGGACATAAATCATGGTGGGATAGTACATCAATATAAAAATATGTGGATGGAATCCTGCTTTAGTTGACAAAACCAAAGTTATACATACACACAGACACACAGATATCTGAGATTCAATATACCTTCCTCAGAGAAAGGATCTGATATGTATATCAGCTTACCACAGTTCTAAAATGCTCTTTTCCAGGCCCTTTGGAATTCTAGGACAACTTATAAAGAACATAAAATGCAGTGACTTATAATCTTATGGTATTTATTTGATGCAATGACATTCATTTGGGTGTCATGTAAATTAACTCACAGTTTTCATTTTCCAAACCAATAGCTTTAAATAAAGGATTACATATGAAATTTTAAAATGCTCTCTACAGTCACATTTTGTACACCATTCACAGTTTGAGGCTTTTCTGACACTAAGCACTACTGTAAATGACAGTGGGTATAGAAATATGAAGAGAAACAGTTCACAGGAGTGTTATTTGACCTTTGACTCTTTTGGTTTTTTTGCTACCTGCAATCCAACCAAGTGCCTCATGCTTGCCAGACAGGTGCTGTGCCTCTAAGCTACATCACTGGCCCTGACCCTATTTTCTCCTCCTCTCAATAATTTGTAACATTTAATTAACATATTATAGTTTGGGTCATTTTCTTATGTATACCATTAAAAAATGAAATTAATGAATCTAGCTAGATCTTGTATGTCAACAATGGTGTGCAAACTACTCTTAATTGCTTTTTACTAAACTAGAACATGTAGGTTTTAACTCTGAAACATGACTTCCTTTGGGACCTACTTTGATACCAGACCTTGGAATTTCAGTGAGAAGTGGAAAGGTCCACCTGGAAACCTTGAGACTTGCAAAAAACTCAAGAGGCTTTCTGAAATTCTACCTGATGCATAAAACCATTTTTGAAATTTATGTTAAGTGGGGCTTCTGCTTAAAAAGCTCTAAAGACTGTATTGTTGGGCCAGGGATTTAACTCAGTGGCATAAGCGCCTGCCTGGCAAGTGCAAGGTCATGAGTTCAATCCCTGGGTACCACAAAAAAAAAAATGTATTATACATAAGAGACTGTATTGTCAATTAACTGCTAGAAAGCGCCAAATTTGTGGCTTTTGTATCAGTTGAATTTGCCCTCTGGCAGAGCCTAGTAAATGTTAATTCCTCTTCTGCTTAATAGGTTTTCAATTACTTGAATACCCACAAACTCCCAATTTTAGACTAGTGTTCTTGAACTTTTCAAAAATTATTCTGTGTCTGTTTATAAACCAGTCACCATCTTTGTCAGTTTCCAGGTTATCTGTATACATTCTAATTGTAGCACTGAAGTATGACTGAATCTCCGCACATAATCAAATACCAAATAAAAAATTCTTTCTTTGTTCTGTGCACTACGACTATACTAATGAAGCCAACGGCTTCATTATATGTGTGCACTGAAACCTGATATAAATATCTCATGCTGAACTTATAATAAAGTTTAACAGTTGTACCACATAACCATTTGCCCTTGGTAACTTTTTTTTTTTTTTTTTTTTTTTTTTTTTTTTTTTTGGTACCAGGGATTGAACTCATGACCTCGCACTTGCTAGGCTGGTGCTTATGCCACTAGCTAGCTCCCTGGCCTTAGTAACTGAATTTTTCAAAAAAAAAAAAAACATAGAATTCACATTAGATTCTATTCAATTTATTCCTGCTAGATTTGGCTAGATTTTCCCAACATTTTGGATCTTGCTAAAAACATTCTGTACATTCAGCCTTCTACTTCTATTATTTGCAATGGTATAGGCATGCTATTTAATACTGTCTGTCATGCTAATCATTAAAAAATAACTTTAATGGGACAGAGGTAAAGTTACAAAACTGTAACATTGATTAGCACATTTTTTAACATTGTTAATTTAAATTACTAACCTATTTACTGTCAAGCCACTATCATCCAGCTCTTGTTACATCATTTTATTCTCAAGGACATTTTAAAAAACTGCCGGATGCCTTGGTGAGGTACACAGACCCTAACAAACACGAATGTAAAATAATTTTCAAAAGATACTTCCAAAAGAATGCAAAAATTTGTTAAAAAGATCATTCATGATGACCAAGTTGGCTTCATTCCATAGACACAAGCATGATTCAACACTCAGAAATGAATAAATGCAATATATCACATAAATCTGCATCCTCAGATTTCTGGGAAGCAGCTCAACCAAAACCAGACATCCTTCAGGGTAGCTGAAGCATAAATGACCCATGTATTTGGAGACAAAACATATGTACTTGGCCACTGTGAAGAGATGTATTAAAGAAGAATTTCAAATATTAGCCAGAATTTACAAGTCACAAGAAAAATATCTAAATTTCAATGATTGGTTTGTGAGAGAGCTGATTTTTACATGTGCATTTTTATGTAACCTTTTCCAAGACAAATGGCAGCAAAGATATATTTATTGAGTGAGAACTAATGTGTCTCTTGCACAAGACTCAGGGAGCTAGACAATATATAACTACTTATAAACTCTCTGTGATAGATTAATAGAAAAACCAGTGAAGTTTAATATACTTAAGACAAGGCAGTATAGTGCGCCAGTTAATAGTAACAATACAATTTGGAATCTCAGAACTGGCTTCAAGTCTTGACTGTCAATAATAGTATGAGGTTGTGGAAGTTAGTTAACATTGTTAATCTTACTTCCTCATCTGTAAACTAGGAAAGATAATAATATTGTTACTTTACAAATTGTTATACAAACTGACAGTAACAGTGAATGTTAGTGACTTTTGTTATCTTAATCTAAGAGAAATTTATATTAATTTATATTGACAAGACTGAAAATCATGTGAGGCCCAAGCTAGAACTGAGCAATCATCTTTTTCTTTCATGGTTGTCAACCATCCTTTAAATAATGTACTACTGAATTTTCCTTAAAATTAGCTTACATTTGGAAATCTATACATTAGGCCAAGAAGTTTTGAAGTTGTACTGTGAAAGAGCTATTTTCCAAAGCTCCAGTTGTGCTCAGAAACCTGAATAGAACTAATTACTTGCCTTAATTCATACCCATGTCCTTATATGCTGGCACAAATAACAGTTAATTTTAAGGTTGAGTTTCCCAAATTTTTGTGTTTGTTGTTTTAAGTAAGCTTTGCTAAGGCTTTTTATCTACCAACAAAGTATCTAAGCATAGGTAAATATGTGTATCATCTAATAAAGTTTGGTCTTTAGTGTGATTTCAGACTGGTTTCTGCCAAATTGTGTTTTCCTGTTTAGTTTTATCAACTTGCCTACCCTCAAGTCTAACAGATTGCTGGGAATATGGTATCATGAGAACAGTTCTTAATTCTTGCCCTTCCACTCACAAATCAACAGATGTGAGCACTGGGAAACACAAATTGAGCAAAACCTATAGGAAGATAAGGAAAAAAAAAACCTCATAAAATTGTGATAAGGCCATACTGAAAGCTAACAGTGACCCAAGGAAATTTTTTAACATTCTGACAAACCAAGAAAATCATGGTAATACGCTCAAACTTAAAAGAATAAAGACTGAGAATAGGGGTATGAAATGGAAAAGACTGGTGGTGAAACTCTTAGAAGTCAAGGGAGTATTTTATAATCTCCATTTTTGTTTATGTCTTCTAATACATCTTTTTTTTCTTTTGTATCAGGAATCGAACTCATGACCTCATGCTTGCCAGATACGCGCTGTGCTGCTGAGCTATATCCCCAACTCCTGCTTGCCAATATAACTTTACAATAATATCAAATTATCAAAAGTACCAGAATTTAATTTTTTTGTTTATTAAATTAAGCTAAATGATGACCATTTTCCATCAGATCAATCTGGCTCTTTGGCTAGAGTTAACAATTATTTGAGAATATCAAAAGTATGAATTTGAGTCCCTTCAGGATTCTGACATACCAGCCAAATGCCTCTTTAACACAAACTTGATCCCTGGGCTAGATCCTGACAGTAATTATTCCATTTGGTCCTATTTTGACACTACATATCATAGAATCTACAGCAGACTGTCTTTTTTCAAAGAGCAAGATCAGTTAAACCCGAATAGTGTTTCCTGATCATGGTTTACCAGCCAACATTAAGGTCTCAATGTGATGCAAGAGTCTCCTTTAATAAATCAGCAAGATTTGTTTCAATGATGCATATCTGTCCTCTATTGCCACTCCTCACCCACCAGAAGTGGTGAAAGTATGTATGATACCATCTTGTGCCTAAAGCAAAAGGCAAAGTATTAAACAAAAAATGTTGTCTTGGTGATGAAGTTTTCCTACTTATACTACCTGGAGCCTTACTTGCGTCGTACAATGTCATCTTAATGCTTCACAAAGCCTGTAATATAAACTTCTACCACAGAAAATGTTTAACAAGAGAATAACATTATGTAAAGCAGTGAACAATAAAAGGATATGAGAATCACTTCACTCTTATTGGAGGTGGAGATATACCAGGTCAGGATATACATTCTTAATTCAGTGATGAATAAATGGATAAATCATTGATCAATAGATGAAGGAAACCCAAAATAAAAATAGAACCTCTAAAAAGAACCTGTAAGAGCAGAACATTACATCATGTAGGAGGTGAAAAACTAAAGTAATGAAAGACAAAATAGTTATTTGAAAAAGTAATGAACCAGAAAGGAGGAATAATGTAACTGAATAACTTAGATCCTTTCAAGGAAAAAACAAAATACATTAAAAATGCATATACATTTAACATAACTAAATAAGGAATTTTCTGATATTCGAATGTTTGAAAGAAATTTGTCTGCTAAATTGTCAGAATTTAGATTTCTCTTATAGTTAATCACTTATTGGTATTTTTATACCTTCAGTTTTACCATTTATGTTTGTATAAAATCACTTACGCCTTCAAATCCTTAAATTATGGCCAACTATAATCATCTCAAAATTCCAATATTATATAGCGATGAAATAATGATTCATCATTTACTGAGTTATTCTGAGGAAAACTAATAACCAAATATTAAATATGTTTAAAAAATGTACACATTTAAAAAAATACTAAGCAACGTATATTGCAAGATCAGTCTCCAAAAGGGCCTAGAGCATACAGCTTTTTGCAAACTTATTTTCCCATCTCCCAGAAGAATGTTTTTCCACAAAACACAATTTAAAATTACTGCACCAAACATATACTTGTTAAAATGAGGAAACAACACAATAATGCCTCAGCTATCTTTATTAGGGCTGCTATAGAATGTTTAGTCTATATGGTCAGAAACTGCTATAAACTCTTAAAAGAATATATAACTATTATTTACTGATATGATTGCTTACCAGGAAAAATTTAAAAAATCATAAAATTAATAAGTTTTGGTAAATTGCTAATTTAAAATATTCAATGAAAGTAACTCTTCTATAAAGCAAAAATGATTACAATGGCACACAGTAGGAATTCCCATTATCAGTATCATCAGGTGTCCTGTATGTTTGTATTATCTAGCAATATATTTATCATAAATTATATAAGACTTAAAATAATTTTAAAGGATATAAAATGAGTCAACATAGCATGTTTCTAGAAAGCAATGCAATTCTGAAATACTTACCCACTCTTGTATCAATTTAAAATAATCCCAGCTCAATTCTCAATTTATTTTTCTGGACAAACTTTTTAGCTGTAATGTTCATATGGTAAAATAAGCATATCAGAATCACCAGAAAAAAAATAGTAAAAAAATAAACATACGAACACCAATAGAAGGATTAACGCTAACAAACAGTAAGCCATATTTCTAATTCAACAACAGCAGACTGATATACTAGGCCTACAATATTAAGAGAATCCAAACATGGGACAAAGTATGAAATGTGTACATTTGAAATGTAGATAGAAGACAAATACTAGTTAAAAACTGCCTAACCCTTTGGGGAAAATAAATTAGGACACCTAAATCTACATATCAATATAATTTCAGATAGGGCAAATTTTAAAAAATAAAACCATAAAAGGGAAAATAAGATTTATATAATGTCAGGGTATGATAACCCATCTAAACATGATCCTAGGACCAGAAGGCAAAAAGGAAAAGATTTATCCATTTTTTAATTTTTTATTTTTTTAGTCATTTTAATGCATTTTTCCCTGTGCACAAGAGAAATAACTAAGAAAATCAAAAGATACACTTTTCTTTATACATAGCAGTTAAAATTAATGCAAACATCACATGACACTTTCATTTAAAGTTACATTTCCAATTACAAATCAAAATGCATATTAGGGTCTCTTTATGAGAGAAGCTGAGAAGGAAGTCTTAAGTAAAATGCACTTTCTTGGCATTACTACACTGATCTTTCAGGCTGCACAAAGATTAAGATCTTATACAGTCAACCTGCAAATTTTGACACAATATTACACTGTAAGATTTCTGTACAATTAAATGTATACTTAGAGATACCAGGATAAACATTTCTACTATATTTTAACTTAACTTGCCTAGCCAACATTTTCACTGAGTAATTTATCAAATATGCTGTAAGATTCTACAAAATTGTGAAGACAGACTTAGCTCCAGAATTATTTCTTGCATTCTTTCTTATTTTGGGTATACATATTCTGCTCAGAGATTCTACCGCAATACTTCTAGATGTACAGTTCCAATTGTGCTTACTGTACTGTGTACAAATACAGCAAAACAATCAATGAATGGTACAAATCTTACAGCATTTTGCTAGTTAAAATACATGCCAAAATCACAATAAGCAATATTGTACCACAAATTAGAGCTTCAAATAATTTGCTTCTGTTTTTAGTATCTTCATTCTACATTAAATTACTATCATAGGCTAATGTTTAAAATGCAAATAAATTGGACATCTGTAGCACAAAAACTTGTTCACCCAACTGTGAAGGCTGATACCTGTATCCAAAAGTCACGACAAATGCTGAATAAAGAGAAGTGTTTGCATGCAACACCTTTGAGTGAAACAGCATTGATTTCCACCATTCAAAACGGAGAAGGAAACCAGAAGATGAAAAGATAGAAAAGAAAAAAGAAACAAAGGGGGGAAATGAAGGGTGGGGGAGGGCAGGTGGAAGGGTGGAGGGTGGAGCAGGAAAGGGTAGAAGGAGTGAGGGACTCCAATTTAAAATGCATCATTATTAGATTTATAACTAGACAGATTTAAAATAATTAAAATGAAAGTAAATCACAATTTTGTGTGTGTTTAAAGATTTAAGAGCCATTATCAAAAATAAGATACATTTTTTTCAAGGTACAGAAACATAATTAAGATTGCTGGGAGCCCAGCAGCCTCTCAATGGCTGCATTGATGTCGCCTCCTGTTGCTATTAGGGCCTGCAAGTTTGCCTCACGGTTTAAGAACCCCATGGCGTTGAGCTGTTCCAGTTGTTGCTGAAATCTGACTTCTGGATTCGGCAGCTGTGGAGGATTTGCTCCAGCCAGAGCCTGCACCATCTGCTGAATGAATTGCTGGTTGGTTCCAGATTCTGATGTTGCAATTGTGGTTTCACTGGGTGCAGAACTGGACACAGTGGGTGCAGTGGGGCCACCAGAGCCTGTGGAGCCAGTGGGTCCTGCAGGGCCAGTGGGTCCTATGGGCCCAATGGGGCCTATTGGGGTAAAAGGGACTATAGGGCCTATAGGGCCTATGGGAGTGACTGGGCCTACAGGACC
The DNA here is from genome assembly GCF_034190915.1 of Cavia porcellus. Classification (NCBI taxonomy): domain Eukaryota; kingdom Metazoa; phylum Chordata; class Mammalia; order Rodentia; family Caviidae; genus Cavia; species Cavia porcellus. The sequence goes on along the minus strand of NW_026947486.1, from coordinate 28,001,111 downwards.
TATGGTGGTTCCCAGCACCCCCACACCCACACCTGGAGTGAAGCTTGGAATCAGGCCAGGTGCTTCAGTGGCTAATGTCTGTAGCCCCTGCTGTATCTGCATTAAAGCCTGCATTGCTCTTGGGTTGGACATGGCTGATAGTGTGTCTGGATTCTGCATCTGCTGCAAGAAAGCTGGGAGCTGAGGCCGCATCTGCTCCTGCAGCTGAGGATTTGCAGTAAACAGCGGGCTATTCAGCATCATCTGTGCAGCCAAATCCGGATTCTGGCTCAAGGACTGCATCATGCTTCTCATGTAGGGTGCAGACAGCATATTCTGAATCAACTGAGGGTTTTCAGTTATCTGTTGCAGCAGGCTCTGCATTCCTGGGGTACTGAAGATGCTAGCCACATAATTAGCTGCAGCCACAGTGCTTCCAGCAGCATTACTGGAGCTACTGCCAGATCCACTGCCACTGCTTGTGGTAGTGCTGGTAGTGGCAGAATTCTGAGTCGTTGGTGGTGGGGCCCATGGATTGGGCAATGGATCACGATTTTCTGTGCGGGAAGGCTGAGTACCTTCTCCAGAGGAGGAACTGCCTCCCACTGAGGCAAATGGATTACCCCCAAACTGCTCTTGTGCAGCATTCAGCATGGGTTCTTGAATGTCAGTGTACATGCGCCTTAAAGCATTGTAGCCACCTGGGATGCTTTCGAGATTGCTGAGAGCCAGGTCTTGATTTCTCATCATCTCTTGCATCATGGCTGGATTCCTGGCGATTTCAAGAGTCTGCCTCATTATATCTGGGTTGTTGAGCAGGTGACTGATTTCTGGGTTTCTCTGAATCAATTGTTGCATTTGTGGATTGGCCATAATGAGCTGCCTCATCAGATCAGGATTTGAAAGCATGCTCTGAACAAAGGGATTTTCCATGATTTGGATCATCATCTCAGGGCTGGCCATGAGCTGCTGCTGCATCTGGTTCTGGAGCTCGGAGAAATTGGTGGAGCTCAAACCCAGGCTACTAAGGCCTGCAAGTCCTCCCAGGCTCCCCAACCCAAACGGGCTATTTGTGGAAATAGGTGTGGAGTTACTCCTGGGAGTTGACGCCGTGGTAGTATTAGTTCCCGCGGCATTGCTAGGCTGTGTGGTAGACTGGCCCTGAGGTCTGTTCTGGCTTTTGATGACTAGGTGAACAGTCAGCCCATCATGGATGCCATGCTGGAGCAAGGTATCTTGATCTTTTAAGATCTTTCCGGCAAAAATCAACACTAGCTGATCGGTTTGGGATTTGAAGCGCTTAGAAATCGCTTCCTTAAACTGCTGGACTGAGCTGTTCTCGGGCACCGCAAACTCCTCTTTCTCTTTGGGGGTCTTTACAGTTACTTTGATGATTTTGGGCTCAGCTGGGGCAGCGGCTGAACCTTGGGCCGCAGCAGGACCGCGGGAGGGGCGCGGGGGGCCGCTGCTCTCGCCATTCTCAGCCATGGCGGCCGCGGTGACGCAGGTGGGCAGGGAATCCGCGAGCAAGCGAGAAACAGCTAGGGAAGGAAAGTGGCGCCGCAGCAGGGGACTGGGCCAGCCGGGCGAGGAACGCGGAGCACTGTACCTCTGTGATGAAGAAGACAGTTCCCTGGTCCTCTGGTGGCGAGAAGGTTCGGCGTAGGCCTTGGGCAGAGGTCTCGGCGATCAGAGCTCTGGGCCTCCTCCTCCGCTGCCTTGTGATCCGACCGCGCGCACTCCCAGCACTCCCAGCAACTCCCGCTCAGCCCGCTCTACCCCGCCCTTTCCCCTCCCCCAATTTCGTGCTAGCCTCTCCGCCCTACTCTGCTGACGCGTAGCAGGGCCTTGATTGATAGATTTGACTCTGTCAAAATTAAAAACTTTTACAGGGGGGTGGGAGTGAAGGTAGGAGGCAGAGGGAGAGAGAAACAAAGAGAGAGAGAAAGGTAGGAACTAGAAGACAAGAGAAGCCTAGACTGGAGAAGAGAAAAGAGGCGAGGCACTGTGGGAGGGAGGAAATGAGGGAGGAGAGAAAAGGGAATCAGCTTCTATAAAGGACACTGGAAGACAAACGGAGAATATATGTTAGCAATCTGCAAGGCAGATTGAAAGAATAAAGGCCTGAGTCGAACAGGTACCATGTAAAAGACTAAACAAATAATAAAGAACTCTGACAAAGCAAAAAAAGGGAAGAGGGAATTTCGAATCCCAAATGGGGGGGGGTGGGAAAGACTGGGAGGAAGCATACATTTTGTAAAAGAACTTCAAATGACCAATAGATCTATAAAACAATGACTAATCTCAAGAGCACCTAAAGAAATTCAAATCAAAACAATGAGATTCTACTTTTTGTCCTGGCAAATGGGAAAATAATGATAAACCTTGTTGATAGCTGAAAAAATGCATTCTCATGCTAGTTAAAAGTGAGTTGTTATAATCACAGAAATATTACATTTAAAATATTTACACTTTTATTTAGAAATGTTTCATTGGGTAAAGATGCAAAAATATATGTTTATAAAATATACTTACACTGTACATTATTTAAATAATATTAAAACGTGTGTTTACTTGTCAAACATACTAAAATATTACCATACAATAAAATTCTATGCACTATGTTTAAAAATAGGTGGTTAATTTGTGTGATATAAATTATCTTTAAATCAATACATGAAATACACTATATTTACAAAGAAATTATAGAGCATTTTCAATTTTGGCTATGTACTAGTGTACTAGAAACTACATAGGCATATAGTTTTTGTATAAAGTGCAATGTTAAAACTAATTTTTGAGCAACTTCTATGTGTAGACTGTATGTGTGTAAAAATATCTGGAAAGCTATACAGCAGTGTTATAATGGTGGTTGCCAGTGCCTGCTGAAATTGTGAATAATTCTTATCTTCTATTTTTATAAGATTGTGAATTTCCCAATGACTTTTTAAAGTATGCACTGCACTACACTAAATTTTTAAAAATAAGGAATATATTTTGAAAGGAGAGGACAGGTGGAAATTGAAAGATACATAATAGTAATGGCACATATTAATATTTTAACTTGTTACAGATTAACAATGAAAAAGATGTAGCACCACTGATCAAGAGAATGTGAATAATAGAAGAAATATTTCAAATTTATGTTTATATTTCTAGCATCAATTTAGGCCACACAGAAAATCATTTTCTCACTCAAATTTCTAGGGTATATTAAACAGCTTATCAAAATCATTAAATCAAAGATATCTCAATGCATCTCAAGATTAATAAAATATAGGCACTTAATACAGCAACACAGTAATATATATATATATATATATGTAGTATGATCAATATAATAGAGAAAAATTGATCTTGTTTTAAATATATTAATGCATATAGGTCACAAAAATGTAATTAGCACATGATGGATAGTGTTCTGTGGTGTTTATAAGTGCATTCATATGTACGTGGAATATTTTATTAGAAATATACTAGCTAAACTAGGGATGTATCTGGGTAGTGTAGCACTTGCCTGGAATGTGTGAGGCTCTGGGTTCAATTCCTACCAAAAAAAAAAGAGAGAGAAACAGAGATAGAGACAGACAGACAGACAGACAGACAGAGACACAGATAAGGGAAGGGGAAGGGACAGAAAAGATAGGAATGGAAACAAAAGGAAAAGAAAAAGAAGAGAGAAAAGGAAAGGAAAGAAAAATATTAAAATGATAGACTAATTCAAATCAAAGTTTTATACATAAAAGGAAATAGTATACAACTTTAGATAAATGTGCAAAATTATACTTTTATCTTTAAAATTGAAAAAAAGCCAAAATATCAGTAAGTTAATTCTAGATAGTAAGATTTCCTACTCATATTTGTTACAATGTTGCTGAATTTTTATACTTTTAACGTTTTCTAAAACTAATTAAGAAAACAAGTATGTATTAGTGACAATGAAGGAAAATCCCAGTAACTTGAAAATTAAACCAACTTTTGAGCAAAGCACAAACTGAAATTCTTATTAAAATGAATTTATAAAAATAGTGGGAAATATATATCAATAACTACCATGTGATTTTAATTTATATGGTCTGAGGAACTTACAAAGAATACAGATTTCTAACTAATATCCGAAACCTACAGAAAGAAGTGGTACACAAGAATCTGCATTCTTATCAAGATCAAATATAACACTTGATTTATGGAGTATTATTTGAATGAATTAAAAGTGAGATTTATACACTCTAAGAATTAAATAACAAACAATAAAGCATGAAAATAAATGAGTCAGATACTCAAACAGTAAAGAAAACAAAAAATTGAAAGCACTGAAATTAGGTATTAGATAAAATAATTAAACCAAATACAAATAAACAAGAAAAGTAAAATTTATTAAATAATCCTAAGATATTTTTAAAAAAGTAATCCAAATGGTAAAGCATTGTATGCTCAGTGATTCTCTTAGTTTCCAGTTCTCTCACCAAAGTACACAAAAGAGGAGTAAAAGTACAATTATCCTTTGCCTTTTTTTGGACCTTTCTATAAATACATATATTTAAATTCTATTCCTTTATCTTATATATAACTTTTTGACATTTTGTTAAAAACACAATATAAAAGTGTATCTTGTCATTTATAGTGAAATATATTAACAGTCCAGCAGTTCTATTTAAATGCATTCAGTAGTGAGAAATCAAGGAAGTAATAATGAGACAAATACATAAAAACTAATATTGTGTGAGTATATTTAATCATAGACAAAAAGAATATTTTTGAGAATCACTAGGAAATAATTGTGCCAATTAATAGAAAATAATTTGGGCTAATAGCAAAGAAAAATTAATGGCTAATACTTTTCTTGGAGGATATACATGGCAAAAATTTTAATTAGAAGAAGCAAAAAACCTTAACAGATTATGTAAGAAACACAGAAAATGAACAAGAAGGTAATCAGCTTTATTGTTCAAGGTTGCAGTTGACCTTGTGTTGTTATCTCTTTTTTGTTTTACTAAATTTCATTGAAGTGATAATGATAAGTGAAAAATAAACTCTTAAGAGTGTTGGAAATAAAGAATGCCATCATTAAATTTTTATGTAAAATGCCAAAACAAATTTTAGATGAAAAATGAAACCATAAAATTTGCAAAAAGCATTAAAGCAAATCTTTATACAATCTCACTATGATAACCCAATTTCTAAAATAACAAAGAAAGACTACAAATACAAATTTTGATAGATTTCATTAAATAAGAAATTTACCTTAGATTTGATCCTCCAAGTACCACAAAATAATTGAACTTATACATATGAAAAACCTAAAAATCAACCTAAAAATTGGAGGCAACCTAAATATCAGGAACAACATATGTAACACATGAGGTCTCAGTATGAAATGCACACGTTTCTAACAAATTAGTGTAAAAATCAATATTCTAACTGGAAAATAGCTATCAACTACTATCTGACAAAGTGAAAAGAAATTTAAATAAAATATTAAGGAAAGCAGCAAGGTGGGAGAAAAGGAGAACAGGAAGTAAAGAAAAAAAGAAAGAAGAAAAACATATTTTATCTTCTTTAAATAAAAAATAATCAAAATACATTTTGTCTGTAAAATTAAATATATCAGTATAATATCTAGTTTTGACACAATTAACCAAGAATGCCTAAGATTGCCAATAGTAAGCATTAAATTGTTGTTGTTGTTACTAGTATTATTATCAGGGTGTGTGAAGTTTTTGGAGGTACTATAACTTTTCATTTTGCCAACAAAACCTGAAAGTTTGAAAAACCATGCACAGAATTTCTACTAAGCAATTCCACTTTCAGGAATTTTTTCCTGAGAAAGTAATTTCTATTGCTCAGATCTCAAAGTAATTGCATATTAAGTGTTGTGCTATTCTAAGGGAAATCCTATGATTGTTCCTCACTCCTGTTGATGCACATAAGCACAAATAATATAGTCACAAGTAGAAGAATAGAAACATGAACATAGATTTTACACAAATAGACTAGAACTACAATTCCAGCTTTGTTATTTATGACTGCACAATCTTAGAATAGTCCATTCATTTCTCTGAGTCCTAGTTCTTCATCAGCAAATGAGACCAATACACATACCTTTTAAACTATGGTATGTCATGTTTAAATCTGGATATCCTTAAGAGCCTCCTGTGCTCATAGGCAAAGGCTTTTGGAAGAGGGCTAGAACTTAAAGGTGCTGTGCTCTTAGGATATGAGATCTGCTTTGAAGAAACAGGTCACTAGGGGCATAACCTAGAAGGTTGTATCTCCCTCCCAGGATCTTCCTTTTTTCTCTCTGTTTCTTGCTCTTTGTAATATGAACAGCTTTTCTCTGTTCACACTTTCCCCTCTGCCATTTCTGTATTAACCTACTAAACATTAACTGAAATTTCTGAAACATGAGTCAAAATAAACTATTTGTCCTTTAAATTGCGAGTGTTGGATAGTGAGTCCCAACAATGAGAAAGTGACTAGGACTTGATGATTATATTCAGTTAAGTACACAAGTGAAGCAATAATTGCTCTTACACAAAATTCTCTCTGAAAATAAACCAAATGAAATATAGTTACCCTTGATAAAGTACATTATAAATGAAAAACAAAAAATATCAAAACATCAAAAAATGATGATGAAAGATAAGCTTAGATACAGACTATTTGGCATATGTATATTCTGTTCCAGTGATAAAATTTCAAATTATGTACTGTTCCTTTTTTTAAAAGAAAAACTTGACACTCCACATAACACAATAATTTTGTCTTTTCATTCAGTTATGTAAAAAAAAAACTTTGAACAAGCAGTCTTTCTGAAATGTCCAGAGGTTCTAGACTATTTTCTTCTCTTTAACCTCTATGATAAAAGTTATAAGATGGCAACTTATGGGTTGACTTTAGCATCCCAACTTCTAAAATATGGCAAATTTCCCATTCAAATCCAGATTTTTAAGTTTCTTTTTCACATTCAGATGATATAGCTACACTGGGGCTCATATCCTAGGAGTAATAACTTGACTGCAACTGAATAATAGGTGCATTCTCAAATAAGATGTGTATTCTGATTTGCCAGTCTATTACAGATCCACTGCACTTATTTTCCTATTTAACTGGTACTAACTATTGGAATTTTTGAGGTTTTTTTAGGAGGAGCTTAACCTTTTCCTTTTTAAACACTATTTCTTGAAGCACTGGGGTAATTTGGAAAAGACCAAGCATATAAGTAGGACATTTCTTCCAGGATGGAATATAACCATTAGTTGGAGCATAAATATATCTGTATAGGGTGGGGATTTAGCTTAGCAGTGCAAGTGCTTGCCTGGTAAGTGTGAGGCCCTTAGTTCATTCCCTGGTACCAAAAAAATGTCTATATTGAGGCACACACTTTTTGTAATGATGTTGAGAATGAGGATGACAACAGGTAGTACTTTTGCTTCACATGGCTCTTCATGCCTTTTTTTTCACCAGAGTGATATGACTTTGAAGGAGTTCTAGCTAAAAGCTGAGACTTGGAAAAAATAAGAGCTAAGAAAAAAATATACTTCACCATATTATGTTGCAGAACAGAATTTTATATTCTAAATTATGGCATAAATTTCTTTAATGAGTGATATTCAAAAGAATTTAGAATTAAATTCCTCCAAGATTTATAAAATCAATAGATAACTGAAATGAAAATGAAAGGTAAGCCTGGGATTCAGCTCAGTATCATAAGCACCTGCCTGGCAAGGACAAGGTCGTGAGTTCAATCCCCGATACCACACCAAAAAAAAGAAAAAAAAAAAAAAAAAAAAAAAGAAAAAGAAAATGAAAGGTAAGAGGAAAAATATTCAGTTATGATCAAAAAGTAAATGATACGGAGGACAAGATGCAGAAAACAAAAGCAGGAAAACAGACATTTTATGAGAAGGTGAAAATGAGGAGAGCAATTTCTATCTTCAATTTAATTCTGACCAATGAAATACAAATGTTTCACAAAAGGGCAGAGTCAAAAGTTAGAGGCTACCATTGCAAAGGTCATCAAGGCCTAATATTTTGAATGATCATTATGATTTGTGTATAGATGTTCTCCCACAGCCTCTTACAGTGTTAGGCTTTTTTGGAGGTGCTAAACCCAGTATGCACGATGCTGGGATTAAGGGTGTGTGATTAGCTCACTGATTAGTTTGGCACTGTCCTAATTGCAGAAGCATAACTAGAGTATAAAAGAGCAGAAAGACACCATTAAGGTATACTGTTGCTTTTGCTGTGCTGTGCCACCATGGGCTGTTTCTCCTCTGGAATGCTCCTGTGCCAAACGCCCCTACCTTGGAACCAGCTGATTATGGACTGAAACCTCTACAAACTGTGAGCCAGAGAGAACTTTCCTCTTTTAAATTTGGTTGTCTGATATTTTGTCTCAGCAATGAGAATAAAGTAACTAAGACAATGATAAAATGGTGGTTGTAGTCAGGGTTTGAAAGTGAAACAATTTAATACAGAACACATAATTGATAGCATTGTTTTACAGTAGTCATCCAAAGGGTCAAGTATAAAAGAATACAGGGAATCTGTCCACACACTAGAGATCCAAATAATCCATCTAAGGGCCTAGATCCCATGGCAATGTACTGCATAAGTCCAACTGAAGACCTAGAGCTCATAACAATGCTCCTCATGAGTCCAGCTGGAGGCCTAGAGCCCATGACAACGTGTTATGCTTGTCTGTTTCACGGATCTGTGGTGGAAGCAAGAACACCTGATCCAGGAGGATGGAAGATTTGTGCCAGCAGGCTGAGGGATCTGCACTGGAGTCAGGAAACAACACTCAAAGTAAGGACCAGAGGTCCCCTGAAAAGTACCACAGCCATCCTCAGCAACAACGAGGTCCCAAGCTCCTCCAATAATGAGAACAGCCGAATTCATATCAGGAAAGCCAGTGTGACAAGATTTTCCAGTGAAATCAACAGCACCATCTTCCTCTCCAGCTCTGCTTTTTATGCTGTTAGCCTTTGACACCAGAACCCACTGACTTAGTTCTATTGAGTGCCACAAGTTGACCACCAGTTGTCAGTCCTCCACAGTGACCGTAGGGGATTTGTAGCCATTAAAGAACCTCTGAAGTTGAGGGTGTAGCTCAGTGGTAGAGTTCTTGCCTGGTATGCACAAGTCCCAGGGTATAATCACCAGTATCATAAAAAAAATTGTTTGGTGACTGATGTAAATAATTAAAACAGATGTGCAGTTGCTGGGAAGACTTTATAAAACCATTAACTCACAGCATGGTTGTAAGTTAACATTAATTGGAACTTATATTAACTGGAAAGGTTTCACTATGAAAAATTGTACGAGAAGTCTTATTCCAAGTTGCAAACAGAATAACAACAGAAATTCACTTGGCAATATTTGCAGGAGGTGCTTCCTTTATATTCATTGCATGTAGATTCTCATGATGGAGAAATCTATAAAAAAGAGAGTATTTGGGAATTCCCAAAGAAAGGAAAAATAAATTAAGGATTGAATTGTAAACCAAAGATCTAAAAGGTGACTGCTTTCAGAAGGAAATTTGATATGAGGTAAATAAGAAGACTGGTATTTATTTTTACATGATCTAATGTCTTGATTTGGCATTTGCAAATGATATGTCTTGGTAAATTATAAAGTTGCAGTCTAAATTTGTCTACTGAAAATACCCAGGTACAAATCTAAGGAGAATGTAACATATATGGAGAAGTCTTTTGTATTGTGGATAGTACAGGGTAAAATGAATTCTAGGATTAAAAAGTTGCAACTCTGGTGTTGAGTACATGTGGAAGTGATAGCACTATTATGTAAAGTAGTAATCTTCAAGCCTGACTTAGTCTGCACAAATTCTCTTGTTATAAAAAAGAGAGGGAGGGGAAAAAAAAAAGAGCTCTAACGGATATAACAAGTGTGTTTAGGGATGTTAAATAGCTGACTATATTAATGTTTTTGGATCATTGAACACAGCTGTTTGCAGTCTCTCCGTTTGAATGTCTACTTTGTATTCTTTGATACTGTGATTTGAGCAACTATTTCCAAGATGATATTATGTAATCTATTAACAGGTGATTTCTTACTGTTATGTTTTTTTTTTGTAGTTATGTATTATGTGTAACCTTACACTGCTTTGTTTTGTTTTGTGTTTTTCTCTTTTTCCTCTTAAATAAAAAAAAAAAAAGAAAAAAAAATGTAGGAGAATAAAATTCTTTAAAAATGAATCAATTTCTAGATATTGACTCCCACATACCTTTGTTCCTAAAACTGAACTACTAGGAAGTACCGCAGGAGTCAATAAATACCCATTTAAATAGGTCTTTGCACACTTCACAAAAAAGAGCATACCTTTATTCTTAATGTTTATGGGTAAAATTTTATATACATAATGATCACTTTTATCATAGAGAATTTATACCAGTACATCATATATCTTGATTTCTTTTTCCCATTCTCCGCCCCTCCCTTCAACCCCTCTGAAACTCCTGATTTACAAAATTTTTAACTTTTTATCTTTTTTCTCTTTTTCCCCTCCTTCCTTTCTACCTCCTTAGTTCCCCTTTCCTTTTGAACATTTTCTTCCTATTTCACAATATGTATTATACATTTTGATTCTTATTTACACTTTCAGTTTCTCACATCAGAAAGCCAATGTGATATTTACATGTGTGTCGGATTTATTTCACTTAAGAGTAGAGTTTCAGGAGTATAGTTTTAGCTATAAACGTCTCAAGTATATCTTTCTTTAAGCTGAGTAATACTCCATTATATCAAACAACCACATCCTATTTATTCATTCATCCGTTGATGGGCATTTGTCCTGTTTCTAAGATTTAGCTACCAAAAACTGTACTTTTTAAAATACAGGTGTGTATGTATCACTGTGGTATAATTTAACACTTTTGAAAATATAGCAACAGGGAGAATAACTGAGTAAAATGGAACCTCTAGTCCTAGTGTCAGAGGAATCTCCACTTTGATTTCCACAATGGTTGCACCTGGCTATATTCTCACCAACAGTGGAATGTGTTTCTTTTCCTCCACATCTTTGCCAGTATTTGTTACTGGTTGATTTCTTGATAATAGCCTTCTGGAGAGTGATGGAATCTCACCATTGTAATTTGTATCTCTCAAATGAAAAAGGATTTTGAATATCTTTTCATATATTTATTTTCCCCTTGTATACCTTCATCTGAGAAGTGGGTATTCATCTCAGATGTCCCTTTTTAGATTTGCTCTTTAAATTGGATGGATGCTTCTGCGTTTTTTTTTTTTTCAGTTCTTAAGATGTACATATTCATCCTTCATCCTTGGTCTGAAATTTTTTCTATTCTAGGTTGTCTTTTCACTCTGCTGGTGATTTCTTTTGCTGTACAAAAAATTTTAATAACATGATATCCTAGTAATTGTTTCTTTATAGTGTTTCTCATGTAATGTTTCTTTGTTCATGAAGTCTTTGTCATACCTTTTTTTTTTTTTTTTTTTTTTGTCTTTTTCCTTTTTACCGGTACCAGGGATCGAACTCACGACCACCTGCTTGCAAGGCAGGTGCTTATGCCGCTGAGCTAAATCCCCAGCCCCCATACCTATATTTTCAAAGTTCTGCCTATTGTCTCTTCTGGTAGATTTAGTGTTTTTGTTTCAATATTTAGAATTTGATCGGTTTTGACTTTAGTGAATGGTAATAGTCATGGGTCTGGTTTTAGTTTTCAGCATGTGGAAAGCCAGTTATTCCAGCACCATTTATTAAAGAAAGTATCTTTCTCCTACTGAGTATGTTTGATACCTTTGCTACAGATACGGTGGCTGAATGTGTTTGGAATTGTTTCTACATCTTATAATATATTCCATTGATCTCAGATAAGTCCTTTTTGCCAGTACCATGTTAGATTTACCTCAGTAGTACAATGTCAAGTCAGAGATTGTGAGGTCCCCTGCCTTATTGCCTAGAATTGTTTATACTATTTTAGGAACTTTTATTCCATGTGAATTTTAGAAATGTTTTCTCTAGTTCTGTGAGGTAAGCTACTGGAATTTTGATTGGGATCACATCATATTTATATAATAATTTTGGGAGTTTAGCCATTTTCACTATATTGCCTCTGCTTTCCCAAAGCAAAGGATTTCTTTCTAGTTTCTGATACTCTTTCTGATTTCCTTTTTCAGAGCACTGTACTTTTTGAGTAAAGATTTTTTATAACCTTTTTTAGATTGACACTTATTTTTTTGATACCAGGGATCAAACCCACAACTGCGTGCTTGCAAGGCAGGTGCTTGTGCTGCTGAGCGAAATCCCCAGCCCTAAATTCACTCTTAGGTATTTTAATTTGAGGCTAATGTAAAAGGGGTTGTCATATCACTCTCAGAGAGCTTGCTATTTGTATAGAGGAATGCAACTGCTTATGAACATTGACTTTGTATCCAGCTATGTGAATGAATTTTGTTTTCAAATCCAAAACAATTAAGGTGGATTTTTTAAGATCTTCTACATAGAGTATCATAACATCTGCAAATAAGCATAATTTAGTACTTCATTTTTTTAAATTTTTTTTTTATTTTAAAGAGATTAAGACAAAAGAGGACGTACAAAGGAGATCAGAACAGAACAATTTAAGCAACACAGTTTTTCACCACAAGGCAACCCGATGTAACAGTAGCTACCATAATGTCTCTTTCCTTTAAATAGTTCAGCATACGTTCATACACAATAGTACCAAACACAGAAAAGTAGTATAAAACCACAAAAGAGAATAAAAATATTACAGGGCATTCAGAACCAAATAACTGAAAATGAACAATGGTTATTATATTATCTCATTGTCCATAAAAAATTTGTTTACACTGCCACACATGATAAAATCCAAGAAGATACTACATTATAGAACCAATGGAATCAAAAGAACAAAAAGATGGTAGGACTTCAAATCAAGATGATATTAAATGACCACTGGCTATTATAATGTCTTGTTTTCTTCAAAATAGCTATTCATATCATCCCACATAATAAAATCAAACAAACTAGGATAAAACAATTTCAAATAATGAATGAAAATATTATAAGTCTTCAAAATAATGTAATGAGGAATCATGATTACCTTAAACTCTTATATACTCTTACCACTTCTTACACTAGGGAGACTATACAGTATTTATACACGTGAGTTTGATTTGTTTCGCTTAGGAGCATGGTCTCAAGCTATACCCATTTATTTGCAAATATCTCAATGTGATCATTCTTTGTAGCTGAGCAGTACTGCATTGTATAAAACTATCACATGGTTTTTATCCACTCCTCAGTTCATGGACACCGAGGTTGTTTCCAAGATCTGGCTATTACAAATCCTGCTGCTATAAAAATGAGTGCACAAATATGACCGTGGTGTGATGTTTTCAGTTCTTCTGGGAATATTCCTAAGAGAGGAATAGCTAGGTCAAATGGGACTTCCAATTCCAGCTTTTTGAGGAGTCTTCAGACTGACCTCCACAGTGTTTGCACCAGTCTACACTCACAACAGCAGGGCAGCCTTATTCCCCACAGCCTCTCCAGCATTTGTTGTTGGTAGTTTTCTTGATCCTGGCCATTCTTTCAGGAGTGAGATGGAATCTTAGTGTTCTTTTAACTCACATTTCCCTAATGAGTAATGAAGATGAACATTTTTTCATGTATTTATTTGCCATTTGTATTTCTTCATCTGAGATCTGTGTATTCATCTCAGATGCCAATTTTTGGAATGGTACTTTGAATTTTGGGGAGTTGATTTTAAAAATTCTTTATATGTATTAGACAGAAGTTCTTTGTCTGAGAGACAGTTTGCTAAGATTTTTTTCCAGTTTGTGGGTTTTCTTTTCACTCTGCTGGAGATTTCTTTTGATATGCAGAAACCATTTAATAAGACGTGACATGAGTTATTGATTCTGGGAAGTATTTCCTGGCAGTTTGATTCCTGTTCATGAATTCTCTACCTACCCTTATATCTTCAGGATTTTTACCCAATTTGTCTTCCAATAGATTTAGTGTGTCTGTTTTAATATTCAGATCTTTGATCCATTTAGATTATAGTTTAGTACATGCTGATGGTCATGGGTCTAGTTTTAGTTTTCAGCGTATTGAGAGCCAGTATTTCCAGCACTATTTGTTAAAGACACTGTCATTCTTCCAGTGCACGTTTGGCCCAATTATCAAATATAAGGTGGTTGACTGCATTGGTAGCTGTGGTTGTATCTTCTAATCTATTCCATTGATATGCAGATCTGTTTTTATTCCAGTACCATGTTGATTTTACTACAGTTGCTTTGTAGTATAACTTCAAGTCAAGGATTGTGATTCCTCCTGCCTTGCCTTTGTTGGCTTAGAATTGTCTTTGCTATACTATGTCTCTTCTTTTACCAGATGAATTTTAGGAGTGATTTCTCAAGGTCTATGAGGTATGTTGATGGCATTTTCATTGAGATTGCATGTAATCTATGTAACAGTTTTGGGAGAATGGCCATTTTCACAATATTTATTCTTCCTATCCATGAGCAAGAGATGTCTTTCCAATTTCTAAGATCCTCTTCAATTCCTTTTTCAGGGCATTATAATTTTCCCTGTATAGATCTTTTACCTCTTTTATGAGATTAATTCATAAGGATTTCACTTTTTTGGGTTCTAGTGTGAATGGTGTGGCATCTCTTATTTCTCTCTCAGTGATTTTGAGTGTATAGAAATGCTACTAATTTGTGAATATTGATTTCATATCCAGCTATATTGTTGAATTTATTTATTACATCTAGGAGACTTTCAATGGAATTTTGGCGGCCTTTTTTTGTAGAGTATCATGTCATCTGCAAATAATGATAATTTAACTTCCTTTTTTCCTATCCTTATCCTTTTTATTTCTCTCTCTTGTATAATTGCTCTGGCTAGTATTTCCAGTACAGTGTTGAATAGGAGTGGTGATAAGGGACATCCTTGTCTTGTGCCTAATTTTAAGGAAAAGGCTTTCAATTTTTGGCCATGTAATACAATGCTGCCTGTTGATTTGTCATAGATGGCCTTTATCATACTGAAATAAAGACTATCGATTCCTAATTTCTCTAAGGTTCTTATCATAAATGAATGTTGGACCTTATCAGAACATTTTTATGCATCTGTAGAAATCATCAGGTTATTCTTATTTTTGGCTTTATTGATATGGTGGATAACATCTTTTATTTACATATCTTGAACTATCCTTGCATGCCTGGGATGAATCCCACTTTCTCATGGTGAATAATCTTGATGATTTGCTGCATCATATTTGCCAATATTTGATTGAGGATTTTTGCATCTGTGTTCATTAGGGAGATTGGCCTGTAGTTCTCCTTTCTAGTTGGGTCTTTCTCAGGCTTTGAACTGGAGTAATATTTGTTTCCAGGAATGAGTGAGGAAGAATTGCTTCCCTTTTGATTTCATTGAAGAGTTTGAGCAGTGTCGGCCACTACGTCTTCTTTGTATTTCCTCTAGAATTCTGCAGTGAACCTATCTGGGACTTGGCTCTTCTTTGTAGGTAAGGACTTAATTAAATTTTCAATTTTGTTAATAGAAATTGGGTTATTCAGCAGTATTTTCTTGACCCAGCGTTAGTAGTTCATATGTTTCCAGGAATCTGTCCATTTTTTCTGTGTTGTCAAACCTATGAGTGTAGATGTTTTGAAATATGTGTTGATGATCTTCTGTACTTCCACAGAGTCTGTAGTGATTTCACCTGTTTTATTCATTATTGCATGAATATTAGTGTTTTCTTTCTTTTTTTTAGTAAGGTTGTTTGGGGCTTATCCATTTTACTTAGTCTTTCAAAGAACCAAATCTTGGATTCATTGATTTTATTTTTGGATTGTTTTCTTAGTCTATATTGCACTATTTTCTGTTCGATTTTAACAATTTCCTCCCTTCTTTTGGCTTTGGGCTTGACTTGCTCTTTTTTTCTAGATGTTTGAGGTGTGTCAGCAGGTTGTTCATTTGTATTTGTTTTGTTTTCTTGATGTGGGAACTCAGCACAATAAATTTCCTCTGAGGACTCATTTCATTGCATCCCACATATTCTGGAAAGTTGTGTTTTCATTTGCTTGTAGGTATTGTTTAATTTCTTCTTTAATTTCATCTGTGACCCACTGATTGCTCAAGACTATATTATTTAATTTCCATGTGTTTGTAGGGTTACTGCAGTTTCTTTTATCACTAATTTCTAGATGCCTGGAGCTGTGCTCTGATAACAAGCATGGGGTAATTTCCATTCTTTTACATTTATTTAAATATGTTCTGTGGCCTAGTGTATGGTCTATTTTAGAGAACATCCCATATACTGCTGAAAAGAATGTATATTCTGATGTTGGATGGAGCACTCTATATATGACTACCAAGTTCATTTTTTCGAAGGTGTGATTCAGTTATCTTATTTCTTTGCTGATTTTCTGTCTAGTTGATTTGTCTTTTGGTGTCAATGGTGCGTTAAGGTATCCTGTTGTAATTGTATTATTTCTGGTTTAATTTTTCATTTGTATTAATATGCATTTTGTTTAACTGGGTGCTTAGGAATTTGGTGCATATATATTTAAGATTGTTATCTCTTCCTATTGAAGTTTTCCCCTAACCAGTATGAAGTGACCTTCTTTATTTTTTAAGATCTATTTTTAAGTTCACATTATCTGCAAACAGAATAGCTCCCCCCTTCCCCTTTTTTCAGTTCCTTTGCATGAAGTATTGTTTTCTTTTGCTTTTTTTTTTTTTTTTGTCTTTTTCATTTTTATTGGTACCGGGGATCGAACTCACGACTGCCTGCTTGCAAGGCAGGTGCTTATGCCGCTCAGCTAAATCCTCAGCCCCCTGAAATATTGTTTTCCATCCTTTGACTTTCAGTGTGTAAGTATCCTTTTGGGTTAGATGGATTTTTTGTAGACAGTATATGGTTGCATGTTGTTTCTTGATCCATTCTGTGAGTCTGTTTCTTTTAATTGGTGAATTGAGACCATTTACATTAATAGTTAACTGTTATATGTTGGATTATTGTTTACTTGTTATCTTCCTGCTGTTACATCTTTATCTTTCCATTGTGTTTAAATGTTCGCCTTGCTTAGTGGTTTTTTACTATGTGTATCTAAGCTGTCTTTCAGTATTCTTTGCAGGGTTGGTTTGGTGATCATGAAATTTTTAAGATATTCTTTGTCATGGAAGTATCTTATTTCTCCATCCATTTTGAAGGACACTTTTTCAAGGTACATCATTCTAGGTTGGAAATCATCTTCCTTTAGGATCTCAAATACTTTATTCTGTGCTTTACTGGACTTCATTGTGTTGAGATGTTTGCTGTGATTTTGATTGGGTTTCATTTATAGATGATCTGTCTTTTCTCTCTAACACCTTTTAATATTCTGTTCTTATGTTGGATTTCTAGGATGGTGATTATTATGTGTTTGGGTGTATTTTTATTTTGCTTACGGCTATTTAGGGTTTTATATGCATCACAAATCTGTGTGTCATTTTTCATTCTCATGGTTGGGAAATTTCCCTTCTTTTACATTTATCCCTAACAGTCTTATATTGTTGTTTTTTGGATCATCTTGCAGCTTTTGAATTGTTATTTCTTGATTCATTCTTATATTTAAAAGATCTTTCCTCTCCTGTTCACTAGCTGCAAGCTTGTCTTGGAGAACTGAAGTTCTATCTTCACTTTCATTGAGGTGGTTTTTCCTGTTTTCAATGGAATTTTTGATATCCTGTATATCTCTTTGAATGTGCTTCATGTATTCTGTTTGTTTCTTATATTTTTCATCCAGGGATTCCATCTTTTTGTTTCATTTCCCTAATTTTTTACTTGTATCTTTTTAAATGTTTTCAGCATCTCTTACATTACTTTTATCATTTCTTCTTTTACTGGGGAGATTATTTCTAGCTCGAATTCTTTTAAAGCTTCCCAGAGTTGCTTCTTTATTTCAGTTGCTATTATTACAGGTATTTCAGGTGTCTGGCATATAGTTTATTCTTCCCATGGCTCCTAGGCTTTCTTTGAATGGCTTGGAGGTTTAAGATTGCATTTTGGTCTTTTGTTTTGTCATTTTCCTATATTCCTTTGTTTCACGTTTTGTTCCAAGGCCTCCCCTGGGTGTGTTGGAAATTGTCTCCTATGTCCTCAGCTCTTGGGACTGAATGTTGCAGAGCATGGTCCAGTCAGGCCAACAGGACCTTCCATGCCACCTCCCATGTTCCAAGAACTTGAGCGGGTACCTAACCACTGTGGATGAAGGTCCAAAACTCTCACAGGGCAAGGACCGATGTGCTGGAGCTCACTTCATGTGCTCCTAAGTCCCCTGATTGATGAAGATTGCTGTGTGTAATCTAGTGGTGCAGCAAAATCTCCTATGCCTAGTCCAGTGTGGCTGGAAGATGGGCAGTACCTTGACTACTGGGAATGATGATCTTAAACTCTCCTGGTGCTCTGGATTGTATGTAAGAACTCACCTCCTCTGGCAGCACCCTTCCCCAGCTTGAAAGAAGATCACAGAGGAGGCCTACCTATGCCACCACTGTGGCTGCCACCACCACCACCTGGAGGAGGGAGCTGTGCTGTGGAGGAGGTTTGGGGTCTGCCTAGGCTGCATGTGTGACCTTTTTTCAGTCCAGGGAGCTTCACCACCTGAAGAGGTGGGTGCTTGCACACCATGCAAATCCCAGGAGAGTTTGAGATCTTTGCTCCATTTTGTTGGGAACCTGCCAGGCTTGCAGCCACACTAGACTGGTCTTGGTGGGATTCGGGCCTGCCTGGGCCATACCTGGTGGCCTTCTTTCAGTCTGAGAGCTTTGCTGGAGGAGGGAGAGCAGCACTGCTCAAGGAGGCTTTAGGCTTGCCTGAGATGTTCCTAGTCACCTTCCTTTAATCTGGAGCCTTGCTGCCTAAGCGGGGAGCTACATTGACAGAGGACTCCCAGGAGCCCAGGTTATAGGAGACGATTTGTAACACACCCAGGGGAAGCTTTGGAATAACACTTGAAACACTGAAATATAGAAAAATGACAAAATAAATGACCAAAATGCAATCTCAAATATCCAGCCCATGCCAAGAAAGTCTAGGAGCCATGTACATAGAAGAAAATATAGGTCGTATGCCTGAAATACCTGAAATAATAGTAACCGAAATAAAGAAGCAACTCCACGAAGCTTTAAAGGAACTCAAATTAGAAATAATATCCCAGGTAAAAGAAGAAATAATAAAAGTAATGAAAGCGATGCTGATCACATCTAAAGAAGTCAAAGTAAAAAAATTAGAGGAACAAAATAAAAGATAGAATTCCTGGATGAATAATATAAGGAAAAAACAGAATAATAAAGAGGATTCAAGGAGATATGCAGGAAATAAAAAATTTCACTGAACGTTGTAAAAACTGCCTCAATGAAAGTGAAGACAGAATTTCAGATGTTGAAAACAAGCTTGCAGCTAATGAATAGGAAAAGAAAGATCTCTTAAAAATAACAAGAAATCAAGGAATAACAATTCACCACCTGCAACATTACTCAAAGAAAACAACATAAAATTGATGAGGAGAAATGAAAAAAAAAGGTACAACACAAATGATATCAAGAGATTATTTACAGAAGTAATGGATGAAAATTTCCCAAACATGAGAATGGAAACTGACATTAGGATCAGTAAAACATATAGAACTCCAAATAGTCATAACAAAAAATAAAACTACACCAAGACATATAATAATCACCGTCTCAGAAATCCAACATAAATATAGAATATTAGAAGCTGTTAGAGAAAAGAGACAGAACACCTAGAAAGGAAAGCATATCAGAATTACAGGAGACTTCTCAACACAAAGAATGAAGGCAAGAAGAGCATGGAGTAAAGTATTTCAGATCTTAAAGGAAAATGATTTCCAACCAAGACTGATGTATTCAGAAAAACTGTCTTTCAAAATGGATATAGAAATAAAATACTTCCATGAAAAAAATCACTAAAAATTGTAGATAATTAAACAGAATGGAAAGATAAAGATGCAACAGCAAAATGATAACATGTCAACAATAAACCAATATATAACTGTTACAACCATTAATGTAAATGGTCTCAACTCATCATTTAAAATAACAGATTGGCAGAATGGATGAAGAAACAACATCCAACCATACACTGCCTACAAGAAACCCATCTAACCCAAAAGGAAACTCACAGACTGAAAGTCAAAGGATGGAAAACAATACTACATGCAAGAGGCACCCTGTAGAAAGTGGGAGTAGCTATTCTGTTTTCAGATAATGTGAACATCGAACCAAGAATGATCCTAAGAGATAAAGCAGGTTACTACATACTTGTTAGGGGAAAACTTCAAGAGGAAGAGATAACAATCTTAAATATATATGCACCAAATTCCAGAGCACCCAGTTATACAAAGCAAGTATTAATAGAAATGAAAAATCAAATTAGCAATAACAATTTTAACAAGAGACCTTAAGACACCATTACCATCAAGGAACAGATCACTAGACAGAAAATCAGCAAAGAAAGAACAAAACTGAATCACACTTGCAAACAAATGGACTTGATAGACATATACAGAGTGTTTGATCCAAAAACATCAGAATATACATTCTTCTCAGTGGTGCATGGGACAGTTTCTAAAATAGACCACATACTGAACCACAGAACATATTTAAATAAATGCAAAAGAATTGAAATTATTCAATGTATGTTATCAGATCAGAGCACCATGAAACTAGAAATTAATGATAAAAGAAACTGCAAATATCCCACAAACACATGGAAATTAAATAATAGAGTCTTGAGCAATCAGCGGGTCACTGGGGAAATTAAAGAAGAAATTAAACAATACCTACTAGCAAATGAAAATACAAATAAACCTACCTGAATCTGTGGAATCCAATGAAAGTAGTCCTCAGAGGAAAATTTATTGCACTGAGTTCCCGTATCAGGAAAACAGCATGAATACAAATAAACAACCTGATGCTACAACTTAGACATGTAAAAAAAAAAGATCAAGTCAAGTTCAAAGCCAAAAGAAGGGAGGAAATTATAAAAATCAGTGCAGAAATTAATGCAATACTGACTAAGAAAGCAATCCAGAGAATCAATTAATCAAAGATTTGGTTCTTTGAAAGAATAAATTAAATAGATAAGCCCATAGCCAACCTAATTTTAAAAAGGAAAGAAAAAGCTCAACTTCATGCAAATATGAACAAAAAAGGTGAAATTTCTACAGACTCTGTGGATATAAAGAAGATCATTAACACCTATTTCAAAAACCTTTACTCTCATAGATTCGATAATACAGAAGAAATGGACAGATTCCTAGAAACATATGAACTATCAAAGCTGGGTCAAGAAGATGTAAAACTGCTGAATGGCCCAATTTCTATTAATGAAATTGAAAATGTAACTAAGTCCTTACCTACAAAGAAGAGCCCAGGCTAACTGTGGAATTCTATAAGAAATACAAACAAGACAAAGCCAACACTCCTCAAACACTTCAATGAAATCAAAATGAAAGCAATTTTTCCTAAGTCATTCCTGGAAGCAAATATTACTCTAGTACCAACACCTGAGGAAGACCCAACTAAAAAAGAGAACCTCAGGCCAATCTCCCTAATGAACATAGATGCAAAAATCCTCAATAAAGTACTGGCAAATAAGATGCATCAAATCATCAAGAAGATTATAAACCATGACCAGGTGGTATTCATACCAGGCATGCAGAGATGGTTCAACATATGTAAGTCAATTAATACAATCCACCATATGAATAAAGCAAAAATTAAGAATCAGAAAATCATTCCTATAGATACAAGAAAAGGTTTTGATAAGTTCCAACACTCATTCATGATAAGAACCTTACAGAAAATTGGAATAGATGGTCTTTACCTCAATATGATAAAGGCTATCTATGACAAGTCAATAGCCAGCATCATAATCAATTGGCCAAAAACTAAAAGCCTTTACCTTAAAATAAGGGACAAGACGAAGATGTACCTTATCACTACTCCTATTCAATATAGTACTGGAAATGCTAGCTAGAGGAATTATACAAGAGAGAGAAGTAAAAGGGGTAAGGATAGGAAAAGAGGAAGTTAAATTATCATTATTTGCACATGACATGGTACTCTACATAGAAAACCCCAAAACTCCATTGAAAGACTCCTAAATATAAAAAATAAATTCAGCAATGTAGCTGGATTCAAAATCAATATTCACAAATCAATAGCATTTCCAGCTTCCCGTGGGTCATGTAAGTCCAGTGGAGGCGTAGAACTCTCCTCTTTGCCTAGGGGCCAGTCTCTGGCTCCCTGTTAGTACAGTAAGACCAGCGGAGGCAGGGAACCCTGCCCCAGCTCGGCGAACTGTTCTTTGCCTGGGGCTCAGGATCCAGCTTCCTGTCAAAATGAGTGAGTAAGGAGGGAGCAGGGAATTTTGTCCCAACCTGGATGACCTCTCTACCTCACTTGGAACAAAACTTGAAGCTCAAAAATATAGGAAAATGACAAAACAAAAGACCAAAATGCAGTCTCAAACATCCAGCCCATCCCAAGAAAGCCTAGAAGCCATGTGCATAGAAGAAAATATATGCAACATTCCTGAAATATCTGAAATAATAATAACTGAAACAAAGAAGCAACTCTGGGAAGCCTCAAAGGAAATCAAACTAGAAATAATCACTCAGGTAAAAGAAGAAATGATAAAAGAAATGAATGAGATGCTGAACATATCTAAAGAAGACACAGTTAAAAAACTTGAGGAGGTAAACAAAAAGATAGAATCCCTAGAATATAAGAAACAAACAGAATATATAAAGCAGATGCAAAGAAATATACAGGAAATCAAAAGCTTCATCGAAAGTTGTAAAAACTGCCACAATGAATGTGAAGATAGAATTTCAGACCATGAAGACAAGATTGCAGCCAGTGAACAGGAAAGGAAAGATCTTTTAAAAATAACAAGATATCAGGAAATAACAATTCAACACCTGCAAGATGACGCAAAAAGGAACAACATAAAGTTAATAGGGATAAATGCAAAAGAAGGGAACAACATAAAGGATGTCAAGAGGGTATTTAGAGAAGTAATAGCTGAAAATTTCCCAAACATGAGACTGGAAACAGATATCAAGATCAGTGAAACATATAGAACTCCAAATAGCCATAACCAAAATAAAACTACAGCCAGACACATAGTAGTGTGTAGGGAGCCGCGCGACAGCCCCATTGCTGCCTCCCTGCCTCACTCTCTCCTATGGGCACAATGTGGAGGAAACTAGAGACAATTAGATGAACAATGAAGATCTCCAGTGGACTTGCTTTGAAATCTGTATTTCTTTTTTTTTTTTTTTAGAAAAAAACTTTTGAAAATTTTATTTTGAAGAGAAAAAAACAGAAAAATCAAGAGGCAAAAAACAACAACAAAATCAAAATAACAATGATGACAACAACAATAGTAACAATTGCAATATAGGATTGAAACCAAGATGACAGGAATTTTAACAATGGTTGTTATATTGCATATTATTATCTTCAAAATAATTGCTACAGGCATGCAAAATTGATCAAACAATGTAATTTCCCTTTGAGCAGTTTCTTTCCCTTTTACTATGTCTATTGTAACTTTTGTTGTTGTTTATTTTTTTAATTTAAAGAAAAGGAAACAAAAGAATACATGGAGATAAAAAAAGGGTAGAAATAATACAAACTTACAGAAAAACAAATGGTAAGAAATTGCTGGTTGATAAGTTACACATTTTCATCTTAGAAATAGCTGTTCATGTTATAGAATCGAAGTATTTAGAATGACATTCATAAAGTGACACTACAAACCTTTCTGCTCTATGATCGAACAAGAGCTCAGTAATATGGTTATCAGTCCTACTATTTGTTTTACATCTCAAAGAGGGTAAGATTAAACATATCAAAACAGAAAAAAGCAGTTAAAAAACAATTTAAAGAAACACAGATTTCGCAGCAAGCCCACTGGAGATCTTCATTGTCTATCTGTCTCTAGTTTCTTACAAATAGTTGTCCCCATCTTCACCCACCTTATATACTTATTGTATATTATAGAACTAATCAAATCATTGGAGGCTTTTTAGGTCCTCAAGTTCCAAATTAGGAAGACAATAGTAACTACCATCGCATCTCTCATTCTCTCTGTGATAGCTGTCCCCATCTCTACATATGCTGAAATTGAACTCAAAAAACCAGTCCAATGTCATTCTAATCAGCGAACATTAGTATTGCTAGAATTTCTATCATAATGCTACAAAATTAGCCTCGGGTTTCTTACTGTCTCTTCCTCAGAGTATCTGTTTATTAGATCTTGCATTATATAATCTGTTCCCGCAAATAATTAAAAAGAAAAAAAAACCCATGTGTGAATTTCTACATATATATCTATCCTCTCTGTATTATAGGGAATACCAAGTCATAGCAAGACAGCAAAACAATTTCCTAGAAAAACATGCAATGGATAAGACATATAAGACCACAATATAGATGATCTTCCATAGTTCCTATGTTTTCTCTTGTTGTTTTCAATAGATTTGACCACCACACTAGCGTATTATAGTTAAATATAGTATCACCTATTTTTATAAAACCTTAACTTTGACAGCATTGTAGAATTTGAGAGCTGTTACTAATTAATACCAGTATGGATATCCTTTACATCTTGTCATCCTCAGAAGGTAGTTGCCTCTACTTTAGGGTTGATACTAACAAGCATACCAATTTCAAATAAAATCAGCCATGGCCAACCCATGGTCTTATGATTCAGATTCAGTTAAGATCAGTCATAGTAAGACAATGTAAGTATTGTAGGATTTCAGTTTAAGTTAATAGGAAAGTAAGGATAGTTACCATGGTATAACCTGCTATTTGGGGGTCAAGATGTCTGTGTCCTCAAATCTGACATGAGTGGACAGACCAGTATATATTAAATTCAAACTAAATATGTCAATAAGACTACTATGTCTTTTAAATCCTTATACACCATTAACAATGACCTCTGCCTTTTTCTTTTTTTTTATAGAGTTTCAGTGCTGTCTATACTAAAGACTATAGCTTACCATCTCTGCCTCATGTCTGCCACTCCACTTTTCTGCTATAATTTGTCCACCTTATTCCCTCATTCCACTGTCTGCCCCGTTCACTGAGGTCTCTCTGCCACTGTTGCTGGAATCCTGGTATCTCTTCCTCTCTTTCTCTGTAATGTCCTTCAGCACTCTCTGTAGGGTTGTATTGGTGGCCATGAACTCCCACAGTTCCTCCTTGTCTTGAAAATATCTTATTTCTCCATTAATTTTGAGAGAGAGTTTTGACGGGTATATGAGCTTCGGTTGCATATCAATTTCTTTCAGGACTTGGAATATTTCTCCCCACTCCCTTCTTGACTTAAGAGTTTGTGTTGATAAGTCTGCTGTGATTTTGATAGTTTTCCTGTTGTAGGTAACCTGCATCTTTTCTTTGGCTGCTTTTAATATTCTGTTCTTTTGGTGGATTTCTGGAATCTTTATTATTATATATCTAGGCGTAGATCTGTTTTGGTTGTAGGTAGCGGTGTTCCGTATGCCTCTTTTATCTGGATATCATTTCTTTTTGCTATATATGGGAAATTTTGCTTTAATATATCTGTGAATATTCTTTGTATTTCATTTTTGGATGCTCCTGCTTCCTCACTCACATTCTTTATTCTTAAGTTATGTATCTTTTTTTCATCTTCTAGTTTTTGAATTGCTTCTTTCTGGTTCCTTGTTATTTTTAAGAGGCTTTTTCTTTCATGATCATATGCCATAAATCTCTCTTCAAGTTTCAGAAGGCTGTCTTTAGTTTCTGTCAAGACATTTTGCCAATATTCAATGGAGTTTTTAGTTTCCTGATATTCTCTTTGGATCTGTTTCATGTATTCTAAGTTATGCTTAAATTCTTCTTCAGATGCTTCTCTTTCTTTTCTGATTTCCTCAGTTCTTCCATCTGTGTTCTCTTGGGCGGGGCTTGTCATTTCTTTAATTAATCTCTTTATATCTTGCCTCACTTGGATCAGGAGTACAGCTTTAAATTCCTCTATGAGATCATGTAGGTACTTTTTAATTTTGGCTGATGCTGTGTCGAGTAGAGGATGGTTACTGTGCTTGTTCTCGTCAGTGTTTAGTTCTCCTGGGCTTATTTTCTCCTGTTGAGCAGCTGGAGATTTTTTTAAATTTTTATCTCTTGTCATGTTTCTGGTTTCTTTCAGACTGTCCTGGAGTTCTCTGGCCCTCTCCGAATTGCTTAGGGCCTTTCAGAAGCATGCTGGCTTGAGTTTTTGCTGTCCTCCCCAGTTTGCTGTTATCTGGAGTAGGCTGGGATGCAGGGGCAGTACAGGCTAGTCTCCAGCCTCTGCACCAGTCAATCCATAAATTAGGCTGTACTTTCTGGATGTCACTGAGTTGTGACTATTTTGTATCTGCTTGTTGGGCCCCAAGCAGAGGCTTGGTTTAGCCCCAGTAACTCCTGCCGGTTCTCTTTGTACCAGAAGCAGCTGACTAATGTCACTGTGGCACAGGGTCTTGCCCAAATCCCAGCTGTTCTCTTCCAGACCTCTCTGTGACAGGAGCACCAGAACAGCAGAACTGACCAAATTCAAGATGTCTCCCACTAGTTCTCTGTATGACACTGAAGCCAACATGTACTCAGGCTCTGCCCAATTTCAAGATGCCTTCCACCAGCCCTCCCTACAGGGGGACTCAGTGATGCCACTGAGCTGCAGGTTCTGCCCAACTGTAAGATGGCTGCCACCAGACTCTGTGTTATTGATGTCCCTGTGGTGGCAGGCACTGCCCAGTTCCAATATGTTCTCTGGCCAACCCCAGCAGCCACGGGGTCCCCAGTACTCACCAGGGTCCACGCCGCCCACCTTTCCCGTGCTCCCGTAACAGCGCGGAACGGTCAGAAATCCGTGCAGCGTGCACTCCTGGTACAGTGCGGAATGGTCAGAAATCCGCGCTGCGTGCACTCCTGGCACAGTGCAGAATGGTCAGGAATCTGTGCAGCATGGACTCCCGGCATGGCTCAGAATGGGCAGAAATTTCCTCAGCATTCGGCTTTGGAGCTCGAGAGCCTTTCACGATCTCCTCTGGTGCAGAGGGGCAGTCCTGGCTGCTTCTCTGGATCTCAGGTCTCAGTTTCCAGTAGTCACCAAAAGCCAACACAACTTTTCCTGTTGGGTCCATGGGTCAAATTGTTGATTTAAAGGCGTGGGATTTGTGCCTTTAATAAGAATCATTATCCATTTGTCTGGCCCTCTCCATGTTGTCATATTCTAGCTTCTAATATGATTTCTCTGGAGAGACTCTCCGCCCGATCCCCTAGCAAGCCGCCATTTTCATTTGCCATAATGCACTGGGAATAAGTCCTCTAGGATTAGCCCCAAAGTGTGGAATTGGGAGGTGCACGGCACAAGAAAGGCAATTTTTTATTATCAGTCTGACTTGTTTTCTAGTGATCTTAATACAGCATTACAGAAAAACAAACAGTAAGAAATCAACAGTTAATAAGTTACACACTGTCACCCCAGAAACAGCTGTCCAGATTACAAAATTAAAGCATACAAAGCAACAAACAGTGACATTGCCAACAGTTCTGCTCAATGATCCAACAAAACTTAGTAACATGGTTATCAGTCCTACACACTTGTTTTTTATCTCAAAGAGGGCATGACCAAACATACCAAAACAGAACAAACTGTTCTGTAAGCACAGCCAGGATGGGGAGGCAGATGTAGATGCCTCAAACCCACTTATCCACTTCACTGCACCCAGAAGCCTGGAGGGTCCCGAACAGTCTGAGCTTTGGGCAGAGTACACTGAGCACTTACTGCAGGCTGTGGGGCCTCTGGAACCTGCAATGCTCCCCTGCTTACGGAGATATCCACAGTCCTCCAGACACACTGGGAGGCAGGTGCAGGTGCCCCAGATCCACCCAGCTCTTCCTCTGCACACCAATGGTGAGGTGTAGGAGTCCCAAATATGCTGGGCTCCATTTTAGAGCAAATTTCAATGTTTCCCACATATTTTGATATAGTGTGTCATGGTTTATGTTTGTGTCCCCCAGGCCTCATGAGTTTGCATTGTTCATTTGTGATGGTTCATTGTATAGTGCTTGGATTGATGGTGTTAGTGCTCCACCCACATAGGGGTGGAGCCAGGATGTGAAGTAATGGCAGGAAGAAGGTGTGTTTTTCTCTTTGCTGGTTTGAGTTTGCTGCTGGTGACCACCATGAACTGCAGCCCAGCCATGCCCACCTATCTTGGAGACAACTGAGTGTGGACTGAAACCTCCAAAAACTGTAAGAAATAAATCTTTCCTTTCCCAACTTTGGGCATCAGGTATTTTGTCTCAGCGATGAGCATAAAGTGACTAAGACAGAAATTTGGTACCGAGGAGTGGGGTCATTTGCTGTGACTGTACCTGGCCATGTTTTTCAAGAGGCTTTGGAAATGGCTTATGGGCGAAATTTGGAAAGGTTTGGACATGTCGCCTGGATGCATAGAGCTGGAGCAGCTTAGGCTGTTCTGTAGAGGAGATTCTGGTGAGAGCTCAAGAGACCAGAAAGCTGATAGAAAGCCTGATGGTAAAGACCAGGCTTGGGAGGTTTCTGCTGGAAAGGACTGCATTGGTTGTTGGACTCCACATGATGTGTGTTATGGGTTGGCAGAAAGTTTGTCTGCATTTTGCTCCTTCCCAGAGACTTTGCCTGAGACTGAGACAAAGGGCAATGGACTGATTAATCTTGAAAAAGAAATTAAAAAGCAATCAAACATTGAGGCTGTGGCATGGCTATTGTTGGGGGCTTTTAGCCAGCTTTATGTTTCAAATCAGGAGCAAAGAGCCCAGCAGGATAATTTCCAATACTGTGAGTTTGGCCAGAAGGAAGATTCCAGGAAGGGTGTGGATTGTAAAGACAGAGTTGAGATTTTGATTCCTGAGGAGAAACAGAGAGATAAGAAAAATAGCCCCGGGGCATCCCAGGAAGCAAGGAAGCAAGTCCCCACCCTGTGCAGGCTCACAGCAAAGATGAAAAATTTTGCTCAGAGGAAAAATCTATGGAGTGCCATGCTCCAGAATGGCGACAGAGGCCAAGTGAGGTTCCAGAATGGTGACAGAGGCCACATGAGGTTCCAGAATGGCGACAGAGGCCACATGAGTTTCCAGAATGGCGACAGAGGCCACATGAGTTTCCAGAAAGGCGGCAACATAGAGAAGCTTTTCATCACAATCAGGTAAACAGAGCCCTGTGATCCAGGCAACTGACTCCTACAGCCAAGAGAGAGAAAAGCCTGGCTACTGCTTCAGCTAGCAGCAAACCTTGGCAGCATCCACAAGGTGCTGATTTTAGGTGCAAGGAAAATGCACAAATTCTGAGGGTAAGAAGGCTTCCACCTCGATTGCAAAGGGCCTGGGAGGCCAAGCAGTGTGCCCCTGAGAGGGCAATTTGTGCAGATGTAAAGGTGAAGCCAAAGGTGCAGTGGAGACCCCAGAAGTTTGGAAAAGCCAGGAATGTGGATGATCCAAGGGAAGCTGCAAAAAGCGAGCAGAGAAGATATAAGAGAAAAGTTGCGGGAGTTGAAATCACCAGAAGTGCCCTGGGGGTGGAATCACCCAAGGCTTTTGGAACTTGCAACTAGATTGCTTCAGATGCTGAGCTTGGAACTCTAGGACTTAATGTTCATCCTGCTGGATGTTGGACTTGCTTTGATTCCAATGCTTTATATTCCCCTGTTTGTAACTTTTGGAATGGTAATGTTTATCTTGTGCCTTTGCATTTCAGAAATGTTTAACCTTGTTTCTTTTGTACAGGGGCTTACAGTTAGGAGTTTGCCATAGATCTTGGAGGAGACTTGGGACTTGGACTTTTCAGCAATGTTGAAGCTGTTAGGACTTTGGCAACTCTTGGAGGTGGACTAAATGTCTTTTGTATAAAGGATGTACATGAGTCCTGGGGGCCAGGGGTGGAATGTCATGGTTTATGTTTGTGTCCCCCAGGCCTCATGAGTTTGCATTGTTCATTTGTGATGGTTCATTGTATAGTGCTTGGATTGATGGTGTTAGTGCTCCATCCACATAGGGGTGGAGCCAGGATGTGATGTAATGGTAGGAAGAAGCTGTGTTTTTCTCTTTTTGGTGGTTTGAGTTTGCTGCTGGCAGCCGCCATGAACTGCAACCCAGCCATGCCTGCCTGTCTTGGAGCCAACTGAGTGTGGACTGACACCTCCAAAAACTGTAAGAAATAAACCTTTCCTTTCCCAACTTTGAGCTTCAGGTATTTTGTCTCAGCGATGAGTAAAAGGTAACTAAGACAAGGTGGTAAACATTGTTAATTCCCTATTATCTTTTTTTAAAGTTCTGTAACAATTTCATTGTTTGTTTTGTTTTGCTCTTATCTCTTTTGTCTTTTTTTAATTTTTATTGTATTTAATGACAAGGGCAGTTATTTCAAAGATAATAAGATATATTACATAGTTATTTTGGATTTACTATTATCTTGTTGTGAAGTCCTGCACTGTTTTGTTTTTAGTTGTTCTACTCTGTTGTTTCATTTGATTTTCCTGGTGTTGTACCCCCAAAATGAGATGATGTCTAAAAAGAAAAAGCTTTATTTAGGCTGGTACCCAGTGGTACAGTGCATTGGAATTTGCAAAACTGTGCAGCTAGGTTAGATTTTTGGGAGGCTTATAAAGGAAAAAAACCACAAAGCAGGAGTGGGAGGGAATAAAGGTGAAGAAGGCATTTGTTCTCTTAATTGGCTTGGGGACCGAGTTTCTTGCTTAGTCAGTTGCCTTTACAGAATTTTTTGTAGCTACTGATCAGCAAGTTCCTCTTTTACAGGATCTTGGCAAATTGTGGTCAACTAATTCCAGGAACAATTGTCTTTCGCATAGAGAGACAAATGTTGAGACAGCATATAGGCAACTTATGGTCGACTAATTCCAGGAACAATTGTTTTTCACAAAAGGGGAACAAAAGTTGAGACAGAGTACAGAGTTACCAGGGCAACAACACATACAGAACAGAATGGTGGCATTTTGGTTAGAACACAACATTGTCTGATGTTACGGGTGGCTATTTTGAAGACAACAAGTGGCACTGTGGCAACCATTGTTGATTTTCTATTATCTTATTTTGAAATGCTGTATCACTTACATTGTTTTGTTTTTATTGACTTTATTCTGTTTTATTTTTCTTGGTTTTATTCTCTTTAAAATAAGAAGTTATATAAAAATGACTCCAATTAATGTTTGAATTAGTTAAAAAGTACACACAGTGAGAAGTTCTGAGGAAGAACCAAAGAGAAATCATGGAAATAATATCTTTAATTAGATGAAGATACAAGCTGGGTATGGTGGCACACATCCGTAATCCTGGCACTCTGGGAATCAGAGGTAAAAGATTGCAAGTTTGAGCACAGCATGGGCAATTTACTGACTTAGAGAGTCTCTGTCTCAAAATAAAACTAAAAAGTTAAATAAAACAGTCAGGAATGTTGCTCAGTATAAAAAGTGTTAGTTCAAATGAACTTCCTTTAATTATGTCTTGTTGATAGAAAGGTTGATTTTGGAAACAGAGCAGTGGAGTCCGTGTTTTAATGCTACTTGACCATGTAGTTTAGTTTAGAAGTTTTTGGAAGTGATTCACATGAGTATGGAAAGATATGATGTTGAAAAGGAGAATCTTAGACTGCTATAAACCAGGCTAGATGGGAGATTCTGGTCAAAGCTCAATGATCAGAATGCTCTTTATGTGTATTTCCTGATTATAAAATATTCAAATAAAAGAAATAATGAAATATTTAAGCTTGCATTTCTGACTTTTTAATATTATGGTCTCAGCACGCATTTATTTGTCTACAAATGCTAATAAAATGGTAGCAAAATGTCAATAAAAATGTAAAGGAAAAAGGAAAAATAGGATTGGGAAAAGAGGGAGGGAGGGAAGGAGGGAGGGAGGAAGGGAGGAGATGAGAATGAAAGAGAATGGGATGGAAAGAATTGAAAAAAACAAAAATAAAGTTTCTGTAAATGGGAAGTGGGCCAAGAATTGGCACCAGTGAGGAGGGGTGGAAGGGGAAAGAGACAAAAAAGGAAATTAAGATGTGTTATGTACATGTATCACCACTGTATCATAAACATCATCCTTATGTACTGCAAACATACACTAATAAAACCAGTATGCTGATAAAAATGCAAAGTAAAGCCCAGGTCTAGGAGGTTTGACTTGGGACAAAGAACTGCATTTGAAATTGAACTTGAAAGCATGTGTGCTCTGCTCTGACAGAAGGTTTATCTGTGTATTGCTCACAGTTTAAGACTTTGTGGAAGTTTAATATTAAGGATGGCAGACTGATTTATCTGGCAAAGGAAATTCAAGGCAACCCAACGTTCAGGTTGTAGCATTCATGCTGTTTTCATGTAGCTTTATAGTGATAATCAGGATTGAAAATTACATTTAAATAACTTGCAATTTTACCAGAAAGGAGGAACCTGAAAAGTTGAGGCCATGGAGGGTATAATTGGGTCCATTCTGTTTTATTTTACTTGTTTTAATTCTTTTTAAAATAAAATAAAAAAAGAAGGCATCTACTTTCCAACAGGACAATAGGAGAGATCTCTTGAGGGTATCACAGAAATCAGCAAGTACCTGCTCTTCACTGGCTCATTCTACCATTAGAAAAGAAATCATGGGGGAGCAGCCATGCAAGGCTGTGAAGAAAAAAATGAAGCTAATTCACCTTCCTGTGAGCAAGCAGTGGCCATGCAGGGCCAGGAAGAGAAGCAGAAAACCACTTAACCCTTCCTGTGATCCAGCAGTGTGGCCATGTTGGGCCAGGAAGAGAAATAAGAAGACAATTAACTCTTCCTGTGGTCTGGCTGGCACAGAGGCTGGGAGAGAAGAAGACCTCTCTCACCAATAAGAAACCAGCTGATTTGGAGAATCATAGCCTGCATTGATAGCAGCTGATGTATAAAATCAATTTATTTATTGCATTGTTTGAATTTGCAAACCTAGTGCCAGTAGTTTGAACACCTGTTTAGAGGATAACAATATATAATATAGCAACTGTGAGGTATTTCCTTCTGTCTTGCTTTTGAAATCCATTGTTCTAAGTTCTATTTGTTCAATTTTATTTTTTTTTGTTTCTTCAATGTTGTTTTGATTGGTTTTGTTCTGTTCTGTTTTTTTTTTTTTTGTTTTACTATGTCTGCAATTTTGAATATAACAAGAGGCATTATGGTAACCATTGTTGATTTCCTATTACCCTCTTTTGAAATCCTACATAACTTTCACTGTTTTGTTTTGACTGGGTACATTCTGTTTTATTTTACTTGGTTTTATTCTCTTTAAAATTAAATTAAAAAAGAAGGCATGTAGTTTTCAACAGCACAATAGGAAAGATATCTTGAGGATATCTCAGAAATCATCAAGTACCTGATCTTCATTGGCTCATGGGAGGGAGATAAAGGTAAACTTTTTCAGAAGACTTTTCTTTCAGAAAAGATCCCTAGTGCACCCAGCTCCAATAAGAATACCTAAAGAATTAGTTTTCTGTGATTTGTTTCACAGTGGTCTGCCATGCAAGCACTCAGAGTCTATTGCAGCCATAATTCAAGGCTGACTACTGTTTAAGTTGGAAGGAGACCACAGTGTCATGCAAAAGTTGGTTTGACAGACATGAAAAATGCAAGAATTATGTGTTCTGAGAGGCTTCCACTTATATTTCAGAAGAAAACTTGGAAGATCAGTCAGTGCCCTCCTGAAATAGAAGTATGTGATAATGCAAGGGTGAAAATAAAAGTACAGTGGAGAGTCCAGGAAGCTGGAGAAGTCATTGTAAACATCTTTTTCCCTTTTGGGCTTTTGTTTTGAGATGGCACAGAAGGATATAGGAGAGGAGGAAACAGTGAAGGAATGTACCAAAGGTATGTGATTTTTTAGAAAAAAAAAAAAAAGGAAAGTTCCTTCTATCAGGAGTGGTAACAAATGACAGACATCATATACATTTAAGGCCAGGGAATTTTATGCAATCTTTAGAGTGAAAATGTGTAGGGTGATATGTGAGAATCCAGGGACACAATTGTCACTGCCAGGATTTTGATGTTCAGAAAGCAGGCTGCATTATTACTTTGTTCTCTACATTCCAGCTGTTTTAAGACTTTTTCTACTTTATTGAGGAACTTGTTCTTAAAAGTTTGCATTCTAATTTCCCAAGCCTTATTTTTAGCTCACTTAGTACTTGGCCTTCTGTTTATTTAGTTTATTCTATTAATGTATTCAGTTAGACTATACAAGCCATTTTATCATAATCTACTTATTTTTCCTTCCATCTTCTGGTTTGTTTCTTTCTCTCTACATTGTACTTCCCTGACTTATGTTAGTGGCCTGGAGTGATGGGTGGTCAGTTGCTACTTAGTGCTTACTGCTGAGAGACAGTTCTGTTAGGGTAGCAGTCAAGGCCTGCCACTGTGAGTCTTGAATAAAAGTCAGGAAGCATGCTTATTGGCAGTCTGTTTGCATCACAATATTCAGCTTTAAACCTATCAAAGGAAAAGAAACCAATTTGACAGAGTTTGAGTAAACTTTGATCAAATGCAGCCTGGTTTGGAGTATGCATCCTGTAGATAAGTAGTCAGAGAAATATGTGTGATTGTGGAAATAAAATGTTAACAATTTAGATAAATCATACTGTTGAAATTGAGCCTATCCACAAATTAATGTGACAAGAATTTGGAAAAAAGAATTAATAATCACCCTTCTAGAGTTAGTAACCTGGGTCCCCTATTCCAGATCTCTGATCAGTATCCCCATGACTTAGATAATTTCTGACAGATTTTAGAAGGACAGTTGGATAATTTTCATGAATTATCTTTTACTATTGCAGACTTGTTAGAATAAAAGCAACATTCCTCTTCTAGGACCAGATATACCTTTAATTTTATAGCAATCAGGAAGTTTCATTATCTCTGGTTTTGAATGGCCATTGCTGCTAGTGAATCTATTTGGTTTTGTAGGGTTATGAGGGAGCTCTGTCCCATTTGTTGTAAACTCTAAATGAGGTCAGGAGAGAATTGGTGAGTTATATGGGGAGGCCCACTATCACTACATCAGTCTCCTCTGTTATATCCAATCCTATCAGTAAGGAGATAAGTTGGATTGCCCTTTTCTGTTTCTGTGTTATCATTACCTTGAATGGAACCAGGACCATCAGGAGCCATCAAGAAGGTCTACTTGGGTGAGGTAGATACCCTAAAGTACATGTATCTTTCCAGTTAGTAGTCAAGCAATAATATACTGAGGTTCTCACAGAGGAGGATGCCTTTAGTCCTCATACATGTTAAGAGATTCAGTAAGAACAGGTGTTGAAAAGATAGAAAATCAGGGGAGTATAAAGAAGCATGGGGATTTATAATCTCTGTGGTACTTAACGTGTTAGATGCTTGGAACATACTTGGCTCATACTTGGAACAACTGAGCACAGGCTGCCTCTTGGAGTATCTAAAAGGAAACTGGCAATGCCTTTTACTGCATGTCCATTTTATTTATAAGGGAAAGAGTCATCTTTCTCCCATGTTGATATGAAAAATAATTTTGCATTTATATGTTAGTGAGCGGTGCACAAGTAGTTTTTTTTGTTTGTTTGTTTTGTTTCTTTGTTAGGGAACCATTTGCCCAGTGTCTGGGGGTAGAAATCTGGAAAGTTTTCTGTGTTTTTGTAGTGGGGGTGACCCACTTGGAGGACTAAATGTTGAGTTGGTTTTAACTTCCCTCTTATGTAAGTGGGTCTGGTAACTTCATAGCCCTTAGTGAGTTTAATGTTTGTGTGATTTGTGCATAAATAAGGGTGGAGATACGTTGAAGCCCCTGAGTCCTTATGGATTTGAAAGAATGTGCAGATGTTTGAGAGGAGTAATTGCACAAACAACTGTGAGGAACAAGACATTGAGGTACATAAGCAGAAGTCCTGTAATGGGAATGACAGAGTTTAAAGCTATTAAACTGAGAAATGAACTGTGTAATAAAGTTCCAGAACTGAGTTACTAATTTTTAGGAATGGACTATATGTGACAGAGTGATTGTTGAATGCTTTTGTGT
Organism: Cavia porcellus; assembly: GCF_034190915.1. Classification (NCBI taxonomy): domain Eukaryota; kingdom Metazoa; phylum Chordata; class Mammalia; order Rodentia; family Caviidae; genus Cavia; species Cavia porcellus. Next base: position 27,964,993 of record NW_026947486.1, on the reverse strand, counting down.
GAGGCCAACTGGAAGGTAGAATAGTGACCACATAGTGGGTCATCATAATGGGAAAGAGGCATAACCAGCAACTTGGTACTCATATAGGGTTGGAGTTGTTTTACTTGAGTAAATTTGAGAATGTGACATAAACATTCTATTCCTGCTGGAAATGGGGTGGTAGTTTGAGTTGGGGAGTTTATACTAACAAAACAGCAACAAAAGAATGAGGTTTGCAGAGGTGAAAAATTTTGGAAGGTATAGTTCATGTATAAGAAATATAAAGGTGTTAATCAGTAGGGTACTGGACAGTGTAGTTCATGTACAAGAAATTAAAGGTATTTTTGAATAGGGTACTGTTAGAAGGGGTAATTACTACTATAAAAAGAAAGATTAAAAGTAGACTGGATGAGATAGAAACTGGAGAGTGACATAAAGCCTTGAGACTAGCTTTTAAATTTTGGAATTTGATTTTGGAATGGGCTGATTTTAACTAAATGTAGCAAACAAATATTTATCCGGTCATGCAGTAGAAATGACTACACTTCCCAGGGAGTTGATTGTTTAGATGAAACCAGATGAGAATTAGAATAAAAAAATCCTTAGCAGGAGATCTAGCCAGAAGAAGAAAAGAGTCAAGGAATATCTATCAAGCATGAGTGTTACTTATCTTTTCAAGTAGGAGGTGACTTCTTTGTTAAGAGAAATTTCAAGTATTCTACTTCTTCACCGGAGTGACTAATAAGTGATCCTTCTCCTGTCCGGTGAAGCTTTTCCTTGGATTATTGCTCAAGATTTTAGGTGACAGCACTTGATGTAGAAACCTTGTCTAATACTTTAGCCACAAAGAGCCTGTAGGCAATTACAATATAGGGTCCCTCCTACATTGGGAAAGGGAAATGTAAGAGTTGGTTTTGTCATAATTTTCCCAATAGCCAGCCTATCTTCCAGAAGAAATATTGTTCTAAACTCAGCACCATTGCCCACAGAAAATAAAGAAAGTCATAAAAGAGATAAGGAGTTTAGAATTTTCTGAAGACCCTGATATCTGAAGACATTCAAGCATCTACAGGGGACACCTCAAGAATTTTGCCCACTGAGACATGAGGCATTCAGAGAACGCTGACTACTCATGTTTACTACTATCTTTCTGTCTAATTTTCCTTGCCTTCTTCCCACCCCTATAAAAAAAATCCCACTTCTCTTTGCTCCCTTCGGATGGATTTTTTGCTCTCTTTTTGCCTGCACCCAGGCATGATAAAATATATGCCATGCTGAATTTACACATGCCCAGTTGTCTCTACTGGTATCTATCTCATGTCATTCCTTACAGGATGGAGTTGAGGTAGGCAAAATTTTACTAGGACCAGGTCACCTGGGTGAAAAAGAGGGTGCTGATCTTCACTCGATTGAGCCTTCATATTTTCCTGGAGTGCCATCTGGAAACAGAGAGAAAAACAGAGACAGAGTGGGGAGGTCTGAAATGTTTTTTTAAGAGAGAAAAACAAAATGGAACAAAGCACGGAAGAGCAGAGTCAAAAATGCAAATAATACTTGATTTAAGAAAAACACAACAGGAAGTCAACAGCGGCAATCACAATATCTCTTGTTTTCTTTGAAATGGTTGTCCATACTTTAACTAACAATAAGTTAATACAAATCAAAATAGTATAAAAAGCAATCAAATACTATAAAAGCAATCAAAACAAAAAGAGAGCCTTAAAGACTTTCAAAATCAGACACTAGGGAATCAATAATGTCCACATTAATGTTCCTTGTTTTCTTTAAAAGAGCTGTCTATACTTTCATACATATTTAAATAAATAATTTAAAAAAGACTAAAACCAGTCAAGACCGAGAATAAAAGCATTATTGGACATTAAAACAAAGGATAGGAAATCATCAGTGGCTACTATGATGTCTCATTTTCCTCTGTGTAGTTGCTAATACTATCACACATAATAAAATCAATTCTTGTAAACCCTTCAGGTATAGTTCTAAGCATTCATAAGCCTATATATATATACTCTTTTCTCTCTTGTCTAATTGTCCTGGCTAGTATTTCCAGAACTATATTGAATAGGAGGGGTGATAAAATGAAGCTCTCCTGTTATAATTGTATGATTGATTATTTGATTTTTCATTTCTATTAATATTTCTTTTATGTAGCTTGGTGCTCTCATATTTGGTACCTGTATATTTAAGATTGTTATTTCTAACTTGAAGTTTTCCCCTAACCAGGATATAGTGACTTTTTAAATCTCTTTTGATCATTCTTAGTTTGAAGTTCATACTGTCTGCAAACAGAATAGCTGCCCTTGGTTTTTTTGTTTGTTTGTTTTTGGGGGGAGGTTTCTATTGCATGAAGTATTGTTTTCCATCCTTTGACTTTCAGTCTATGAATTGCCTTTTGGATTAGATAGATTTCTGTTATGCAGCATATAGCTGGATGTTGTTTCTTAATCCATTCTGCCAGTCTATTTCTTTTAATTTTTGAAATGAGCCCATTTATTTTAATGGTTATAACTGCTATGCATTGGCTTAGTATTGTTATGTTGTCTTTCATTCTTTACTTTTCCCTTCTTTTCAATTGTTTGGGTTGCTTGGTGGTTTCTTTCTGTTAGTGTTCTTGTAGTTGTAGACATTTCTATGTCTATGTAGAATATCAATTTTTTTCAGGGTTGATTCAGTGGTTATGAAGTTTTTCAGCTGTTCTTTATGATGAAAGTTTCTTATTTTTCCATCAATTTGGAAAAATAGTTTTGCAGTGTACATCATTCTAAGTTGGAAGTTTTTTTCCTTTAGGATTTGAAATATTTCTTTCCGTGGTCCTTTTGATTTCATTGTCGTGTTGAGAAGTCTGCTGTGATTCTGATGAGCTTTCCTTTACAGATAATTTGTTTCTTTTCTCTTACAGCTTTTAAAATTATGTTATGTTGAATTCTGAGATGATAATTTTTATACGTCTGAATGTAGATTGTCTGGATCTCATAATGTTTTTCTTTGCATCATCTTGCAACTGTTGAATTGTTATTTCTTGATTCCTTGTTATTTTTAAGAGATCCCTTCCTGCCCAGTTCACTATCTACAATCTGGTCTTTGAGATCTGAAAATCTGTCTTGACATTCATTGAGGTGGTTTTTCCAGTTTTGGATGGAATTTTTGATTTCCTGGATATCTCTTTGAATCTGTTTCATGCATTCTATTTCTTTCTTATATTGTTCATTCAAGTTTTCAATCAGTTTGACATGTTATTTTTTTTAAATTTTATGTAAGTAGAAAAAGAAAAAAACAAAAATGGTATAAGTTATACAGAATTTCAGAAAAAATAAACGGTAGGAAATCACTAATGAATAGATTACATATTGTTATCTGAGAAATAGTTGTTCAAGTTACAAAATTAAAACATATAAAGTGGACTTTCAAACAGTGAGACTGCAAACAGTTTTGTTCAATGATCCAACAAAACTCGGTAATATGGTTATTTAACTTATACACTTAATTATATATGTAGTTATATCCTTTAGAGCACTTTCTTTTCCTTTCTTTTGTACAATGACAATTACACTTTTTGGGTTTTATTACTCCCACAGTTCTTATTACTTTTTTTGAAGAGAGTAAAACCAAATGTGACATAACAGAACAGAGTCAGTCAAATCAAAAGGATGGACATAATACATAATGTAAAAACAAAATACTAGGTGATCAACAATGGTTACCATATTGCCTCTTGCTATCTTAAAAAGAATTGCCTATATCATCAGTTATAATAAAATTGAACAAAACAGTAAAGAATAAAACCAAAACATTGGAGACATTACAGGACTTTAAAAGAAGATAATAGTCAACCAGAATGGGCATCATAATGAATCTTATTGTCTTCACCGTTGTTGCCTATTCTTTCGAACTTGGTACTATCAAGCAAAGCAGAATAGAGGAAAATAAGTCAAAACAAGATGGTGAGGGCAATACAGGGTTTCAAATCAAGTTAATAGGAAATGAAAGTGGGTTACTATAATGTATCCTGCTATTTTTTTATTTACTTTTCCCTTAATTAAAAAGATAAAAATAAAAAGTAAATAATTAAAAATGGAGATTGAGATAAAAGAGGGAATAACAACAAAACAGTGCAGGTCAAAGCATAACCATTTAAGTAAAATAGTGTTTCACAAAAAGATATCCTGACATAAAAGGAGTTTACCATAGTGTCTCTTTCCTTGAAATCTTTGAGTATAACTTTGTGTAGTGTAGCATCAAACATATCAAGACAATGTAAAACCATTCAAGAGAATGACAATATTACAGGGTATTTAGGACCCACTATCAGAAAATGAACAATTGTTTCTGTATAATCTTGTCTATAAAAGTTTTTGCTTATATTATCACATACAATAAAATCCAATAAGATACAACCTGTTAAGACCAATGTAGACAGAAGAATAAAAGCTTGATGGGACTTCAAAACAAGATGATACTAAATCAGCACTAGCTATTATGATCTCTTGTTTTCTCCAAAATAGTTGTTCCTACCATTGAATCTTCTTTGACTCATTTCTTTGAGCTCTTTTTCTGTCGTTTGTTGTCAGTTTGTCTTCTTCATTTCGCTTTCTTCTACATTCATTGTGTCCTCTCTGCCACTGTTTCTGGAATCTTGGTATTTTCCTTTTTTAGAATATCCTGCAGTATTCTCTGTAGAGCTGAATTGGTTGTTGCAAATTCCCCTAGTTCCTCTTTATCCTGGAAGCACCTTGTTTTTCCATCAATTTCTAGGGACAGTTGGACAGGATATATCAATCTGGGCTGGAGATTGTTATCTTTCAAAGCTTGAATTATTTCCCCCCATGCTCTTTGTGATTTGATGGTTTGTGCCAAGAAGTCTGCTGTAATTCTTATAGGTGTTCCCTTGTAAGTGATCTGTTTCTTGTCTCTGACAGCTTTTAATATTCTGTTCTTATACTGTATCTCTGGAATTTTGATTATTATATGCCTGGGTGTAGCTCTGTTTGGGTTGTAGGCAGCTGGGGTCCTGTATGCATCATACATCTGAGTATCTTTACCTTTTGCTAAATTAGGGAAATTCCCCTGGATTATTTCTCTGAATATCTTTTGTAGTCCACTTGTTTATGTCCCTACTTCTTCTTTTATGTTCTTAATTCTTAAATTATAGATCCTATCATCTTCTAGCCTTTGTATTATTGCTGTTTGTTTTCTTGTTATTTTTAAGAAGTTTTTCATTTCATGCTCCCACATTACAAATCTGACCTCCAGTTCAGATAATCTATCCTTAGTTTCTTTCAAGCTGTTATGCCAGCTTTTGATAGAGTTTTTAGTTTCCTGGTAATCTCTTTGAACCAGCTTCACGTATTCTATGTTTTCTCTATTTTCTCCATCAAGCAATTCTCCCCTTTTTTTCTGTTCTTCCATTCCACCATCTGTTTTTTCTTGGGTGGTGCTTAGCATTTCTCTAACTATTCTACTTATATCTTGCTTTATTTCATTAAGCACTTCACTTTTAAACTCATCTATGAGGCTCCAGAAATATCACTTTATGTCTATTGGTGCTGTGTCTGATATTGCATGTTTTCTATCCTCCTTTGCATTTCCCTTTCCTGGATCAGTGTTCTCAGGATTGGGGACTGAGGACCCTTTCTTGTTGCTTCCTTTTCCCATAATTTTTGTTCCTTCCATACAAGCAAATATAGGAGGCCCAGTTTTTTTCTCTTTGTCTGTTACAGTTTGTTTGAATTGCACCGGCTAGGTGTTCCCACCCGCTGCAGTGTACTAGTTAGACACAGACCTGGGAAGCCTCTGCTGGTCTCACCCCTCCAGGTCAACCTACTGAAGGCTTCACCGCTAGGGTGCACCTCCAGGCACTGGGACCTGGTTTGTGCTAGCCTACTGGGTCTTAGTCAGTGGCTTCACCCAGGCCACGCACTCCCCAACAATCCTGCTTGAGAGGGGAATGTGTGACTAAAGTCACTGCAGCATCCTTTTCCGGCAAGTCTGCCAGGTCCCAGTATGTCCTTTGCTGGAGCCTCCTACTCTATGGAAGGGTCCCCGTTCTGCTCACTCACTGCTGGTTGATGCAGGGCTCCCTGCCAGTCCCGTTCTCAACTCCATTCACTGATTCCCACTCTCAGAGCTTTCACACATCTCTCTCCCTGCCATGCTGATTTGGACGCAGCAGGGGCAGCAAGAAATTCAAATCACGGCTTCCAGTGGCGTGGGTTCCAGCTTCAGTGCTGAGATTTTATCTGTTCCTGTTATAGAACCAGGATTGCATTTCCACTTGGTTTCTCTTAGCTTAGATCATTCCTGGGTCAGCAGAGTATATCTCCCCTTGCTTAGGACTCCTCGTACCGCACCATTCCTGGATTCTAAGTGTGGTATCTCAGAGAGCCTCCATAGCTGCTGCTATCTATCCACCATGTTCTCAACTTTGCCATTTATAAAAATAAAAATGCTTTCTTTTAGGCCATGGGAGTGCAGTCTGGCTCCTCAGTCAGGGACACAGGGCTATCTTACTCTGTTTTATTTTTTAACTGTGTCCTCTTTAGATGTATTGAGTATTTCTTTCATTATTTTTATTATTTCTTCTTTTACCTGGGAGATTATGTCTGATCTGAGTTCTTTTATAGCTTCATGGAGTTATTTCTTTACTTTAGGTACAATTATTTCAGTTGTACGTGTTATATTTTCCTCTATGTCCATGTCTCTTATGATTTTTTGGGATGGATTTGAGATTTGTGATTGCATTTTGCTCTTTTGTTTTGTTATTTTCCTATATTCCCCTGAGGCAGTTGAATGCAAAGTCTCAGTTTTATCTTGGATTGAAAATGACTGTCCATACTGCATAAGGTTTCCCCAGTTGAGTGGGGGATGTTAGCAGTCCTTACTGGGCCTCTAGTCTCCAAAAATGACGGTGGGTGCACTGGGTAGACCTTTAACATATCCCATGTAGCTTACTGAAGTTCTTTGGTTGTTTGAGGTCACTGTGCTTGGCCCTACCAGGTACTGAGTGGCATACTATGGCTGAATTTAATATGAAGAACACTGGGAAGGCCTTCAGCTCATGCCATGCAGCACACTAAAGCTCCCTGGGTTCTTAGGGTCACTGGGTGGAGTCCAACCTGCTTCTGAGCAAGTTCCCAGGCCTGTGCAGCTCAGTAGAGTTCATATCATGCTGCTCAACACCCAGGTATTCCTGGCTGCTTGAGGGTCACTGGACACAGGTCAACTAGGACCTGTGTGATACCCAAAGGTCTGGACTGTTTGAGAACACTGGTCAGGGCCCTACCATGTTCCAAGCAAAGTCCTACAGCTCCACAGCTAGGTAGGGTTTGTTGTGGAGGCCTTCAGTTCATGCCACTGAACATGCAGCAGCTCTCAGCTGGCTGACTGTCACTGGGCAGAGCTGAGTTCCCTTCTTTCTTAAATGATAGGAATGTTGACAAGCATTACAATAGTTGATACACTGTGTCAATTTGAGATGTTTAGAAGTTTAACTGAGTGACTCAGCAGGGGTCAAGGATTTTCACTTTGTAAACATCCTGTTCCTGCAAGATGAGGACAATGAGATGGTGCAAATGCTTCACCTACCTCAGGGAAAGGGTGACAGCCTGCTTATAACATAAGCAATGAAAAGACATTTGCTCTCCCTTCTTTTATTCTGGTTGCTTTTGCTTCTTCTGTCATCATGAACTGTTGCCCCTCACCCCGTACCACCCTGCTTTGAAGTCAGATGACTACCTAAGAAACCCCACAAACTGTGAGCCTAATAAACCTTTTCTTCCTTAATTTTAGGCATTGGGTACTTTGTCTCAAAAATGAGAGAAATGTAAACAAGACAACCATTTAGGCCCTTTTATCAGCTAACTGTTGGGAGATGTTATCCTTTTCTGTTTGGAACCATGCCAAGGGCTACAACTATAGTCCCAGGGCATGTGTTTCTGCCTGAGAATATTGGAACTTAGCCTTCATATCCTTTCTCAAAGCAGAGTGTTTAAACTGGACTTGGGGCAAAATTTTTGCCTGGCTGCTCAGGTTGCAGAGTGGATGTTCTTTTAACTTCTACTTCATTTGTCCCATTGTGAAGCCCTTCACTGTTATTTCTAGAAGGAGGAATATAACATATAACAAATGATCAATTTATTGGTGATATTTTGTTTGGGATCATATTGTTGTGAGGGAATTTTACTCTTTCTAGATAGCAGCACTAGCAAGAAATCATATTTTGTGTTTTTATATGTTATCGCTCTTCCCTTTACTTAGGAGCTCTCAGTTAAGAGGAACTAGTTCTGTTAGCTGAGAGCTTACTTCTAGGGAAAGGGCTGAGCTCTCTATTGCTTTCTTTTGTGGTTCAGGGCATTACTATGTATTCTGCCCTCTGAACACCTTGTTCTATGAAAAAGCTCCTATTTGGGAAGAGTATCCAATCTAGACCCTTAACATATTAACTTTTAAATATCTCCTTATGGTATAAGTTTCCATTATCACCTAACTACAATCTTGTGTTAATTATCCCTATTCTTCTGGGAAAAAGAGAAGGTTTTAGGGAAGAGATGATTCTTATTTGAATGGCAGGTCTTTGAGCATCTCAAAAATAATCTGTCTGAAAACTCAAGACTTTTTTTGGAGGATAGGAACCCTAATATATGATGAGAAGAGTGCGTGTTCAGGTCATTATTAAGGTAAACTTAGTAATCTCTGGAATTAGCAAGGCAGTGGCAACAACTGCCTGAAGACAAGCCAGCCATCCTTTGGCTAACACATATAGTTGGTTGCATAAAAAGCCGACACACTGCTGTGATGGCATTTTGGATTGCATGAATACTCCTAGGGATACCATTTTTCTTTCTATTATACACAGATTAAAGGCTCTTCATGTGAGGAAGCTCATGACCAGGTCCAAACCAGTTGTTAGGGGCCACTGAATTTCTTTGTCGGGAAACTGTTATGAACCCTAGGTAGATAAGGACTTTAGTTGGTCATCAGGGCAGGCATAGTTTATCTGCATATATCTGTGCTGTTCACAGAGCTGCCTTTTTCTCTGAGAGAATATGGTTAGAAGGAGCACCTAATGCTTCCATAAACTTCCAAAGTTTCCAGAGTTACAGGAAAGTTCTATGAATTCCTGTACATGTATACTGGAGGTCCTACAAGGACAAGAGGAAGGTGACTTTACAGATTTGAGTCTCAGTGGTCCCTACCTGTAAGACAGGCATAGAGTGAAGAGTGCATTCTCTACAACCTCTGCTGCTCTCACTTTTGTACCTCTCTCTGTCTGTTATACCAAGGGAAGGGGCTTCTCTCACAGTCCTGTTGGTGATAGCTATGCTCTGTGCTGATAAGTCCTAAGACAGTACACACAAGGCCTGAATCTCCCAGGGGAAAAGGGACATGCACCTGAATGGGGGTCTCCTCTGTCTCTGGCACTGGTTTTGGAGAGTAAGCAAAGTGGGGTTCTTTATATTTGTCCCTGTATTGGAGGCCCAGTATAAGGTGGACAGAAAGACTCTTCAAGAGAGTCCACCTGGGAGGGGAGGGCTCTTCAGGAGATTTTTCGTGGGTGGGGTAGGTATCTTCTAAGGTCAAGGGAGTAAGGGCTGATAACAGACTAGAGCCTATGTAACATAGTCTTCAGAGGTCAATTTAGGTCATTTACTCTGCTTTTTTGCAAACTAGAGGTTTGTATTATATCTGGTGCTCCCTCTAACTGTTCAATTTTCTTCCAAAGAACAACCAATCCATCCACAAATACAGAAGAAGAATAGGTGCTTTTTCTTCAAAATCAAAGGATCAGAAAAGTTCTAGTTCTTAAGAAACTAACCCAAGGAGAAAGTGATTTGGAAGCCTTGAGTCTCAGTGCTATGCATATATTATGATTTGTGTCTAGATATCTCTCCAAAGTCTCATGCAATCATGAGGGTAGACTTCTAGAGTTTGTGAATGATTCATGGTCCAGTGCCGGAATTATGTGCATGTGTGCTAAATCCAAATGTGTGTGATTTACATGCACTATAAGGGACAAAAAGAATCTACTTTTGTGCTCCTCTCTTTTTTCTCTTGTTGTTTTTGCTGTCTCCCACCACCATGGAGGATTGTCCCTCTACCACAACACCCTACAGTGGAGCCAGCTGATTACACACTGAAATCTCCTCAAACTTTGAGCTAAGTAAATCTTTTCTTCCTTAATTATTTTTGGTAATTTTTATTTTAAAGATAATAAAAGCAAGAAAAATAAAACAGAATAAAGCCAATTAAAACAAAACAGTGTAACAAGGACTTCAAAAGATGATAATAGAAAATCAACAAAGTTACCATAAATGTCTCTTGTTGTCTTTGACATAGCTGTGCATACCTTTGGACATAGAAAAAAAAACAAAACAAAACAGAATTTAATCAATAAAAACAGAACAGTGAATGCAATAAGGGACTTCAAAACAAGATAATAGTAAATCTAAAATGGCTAACATAGTATATCTTGCTATGTTTGAAATAGCTGCCCATGCCATTGGATATAATAAAATCAAACAAGATACAACAGATTTAAACAAAACAAAACCAAACAATGAAAATGAAACACAATTTTTAAAACAAGATAATATAGAATTAACAATGGCTACTACTTGCAGAAGGAGATTCCCCATAGGTGGTACATTGCATATGTTATCCTCTGAATAGATGATGAGATTACAGGCTCAAGGCCTGCAAGTCAGTGAAACACTAAACACTACAAGTTACAAGTTTTATTTTACATCAATAGCTATTAGCACAGCCTATGTTTCTCTGGATCAGCCCATCACTTACCAGGGTGGGAGGGACCTTGGCTCTTCTTATCTCACAGACCATATGCCAGAAGGGGCTTGTGTTTGGTTCTTCCTCCAGCAGCTTGTGCATATCACTGACTCACCGGAAGACCTTGGCTTCTTGTTGGCTTCTTTTTCTCCTCTCTCACAGTCCGTGAATAGTGCTGACTTACAGAAAAAGGCTGGAATCTGACTCTCCCCCCAACAGCCCGTGCATTTTGTTGAGTTGTAGAAAAGGCTAGGCTTCTTGTTCTACCCCACCCCCACAGTCCACAAATGGTGCTGACTCATGGGAAAGGGCTGGCATCTGGTTCTCCACACATTGCATAAACTCACAGAGAGGGCTTGGCTTCTTGGCTTATTGTACTTCTCCCCCTTTCCTTAATTTTGGATGTCTTATGTTTTGTCCCAGCAATAAGAAAAAAGTAACCAACACACCAACTATAATAGAGATGGGGAAGGAAGATTTCTTTCTCTGAATCCTCTGTTGTTCTCCCTTTTCTACCTCTTTCTCTCTGTTGCAGCAAAGGAAGGGGCTCCCTTCTGCTAGCTTATTAATTGTAGCCATACTGTGTGCTCGTAAGTTCCAGGATGGTGCACCCAGGGCCTGAGTCCCATGGTGGGTACATACACTTGGATGTAATAAATCTTAAGGATTTCCCAAGAATGGTAGAAAGTTTTCTGGAAAATTTTTTGCATAAATATTTCAATTAGTACAGGATAGTGAAGCCATCTGGCCACTTTAAGAGGTGGCCATATCCAGACTGGATTTTTCCTTGGTGGTATAAAGTGATCCATGTAAAAATAATGAGTTTTTGTAGAACTCCACTACAGTATATGTGAAGAGCTATGCCCTGCCAGTTAAATTTCTCAGAAGAGAAACATCAATCATTCTTGTGCAATTTTAATATTTAAATATTGGAAACAATCCAAATGTTTGCCAATGGAGGAAAAGATAAAAATGATGTTTTTTATTATATAGTGGAGAACTATTCTGCTATAAAGAGGATAAGCTGGAGACTTTTATTTAGGTAAATAGATATCACTCAATACCATACTCATTAGTGAAATAAATCAGACCCATATGTGTAAACATCCTACTGCCCCACTTAGTGTAAGAAACTGAACAATTAAATAAGATCCAAAATGTACAATAAATATTGTGAACTGGGAAGAAATTCTTCAAAAGGAAAAGAAAACTGTGATAGGGAAAAGGGAAAGGAAGAAAGAGAAAAAGAAAAGTATATATATATATATATATATATATATATATATACATACACACACACAAAAGCTAGTTCAGATAATTATACACCTAGTTTCTCTTAGTTCATTGTTTGGACAAGATATCATATCTTTTACTCTAACTACCATGAAGATAACAATACACAATCTATTAATTGTTGTAACTGTCCTATTGGAAACTTTGTTTCATTGTTATTTTTATCTTTTTCTCATTAAAATTTAAAAAGAAGGGATAAATTTGAGGCATTTCTAGGTAAATGGATGCACCTTGAGACCATAGACTCTACTCTTAAGTGAGATACATTGAATGTATTTGCTTAAACAATACATTGTTTCTTTGGTGTGAGAAACCAAAAGGATAAATAAGGACCAAAATGTAAAACAGACATTGGAAAATGTAGAGAAAATGTTCAAATGATAAGTGGAACAAGTGAGGGATTAGAGGAAAAGGAAGGAAGAGAAGAGAAAATTGAACAAAGAATAGAAGTAAAAAATGGAAACAAATCTTTTGTAACTAAGGAAGGGAAGAGAGGTTAAAAGGACAGGAAGGATCTGGGATAAAGAAGAATCAAGATATATTAACTACATGTACACATTCCTTATGATGAATGTGATCATTACATATATGTAAAATGTACCAATAAAAATAAATTTTAAAAAGCAAAATAACAACTACAACAAAAAGTGTTGTGTCCCCAATTACATTGTAACACATGTTGGCCTAGGGAGAGAAATGCCTCCTGTATGATGGACAGTTGCTTCCTTTCTTTGAATACCTTTTAGCCCTAGTAAAGGTTGATAAGTTTTTTTTGTGAGGGAACCAGGGAATAATATCTGTAATAATACCTATTAATATCATGGTGACTATCAATTAGACACCAAGATCAATAGGGATTGGGGAGTTCCAAGAGATAGTCTAGAATCTTAACTTGCTCCCCACCCAGCAAGTCACTCAGTATATAGTTGAAGGAGAAAGCCAGCTGTGGTGGCCAAAAAGGAAAAATTGAGCTTGACTTTTAACAGATACTTGAAAGGGCTCTGACAACATCATTTCAGGTCACCTGGAAAAGAGAATGCCTGGAGAGAATTCAGTTTGCCTCTCTCCTCATGGAGGGGCCACATCTCATGCAGCCCTTGAGGATCTTGGGGTGAAGGACTGTGAGAGGAAAGAGAAAATAAAAAAGAGACAATGCTGGGGTCATGTGGAGCCCTTCTCTTCCTGATGGGACAAAAGGAACTTCTCAAACAATGTAGCATGTTTATTTATATACTCAGAAGTATGATGTCAATTTCAGCCCAAGGAGTTCAGTGTTTTTCTGGGCTGCAGTGACTTTTTCATGTGGCTTACTTCAGGTGCTCTGTGTTTTTAGTACACTCATGTACCAGACATGCTGCAGCCCTACATTTGTGGTCAATTTCCAGCTTTAATGGCTCCCAAAATATCACTCTTTTTGTTTTGTTGTAGCACAGGGTGAATGGTCAGTTGAAGCTGAAGGAACTGTTTTGGAGAACTCTTTTGAAGATTTTTTTAAGTATAGTCCAAGGATTTTAAGTCATTGTATCCTGCAATGAAACCCTGTGCAGTCTATTAATCCTTAACAGCAGTTGGTTACCAGTGTAGCTGGCAATTGTCAGAAAGTATTAGTGATTTGAGTTTATTTTATAACATTTACTATGCATTGTTTTACATGCCTCTAGTAGTTGTATGATTTCTGCAGGACAGTCAAGACTGAGTTACGATGAGACCTATATTAAATTTGATTAGTCTCTTGCTATCTGTCAAGTTCAGTGTCTTCATAAATTGCCTTCAAACTATGTATAGTCCCTTTTAGCTATCTGTCAAGTTCAGTGTCTTCAGAAATTGCCTTCAAACCATGTATAGTCCCTTTTAGCTATATTGGCAACATCAGCCATGTGGATGAGTCATGGCTATTGCTTGACAAGTTGCTTTCTATGAAATGCTGGGAGACTTTTTCTCCTGGTGACTCTCCTTAGGCATACTATATACCAATGATCACTTTTCTGTGTTCTCACAGTCTCCTTGATCTGGAGACCAGGGACTCACCAAGCATAGAATGTTGCAGCAGAGGTTCCCTAATGTCCTGGGTGCTAACGGATCTTAGGGGCCTAGGGCCTAAATATTGGTTATCTTCTGAGTCCACTTGGCTCTCTAACTTGGTCTCTAAACCTCAGTTTTTGACCATCCAGAGCAAAATTTAATGATAGTACATTATGGTAGACACAGTAAGCTAAATATTATCTAAATATCAAGCATCTTAGAGATTTCAATGAAACTATTATTTCCTATAAATCATGGATGTTTTAACATTAGAATACCTGTAGAATGTTAACAGTTGCATAATTTATACAGAAAATAAGAAATTTAAGTCATATCTAATATAGCATGGCAATTTTGATGATATTTTGTAACACACTTGAATTTTCATTTTTGACATAAGATACCCCCTTTTTGGTTAATCTTCCTTATATAGTACATAAGAAGCTTTTACCTAAGTTGATTACTTGTGGTTTGTTTTACATCAAATAAGCATTTGTTGAACACATAGGTCTGAATCTGAAGGAAAATTCTGTCACTGTGAACAAACACTGTCTTACACTTTTGAAGACCTGTATATTGGGAAGCATTAGTACATGAATACATCATGAGGGTAACAATAATCATTTGTTATAACTATATGAAAACCTTTGTGTGGGCAATTTAAAATGAAAAAAACTTTGTCATATCATTTCTTTTGATGATGACCAATATGAACATATTACAATAATGTTTTTTACAACTTTAGTTATGTTGTCTCCCATAAGACTATGGAGACCATTGGGGGCTCCAATCAATGAAAAAGAACTGGTTAAAAATGTTAAAAGGCAGTGGATTTCTTTTTCATCAATTGGAGTCCTGTGCAATAATCCCAACTCCAAGGGATATTTTTGTTTAATTATCTTAATATAATTTTTAATGACTTATGAAAAACATAATTACATTTAAGACATTATTTTTTACTTAAATAAATGTAGAGTTACATTAATCATGAATTTGAAACAAGTATCCCTGAAGTAAACAATTTGGGAAAACACAGAGTTTGGGAATTTGCACTACCAGATATCAAGAATTACTACAAAGCCATAGTGAGACAGTGATATGCTGAATTAAACCTATTATCAGCTCATGGAAGCCAAATGTTGAATTTTTAGAAGTTAGTTATTGTCATATTGGTTATTTGAAGTTGTTGTTTGTAAGAGCATTTTGTTAACAAAAATCAGCAAACCACAAATGAAGACCACATTAAACCTCTAATCACTAGTAGCCTGCCTGGACAAGCACATCCATGCATCTCTGGGAGACCATCTAAAATGTAACACACCTACTCTTTGGAGGGCTGCAGCTGGTCTTACCGGAAGTTTTTCTTCTGGAATAGGAAGCTCTTCCACACCAGTTTCGAATTTATTTCCATTGGCCCAATGATACTATTGTCTGCACGTGGAACAGATAGTAGAATGTTTTGTTGAAGAAACAGATAATGGTTGTGTTACCTCTATAGCAGCAGCATTGGTTTCTGTATTACCTCCTTGTGGAATTTGGTGCATATATATTTAAGACTGTTATCTCTTCCTCTTGGAATTTTCCCCTAACCAATATATAATGACCTTCTTTATCTCTTCTGATCATTATTGGTTTGAAGTTCACATTGCCTGCAAGTAGAATAGCTACCCCCACATTTTTGGGGGTTCCTCTTGCATGCAGTATTATTTTCCATCCTTTGACTTTCAGTCAGTGAGTATCCTTCTGTGTTAGATGGGTTGCCTGTAGATAGCATATGGTTGGGTGTTGTTTCTTGATCCATTTTGCCAGTCTGTTTCTTTTAATTGGTGCATTGAGACCATTTACATTAATGGTTATAATGGTTATATGTTGGTTTATTATTGACATGTTATCTTTCTGCTGTTGCATCTTTATCTTTCTGTTCTGTTTAATTGTCTGCTTTGCTTAGTGTTTTTTCCTAAGTGTATCTAAACTGTCTTTCAGTATTCTTTGCAGGGTTGGCTTGGTGAACATGAAGTTCTTCAGCTTTTCTTTGTCATGGAAGTATCTTATTTCTCCATTGATTTTGAAGGACAGTGTTGCAGGGTACATCAGTCTAGGTTGGAAATCATTTTCCTTTCAGATCTGAAATACTTCATTCCATGCTCTCCTTGACTTTATTGTTTGTGCTGAGAAGTCTGCTGTGTTCCTGATAGATTTTCCTTTATAGGTGATCTGTCTTTTCTCTCTGAATGCTATTAATGTTCTATTCTTATATTGGATTTCTGAGATGGTGTTTATTATATGTTTTGGTGTAGTTTTATTTTGGTTATGGCTATTTGGAGTTCTATATGCTTCACTGATCCTGATATCAGTTTCCATTCTCAGGTTTGGGAAATTTTCAGCTATTACATCTCTAAATATATTCTTGATATCCTTTATGTTGTGCCCTTCTTTTTCATTAATCACTATCAATTGTATGTTGCTTTTCTTTGCAACATCTTGCAGCTGTTGAATTGCTATTTCCTGATTCCTTGTTATTTTTTAAAAATCTTGCCTTTCCTGTTTGCTAGCTGCAATCTTGTCTTCGATGTCTGAAATTCTATCTTTACTTTCATTGAGGTGGTTTTTACAACTTTCAATGGAATTTTTGATTTCCTGTATATCTCTTTACATCCACTGTATGTTTTATGTTTGTTTCTTATATTGCTCATCCAGAGATTCTACCTTTTTGTTTAGTTCCTCCAATTTTTTTAACTGCATCTTCTTTAGATATGTTCAGCATCTCTTTCATTTCTTTTACCATTTCTCCTCTTACCTGGGAGATTATTTCTAGATTGAATTCCTTTAAAGCTTCCCAGAGCTGCTTCTTTTTTTTTTATTTAAAGAAAAGGAAAAGAAAAAAAAAATACATGGAGATTTAAAAAAAGGGTAGAAATAATACAAAATTACAGACAAACAAAAGGTAAAAAATTGCTGGTTGATAAGTTACAAATTTTCATCTTCGAAATAGCTGTTCAGGTTATAGAATTAAAGTATTTAGAATGACATTCAAAAAAGTGACCCTACAAACCATTCTGCTCTATGATCGAACAAAAGCTCCGTAATATGATTATCAGTCCTACACATTTGTTTTACATCTCAAAGAGGGTAAGATTAACCATATCAAAACAGAACAGAACATTAAAAAAAAAACAATTTAAAGAAATACAGATTTCAAAGCAAGTCCACTGGAGATCTTCATTATCTAACTGTCTCTAGCTTCTTACAAATAGTTGTCCCTATCTTCACCCACTTTATATACTTATTGCATATTATAGAACTAATCAAATCATTACAGGATGATGAAGTCTTTTTAGGTCCTCAAGTTCCAAATTAGGGAAGACAATAGCAACTACCATTGCATCTCTCATTCTCTTTGTGATAGCTGTCCCCATCTCTGCATATGCTGAAGTTGAACTGAAGAAACCAGTCCAATGTCATTCTAATCAGCAAACAATAGATTGCTAGAATTTATATTATAATGCTACAAAATAAGCCTCGGGTTTCTCAGCGTCTCTTCCTCAGAGTATTTGTTCCTTACATCTTGCATTATATAATCTGTTCCCGTAAATAATTTAAGAAAAAAAGAAAAAAAAAACCATGTGTGAATTTCTACCTATATATCTATCCTCTCTGTATTATAGGGAAAACCAAGTCATAACAAGACAGCAAAACAATTTCCTAGAAAAACATGCAATGGATAAGACATATAAAACTACAATAGAAATGATCTTCCATAGCTACTATGTTTTCTCTTGTTATTTTCAATAGATTTGTCCACAACACTGGCTTATTATAGTTAAACATACTATCACCTATTTTTATAAAAACTTAACTTTGACTGCATTGTACTATTTGAAAGCTGTTACTGATTCATACCAGTATGGATATCCTTTACATCTTGTCATGCTCAGAGTAGTTTCCTCTACTTTTAGAGTTGATTCTAACAAGCATACCAATTTCAAATAGAATCAGTCAAGGCCAACCAATAGTCTTATGATTCAGATACAATTAAGATCAGTCATAGTAAGACAATGTAAGTAATACAGGATTTCAGCCTAAGTCAATAGGAAAGTAAGGATAATTACCATGGTATAACCTGCTATTTTTGGTTCTAGAGGTCTGTGTCCTCGAATCTGACATGAGTGGACAGACCAGAACAAATTAAATTCAATCTAAATATGGCACTAGGACTACTGTGTCTTTTAAATCGTTATACACCATTAGCAATGACCTCTGCTTTTTTTTTAAATATAGTTTCAGAGCTGTCTATACTAAAGACTAGCTTACTGTCTCTGCCTCATGTCTGCTACTCCACTTTTCTGCTATAATTTGTCCACCGTATTCCCTCATTCCATTGTCTGCCCCGTTCACTGAGGCCTCTCTGCCACTGTAGCTGGAATCCTGATATCTCTTCCTCTCTTTCTCTGTAATGTCCTTAAGCGCTCTCTGTAGGGTTGGATTGGTGGCCATGAACTCCCACAGTTCCTCCTTGTCTTGAAAGTATCTTATTTCTTCATTAATTTTTAGAGAGAGTTTTGACGGATATATGAACTTTGGTTGCATATTTTTTTCCTTCAGGACTTGGAATATTTCTCCCCACTCCCTTCTTGACTTAAGAGTTTGTGTTAATAAGTCTGCTGTTATTTTGATAGATTTCCCGTTATAGGTAACCTGCATCTTTTCTCTGGCTGCTTTTAATATTCTGTTTTTTTGGTGGATTTCTGGGATCTCGATTATTATATGTCTAGGCGTAGATCTGTTTTGGTTGTAGGTAGCTGGCGTTCTGTATGCTTCTTTTATCTGGATATCATTTCTTTTTGCTATACATGGGAAATTTTGCTTTAATATATCTGTGAATATTTTTTGTATTTCAATTTTGGATGTTCCTGCTTCCTTACCCACATTCTTTATTCTTAGGTTATGTATCTTTTTGTCATCTTCCAGTTTTAGAATTGCTTCTTTCTGGTTCCTTGTTATTTTTAAGAGGCTTTTTCTTTCACATTCATATGCCCTAAATCTCTCTTCAAGTTTCAGAAGGCTGTCTTTAGTTTCTGTCAAGACATTTTGCCAATATTCAATGGAGTTTTTAGTTTCCTGACATTCTCTTTGGATCTGTTTCATGTATTCTAAGTTATGCTTAAATTCTTCTTCAGATGCTTCTCTTTCTTTTCTGATTTCCTCAGTTCTTCCATCTGTGTTCTCTTGGGCGGGGCTTGTCATTTCTTTAATTAATCTCTTTATATCTTGCCTCACTTGGATCAGGAGTACAGCTTTAAATTCCTCTATGAGATCATGTAGGTACTTTTTAATTTTGGCTGATGCTGTGTTGAGTAGAGGATGGTTACTGTGTTTGTTCTCTTCAGTGTTTAGTTCTCTTGGGTTTATTTTCTCCTGTTGAGCAGCTGGAGATTTTTTTTTATTTTTTTCTCTTGTCATGTTTCTGGTTTCTTTCAGACTGTCCTGGAGTTCTCTGGCCCTCTCCGAATTGCTTAGGGCCTTTCAGAAGCATGCTGGCTTGAGTTTTTGCTGTCCTCCCCAATTTACTGTTATCTGGGTTAGGCCGGGATGCAGGGGCGGTACAGGCTAGTCTCTAGCCTCTGTGTCAGTTAGTTCATAAATTAGGCTGTACTTTCTGGTTGTCACTGAGTTGTGACTATTTTGTATCCGCTTATTGGGCCCCAAGCAGAGGCTTGGTTTAGCCCCAGTAGCTCCTGCCAGTTCTCTTTGTACCAGAAGCAGCTGAGTAATGTCACTATGGCACAGGGTTCTGCCCAAATCCCAGCTGTTCTCTTCCAAACCTCTCTGTGACAGGAGCACCAGAATAGCAGATCTGCCCAAAACAAAGATGTCTCCCACTAAGTTCTCTGTGTGGAGCTGAAGCCAGCAAGTAATCAGGCTCTGCCAGGATTCAAGATGTCTTCCACCAACCCTCCCTCCAGGGGGACCTGCTGATGTCACCAAGCTGCAGTTTCTACCACCAGGCTAATATGTCTGCACCAGACTCTGTGTTATTGATTTCCCCGTGGTGGCGGGCCAGCTGTTCTCTGGCCAACCCCAGCAGCCGCGGGGTTCCCGGTACTCACCAGAGTCTGGTGCAAGTCCTCATTCTGGGACCACCGCACACCAAGCTGCCCACCTTTCCCGCACTCCCGGCACAGCACGGAATGGTGCACAGCGTGCGCTCCCGGCACAGCGCTGACCAGTCAGATATCTGTGCACCATTTAGATTTGAAACACCAGAGCTTTGTACATCTGCTCTGGTGTAGCGGTGCAGTCCTGGCTCCCAGAGCTGCTTCTTTATTTCAGTTGCTGTTATTTCAGGTATTTCAGGTGTATGGCATACATTTTCTTCTATGTACATATCTCCTAAGGTTTCTTGGCATGGGCTGGAATTTTGAGCTTGCATTTTGGTCTTTTACTTTGTCATTTTCCTATATTTCTGTGTTTCAGGTGTTGTTCCAAGGCTTCCCCTGAATATGTTGGAAATTTTCTCTTGTACCCTATGCTCCTGGGACTGAATGGAGGTTGCTGAGCCTGTTCCAGTTAGGCTCTCAGGCCCTCCCATGCCACCTTCAGTGTTCCATTTAACTATGCAAGGAACTATCCACTGTGGTGATGGGCTAAAGCTCTCCCTGGGTGAAGACTAATACCCTGGAACTCACTTCACCTACTCTCAAATCCTGTAATTTAAGAAGGTCACTAGGCATAATGTAGTTGGTCCACAAAACCTTCCAAGGCTAGTCTAGTGTGCCTAGGCTCTGTATGGGTCCTTGAGCTCCAGAAGAGGTGATCTTAGAGTCTTTCCAGGGCTCATGGTGGTAGGCAGACTCACTCCAGCCACCAACTGAGTTTCCTGGTTTGTGAGAAGGTCATTGGGCATGTCCTGGGAAGGCCTGAATCCTGCCAAGCACAGCCTAGTGTGGTTGGCCATGGGTGGGTCCTTGAGCTCCCAAAGTTATGATCTTAAAGTCTCCCAGGGCTTGTGATGGTGTGCGGACTTAATACAGAGGCCAGCTAAGTTTCCTGGTTTGGGAGAACAAAAATAAGTTTTTTACACAGTCAGCCTTAGATATTAGAAAAAAGCTACAAAAGATGGCTTTTGCTCCAGATAGTTCACTTGATATTTAGTAAAGGATGGCTTTTGCTCCAGATGGTTCACTTGATACTTTAGTAAAAGTGCCTTCTCAGTATTTTATATCCATGATGAGTGGGAAGTCAAAGAGGGAAAACAAAAAGACCCAGAAAAGGCAGCTGCTCTTGTTGCAGCCTTAAGAGAAACAGATCCTAGGTCTGACTATCAGGGCTCCAAGAAGAACTCAATGATGACATTTACATGCTATCACTGCCACAGCCAGGTCATCTGAAGAGGGACTGTGATCCGGCCTGTGGACCAATCTATGGGTCTCACCTGGAGAGGGGATCGGGGATGGGGGCAGGGCAAGAGAAAAGAGAGATGGAGACAGGATGCGATTCCAATCGAGTCTCGTTTATTTTTAAAATGGCTACAACTTATATAGGGTGGGGGGCGGGCCAAGGGCAGGAAGATGGCACAGAGTGTTATCTGATAGGTCATCATCGCATCTGGATATATGACGTAAGCAGGAGGGGATTATGGGTAATGTAGGTGGACATGAGGATCATGGGAAATGTAGGCTGACACACCAAATGCCCTCAGGCAGGAGGGGCAGGGCAGCAGCAGCTATTCGAAGCCACTCCCTACATCTCCTCCCTTATTATTATTTATATTTTTTGGAACATGGCAGGCCCTGGGAGGACAGCGCCTGTCTTGGGTCAAGGACTCCTCATATGAACCCAACCGAGCCTTACCTGTCATGGGCCTTCAGGACAGCTGTTGGTCCTGGACCTGTCTTAGGTGGCTGACTGGCATTACATATGTGTTCTAGTTGCCCATCTCTGACTGCCTGTCCAGTGCCTCAGGGCATCTGGGCCACAGCATCATGTGGGCTGTCGGTGGGTGTTTTTTTTCCCGATAAGTTTGTTGTTCTGCCATTTCCAACCGATGGTAATATACCTGAATGGGCTTTGCCATAAATGTGTCAACCTTGTTATTAATGTTATTAATGAGTGTCATGATCCTCTGGAAAATACAAGGTCCTACAGTAAGCAGCAACAGCAAGGCAGCTAGGGGTCCCAAGAGGGGGGCAATGTAAGGGAAGAGACCCCCCCAAATGGAGGAGAAGGTGGTTGCTCTGATGCGCTCCTTTTCTCTCTCTTTGTGGCGCTCTCTCAGTTTACTCATGGATTCTTTGACTACTCCCGAGTGGTCAGCATAAAAACAACACTCTTCCTTGAGGACTGCACATAAGCCACCCTCCTTCATAAATAGGAGGTCTAGTCCTCTTCTATTTTGCAGGACTACCTCAGGTAGAGACGTCAGGGACGCCTGTAGAGCTGTCACAGATGCTTCTATTTCTTTTAAATCCTGATCCACTGCTGCCTGTAATTGAGATAGATGCTTATTTCCCAACACTAGAGCCGTGGTCCCTGTCCCTATTCCCGTTGCTACTCCTAATCCTAGTAACACAGCTAAGGTGAGCTTCGACGGTTCTCTCTTAGATATATAGCTGATCTGCGATGCCTGGAGGTAGTAATCTCCTAGGTGGAAGGTTATGCGAGGAAGAACCTGTATAAGAACACAAAAATCTGCAGACTTGTTAAAAACAGCAGTTGCTATACAGGGTGAAAGGCCAAAATTGCAGGCCCAAGACGTTCCTGGGGGTAGAATGAGGTAATTTGGCTTGAATTTGGAATGAAGCTGGGCACAGAGTTGTGCTGCCAGTGCTGGTGGACGGCTGGAGTCCCCAAGACAAGTTCCTCTACCTGAGACATCAGGGAGAGTCAGCTTGTGGTGATTGTCCCAGTCATAGGCAGATGAGCTAGAAGAACTGATAAAGGTTAAATTGAGGGCCTTTCCTTCATAATATAGGGGAGGAGCAGCCAAGCATAACCAACATGATTGGGTGAGATCAGGTCGGGTATGATTTAAAGCCATGTATGCTCCTTTAATCAAACTGAATAGGTTAGAATGTGAATATTGAGGGGCAGGTACATGATCTGCCTGGTGTAGCGGAGCTTGAGAAACAGTTATGGCTAAGGGACTTACTGTGGTTATTTGAACAGTAGTAACAGGATCTGTAGTGGGCTGATTATATTTTGGATTTGGATAATATTTTGGCTTTAGAGCAAAGTTTGGGCCTATGGGCACAAATGAAGTCTGTAGGGGAACCTTTTTTATGAGAATAAGACTTCCCCTGTCTTTACCTGACTCATAAACTCGCAGTCCCCAGTTGCGTCCTGTCAGCCAACCTGGGTCCTCAGGAGTGGTGACAGTGACGTTTAGAACCTGACGGGATCTTTGATTGGCCGGTGGGTAGTCACCTAGGCTGCACCCCGGCGGCCCCCATGTCATTTTAAGGTGTTTATCGGGGAAGGTGGGTTGCCACCCTGTTGCAGCTGTTTCACAGCCCCAATAAGCACAAAAATATTCTCCTGGGGAATTACAATATGATCTGCCCCAGGTTGCTGCGGGACAAAGGTAAAAATGACTTTGTTTGGGACATCGGAGCCCTGGAAAGAACCAACAGGGTGTGGGTGCAAACCATGGACTTCCTGATCCTATCCAAGTCCAAACCACCTCTTGGTCTTTCCACTGACTAAGCTCCCATTTCTTTCTTTTTTTTTTCTTTTCTTTTTTTTTTTTTTAAACCTCGACTTGTAAGAATGGATATGCTCCCATTTCCAGGGTAGATAGGGTGGTACGGAGAAGGGAGCGTGGCAACGCCATTTTTTTGTCTTTTTAAATAAAAACAACCCTACATTTATTGCTCCCAGTAAAAACATAAGGGTAGACAAAACAATATGAACAAACATTTTACAAATACTCCCAAGGCAAACCACTTAATCAGCTGCCTTTTTTATATGGGTACACACTATAATTGACATTTATCTTAATTGCCTGCCATTGCTTCTCACTGCTGTCTTAATTCATTGATCATTTCTAGTTGGAGACACTTTGCAGCAGAGTAATATTATCTCCTTTCAGCATGATCTGACCCAGTTGTTTTCTTGACTTGGTTTTAGAATGAATTTCTTCTGCATCATCTAATCACTGGTTTTTTTTTTTTTAATTTGGTTGTTTTTTTTTTTTTTTCTTTTTCCTTTTTATCAGTACCAGGGATCGGAACTCACAACCGCCTGCTTGCAAGGCAGGTGCTTATGCTGCTGAGCTAAATCCCCAGCCGCCATTTTTTTTCACCACCAGAGTCAGTATGGAGGTGGTGCCATTTTGAGTACTGGGGCGGTGCACGCCATTTTGAGTACCCTCGTGGCCTCCAGACAAAGGGAGTGGCGGCATGTCACCATCTTGAAAAGGTTCCTGGATATCAAGGACAACAGAGCCGGGAGGGCTGGGTGCCTTAGATAAGCTGGGGGGAGTACAATTGCAGAAGGCAGATAATGCAGCCTCACCCTGGGTGAGCGTCTCTGCGACCTGGGATCTGCGTGAGGTTGTATCAGCAGCTCAGAGATTAAAATCCAATATGAAAAAGCAGTTACAGGAACCTTTTTTGGACCAAAAACTTCATAATAGTCTTTAAGAGCATCTCCTACTCTATTCCACCTGTTTAAATTAATGGTACCCTGTAGGGGGAACCATGGACACACTGAATGTATAAACTGAAACTACTTTATCAAATCTTTGTCTTATAACCTTAATCTCTCTAGTCTTGAGTGCCTCCCTGAGGCCAGTCATGAACAATTAGTGCTCACTGAGTGCTTGCCCATGCTAATGCCGTTCACCTACCGTGATTCAGGCGAGACGTAAGGTGGCCGTCTGCACGGATCACAGGAACGAAGTCCTTGAATCAGTCACGCTGGCCAGCGCTTTACTCTTGTGAACGGTCCCGCGTCGTTATCCCTCATGCCAGGTGGGGTCCCTTTGTGGTCGCCACTTGACCTGCCCCACGTCGGGCGCCACTTGATCCGGCCTGCGGACCAATCTATGGGTCTCACCTGGAGAGGGGATCGGGGATGGGGGCAGGGCAAGAGAAAAGAGAGATGGAGACAGGATGCGATTCCAATCGAGTCTCGTTTATTTTTAAAATGGCTACAACTTATATAGGATGGGGGGCGGGCCAAGGGCAGGAAGATGGCACAGAGTGTTATCTGATAGGTCATCATCACATCTGGATATATGATGTAAGCAGGAGGGGATTATGGGTAATGTAGGCGGACATGAGGATCATGGGAAATGTAGGCTGACACACCAAATGCCCTCAGGCAGGAGGGGCAGGGCAGCAGCAGCTATTTGAAGCCGCTCCCTACAGGACTGTACTCAGAAGCCCCCCTGGGCCATGCCCCAACTCTAAAGGTGACTGGAGGTTGGACTGCCCTCTGAGGCCAAGGCTCCAGGGTGCAGACCCATCCTATCAGTTGGTATGGCATAACTGAAGAGCCCCAAAGTACTTATTGCCCTCTTCCTCTGGCCAGACTGTCATCTCCACAAAGAAGTCCTGGGTAGTCATGATTATAGAGGGAAAAGAAACCAGCCTATTGCTGGATACTGGCACAAGCCTCTCAGTCCTTCTTTTCAGTCCTGGCCTTCCTTCTAGTCACCACATCTCAATAAAAAGAATTGCTGGAGAAAAGATAATTCAGTATTTTTCATAACACTTAGGCTGTAACTGTGATGGTTTTCTTGTTACAAAGTCATTTTTGATTATGCCTGAAAGTTCAGTTCCCCTCTTAGGAAGATATATTATTTCATTTTTAAATACTGTGATATATATGCACGCAGGTCAGGTACACTGCCTTCCCCTTTTGGAGACAGAAATAAATGCTGAAGTATGGGCAAATAAAGGTAAAATAGATAGGGAAACAAGAGCTACTCCTGTACAGACACATCTCAGAGACTGTACTATTTTTCCTCATTAGAGACAATATCCTTTAAGATCCAAAGCTAAAGAGGATTAAGACTTATAATTGATAATCTAAAGACACAAGCTTTATTTGAGCCTTATAATAGTCTGTGAAATACTCAAATCTTGGGAATTAAGAGACTCAATGAGAATGGAAGTTGGTACAGGTCCTTAGATTAACAAATGAGGTAGTAGTGCCCATTCACCCAGTGGTACCCAGTCCATAAACTCTCTTTTCTCAGATCCCAGAAGATTCCAGTTGGTTTTCAATGTGGATTTAAAATATGCCTTCTTTTGTATTCCTTTACATATAGATTCTGTTTCTTTTTTATTTTTAAAATCCACAGGACCAAGCATCTCAATTAACATGGACTGTGCTGCCCCAAAGGTCCAGAGATAGTCTACATCATTTTAGACAAGTACTTTCCCATGACTTGGCCATGTTTTGAGTTTCCCAGGTCACATTCTTACAATATGTAGGTAAAGTGTTACGTGCTCCCTCAGAAGAGATCTGTAGCCAAGGCACTTGTACTCTGCTAAATTTTTAGCAGACAGAAGTTATAAGGTTTCTAAATCTAAGGCACAAATTTGCAACCTTGATATAAAATATTTAGGCCTCATTATATCCAAGGGAACCCAAAGACTAGGAAAAAAGAATTAAACCCATTCTCTCTTTGCCACAGCCCAAAACTAAAACAGCTAAGAGGATTCCTAGGAGTTACAAGATTTTGTTGCCTTTAGATACCAAGATATGGGGAGATTATAGGACCCCTCTATCAACTCATAAAAGAGACTCAAAAGACAGATACCCATATTTTATGCTGGGAACCTGATTCCCAAACTGCATTGCGGAAGCTTAAATAAGCACTTCTGAATGCCCCCTCCCTGGTCTACCCACAGGATACCATTTCAATTTATATATAGATGAGGGGCAACACATGGCTTTGGGAGTGCTTATGGAAAATCTAGGACCTGCTCAACAACCTATAGTGTATCTGAGCCATGAATTACATATTGTAGCACAATATGTATTACATATTGAATTATACAATATGTAATATGAATTGCATATGTACAATTACAATATGAATTACATATTGTAGCCATGAATTACATATTGATGGCCTACTTGCCTCAAGCTGACTTTAGGCAAAGATCTCATTGTATATACAACTCACAATGTGGCAAGACTCATTTCTTCCAAGGCAAATCTATGGCTGTCTGACAACTGACTTAAATATGAGGCTCTGCTTCTAGAAGGACTAGTCATTCAAATAAAGACATGTTCCTCCTTAAATCCATCACCTTCTTGTCAGAGCAAGAAAAAATTGAGATTCATAAACACAACTGTGAACAAGTAATTCTTCATACATATGCAACCAGAAAAGATTTATTAGACACTCCACATACTGACTCAGATTTAACCCTCTTCTGTGATGGCAGCTACCTCATGGAAGATACAACAGAAAGATGAGATATATAATGATAAATTTACACCATACACTTGAAAGCTCCTCACTTATACCTGGAACTGAGGTGCAAGGCACTAATGCTCATCTAGCAGAGCTCATGGCTCTGACCAGAGCCTTACAACCCAACAAGGGACAAAAGGTTAATATTTATGCTGATTCTAAGTATGCTTTACTAGTATTACATGCTCACACAGCCATATGGAAAAAAAAACAGCCAATGCATCTCCTATAAAATATAAGAAGATAGATCTTTTATTACAGGCTGTCCTTCAAAATCAGATGGCATTAGATGTTCTAACAGCAGTACAGGGGGCACTTGTGCAATTGTAAAACTAAATGCTGTGTATATGTTCCTGATTCTTCTGCTAATATCTCAGTAGCTATTCAAGACATTAGACAACAAATTAATGACCTGTCTGACTCTAAAATTTCCTGGACTTTATCCTTAGAGGGATTAATTCTAGCTCCTCTTGGTAAAAATCTTTGTCAGTTGTACTCATGATTGTCTTATTGATTTTACTCTTTGGCCCATACATACTTAAGTTTTTCTGTGGCTTTGTCTCCTCCAGACTTAAAAGTATACACCTACCTGAGAAGAAAATGCCTGGTGTCTATTGAGGGCCTCTTGGCAGGATTTCTGCAGAAGTATCTCTGACTGCCATTCAACTACTACAACCCTCTTTAGCTTGAAGAAGTTAGATTGGTCATCATCCATTACCCCCTCATGACAGTTCAGGTTACTTCTTCAGAGTAGGGATTGTTCCAGGCAGCTGAGTTAGTTAGAAATATTGTAGGCAGTGAGACGTAGCTGGATCCTTGATGGAACCAGTGCAGAAGACCAGATATCTTGCAACTGTGGGGGAGACAGACACCTCCTGCCATGGGCCAGGCCTCAAGAAAAAGGAACAGACACATGGATCCACATCCTAAGGACTACCATTCTAAATAGTACCCTAACACCCTGAGGAAGGCTAGAGTCACCATCTCATCCCCCTAGGGAAGAGTCACTGCTCCTTAAGAATGCCTGCTTTCTACAAGACTCGCTTTCCCATTTGTCCCCAATTTAATCAATTTTACCTGAACAACTAATCTTATTGGCTAACTATAGTTATGCCCCACCTTTTGCCCAACTGCTTTGTGAGTTCTCAGTCCCCCCTCACTCCTTGAACCAGTCTCATCCCATAATTTTGCTATATACAAGTCTCTGGAAAAGACACAGACCTTGGCAACCCACTTGAGATCCCTTCTGTCTCTCTCGCTGATAGAAGTTTTCTTTCTCAGTAATTATATTCTACTCTTAAAAAAACAAATAGCCATAATCAAAATGAAAGTACAACCAGACATATAATAATGAACATCTCAGAAACCCAATATAAGAACAGAATATTAAAAGCTGGAAGAGACAGGAAAGAGAATATCTTGAAAGGAAAACCTCTCAGAAACACAGCACACTTCTCAACAAAAACAATGAAGTCAAGAAGAGCATGGAGTGAAGTATTTCAGATCTTAAAGGCAAATGACTTCCAACACAGATTGATGTACCCTGTAAAACTGTTCTTCAAAATGGATGGAGAAATAAGATACCTCCACGACAAAGAACAGCTGAAGAACTTCATGACCACCAAACCAACCCTGCAAAGAAAACTTAAAAACATTTTAGATAGATATAGGAAAAAGCCACTAACCAAGGAAACAATTAAACAGAGGAGAAAGGTAAAAAATCAGAAGCAGAAAGTTAACATTGGGAAAGTAAACCAATATGTTTCAGTTATAACCATTAATGAAAATGGCCTCAATTCATCAATTAAAAGAAACAGACTGGCAGAATGGATCAAGAAACAATGTCCAACTGTATGCTGTGCAAAAGAAACCCATTTAAGCCAAAAGGAAACTCATAGAATGAAAGTCAAAGGATGAACAAAAATATTTCATGCAACAGGAACCAAAAAAAAAAAAAAGGATAGCTATTCTGTTTGTCCTCAATGTGAAATTCAAACCAAGAATGATCACAAGAGATAAAGGTCACTACATACTGGTTAGTGAAAAACTTCAAGAGGAAGAGATAACAATCTTAAATATATATGCATCAAATTCCAGAACACTCAGTTATGCAAATCAAGTATTAACAGAAATGAAAAATCAAATAAGCAATAACACAATTATGACAGGAGACTTTAACTCACCATTGACATCAAGGGACAGATCAACCAGACAGAAAATCAGCAAAGATATAACAGAACTTAATCACACCTTTGAACACATGGATCTAGCAGGCTTGTACAGAGTATTCCATCTAAAAACATCAGAATATACATTTTTCTCAGCAGTACATGGGACATTCTCTAAAATAGACCATGTACTAGCCCACAGAACATGGTTGAGTAAATGCAAAAGAACTGAAATTTTCTCATGCTTGTTATCAGATCATAGTGCCATAAAACTAGAAATTAATGACAAAAGAAAATACAAAAACTACACAAACACATGGAAATTGGATAATACACTCCTGAGCAATCAGTGGGTCACAGAAGAAATTAAAGAAATTAAACAATATCAACAAGAAAATGGAAACAGAAATACAAATACAACTTACCAGAATATGTTGGATACAATGAAAATGGTCCTCACAGGAGAACTTATTGAGATGGATTTCCACCTCAGGAAAACAGGGTGAACACAAATAAACAACCTGATACTACAATCAAACATACAGTAAAAGAAGAGGAAGTCAAGCTTAAAGCCAAAATAAGGGAGGAAATTATAAACATCAGAGCAGAAATCAATGCATTAGAGAGTAAGAAAACAATAGAAAGAATTAAGGAATCAAACAGTTGATTCTTTTAAAGAATAAATAAAATTGATAAGCTCCTAGACAGCCTTATTAACAAAAGGAAAGAAAAAAATTCATACCATAAGGAAAGAAAAGGACAAAATTACTACAGACCCTGTAGAAATTCAGATCATCAGTACCTACTTAGAAAACTTCTACTCCCATAGGTTTGATAGCACAGAAGAAGCCAAAAAAAATCCTACAAAACAAAGCTGGGTCAAGAAGATGTAAAACTGCTGAATAACAGTATCAATTAATGAAACTGAAAATGTAATTTAAACCTTATGAACAAAGAAAAGCCCTATGGGTTTACTACAGCATTCTACAAGTAATTCAAAGAAGACTTAATGCCAACACACCTCAAAGTCTTCATTGCAACTGAAAGAGAAGAAAGTTTCCCTAACTAATTCGTGGAGGCAAATATTACTCTAATATCAAAACAGAGAACCACAGGACCATTCTCCCTAATGGATGTATATGTAAATACTCTCAATAAAGCATTGGTAAATAGAATCCTGCAAATCATCAATAAGATTACACATAATGAGCAAGTTGGATTGATCTCAGGAATACAGGGATGGCTCAATATATGCAAAGAAATAAATGTAGTCCACCATATCAATATAGCCAAAAATAAGAATCATATGATCATTTCTGCAGATGCAGAAAAAGCTTTTGATAAGTTCCAACATTCACAGATAATGAGAACCAAACAGAAAATGGGAGTAAATGTTATTTATCTCAATTTGATAAAAGCCATGTATGACAAACCAACTGGCAGCATCATACAAAATGGCCAAACCTGAAAGCCTTTACTCTAGTATCAGGAAAATGACAAGGATATCCATTATCACCACCCCTATTCAATATAGTGCTGAAATTACTGAGCAAAGCAATTAGCCAAGAGAGATTAAAAAATGACTAAGGATATGAAAAACAAAAATCAAATTGTCATTATTTGAAGACATGATACTCTACATAGAAGACCCCCAAACCTCACCTAAGTATAATAACTAACTAACACACCTAAGTATAATAACTAAATTCAGTAATATATCTGGATACAAATCCAACACTCAAAAATTGATAGCATTCCTATACACAAACAACAAACTCACTGAGAGAGAAATAAGAGAACACACACCCTTCACAATAGTATCCAAAAAAATGACATACATAGAAATCAGTCTAACAAAAGAAACAACAGATTTATTCAGGGAAAATTACAATACCCTGAAAAAGAAATCAAAGAGAATCTCAGAAAATAGAAAGACATTCCTTCTTCATGGATAGGAAGGACAAACATTGTGAAAATGGCCATTCTCCAAAAATTGTAACAGAAATTAATGCAATTCTAATCAAAACCACTAGGGTACTGCATAGATCTAGAGAAATCACTCCTAAAATTCATCTGGTACCAGAAAAAACCTTGAACAGCAAAGGCAGTTCTGAGAAACAAAGCCAAGACAGGAGGCATCACAATCCCTTACTTGAAGTTAT
Organism: Cavia porcellus; assembly: GCF_034190915.1. Taxonomy (NCBI): domain Eukaryota; kingdom Metazoa; phylum Chordata; class Mammalia; order Rodentia; family Caviidae; genus Cavia; species Cavia porcellus. Next base: position 27,933,140 of record NW_026947486.1, on the reverse strand, counting down.
ACTACAAAGTTACTGTAATAAAATCAGCATGGGACTGGAATAAAAAAATACTGAATATCATTAGAATAGATCAGAAGATATAACTACAACTACAAACACACTCAGCCACCTTATCTTTGACAAAGGGGCCAAACACGTTCACTGGAAGAAAGAAAAACTGACTCTTCATACACCAAAAATTAAAATTAAACCCACGCCTATCACCATGTACTAAAGTCAAAAAAATATAAAAAGCTAAATATTAAAACAGAAGAGTAAATACATTGGAAATCAAATTTATGTAGAAATCTTGAAGACATGGGTTAAGTAGAGAATTCAGGAGCAAATATCAAACCACACAGGAAATACTTCTCAGATAATAGTATCTCATCTTAATAAAAACTTTTTGCATGTCAAAAGAAATCTCTGGCAGAGTAAAAAGGAAATGCATGAATTTTGAGAAAAGGTTAGTCAACTATCCCTCAGAAAAACGACTTTGTCTAGAACATATAAGTAATTTAAAAAATCAGGCCCCCAAAATTCAAAGACTCAATTCAAAAATGGGCACCTGAGATGAATACACAGTTCTCATGTAAAGAATTCCGTATGGCAAATAAATATATGAAAAAATGTTCAGCATTATTGGTCTTTAGAAAAATTCACATTAAAACCACACTTAGATTCCCTCTCACTCCAGAAAGAATGGAGAGGATAAAGACAATTACCAACAACAAATGCTGCAGAGGATGCAGGAAAATAAGGACTCTCATGCACTGTTGTAGGGAGTGTAGACTGGTGAAACCGTGGAGATCAGTCTGGCAGAGCGTCAAAAAGCTGGGACTGGAAGTCCCATTTGACCCAGCTATTACACTTCTTGGGATAGCCCCAGAAGAAGAGAAAACATACATATCATAGTGATATATGTGCACACATGTTTATAGCAGCACAATTTGTAAATAGGCAAATCTTGGAAAAAACCTAAATGCCCACCAACTGAGGAATGGATAAAAATGTTTGATAATTTTACACAATAGAGTACTACTCAGTCAAAAAGAATGATCACGTTTATATTTTTGTAAGTGGATGCAACTTGAGAGCTTATTCATAAGTGAAATAAATCATACTCACATGTTTAAATACAGTATTGTCTCCCTAATGTAAGAAATGATGAGTACATATGATACAAAGTCCTCAATAAAAAATGTGAAAGGTTAAAAATCTGCTCAAAGGGGAAAAATAATATCTCAGGGAAGAGGAGAAAAAAGAGGAAAGGAAAAGAAAACATATCTAAGTTTCTAGAAACACACTTACAATAGCTAAGAAGATGGTGCTAAAAATTCTACTAGTTCTTGGAACAAAAAAGTTAACATTCACAGTATTGGATAATTTTGCATGTTTGTATCTCTGGTGATCTGAGTACTTTTTATAGATCATTATGTAAAATAACAGCTCCAGTTATGGTCCTATCACCTTGTTTTGAAGGCCTATATTGTCACTGTTTGGTGCTCTTTTGTATTGTTAGTTGTTTGTATTTTGTGTCTTTTCTTTATTTTAAAGAGATTAAGAAAAAAGAGGACAGAACAAAGCAGGTTAGAAGAGAAGGATGCAAGCAACACAGCACTTCCAACAAGACAAGTGGATATTAACAGTAGCTACCATAATGTCTCTTTCTTTGAAATAGGTGAGCATACCTTCACATACAGTAGTATCAAATATAGCAAAATAGTATAAAAACTATTCAAGCGAATGAAAGTATTACAGGGCATTCAGAACCAACTAACAGAAAATCAACAATGGCTAATATAATATCTCATTTTCCATAGAAAATTTGTTTATATTGTGACAAATATTCAAATCCAATAAAACACAACATGGTAGAACCAATGGAAACAGAAGAACAAAAGCATGGTAGGACTTTCAAAGTAAGATGATCGACAATGATTTCCATAATGTCTTGTTTTCTTCTAAAGAGCTGTTCATACCATCACACACAATAAAATCAAACAAAACAGAAGAAAACCATTTCAACTAATGAATGAAACATTATAAGGCTTCAAAGCAATGTAATTGGGAATCATGATTAGCACAAAATCTTATGTAAAATTACCAAAATCTTATGTAAACTTACCATTTCGTTTACTAGGGAGGCAATACGGTATTTATACATGTGAGTTTGATTTGTTTCACTTATGAGTATGGTCTCAAGTTGGGTGCATTTATTTATAAATATCTCAATGTGATCATTCTTTATAGCTAAGTAGCATTCTATTGTATAAAAACACTACAACTTTTTTATCCACTCCTCAGTTTATAGACTCTTAGGTTGTTTCCAAGATCTGGCTATTAGAAATTGTGCTGCTATAAACATGGGTGCCCATACATCACTGTTGTATGATGTTTACAGTTTTGGGGGGAATATGCCTAGAAGTAGAATAACAAGGTAAAATGGGACTTCCAATCCCATATCTTTGAGGAATCTCTAGAATGACATCAAGAGTGGTTGTACCAGTCTACACTTCCACCAACAGTGTAGGAGCATTCCTTTATTCCCCACAGCCTCTCTAGCATTTGTTGTTGGTAGTTTTCTTCATGCTGGCCATTCTTTCTGGAGTATAATGAAATCTCAGTTTGGTTTTAATTTGCATTTCTCTAATGACTAATGATAATGAAAATGTGTTTCTGCAAATAAGCCAATTTTTTACTATTTATGTAGAGAAACCAAATATTTGTTTTTTAGTTTTAGTGGTAGTAAAGATTTTGCAAAAAATAAACAATAAGTAACAAAAATTTTAAAAATATGAATAATCAATGGGAAACCCCAAACCCCATAAAGGTCACTAGATTATTTAAGGCAACCCAGGTTCAGAAGTTACATTCATCTTTGCTTAGAATTCTGATAGCTCTGTACATGACCTTGCCATCTGGTGAAGCAAAACAGATGACATACAATAATGATTATTGTGAATGAGAAAAAAGACAGTGAAACCTCATAAATGGGAAAGGCAGTGCAAATTAATGTTTACCTCCCTTATTTAGAAGATGAGTAACTAAGGACCATTAAGAAGCAGGTTGCACTAATTTGCATATTCATATTCTTAATCCATCTCTAAAGTCAAGAAAATTCTAGATTTTAATTTTCATTGCCAGGAAATTATGTGTGAAGGACTTCTGAGATGTAAATTTTAAAAAAAAACTATAAAATTCCCAAAGGCAATTTGGAAATATATAATATTTTACTGTCTTAACTCCTTTATAATATATCTATATATCTATATCTAAGTTGGACAACTTAGATAATATGTTGATGTAAGTCTTTTCAATTCTACCTAAGAAAAGACAGCAATTAAATGAGAAATTTACTTTCAACTCCATTTGATATACATAAAAAGAGAGTTAGTGTGACCCACTATTTCCTGAGAGAAAAAAATTTGATAACCAGTTTTGAAAGAAAGTTTCTGACTTCTGAAGATGACACTTCTGTTTTTTAAAAAAAATTAACTAAAAACATCACATACAAAGGCAATATTCCTATGTTTGTGACTGATATGACCATTTAAGGCTATCACATTCAAGTACAAATATTTTGTGTTGCATTATCAATCTGTGCAAAAGACAGAGCTGTAAAAGCAAGTCATGTAAATTTAAAGAAGGCTACCAAAGAAAATAGTATCATAATTTAGGCAACAACAAGTGAAAATGTAGGTAAGATTGAGTGAAAATTGTGGATTAAGTTGTACCTCTGTAAATTATATTAGGCTCACAGTGATGTCTTGAATGACAATACTGTCTGCAGTGTGGTATTTGGAATATGGCTGATTCATAGCAGACCAACAAAATAGATAAATGAATTATTACAATCAATTATTAAGAAGGTTCACCTCTCAGACAGTTCTAAGGCCTGTTCCCTCAGAAAGACTAGAAATTGTTCCAGTACACCACATAAAATTTACAGATGAACATGCAATCTCAATCAAAATACCATTAAGATACCTCACAGACTTATAGAAAAGACTCCTAAAATTCATTTGGAAACAGAAGAAACTTAGAGTAGCAAAGGCAATTCTGTGCAACAAAGACAAGGCAGGAGGTATCTAAATCCCTGACTTGGAACTATACTACAAAGCCACAGTGATAAAATCAGCATGGTACTAGCAAAGAAATAAACCTGAGGATCAATGGACAGATCAGAAGACTCAAACACAACTATGAAGATTCAGCCACCTGATATTTGACAAAAGGGCTAAACATTCACTGGAAGAAGGATAGCCTCTTTAATAAATGGTGTTGGAAAAATTGACTCACCACCTGCCAAGTACTGAAACTAGATCCTTGCCTATCACCATGTAGAAAACTAAAGTCTAAATGGATCAAAGACCTAAATATTAAAACAGAAACTCTTAATATACTGGAAGACAAGGTAGGTAGAAGTCTTGGAGATAGCACTAGGCAGAGAATTAATGAACCAAACACACACTGTATGGGAAACACTTCAAAGAATCAACAACTGGGATCTCGTATTATTGAAAAGTTTCTGAACTTCAACGGAAACCACCAACTGAGTGAAAAGAAAACCCACAGAATGGGAAAAATTATAGCCAGCAACCCCTCAGACAATGGACTTATATACAGAACACATAAAGAATTGAAAAACAACAAGCCCCCTAAATTCAAAGACCCTCTGCAAAAATAGTAATCAGAAATAAACACACATTTCTAAGATGAAGATATACAAATGGCAAATAAATACATGAAGAAATGTTCACCATCACTGGTCATTCAAGAAATGCAAATTAGAACAGCATTGAGATTTCATATCACCCCAGAAAGAATACCTGACATCAAGAAAACAACTGATAACAAATGTTGGTGAGGCTGAGGGCGGGGGGAGGAACACTGCCCCATTGTTGGTGGGAGTGTAGACTGGTGCAGCTACTATGAAAATCAGTAAGTAGATTTCTCAGAAGATTAGGATTGGAAGTTCCATTCAATCCAGCTGTTCCCCTCCTGGGTATTTTCCCAGAAAAACTGAGAAGGTCATGTCACAGTGGTATATGTGCACCAATGTTCATAGCAGCACAATTTGTAACAGCTAAATCTTGGGAACAACCAAAATGCCTATCAACTGCAGAGTGGATGAAAAATATGTGGTATTTTTATACAATGCAGTATTACTCATCTATAAAACAGATGATCCTGAGGCCTTCATAGGTAAATGGAGGCAACTTGAGACTATTCTCATAAGTGAAATAAATAAGAATCATTATAAATATCACATTATATCTTTAGTGTAAAATGTAATAAGAAATGTAGGAATAATAAAACCCAAAATGTATAATTGCTATTGTAAACATGAGAGGAAAAGTAAGTGTTCTACAGGATATAATTGCATATATATTTAAGTGTGTAGAATATATAACCATATTACTAATTTTTTGTTGGGTCATTGAACAGAATTGGTTTCACTCTCACTGTTTGAATGTCCACTTTTTATGTTTAATTTTGTAACGTGAACAACTATTTCTAAGATGAGAATGTGTAATTTTTCCATTAGTGATTTCTCAGTGTTAATTTTTTTGAAATTGTGTATTATTTCTACCCTCTTTTCTGTTTTCCTTTTTTTCTCTTTAAATAAAATTAGAAAAATGTTGTAGTTCTATAACTTCTGCTATGGTTCCAATATGTGTATTAGAAAAGTGACATCAATTTTACTGTAGAGCAGCTGCTCTGTTTTAAATTACCTCAAACATATTGAGATTCTGGGTGCATCCTCTTTAAGATAAGGTAAAGGCAATTTTTTTGTGTTTTGGTAAAAATATATATTTTTCACTTCATTTGATGTACTCAGTCAATACAAAAATGTTTTAAAAATTGCTAACTATTTAAGAGTTTTAGTTGAGTCCAGAGTTATGGCAAAGTCAGACCCAAAATTTTAATTTGTCACTTTTTCATGTAGCTCATAAAATTATAAGGAGCATCAAACTAAATCTACAATTATCTGTTTCACTTAGTTCTTTGAAAAGAAAAGTTTCTGTTAATATCATTTAGAGAACTTTTTATGACATGTCTTATACTCTGAGTAACTACAGTAAGGTAATAATATTCAGTGTATTAACTATAGTTATTTTCCTGTGATTTTTTATAAAATATTGTTTTACTTTTTCATAAAATAAAATATCTACAATTTTCAGGAGCCTTGTTATAGTTTAATGCAATCACGTAAAATACGTATTTTTCTGTTTTCATAATAATTGGAAATATCACCTTATTATACTTTCAGCATTCCTCAAGAAAGCATATTAAGCATTAGTTTTCTTTTATTTTAGAGAAAAGGAGACACAGAAAAGTAAAATAAAAAGCAAAAGAGACAAACAGACAACAACAGACCCAAAACAGTAACACTATAGGTTTCAAAGCAAGATGATAGGAACTTAAAAATGGTAATATTATTGCGTATTGTTATCTTCAAAAGAATTGCTTAGATTATCAGATGTAGACATGTGAAATAGATCAAACCATTTATTAAGTGTTCTTTTCCAAGTACTTACCTTTTCAAAACATAGGGGGCTGGGGGTTTAGCTCAGGTTCATAAGAACCTGCCTTGCAAGCAGGCGGTCACGAGTTTGATCCCCCGTACTGATAAAATAAAATACATATATATTGTAGATTTTGGATTTTGTTTGACTTTCAGTTTCTTACAGTAGGGAGACAATACAGTTTTTAAATATGTAAGTATGATTTATTTCATTTATGAATATGGTCTCAGGTCATGTCCATATGCTTATAAAAGCCCTGATGCAATCTTTCTTTATAGCTGAGTAGCACTTCACTATATAGAAATATCACATCTTTTTAGCCATTCCTTGATTGATGGGTACTTGAATTGTTTTCAAGATTTAGCTGTTACAAATTGTGCTTTTATAAACATGGATGCACTAATATCACTTTGGTATCATGTTTTCAATTCTGGGAAAGTGTCCAGAAGCACGTATCTGGATAAAATGGAACCTTTAAGCCTAGCTTCTTGAGAAATCTCCACACTGATTTCCATGGTAGTTTTACCAGCCTCCTGTCAGTGGAGAAGAGTTTCTGTATTCCCCTAAAGCCACTCCAGCATTTGTTATTGGTTGATTTCTTGATCATAGTCATTCTTTCTGGGGTGAGCTGGAATCTCAGTGTTGTTTTCATTTTCATTTCTCTAAAGATGAATGATGTTGAACATGTTTTATATATTTATTTGCCATTTGTATTACATTAAGCATTAATATAGAAATATTTAGGGTTCACATAACTTATGCTCATGTAATAGTAACATATTTGCTCTCTTTTGATCTCATACACTCTCTTTGTACGAATGATAGTTCTTGTAATTTAACCTCTCTAGATAGTACTGGAAAAAAGGCAAGAATGTGAACCAAGCAATATCTTTTTGCTTTACTCTAATTAATTGTTATTTTATGTAAAGAACTGTTGAACTGGAATTATCATATGATATTGTGAATTGTCTACTTTTTATTTTAAGGAAAATAAAACCAAGCAAATTACAACAGAATAAAGTCAAACTAGCATAGGTGACACAGGAGTTCAAAACAATAGGAAACCAACAATGGTTATCATAATGACTCCTGTTGTCTTCAAAAAACTGCCCATAACTTCAAACATAGTAAAACTCAAACAAATAATACAGGATAGAATCAATAAAAACAAAACAGTGAATACAATTAAAGACTTCCAAAGCAATATGAGTAAATCAAAATGCGTAACATAATGTATCTTATTATCTTTGAAATAGCTGCTCATGCCATCAGATATAACAAAATCAAACAAAGCAGAATAAAATCCAACCCAGCAAAATAATGAAAATGATATAAGACTTCAAAACAAGATCATAGGGAAATAACAGTGGCTACCACCTTCAGAAGGTGATCCCCCATAGATTCTACATTGTGTATTATTATCCTCTGAATAGATGATCAGATTATCAGCTTTAGATCTGCAAAGTCAGTGAAGCATTAAATACTACAAGTGTTAAATTGTATTTTATCTCAGTAGCTATCAACACAGCCTGTATTTCTCTGTATCAGCCAGTCATTTATGATATGGTTTGGTGTTGGTTCTTCTTGTTTCCCAGCCTGCATACTGGAAGTGGCTGGCATTTGGCTCTCCCCCCAGCAACCCATTCATGGCTCCAATTTTCAGGAATGGCTTTCTTCTTGTTGGCTTCTTGTTCTTCTCCCTCACAATTCACAAATGGTGCTGACTCACAGGAAAAGACTGGCATCTGGCTGTCCCCCCAGTAACCCACTCATGGTGCTGATTCATAGGAAGGACTTACTTCCTGGTGACTTCATGTTCTCTTTCCCTCAGTATGTGAATGAAACTGACCAACAATAAAAGCCTTGTGTCTGGTTGTCTCTTCAGTGGCCTGCACATGATGCCAATTTATTTATTTCTGTTGTGATTCATTGATTATTCAAGTGGATATTGCTTAATTTCAATGTATTTTTGTATTTTCTATTGCATTGAATTCTAGTTTTATTGTAGTATGAATTGATTATACATGCATAGTATAATTTTGGGTATTTTATATTTTCTTAAGAATGTTTTCTTGGTGTGAATGTGGTATATTTTGGAGACACATGAAGGAAAATGTGTATTACATTGCTGCTGGGTGGCACACTGTACGTATCTACTAAATCAATTTGTTCAAACATTTGTTTCTACTGTGATGTTTCTTTGTTGAATTTTTCAGTCTGAATTGTCATTTTCTTTGTGATAGCGATGTACTGATGTCCCCCACTATAATTGTTTTGGTATTTGTCAGATCATTTTTTTACAGTAGTGTTTGTTTTATGAAATAGGGTGTGCCAGTGTTCACTGCATATGCATTTGTAGGTGTTATCATTTCTTGTTGAATTTTTCCTTTAAGCAATACTTAATGACTTTTTTTTGATTCTTTCAATTTTGGCTTGCAATTGACTTTGTCAATAGAATAGATACTCTTGCTGTTTTTCTGAATCTTGCTGCATGGAATATTATTTTCCATCATTTGGTTTTTAGACTATGAATTCATTTTAGGGATAAATGTATTTGCTGTGTACAACATAGTTTTGGATTTTGTCACTTTATCCATTCATTCAATCTCTGTATTTTGATTACAGAATTGAGATCTTTCACATTAAGAATTACTGTGAAAAGAGGAGGGAACTGAACTGTGGGTGGGGATGAGTTCCTGCTCAACATCTCCAGCCCAGGGAGAGTTTAAGATCATCACTCCCAGTGGTCAAGGACGTGCCCAGCTTCCAGCCACACTAGACTGGGTCCTGCAGGTTTCAGGCCTGCCTGGGCCACACCCTGTGATCTCCTTTCAATCCGGGGAACTATGTTGCTGTAGGAGGGAACAGGACTGCCTGTGGGGTGAGTTTCAGCTCACAATCCCAACCTCAGGAGAATTTAAGATCATTGCTCACATTAGTCAAGGACCTGCCAAGCTCCCAGCCACTCTATACAAGGCTTGAGAGGTTTTGCGGCCCAACTAGATTATACCCAGTGACCTTCTTCAGTTAGTGCAGTAGAGAGCACATGAAGTGAGTTTAAGCCCATTGGTCCTTTCCAGGGAGAGCCTTGAACCATCATCCACAGGGGTTAGGTGCCCACCCATCTTTGTGGAACCTGGAAGGTGGCAAAAAAGGTCCTGTGAGCCTGTCTGGACCATGCTCAGCAACTTTTATTTAGTCCCAGGAACTGAGGGCATAGGAGACGATTTCCAACATGCCCAGGGGAAGACGTGAAATGACACTTGAAACACGAAAATATAGGACAATGACAAAACAAAAGACAAAAATGCAATCTCAAAACTCCACCCATCTCAAGAAAGCCTAGGAGGCATGTACATAGAAGAAAGTATATGCCATATGCCTGAAATACCAGAAATAATAGCAACTGAAATAAAGAAGCAACTATGGGAATCTTTAAAGGAATTCAAACCTGAAATAATCTCCCATGTAAAAGAAGAAATGATAAAAGTAATGAAAGAGGTGCTGAGCATGTCTAAAGAAGACACATTTAAACATTAGAGGAACAAAACAAAAAGATAAAATCCCTGTATGAACAATATAAGAAACAAATAGAATGCATGAAGCAGATTCAAAGAGATATATACAAGAAATCAAAAATTCCATTGAAAGTTGCCAAAACCACCTCAACAAAAGTGAAGATAAAATTTCAGACCTTGAAGACAAGATTGCAGCTAGTGGACAGGAACGGAAAGATATTTCAAAAGAAAAAGAAATCAGGAAATAACAGTTTAACAGCTGCAAGATGATGTAAAGAAAAACAGCACAAGATTGATAGGGATAAATGAAAAAGAAGGGGATAACACAAATGATATCAAGAGGCTATTTACAGAAATAACAGCTGAAAATTTCCCAAACATTGGAATGGAAACTGACGTATGGATTCATGAACCATACTGAAGCCCAAATAGCCATAACCAAAATAAAAATACACCCAGATATATAATAATCACCATCCCAGAAATGCAGCATAAGAACAGAATATTAAAAGCTGTTGGAGACAAAAGACAGATAAACTATAATGGAAAGTCTATCAGAATCACAGCAGACTTCTCAACACAAACAGTGAAGTCAAGAATAGCACCTAGTGAAGTATTTCAGGTCCTAAAGGAAAATTATTTCCAATCTAAACAGATGTACTCTGCAAAACGGTCCCTCAAAATGAGTGGAGAAATAAGATACTTCCATGACAAAGAACAACTGAAGAACTTCTTGATCACCAAGCCAACCCTGCAAACAATACTGAAAGACAGTTGAGATACATAAAGAAAAAAACCACTAAGCAAGGCAGACAATTAAACAGCATGGAAAGGTAAAGATGCACAGCAGAAAGATAACATGTCAACAGTAAACCAATATATAACAGTTATAATCATTAATTTAAATGGGCTTCAGTCATCAATTAAAAGAAACAGACTGGCAGAACAGATGAATAAACAACATCCAACCATATGCTATCTACAGGAAACCCATCTAACCCAAAAGGAAACTCACAGACTGAAAGTCAAAGGATGGAAAACAATATTTAATACAACTGGAAACAAAAAATACTCAGGGGTAGCTACTCTGTTTGTAGACATTGTGAACTTCAAGAATGATCCGAAGAGATAAAGAAGGTCACAAAATATTGGTTAGAGGAAAACATCAAGAGGAAGTGATAACAATTTTAAATATATATGCACCAAATTCTGAACACCCAGTTATACAAAGCAAGTATTAATAGAAATGAAAAATCAAATAAGCAATAAAACAATTATAATAGGAAACTTTAACACACCATTGACACCAAGGGATAGATCAGCCAGAAAGAAACTCAGCAAAGAAATAACAGAACTGAATAACACTTGTGAACAAATGGACTTGATAGACATATACAGAGTGTTCCACCCAACAATATCAGAATACACATTCTTCTCAGCAGTACATGGGTCATTTTCTAAAACAGACCACATATTAGCTCACAGAACATATTTAAATAAATGCAGAATAGTTGAAATTATCCCTTTCATGTTGTTGGATAATAGCACTATGAAATTAGAAATTAATGATAAAAGATACTGCAAAAATCCCACAAACACATGGAAACTGAAAAACACATGGTTGATTAATCAGTGGGTCACAGGGGAAATTGAAGAAGAAATTAAACAATACCTACAAGCAAATGAAAATACAAATACAACTTACCGGAATCTGTGGGATGCAACGAAAAGCAGTCTTCAGAGGAAAATTTATTTCACTGATTTCTCACATCAGAAAAACAGAATGAATACAAATAAACAAACTGATGCTACACATCAAACATCTAGAAAAAGAAGAGCAAGTCAAGCCCAAAGCCAAAAGAACAAATTATGAAAATCAGAGCAGAAATTAATGGAATAAAGACTAATAAAACAATCCAAAGAATCAAGGAATCAAAGAGTTGATTGTTTGAAAGAATAAATATAATTGATAAGCCCCTAGTCAACAATTTTAAAAGAGAAGAAAAAGGTCAAATTCATGCAACAAGGAATGAAACAGGTGAAATCATTACAGACTGTGTGGAAATACGCAAGATCAACACCTATTTCAAAAACCTCTACTCTCATAAGTTCGATTACACAGAAGAAACAGACAGATTCCTAGAAACAAATGAAGTACCAAAGCTGGATCAAGAAGATGTAAACTGCTGAATAACCCAATTTCTATTAATAAAATTGAAAATGTGATTAAGTCCTTGCCTCCAAAGAAGAGCCCAGGCACAGATGGCTTCACTGCATAATTCTACAAGAAATACAAAGAAGGCTTAATGGCAACATTCTTCAAACTCTTCACTGAAATCAAAAGGGAATAAATTCTTCCTAAGTCATTCCTGGAAGCAAATATTACTGTAATACCAAAACCTGAGAAAGACCCCACTAAAAAAGAGAACTACAGGCCAATCTCCCTGATGAACACAGTTGCAAAAATCCTCAATAAAATATTGGCAAACACCATGCAGCAAATCATGAAGAAAATTACACACCATGACCAAATGGAATTAATCCCAGGCATGCAGGAATGTTTCAACATATGTAAATCAATAAATGTAATCCACCATATCAATAAAGCTAAAATTAAGAATCACATGATCATTTCCATAGGTGCAGAAAAAAGTTTTAGTAAGGTCCAAAACTCATTCATGAAAGAACCTTACAGAAAATTGGAATAAATGATCTTTACCTCAATATGATAAATGCTATATAAGACAAACCAACAGCCAGCATCATATTCTGAAGGCCTTTACCTTCAAATCAGGCACAAGACAAGGATGTCCCTTATCACCACTCTGTCTTAGTTACTTTTTACTCATTGCTGAGATGAAATACCTGAAGCCCAAGTTGGGAAAGGAAAGGTTTGTTTCTTACAGTTTTTGGAGGTTTCAGTCCACACTCAGTTGGCTCCAAGGCAGGCTGGCATGGCTGGGCCGCAGTTCATGGTGGCTGCCAATAGCAAGCAGGAACTGGTAAAGAACATGACACACCTACTTTCTGTCATTACATCACATCTTGGCTCCACCCCTATTTGGGTGGAGCACTGACACCATCAATCCAAGCACTAGACAATGAACTATCATAAATGTACAATGCAAACTCATGAGGTCTGGGGGCCACAGGTCAATTTAATAACCACATGCCTTTCCTTTGACTATAGTCCTTAGTGGCAGACTTGTTACATTAATACAACAATTACATATATTCAATTCTTTTTCCACTTAATTCCTGCATCAAAAACAAAACATGGTACTGAAATATTTTTATAATGGTCACTGGGAGTTAACACAGGAAAATGCAGGGAATCTATCCACAACACCAAAGACATAGATTATTTATTCAAGGGCCCAAACTGCACAGCCAAAAGTAAGAATCATATGATCATTTCTATAGATGCAGAAAAAGCTTTTGATAAGGTCCAACATTCATTTATGATAAGAACCTTACAGAAAATTGGAATAGATGGTCTTTTACCTCAATATGATAAAGGCCATCTATGACAAACCAACAGCCAGTATCATTCTAAATGGCCAAAATTGAAAACCTTTACTTTAAAATCAGGCACAAGACAAGGATGTCCCTTATAATCATTTCTATTAAATATAGTATTGAAAATACTATCCAGAGTAATTAGCGAAGAGACAGAAATAAAAGGAGTAAATATAGGAAAAGAAGAAGTTAAATCATCATTATTTGCAGATGGCATGACACTCTACATAGAGGCCCCCCAAAACTCCATTGAAAGACTTCTAGACATAATAAATAAATGCAGCAATTTAGCTGGACACAAAATCAATACTCAAAAATCAATAGCATTCCTATACACTAATAGGAAAATCACAGAGAGAGAAATAAGAGAAGCCACACCCTTCACACTAGCAACCAAAAAATGAAATATTTAGGAATTACTCTCAAGAAATAAATGAAAGACCTATACAGGTAAATTTATAATACCCTGAAAAAAATTAAAGAGGATCTCAGAAAATGGAAAGACATCCCTTGCTCATGGAAAGGAACAATAAATATTGTGAAAATGGCCATTCTCCTAATACTGTTATACTGATTCAATGTAATCCCCATAAAAATACGATCAACATACCTCATAGATCTAGAGAAATCACTCCTAAAATTCATCTGGAGTGAGAAGAGACCTATAATATCAAAGACACTTCTAAGCAGCAAAAACAAGGCAGGAGGCATCACAATCCTTGACTTGCAGTTATACTACAAAGCAACTGTAGAAAAATCGGCATGGTACTGGAACCAAAACAGAGCCAAAGATCAATGGAATAGATCAGAAGATACAAACACAACTACAAATACTCTCAACCACCTCATCTTTGATAAAGGGGCCAGATAGGTTCACTGGAAGAACGACAGTCTCTTTAATAAATGGTGTTGGAAACACTGGCTCTCTATATGCCGAAAATTAAAACTAGACTCATGCCTATCACCATGTATTAAAATAAAATCTAAGTGGATCAAAGTTCTGAATATTAAAACAGATACATTAAATTTATTGGAAGACAAATTGGATAAAAACCTTTAAGATATATGAGTAGATAGAGAATTCCTGAATAGGAATTAAACTGCATGGGAAATACTTCCCAGAATCAATAACTAAGATCACTTCTTATTAAAAAGTTTTGGCATGTCAAAGGAAATTTCATGCATAGTGAAAAGAAAACCCACAAACTGGGAAAAAATCTTAGTGAACTGTCCCTCAGACAAAAGACTCCTGTCTAAAACATATAATCTCACTCCTGAAAGAATGTCCAGGATCAAGAAAACTACCAACAACAAATGCTAGAGAGGCTGTGGGAAAAGGAACTCTCCTACACTGTTGGTAGGCATGTAGACTGGTGCAACAATTGTGGAGGTCAGACTGGAAATTTCTCAAAAAGCTGTGATATGAAATCCCATTTCCCCCAGCTATATTCTAGCCATATTCCCAGAAGAACTGAAAACATCATACAACAGTGATATATGTGCACTTATGTTTATAGAAGCACAATTTGTAATAGCCAGATCTTGGAAACAACTTAAATGCCCATCACCCGAGGAATGGATAAAATAGTTGTGGTATTTTTATACAATGGAGTACTACTCAGCTATAAAGAATGATCATATTGAGATATTTATAAATAAGTGGGCACAGCTTGAGACCATACTCATAAGTGAAATAAATCAAACTCAAATGTATGAATACTGAATAGTTTCCCTAGTGTAAGAAATGATATAAATGCATAAAATATGTGGTAATCATGATTCCCCATTACATGGCTTTGAAGCCTTATAAAGTTTTCACTCATTAATTGTAATGGTTTTATTCTGGGTTGTTTGATTTTATTGTCTGTGATGATATAAACAGCTATTTTGAAGAAAACAATGCATCATAATAGCTAGTGCTGATTTAATATCATCTTGTTTTGAAGTCCCATCAAGCTTTTGATCTTCTGTCTCCATTGGTTTTATCATGTTGTATCTTATTGGATTTTATTATATGTGATAGTATAAACAAAATTTTTATAGGCAAAGACATAATATAGAAATTATTGTTCATTTTCTGTTAGCTGGTTCTAAATACCCTGTAATACTTTCATCCTCTTGAATGATTTCTCACTATCTTGATATGTTTGATGCTCTAGTATATGAAATTAGACTCAAATATTTCAAGGAAAGAGATACTATGGTATCTACTATTATGTCACGTTATTTATCTGGTGGTGAAACACTATGTTGCTTGAATTCTGTTCTGACTTGTGTTGTTATGTTGTTATGTACCCTTTTATCTCAATATCACTTTTTTCTTTTTTTAAAAAATCATTTTTTATTATTTTTTAATTAAGGGAAATATATATTAAAAATAGCAGGATATATTATAATAACATTTTGTTTTCCTATTAACTTGATTTGAACCCATGTATTGCTCTTACCATCTTGTTTTGTCTGATTTTACTCTATTCTTTTGTTTGATAGTATCAATTTTGAGGGTATAGGAAGCACTTTGAAGGCAACAAGATTCACTATGATACCCATTCTGGTTTGACTATTGTCTTCTTTTGAAGTCCTATAAGGTCTCCAATTTTTAGGTTTTATTGGTTTTGTTCTGTACTGTTTTGTTCAATTTTATTATATCTGATGATATAGGCAACTCTTTTTAAGATACCAAGAGGCATTATGGTAAGCATTGTTGATCACCTAGTATTCTGTGTTTAGATCATGTACTATGTCCATCATTTTCTTTTGACTGACTCCATTTTGTTTTGTCACATTTGGTTTTATTCTCTTCAAAAAAGTAATAAGAACTGTGGGAGTAATAAAACCCAAAATGTGTAATTGTTATTGTAAAAAAGAGAGGAAAAGAAAGTGCTCTAAAGCATATAACTACATGTATATTTAAGTGTATAAGATAGAAAACCATATTACTAAGTTTTTGTTGGATCATTGAACAGAATTGTTTGCAATCTCACTGTTTGAATGTCCAATTTGTATGGTTTAATTTTGTAACTTGAACAACTATTTCGAAGATGGCAATATGTAATCTATTAATTAGTGATTTCTTACTGTTTATTTTTTTGAAATTCTGTATTACTTATACCCTTTTATTGTTTTGTTTTCTTTTTTGCTCTTTAAAAATTTTTTTAAAAAAGTTTCTGCATGACAAGAGAAATCTCCAGCATAGTGAAAAGAAAACCCACTAACTGGAAAAAAATCTTGGTGAACTCTCCCTCAGACAAAGCTGTCTAAAACATATAATGAATTTTTTAAAAATCTGATCCCCAAAATTCAAAGACCCAAGCCAAAAATTGATGTCTGAGATGAATACACAGTTCTCAGATCAAGAAATATAAATGGCAAATAAATACATGAAGAAATGTTCATCATCATTGGTCATTAGAGAAATGCCCAAATAAAACCACACTGAGATTCCATCTCACTCCAGAAAGAATAGCGAGGATCAAGAAAATGACCGACAACAAATGCTGGAGAGGCTGTGGGGAAAAAGGAACTCTCCTGCACTGTTGGTGGGAGTGTAGACTGGTGAGTCTCTGTGGAAGTAAGTCTGGAGATTCCTCAAAAAGCTGGGATTGGGAGTCCCATTCAACCCAGCTATTGCACTTCTAGACATATTCCCAGAAGAACTGAAAATATCATATAACAGTGATATATGTGCACTCATGTTTATAGCAGCACAACTTATAATTGCCAGATCTTGGAAACAAACTAAGTGCCCATCAACAGAGGAATGGATATAAAAGATGTGGTATTTTTATACAGTGGAGTACTACTCAGCTATAAAGAATGATCACATTGAGATATTTATAAATAAATGCACCCAATTTGAGACCATACTCATAAGCAAAATACATAAAACTCACATGTATAAATAGTGCATAGTCTCCGCGGTATAAGAAATGGTAAGAGTTCATAAGATTTTATGGGAATCACGATTCCCCATTACATTGCTTTGAAGCCTTATAACATTTGCATTCATTAGTTGGAATGGTTTTATCAGGGTTTGTTTGATTTTACTATGTGTGATAGTATGAACAGTTATTTTGAAGAAAACTAGACATTATAATAGCCAGTGCTGATTTTGTATCATCTTACTCTGAAGTCCTACCATGCTTTTGTTCTTCTGTTTCCATTGGTTCTACCATATTGTATCCTATTGGATTTTATTATGTGTGATAGTATAAACAAATTTCTATGGAAAACTGAGATAATATAGTAGCCATTGTTCATTCTCTGTAATTTGGTTCTGAATATCCTCTAATACTTTGATTCTCTTGAATGGCTTTATACTATTTTTTGTTTGATACTATTGTATATGAAGTTATGCTCAACTATTTCAAAGAAAGAGACATTATGGTGGTTAGTGTTATTTACAGATTGTCTTGTGGTGAAATACTGTGTTGCTTACATTGTTCTGATCTGCTTTGTTATGTCCTCTTTTGTCTTAATCTCTTTAAAATAAAAAATTTTTAAAAGAGAATTACTATTGAAATATATTGATATTCCTGTGATTGCATTATTTTCCTGTTGCTGATTTCCTTTGTTTCCCTTCTGCTTTACTTCTCCCTCAAAAGGGCATATTTGTGCTATTACATTTTGGGACATTTTAGATTTTCTATTTAGGAAAATTTTGAGAATTTTTGTAATTCTGGTTTGCTATTCATGAATTTATTGAAATATTCTTCGTCATGGCAAGATCTTATTTCTCTGTCAGTTTTGAAAGTTTTTTAGATTATATAAATCTGATTTGGAAGATTTTTTCTATTACAACTTGAATTATTTCAGTCCTATCTTTCCTGGCCTTTATGGTTTATATTGAGAAGTCTATGTACTTCTAATGGGATTCCCTTTATACCTTTACAAGTGGTCTGTTACTTTTTCTCTAACACCTTTAAGATTCTGTTTTTATGTCGGACTTCTTGGAATTTGACTGTAGTATTTTGTGGAGAAGTTCTTTTCTGACCATGAGCATTTGGGCCTCTATATGCCTCATTTATCTTTCTGTTTAATTCTTTCTCCATATTTGGTCATTTTGTTGTCAGTACTTTCAATAGAATATTTAATCTCCTGGATTTCTATTTCATAACTTTTTTTGGACCCTTGTTCCTTGCCAAACTGGTCATTCATGATTTATAATTTTGTTTAGATCAGCTGCTTCCTTATTAGTGTCTTCTGAAAATTTGCTCATTGTTCAGTTGATTCCATTACCTGTTTAGTTATATCATCTTTGAGTCGGCTTATTACTTCATTGATCTTCTATTGTCTACTCTTTTATCACTTCAAATAATTGAGCAGTATCCCATTTAACTTCCTCCCATTAGCTGTTCCACATATCAGTTTTATATACTTGGGAGTTTCTGGAGTTGTTTTATTGACTTGACTTCTCATGTTTCTATTTTTGTTTTTCTGCCAAGTTTTATGTGTTGATTATAGATGAACAGATTTATTGCTCTAATGGTGAACTCTTTAATTAGTACTTGTTTTTCATGGATACATTCTAAGTGTGGGTAAGTATAGGCCTTTATTTCAGTCCCAAGAACCAAGCACTTCTGTTAAACTGAAAAGTATTGATGCTATGTAATTTTCCCAGCATCCAGTTCTCTGGGAATGGACTATAGCACTGTTGATGAGACAATGAAATTCAATAAATTGGCACACAGAGAAAACCAACTAATAACAGCATAATTCACACCACCAATAATAACATAATCAGTAACAATAATTGAGTCAAAGAAAATTAATTTTTATATACTGTAAAACAATTATATCACTCTGAATCATAGAAAAATATCTATAATTGTAGCATGATCACCATGACAGGTCAAATACTGATAGTTAATAACTAGCAAATGCAACAACTATAACTCTACTATCAGTAGAGAAGAACTCAAACATAATACCATATAATTAATTAATTAATGATTTATAAGGTTCAATGGTTTTATTAGGAATGATGGAAATGGTAGGGAATGGGAAAATAAAAATTTTAAATTTAAAGTATTAAGCAGTAAAAAATGAGAAGGAGAAGAAAAAGTAACATAATGGATGCTCTTAAGGAGTAAAAAGAAATTAGTCCAATTAGATAAACTAATAGAAGAAAACAAGCAAGAAAAAGCAGAAATAGTAACCAGAGCTCAAAATTAAGGGAATAAAAAGTGAAAAACTTAAAATGATGACAAAAAAGTAAAACTCCCAAAAACCAATGTAGAAGAATATCCATAGTAGAATTTCTCACCTCTCTCTCTCTCTCTCTCTCTCTCTCTCTCTCTCTCTCTCTCTGTCTCTATCTCTGTCTCTGTCTCTGTCTCTGTCTCTGTCTCTCTCTTTCTGTACTGGGAATTGAACTCAGGAACTTGCATTTTCCGGGGAGATACTTGTGCTGCTGAGCTATATCCCCAGCCCTTCCTCTTCATTTTTGAAAGAATGGTTTCCTTCAAGGGTCTGCATTCTTGGATTCCACCAAGTAATAGTTTCCCCTGCCTGTTTCAGCTCCTGTGTGTTTGTGATGTGCCTCTTAAGTCCACATAAGAAGACCATTGGTTTACATACCCAATGTTGTGGTAGTTGCCAAGCTAATGCATGGCCTTGATAACATTAGTAGATGGGGAAAGGTCGGTCTTTGTGCTGAAGGTAGGTAATGAAATAGGAGCTCAAGCAGACTGATAGAATTAAGGCAAGCACATTCAATTCCAGCCACATTTAAGCCACAAATGCTGGGATTAGGGCCGCATGCTCTTCCTGATTGAGATTAAACTTCTCAAGATATCTAGGTCTAGCTGGCATGCTTCCAACAACTGCCTTTTGTGACTGTCTCTCACCCAGTCACTTCAGCAAGATAACAGTGGAAGCCTGAAGTAAAGTTGTTCTGTAGTTGTTCTATGACAGTCTGAAACAATTATCCTTGTTACAAAATGGTTTATTATTAAATGATCTCAAAATATGATAGGTATTTCACTGGATCTGTTCTTCAATTGCAGCCTGCATTGCAGAAGTAGTCCCTTTTTTTTTGCAGGTTACAGTAGCTGTGGGCTTTACTTTGGGAAGTGATACTGGCTCAGTTATTTATTCCTGGAGCTGCAGCCCTTCCAGCCTGGCTTCCCACCTGGATGTTGGCCTCATGCATGACCAGGTTAATGTGTCAGTGGATACTTCTGCTCCCTATGCTCAACAGAAACAAAATACAGAAAGGATTTAGAATTGGTTGGCATCCAGCATGTTATTCATTTTTATTTGTGTTTCATTTGTGTTCACTTATCAATTTCTTCATTAATTATCTAGTTATACAATTTTTGATCCTTGGAGTTGCCTTGTTTATTTTCTTATTAGCTCATATAGATTACCTATTTAACTTTTCAATTCTCCATTGATACCATTTGGATCTACTTTAGGGGAGATGATAATTCTGGCAACCATTTTGTTGTCTTGCTTTCCTATGTGTTTCTTGGATATATGCTGAAGTTTGAGGATAAATTAAAGTTTAAAGATGTTGTTTCTAGTATGGATATCTCTTTATTTAGTACCTGGTTTCCAGTGATATGATCCTGGCTTTCATATCTGCTTTGTGTTATGTACATGTTTGACTGACATAATTTAATACCATCAGACTTAGTGTCTTACAAGAGCAGAATATCTGCAAATTATAATGATGATAACAACAGATAGAATAAATTAATCTAGTATATTGGTATTTGTTTTAATAGTTTTGTCTTCTTTATCATTTCTCCTAACAGACTGTACTGTACTGCAACTAGCAATTAAAGTAGTATGTAGAGGGACCAGGGAATGATAAAGGAAAACAAATGAGGCTGTCAGTTGAAAGAAAAGGAGAGCAGAGAAATATCTACAGCTAAAATAAGATATAAATTAAGATTCTGTTGGAATTATCTTTTATAGCTAGAGTAAACATTTATGTTGAAGGAATTGGAGAGGGTATTTGTGTGTGTGTTGGTGTGGAGGATAGACTCCAAGGAAAGAAAGGTGAAGAATATTTGTGGAAACCTGTGAGATAGAGTCTGTTCGTATGCTTCTACTTAGCTTATATTTAGATGTTCAGTGCACAGTTTTGCTAAATGTGACCTTGACAGCCCCTTAGAAAATATTACATTAAAATACTGATTAATTCTTATTCTTTTTCATTTGTGTGTGTGTTAAATTAAGAAGGGGTAGAAAAGAGGTGAGATGGAAGAAAGTGAAAAGGAGAAAAACAAAAGAATAAAAGGAGAATGAAAGAGGAAAGGGGAAAAAAGAAAAAGAACCAAAAAGATATGCAGAGAAGAAAAAATAAAAGAATAAAGAAACTACAAGAAAGTCCTCAATAGTGGAAAATTGCAAAAATCAATGTGTATTCACACTCTGTTACAATGAAGTCTGAGTTTCAATTGCAGGTCTACAAGCTAGTCCCTCTGAGATTTGCTTAACTGTCTGCCAGTGAACAAGAAAGGCTCTTGAATCAGATAGCTCTCTTCACCTGTCTCTCTCAATATATGGTGGTGCTCTGTGCTTAATATAAGTTTTAATCTCTGTCCAAAGATCCAACCACATATTAATTTTTGTAGAGAAGAACACAATGTAATTGTCCTAGCACCAAGTTCTTCACTTTCTGCCAGAGGGTTCACTCTTTCCAGTTCTTTCCTTGCTGGGTAAATCTCATGGTCAACTCTGTGACTTCCACTCACAAACCCTCTGCCTGGCATTTCATCCAACTGTCTCTGATATGGGCACCACTTTCTCTTCTTTCCTCTTTTGCCCTTTTCCAGTTCCCTTCTAGTGAGCTTGGTTAAACTCAAAGCTCACTGCTTTGTGCAGTCCAAGGGCAGGGAGTGTTAGAGACTACTGTGAGCATCTGCCAGTGGATGTAAATAGTATGCGTGGTGTACCATATTCTCAAACATTCTGTGTGGGAAAGGGATAGGTGATAAATCATTTTTGTGTCTGCCTGTCCTCTTCTTTTTCCAGAGTCTTAGCATTCCCAGATGCAACAGATGACATGCAGCTCTTGGGCCAAAGTTTTCTTTGTGCTCAGGTTCATGTTCCTAATCCATCCCTCCACTCAGAGACCCTGCTCCATCCCATGGTCCTCAAGCTGCAAATTTCTCAGCACTGAGTCCTAAAGTTGCTGTCCCAAATTCATCTTTCCCAAGTGTTGCTCACTGCCACAGGTAACTGTTTTTATCTTTTTAATCTCAATGACAATTTTACTTAATTAGTCTATTATCTATTTTTCTATTATATCATTTCTGAACTCACCAGACACATTATTAATCTATTTTTTACATTACATTACATTACATTACATTACATTGTTAATTACATTATTAATTATTTTTTTACTTTATAATTTTATAATTTACTTTTATAATTTTATAATTTTACACAATGTAGTTGTTTTGTCTTTTATTTTCTCCTCAGCAATGACTTTTGCATTAACATTTGGGGAGCTGGAAGTTACTTGTTTTGCATATATATATATATACATATATAATTGAAAAACCAATTAGCATATAAATATTTTATTGCTAATATGGGGCTTTCTTTAGTGTATTTTTTAAAATGTTGTGATATTGCATTTTTGTAGTTATGTATTTCATTGAGCTACTTAGTTTAGAAAATGAGAATCCAGCTCTCATTTATGTTGCAAACACAGAATATCTATCAGTTATATTAATGTTAGAAAATCCAACCATACATTAATCATGAACATTAAGAGTTCTTTAAAATATTTCATTTCATGAGTGCCCCATGTTGTGTACCTTATACTGCTACTAACAGGTAGACTAGAATATGGACAGAAAGAAAGGAAAAAGGGAAGGGAAATGAGTAAAAAAGTAAACAAGGAAAGGGAAATATGAATATGTGAAAAAAGAGATAGTTCATCAGACTGTTGAAATTATTTCTATGGGTGAAGAATATTTGTGGAAGCAGAAGAAATGCAGAATAGAGGAGCATAATTAAAGACTAAAGGTGGCTGTGAGAATGTTGGAAACTGTTACTGTATTGTTAGGCTAGGTTTGCATCCTTTCTGTACAGTATATATGAGAATTACCTTGATTTGTCCTCAAAATGTACTATTTATATTAAGTCACAGCAAAATCCTTAATCTCTTTTGCATATACATTGAAACATTCTATATGTATAGCAGATGAAAAGAAAAAAAGATGACACAAGCATAAGAAATAGAAAAAGAGAAAAAGTAAAAGAGTGAGGGAAAAGGTAGAAAAGAAATATGAAAAAAAATAATACAGCAACAACCAAAACCAAAAGAAAACATCAAATGGTTGCAAAAACACCAAATAAAATCTCCCTCATGATCCCATAGATACTGCAGTGTGAGTTCAATTATGAGTATCTGAGCTTACTTTCCCCATGACTTCCTCAATCACCTGCTTGTGAACAGTAAGACTTCTTGATCTGAGTGATCTTCTGGCCCAAGTCCCAGCTACAGGTCATGCTTCAATCATGGCTAAGCTATAGGCCTTTTTCACAGTCACAAGGTACAGCCACCTTAGTTAATCTGAGATTAGGATACAATATATTTAGTGCAATGTTCAGTTTTCTGACATCTTTTGCCAGGGCTCTCTTGATCCTTACTCTTTCCTTTACATGGTAAAATCCACAACCAGCTCTAATTTTCTCTCTGCAAGTCTTCCACCAAGTATATCTCCAGATATCCTCTGCCTTAGATGCTACTCGCTGTTAGCCTTCATCAATCTCCAGAATGTCACTATCTAATCTACAAATATGATGGTATCACCTTCTAGTCACCATGGGTGATGGGGGCTTTTGCTTGGCAGTGGGAAGTGGGCAGGTTTTAAAATGTTCTGTGCTGAATTTGGGGTGTATGGGGTTCCATGCTTTAGGAGGACTCTGGCTTCTCTCTCTAAGCCCTCTAATACTGTATATTTACACAGTGAGTTTCTATCTACTGGTTATATTCTCACATCTGAATTCTTTACCACCACACCTTAGTCATCTTGCTTTTCTCTAGTGCACATTTTGGAGCCTCCCTCCCTTGCTGCTACCATCTAGTTAGTCATCATCTCTCTGTCTATATTAAGTTTTATGTAGTTCTTACAAGAGTGCACATTTAGTAATTCTCAATTTGTCTATAGTTTTGTTTTCATGATCCCATGTGTTAAAACAATCTCACATTTTTCTCATATATAAGTGGAGTAGGTCACACTCCAGCTGAAATTTTATATAAAATATACTCATTTGTGTAATATTGCTTTATCAAGGCTCATTCTTACCCATGTGTACTAAATAATATAAAGAGTTTATTGAAATAAAGGAGAGGATTAGTGGATAGTCAAGTTTAACAAAAATTAATCTGCATATGAAAACATAATAGTAATTCATTATAACCTAACTATATGTTTTCTATTCTTTGCACTGAGAGATGGCAAAATTTAGATGAAATATTTACAATTATTCATACTTACTATGTGTAAAACACTTTAAATATATTACATGTTTAAGTAGGAAAAAAGTTAAACTTCTAACTGTACACCAGCTCTTAAGTATTCTAATCTGTTGCCTCCTTGTGGTCATTTCACACCCTCTGTGCTAAAGATACCTGCTTTTAATTTAATCTAAGCACATTGTAACCTCAGCACAAAAACCATTCGTACATAGTAACTGCTTAATAAAACTTTATAAAATAATAAGATAATATGAAAAGTTTTTATAATTTCATGATCAGCCAGGTGGGGGGGAGAGATACTTGACTAAACTGAAAATGTCTAATTGTGTCCCACACAATTTCAGATGGCATAAAACTTAAACCATTTCATAAATATCATGACTCTCCAAGTGAAGTAGCTGACAGGAAATAGAATTTGATTGCACCTTTTTAATTGGAAAAGAAGAAATCACACTAAATAAGGTCATATAAATTGAATGGTTATATCTACTTAATTATTCAAAATATGACATTAGCACACTAGATTCACTACCTGCCAATTAGTGATGCATCTAACAGCTCTGTCTTAATAAAGAAATAAATATAAGTTCATAAAATATTTTTAAAAATGAGATGCCAATTCATCCAAGACCAGCAACACAGCAGGATTCAATGAGGGCACACATGCTGGGCAAGTAGGACAAATATAGTGGAAGAGTCCAAAGCAGCAGTGAGAATATGAGCAAGCAGTTGGTAAGTTAGATGAACTAGTGCTGTGCTTCAGTATACAGACAGGTGAAATAGAAGCAGATGGGTGTGGCCATAATTTTATATCAAAGGTTTCAGGGAGAACACCAACAATGGAAGACCAGTCCCAGGACCAAATTTAGAGGCCAAGATAAGTGCCATACACACCAAAGACTGCACTTCAGTGATACTGTAGTACACTGCACATTTCTATAATCCAACTTGAACCAAACAAAGAACCATATACAGCAGAGGAATTTTACTAGATTTAGTTTTCTCTGTTTGATTGGTTTTCCTTTTTGGCTGGGTTGGGATTTTACATTTTGTTTTCTCTTATTTGTTTTTTGTGCTTATTTTTAGCTTATTTTCCTCTTCTTTCACTGTTTTTATTTTTCCTTTGTTTCATGGTTTAGATTTCTTACCTCTCTTGCTGTTTTCTTCTACTCATTTTCTTTCTTTCTTTCCTCAGATATCTCATTTGATTTCATCAGGCTTTCATGCAAATAAACATTATATCTTCTCTTTCTCGTACATTTTAATATTCCCTTGCTTTATTTTCCATTATTTTTCTTTTGTGTGCTCCAGTTTCCCAAAAGATGAGTGATCATTCTTTGCCTTGCAGCCTTGCTCCTATTATGTCTGACCTCATTCATCTCTCTATCTTGTTTCCTATAACTATTAACAAATCCTACAAGTGACAAGGGTAAAGTCATTCCATTGCATGCCAGTTTCTGGTATATCTTGTATATTGTTATATAATTGTAAAACTTGCTTCTGTGCTTAAAGGTATCAGATTAATTATTACCATATTTTATCAGTAGCCAAGTTGTGCACCAGAATGTTATTACTGTTAACTGTATTACATTAGCTTTGCAGTGGCAGGTCTTTGTTTGGAACCTGGTGCAGCCACATCCAGAGACCCCAAGAAGCTGGGGAGCTTTGTTGTGCCATGTGACATGAGCAGATAGCCTGCATAGTATGTTCCATATATCACTCAGCATTACTACACAACTCTGAAACTTGTAGGGCCCCACTCTTTGATCTCAAGCATCTGGGGTACTTCAGTGATCCATGTAGGGAGTTCTGAAGATCCACCCTGTGTGCATCTCCCATCTGGGGAGCCTCAAAGTGCCACTAGGGAACCAAGGAATACATGAAAACAACAAAACAAAAGAGCAAAATGCAACCACAAAATGCTAGCCCATCCCAAACCAGTCTAGGAGACACAGACATAGAAGAAAATGTAAACCATACACCTGAAATTTCTGAAATGATAGCAGCTGAAGTAAAGAAGCAACTTCATGAAGCTATAAAGGAACTCATATCAGAAATAATCTTCTGGGCCTGGGGATTTAGCTCAGTGGCATAAACACCTGCCTTGCAAGCCAGGGAGTCGTGAGTTCAATCCCTGGTACTGATAAAAAATAAAAATAAAAAAAAACTTCCATGTAAAAGAAAAAATTATAAACATAATAAAAGAAATGCTGAACACATCTAAAGGAGGCCTAGTTAAAAAATTGAGGAGCACGGCAAAAAGATGGAAACCTTGCATGAATAACATGAGAAAATAGTAGAATACATGAAAAATTCAAAGAGACATCCAGGAATTCAAAAATTCCATCAAAATCTGGGAAACCACATGAGTGAATATGAAGGTACACTTTCAGAACTAAAAGACAAGATTGCAGCTAGTGAATAGGAAAAGAAAGATCTGCTAAAAACAACAAGGAATCAGAAAATAACAATTCAACATTTGCAAGATGATGCAAAGCAAAATAATATAAGATTTATAGGTGTAAATTTAAAAGAAATGACATCACAAATGATATGAAAAGACTATTTACAGAAATAATAGCAAAACATTTCCCAAACATGGGAAAGGAAACTGATATACAGATAAGTGTAGCATATAGAACTCCAATTAGCTGCAACCAAAATAAATCTGCACCAAGACATACAATAATCAGTATTCCAGAAATTAAATACAATAACAGAATATTAAAAGCTGTTAGAAGAAACAGTTCACCTATAAAGAAAGAGTATCAGAATCACAGCAGACTTCTCAGCACAATGAAGTCAAGAAGAGCATGGAGTGAAGTATTTCAAATCATAAAGGAAAATGACTTCTAACTCAGACTGATGTACACTGCAAAACTGCCCTTTAACATTGATGGAGAAATATGGTACTTTCATGACAAAGAACAGCTTAAGAATTTCATGACCAGCAAACCAACCCTGTAAAGCATACTGCAAGATATTCCAGGTAGACCAAAAGAGCAACTACAAATACAAGAACACAAACAGAAAAAAGCAAGGCAGACTTTAAAGAAAGGGGAAGGATAAAGAACCCATAGCAGAAAGATAACATGACAAAAATGACCAACCATATATGTTATAACCATTAATGTCAATGGTCTCAATTAACCAATTAAAAGAAACAGACTGGCAGAATGGATCAAGAAACAACATCCAATCATATGCTGCATACAATAAACATATCTAACCCAAAGGAAATTCATACACTAAAAGACAAGTAATGGAAAACAACACTTCAAGCAATAGGAACAAAAAAACCCCACAAGAATAGTTGTACTGTTTGAAGACAATGTGAACTTTAAACCAAGAATGATCACAAAAGATAAAGAAGGTCACTACATAGTAATAAGGGGAAAACTTCAAGAGAAATAGATAACAATCCTAAATATATAAGCACTAAATATGTGAGCACCCAGCTATGTAAAACAAACATGAATAGAAATGAAAAATCAATAAGCAATAAAACAAATATAATGGAAGACTTTAATAATCCTTTGACATGAAAAGTCAGATAACCTGGGCAAAAGATCAGCAAAGAAATAACACAATTGAATCAAACTTGTGAACAAACAGACAGTGAAAATGTACAGAGTGTTGTTCCACCCAACAACATTGGAATACACATTTTTCAAGGCTGCACAGGGAGTATTCTCTAAAATAGACCATATACTATCCAATAGATCATGCTTAAGTAAATGCAAAAGAACTAAAATTATCCCATGCATATGATCTGACCATAGGGCTATAAAACTGGAAATTAATGACAAAAGAAGCTGCAAAAACTCCATAAACACATGGAAAATAAATGACACTCCTGAACAATCAATGAGTCTTAGAAGAAATTAAAGAAGGAATTAATATCAACAAACAAATGAAAACAAATACATTTTATTGGAATCTGTGGCATGTAATGAAAATTGTCTTCAGAGGAAAATTTATTACAGTGAATTCCCACATCATGAAAACAAAATGAATACAAATAAGTAATTGATGCTATAACCCAAACATCTAAAAAAAGAAGAGCGAGTCAAGCCCAAATTAAATGAAGGGAGGAAATTATAAGATCAGAGTTGAAATCAATGCAATAGAGACTAAGTAAACAATACAAAGAATTAACAAATCAAAGAGTTTCTTCTGGAAATAATAAATAAAATTGATGACAACTAGCGAACTTTAAAAAAAAATCAGGAAACAAAAAACTCAAATTCAGGTAATAAGGAATGAAAAGGGTAAAATCACTACAGACCCTGTGGAAGTAGAGAAGATCATGAATACCTACTTCACAAAACTTTACCCTCATAAGGTTGATAACAGAAGAAATGGACAGATTCCTGGAAACATGAATTAGCAAAGCTGAATCAAGAAGATGTAAAACTGCTGAATAATCCAATTTCAGTTAATGAACTGAAAATGTAATTAAAACCTTACCCACAAAGAAAAGTCCTGGTCCTGATGTATACACAGCTGATTTCTACAAGAACTTCAAGGAACAATTAATGCCAATATTCTTCAAACACTTCAAAGAAATTGAAAGGGAAGCAGTTCTGCCTAACTCATTCCTGGAAGCAAGCATCACTCTAAAACCAAAACCAGAAAATGACTCAACCAAAAAAAGGACCTAGTCTAATGAACATAGCTGCAAAAATCCTCAACAATATAGTGGCAAACAGAATGCACCAAGTCATCAAAGAGATTGTATACCATGACCAAGGAGGATTCATCCCTGAAATGCAGGGATGCTTCAGCATATGCATATCAACAAGCATAATTATACTACAAAGCTGTTGCGATAAAATCAGGATGGTAGTGGAATAAAACATGTGAATAGTTTTGTTTTTTCCTTTAATACAGAAAGGGTATATACATGTACATGTGCATGTATATACCCTTTCTGTATATGCTTATATTTGCCTCAAAATTCACCTAAAATTGATAAAAATTGATTTTAATATGTGTGATAGTATGAACAACTACACTGAAATGAAAAAACATGATATTCATTGATGATTTCCTACCATTTTGATTCAAAAGCCAGTAACGTTTTATTCTTGGTTTTTATTGGTTTTAGTATGTTTTCAATTATTTGATTGCAATATATATGAAGATACAAACATCTATTTTGAAGAAAACAAGAGACATTGTGGTAGCCATTATTGATTTCCTACTGTCTGGACTTGAAATCATTAAAGCTCCCATTCTTGTTTTGATTATATTTATACTATTTTTATTTGTATTAAATTATTGTTTGTGAAGGTCTAGACAACTATTTTGAAGAAAACAAGAGACATTGTGGTAGCCACTGTTGATTTCCTGCTGTCTGTTTCTGAAATACTGTGTTATTTGCATTGCTTCTCTCTGATATACTTTGTTCTGTTTTGTTCTGTTTTATTCTCTTTAAGATAAATTTGAAAAATTGAAAAAAAAAGAAAGACTACTCTTCACAGAAACAATTGCAGAAAATTTCCCCAAAGTGGATAAAGGATTTGAAATACAAACAATACAAACATAATTTGTAATAGACATGATTAAAATAAATCTAGGCAAAGATATAACAATCAAGATTCTAGAAATTCAGTAAAAAGAACAGATTATTAAAAGCAGTTACGGAAAAGAAAAAACACAATGCCTATAAAAAAAAAAACCGAATAGAAGCACAGCAGAGTTCTCAATGTGAACTCTCAAATAAGGAGAGTTTTGAGTGATGTATTTCAAGCCCTAAAAGTAAACAACTTTGGCCATTTGCAGGCTGCAAGGAAGGACACCAAGAATCCACAAGAAGCCAAGTCCTCTCTGTGAGTCAGTACTATGCATAGGCTGCTGCAGGGAGATCCAGATCCCAGCCTTTTCCCATGAGTTGGTGCCATTTTCAGACTGCAGGGGAGGACAACAAGAAGCCAGGTTTTCCCTGTGAGTCAGTGCCATGTGCAGGCCACTTGGGGGAGATAAAGGTGCCAGCCTTTTCCAGTGTGTCAGTGTCATTCATGGACGGTGGAGAAGAGAACAAGAAGCCAACAAGCAGCCAAACCTTCTCTGTGAACTGGAGCCATGAATGGGTCAATGTGGGGAGAACCAGATGCCAGCCCCTTCTGGCACACAAGCTGGGAGGCAAGAAGAGCCACTCCTGTAAGTAATAACTGATCCAGTGAAACACAGACTGTGATGATAGCTATTGAGGTAAAATATATCTTAAAGCTTGCAGTGTTTCAACAGTGTTTCAGCAACATTGCAAATCTAAAGACAGTAATCAAATTATCTGTTCAGATAACAATATGCAGTGTAGTTCTAAGTTCTATGGAGGATCTCCTTCTGAGGGGTATGACCATTGGTGATCCTCTATTATCTTGTTTTGAAGTCCTGTATCATTTTCCTTTGTTTTGTTTGGTTGGGTTTTATTCTATTCTGTCATGTTTGATTTTATTATATCTGATAGTGTGGGCAGCTATTTCAAAGATAACAAATTACATTGTGGTATCCATTTGGGATTTGAAATCCTTTGTTGCATTCATTGTTTTGTTTTTATTGGTTGTAATTTGTTCTGCTTTTTAAAATTTTTACTATGTCTAAAGATATGGATAGCTAGTTTGAAGGTAACAAGAGGCATTATGTAATCTTTGTTGATTTCCTATTATCTTGCTTTGAAGTCTTGTACCACTTAGGCTGTTTGTTTTTACAGCCTTTATTCTGTTTTATTTGCTGTGTTTTACTGTCTTTATAATAAAAATTACCAGAAAAAGCAAACAAAACTGAAGGAAAATGTAAATTTAAGTAAATAATAGATATCTGCTGGATAAAGTAGCACATGCCTTTAATTCCAGTTACTATGGAGGCTTCAACAGGAAGATTCCTGGTGGGAGGCCAGCCTGGGTAATTTTGTGAGCTTCAAATAAATAGGACTGAAATACAATGCAGTGTTATCATACTCCCTTAGCATGCATAAAATCTTGGGTTCAATTTGGAAAAGTGTTGGGGTGTGGGAGGACAACAAGATTTCTAATAGAAGAAACCTGAAGTACTCTTCTATTTTAAAGTGATATGAACTGGGTGTGGTGATGTACATTTGTAACCCCAGCATCTGGGAAGCTGAGGCAAGAAGAGTTGCATGAGTTTCATTCCAGTCTACTGGAAACTACTATGCTTAATAGTAAGATTATGCTTAATAGTAAGACTAAAATTAGCCTGAACTTCATTAGTGAGACTCTGTCTCAAAAAACAAAAGGTTATTGTGTCTTTCCTCATGACAGCACAAACTTCTTTCTCCACAGCATAATTTATATTCTTTTTTCCTCTTTTATTTGGTCCAACATTGTTCTATAGAGCCAGTTTCTCTCTTGGTCTTCACTTTTATAAATAATGTTTCCCATTGCTGTTTAAAGGAAGAAAGAAAAAAATTTAAACATGACTGAATGTTAAGCAGGATGGGAAGTTCCCAGAACTGATACATTGCTGTTGGGAGTATAAAACTTGTACAGTGTTTTGTATAACCATTTCTCAGAAACTTATAATGTTAAACATACTTCTATCCAATGATTAAATAATACTACTTCAAGAGAAATTAAAATATATAATAAAAAACAAAGAAAACACACTCCAACTCAGATTGATGAATTCCACAAAAATATCTTTCAAAATCAATGGAGATACATCCATGAAAAAGAACAACTGAAGGAAATGAAAAACAACTGAAGAAATTCATAACCAAGAAATCTGCTCTTAAGTGTTCTCAGGAGGATATATTATAAAGTGAAAAATGAATATCTCATGCATAAAAAAGCAATAGAAAGTATTTACCAGGCAGTGCAGTTAAACAGAGGAAAGATATGGAATTAGCAATAGCAAAATAGAAAAAGATAAGCCAATACATATCAGTTATAACTGATAGATCTGGCAAACAGGGACCAAACTCCCACCATTGAAAAGGCCCAAACATAAGGTTGAAAGGTCCATTGAAGGTTACAAGTCTCTAACCACAAGAACAAGGAAATGTAATGGAGAACCCCACTTCCAGCCTCCTCCAGAGAAAGAAACATTGTATAGGAAGTGAAAGAACCATCCACAGCTTTCAGCCAATGACCAAAACAGTACCTACCTGTCTTTTAACTGTTGATAAAAACCCTGTTCAGCCCTGCCCTGCACACTTTGCCTTGGTCCACTGAGTAAAGTGCCACTTCTGCTTTCTTTGATTAAAACCCCTCATGTCAACCTCACAGTGTGTGTTCTGGTTCTTGATGTGGGGCTTGGTCACTCTATCATCTGGTGTCAAAACCCAGGAGAGAGGGGCTGGGGATTTAGCTCAGTGGCATAAGCACCTGCCTTGCAAGCAGGCAGTTGTGAGTTCAATCCCCGGTACCGATAAAAATGAAAAAGACAAAACAAAACAAAACAGGAGAGGTGCCTGCCTGGTTCATCTCCCATTGCCACCTGTAGTCAAAGTGGACCATGAGCTATTCACTGTTGCTGGCACCCAACACCCATCAACAGACTGA
The DNA here is from genome assembly GCF_034190915.1 of Cavia porcellus. NCBI lineage: Eukaryota > Metazoa > Chordata > Mammalia > Rodentia > Caviidae > Cavia > Cavia porcellus. The sequence continues at coordinate 27,899,617 of NW_026947486.1, read as the reverse complement.
CATTCATGAGTTCATGCCTTTCCCTTCTCTTACCTTTCATCTGACTCTCTTTTCAACTTTTTTCACTTTGCATTCCTTTGTTTGGAAGCTCACCCTCCAGTCTTCACTGCTCCCAGGTTCCTCTTTTCCTGACTCTCTTTAAAAATCCTCCAGGGAAGTTTCTAGCTCTTAGATCACTTCAGTCTCTCCCTCTGTTTTTTTCCTATGTCTCATCCTTTTCTACTCCCCAACTCTTTTCCTTCTCTCAGACCTTGACTAACATCCCACCCTCCCCAAGAGATGCCTGCTTCATCAAAGGTGGTCTGCTCTCAGTCGGGATTTTTGCCTTCACTAGTCCTGAGAAGTCCTATTGATAGGCCAGGCCTACTTCCCATTGTGACCTCCTAACCAGCCAGAGATGTACGCTTGAGTGGCTTGCGGTCACTCCACCTTTTCAGCACATTAGGACCCCTTCCCAACCAGAGTCATCTGCTTGGCTGGCTTGGGTCCCTAGGCCTTTTCAGCATCCCTCACTAGCCAGACCTCATAGCACTTCTCCTTGTCCTTGGTTTCTTTTGTCTCACACTCCACATGGTGACCACTATGGGGATCTCTCCCTCTTGATTTGACTGTAACATATCTGTACTTCAATGCCTGGCTACAGTTCTCCATAAACCTCTGGGATTCACTGAAATAAAACCCAAATATCTCATCTTCCTGAGCCAACTTTCCTGGCCCCAGTATAAACTCGATAACAGGTCAATTTGGCCCCCATCAGGTACTCCTGATTTCAACATTTTATGTACCTCGGATGACTTATGCCACCTCAGCAGTAAATGGGATGATCCCCCTTCCTCCTCCACTCCATCCTGAATAACATCTCAGCCCTTCCTTACCCGGTCCATACCCAAACCTTAACTCTGACCCTGTACTTCATGTTGACTTGCCCCTCACCAAGTTGACCACCTCCTCACCAAGACTGTCCCCAACTCCAGCATCCCACAACCAATCTCGGGCCCCCTTGTTGGGAGCCTTAATGGTCTTTTCTCTCTCCACCAAGCATCAGGCTTTAGGGGCTTGTTTCAGTACATAACCATCGATCCTTTACCAATCTGTCTCATCTTAAACAGTGACTCAGGTCCTTTATGAGTGACCTCCAAAATATATCAGGGAGTTAATACACATAACCCTCTTATCAGCTCACCTGAGGAGACATTTACACTGTTGTAACTGCTACACTGACTCCCAGAGAAAAACAAGTTGTATTGTTGCTGGCCAAAAATCATGCTGATGAGGCAAGATGGAAGAACATAACCTTTTTCCCACGTTCAGAAGCCATCCCCAACACCTATTCAGATTGGAACTATTAGCCTATGATGGCTGGGTCCAATTACAGAGATCACATGCTACTCTACTTTATAGTGAGACTCAAAGAATGTGCCCATAGGGCTGTTATTTGGGACAAACTCAGAGAAATCACATAGGGCTCCAATGCAATGCCCATCTCTTTCCTGTTCTAACTCTCAGAAGCTCTTGAAACATTCACCTCCCTGGATCACACCTCAGAGGAGGGGCAACACTTAGTCAATTTCCACTTTATCCCTCAATCATAACCAGACATAGAAAACAAACTTGACCACCTTGAGGGTGGCCCTCGTAATCCCCACTGAGACTTACTTTATCTGGCCTTTAAGGTCTTCAATAACAGGGAGGAAATCAGAGAAGGAAAAAGTGACTCAAACAAAACTTCAATACCAGATCCTAGTGGATCCCCACTCAGTCTTCATCTTCCCAAAACAGCCCTCCCAGCCCCTGTTCCAAGTGTGGCAAGGAGGACCACTGGGCAAAGGAATGTCCAAATCCCTGATCACACCTAAAGCCTTCTCCTGAATGTAATCAAAATGGCCATTGGAAGATGGATTGCCTATTCCTAAAAAGGTAAAAAGGCACCCCTTCCAAAAAGCCCCCTCAGAGTTGTAATCCAGCCCTGCTGCTGGGCCTGTTGAGCCTAGCGGGAGATGAAGATGCTGATTGACAGGGTCCCAGGCTCCACACCACCTGCCCAAGATCGTAATGACACCTACCTGTCATCCACGGAACCCAGGGTGAGGATATGTGTGGTGGGTAAGCCAATCGTTTTCCTTAGCAATATGGGAGCCTCCTGGTCAATCCTCCCTAGCTGTTGAGGGCCAATGTTTTCCTCTCAGGGCTTGGTGGTGGGAGTGGAAGCCCATCCCCTATTTCCCCACACAACTGGACCCCTACCTTGTCTGTTGGGGACTTATTTATTTATGCACTGCTTCCTGATCATACCCTCTTGCCCAACAGCTCTCCTGGGGAGAGACGCCTTCTCCACACTCCAGATCACCCTTTCCTTCCCCAAACACTTTGCCCTTCCCTTATATTAGTACTCCTGCCAGAGTTACCTGATAAAGTGGCCACAATTGTCTGGGATACCTTCCAGCCAGCAAGTGCTCATTTTCCTTGGAATAAGATAGACTCCCAAGTATGGGACACCTCTCTCCCATGGATATCCAGCCACCACTCACTAGTTCAAGTACGCCTGCGAAACCCTTCCACTTTCCAAAATAAGCCCCAATTCCCTATCTCACTCCAGCATTGTTTGAGACTGAAATTCATATTCAATAGATTCCTCATCCTTGTCCAGTCACCATACAACTCTCCCATCCTACCAGTCAAAAAGCCAAATGGGACTTATTGGCTAGTACAGGATCTCAGACAAGTCTATTTAGCCATTCACTCTATCACCACAATGGTTCCCAGCCCATACACATTGCTTACCAACATTCCCCAGTCCACCACCCATTTCACTGTCCTAGACTAACTTAAAGACACTTTCTTCACCATTCCTTTACATCCCAAATGCCAACCTCTATATGCTATCACCTGGGAGGACCCAATACTAAAAACTACCCAACAGCTTATCTACACAGTCCTCCTGCAAGGTTTATGAGACAGATATTACTTTAGCCAAGCACTTGCAGCTAATCTAGCACTTATAGACCTCTACTCAAGCACCCTCCTCCAATATATAGATGACTTCCTGCTCTGCAGTCCCTCATTAGAAACCTCTTACACCCATACCACTCTTCTCCTAAACTACTTAGCCTCCTTGGGCTCTCAGGTATCAAAAACAAGGCACAATTCTCATCCAAGAGTTACATATTTAGGCTTCAGCCTCACTCTCTCCTCAAAAGACCTCACCACAGACTGCAAAAAAGTGCCTTGTACCCTGCTTGCACCACACACAAAACTCCAAATATAGTCCTTCCTGGTGCTAACAAGCTTGTTTTGGCTATAGACCCCTAACTTTGCCCTGCTGATCAAACTCTTTTATCAGGCAATTTGTGGGTTGATTGAAGATCCATTTGTCTTTCACCCAAAAATATATTCAAAAATTAACTATACTGTTGAAAACCACTATGAAGCGGCTCTGAGCAGGATTTAAATTTTACTAATTGGCTTTCTATGTTTATCTGTGAGTCAGTCCTAGGCCTAAGCCCCTTGCCTTGCAATGGGAGCTGATTCATAGTAAGTGAACCTCTATGAATCACTGGTCCTGGCTGAGGCCTGTAGGAGCCTGTGAGGCTAAAGATCTCAAAGGGCAAGATAAGGCCACGGCTGTGGACAATCTGGCTCCAACCCCAATTAACAAGGTAGAGACTGCAGCTGCAAAGATTAATCCTACAGTCTCACTTCTACCATGTCTTCATGATAAGATAGTGATGCTAAATTGACTTGATTCATGACTTGGAGATGTCCTTGAAGTGACTCCCAAGGTCCTGCTCATTGCCTGCACCTTCCTCAGTCTCTCCGTCCTTTGTCCTTGCTCCTAATACAAGTGGACTGATCCAGAATATTACCTATCCATAGTGAATGAAATTGGAAATCAGCAGCTAAATAAACCAAAAACCTATATAAACACATGGAAAGTAAACCATGTCCTCCTGAATAATATTTCACAGATGAAATTAAAGAAGAAATTAAACAGAATCAATGTTTAAAGGATAATGCTATGTAATATACTAAAACTTATGGGATGATATAAAAGTAGGGCAAAAGGGAAATTTATAACAGTGAATTATCACATCAGGACAACAGAATAAGCTCAAATATACTATCTAATGTTGAAACTCAGACTTCTAGAAAAACAAGTCAAGTCAAAAGCTCATACAAGGGAAGAAATTATGAAGGTCAGAGCAGAAATTAATACAATTAAGATTAACAAAGCAACAAAAAGAAGTAATGATTGAAGAGTTGGTTCTTTGAAATATTAAATAAAATTGATAAAATGCTAGCCAACCTCATCAAGAAGAGGAAAGAATAGACTTAAATTCAAGCAATTGGGAGTGAAAAGAGATAAATCACAATGGATCCTGCAGAAATCCAGAAGATCATCAGTATTACTAGAAGGAAAAATAGAGAAGAAATTAATAAATTACTAGATATATTTGAATTGCCAAAACCAAGCAAAAAGATATAGACTTTCTAAATGTCCTGATATTAGTTAATGAAATAGAAAATGTAATTTAAAACTTACCAGCAACAACAACAACAAAACGCAGGTCCTGACAGATTCACTGTTGAATTCTATAATAAACTTGGAAAGTATTATTGCCACTAATACTGAAGCTTTTTAATTAATTTGAAAGGAAAATAATAGTTTCAAAATCATTCCTGGAAGCAAGTAATACCATGGTACCAAAACCAGAGAAAGACACAACCATAAAAGAAAACTACAGGCCCGTCTCCCTAATGAACGCAGATGCAAGAATCCTCAATATGATATAGTCAAATAGAATGCAGCAGATCATCAAGAAGTCATTATGAGTCAATTAAGATGTCAGTTCTTGGGCCAAAAATGTAGCTCAGTGGTAGAATGCTTGCATATCATACATGAGACCCTGTGTTGAATTCCTGGCATTGCAAAAGAATGGGAAGTATAATTCTTCCCAAATTAATCTATGCATACCATGAAACTCAAGTCAAAATTGATAAGTTGATTCCAGAATTTAAATAGCAATAACAAAGACCTAGAAATGTTAGAAAATTATTGAAAAAGAACAAATTTGGTTATCTTAACTCTGTAATTCAAAAAATATAAATATGTATAGAGCAAACAAGGCAGTGTGACTTTGTGGTAAATTTATACATCTAGATCCATGAAATAGACTAAAGAATAAAGAAGTGGATTCATACATATATAATCAGTTTTTTATTATGTGCCACGATATTGTCCTCTCAAAGATTGGTACTGGAATAGCTAGAAATCTATATGGGAAAAATTTATCTCAACCATTGCCTTACAAATTAATGCAAAGTAATCTGAAGATCTAAATATAAGTTTTCAGCAAAATTTTTCTTAGGTTGTCCTTACAAGTATTAACCATGAAAGAAAAATTTGATGAATTGTATCAAAAATTAGATGTCTTTCCCAAAGATATTAAGAAAATGGGACTGGGGATGTAGCTCAGTGGGAAAGCACTTACCTAGAAATCCCTAAATTCTCTCTCCAGGATGGGGATGGAAAGAGTAGGGAAAGAAAACTGAATAGCAAGCTATGTGCAAGAGATAATATTCTTAATATATTTATCTGAAAAACAACTGATAATCAAACTATGTAAAGAATATTTATAACTCAGCAAGAAGACAGGAAACTCTATTTTTAAAATGGCCAAATATTTGACAGGTACTAAAGTATTTCAAAGTTCAAATAAACATATTAGAAAGATGCTAGATTTCATTAGTCATGAGATAAATAAGACAAACTGAACATGTATATGTTTTTAAAGTATCAGTTTTTTAAAATTTTCAAGCGTTTATTTCTAGTAGGTATGCAGAGTGGCACAACAACTTTGGGACACATCAGTTTCCTATAAAGAAAAATATATACTTACTATATGATACACCAATTTTCACTCCTAGGCTTTTTATTTTTAATAGAATAAACCAAACAAAATAAGACAGAATAAAGTTAATCAATACAAAACTGTAAAATAGATGCAGGACTGCAAAACAAGATAATAGAAAATCAACAATAGCTACCATGCCCCTTGTTATTGGAAAAATAGCGGCCCATATCATCAGACATATTAAAATGAAACAAAACAGAACAGAAGAAAACCAATCAAAGCAAAACAATGAAAGTGATACAGGACTGCAAATCAAGATAATAGGAAATGAACACACTCCTATGTATTTATGCAGGGGAAGTGAAAAATACAACACAGAAATACGTGTGTGGATGTTACAGCAACTTTATTTATTTATTTTTTATTTCTTTGGTACTGGGGATTGAACTAACCACCTGACACCTGCCAGGCAGGCACTTACGCTGCTGAGCTAAATCCCAAGGCTCCTAACAGCTTTATTTAAAATAGCTCCAAATTAGAAAGAATGTGTCTACAAATTACACATGCCATTAGATTGCTTAATTTTACCCTGGGAGTCACTGAATCACTATTCTTTTCAGTTGTTTTGTTTTCTCATTATGCTTCAATTTAAAAAGTTCTGATCATCCTGTCATCAGAATCACTGACCTAACCTAGCCATTAATGTGCTGCTTACCATAATCATGATCCTTTTAAAATTTAGATATAGTATTTTTGAATGCTAGAATCTATTTGACTTTCTCTCTTTTAGCATCTTTCATTTTCTTCATTATATTCAAATTTTCCTTTAAATTTTTAGCATATTTATAATAGTTCCTCTTCATTTATTTTATTGAGATTTAATTTGTACAAAAGAAAAATAGAGTTATTAAGTCATAAATCTCTGACTTACAAACTAGCTCTGTTCTGGAAGAATGTTAAGTTGGATTTGTGCATAAGCAAACAAGATAAGCATAATATACTGTTGACAGAAATATACTATGTAAAACATAAAATGCTAAATGCAAGGCCCATTATTGTCTGTTAAAGTTTGCAACTTGAATATTTTTAAGTTGGGGATTTACTGTATATGCTATTTAGTGTAAAATTCTGAAACTATTGACAAATATATATATATAAAACAAAAATACCAATCCACTTCAAAAAGTAAAATGAAGAATATTATACACCATCACCTATCAAGGAAACCTATCAGAAAAACAGCAGACTTTTCAGCACAAACCCTCAAGTTAACATGAGCTTGGAGTGAAGTATTTCAAGTCCTGAAAGAAAACACCTTTCAACCCATAATGATATACCCAGAAAAACTTTCTTTCAAACACAGTGGAGAAACAAGATACTCCCATGAAAAAGAAGAGCTGAAGAAATTCATGTCCACAAAACCAACTCTAGCCAGAGTACTGAAAGACATAATAGATAGAGATAAAAATGACCACATTTGCCAGAACAACAACAGAAAGAAACCATCAGGCAAGGCAAGCAATTAAAAAAGGACAAAAAGCAAAAAATGAACAGCAGGGACATAACATGATGAAGTTGAGACAGTATATATCAGTTATTGCCAGCAATGTAAATTATCAGGTCCTGATCTAGATCCTCAATCTCCAAAATGAGTGTATGATAGAGGTTTAAATAAATTGAGACAAGTTATATGATTTTAGGGCTCCAAGAAAGTCAAAACCTTTTAGTTGATCTCAAGACTCCAAGGGCTAAGACAAAGACTTAGGACAAAAGGCAGGGAAACTGAGGAAAGCATGGGAAATGAGCAGAATGTTAGCAGTCATTTCAAAGACTTCTCCAAGTAGAAAATTGTGCCAATTTAGGGGTACTGTCATATCTCCAAGTTGACATTTATGGTAGGAGTGTGACTGCAGGAGTAAAATTCATTCAGCTGCAGTCTCTGTTTACTTAATTAATGTTGGAACCAAGGTGTATTCAGCCATTGCCTTATCTTGCCCTTTGAAGTATCTCTGGACTCACAGGCAATTACAGGTCTCAGCTTGGACCAGTGATTCACAGAGGTTCACCTACTATGAATCAGCTCCCACTGTCAGGCAAGGGCTGAGGCCTAGGACTGACTCACAGGTAAACATGGAAAGCCAATTTATAAAATTTAAATCCTGCTCAGAGTGGCTTTGTAGTGGTCTCCAACAATAAATGACCACAATTCACCTATTAAAAGAAATAGATTGACAGAATGGATAAAGGTACAGAATTCAATAATATGCTGTGTATAAGAAACACATCTGACTCAAAAGGAAACTCATAGATTGAATGTTAAAGGATGCAACAAGAACCCAGAAAAAAACAAGAATAGCTATTCCATTTAGAGACAATGTGAACTTCAAACCTAAAATGATTAAAAGATGTAAAAAGGTCACCACATACTTTTCAGTGGAAAAATTGAAGAGGAAGAACTAACAACTATAAATATATGTGCACCAAATATAGGAGCACCCAGCTATATAAAACAAATACTAATGGACATGAAAAACCAAATACACAATAACACAAATGTAATAGGGGAATTTAATACCCCAGTTTCACAAAGAGATAGGTCAACCACACAAAAATTCAGCAAAGAAATAATAAATAATAGAACTGAACCATTCCTGTGAACAAATTGACTTAGTATTACTCTGACAACAAAATGAGAGAAAGACTCAATCAAATAGGAACACTATAGGCCAAGCATACAAATTACCATTGATGCAAAGATTCTCAATAAAATATTGGCAAATAGAATGCAGCAAATCATCAAGAAGATTATGCATCATGACCTATGGGATTTGTTCTAGGAATGCAGGAATGGTGTAATATATTCAAATCAATAAATGTAATACACCACATTAACAGAACCAAAACCAAAAATCACATGATTATCTCAATAAATACAGAAAAAGCTTTTGATAAAGTCCAACACATGTTCATGATAAAAACCCTTCAGATACTTGGAATAGATGGTATCTACCTCAATCACTTGAAGGCCATCTATGACAAAGTAACAGCCAATATTATACTAATTGGACAAAAACTGAAAGCCTTCACTCTAAAATCAGGAAGAAGACAAGGATTTCCACTATCACCATTCCTATTCAACATAGTTGTGGAAATATTAGCCAGATCAATCAGACAAGAGAGAGTAATAAAAGGAATAGAGATAGGAAAGGAAAAAGTTAAATTACCGCTATTTGCAGATGACATATTTTATATAGAAGATACAAAAAAATCCATTAAAAGAGTACTAGAGGTAATACACAAATTCAGCAGTGTACCTGGATACAAGGTAAACACTAAAAAAGAAATAGCATTCCTGTAAACAATCAAAAAACTCACTGAAAGAGAAATTATGGAAATATCACCTTTCACAATAGCATCTAAAAAATGATACACATGAGAATCTGCTTAACCAAGAATGTAAAAGACCTATATAATGAGAATTATATGAGTCTAAAAAAGGAGATTGAATAGGATATTAGAAAATGGAAGGATATTCCTTGCTCTTGGTTAGTAAGAAACAAAATTGTGAAAATGGCCATACTCCCAGAACTGTTATATGAATTTAATGCAATCCCAATCAAAATACCATTAATGTGTCTTACAGATCTAGAAAAAACACTCCTAAATTTCATTTGGAAACAGAAATAAAACTAGATTAACAAAGGCATTTCTGGGCAACAAAGGCAATGAAGGAGGCATCTCAATTCCTGACTTGCAACTATACTGCAAAGCTACACTGATAAAATCAACACAGTACTGGCAAAGAAATGGACCTGAGGATCAACAGAACAGATTAGAAGATGCAAACACAACTACAAAGACACTCAGCCTCCTTATACTTTACAAACATGTACACTGGATGAAAGATAGCCTCTTTAACAAATGATGTTGGCAAACATGGCTTTCCACATGCCAAAGACTGAAACTAGACCCATGTATATCACCATGCACCAAACCAAAGTCAAAATAGATCAAAGATCTAAATATTAAAACAGAAACACTAAATCTACTGGACGACAAGATAGGTGGAAATCTTGAAGTCATAGGAGTGGGCAGGGAATTCATGAACAAAATGAAACCCTCACGGGAAATATTTCAAAGAATCAAACACAAGGATCTCACATTATTAACATTTTTTGCACTCCAAAAGAAATCAGAAAGTTAAAGAAAATCTGTAGAATGGGGAAATAATTTTAGCCAGCAATCCCTCAAAGGACTTATAACATATAAAGAGGTGAAAAGCATCAAGCCTCCTCAAATTCAAAGACCCTCTCCAAAAAGGGCATCTAAGATGAATACATATCTCTCAAATGAAGATATACAAGTGGTGAGTAAATACATGAATAAAGGATCATTATCATGGGTTATTCAAGAAATGCAAATTTAAACAGCATTGAGATTTCATCTCACTCCAAAAAGAAAACTTCCATGAAAGAATTCAACTGATAACAAATACTGGTGAGGCAGTGGGGAAAAAGGAACACTTCTCCACTGTTGGTTGGGATGCAGACTGGTGCAGTCACTATGGAAACAACAATGGAGATTTCTCAGAAGACTGGGATTGGAAGTTCCATTCAACCCAGCTATTCCCCCCCTAGGTATTTTCCCAGAAAAATTGAAAAGTTTATGTTACAATGATATATGTGCACCCATGTTCATAGCAGCACAATTTGTAATAGATGAACCTTGGAAATTACCAAAATGCCCATCAACCAGATGAAAAAGATGTGGTATTTCTATACAATGGACTAGTACTCAGCTATAAAAGGATGATCTTGAGTGTTTTGGAGGTAAATGGAGGCAAGTTGACACTACATTCATACGTGAAATAAATCACACTTATATTTATAAGTGTAGCATTGTCTCTCTAGTTTGCAAAATAATAAAAAAAGCTGAAGGAGTAATAACATCCAAAATGTATAATAGATAGTGTAAGAATGAAATGGAAGGAAAGTGCTCTAAAGGATATAACTGTACGTATGTGTGTAAGATAGATAATCATACTACTATGTTTTAGTTAGATCATCAAATGGAATTGAACTATCATTTTTTGATGGTCCACTTTTTATGCTTTGATTTTGTAACTTGAACACCTACCTCTAAGATTACAATATGTAAGTTGTCAACTAGTGATTTCTTAATGTTAATATTTTTTTTGAATTTCTGTACTATTTCTGCCCTTTTTCTGTTTTGCTTTTTTTCTTTAAATAAAAGTGTCAGACTTACTAAATTCAAAGATGAAAGTGAAAAATGAGCATCTGAAATGAATATGCACATCAGAGATGAAGAAATACAAAAGGCAGGTAAACATATAAAAATATTACATAGCATTGTTCATTTGACAGATACAAATTAAAATAACACTGAGATTCCAGCTGAACCCAGGAAGAATTGCTATCATTAAAAAATCATTAGTAACTATTACTGGAAGAGGCTATGCAGATAAATTCACACTTCTTCACAGTTTGTAAAAGTGTAAACTGCTGTAACTGTGAAAAGCAGTATAGAAATTGCTAAAAAAAAATACTAGAATTAGAGATCCCATTCAACTTAGTTGTTCCCATTGTAGGTATCTACCTGGAAGACTTAACATTATCATACCATAGCCATATATGTGCACTCATATTTATAGCAGAAAATTTGTAATAGCTAAAACTTGGAAACAATGCAAATATTCATCAAACAAAAACAGATGAAAGGATGCAATGGGGCACTATTCAGAATAAAGAATAATAAACTTGAGACATTTATATTTGTTAATTTATTTTAAAGATGATAAAACAAAACATAACAAAAAGAACACAACATATCAAAGGTAAACAATGAAAGTGACAGATTTCAAAGCAAGACAACAGGAGATCAACAGTGTCTACCATAATATCTATTGTTTTCTTCTAAATAGTTGTCTATATCTTCAAACACAATGAATTCATACAAAAAATAGTATAAAACTGATCGAAATTGAATGGAGAAATTATAAGCCTTCAAAACCAGACAATAGGAAAATCAACAATGGCTACCATAATGTCTCTTGTTCTTTTCAAAATAGCTGTCCATACCTTCACGTATATTGAAATTGAACAATAAAAAAATGGAAAAAACACTCTAAATGAGGAATAAAAGCATTACTGGGTTTCAGAGCATGATACAGGAAATAAGCAAAGGATAACATAACGTCTCTTTTTCTTCAAAGTAGCTGTTTATTTCATCACGCATAATATAATTACTTCTCATAAACTGGTTAGGAGAAGTTCTAGGCATGTATAAGCCTCTACATGTACATCTATTCTTTCTGCATCAGAGAGAAAATATAAAAATTACTAGAAAAACCAAGAAACAAAAAAGACAAATAACAATAGCAAGGTGCCCAAAACAGTGATGATATAGGCCTTCAAAGCAGGGTTGTATTAACATAATTAAGGTTGTTATTTTACATAGTGATCTTCAAAAGAGTTTCTCAGATCACCAGACACAAACACACAAAATTGTTCCAATCCTATGAATATTAACTGTTTTGTTCCAACAAGTAATAGAATATGCAGCTATCTTAAGTGTGTTTATACAAATTTATATATTTTTTATTTTTCCTTCCTTTTTTTCTTTTTCCCTGAGATATTATTTTCTCCACTTTAAGCAGATTCTTAATCTTTCACATTATTTACTGAGGATTTTATATCTTGTGTTATCTTACCATTTCTTAAGCTAAGGAGACAATACAGTATTTACATAGGAGAATTTGATGTGTTTCACTTTTGAGTATGGTCTCGTTACATCCATTTACTTATAAACATCTCAATGTGATCATTTTTATAGCTTAATAATACTCCATTGTACAAAATTACTACAACTTTTTTATCTATCACTCTATTGATGGGCATTTAGGTTGTTTCCAAGATCTTGCTATTACAAATTGTACTGCTATAAACATGAGTGAACATATATCAATGTGATATGACATTTTCAATTCTTCTGGGAATATGTCCCAAAGCATAATAACTATATCAAATGGGACTTCCAGTCCCAAGTTTTGAGGAACCTCCAAACTGACTTCCACAGTAGTTGCACCAATCTACACACTCACCAACAGAGTAGAAGAGTTGCTCTTTCCCACAGCTTCTCCAGCATTTGTTGTTGGTAGTTTTCTTTATCTTGGCCATTCTTTCTGGAGTGAGACGGAATCTCAGTGTGGTTTTAATTTGAATTTCATTAATTACCAATGATTCTGAACATTTTCTTATGTATTTATTTTCCATGTTTATTTCATCATCTGAGTACTATGTATGCATCTCAGATGCCCATTTTTGGATTGGGTCTTTCGATTTTCGAGTCTGATTGTTTTTAATTCTTTATATGTTTTAGATAGAAGTCCTTTTTCTGAGGGAGAATTAACTAAGTCTTTTTCAAAATTCCTGGGTTTCCTTTTTACCCTGTTGGAGATTTCTTTTAACATGCAAAAGCATTTTAGTAAGACTAGATCTCAGTGATTGATTCTGGGAAGTGTTTCCCATGTGGTTCGACTTTTGCTCATGAATTCTGTGCCTACTCAAATGTGTTCAAGATTTCCACCTATCTTTTCTTCCGGTAGATTTAGTGTTTCTGTTTTAATATTTATATCTTTGATCCATTTTGACTTTATTACCTGGTGATATTCATGGGTTTAGTTTTAATTTTCAGTGTATGAATAGCCTGTTTTACCAGCACCACTTATTAAAGAGACTATTTTTCTTTTAGTGAATGTGTTTGGCCCCTTTGTCAAAAATAGGGTTGCTGAGTTTGTTTATAATAATACTTGTATCTTCTAATGTATTCCATTGATCTTCAGGTCTGTTTTTATTCCAGTACCATGCTGATTTTATCACAGTAGCTTTGTAGTATAACTTCAAGTCAGGGATTTTTGATTCCTCCTTACTTGCCTTTGCTGCCTAGAATTACCTTTGCTATTCTAGGTCTTTTCTGGTTGCAAATGAATTTTAGGAATGATTTATTTGGATCTGTGAAATATGATAATGGTATTTTGATTGGAATTGCATGAAATCTGTATAACAATTTTGGGAAAATGGCCATTTTCACAATATTTGCTCCTCCTATCCATGAACACAAAACGTCTTTTCATTTCCTGAGATATTCTTCAATTTATTTTTTAGGGTATTTTATTCTTTGCTGAGTAGATCTTTTACTTCTTTTGTTAGATTAATTCCTAAATATTTCATTTTTTCAATGCTATTGTCAAGGGTGTGGCTGCTCTTATTTCTCTCTCAATGAGATTGTTGTTTGTGTATAGGATGCGACTGATTTTTGAGAGCTGATTTTGTATTCAGCTATATTACTGAATTTAGTTATTATACCAAGGAATCTTTCAGTGGAGTTTTATGGGTCATCTGTGTAGAGTATCATGTCATCTGCAAATAATGATAATTTAATTCTTCTTTTCCTGTCCTTACTCCTTTTTTTCTCTCACTTGTCCAATTGCTCTGGCTTGTATTTCCAGCTGTATATTGTATATGAGTGGTGATAGTGGACAGACTTGTCCTTGTTTCAGATTTTACATTAAAGCTTTCATTTTTTCCCATTTAATGTGATGCTGACTGTTCAATTGTCATAGATTGCTTTTATCATATTGAGGTAAAGACCATCTACTCTATTTTTTGTGTGGTCTTATCATGAATGAGTGTTGAACCTTATCAAAAGTTTTTTCTGCCTTTATAGAAATGATCTTAACTGTTACCCTTTCAGATGGGGGAATAATCACCTCTCATCTCCCCACACTTATTTTTCAGAATTCCACCTTACCATGGCAATAATTCTATTTCAACATGGTCTTGATAAAATGACATATCTAAATCAAAGGCACCTTTCCTTCTGCCTTACATGGGTCCTTAAATATGAATACTGGCTTGCCTCCTCATAACACCTTGTCTCTTTGTTTTTCCAGTCTAACGTATGGGCATTCACCAGTGATAAAGTTGTCCTGGTTAAAACACCTGACACCAGCTTCTACATAGGCATCAACCATCATCCCATCAACACTTCTAAACCCCAATACAGCACCTCCTTTCAGCAGAAAGTAGTAAAAAAAAAGAAAACCTTCACCCTTATTCCTAATAACCAAAAGATGGGAATGAAAGGATTTTGCCCCAGATGGGACACTGTAGCCAGTGGGAAGCTGGGAAGCGTAACCAAGGGGCTCTCTCTTGAGGCCACTTTTCCTGCCCCTAGGCAATTTACCTGTGGCACCAAATGAATACCAATGGGCTACCAGTGCATCAGTAATGCCCCTTAGGCACCACCCCAAACCTAATTTACATATATGCCCCCACACCATGTGTCTGGTGGAGAGAATGCCAGACCTCAGAGGGTCATGGAGTCTCTCTCCACATTCTTAATATAAAGGCCACTTTTATTTCATACTTCTTATCTTTTTAGCCATGCCAAAAATTCTATCAGATGGCTCTCTTCTGTGCCGAAAATTCTATCATTATGCTAAATGCCCTGTAAATATATCTATCTTAGACACGTTTCTCTCATTTCTGAGATAAAATACAAGATACCCAAAGTTAAAATGTGAAAATTTGTTTGGTTCACCTTTTGCAGAGGTTACTATCCATAACCTGCATAATCTAAGACAATGTAGCACATGACAGAAGTGTAACAAACAGTTCGTGGTGGCAGAAAATAGCAAAAGCAACAAAGAGAAATAGATCCTTTCTATCCCTTATATTGTATTCAGGCCACTCGCTCTATGGCAGGTATAGTACTCACACACTAACTCTCAGCATTGTGAATCAGTCACAAACTCTAGATTTAGCAGCTTCTGAAAAACATGCCCATATGATCACAAGAGATTTTGGGGAGACATCCAGACACAAAACATAACAGTATCTTTGTCCTATTGTTTAGTATTTCTGAAGTATAAACTTCCAGAGTTGGAGGCGTGAATATTTTAAGTTTTAATATATATTACCAAAATATTTTTTGTGGTCAGATGTTTAATGTTCACTGGTATCTGCTTGTCATTTCTTTTCAGACACATGGAAGAATTTTTTGTGTATATATATATATATATATATATATATGTATTCATATATACAGCAAATATAAATATTACACAATATTGAGCTTTTTCTGGGATTTACATAGATGCTTATAAAGCACCTACTCTTATACATTCTTCTACTCTCTAACTTATTTCTCATCAAGTAGTAGCCTTTCTAATTTTATAGTATTTTAATTTTTCCTAGATTCCACATATTAGAAAAAATCTGTGACACTTGGTTTTGCTTTGTTTTGTTTTGTTTGTTTTGTTTGCTTTTCTTTTATTTTTGAGTCTAGCTCATTTCACTTAACATGAAGATCTCCAGTTTCATCAATTTTCCCGTGAGTGACAAAATTGTGTTCTTCTTCATAACTAATACTGCATTGTGTTCATATACAACAAACAAATATTTCTTGTTGATTTTAATTCCTTTGGCTATACAACAAAAAGTGATAGTGCTGTATGATGTGGTTTTTGTAGTTTTAGTTTTTGTAGAAATCTCCATACTGATTTTACATTGACTGTATGAATTGATGCTCATATCTCATATTCACAGTATATAAGGGTTTCTTTTATACCAGATCCTTGCCAGCATTTTTTCTAATCTTGATGAAAATCATTCTACTTAAGAGGAAATATAATCTAAGTGAAGATTTGACCTGCTATTCTTTGATGGAAAAAGTTGAACAGTTTTTTATATACTTGTTGGCCATTTGATGCAGACCATATTTATCACTGTACCAAAGTTCTTGCCCCCTCTTCCTATGCTTCTCATTGGCAAAAAATAATAGCGTCAAAGAGGTCTTCATCTTTGCCCATCCTGAGGAACTCACCTCTCAGCCCCCCTTTTATGCATTCCTAATAATGTCTGTCTTTTATGTCATCCTTCACCATATCACTCAAAAAAGAACCTGGAGATCTTGTTAAGGTTCCTGACAGTTATTTGAATATTTTCATTTGAGAAGTCTGTTCAATTTATTTTCCCAATTATTGATTGCATTATCAATCCTTTTGGAGTTAAGATTTTTACTGTTTTTTATGTACTCTAGATATTAATCTTCTATCAGAATAGTAAGTGGCAATTTCTCTCCCATTACAAGGGCTGTGTCTTCACTATGTTGCTTCCTTTGTTGTGCAGATGTCCA
Organism: Cavia porcellus; assembly: GCF_034190915.1. Lineage (NCBI taxonomy): Eukaryota > Metazoa > Chordata > Mammalia > Rodentia > Caviidae > Cavia > Cavia porcellus. The sequence continues at coordinate 27,882,548 of NW_026947486.1, read as the reverse complement.
TTATTAATACTTGCTATGATTTTCTAGGTATTTCAGTTTCATAAATTTGCCCACACGTACATCTTGAGGCATTTCTACTATACTTTCTTGTAGCATATTTGAGAACAACTATAATAATGTAATTTAGTATAAAGACCTATAATAAGGCCATATGAGGGCATGTATGTAGATTTTACCTCCATATTTCTTCTTCAGTGTTTTTACCCAAATAATCAAGATGTTTAAATTAGGAAAAATTCTTCATTTTGTCAATATGTATTTCAACAAGTATGAAAAGTTGTGATGCTCAGGGCAAGTATATTTTTATTAGATTTAGTGTTACTATATATCTATAATGATTTATTTATCCATCAATACATATAGATCATACTCATTATAGAAAAGTTGTAAAGGAACATGATACATCTTAGTTCCTCTTATCCATTCACCTCCCCTCCCTTATTCAACCATTCCCCGCATTATTTACAAAGCTTTCATCATATCATTTTTCTCATAGTTTTTCATTTCCTTCTTCATTCCCAGTTCCTGTTTCCTTTTGGACAGTTTCTTCCTATTTCACAATACCTAGTACATATTTTATTTCATATACGCAATTTAAGTTTTGCATGCCAGAGACACAGTGTGAAACTTTGATTGGTATTTCCAATTTATTACACTTAAGAGTATGGTTTCAAGGTCCAATCTTTTACTTATAAATATTTCAAGTTTATCTTTCTTTAAGACTTAATAGTATTCTGGTTATTCTGAGAGAATATGGTGGACAGATAACAGCAGCAATGGAGACTCTCTGAGAAAACCAGCTTAGAATCCAGGAATGATGTGGTATGAGGAGTCCTAAGCAAGGGGAGATATACCCTGCCGACCCAAGAATGAACTAAGGTGAGAGAAATCAACTGGAAATGCAATCCTGATGCTATAAGAGGAGCAGATAAAATCTCACCACAGAAGCTGGAACCCACGATTTGAATTACCTGCTGCCGCTGCTCCATCCCAATCGGCAGATCAGGGACACAGATGCAAAAGCTCTGAGAGCGGGAATCGGCAAACCAAACGGAATTGAGCGTGGGACTGGCAGGGAGCCCTGCATAAACCTGTGGTGAGTGAGAGGAATGGGGACCCTAACATAGACTAGGAGGCTCCAACAGAGGACATTCTGGGACCGGGCAGACTAGCTGGAACAGGACGCTGCAGTGACTTTAGTTGAATATTCCCGTCTCAAGTGGGATTGGTGGAGAGCACTTGGCCTGATGATGTCGTGGACTAAGATCCAGTAGGCTAGCACAAACCAGGTCCCAGCACCTGGAGGTGCACCCTAGCAGTGAAGCCTTCAATAGGTTGACCTGGAGGGGCGGGCCCAGCAGAGGCTACCCACGTCTGTGTCTCCCTAGTACATTGCAGTGGATAGGACCTAGACAATGGATTCAAACAAACTGTAACAGACAAAGAGAAAAAACCTGGGCCTCCTATATATGCTTGTATGGAAGGAACAAAAAGTATGGGAAGAGGGAGCAATAAGAAAGGATCCTCAGAACTTACACTCAAAGATTTCAAAGAAAGAGACACTATGGTAACTACTTTTATGTCAGGATTATCTTGTGCTGAAACACTATTTTGCTTAAATAGTTATGTTTTGACCTGTGCTGTTTTTTTATGTACTCTTTTATCTCAATCTCCTTTTTTTATTATTTACTTTTTTATTTTTATCCTTTTAATTAAGGGAAAAATAAATAAAAAATAGCAGGATATATTATAGTAACATACTTTGATTTCCTATTAACTTGATTTGAAACCCTGTATTGCTCTCATGATCTTGTTTTGACTGATTTTCCTCTGTTCTTTTTTCCTTGATTGTACCAAGTTCAAAAGTATAGGCAACTGTGAAGACAATAAGATTCATTATGATGCCCATTCTGGTTGACTATTATCTTCTTTTGAAGTCCTCTAATGTCTGAAATGTTTTGGTTTTATTGGTTTTGTTCTTTACTGTTTTGTTCAATTTTATTATATCTGATGACATAGGCAGTTCTTTTTAAGATAGCAAGAGGCATTATGGTAACCACTGTTGAGTACCTTGTATTTTGTTTATACATTATGTAGTATGTCCATCCTTTTGATTTGACTGACTCTGTCCTGTTAGATCACATTTGGTTTTACTCTCTTAAAAAAAAAGTAATAAGAACAGTGGGAGTAATAAAGCCCAAAATGTGTAGTTGTCATTGTCCAAAGAGAGGAAAAGAAAGTGCTCTAAAGGACATAACTGCATGTATATTTAAGTGTATAAGATAGGTATCCATATTACTGAGTTTTATTGGATCATTGAACAGAACTGTTTGCAGTCTCACTGTTTGAATGTCCACTCTATATGCTTTAATTTTTTAACTTGAACAACTATTTCTAAGATGAAAATATGTAGTCTACTAACTAGTGATTTCATACTGTTTATTTTTTCTGAAATTCTGTATACCTTGTACCCTTTTTTGGTTTTTTCTTTTTTCTCCTTAAATTAAATTTTAAAAAAAGACTTGATAGTATTCCATTGTTTGGAAAAAACACAACTTTTTATTTAAGAGAATAAAGGACAAAGAAAAGGGACACAGAAACTAAAAGAGACAAAAAACAACAACAAACCCAAAACAATATCAGTATATATTTTTGAAATAAGATGATAGGAATTTAACAGTGTTGTAATTTTGCATATGGTTACTTTGAAACCACTAACTTAGATTGCTAGATATAGATATGTAAAATTTATCTAATAATTTGAGTAATAACTGTTTTTTTCCAAGAACTAATACAATTAGTAGGATAGCCAGCTTAGATATTTGAATTATAATACACAAATTTATGACAGCCCTTTCCCTTTCTTTCTTTCCTCCTTTCCTCTATTCTACTTATTTTCACCTTTGAACAATATTTTACACTTACAAAATATTTATTTTTTGTTTTAGATCTTAGTTGCTCTTTCAGTTTCTTACACTAGGTAGACAACACAGTATTTACACATAGTTTGATTTCTTTGACTTATGAGTATGATCTCAAGTCACATCCATGTGCCTATAAAAACCTTAATGCAATCATTCTTTATAGCTGAGTAGTATATCAATGTATAAAAATAACATAAGTTTTTTATCATTCCTCATTTGGAGGGCATTTGGAATAATTCCAACATTTGGCTATTACAAGTCCTGCTGCTATAGATATGGGTGCACATATATCACTATGGTATGATGTTCAGTTCTTCTGGGGATATGTCAAGAAATAGGTCAGCTGTGTCCCATGAAGCCCCTACTCATAGAATATTTTAAAATTTTATTTAAAGAGAAAAAACCAAAAGAGAAAAAAGGCTAGCAACAATACAGAATACCAAAAAAATAAACAGTAAGAAATCACTAGTTGATAAAGTACATACTGTCATCATAGAAATGGTTGTTCAGCTTAAAAATTAAAGCATACAAACTAAATATTCAAACACTGAGACTGAAAATAGTTCTTCTCCATGATCCAACAAATGCTTAGTAATATGGATATCAATCACAAACATGTAACCATACATGCAGTTATATTCTTTACAGCACTTTTTTCCTCTCTTTTGTACAAGAGTAATTACAGATTTGGGGGTTTATTACTACTACATTTCTTATAATTTTAACACAAGAGACATACTGTGATATTTATAAATACAATTCTTATTCATTTCACTTATGAGGATAGTCTCAAGTTGCCTGCATTTTAATAGATCAAGATCACCCTTCTTTAAAGCTAAGTAATATTCCATTGTGTAAAAATGCAACATGTTTTTTTTTATTTTATTTAAAAAATATTAAGATAAAAGAGCATGGTATCCATTGCTGATTCCCGATTGCCATGCTGTAAAATCCAGTAATGCTTTTATTGCTTATTCAGAGTGGTTTTAGTCTGTTTTGTGTTGTTTATTTTCTACAAACATGACGGTATGCACAGCTACTTTGAAGAAAAGAGACATTATGATAGCCATTGTTGATTTTCTGATTGTCTGACTTTGAAGACATGCAATGCCTTCATTATTCAATTCTGATCAGATTTATACTGTTTGTTTTGCATTAATTCATTGTGTGACAATATATAGACAACTATTTTTAAAAAAGGATTAAGATTAAAGCAGGACATAACAACACAGATCAGAACAAAACAATTTAAGCAACATAGTATTTCACCACAAGACAATCTGGCATAACAATAGCTACCATACTGTCTCTTTCCTTGAAATATTTCAATATGCCTTCACATATTATAGTATCAAATATAAAAAGACAGTGTAAACCCATTCAAGAGAATGAAAGTATTATAAGGTATTCAGAACCAAATAACAGAAAAATGAACAATGATTTCTATATTATCAGGATGCTATAAAAATTTTTATACTATCACATATAATAAAATCCAGTAAGATACAACATGATAAAACCAATGGATACAGAAGAACAAAAGCTTGGCAGGACTTCAAAACAAGATGATATTAAATCATCACTAGCTATCATAGTGTCTTGTTTTCTTCAAAATAGCTATTCATACCATCACAGAAAATAAGGTCAAACAAGCTAGAATAAAACCATGCCAATTAATGAATGAAAACATAAAGCTTCAATGCACTATAATGGGGAATCATGATTACCACATACTTTTATGTACGCTTACCACTTCTTACACTAGGGAACCTATTCAGTACTTATACATGTGAGTTTGATTTATTTCATTTATGAGTATAGTCTCAAGCTGTGTCCATTTATTTATAAATATCTCAATGTGGTCGTTATTCATAGCTGAGTAGTACTCCATTGAATAAAAATACAACAACTTTTTTTTCTAATTCATGCTGGTTTTGGAAACCTTTCCAACGGTTTCAATGTTTTTCCACTTTTTTATTTAAAGAAAAAAAAAACAAAACAGTAAAAGGGTACAAGTAATACAGAATTTCAAAAAAAATAAACAGTAAGAAATCACTAGTTAATAGATTACATACTGTTATCTTAGAAATAGCTGATCAAGTTACAAAATTAAGCATGCAAATATCACATCTTTTTTATCCATTTCTCAGTTGATGGAAACCTAGGTTGTTTCCAAGTTCTGGCTACTACGAATTGTGCTGCTATAAACATGGGTGTACATATATCACTGTGGTATGAAGTTTTCAGTTCTTCTAGGAATATGCCTAGAAGTGGAATACCTAGAACAAATGGGACTTCCAATCCAAGCTTTCTAACAAATCTCCAGACTGACCTCCACAATGGTTGTACCACTTTACACTCCCACCAACAGTGCAGGAGAGTTCCTTTATCCACACAGCCTCTTCAACATTAGTTGTTGGTCGTTTTCTTGATCATTGCCATTCTTTAAGGAGTGAGATGGAATCTCAGTAAGGTTTAAATTTGCATTTATGTAATGAATAATGATGGTGAACATTTTTTCATGTATTTATTTGCCATTTCCATTTCTTCATCTGAGTACTGTGTATTCATCTCAGATGCCCATTTATGGATTCAGTCTTTGAATTTTGGGGATCTGAGTTTTTTCATTCATTATATGTTTTAGACAGAAGTCCTTTGTCCGAGGGACAGTTCAGTAAGATTTTTCCCAGTTTCTGGGTTTTCTTTTCACCATGCTGGAGATTTCTTTTGATGTGCAGAAATTTTTAATAAGATGTGGTCCCAGTTATTGATTCTGGGAAGTATTTCTCATGTGGTTGGATTCCTGGTCATGAATACTCTACCTGCCCCTATGTCTTCAAGGTTTCTACCCAATTTATCTTCCAATAGATTTAGTGTTTCTGTTTTAATATTCAGATATTTTATCTACTTAGATTTTAGTTTAACACATGGTTAAAGGTATGGATCTAGTTTTAGTTTTCAGCATTTGGAGAGCCAGTTTTTCTAACACTATTTAATAAAGAGACTGTAATAATTCCAGTAATCATGTTTGGTCCCTTTATCAAAGATAAGGGGGTTGGGTGTGTTTGTAGTTGTGATTGTGTCTCTAATCTATTCCACTGATCTTCAGATCTGTTTTTATTTCAGTACCATGTTGATTTTATTACAGTAGCTTTGTAATATAAGTTCAAGTCAGGGATTGTGATGCCTCCTGCCTTGCCCTTGCTGCTCAGAACTGTCTTTGCTATTCTAGGTCTCTTCTAGTTTGAGATGAATTTCAGGAGCAATTTCTCTAGATCTGTGAGGTATGTTGATGGTATTTTTATCGGAATTGCATTGAACCTGTATAATAGTTTTGGGAGAATAGACATTTTCACAACATTTATTCTTCCTATCCATGAACAAAAGATGTCTTTTCATTTTCTGAGATCCTCTTCAATTTCTTTATGCAGTGCACTGTAGTTCTCCCTGTATAGGTCTTTCACTTCTTTTGTGAGAGTGATTCTTAATATTGCATTTTTTTGGATGCTAGTGTGAAGGGAGTAGCTTCTCTTATTTCTTTCTCAGTGATTTTGTTGTTAGTGTATAGAAATGTTATTGACTTTTGAGTATAGATTTTGTATCCAGCGACATTACTGAATTTACTTATTATATCTAGGAGTCTTTCAATGGAGTTTTAGAGGTCTTTTTTAATAGAAACATGTCATCCACAATTAATGATAATTTAACTTCCTCTTTTCCTACCTTTATCCCTTTTATTTCTCTCTTGTCTAATTTTTCTGGCTAGTATTTCCAGTATTATATTAAATAGGAGCAGTGATAAGGGACATCCTTGTCTTGTGCCTGATTTTAAGGTAAAGGCCTTCAGTTTTAGGCCATTTAGTATAATACTGGCTATTGGTTTGCCATAGATGGCCTTTATTATATTGAGGTAAAGACCATCTATTCCAATTTTCTGTAAGGTTCTTACCATAAATGAATGTTGGACCTTATCAAAAGCTTTTTCTGCATCTATAGAAATGATCATGTGATTCTTACATTTGGCTTTATTGATATGGTGGATTACATTTATTGATTTATATATGTTGAACCATCCCTGCATGCATGGGATGAATCCCACTTGATGTTGGTGTATAATCTTCTTGATGATTTGCTGCATCCTATTTGCCAATATTTTACTGAGGATTTTTGCATCTCTGTTCATTAGGGAGGTTGGCCTGTAGTTCTCTTTTTAGTTGGGTCTTTATCAGGTTTGGAATTAGAGTAATATTTGCTTCCAGGAATGACTTGGGAAGGATTGCTTCTCTTTCAATTTCATTGAAAAGTTTGAGTCTTCGTTGTGTTTAAGTCTTCGTTGTGTTTCTTGTTGAATTCCTTTATGAATCCACCTGGGCCTGGGCTCTTCTTTGTAGGTAAGGACTTAATCATGTTTTCAATTTCATTAATATAAATTGGGTTTGTACAGCAATTTTACATCTTCTTCACCTAGCTTTGGTACTTCATATGTTTCTAGGAATCTGTCTACTTGTTCTGTGTTATCAAACCTATGAGAGTACAGGTTTTCAAAATAGGTGTGGATGATCTTTTGTACTTCTACAGAATATGTAATGATTTTACCTTTTTCATTCCTTATTGCATGAATTTGAGCTTTTTCTTCCCTTTTTAAAATAAAGTTCACTAGCGGCCTATGAATTTTATTTATTCATTCAAACCTAATCTTTGATTCATTGATTCTTTGGATTGTTTTCTTCATCTGTATTGCATTAATTTCTGCTCTGATTTTTATAATTTCCTCCTTTCTTTTGGCTTAGGGCTTGACTTGCTCTTCGTTTTCTAGATGTTTGAGGTGTAACATCAGCATTATTTATTTGTATCCATTCTGTTTTTCTGATGTGGAAACTCAGTACAATAAATTTCCCTCTGAAAACAGCTTTCATTGCATCCCACAATTTCTGGTAACTTGTATTTGTATTTTTGTTTGCTTGTAGGTATTGTTTAATTTTTCTTTAATTTCCCTTGTGACCCACCAATTGCTCAAGAGTGTGTTATTCAATTTCCATGTGTTTGAGGAATTTTTACAGTTTCTTTTATCATTAATTTCTAATTTCATGACGCCATGACTCTATAACATGCATGGGATGATTTAAATTCCTTTACATTTATTTAAATACGTTCTGTGCACTAGTATATGGTCTATTTTAGAGAATGTCCCATGTACTGCTGAGAAGAATGTGTATTCTCATGTTGTTGGATGGAGCACTCTGTATATGTCTATCAAGTCCATTTCTTCACAGGTGTGATTCAGTTCTGTTATTTCTTTGCTGATTTTCTGTTTTGTTGACCTGTCCCTTGCTCTCAATCGTGTGTTATGGTCTCCTGTTATAATTGTGCCATTGCTAATTTGGTTTTTCATTTCTTGCTCTATATAAGTGTGTGTCCTGGAATTTGGTGCATATATATTTAAGATTGTTATCTCTTCCTCTTGGTGTTTTCCCCTACCAGCATGTAGTGACCTTCTTTATTTCTTTTGGTCATTCTTAGTTTGAAGTTCACCTTGTCTGCAATATTGTAGCTGCCCCCACTTTTTGTGGGGTTCATCTTGCATGAAGTATTGTTTTCCATCCTTTGACTTTCAGTTTGTGAGTATCCTTCTCAGTTCAATGGGTTGTTTGTAGACAGCAAATGGTTGGATGTTGTTTCTTGATCCATTCTGCCAGTCTGTTTCTTTTAATTGTTGAATTGAGCTCATTTATATTAATGGTTATAACTGTTATATGTTGGTTTATTGTTGACATGTTATTTTGTGCTGTTGAATCTTTATGTTTCCATTCAGTTTAATTGTGTGCTTTGCTTGGTGAATTTTTTCCTAAGTGTGTCTAAACTGTGTTTCAGTATTCTTTGCAAGGTTGGCTTGGTGATCATGAAGTTTTTCACCTGTTCTTTTTCATGGACGTATTGTATTTCTCCAACAATTTGGAAGGAAAGTTTTGCAGGGTACATCAGTCTAGGTTGGAAGTCATTTTCCTTTATTATCTGGAATACTTCACTCCATGCTCTTCTTGACTTTATTGTTTGTGCTGAGAAGTCTGCTCTGATTCTGATAGGCTTTCCTTTATAGATGATCTGTTTTTTCTCCCTGACAACTTTTAATATTCTATTCTTATGTTGGAGTTTTGGGATGGTGATTATTATATGTCTGGATGTAGTTTTACTTTGCTTATGGCTAGTTGGAGTTCTATATGCCTCACTGATCCTGATATCAGTTTCCATTCTCTTGTTTGCAAAATTTTCAGTGATTACTTCTCTAAATATCCTCTTGACATCCTTTATGTTGTTCCCTTTTTTTTTGTTTATGCCTATCAATCTTATGTTGTTTTTCTTTGCATCCTCCTTCAGATGTTGAATTGTTATTTCCTGATTCCTTGTTATTTTTAAAAGATCTTTCCTTTCCTTTTTGCTAGCTGCAGTCTTGTCTTCGAGGTCTACAATTGTATCTTCACTTTTGTTGAGTCAGTTGTGACAACTTTCAATGTAATTTTTAGTTTCTTGCATATCTCTTTGAATCTCCTTCATATATTCTGTTCATTTCTTACATTGTTCATCCAGGGATTCTATCTTTTTGCTTTGTTCCTCTAATTTTTTTAACTGTGTCTTCCTTAGATATGTTCAGCTTCTCTTTCATTTCTTTATTATTTCTTCTTTTACCTGGGAGGTTATTTCTAGTTTTAATTCCTTTAAAGCTTCCCAGAGTTGCTTTTTTTATTTCAATTGCTATTATTTCAGGTATTTCAGGTGTATGGCATAAATTTTCTTCTATGTATATTGCTTCCAGGAATGATTTAGGGAGAATTGCATCCTTTTCAGTTCACTGAAGTTTTTAAGGAGTACTGGCATCAAATCTTCTCTAAATTTCTTGTAGAATTCAGCCATGAATCTATCAGGATCTGTGCTTTGCCTTTTGGTAACTTTTTAGTTATGTTTTCTATCTCAGTAGCTGATATTGGGTTATTCAAAATTGCTATATCTTCTTGGTTGAGCTTTGGTAGTTTATACAGTTCTAGAAATCTGTCCATCCCATCTGTGTTTTCCATTCTACATGAGTAGAGCTTTTCAAAGTAGGTATTCATGATCTTTTTAATTTCCCTGGGAACTGTAGTAATTTCCCCCTTTTCAGTCCTTATTGCAATTATGTGGTTTTTTGTTTCTTTTTCTTGGTTAGGTTAGCTAAATATTTGTCAGTTTTGTTTTTTTCTCTCACAAAACCAGCTATTTTGTTCATTAATTCTTTGTAATTTTTTTGGTTTCAATTGCATTGGTTTGTGCTCTAATATTTACAATTTCTCTTGTGTTTAACTTGCTCTTGTTTTTCTAGAAGCTTGAGATGCAGCATTAGCTTGTTCATTTGTGCTTGTTTTATTTTCTTGATATGACAAATTACTGCTATATATTTCCCTCTTAAGACCACTTTCATTGCATCCCACAGGTTGCTGTATGTTGTTTATGCATTTTCATTGAATTTTATGTATTGCTTTGTTTCTTCTTTAATTTCATCTGCAGACCACTGGTTGTTCAGAAGGCTGTTATTTACCTTTCATGTATTTATGCAGATTTTGCAATTTCTTTTGCCATTAATTTTCAATTTCAGTGCACTATGCATTACATTTTGCATGGGATAATTTCAATACCTTTTTAGCTACTTAAGAATGTTTTATGTGTTAATATATGGTCTCTTTTAGAGAATGTCCTATATGCAGCTGAGAAGAATGTTTATTTTGATGTGATTGGGTGGAACACTCTGTAAACATGTACTAAGTCCAATTGCTCACAGGTACAATGTAGTTGTATTATTTCTTTGCTAACTTGTTTCTAGTTGATCTATCTCTTTGTGACAAATGGGTACTAAGTTCCCCTGTTTCAATTGTGTTCTTGTGTATTTGGTTTTTTATGTCCATTAATGTTTGTCTTATATAGTTGGGTGCGCCTGTATTTGGTGCATATATGTTTGTAATTGTTAATTCTTCCTCTTGAAGTTTTTCACTAACAAGTATGTAGTGACCTTTATCTCTTTTAATGATTTTAGGTTAGAATTTCATATTGTCTGCAAATAGAATTTTTATCCCTGTTTTTTTCTAGGTTCCTATTGCATGGAATACTGTTTTCCAGACTTCAACTTTTAATCTATGATTGGTGGACATGAATTTCTTTGTTTGTTCTTTGTCATGGAAGTACCATGTTTCTCCATTGTATTTGAAAGACAGTTTTTCTGGGTACATCAGTATGGGTTGAAAGTTGTTTTCTTTTCGGTCTTGGGATGATGCACAAACACTCACCTCAGGCTGTCCATTTTCTAGAATTGAGGGTACTGGCAGGCCCAAGATCACTGGAGCTAGCAGAGCACTTCAAGAAGCTGGGAAGTTTGCGCAGGCAGGCCCAGGACCTGCAGAGCTGGACCAGTGTGGCAGGAAGCTGGGAAGTTCCTTGAAAGGAGGGGGCGATGATCCCAAACTCCCAGGGCTTGGGATGGTGCCAAATACAACATCTTTTTCATCCACTCTGCAGTTAATGGGCATTTTGGTTGTTTCCAAGATTTAGCTATTACAAATCGTGCTGCTATGAACATGGGTGCACATATATCACTGTAATATGACTTTCAGTTTTTCTGGGAATATACCCAGGAGGGTAATAGCTGGGTTGATTGGAACTTCCAATCCTAGTCTTCTGAGAAATCTCCATACTGATTTCGATAGTGGCTACACCAGTCTATACTCCCATCAGCAATGGAGCAGTGCATATCAGATATTTCCTCTATTACTTCTGGGAATATTTCAGTTATGTCATTTGCCTTGCCTCTTGCACCTTCATTGATGCCTATTAGTCTTACATTGTTTCTGTTGGCATCATTTTGAAGCTGCTAGATTGCCATTTCATGCTGCTTTGTTATTTTTGAAAGTTCTATCCTTTCATAATCACTAATTGTGATCTTGTCCTTGAGGTCTGAAATTCTATCCTCAGCTTTATTTAAATGGTTTTGCCAGCTTCCAATAGAATTTTTTGTTTCTTGGGTGTCTCTTTGAGTTTGTTTCATGAATTCTGCTTATTTTTTATATTGTTCACTCAAGGTTTCAATCAGTTTCCCATGCTCCTGTACTTTTTTAAAATCTCTTTCTTCTCTAGCTGCACTGAGCAACTCCTTTACTAAAGTTGTTATTTCTGTCTTTTACATAAGTGATTACCTCTAATTTGATTTCCTCTATGGCCTCATGGAGTTTTTTTAATTTCACTTGATATCTTTTCAGAGATTTCTGGTGTGCTACTTTTGAAGTCCTCTATTCCAATGTCTCCTATACTTGCTCCTTGTGGACTAGATGTTTGAGATTGCACTTTGCTTTTTCATTTTTCCATTTTCCCCTCCCAGGTTAATATTTCCTCCTTCAGTCCCACTAGTGCCAACAGTTGGTAGTGTGTATCTTGGGGTCCTACTCTAAGGTTGATGTTTGTCCAATTGTTGGGTCTCACAATGAAGAGGTGGGACTGTCACCCGAATTCCCCCTACAGGGCCTGTTGGGTGAGTCCTATGTTTTTCCTAGCATTACAAGCCCAGGAATATTGATCAAATCAATCCCTAGTTCCTGTTGTTTTTATATCTTCATGTTGTTCAGAGTCACCAGATTTTCCTGTTTATAATGTTAGTTTTGTCTGGGACCCTACTATGTCTCTGGGTGTCCCACAGGCTCCTTAATTTTCTCCAAGTTGAGGGAGGCCTTGTTGGCACCCTACTCAAGCTACCTGATATTCCCTGTGTGAAGGAATGACTCACCCACCCACTTACCAAGCTTACCTATGACCTACTTCTGGAGGGGGCTTCTCTGTTCCTCCTGCTTACCCATGGAAGGTAGTGAACTCTATTCCTATTTTAGGGGAAAATTCACCTCACTGGTGGATGTTTGCTGAATCTCCCTTTCATACTGCTGGCTAATCCACCGCACTCCAAGATTCTGGGGGGAGGTGTGGGAGCCTAAGATCAACAGTGATGGTAGGCACAGGAGGTGGGGGGGGGTCCATTATGGCAGCTGTAGGACTGCAGGGGCACACATCATGGGTTGGAATTCCTACCACCTTTGGTGGGTGGCCAGGACTTTGGGACACATGAGGGGCCTGGTTCTGGCCTGGCCCTGTGCATGCCACAGGCTGGGGTTCCTGGGTCCTCTGAGGTCATCTGCAGAGACAGGGGCATTTACAGCAGGGGTCCGGGTATAGCCCAGCTCAGTGCACCTCTGGGTGGAGTTCCTGAGTCCCACCAAGTGGTCTGAAGAGATGGCAGGAATTAAAGGAGGGGACCAGGTCTAGCCCGGCCTCATGTGTGCCTCTGGCTGGAGTTCCTGGGTCCCATGATATGGGCTGCAGAGACAATGGGAGTCACAGGAGGGGCCCGGGTCTATTCATACATTTTTGAGAAACCTCCACATCTTTTCCAAAGTGCTTGCACCAGTCTACACTACCAACAACAGTGGAGAAGAGATCGTTTTCCCTACAGCCACTCCAACATTTGTTATTTGTTGTTTTGTTGACCATGGCCATTCTTTTTGTAGTGAAATGGAATTTCAGTGTTGTTTTATTTTGCACTCCTTGAATGACCAATGATGCTGAATTTTTTCACATATTTGTAATTTTATTTCTTCATCTGAGAATTGTGTATTATCTCAGATGCCCATTTTTGGTTGTGTCTTTGAATTTTGGGGGCCTGATTTTTAAAAATTCCTTATATAGTCTAGATAGAAGTCCTTTATCTAAGGGGCAGTTGGATAAGATATTTCCTCCATTTGTAAGTTTTTTCTTCACATTCTTGGAGTTTTGTCTTGACATGAGAAAAATTTTTAATAAGACAAGATCCCAGTTATTAATTCTGGTAAGTATTTTCTGTGCAATTTTATATTTGTTCATGAAGTCTCTGCCTAGACGTATGTCATCAATAATCTATCTATTTGTCTTCCTGCAGATTTAGTGTTTTGGTTTTAATATTTAAAATTTTCATACATTTTAACTATATGTTAGTGCATTATGATAGACATGGGGTTAGTTTTAGTTTTCAGAATATGGAAAGCTAGTTTTTACTACACTACTTATTATAGAGAATATCTTACTCCCAGTGAATATGTTTCACTCCTATGTCAAAATGAGGTGACTGAGTGTGTTTGCAGTTGTGGTTGTATCTTCTAATCTATTCCAATGGTCTTCAGGTCTGTTTTTATTCCACTGCCATGCTGATTTTCTCACAGTAGCTTTGTAGTATAATTTTGAGTGAGGAATTGGGATGCCTGTTGCTTTCTCTTTGTTGCTCAGAACTACCTTTGCTATTCTACGTCTCTTCTGGTTCCAGATGAATTTTAGGAATGATTTCTTGACATTTGTGAGGTATGCTAATGTTATTTTTATTGGAATTACATTAAAAGTGTGTAACAATTTTGTAAGAATGCTCATTTTCACAATGTTTGTTTTTTTGCTTCCATGAACAGTGTCTTTCCATTTTCTGAGATTCTCTGCAATTTTATATCTCAGAGTAATGTAATTTTCACTTTATAGGTCTTTTACTTTTTCATTAAATTGATTTCTAAGTATTTCATATTTTTGGATGCTATATAGTACATGGTGTGATTTCCCCTATTTTTCTCTTAGTGAGTTTTTTGCTTGTGTAGAGAAATGCAATTTTTTTTAGTGTTGATTTTGTATCCAGCTACATTACTAAATTTGGTTATTATATCTCGATATGTTTCAATGGAGTTTTGGAGTCTTTTAGGTAGATTATCATATCATCTACAAATAATGATAATTTAACTTCTTCTTTTCCTATGCTTGTCCCTTTTATTTCTCTCTCTTGTCTCATTGCTCTAGGCAATATTTCCAGAACTATATTGAACAAGAGTGATGATAATGGACATTGTTGTCTTGTTCCTGACTTAAGTTGAATGTTTTCAGTTTTTGTCCATTAAGCAAGATATTGAAAGATATTTTTAGCACACATAGCTTTTATCAGATTGAGGTAAAAACCATATATTCTGATTTTCTGTATGGTTTTTTACCATGAATGAGTGTTGGATTTTGTCAAAACTTTTTCTACCTCTATTGAGATGATCCTGTTATTGCTATCTTTGACTGTATTGATGTGGTGTATTATGTTCACTGATGTGCATATTTTGAACCACCTCCACTTTCCTGGAATGAATCACACTTGATTTTGGTAAATAAACTTATTTGTTGCATTTAATCTGCCAGTATTTTATTGAGGATTTTTGAATCTGACTTCATTAGAGAGATTGGCCTATGATTTTCATTTTTGGGGTGGGACTTTCTCAGGATTTGGTATTAAGATTATGCTTGTTTCCAGAAATTAGTTAGGGAGACTTACTTTCCTTTCAATTTTGTTGAAAAGTTTGAGGAGTATTAGCATTAAATTATGCCAAAATTTCTTGTAGAATTCAGCAGTGAATCCAGCAGAATCTGGGTTTTTCTTTGCTGGAAATGTTCTAATTAAAACTTAATTAATTATAACTGAGTGATTTAATAGTTTTACATCTTATTGACCCAGCTTGGCAATACATATGTCTCTAGGAATCTGTCCATTTTTTTCTGTGTCTTTGAACCTATGAGTGTAAACGTTTTTTGAAGTAGTTGTTGATAATCTTCTGTATTTCCCCAGGGTCTTAATGGTTTCACCCTCTTCACATCTTATTTCAAGAATTTGAGTTTTTTATCTTCTTTTTGATAAGGTTGGCTAGAATTTTATCAGTTATATTTATTCTTTCAGGGACAAATCTTTGATTCATTAATTATTTTTATTTTTTTTTAGTTTTACTTGCACTGATTTATTCTCTGATCTATATAATTTCCTCCCTTTTTTGGACTTTGGGTCTGCTTAGTGTTCCTTAACTAGATGCCTGAGGTACAGCATTATGTTGTTTATTTTTGTTCATTCCATTTTCCTGATGTGGAAATTTACCACTAAATTTTCTTCTTAGGACTGTTTTCATTGAGTACCACGGATTCCAGTACGTTGTATTTGCATTTTCATTGAATTGTGGATAATTTGCCACCTATTCTTAATTTTTAAATTAATTTTTAATTTATTCTTTAATTCATTCTCTGATACTTTGGTTCCTTAGGACAATGTTATTTAATTTTGACGTTCTTATAGGTTTCTGTGTGCTTCCTTTTCATTAATTTCCAATTTTATTGTACTATGGTCACATAATATGCGTGGGAATATTTTAACTCCTTTGCATTTACTTAAGCATGTTTCTGTGGTCTAGTATGTGATCTATTTTAGAGAATGACCCTTGTGCATCTGAGAAGAATGTGTATTCTGATGTTGGGTGGAAAACTAGGTGCACATATACTAGGTCCATTTGTTCATGAGTTTCATTCAGTTCTAATATTTCTTTACTGATTTTTTTTTTGGTTAACCTGGCGCTTTGTGACAATGGGGTGTTAAGGTCTCATATTATAGCTGTATTATTGTTTGATTTCTCATATTTATGATTGTAAACTCTTCCTTCTTAAAGAGTTCCCTTAACAAGTACGTAGTGTCCTTCTTTATCTCTTCTGATCATTCTTAGTTTGAAGTTCACATTATCTGCAAACAGAATTGCTACTGCTGCATTTTTCTGGGTTTCTGCTGCTTGGAATATTATTTTTCATCATTTGACTTTTAGTTTATAAATTTACATCTGTGTTAAATTTGTTTCCTATACACAGCATATTGATGGAATTTGTTTCTTACTCCATTCTGCCTTTCTGTTCTATTTTAGTGGTGAGTTGATACCACTTACATTGATGGATATAACTGATGTGTACTGATTTATCACTGTCATGTTGTCTTTTTGTTGTTGGTTTTCTACATTTGCTGTTTAATTTTTTTCCCTGCATAGTGGTTTCCTTCTGTTGTTGTTGTTATGATTGTAGTTATCTTTGTCTCATTCTATAGTGTCTTTTAGTACTCTTTGTAGTTTTGATTTGGTGGCCATGAATTTCTTCAGGTCTTCTTTTTCATGGAAGTATCTTATTTCTCCATCAATTTTTAAAGATACTTTTCCAGGGTACATCAATCTAGATTGGATGTTGTTTTATTTCAGAGCTTATAATACTTCACTCTAAGCTCTTCTTGACTTGAAGGTTTGTGTTGAAAAGACTGCTGTGAGTCTGATAGGCTTTCCTTCATAGATGATCTGTTTCTTTTCTCTGACATCTTTTAGTATTGCTTTAATCTTGAATTTATGATATTCTGATTATTATATGTCTGCATGAAGATTTATTTTGGTTATGGCTAATTGGGGCTCTTGTATGAGGCTAATTGTATGCCTCACTTATCTGAAGATCAGATTCATTTCCCATATTTGGAAAAAGTTATTGTTAACGTTTCTGTAGATAGTTTTCTTATGTGATTTGTGTTGACTGTTTCTTTTTTGTTGTCACCTATCGGTCTTACACTGTTTCTCTTTGCATCATTTTGCAGTTTTTGAATTGTTGTTTCCTATTTCCTTGTTTTTCTTTCAAGAAGATCTTTTCTTTCATGATCATAAATTTCCTTCCTTCCTTCAACGTCCAAGAGTTTATCTTCAGCTTCATTCAAGTAGTTCTGCCAGCTTTCAAAGGAGTTTTTCATTTCCTGAATATTCCTTGAATGTGATTCATGTATTCTAATTGTCTTATATTGTTCATTCAATGTTTACATCAATTTGTTCCTATATTTTTATCTAGATCTTCTTTAGAAACATTTATAATTTCTTTCTTCATGTTTGTTATAACATTTTTTTAACTTGGGAGATTATTTCTGATTTCATTTCCTCTATAGCTTCATGGAGTTGCTTCTTTGATTGAGTTGCTATCATTTCAGAAATTTCAGTTGTGCTATTACACTGTCTTTCATTTCTGTGCCTCTTCATTTTGCTCTTGGTGGGCTGTAGGACTGAAACCACAATTTGCTTTTTCATTTTGTCATTTTCCTCTGTACCTGTGCAGCTGAGCAGGCAGAATCATGATGGATTGCACTGGAATGCTGTGTTGAGTAAAGTTTTAATCCTCTGATATCCATGTGGCTAGCCATGGTGGACTTTTGAACAATGGCACTGAACTTGCACTCTGAGGGCTGGAGTTCAAAATCTGCAGGACACATTGGCCAGGCTGGCCACTGCCTGATGGATCCTCTGGGGCTCCTGACTTGGTAGGATTCAGTACCTCTGACCTGTGAGCCTGGCCAAGCTATTCCCTGATGAATTGCACTGGGATACTGGTCTGTGCAGAACTCAGATCCTTTATAGAGCTAGCAGGAACCCATTCCACAAGTTTGGTGCTTGGGCCTTGCACATGCCTGGGCAGAGTTCAGAACCTTCAGGACCCAGATGGCTAGAAAGGATGCAGCATTGAGTGTGGCACTGGGTCCTTGTGTGTGGATGGATGGAGTTCAGAACTTCTAAGACCCATATGGCTAGGCAGGACACACCCCCAGAATGTGGCACTGGGTTCTTGAACCTGGCTAGGAGGAGTTCAGAGCCTCTAGACCATATGGCTAGCTGGAATGCACTGCCAGAGTGTTGTACTAGGGCCTTGCATCTGGCTGTGTGAAGCTCAGAACATCTGGAACCCATACAACCAACTTGGAATGTTGAACCAGAGCCTTGTGCCAGACTTGGAGGAGTTCAGAACCTCCAGGACCCAGGTGTCTAGCTGAGGTGCACCCCAGAGTGTGGTCCTTGGAACTTGTTCCTGACTTTGAGGAGTTTAGAACTTCTGGGACCCAAATGGTTAGATGGGATACATCCTCTGAGTGTGGCACCTAACACACATCTTTTTCAATTCATCAGTTGATGAGCATTTGGATTGCTTCCAAGATTTATTTTTAACCAACTGTGCTGTTATAAACATGGGGGAGAATGTATTGGTGTGGTATGTTTTAAATTCTTTTGGCAAGATAATAAGAAAAAGTAGCACTCTTTGTGGAAGTGTAGAGTGGTGCAACCAGTGGAAATCAATGTGGAGATGACTCATAAAATTAGAACTTGAGCCCTATTTGACAAAATCTGGAGATTTAAAAATGAAGAAGCAAGCTTAGAGAGTACAAAGAGGCTTAGACATGAAATATAGTTATGCATACTCTTAGGTATTATTTATTGTGTCTTGAAAATGTAATTTTCTCAAAAATGCAATTATAACATTATCATTTTCACTGTTGCCTTTTACATATTTTTGATTCCTACCCAATTTCTACACATGCTCTTTGAGGAACCATTTTCCTGACTTAGGAGGCACTTTTCTTTTTGTTTCATCCACTTTCATGCAGATTAGAAAAGTGTTTTTGAAGTTTGTTTAGCCCCCACTTCAAATAAAAATCATTTTCTAGAATTGGCATTTATACTATTCAGTTCTTTCTTCATTACAGATAACTGAGATCATAGTACCTAGATAAAGTACCTAGTCACAAGCTTTCATCACTTTATTGCTTAACCTAAAGTCATTCCATGATTATTGTATAAAGGATAACTAACATAACAACCCAATCCAGCACTGTTTTTTGCTTTCATTTTATGAAATTTATTTTTCTTCATGTCATATGTAGAAATACATTTACATGTTTTTCATTTGCCTCTTCATTTGATAGTTTCCTGAGGACAAAACATTAACATAGAAATAGAAACCAGTAAATCAGTGTAGTCAATAGTATTTGCTGAATGATTCATTATTCAAAGGGCCTTTAGTGCTAGATTTCAAGATCAGTAGTTTCTCTGTTCCAAATTAAATAAGTATAACCCATTATTACTAATGCTGTTAGAACATGTCCAGTTTCTACTCATCTGTCTTTATTAAAGGCAAAACTATTCTCCAATATGGCTTGTCCTGAATTTTTCCCTTAGCACTACGAAAATAATTTCAGGATAATATTCTAGGATTGCCCATTAATTTACCTTTAGTGTCTGCAAAGAAAGAAGTGGGGTGACTTATGTCTTATTTAATATATTTAAACAAATTATATTAGAGTTTCTCATTCTAGATGATTGATTAAACACTTTAATCTGTCATGTGTTATGCTCTATTAAAATAATATCAAATAAAATGAGGAGGTCATCGGCTGATAACAGATTTTAGCAAAATAGCTAGAAGACAGATATTGTGGGAAAAAACAGTTTTATACAAGGAATTGTATGGAAGAACCCAAGTCTAGAGTCAGTGCAGGAATAGCACAGATGTAATTGAGTGCTAATATCCTCACAAAAGTTTCAAAAACATTTTTCCTCTAAAAATTAGCAGATATGGAGAGTAGTGATAAAATGTGAGGTAAAACTCATGATATAAAAGCCACTGATCCCTTCCCTCATTCTTATTTGCCCAATGACCAGCAACATCATTTTTCCCATGAGCTCAAAGGCTGGAGGGTTCTTGTCAACAGAAATGTAATTCTCTATCTTCGGAATGTACAGTACTCAGAGTGTCAATTATTGTCCCGAGAAAAAGGCACCCTCATTATAGAATTTCATAGTAATATAATAAGAGTTGCATCCTACCTGTTCATTTTGCAAAACAGAAACAGGGGTTCTCTTAGAGTAACTAACCTACCTCAAAACTACCAAAGTGACAATGAGAAATGACAAGATACAGCAGAAGATGTCAAAATAAAAAGAAACAGAACTTTTAAATTAATACTTTCTCAGATTAAAAAAAGATTAAAAATTATGCCCATATAAAAAATTTATATTGTAGAAAAATAATGATGAAGTGAGTATAAAAATGAAAACAGGATGTTGAAAAATCATAGAAAACCTAGCAAATAAATTTCAGAAGATCTGTCAGAAAGTAGAACCAGAGGCATAACTACTTAATGAAGCAAAATAAACAATTCAAAAATTCCAGTATTTCTCTAATACATGTTCAGAAGAGAATAGATTAAGAGGAAATTCATGAAACAAATTTAAGAAATCTTTATGAGTGGTAAAGTTACGTGTTGAATTAAAGGCAACTAATCAAAATAAGTAAAAATACATAACTAAATACTTTTATGTAAATCCAGAATATTAAAAACAAAGTGAAATATCTAAACACCTTTTTTTTAAAAAGGTCACTTACAAAGTTTGAACAATTACATTGACATCAGAATTTTAATCAATGAAAAAACAGTTGTATGCCTTAATTGTTATGATGGACTAAAATAACCTAGCCATTCAAATTAAAATCAAATGTAACTTCCAGGAGATCATGGCAGACAAATAACAGCAGCCACAGTGCTCTCTGAGATTACCAGCTTAGAATCCAGGAGTGGTGCCATGTGAGGAGTCCTAAGCAAGGGGAGATGCACCCTGCCGACCCAGGAAAAAAACTAAGCTGAGAGAAACCAACTGCAAATGCAATCCTGATGCTATAACAGAAACAGATAAAATCTCATCACGGAAGCTGGATCCCACACCATGGAAGCTGTGATTTTAATTTCCTGCTGCCACTGCTGTGTCCCAATCGGCACAGCAGGGACACAGATGTGAAAGCTCTGAGAGGAGGAATTGGTGAACCAAATGGCATTGAGAGCAGGACTGGCAGGGAGCCCTGCATTGACCTGTGGTGAGTGAGAGAATGGGGGACCCTTTCATAGATTAGGAGGCTCCAACATAGGACATTGTGGGACCAGGCAGGCTAGCCAGAACAGGGCCCTGCCGTGACTTTAGTCGCATATTCCCCTCTCAAGCAGGATTGGTGGGGATCACTTGGCCTGGTGATGCCTTGGACTAAGATCCAGTAGGCTAGCCTAAATCAGGTCCCTGTGCCTGGCAGTGCACCCTAGCAGTGAAGCCTTCACTAGATTGACCTGGAGGGATGGACCCAGCACAGGATGCCCAGGTCTGTGTCTCCCTAGTACACTGCAGTGGGCGGGAACACCTAGCCAGTGGATTCAAACAAACTGTAACAGACAAAGAGAAAAAAAAAACTGGGCCTCCTACATACACTTGTATGGAAGGAACAAAAAGTATGGGAAGAGGGAGCAACAAGAAAGGGTCCTCAGACCCCAATCCTGAGAACACTGATCCAGGAAAGGGAAATGCAAAAGCGAATGGAGACAGAAAACATGCAATATTGGACACAGCACCAATAGACATAAAGCAGTATCTCCGGATCCTCATAGATGAGTTCAAAAATGAAGTATTTAATAAAATAAAGCAAGAAATAAGTAGAATAGTTACAGAAATGCTAAGCACCGCCCAAGTAAAAACAG
The DNA here is from genome assembly GCF_034190915.1 of Cavia porcellus. Lineage (NCBI taxonomy): Eukaryota > Metazoa > Chordata > Mammalia > Rodentia > Caviidae > Cavia > Cavia porcellus. The sequence continues at coordinate 27,860,402 of NW_026947486.1, read as the reverse complement.
ATGGTGGAATGGAAGAACAGAAAAAAGGGGAAGAATTGTTTGACAGAGAAAATAGAGAAAACATAGAATATGTGAAGCAGGTTCAAAGAGATTACCAGGAAACTAAAAACTCCATTGAAAGCTGGCATAATAGCTTGAAAGAAACTAAGGATAGATTATCAGAACTGGAGGACAGATTTGTAAGATGGGAGCATGAAATGAAAAACTTCTTAAAAATAACAAGAAAACAAACAGCAATAATACAAAGGCTAGAAGATGATAAGAGGATCTATAACTTAAGAATTAAGAACATAAAAGAAGATGTAGGGACACAAACAAATGAACTACAAAAGCTATTCACAGAAATAATCCAGGAGAATTTCCCTAATTTAGCAAAAGGTAAAGATACTCAGATGTATGAGGCATACAGGACCCCAGGCACCTACAACTAAAACAGAGCTACACCCAGGCATATAATAATCAAAATTCCAGAAATACAATATAAGAACAGAATATTAAAAGCCATCAGAGACAAGAAACAGATCACTTACAAGGGAACACCCATCAGAATTACAGCAGACTTCTTGGCACAAACCATCAAATCACGAAGAGCATGGGGGGAAATATTTCAAGCTTTGAAAGATGATAACCTCCAGCCAAGATTGATATATCCTGTACAACTGTTCCTAGAAATTGATGGAAAAACAAGGTGCTTCCAGGATAAAGAGGAACTAGGGGAATTTGCAACCACCAATTCAACTCTACAGAGATTACTACGGGATATTCTAAAAATGAAAAATACCAAGATTCCAGAAACAGTGGCAGCGAGGCCACAATGAATGGAGCAGAAAGCAAAATGAAGAAGACAAACTTGTCGATGTCCGCTCCCGGCCGGCAGGAAGGACACACGACAAAGTCTGGTAGTGGACAACCTTTTCTTTTTATTTTCCTTCTCCGTACAGCCTGCCCTGGGATCGCTCCCAGCCGAAGCCTCCTCTGGTCCGCTCCCCGCGGCTCCTTCCGGGCTTCGCTCCGAAGCCTCTACCGGTCTGCTCTCCGCGGCTCCTTCTGGGCTTCTACTTCCGGGCTTCTTCTTCCGCCCAGGGGTGGCACCGGTATATATACGGGTACAGTGTCCAATCATGTTAAAGTAAGCAAGGCAAGCTGATTGGCTAACATCATCAGTTGCCAGGCAGACTATATTGTTGAGCGGGTTGTTTACGCGGTAAGCAGGAAACTAACATATTCGATGGGAGGGGTAATCTACCTCAGGCTTTGCTCTTTACCACAGGCCGCACGTCCGCCGCGCAAGGCGAGCTATCACAGACGCGGCTCCCAACATCTCCCCCTATTTTATTTTTTATGAATGTGCGCATCGTAGCCCTTCCTGGACTGGGTGCAGAGGCTTATGCCCTATGTGTAGGTCCACCGTAGGTCCTTGGCTTAGACCCTGGTTGGCCATGCCATGGTCTGCCAAGGCCCTGAGGCCCTCGTCCTTTTTCTAGGGCCAGGCACAAACTGGACGGAACCTGGATGCACACAAGCTTGCACTCATTTCCTCTCCGTAAAGAAATCCCCTCGGAGAGAAATTTAGACCTGGGCAGCATCTAACAGTCCAGCGGCTTACGTGCAGGATGGGGTAGGGCCTGGCTTAGGTCGAGTCGTGCTGGGGAGGCACGCTCTTACCCGTCATTGACTCACCTACCCTGCTGTGTATTGTCACCTTATGGAGGAGAATGAGGGATGCCCGCCATATCTAGACTCGGTCGTGGGCCAATTGAGCAAGCCATGCATATGCCTGAGGATCTTCTTGTCCATTTTGGGCTACCGCTATTTCTATTCATCTTATTGGTTGGTCTGTGATGGATCTCCAGTAGGGCAGGTCTGATCTTCAGTCGAGGGCTTTGTTGCCCGTGTCAGTCTCTCCGGTATCCACAGTGGTTCTCGTCCCGGTTCCTGTGGGAAAACACAAACCGCGCCTCGGTTCCAGCTGACCACTGGATCCGGGCCCATCCATTGTCCTGTCAGGACATCTTTCCACTTCACCCACCCTTTATGGTTGGGGGAAGGGTTGCAGTGCTCCACAGCTGGGGAGCGATTATCATTATTTAAATTTAAAAAATTGTGTGTGAATAGTGCCATGGATAATCGTGCCTTTGGGGCCAGGCCTTGGCCTACTCCCCCTTTTTGTTTTTGTAAAATTTCTTTGAGGCTTCTATGAGCCCTCTCAATGATTCCTTGACCTTGGGGATTGTATGGGATACCATGTTTTAATTGAACCTCTATCATTTTGCAGAACTCATTGAAGGCTTTGCCTATATAGGCTGGTCCATTATCAGTTTTTAATATTTTTGGTTTGCCCCATGCGGCCCAAGCTGCCAGGCAATGATTGATCACATTAGACACTTTTTCACCTGTTTCTGCTGTTGCGAATATGACGTGAGAACAGGTGTCTGTGGAAACATGAACATATTTAAGAGTCCCAAACTCCTGTATATGTGTGATGTCCATCTGCCAAACATCACCAGGGATCAAACCTCGAGGGTTTACTCCCATCGGTATGGCAGGTTTGTATGTGGCACAGGAGTCACATAGTCGCACGATATCTCGTGCATCTGCTCTAGAAACATGGAAATGGTTTGCTAGTGTCCTGGCATTAACATGAAATTTATCATGGAAGGCACGGGCTCGCTCGATTGGTGTTAGTAAGGTAAAAATCCATAACGGGCGAGTGGCAGTGTCAGCAGCCGCATTCCCCTGTGCCATGGGCCCTGGCAGGGATGTATGTGCTCTTATGTGGGTGGTGAAGACCTTATGGTGTCTGTTCTGAAGCAATGTCTGGATAGACAGGAACAGTTCAGCCACTGTGGAAGTGGATCTAATTAAACTGGCAGTCTCAAGCACTTGCATAGCATTGACCACATACCTAGAATCGGAGACAATGTTAATGGCTTCTGAGAACCGTTCAAGAATCATTTTAACGATCTGCAGTTCTACCACCTGAGGCTGATCTGGTTTAAATTGTATGGTAACCGGGGGCTTGCCTAGGATCACATAGGCGCCTATCCCCGTCTTGGAGCCATCTGTGTATATTGTAGTTGCTGGGACTAATGGCTCAGAGGCAGTAACCTTTGGAAAAATTATAGGGTGCTGAGTGACAAATGACAAGATAGGGTCTTTAGGGTATTGATTGTTTATATCCCCATGGAAAACACATCTCAGAATGGCCCAGGTATCTATGCAGGCAGCCAGGGTCTTGATCTGGCTGGCGGTATAGGGTACTCGGATGGCTTGTGGTCCTGAGCCAAAATGTTGGACAGCTCTATCATGCGCTTCAAGGGCCAATGAAGCGACTGCCTCCGGGTAATGCTCTATGACTTTTGCAGGTGAGACCTTAGGGTGTATCCACAGTAGTGGTCCTTTCTGCCAAATCACCGCTGTGGGCTGTAGACTAGTCTGTAGCAAACAGACATCAAAGGGTCGCCCTGGTTCAATTCTGTGTAAGGTAGCCCCACCTAAGGCTTTTTCCACTCTCTGTAAGGCAGCTCTTGCCTCAGGAGTGAGCCTCCTGTGGGAGGCTATATCTGGGTCTCCCTTCAGAAGGTCGAACAGGGGTTTGAGATCTGAATTTGGTATATGTAAATATGGCCTAATCCAATTAATGTCTCCCAATAGCCTTTGCATGTCATTTAGGGTCCTAACGCCATCCATCCTAATGGTGACCTTCTGCGGAGAGACTAGCATAGGGGAGATTCTCGCGCCTAAGTAGGTCACCATTTCTCCTCCCTGAATCTTGTCGGGGGCAACATGCAGATTAGCTTGTCTCAGGGCCTCGACCAACTGGCTGAGCATATTATTTAGCATGTCTGGGTCCCTGCCGCTGAGCAAAAGGTCGTCCATGTAATGCATACATCTTATCTTGGGAAAGGATTTTCGTAGGGGGGCCAGTAGGGAATCAAGGTAAATCTGACACATAGTGGGACTGTTGGCCATACCTTGGGGCAACGTTACCCACTCGTATCTGAGATCAGGGCTTTCTTGGTTAATGGTGGGCAAAGTAAAGGCGAACCTATGAGTGTCCTCTGGGTGCAGGGGAATTGAGAAGAAACAGTCTCTAAGGTCTATAACATAAACTGGCCAGGACTGAGGGATGGCTGAGAGAGCTGGCAGCCCCCTCTGGACCGCCCCCAGGGGCTGCATCTGCGCGTTGACCGCCCTTAGATCATGGAGCAGCCTCCACTTGCCAGACTTTTTCTTAATTATAAAAATGGGGGTGTTCCATGGGGAGGTTGACGGCTTAATATGTCCTAATCTAAGTTGTGTACTGACTATTTCTGACAAGGCTAATAGCTTCTCCTCAGGCAGGGGCCACTGAGGTACCCAAACCGGATCATTTGATTTCCAGGTGATTTTGATCGAAGTGGGTAGGAGAGCTTCTTCAGCGGCCCCTAAGAAAAACCCAATCCTTGCCTACCTTTTTTGTTTTCTACTGGTATTGGGGATGTCCGACCCTGCAGGGCATTGCCCAAGCCTTTGCCGGGGGTATATCCCTGGTTCCTGAGTATATCCTTAGCCTGGGGGGAGCAGTTTGACGTAAGCGTGACATCCATCTGAGTGAGGATGTCCCTTCCCCATAGAGACACTGGCAACTGCAACACAAACGGTTGCAAATGGCCCTGATGACCCTCCTCATCGCACCAGAGCAGGGTTGAAGCACTAACCTGAGGAGCTGACACCATCCCCAGGCCCTGCAGCGTGTTATCTGCAGTGTTGGTGGGCCAGTTGGAAGGCCAATCCTTTCTGGAGATAATGGAACGGTCAGCTCCTGTGTCTAGGAGCCCTGTTATATTCTTGCCATTGACCTTAAGTGAGAGCATGGGCCTTTTACCAAGTGTCATATGGAGTCCCTCAAAGACTTCCCCTGAGGAACCGAAACCTTGACTTTCTCTAATTTTCTGCTTTGAGGGAAATCTCTTGTGGAGACTGGGGAGCAGCAAGAGCTGCGCTATCTTGTCTCCTTTATTGATTACCATAGTACCCACAAGAGATTGAACCATAATTTTAATATGTCCTGTGTAGTCTGAGTCTATGACCCCTGGGACTACTGTGAGACCCCGAAGGGCCGTGGAGGATCTCCCGATCACCAGACCCACGGAATTTTCGGGTAACGGTCCCTTAAAGGTGGTTTCAACCACTTGAACACCCATATCAGGCACTAATATAAGTCCTGAGGCGACACTGAGGTCCACACCTGCTGACCCAGGGGTGGCCCTTGTTGAAGGCTGCCACCCTGAGCTGTCCTGTCTCTGGGGCGGGGGCCCGCCTGTGAAGGGGGCCCCCTCTGGCCGTTTTTTGGCTCTCTAGCATCTTGTCCACAAATACGGTTGCCCTGAGCATCAAAGACCGACCTACACTCCTCAGCTTTGTGTGATCCCTTTTTGCATCGCCCACAAACATATGGTTCTTCATTCCTAGGGCGAGGCCTAGCATCTGCATTGTTTGGGCAATGACGTTTAATGTGTCCTGGCTCCCCGCAGGCAAAACACCCTTTAGCCTTACATTCCCCTTCTAACCCGCGAGGTCCCCTCTGCTGTACAGCCGCGGCCAGGAGAGCAGCCACTCCCGAGTTGGAGAGCGGCCCCCCTATCTCTCTGCATATCCTAATCCAGGCGTTGAGGTCCTTGTTCTTATGAGGAGCTATCGCTGCCTTGCACTCCTTTGTACATTGCTCAAAAATCAGCTGTCTTACCAGCGGTTGAGCCACTCCCGGATCAGGAAATATCTTATCGGCAGCATCTTGCATTCGGGCCACAAAGTCAACAAATGGCTCTGTGGTACCCTGAATTATTTTTGAAAGACACAAGGAGGCAGTTCCGGCACCACTTACCTGTTTCCAGGCGCGGAGCCCTATGGCATTGATTTGTTCATAGACAGCGCCGGGGAACTGGGTCTGGTCATCAGCGTGCCGACCTTCTCCCATAAGCATTTCCTTGTTCCACCCCCGGTTTCCCCGATTGGCGTTTCTCTCAGCCTGCTCTGCAGAGAACTCTGCGTACCAGGCTCGCCAATCCAGGTAACTGCCCGAGGGCAGACACGCCTTTGCCAGCTGAATCCAGTCCGCGGGGGTGAGGGGCCCAGAAGACAGATTCTCCAGCATGGCAATGGTGTAAGGCGCAGTCGGCCCAAAGGTTGTAACTGCATTTTTAAGTTCTCTAATCTGCTTTATCTCAAAAGGCTCCCATGCATTGCGTCCCTGGCCCATAGCTACTTGTACAGGAAATATCCCGTAGGGGCCACTATCTATCCCAGGTGGATGTACCTCATGAGACAAGCGTCCCCCCTGCCAAAGCCGCCTGTAAAAATACCGACCCGCCGGCGGCGGAGCATAAGACGGCGGCCGTGATTGGGCGGAAAATGGGGGCCCGTGCATCACTTCCTGTTCTGGCGAAAGGGGAGAGAGCTCCCAGGCGGCCGCCTCGTGGCGAGGAATCGCCTCCGGAAACGGCCCCCAAGGTGGGGCGGAAGGCTTCGCCTCCCTCTCGCGCCGGGGAGCGCTCAGGAGCTCTCTACTCCTCCGCAGACCAGGTTGAGCAGAGCGCAATTCGCGGGGCAACGCTGGAAAAGAACCCTGCGACTCCTTATTGAGCGATTTAGGCTCCTGACAGCTGGTCTCTTTGGCCTCCTTGCCATTCAACTTTCCCTCGTCCTCGGAGTCAGACGACTCCGAGGCTAGAGCCCCGTCCTCCTCCTTAGCATCCTTGTTCCCCTTGACGGACCCCTCTCGGGAGCTCCCTGACTGGGCCTGCTCAGATACCCTGCGTACTTTTGTAAGCTCTTGAGAGCTTTCTCCACAACCACCCTCGCTCTTAGTGTTGCTACCTAACATGTTTCCCATCTTTTAATATGTTACTCACCGCGTGAGGCCCAAGGAATCCGCCACTTACGCGTGAGCCTGAGGGGAGTCTAAAAGCCCTGTAGGTGCGCGCCACCCAGAGCCCAGGCTTATCCCCAACTCACCTGTCTCGCAGCTCTGTACTGGAGCGTTGTCCACTTCCACGTCTCGGGGGTGATCAGTCCCCGTGCGGGCCTCCAAATGTCGATGTCCGCTCCCGGCCGGCAGGAAGGACACACGACAAAGTCTGGTAGTGGACAACCTTTTCTTTTTATTTTTCTTCTCCGTACAGCCTGCCCTGGGATCGCTCCCAGCCGAAGCCTCCTCTGGTCCGCTCCCCGCGGCTCCTTCCGGGCTTCGCTCCGAAGCCTCTACTGGTCTGCTCTCCGCGGCTCCTTCTGGGCTTCTACTTCCGGGCTTCTTCTTCCGCCCAGGGGTGGCACCGGTATATATACGGGTACAGTGTCCAATCATGTTAAAGTAAGCAAGGCAAGCTGATTGGCTAACATCATCAGTTGCCAGGCAGACTATATTGTTGAGCGGGTTGTTTACGCGGTAAGCAGGAAACTAACATATTCGATGGGAGGGGTAATCTACCTCAGGCTTTGCTCTTTACCACAGGCCGCACGTCCGCCGCACAAGGCGAGCTATCACAGACGCGGCTCCCAACACAAACTGACAACTAATGACAGAAAAATAGCTTAACAGAAATGAAGCAGAGAAGGCTGGATGGTAGAAACAGCCATTTTGGAGAAAACAAGACATCATAATAGGTAGTGCTTGCTAATTTAATATCCTCTTGTTTTGAAGTCCCATCAAGCTTTTTTTCTTCTGTCTCCATTGGTTTTAACCTGTTGTATCTTATTGGATTTTATTATATGTGATAATATAAACAAAAACTTTTATAGACAAGGAGATTATACAGAAACAATTGTTCATTTTCTGTTAATTGATTCTAAATACCCTGTAATGCTGTCATTCTCTTGATGGTTTTACATTATCTTGATATGTTTGATGCTACAGGATATGAAGTTATACCCAAAGATTTTAAGGAAAGAGACACTATGGTAACTACTTTTATGTCGAGATTATCTTGTGGTGAAACACTATTTTGCTTAAATGGCTATGTTTTGACCTGCGCTGTTTTGTTGTTATGCTCTCTTTTTTATCTCTATCTCCTTTTTATTATCTACTTTTTCATTTTTATCCTTTTAATTAAGGGAAAAATAAATAAAAATAGCAGGATATATTATAGTAACCCACTTTGATTTCCTATTATCTTGATTTGAAACCCTGTATTGCTCTCACCATCTTGTTTTGACTGATTTTCCTCTATTCTATTATGCTTGATAGTACTAAGTTCAAAAGTATAGGCAAAACTGTGAAGACAATAAGATTCATTATGTTGCCCATTCTGATTGACTATTATCTTCTTTTGAAGTCCTGTAATGTCTCCAATGTTTTGGTTTTATTGGTCTTGTTCTTTACCCTTTTGTTCAATTTTATTATAACTGATGATATAGGTGATTCTTTTAAAGATAGCAAGAGACATTATGGTAACCATTGTTGATCACCATGTATTTTGTTTTTACATTATGTATTATGTCTATCCTTTTGATTTGACTGACTGTCCTGTTAGGTCACATTTGGTTTTACTTTCTTCAAAAAAAAGTAATAAGAACTGTGGGAGTAATAAAACCCAAAATGTGTAATTGTCATTGTACAAAAGAAAGGAAAAGAAAGTGCTCTAAAGGTTATAACTGCATATATATTTAAGTGTATAAGATAGATAACCATATTACTGAGTTTTGTTGGATCACTGAACAAAACTGTTTGCAGTCTCACTGCTTGAAAGTCCCCTCTATATGCTTTAATTTTGTAACTTGAACAACTATTTCTAAGATGACAATATGTAATCTATTAACTAGTGATTTCCTACTGTTTATTTTTTTCTAAAATTCTGTATAACTTGTACCCTTTTTGTGCTTTTTTTTTCTTTTTTCTCCTTAAATAAAAGTTTAAAAAAAGAAAATCAAATGTAAAGGAAAAAGAAAGGTTTAGAACTGAAAAAAAATAAGAATGTTTGCCTCACAAAATTCTTTTTGAAGATTGTAGTTAGGGGATTATTCTATAAATGAAATTCTTCATTTCACTGGATTCAAGAGAATCCAAGTGACACAGAAAAGCATGGAATTTACCATCATATACAAGTAAAAGAATTTCCAAGATGACATCTATACAGTAGGTTTAGGAACCCGTTACTCCAAATTAAAATAGGAAGGCACTGAGTTTCAAAATTAATGTCTCCAAGAGTGAACTGATCTCCCTTCAGTGAATAGAATGTATAAGAAGGCTAGAAAATTTTAGTGACAGAAGACATGTATTTAGTGGTGCAGAAGACATATCTCTTGGGCAATTAAAAACCAAGAGGGAAGTTTGGTGTTTTTTTAATTATGTGAGACTGCTATGATCTAAAAATGAAAAGAAGTTCAAACTGGGAAAATACTTCAAGTTGTGACACTGTACTCATAGAGAAATACATGTGCTCCTGTATGATTTCCACTCTATAGTAAACATTTACTCAATTATAGCACTTTTACTCAAAATAGTCAATTTTTGTTAGTAATGACAAAAAGGCACATGAACTTTTAAAACACATCATAAGTCTTATAATGTTATTTTTTCTTTTTAAAATGTGCATATAGTATTGTGATTTTAAAAATAAAAACAAATAGATGTCATGTTTTGCCTTTTATTGGAATTGCATTAGCTCATTATGATAATATTTTTGATTCTAAATAATTGTCTATTAGTCTTTCCTTATGTGTATCACTTTGCCCCCCACTCCCCAAGATATCCTAATTACGATAAGATTTTAAAATATGCCCTCTATTTGTTTTATTCATCCTAGTAATTTCTATTGATCTTTTAAAACCTAGCTCTTCTCATTAAATCCTTTCCTGAGTACCCTTCCAGAAATACCCAGGAGTGTATTCTCCCTTCACTGACCTACTACTCCTTCCCATGCTTTTTGCCTTGGATATTGCCTTTCTTTACTGCACTTAATCTAAAAAAGAGGCAGACAAGAGAAGTAATAAGAAGAAACTGTGGCTCCAAGATGATGGAATAGATGTGTTTTCCTGATTTATCCCTCTAAGTTTCTCACGATTATAGAAAACAGACCCTGAACTATACTAACCAAAAGCCAGAACAATTGGATACCACAGGACAGACCATGTGATGAAATTCTCAGGTTTTCTTTTGGCTTTCCAAACCTCAGTCTTGCTTCTGGAGAAACTGGCAACTTGAAAACGTCAATGATTACAGATGGATAAAAACAAAAACAAAAAAATTCATTGACCAGGGTAGGGAGAACAAAGGACACATCAACAAGCAAACCCAGCCTGGGAAGCTGTGCTATGCACCGAGCCCTGCTAGACTGGAACAATCAGACCATTCTTAAACCAGTGATACAGGGAACAAAGGACACACCAGTGAGCAAACCCAGTCTGGGAACCAGCACTGGGCATGGACCCACGCTCTTTATCTCCCATCAGATTTTTACTATGGGTAGGTCTTTGATCATTTTGATTTTCGTTAAATAAATGCTGAGTCATACTGGTCTAGATTCAGTCTTTGCATGCATCTAGTCCATTTTCCTAGCATTATTTGTTAAGTGTTTTTCTTAACTTCAGGGTATAGTTTTGGTTCCTTTGTCAAAGCTTGCATATCTGAATGTACCTGGGTTTTGTGAATCTTCTATCCTGTTCTACTGGTCCACATGTGTATTTTTGTTTCAGCTCTATGCTCTTTTATAATTATTACTGGAACTTTGGAATATAAATTGAGACATAGGATTGTGATGCCTCCTGCTCTTGTTGCCCAGGACTAGTTTTCCTATTTTGTGTCTCTTCTCATTCCGTATGAATTTTAGGATTTTTCCTTAGTTTTGTGAGAAATATTGTTAACATTTTCATTGAAATTGCATTAAATCTATGTGGAAATATGGTCATCTTGAAAATATTGGTTCCATCCAATAACAGGGTATACTTTCTGTTTTTCTGATGCTGCCTTTGGTGTCTTATTTAAAAGTACTGCAGTTTTTGTAGAAGTCATTTGCTTACTTAAGTTAATTTCTAAGTATTAAGTTTTTCTTGGTGCCAATAACAATGATATGACTTTCCTAATTTCTTTCTTAGTTATTTCATTATTGGTGTAACAAACACTTCAGATTATTTTGTATTGGTTCAGTAGCCTTCTATGTTAACAAATTTGGCTATTGATTCTAAGATTTTTTCAGTGCAACTTTTTGGTCATATGATCTTCTAGTAAATGGCAACTTAATTTCTTCCTTTCATATATGTGTTGTTTTTATTTCACTTTCTCATTTCTCTGACTAATGTTTTGAGTAAAATATTCAATAAGATTGTGACACTGGACATGCTTTCTTTTGTTATTATTTTATATCATGTTTCTGGTTTTATTACTTTATAAAAAAGCAAAATAGAATTTCATAACAGATTAATAGGAGAATAACAGTAGGTTGAAAGGTTGAATATTATTAATTTTAAAGTAGTTACATAGGATATAAGATATGGGCATAAAAATCTTTCTTGTGGTTTGTATTTCTTTATCTGTAAAGCATAAATCTTTCTATTCAATGAACTAAGAGAAATAATAGTATAACTAACTTGCACTTTTTACATTTTCTCATTCTTCCATTCCCCTTCCACCCATCGTGCTTCTTTTTTCCTTTGGAATATTTTTCCCATTTCTCAATATGAGATGCATATTTTTTACCTTATTTACTCCTTTAGTTTCTCATATGAGGACGACAATATGATGTTTGCACTGATGAGTCTGATTCATTTCACTTAGGAGTATGGTCTGTAGTTACATCCATTCATATATAAATGTCTCAAATTTATCCTTTCTGTTGCTAAGAGTACTGCATTGTATAAAAAGACCACTTTTTTATAAGTTCCTCAATTGATTGGTATTTTGGGATGTTTCCAATAGTTAGCTATTACAAAATGTGCTGCTACAAACATACATGCACATATATCACTGTGGTATGATGTTTTTAATTCTTTTTTTTTACTTAAAGAAAAGGAAACAAAAAATTCATGGAGATAAAAAAGGGTAGAAATAATACAAAATTACAGAAAAACAAACGGTAAGAAATCGCTGGTTGATAAGTTACATATTGTCATCTTAGAAATAGCTGTTCAGGTTACAAAATTAAAGTATTTAGAATGAAAAAGTGACACTACAAACAGTTCTGCTCAATGATCGAACAAAAATTCAGTAATATGGTTATCAGTCCTACACACTTGTTTTACATCTCAGAGATGGTAAGATTAAACATATCAAAACAGAACAAAACAGTTAAAAAATTTAAAGAAATACAGATTTCAAAGCAAGTCCACTGGAGATCTTCCTGTCTATCTAACTGTCTCTAGTTTCTAACAAATAGTTGTCCCCATCTTCACCCACTTTATATACTTATTGCATATTATAGAACTAATCAAATCATTACAGGATGATGAAGGCTTTTTAGGTCTTCAAGATCCAACATTAGGGAAGACAGTAATAAGTACCATCACATCTCTCATTCTCTTATAGGGAAAATAGTTAAAAGAGGAATAGCTTGTTCAAATGAAACCTATGATCCTAGATTTTTGAGGAATCTCCACACTGATTTCCATAGTGATTGAACTGGTTTTCACCCCCATCAGGAGTGGAGAAGTGGTCTTTTTGTACACAACACGGACAGCATTTGATATTGTTGATTTGTTAATGATAGTTATTCTTTCTGGGCTGAGATGCAATTTCAGTGCTATTTTAATTTGATTCTCTCAAAAGACCAATGATGTTAATCATTATTTGATATATTTATTCGTGGTTTGTATTTCTTTATCTGTAAAGTGTGTTTTCATTTCAAATGTCAAATTTTGTATTGACTTTTTGAATTTGGGTAGTCTTACCATTTTCAGCTCTTTATGTCTATATAAATGTCCTTTGTCTGACAGAAAAATGAGTTAAAATATTTTCCAACCCTTGGGATGTCAATTCACTCTTTTGCTGACATCCTTAATGAGAAAAGCATTTTAATAAGATGAGATGCCAGTTGTTTCTTTGTACTATTAACCACACAATCTGGGTTTGGTTCATAAAAGCTCTGCACACACCTATTCCTTCAAAATTTCTACCTATTTTTCTACCAGTAAATTTAGTATATCTGTCTAAATATTTAGATGTTTGCTGCATTTTGACTTTAGCTTAATGCATGGTGATAGAAATGGGTCTGATTTTAATCTTCCATATGTGAAAATTCAGTCTTTCCAGCCCCATTAATGTATTTGTTTTATTTTAAAGATAATAAAACCCAACAAAACAAAAGAGAAATCCAATCAAAACAAAACAGTGAAATTGGTACAGAACTTCAAAGTAGGATAACAGGAAAACGATGACTACTATAGTACATCTTGCCATCTTCACAAAAATTGTCCTTTCCATCAGATATAGCAAAATCAAACAAAAACAGAATAGAACCAATAAAAACAGAACACTGAAAAAGAACACAATTAATTGGAGCAAAACAAAACAGTGAGAATAATATTGGGCTTCAAAAACAAATAAAAGATAATCCTCCATATTTTCTCTATTGCATACCATTATCTTCCTAATAAATCTTCCTAATAAATGTTCAGAATACTGGTCCCAGGCATGCAAATTCAACCAAGTAATAGAAGTATTCAGTTGCTTTTTGTACCTTAGTTGCTATCAACTGAACCTGATTTTTGAACCATCCAGTTGTTTTTGGTGGGGGGAGGTATTGGTTCTCAGCTCCTGCACCACTAGGTTCACAGGATAAGCTATCTGACTTTTCTGTTCCTGGGTCCTATATGGCTGACCAGAAAGGCTGGCAAGTTGGCTTGTTGGTTGGCTCCTATCAGGCCCAGCATGGCAAATTCTCAGGAGGCAACTAGTACCTTTATTAAAGAAGTACATTTATTAAAGATGCTATCTTTCTTCCAGTGAACATTTTTGGTCTCTTTGTTAAAGATAAGTCAGCTGAGTGTGTTTGGAGTTGTATTTGTGTCTTCTAATTCATTCCACTTATCCTGTCTGTTTTATTGATACTACCATGTCTATTTTATCGCAATGGTTTTATAGTATAATTTCAAGTCAGGGATTGTGACAATCCCTGCCTTGCCTTTGTTGCTCAGAATTGCTTTTGGTAGACTGTCTTCTGTTTTCAAAGAAATTTTAGGAATGTTTCCTGTAGTTCTGTGAGGTACAAAAATGACATTTTGCTAGGGATTGTATTAAATACATAAAACAATTTGGGGAGTATGATCATTTTCTAAAAGTAGATTGAGCAAAGGATATCTTTCCATTCTCTGATATGCTTTACGGTCTTCTTTTCATGGTACTATAACTTTTGATACGTAGATCATCAGCTTCTTTTGTTAGATTGATTCCTAAGTATTTCCTTTTTTTCGGATGCTTTTTATCAGGGTGTGTTTTCCCTCAGTTCTTTCTCAGTGAATTTGTTTTTTTATAACAGGAACGATATTGATTTTGCATTCACCTACAAAAATGGATTTGATTATAAAATCTACAAGTCTTTTGGTTGTGTTTGCCAACTTCTCTTTGGAGAATATCATATTATTTGTGAATAAGGATAATTTAACTTCTTCCTTTACTATTTTTGTTCTTTTATTTCTCTCACTTGTCTAATTTCAATGGATAGTGTTCTTAGAAATGAATAAGAATGGTGACAGTGAACATTCTTGTTTTGTTACTTATTTTAGAGGGAAAGTTTTTAATTTTTGACCTTTTAGTGTGATGTTGGTTGTTGGTTTATCATAGATGGAACTCACTGCATTCAAATAAATAATCTATTCTGAATTTCTGTGGGGTCTTTTATCATGAATGGATGTTGAACTTTGTCAAAAACCTTTTCTGAATCTATGCAGATAATCATGTGATTTTTGTCTTTGGCTGTATTCATATGTTATATTGTATTTACTGATTTATGTATGTTAAAACAACCCTGGATTCCTGGGATGAATCTCATTTGGTGATGGTATATAATCTTCTTGATGATTTGTTACATTCTGTTTGGTAGTATATAGTTCTTTCCCTTTTTGTTTGGATCAATCTGGTTTTGATATGAGAGTATTCCTTCCAAGAATGAATTAGAGTATATTCCTTCCCTTCAATTTCATTGAAGAGTTTAAAAAGTATAGGCATTAAAACTATTTTTACTAATTTCTAGTTTTCTTTCCTTTTTTATTTTTTTTTATTTTTAAAGAGGGTAAAATTAAACATAGCCAAACAGAATAAAGCAGATCATAGGATAACAATGGAAGAGACACAGATTTCAAAGCAAGACAACTGCAGATCTCTACTATCATATTATTTCTTGTTTTCTTCCAAATAGTTGTCCGTATCTTCACATACAATGAATTCATAAAAAACAAAATAATATAGAACTGATCAGAAGAGGATGATGAAGGTATTTTATATCTACAAGACCAGACAATAAGGAAGTCAACAATGGCTGCCATAGCATCTCTCATGCTCTTCAAAATATCTGTCCATACCTTCATGTGTGTTGAAGTTAAACAAAACAAAGCAGACTAAAATCACTCCGAACAAACAATAATAGCATTGCTGGATTTCACATCATGATGTTATAGAATCATCACTGGGTACCTTAGTGACTCTTTTTCTTCAAAGTAGCTGTTCATTTCATCATGCGTTCTCATAAACTTTTTAGAAGTTCTATGCGTGCATGAGTCTCTACATGTATATCTATCCTTTCTGCATTAGAGGGGAAAACAAAACAAACCAAGACAAAACAAAATTCCTAGAGGAACACAAAATGAAAAAGACATGCAAACAACTGTAACAAAGCACCCAGAACACTAACAGTATAGACTTTTAAAACAAAGTGGTATGAGCATAACCAGGGTTGTTATTTTACATAAATATCTTCAAGAGTTCTTCAGATCACTGTACAATAATAGGCACAGTTATTCCAATTCTAAGAATGTTAACTATCTTGGTCCAAGAACTTATAGAGTTTGTAGTGTAATCATCTTAGCTATCATAAGTGTATTTATATAACTTTAGACAGTTTTTATTTTCCATTCCTTTTTCTTTTTCCTCATTTTCCCTGAGATATCATTTTTCCTATTTACACAGATACTTATCTTTTCAATGCAATTATTGAGCTTTTTGGATCTTATGTACTCTTACCATTTCTTACACTAGGGAGATTATATGGTATTTACATATGTGAGTTTGATTTATTTCATTTATGAGTATGGTTTCAAGTTGCATCCATTTTCTTGTAAAAATCTCAATGTGATCATTATTTATAGTTGAGCAGTACTACATTGTATAAAAATACCACAGCATTTTTATCCATTCCTCAGTTGATGGACACTTAGGTTGTTTCCAAGATCTGGCTATTTCAAATTGTGCTGCTATAAACATGGGTGCACATATATCATGTGGTATGATGTTTTCAGTTCTTCTGGGAATATGCTCAGAAGTGGGAATAGCTGAGTCAAATGTGACTTCCAATCCCAGATTTTCGAGGAACATCCAAACTGACCTGCACAACAGTTGCACCAGTTTACAATCCCACCAACAGTGCAGAAGAGTTTGTTTTTCCCTGAAGCCTCTCCAGCACTTGTTGTTGGTACTTTTCTTTGTCATAGCCATTCTCTCTGGATTGAGATGGAACCTTAGTGTTGTTTTAATTTACATTTCTCTAATTACCAATGATGTTGAACATGTTTACATGTATTTATTTGCCATTTGTATTTCTTCATCTGAGAGTTGTGCATTCATTTCAGATACTTATTTTAGGAATGGGTCTTTGAATTTTGGGCATCTGTTTTTTTTTTTAAATTCTTTATATATTCTAGACAGAAGTCTTTTGTGTGAAGGACCATTCACTAAAATGTTTTCCCAATTTGTCAGTTTTCTTTTGACTATGCTGGAGATGTCATTCGACATGCAAAAACTGTTTCATAGGACATGATCCCAGTTATTGATTGTTTAAAGTATTTCTCATGCAGTTTGATTCTTGTTCATGAATTCTCTTGCTACCCCTATGTCTTCAAGATTTCTACTTACTTTGTCTGCCAACAAAATTAGTATTTCTGTTTTAGTATTTATATCATTGATCCATTTAGACTTTAGTGTAGTACATGGTGATAGGCATGCGTCTAGTTTTAGTGTTTGGCATATGGAAAGCCAATTTTCCAGCACCGTTTATTGAGAGACTATCTTTCTTCCAGTGGATGTGTTTGGCCCCTTTATCAAAGATAAGTTGACTGAGTGTGTTTGTAGTTGTAGTTGTATCTTCAAATCTATTCCACTGATCTTCAGGTCTCTTTTTATTCCAGTACTATGTTGATTTTATACAATAGCTTGTAGTATAACTTCAAGTCAGGGATTGAGATGCCTCCTTCCTGGTCTTTGTTGATTAGAATTGCCTTTGCTATTTTGGGTCTCTTTTGGTTCCAGATGAATTTTAGGAATGATTTTTCTAGATCTGTGATGTATGCTAACAGTGTTTTGATTTGAATTGCATTGAATCTGTATAAAAATTTTGGGAGAATGGCCATTTTCACAATGTTTGTTCTTCCTATCCATTAACAATGAATATCTTTCCATTTTCTGAGGTCCTCTTCGATTTCTTATTTCAGGGTATTATAATTTTCCCTGAATAGATCTTTTGCTTCTTTTGTTACATTAATTACTAAGTATTTCATTTTGTTGGATGCTATTGTAAAGGGTGCAGCTTCTCTTTTTTCTCTCTCAGTGTTTTTTTTTTTTTGTTAGTGTGTAAGAATGCCATTGATTTTTGAGTGTTGACTTTGTATCCAGCTACATTACTGAATTTATTAATTATACCTAAGAGTTTGTCAATGGAGTTTTGGGGGTCTTCTATGTAGAGCATTGCATTATCTTCAAATAATGATAATTTAACTTCTTCTTTTCCTATCCTTGTTCCTTTTACTTCTCTCTCTTGTCTAATTGCTCTGGCTAGTATTTAATAGGAGTGGTGATAATGCACAACCTTGTCTTATTCCTGATTTTCCAGTAAAGGCTTTCAATTTTTGGCCATTTAATATGATGCTGGGTGTTGGGTTGTCATTGATGGCTTTTATCATATTGAGTTAAAGACCATCTATTCCAATTTTCTGTAAGTTTTTTTTTTATCATGAATAAGTGTTGGACCTGATCAAAAGCTTTTTCTGCATCTATAGAAATGATCATGTGGTCATGTGTTTCTTATTTTGGGCTGTTTTGGTATGGTTCATTACATTCATTCATTCGTATATGTTCCTATAGCTGCATTCCTGGGACGAATCCCACTTGGTCATGGTATATGATCTTATTGATGATTTGCTGCAAACTGTTTGCCAAAATTTTATTGAGAATTTTGGCATCTATGTTCATTAGGGAGACTGGGCTGTAGTTCTCTTTTTTGGTTGGGTCTTTCTCAGATTTTGGCATCAGAGTAATGCTTGCTTACAGGAGTGAGTTAGGAAAAATTGTTTCCCTTTTAATTTCATTGAAGAGTTTGAGAAGTGTTGGCATTAAGTCTTTTTTTTTTTATTTCTTGTAGAGTTCTGCATTGAATCCAAATGGACCTGGGCTTTTCTTTGTTGGTGGTGATTTAATTGCATTTTCAATTTTGTTAATTGAAATTGGGTTATTCAGCAGTTTTACATCTTCTTGACTCAGCTTTTGTGATACATATGTTTCTACGAATCTGTCCATTTCTTCTGTGTTATCAAGCCTATGAGAGGAGAAATTTAAAAAAGAGATATTGATGATCTTCTGTATTTCCACAGGGTCTGCAGTGATTTCACCCTTTTCATCCCTTATTGCATGAATTTGAGTTTTTCTTTCCTTTTTAAAATAAGGTTTACTAGAGTCCTGTCAATTTTATGGATTCTTCCAAAGAACCAACTTTGTGATTTACTGATACTTTGTATTGATTTCTTACTCTCCACTGCATTGAATTCTGCTCTGACCTTTATAATTTCCTCCCTTGTTTTGGCTTTTGGCTTAAATTGCTCTTATTTTTCTAGATGTTTGAGATGTAGCATCAGGTTGTTTTTTTTTTTTTTTCTGTTTTCCTGATGTGGGAGTTCACTGCAGTAAATTTTCCTGTGAGGACTGCTTTCATTGTGCCCCACAGGTTCTGTTAAGATGTATTCATATTTTTCATTTTCGTGCAAGTAATGTTTAATTTCTTCTTTAATTTCCTCTGTGACCCACTGATTGCTCAGTTGTGTATTATTGTTTCCTTTTGAGTATTTGTGAGGTTTTGCAGTTTCTTTTGTCATTGGTTTGTAGTTTTATGGTGCTATGATCTGATAACTTGCATGGGATAATTGCAATTCTTTTGCATTTATTAAGCATGTTCTGTGGGCTAGTACATGGTCTATTTTAGAGAAAAATCCATTTACTGTTGAGAAGAATGTATATTCTGATGTTGTTGGGTGGAACATTCTGTACATGTCTACTAAGTCCATTTGTTCACAGATGTAATTCAGTTCTGTTATTTCTTTGCTGATTTTTTGTCTAGTTGATCCGTTCCTTTGTGGCAATGACATGTTAAGTTCTCCTGTTATAATTGTGTTATTGCTTATTGGATTTTTCATTTCTGTTAATATTTGTTTTGTATAGCTGGGTGCTCCTAAATTTCATGCATATATGTGTAAGATTGTTTACTCTTCCTCTTGAAGTTTTCTCCTAACTAGTATGTAGTGATCTTCTTTATCTCTTTGGATCATTCTTGGTTTGAAGTTCATATTGTCTCCAAACAGAATAGCTACTCCTGCTTTTTTGGGGTATCGTTTTGCATGGAGTATTGTTTTCCATCCTTTGACTTTTAGTCTATGAGCTTCCTTTTGGGTTAGATGAGTTTCCCATATGCAAGATATGATTGGCTGTTTTTTCTGCATCCATTCTGCCAGTCTGTCTCTTTTAATTGGTGAATTGAGGCTATTTATATTAATGGTTATAACTGATATATATTTGTTTACTTTTGACATGTTATCTTTCTGCTGTTGATTTTTCACCTTTCCACTCTGTTAATTGTTTACCATGCTTAGTGAGGTTTTTCTGTGTCTGTCTAGAATGTCTTTCAGTATTCTTTGCAGGGTTGGTTTTGTGGTCATGAGGTTCCTCAGCTCTTCTTTGTCATGGAAGTATCTTATTTCTCCATCCATTTTGAAGGACAGTTTTTCAGGGTACATCAATCTGTGTTGGAAGTAATTTTTCCTTTAGGATCTAAAATACTTCACTCCATGTTCTTCTTGATGTCATTTTTTGTGTTGAGACGTCTCCTGTGATTCTGATAGGCTTTTCTTTCTAGGTGATCTGTCTTTTCTTTCTAGAGGTTTTTAATATTCTATTCTTACATTGGATCTCTGGGATGGTGATTATTATATGTCTGAGTGTAGTTTTATTTTGGTTATGGTTATTTGGAGTTCTATACAGTGATCTGTATGTCAGTTTCCATTCCAATGTTTGGGAAATTTTCAGTTATTACTTTTGTAAATAGCTCTTGATATCATTTATGTTGTCACCTTCCTTTTGATTTATACCTACCAGTCTTATGTTGTCTTTCTTTACATCATCTTGCAGTTGTTGTATTGTTATTTCCTGGTTCCTTGTTATTTTTAGAAAATGTTTCCTTTCCTGTTCAGTAGCTGAAATCACCTTTGAGGTGTGAAATTCTGTCTTCATTTTTGATGAGTTGATCTTGCCAAGTTATGATGGAATTTTTGATTTCCTGTATATCTCTTTGAATCTGATTCATGCATTCTGTTTTTTTCATATGTTCTTCATTCAGAGTTTCCACTTTTTTGCATTCTTCCTGTGATTTTTTAACTATGTCTTATTTAGATCTGTTCAACATTTCTTTCCTTACATTTATCATTTCTTCTTTTACCTGAGAGACTATTTCTGATTTGAGTTCTTTTATAGCTTACCAGAGTTGTTTCTTTACCTCAGTTGATATTATTTCAGGCACTTCAGGTGTACGGCTTATATTTTCTTCTGTGACTATGTCTCCTAACCTTACTTAGGTTGGACTGGAAGTTTGAGATTGCATTTTGCTGTTTTGTTTTCTCATTTTCCTATATTTCCAGGTTTCAGGTAATATGTCAAGACTTCCCCCATGTGCTGAGAATCACCTGATCCACTTTTGGATCCTGGGGCAGACAGCAAGCAAAAACTAGCAGCTTTAGGTTCACTGGGTTTGGGCCAGTTAGGCCCGTGGGGACTCTTGTGTGACCTCCTATGATTTCAGATGTGGAGTGTGGTGTTAATCACCTGGGATCAATGTTCCAAGGCTTCCCTTTGTGCTGGGTTTCAACCCACACCTGCTCTTGGCCTGGGACTCAGTTTGGAACTCTGTCAGCTGCTTGGAGTTCGCTGGCTTGGAGTTCGGCCCACTTAGGCTCCCTTGCACTTGTCCAGCATCCTTACGTGCCTTCATATGTGGGAGCGATGCTCCAATTCTTCCCTGTGTGCGTGGGAGTGATATTCCAAGGCTGCCCTGTATGCTGTTTCAGCCTGTGCACACTCTGGATCTGGGACTCAATTTGGGCTCCTAATAGCTGATTGGATTTCGTCAGGCATGGCTAGGAATTAAATCTTCTTTACATCACTTTTGGAATTCAGCAGCTAGTTCATCAGGATTTTGGTTTCACTTTGTTGATAAATTTCTAATACATTTTCAGTGGGGTTATTTTTATTTTAATATCCTCTTTTTCATATTTGTTAATTAATATTTATTCTTGAATTATTCCATTTCTTCAATGTATTCTATCCTACTAGAATAAACGTATTTGAAGTAGGTATTTATGACCTTTTGAATTTGAATCTGTAGTGATTTCACCCTTTTCATTCCACACTGCATGAATTTGAGTCTTTGTTTGATAAGATTAGTTAAGTGTTTACCAGTTTTATTTAATCTTTTGAAAAACCAAATCTTCTATTTTTTGATTCTTTGTATTGTTTTCTTAGTCTCAATTGCATTAATTTCTTCCCCAATCTTTATACTTTTCACTCTTGTATATGCTTTGGGCTGAAATAGCTCTTTGTTTTCTAGCAGTTTGACATACAACATTAAATTTTTTATTTGTGCTCATTCTGCTTTCCTGATGTGAAAATTCACTTCTAAAAGTTTTCCTCTTAGGCCTGCTTTTGTTGTGTCCTACAGGTTCCAGTATGTTTTATCTTCATTTTCATTTAATTATGGATATTGTTTAATTTCTTATTTAAGCCTATTGCAGCCTATTTTTTGTTCAAGAGGGTGTTATATAATTTTCTTAAATTTATGAAGTTTTAGTGCTTTCTTTTGCCATTGATTTCCAATTTCCTTTTACTGTGGTCAGATAATATGCATGCAATACTTTCAGTTCCTTTGCATCTCCTTAAGCATGTTCTATGGGATAGTATGTGATCTATTTAGAGAATACCCCTTGTGCAGGTGAAAAGAACATGTGTTCTGATGTTCCTGGATAAAACACATGGTAAACATCTACTAAGTTGTTTATTTTTCACATGTTCGATTTATTCTGCTATTTCTTTTCTAATTTTGTTTGGTTGATGTATCTATTTGTAAAAGCAAGTGATTCAGTTCTCTCATTTCAATTGTGTCAGTGCTTACTTGATTTTTCATGTGTATTATTATTTGTATTGCATCGGGACTTGCTCCTGTTTTGGCACATACATATTTATGATTGCTGTATTTTCCTCTTACGGTTTTCTCCAGGAAGTGTGTAATGACATTCTTTATCTCTTTTGATCATTGTTGGTTCGAACCTCATATTGCTTGCATATAGAATAGATATCCCTTTTTTCCCTGGCTTCCTGTTGAATGTAGTACTGTTTTTCTTCCTTTGACTTTTCAATGTGAATTTCTTTTGTACAACATGTGTTTCTTGTAATACAGCATATGTTTGGATCTTGTTTCTTGACTCATTGTGCCAGTCTGTTTATTTTGATGGGTGAATTGAAAACATTTACATTGATGGTTACAACTGTTACGTACTGGCTTATCTTCTTTATGCTACTTACCTGATGTTGGTTCCTTGATTATCCTTCTCTGTAATAGTTTTCCCTGCCTGGTGGTTTCTTTTTGCCACTTTTTGAATTGTAGTCATTTTTATCTCTGTCTAGAATAACATTGAACATACTTTGTAGGGTTTGTTTGGTGGACATAATTTTTTTTCGTGGAATTACTTCTCCATTAATTTTGAATTATAGTTTTGCAGGGTACATCCAATCTGTGTTGGATGTTGTTTTATTTCAGGACTTGAAATACTTCACTCTAAGCTCTGCTTGACTTGATGGTTTGTGTTGAGAACTCTACTGTGATTCTGCTGGGCTTTCATTTATAGGTAACCTGTGTATTTCCTCTAATAGCTTTTAATATTCTCTCATTTTATTGAATTTAAGAGATCATTATTATTGTATGTTTTGATGTAGACTTATTTTAGTAATGGTCAATTGAATTTCTGTATACCTCACTTATCTGTATATTATGTTTTTTCCCATGCTTGGAAAATTTCATATTATCACTTCTATAAATAATATTTTTACATCATTTCTGTTGACTCCTGGTTTTTCTCTTATACCTATCATCTTATATTATTTTTCTATGCATCATCTTGCTGCTGTTAGATTGTTTTTTCCTGAGCCCTTGTTATTTTTAAGAGATTTTTCCTTTTGCAGTTACTAGCCAGGATCTTCTCTTTAAAGTCTGAAAGTATATCTTCAGTTTGATTCATGTGGTTTTGCAACCTTTCAATGAAATTTCTAATTTCCTGGATATCTTTTTGAATCTGTTTCATGCATTGTATTTCTCTTCTACATTGGGCGTTCATGCTTTCCATGATTTTCTCAAACTCCTCTATTTTTGGTATGTCTACTCCGGATTTGCTGAACAATTCCTTCATTATTGTCACCATTTGTTTTTTTTTTTTCCTGAAGAAATTGGTTCTCATCTGATTTCCTCTATACCGCCATGAATTTGCTTCTATCCTTTGGCTTCTTTCATTTCAGAAATTTCATATTTTCCCATTTTCCTCTGTCTCAGAGTCTCCTGTACCTGTTCTGTATGCATTTGAGATCTGAGGTTGCATTCTATATCTTTGTCTTGCTATTTTTTAAAAAAAATTTATTTTGTTTTCTGTGTTGATTCTTGTGCATGTTTGTGGTAAGTAACTTTATTGCTAATATCAAGAACATTCTAATAATTGTCTGGTATTCTGGGATGTCTTCTGTGTATAGGAAGTTCTTGGTTTGTGTCTGTCCCAAGATCTTAACTTTTCAGTTTATTAAGAGTGAGCTTTTGTATCTGCTTGTCTCAGTCCCCAGTCTTTTGGTCCTAGGCTGTTTTGGATTGTTATCCCAGAGCTTTCCAGTATTGTCATAGTAATGAGAATGGACTGATATGATATTGCAGCTAAACTAGTATAATTAGCAATATCATTGAGCACATTTAGACATTAACAAACTGTGTTCACTATTATTTTTGTCCCTTAAGGCACAGAAACAACATCTACAATTATATTACTAAACTCATTATAAATTGGAAGCTTAAATGCAAAGATTTTCCCCTTGGTAGAGTATATTTTCACTATGGTGGGGAAATTTAGTGGAGACAGTAGATAAAACAGAGATAACTGAAGAGAAATATAGTAGAAGCAAGGATGAAGGACAAGGAAAGATCATGCAATTTTGGGAAACTTGAGAAGAGATCAGAAGAGAAAAATTGAAGGAGTAAACAAGTGGTTATTGAAGTTAACCGGAAAAATGAGAGAGATTATTTACTCATATGAAAATATAATGGAATCTAAAGAGATATACTGAGTAAAGTGGGAAAGAAGATAAATATACTAGAAGAAAATATAGATAAAGGTGAAAAAGGAATAAATGGCAATAAACCAGGAAAAAAGAAAAATAAAATAAATTATGAAAAAAATAATTCTTCTGATGTCCATTGTGAGCCCAAAACTACTGGACAATGTGGCCAAGCCTATAGTAGATATTGTGCTGAATGTGAGGTTGGCTTCCAGATGTAGAGTCCTAGAATCAGAGTGGCTTCCAGGCGTAGGGGCCTGAAACCAGAGTCTTGGGTCATTACTTTCCGTACATTTGCCCCTTAGTGCCCTTCCCACTCCTTACCCTGTTTCTTTCAGCATCTCTTTCCCAGTCTCTAGGTTCCTTTCAGACAGATCCAGGGAATTGTTCCTAGTTCGTTATGTAGTTAACTCTTCTTGGTCCTTGCATGGCCTTCTGTGTTCCTCTTTCCTTGGAAATACTCTGTCCTCTCAGGTTGTTTGTTGAAGACTGGAATATGATGCTGCAATGTATTCTGAATCTCTGCTCCTGCAGTTGCCATCCAAATATGCTCCCTCCTAATTCTTACTCCTCTCCTGAGAGGGGACAGCTAACTTTCCACTTACTGCTTTGGGAAGTCAGCCATCCATCACCACCCACTTCCAATGTAGTAACTTCACTGACTGAGGTGGAGTGGGGTTATGTGTATTGCCTTCCTGCTTCTGCCCCCAGAATGTGGACAGCTTTCAGATGCACAGTTCCATTGTGAAAAGTTGTTTAATTCACTCATGTCTCCTAGGCACAGTTTATGGGGAAGAGGTTAGTTATTTCACTTACTATGTACCCTTGTGTACCTTAATCATGTCTCTAAGTATTCCAGTTAGTGTTGTGGTACACAAAAGGAAAGGGAAAAGAGAAGAGAATACAAGAGAAGAAAACAAAAGCCATTCACTCACTCCTGTGTGTGTCAATGAAATTTACTGCTGAGCTGTAGCACCCTGTTTGAAGGAAAGCAAAAGTTTCTGTGGAGCTTATATCCCAAGTCTGTCCTTTGTAGCTTGAATAACAGCAATATTTTAACATATCAAATTCTTTTCCTTTTATTTGCTTCTTTTAAAATTCTTAGTATTGACCACAAGTAGCAGGGAAACCATCTGCACTGAATGGCAGAAGCTGAAGGCCTGCACAGCAAACTCTACATAGCCATGCATCCAGGATACATTGTTCAGATCCTGGAAGAGCCCTTCCCAGCATCCCAAAACATCCAGAAACCTCTGTTACATTGCTCAGGTCCTGGTTAGGACTCAAACAGTGATCCTGAGAAACAGGAGAACATGTGGCACAGAGTGAGGTGAGCTGAAGCCCTGCACAGTGAACTGTATCTCACTGTGCAGCATGGACACCTCTTTCAGAATCTGTTGCTGATTTCTTATGATAGATAGGTTTATCACTAGAGTTTAAGCTTCCCTGGGAGATGTATGTTCTTCAGGTATGTCTTCTAGATGTAGTGGTTCATTATAGCTATCTCAAGAACCTACCTTCCCAATTTGCAAAGGATGTAAAATTTCTTTTTAGTTCAACACCCAACATTTGCTATTGCACTGTGATGATGATTATGACTCCCTACAATAATGGTGTTACCATACAGGGAGAATGACTGATAGCATGTGTACATACTTGTTAAACAGTATGGTTAGTAAAACAATAGCTTCAAGTTTAGGTTAACTGCTGACAAACTATGTTAACTATTAACCTACTACCTATGAGCACAGGAGCAAAATCTAGTTTTATAACAACCTGACATGTGTAGAATGTACTTGTATTCAGTGATTTCCCCCTTGTTGAAAAGATTTTACCCCTCTGTGAGTATCAGGGGGTTTAAATGGGTAGGGGATAGGATAAAGTGATTAATGAAGTCAACTATGTAGAGTCAATGCTGGAGGTCAAAAACCTGAGTTTTGGGAAACTGAAAAACACAAGAGGAGAAAAATGAAATAAAATATTAAGCAGTAATCAAAAAGAGAAGAGACAATATTTACTCATTTGAAAGTTTAAATTCAAGAAGTAGTTGAGAAAGGACAGAAAATGGATTAATGCAGGAAAATGTAAGAGAAAGGTAAGAAACCAAAACAATGAAAAAAGAAGGAAGAAAAGAATGAGAAAGAAAAAGAGAAGAAAACAAAGGAGAAAAAGGCTACCAGAGAAGAGAAGAGAGAGAAATTTTAAGTGCCAAAACAAAAATAGGCACAAAATACAAAACAAGATGACATCGAAACAAACAGGCAAGAGATAGCCAATCAAATGACCAAGGAATAATAAAAGTAATGAAATAGGTCTGGTGTTTACAGTTCTGTAATCGAGTCCATGTGAGAGCCCAGAAATGTGCTGTGCCTGGATCTGAACTTGGCCTCTGATTATGAAGGTTGGATCTAGTCTTCTGTTCATAGAGTGGTCCATAGCCAAACTTCTGGCTCTTCTATGCTGGTTCAGACACTGCCACTTGGCTAGTCTTACCGATCACTTCACCCTCCAAAGTTGTGTATTCACCCATGTGTCCAGAGCCTGCCTGTCCTAGGTCCGCGGGTGTTGTTGGTCTACTGGTCAAAGACATGTGTGCATCCAAATGACTGGGTCTGCTTGTACTGGCTCTCAGGGTTCCAGTTGGTCTGCCTGCCAAGGAGTGACTGATATACCATCAGTATATCACTGATATACAATATGGCCCTGTGTCATTATGAAGGGGATCTCTTGTGAACAAAGTTTCTTATCCTGTAAACAAATAATAAATAAAATGAGACAGTTGAAAGTGTATAACTCAGTAATATGGCTTGATATTGAGCCTTTCTGCTCTATATAATAGTTTAAGAGTATGGATATTTTGACAGTATTGGTTATGCCTATTAAATGCTAGGGGATAAATTTCTATTTCTCATGTCATCTTTAAGTTTTTATAGAAATATTGTTTTCAATATAGAGATACTTTGTTGAGTTAATTGAAAATTTATAGAAAAAGAAATCACAAAAGCTACAAAACAGATGGCAATTAAATAAAAAATCTCCTAAAAACAGATGAAATTAAAGAAGAAATAAAAATTTCTAAGATTAAATAACAATGCCAATAAGACATACCAGAACATGTGGCAAGCAATGAAAGCAGTTATACAAGAGGAATTTATAGTGATGAATTCTTGTACCAGAAAAAGAGTGAGTTTAAACATCTAATCTCAAGTAAAACCTCAAGGTGTTAGAAAAAAGAGAGCAAATAAACCCAAAGCTCATATGAAGAAGAAAATTGTGAAAGTCACAGCAGAAGTCAATGCAATACAGAAAAAGAAAATGACATAAATAATCAATAAATTGAAAATTTAGTTTTTTATCATGTATATCTTATTGGGTATTATTATTATTGTGATAGTACAAACAAATTTTCTATGGAAAATGAGATAACATAAGAGCCATTGTTCATTCTCTGCTATTTGGTTCTGAAAGCCCTGTAATGCTTGCATTCTCTTGAATGGTTTTATACTATTTTGTTATGTTTGATACTATCATATATGAAGCTATGCTCAACTATTTCAAAGAAAGAGACATAATGGTAGTTACTGTTAGCTATGGGTTGTCTTGTGGTAAAATGTTGTGTTGCTTACATTGTTCTGATCTGATCCAATTTGTTATGTCCTCTTTTGTCTTAATCTCTTTAAAATAAAATAAAGAAAATTTAGTTATTACAAGGATTAAATATAACACACAAACACTTAGCCACCATTATCAAAACAGGAAAAGAAAATATTCACATTCATAAAATAGGAATGAAAAGGGAAAAATAACGATGGACCCTGCAGAAATCAAGATGGTCATTAGTACCTATTATGAGAAACTGTGCTGTAATGAGTTCAAAAATTCAAAAGAATTGGTGTATTATCTACCAAAGCTGAATCAAGAAGATATAAAAATCCTAAACTGTACACTATGAGTCAATGAAAATGACTAAGAAAAAATTAACTTTACCAAAAAAATGTGACCCAGACCTGGAGTCACTGCTGAACTTTAAAAAAAAAAAACTCTACAGAAGATCTACTGCCACTACTTCTCAAACATTTTTATAAAATAGAAAAGGAAGTGGAAAAAAATGATGGCTTGCTAGGAAGCTGGATAGAGAACCTCTCTGGGGAAAACAGCGTAGATGCTAGAATCTGACAACATGGAGAGGGCCAGATGATTGGAGAATGATTCTCACGAACCCAGGAGGAAACCAAATGAAAAATAAAATTCAGAAGAGGAAAGAAAAGTGCGGGTGGAAGGCTGAAGCCTGACCCATTCCACACTGAGCTGGACAAGCTGTAGAGATGGATGATTCAAGGTCGCACCGAAGCTGTGGCTGCTGATAATGGGAGCTGGTGAATCCTGGGCCCTTGGCAAGAGGACACAGCAGAGTGTGGAGTGGAGCCAAGGGAGAAAGCTTTATTGGCTCTCAGTGAGTGCTGCAAATTGGGTCCCGCGGTGTGGGAGGCTGACTGCAAGACATCTTGAAGTCAGGCAGAGCCCTGCACTGTGGTGGCATCAGTCAACCACCTCTGGCCCAGGGAGGACTGGTGAGAGCAGATTGGGCTGAACCATGCCACTCGTCAGGAACCAATAGCCAGGGACGAAATTGTTCCAACTCTGTGACATCTGACGCAGTACAGTATAAAGTGCTGAAGGCAGTCGCAATTTGACTGCTTCAGAAGGGAGGGGCCAAGCCACAGTGTCCCTGTGCACCACCTCAGATATCAGCAAACTGGAGAAAACAGCAATCCCCCAGGCAGCATGCTTTAGAAAATCTGTAAGGAATACAGATATGGCCTGAGACTTCCTCCACACAGCTGTCTGAAAGAAACCAGAAACATAACAAGAGCAAAAGATAAGACAAAACCTCTAGTCACTGACCATGAGAAAATGAGCCCAAGAGAGGTAAATACAGAAGAGAACCAGTCCAGCAATCATGCAGTGTTAGCCCCAACATCAGCAGACATGATGAAATACATGTGACTTCATAGATGAACTTAAAACTGAAATTCTAATACAAGTGAGACAAGAAATAAAAAGGTTGATTAAAGAAATGGTATGTCCCTCTCAAGAGAACACAGAGGGAAGAAGGAAGGAACCCAGAAAAGGAAGAGAAACCAAGAATATAAACAAAATCTAGAATACACGAAACAGATCAAAGAGATAACCAGGAAACTAAAAATTCCATTGAAAGCTGGCAAAATGCCTTGACAGAAACAAAAGCTAGCCTTTCAAGACATGAAGAGAGATTTATGAAAGAAAAGACCTATTAAAAATAACAAGGAATCAAGAAGTAATAATTCAAAGGCTATAAGATGACAAGAGGA
Organism: Cavia porcellus; assembly: GCF_034190915.1. Classification (NCBI taxonomy): domain Eukaryota; kingdom Metazoa; phylum Chordata; class Mammalia; order Rodentia; family Caviidae; genus Cavia; species Cavia porcellus. The sequence goes on along the minus strand of NW_026947486.1, from coordinate 27,830,255 downwards.
ACTATAATTTAGGAATAAAAAATGTAAGTGAAGAAGAAAGGGTAATCACAAATGAATTACAAAGACTATTTCCAGAAATAATTAAGGAAAACTTCCCAAGTATAGGAAAAAGAAATGATATCCAGATAAATGAGGCATACAGAACTCCAGCCAACTACAACCAAAACAGATCTACACCTAGACATGCAATAATCAAGATTCCAGAAATCTACCACAAGAACAGAATATTAAAAGTGGCCAGAGAAAAGAAGCAGATCACTTACAAAGGACAAATCATCAAAATAACAACAGACTTATCAACACAAACCATTAAATTGAGACGAGCCTGGGGGGAAATATTCTACACCCTGAAAGAAAATAACCTCCAACCAAGATTAATATACCCTGATAATCTCTCAGAATTAATGGAGAAATAAGATGTCTCCAAGACAAAGAGGAACTGTGAGAGTTCATGGCCACCAACCCAAGCCTACAGAAAACACTGAAGGATATTCTAGAGAGAGAGAGAGGAAAAATAAATATCAGGATTCCAGCAACAGTGGCAGACAGGCCTCAATGAACAAGGAGAACAGTGGAATGAAGGGGGAAAATGGACAAGTAATAGCAAAAAATAGAATAGCAGAATTGAGGCAGAGAAGGTTGGCTATAATTTTTAACATAGATAGCCAAATACACTAACAAAAAGAAACATAGGCAGAGTGGATTAGGAGGCAGGATCCACTGAGATGCTCTGAATAGGAAATATAATCAACCTGAAGGGAGGTTAATAAACTTAAGGTCAAAGATGAGAAAACGAAGTTCTAAGTGACAGGGAACCAGAGAGAAATAGGGACAACTCATCCAGCAGCCGCAGATAGGTTGGAAAGTTATGACACTTTTGTGCAGTGTTGAACTACAAAGCTAGAAGGAAGGAAAACCTTGTGGCTTTAGTAAGTAAAAGAGTACACTCAAGATCAAGTTCAGGAGTAAAAAGGTTCAGCACCACTCAGATAATAGGTTGCCCCCTTAATCTAAAAACTAAAGGAGTTAGTGGGACCCAAAATATACAAAGCATTCTGAGAAAGGGAAAGGTGAGGAGTTGCCTAAAAAAGGAAGGCAGAGGACATTGTGAGTATATCAGGATTTAAAAGCCACAGTAATCTTATTGCTCTGCTTAGTTTGATTTTATTTTGTTCAGGTCAGTCTACTCATACCAGATTTGAGGGCATAGATAGCTATCCCCCAAATAGCAAGCTATAACATGGTAACTATTCTTAATTTCCTATTAACTTAAACTGAAGTTATTACTGTATTACTTACATTGTCTACAATGACTGATATTTTTTGAAGCTGGTTTGTTAAACTGCTGTTTTGCCTTGACTGATCTTATTCGAATTTGATATGCTTGATAATTTTGAGTCTAAGAGTAGAGGCAACCACCTGAAGATGACAAGGTATAATAACAGACCTGTTCCAGTTTGATTATTAACTGCTTTTGAAGTCCTACAATGTCTCCAAAGTTGTGTTTTTATTAAAATAGCTATGTATTGCTATGTTAAATTATTATATGTCTGATGATATGGACAACTCTATTGCAAACAAGAGAAAGCATAGTAACTACTCTAGATCACCTACTAATGTGGTTTTATATGTCTTTTTCATTTCATGTTTTTCTAAGAATTTGTGTTTTTGTCTTGCTATGATCTGTTTTTCCCTATAATACAGAAAGGATAGATATACATATAGAGATTCACACATGGGGAGAATTTCTAAACAGTTTACAGGAACAGATTATATATTGCATGATGTAATGAACAGATACTCTGAAGAAGAAGAGACACTAAGAAACCCAGTACTAATTCTGTAACATTATGATATAAATTCTAGCAAAACTATTATTCACTTTTCAGAATGATATTAGTCTAGTCTCTTAGCTTTAATTTCAGCATATGTAAAGATAAGGACAGCTACTATAAAGAGAATGAGGGACGTTATGGAAGTCACTACTGACAATGTCAGGTCTTGAAAACCTAAAAAGCCTTCATAACCCTGTTATGATCAGATTAGTTCTATAATGTTCAATATGTATTCACTGTGTGTGAAGATGGGGGCAACTATTTGGAAAAAAACTAGAAACAATAAGACAGACAGTGAAGATATCCTATGGACTTATCAGTGTTTCTTAAAATTGTTTCATTATGATCTGTTTTGTTCTGTTTTGGTATGTTTAATCTTACCCTCTTTAAGATATGGGCAATTCTTTGGAAGATAGCAAGAGGCATTATAACAGCTATTGTTGATCACCTTGTATTTTGTTTTTCCATCATATACTATGTCTATTCTTGTTTTAACTGACTCCATTTTGTTTTGTCACATTTGGTTTTATTCTCTTCAAACAAAGTAATAAGAACTGTGGGAGTAATAAAACCTAAAATGTGTAATTGTTATTATAAAAAAGAGAGGAAAAGAAAGTGCTCTAAAGGATATAACCACATGTATGTTTAAGTGTGTAAAACAGGTAACCATATTACTAAGTTTTTGTTGGATCATTGGACAGAACTGTTTGCATTCTCACTGTTTAAATGTCCACTTTGTATGCTTTAATTGTGTAACTTGAACAGCGATTCTAAGATGATAATATGTAGTCTATCAACTAGTGATTTTTCACTGCTTTTTTTGAAATCTGTATTACTTCTACCCTTTTTTCTGTGTTGCTTGTATTCTCTTTAAATAAAATCCTTTATAAAAAATAGAAAAGGAAGCAATACTTCTAAACTTATTTCTGGAAGCAAGCCTTACCATGATACTAAAATCTGAGAAAGACTCAAACAAAAGGAGAACTACGGGCCAATCTCTTTAATGGAAATTGATACAAATATCCACAATAAGGTACTTGGAGGCTCAGTGCAACAAATTTTCAAGATTATATGACATTACCAAGTCAAATTCATCACAGAGATGGCTCAGCACATGCAAGTCAATAAATGTAATACACCACTTTAACAGAACCAAAAACCACGTGACCGACAAAATAGAAGCAGAAAAAGCATTTGATAAAACATGACACACATTCATGGAAAAAAAACCTAAAGGAAATTTCAATGGAAGGTCTTTATCTAAATGTGAAAAATCATTTTGACAAACCAACCATCATCATCATATTAAACAAAAACTGGAATCTTTCACTGAAATCAAGAATGAGATAAGAGTATCTCCATCATCACTGTTATACAATTGATTTCTGAAAACATTAGTTAGAACAATTTGAAAACAGAAACGAATAAAAGGAAAAGTTTAGCAAAGGAAGAAGTTAAATTATCATTATTTGTGGATGACATGAAACATTACATAGAAGACCCCCAAAAAACTCCATTGAAATATTCCTGCATTTCATAACTAAATTCATGAGCACAGTAGGGTACAAAGTCAGCACTCAAAATCAATAGTATTATTCTATACAAATAAACTCACTGAGAGAAATATTACCACAATATCACCTTTCAAAATTGCATAATGGAAAATGAAATACTTAAGTCAATAGAATGAAGGAGGTAAAGAAATTTACATTGAAAAGTAAAATATTACTAAAAAGTAGATCAAAGAGGATATCAAAAAATGGAAAGATATCCCTTGTTCATGGAAAGGCAGAAGCAATACTGTGAAAATGGCCATAATTCCAAACCTTTTATAAATATTTAATGCAATCCTGATGAAAATACTAGTAGCATACCTTACAGAAATAAAGAAAACAATCCTAAAATTCATATGTAATCAGAAAAGTCCCAGAATAGTGAAAGACATTCTGAACAACAAAGACAAGGCAGGTGGCATCAAAATCTTCAACTTCAAAAAAGAAAGGAAACCAATAAATAAATAAAATAGAAATGAAGCTGACCCAATATCAGTGGAAAAAAACAGAAGATAGAGAAAAAAATCCAAATACATTTGACTACTTCACTGGAAGAAAGATAACCTTCTGTTTTCAGAAGCCAAACACCTTCACTGGAAGAAAGATAACCTATTCAATAAGCGGTACTGTTAAGACTGGGTTTCCACATGTCAAAAATTGAAGCTAAATCTATATGTCTCACCATGTGCTGAACTAAAATTGAAATAAATAATTAAATCAAAGATGTAAATATTAAAGCAGAAACACTTGATCTGCTAGACGATGAGTTACATCAAACTCTTAAAGACAGGTATAGGCCAAGCCTTTATGAACAAAATGCTATTTTCACAAGAAATATTACAAAGAATTGATAATTAGGATCACATGCAATTAAAAGGTTTTGAACAGCAAAGAAGACTAACAAAGTGATGAGAAACACATAGAAAGGAAAAAATATTTTATCAGCTATTACAAATGTAACCGGCTAATATATAGACTATAAAAAGAATTTTTACAAAATTAGACATTCTAAACTTGAGGATCCAATCCAAAAACAAGGATCTGTAAGAAACAGATAATCATTGAATGAAGAATTACAAAGAATAAATACATATGTGAAAAATTATTAGTTTTTTTTAATGATTAGTAGAATTTAACTGTTAAGCGACTGAATCTTAAACTTGCCTTTGATGAGAGGCATTTTACTACTAATTTAATTGAACTACTTAATTTAAATTACTTTACCCTTATTCTATTTTGTGTTTTTGTGTTGTTTTTTGTTTTTAACACCAAGATATTTATTAGAGAAGAAGACAGGTATGAAATATCCCCATACCTTTCCTTAAGAAATTAGAAAAAAAGACAGAATTAAATGAAAAACAAACAGAAGAAAACAACAAAGATCAGAAAACACAATCCTTTATCAAAATATCAATGTCATTTTTCATAAAAATTAACATTTTGATTCTTACATTTCTGTAGAAATACAAAAGACTCCGAATAGTCTAAACAACTTTGACAAAGGAACAAAATTAGAGCTCCAAACCTCCCCTATCCCATGACTTGTCACAAAGTTATAACAATCATGACAAACTGGCATTCATATCAAGATAGACAAGCCACCAAGTTACAAATATGAAGTCTCAAAATAGATACTCACATAAACAATTGATTTCTGGCAAAGATGCAAAAACAATTAAGTGAAGAAAGGACTGTATGTTGAAAAAGTATACTGGAACAACTGGATATCCACATGCAAAAAACCCAAATGGTATAGCACATCAAAAATTTCTTAAGACATACAAAAGTCAACTCACAATGGCTCACAGTGAGTCAGTTAACATAAAGGCAAGTGTGATATGAGGCATCACATTGGCTGAGGTCATTCTCCCTGAGACGAAAAGACTGGGACAATGAGGAGAAGGGAAGGTGAAATCTACAGAGGTTCACAGTGAAGCAAGGCATTGAATTTGCTTCTGAATGAGCTATGTTGGTGACAAAGGAGGCCATTATGCTTCTTTTTTTAAAGTCTGAACTATTTTTATATACATATACATACATACATAAATCTTTTTTTTCAACTTGTCACACTACTGAAACAATACTATGTTTACAAATGTGTCTTATTTATTTCACTAATAAATATGTTCTCAAAGAACATGTATTTACCTATAAAAGTGTCCAGATTATCATTATTTATGGCTGAATAGTATTCTGTTTTATGGAAATAACATTTTCTGTCCATTCCTCAGTTGATGGGCACTTAGGCTGTTTTCAACTTCTGGCTATTATAAACTGTGCTGCTATAAACATGGTTGCACATATATTGCTGCAATATGATGTTTTCAATTCTTTTGAGATGATACCCAGGAGGGAAATGGCTGGGTAAAATGGGACCTCCAATCCTAGTTTGTTGAGGAATCTCCACACCAATTTCCACAGCGGTTGCACCAATGTGCATTCCCACCAAGAATGTAGAAGTGTTCCCTTTTCTCCAAAGCCCCTCCAGCATTTGTTATCGGTTGGTTTCTTAACACTAGCCATTCTTTCTAGGGTAATGTGAAATCTCACTGTTGTTTTAATTTGCATCTCTTGAATGACCAGTGCTATTGGAGTTTTTCATGTATTTATTTGCTGTGTGTACTTCTTCATGTGAGAAGTATGGGTTCATCTCAGATACACATTTTTGGATTGGGATTTTAAATCTGGGAGGACTGATTTTTTTGAATTCTTTATATGTTCTTGATAGTAAATCCTGTATCTGAGGAACAGCTGGCAAACATTTTCTTCCACATTGTGGTTTGTCTCTTCACTGTGTTGTTGGTTTCTCTTGCTATGCAAAAGCTTTTCAGCAGGATGAGATCTCATTTGTTGATTCTTTGCAATAAGACCTGTGCTATGTGGGTTTTATTCATAAAGTCTTTGCATACACCAGTGTATTCAAGAGTTTTGTCTTGAACTCTGTCTTCCAGCAGATTTAATGTTTCTGTTTTAATATTGAGATCTTTAGTCCATTCTGATTTTTAGTTAAGGACGTGGTGAAATATATGGGTCCAATTTTAATCTTCATCATGTGGAAAGCCAGTTTTTCCAACACCATTTATTAAACAGGCTGTCTTTTTTCCAGTAAATGTGTTTGGCACCTTTGTCAAATACAAGGTAATTTAGTGTGTCTTCAGTTTTTCTGCATCTTCTAATCTATTCCATTATCTTCAGGTCTGTTTTTTGTCAGTAGCACATTTTTTTAGTCACGGTAGCATTATAATTTCAAGTCAGGGAATGTGGTGCCCTCTGTCTAGTCTTTGCTACCAAGGATCACCTTAGATATTCCAGGTCTTTTCTGATTCCAGATGAATTTTATGATAGTTTTCTCTAATTCTATAAGATATGCTATTGGAATTTTGATTGGGATTACATTGAATCTGTATAACAGTTTTGGAAATCTGGCCATATTCACTATCTTTTTTCCTACCCAAGAACATAGGATGTGTCTCCATTTTCTAATACCCTTTCAATCTATTTTTCCGGAGTACAATAGTTTTCAATGTGCAGCTCTTTTACATCCTTCATTAGATTGATTCCTAGGTATTTCATTTATTTAACACTATTGTAAAAGGCATTTTCCTCAAATTTCTCTGTCAATGAGTTTATTATTCATGTACAAGAAGGCTATTGATTTATGCATATTGACTTTGTAACCAGCTACATTACTAAATTTGCTTACTGAATCTAGAAGTCTTAAGGTAGAGTTTTTGGGGTATTCTAAGTAGAGTATTATATCATCTACAGATAACAATAGTTTAAATTTTTCCTTTCCTTTTTTATTCTTTTATTACTTTCTATTGTCTAATTGTTCTAATGTTTCCAAGACTATGTTGAATAAGAGTGGAGACACTAGAAATCCTTGTCTTGTTCCTGATTTTCAAGAAAACACTTTCAGTTTTTGTTCATTCAATATGATGTTGACTGTTGGTTTCTTGCAGATGGCTTTTATCAGACTGACATAAAGACCATCTATCCAAATTTTCTGTAGATTTTTTTTATCATGAATGGGTGTTGAGCTTTGTCAAAAGCTTTGTGTTTATTGAGATGATCATATGATATTTTTTCCTTGGCTCTGTTAATATAATATATTATATTTATGGATTTACATATGCTGATCCACCCTTGCATCCCTGGGATGAATCCTGCTTTATCATGTTGTACAATCTTTTTTTATGATTTTCTGCAGTGTTTTTGCTAGTAACTTATTGAACATTTTTGTATCAATATTCATTAGGGAGATTGACTTTTAATTCTCTTTCTCAGCTGAGTCCTTCTCTGGTTTTGGAATCAAAGCAATGCTGGCTTGCAGGAATGAATTCGGGAGTATTGCTTTCCTTTCAACTTCATTAAAGATCTTGAGAATTAGTGGTGTTGGTTCTTCAATAAATGCCATATAAAGTTCAGCAGTAAATCCATTAGGGGCTTGGCTTTTCCTTGTTGATAGGATTTTAATTACATCTTTAATTTCATTTATTGATATTGGGTTATTTAGGATTTTATATCTTCTTGTTTCAATTTGGGTGACTCATATGTATCTAGGAATCTGTCGATTTCTTCCATATTTTCCATCTTATTAGAACACAAGTTTTCAAAGGAATTAAAGATGATTTGCTGAATTTCTAGAGGGTCTGTTGTGATTTCTCCCTCTTGATTCCTCATTTTGAGTCATTTCTTTCCCTTTTTTGATAAGGTAGGCGAAGGATTTGTCAATTTTGTTTAATCTTTCAAAGAACCAACTCTTCAATTCATTGATTCTTTGTATTTTTTTAAAAATTCTCCAGTGTGTTAATTTCTGCTCTGATCCTTATAATTTCTTCACTTGTATGAGCTTTTGGTTTAGCCTGCTCTTCTTTTTCTAGAAGTTTGAGGTTCAACATTAAGTTGTTTATATGTGCTTGCACTGTTTTCCTGATGTGGGTACTTACTGCTATAAATTTTCCTCTTAACACTGTTTTCATCATGTCCCACAAGTTTCATTATATGGTATTGTCATTATCATTCAACTGTAAAAACTGTCTAATTTCTTTAATTTCATCTGTGACCTACTGATTGTTGAGTAAGGTGTTATTAATTTTCCATGTTTTTAATGAAGCTCTTATAGTTTCCTTTGGCACTGATCTTCAATTTCATTGTATTGCGGTCTGATAGTATGCATGGGGTAATTTCAACACCTTTATACATGCTTAAGCATGTTCCACGAGCCACTATATGGTCTATTTTGGAGAATGGTCCATGTGCAGCTGAGAAGAATGTATTATTCTGATGTTGTGGTGTGGAATACTCTACACAATCTATTGAGTTCATTTGCTCAAAAGTTTGATTTAGTTCTAATATTTCATTAATGATTTTTTTTCTAGTTGATCTGTCTTTTTGTGCCAGCAGGGTATTGAGGTCTCCTAATACAATAATACTAGTGCTTATTTGATTTTTCATGTTCATTAATAATTGTTTTATATAACTAGGTGCACTAAAATTTGTTTCACATATATTTATGATTGCTATATCTTCCTATTGGATTGTTCTCTTTACCAAGATTCAGTGACCTTCTTTATCCCTCTTAATCAGTATTGACTTGAAATCCAATTTATCTGCAAATAGAATAGCAACCCCTGCTTTTCTCTGAGTTCCTGTTACACAGAATGTTGTTTTTTTTATCCTTGACGTCCATGAGTTTCTTTTTGAATTAAATATGTTTCTTGTATATGGCATATTATTGGATCTTGCTTCTTAATCCATTCTGCCAGTCTGTGTCTTTTGAGTGGTGAATTGAGAACATTAACATTAATGGTTAAAAATGATATGTATTGACTTATCATGTTACTTTCCTATTTTTGGCTACCACTTTTTGTTCTTTTTGCCTTCTCTCTAATTGTTTGCCTTTCCTGGTAAATTCCTTCTGCTGGGGTTCATGGAGTTGTCATCCTTATTATCTCTTTATAGAATGTCCTTCAGAATATTTTGGAGTGGGGGTTGGGGATTTAGCTCAGCGGCATAAGCGCCTGCCTTGCAAGCAGGCAGTCATGAGTTCGATCCCCGGTACCGATAAAAAAGAAAAAGACGCCCCCCCCCCAAAAAAAGAATATTTTGGAGAGTAGATTTTGTAGTCATATATTTCTTGAGGTGTTCTTTGTCATGGAAGTGTCTTATTCCTCCATCAATTTTGATGAACTCTGTTTTTTTTTTTTTTTTTTTTTTTGTCTTTTTTCATTAGTGGTACCAGGGATCAAACCCATGACTGCCTGTTTGCAACGCAGGCACTTATTCCACTGAGCTAAATCCCCAGCCCCCTCCTCCATCAATTCTAAAAGACAGTTTTGCAGAATACAACAGTCTGAGTTGAAAATTGTTTTCTTTTAGAACTTGGAATACTTCACTTTGAACTGTCCTTGACTTCATAGCTTGTGCTGAGGAGTCAGCTATAATTCGTGTGGTTTTTCTTTTATGTGATTTATTTCTTTTTTGAAACAGCTTTTAAGTTTCTATTATTGTATTGAATTTCTGAAATCTGGACTATGATGCTCCTGGATGTACATTTTTTGATCATTGCTATTTGGAGTTCTATATACCTCATTTACTTGTATGACAAATTATTTTTCTCTACCAGAAATGTTTTCTGTCATGATGTTTGTGAACATTGACCCCAATTAACCTTAAGTTATTCTTCATTGTCTCATCTGGCAGCTGTTGGATTGATTTCTCATGCTCCATTGCTAGTTTTGAGAAATCTTTATTTTCCTGATCACTAACTGCAAGTCTGTCTTCAATATCTTAGGTCCTTTCCTCACATTGACCCAATCTGCTTTGAATGCTTTCAATGTTGTTTGTATTCTTCTAGATATCACCTTGAATCTGCTTTATGGAATCCATTTGTTTTCTATGTTGTGCTTCTATAATTTCCTTAAATTCATGTATATTTTCATCTGTGTCTGCTCTAGCATCACTATTCATGGTGTGCATTTTGGTAATCTCTGTAGTTATTTGAGAGATTATTTCTGATTTCATTTTTTCCCTGAACCTCATTCAATTGCTTTGTTACCCATTCTGATAGAACTGGGTTTCAGATTTTCTCACCTCATTGCTCCCTCATTGCCTTTGCTGAACTGGTTGTCTGAGGTTATGTCTTGTTTAAGTGCCTTTCATTTCTTTTCTTAGTTTAATTCCTGGAGTGGTATTTATTAGTTGCCTATGGTGAGTTGATTTATTGGTAGTATTTAAGACAACCAGGTGATGATCATTTCTCTGAGGTATCTTTCAGGTGTAGTTGGTTTTCAGGCTCTGAGTCTTTTGGAAGATCTTAATTTCTCAGTTTATTGGAAATGAGAAGTTATTGCTCACCTGGCCTAGTCCCTGGTTCTTTTGCACCATGCCACAATATTCTCTGTGACTCCTAATTTCCTAGTCATGAATTATCAGGGCCAACAGCTATTTAGAACAATTATGTCAATTTTGGCTATAATGGTATCAATAGCATCAAGCACAACCTATAAAACAAGCTCAGCCAACAGGTTAGTTGCAGCTTCTAACCATATAAACTGAATTTATGACCATATAACTGAATGTAAAACAATTATATACAATGTATAAGTCTTTAATATGTTAATTCTGTCCTCAAGGGTTAAGATTCAAAATATATTAAGGAGGAACAGAGAAGTGGGAAAAGAGAAAGTGATTAAAATTAGGTTGGAGGACAAAGATGGATCCCACCAACTTGGGGAAACTGATGCAGAAGACTGAAGGAAAAGAGAACTAGAAGAGATAAAAGGTAGAACAGCACAAAATCAAATCCACAAATAGGTTAGGAACAACACTCACACTCAAAAAACTAAACAATAAAACAATATAGTATACAAAGAAATTAAAAAACTGAACACAACAAAAGAAAATTAGAAAGGAAAAACAAAAACAAAAAATAGTCCACTTCCAGGATTCTTTCTGGATTCACTAGTACACAGCATGTGGAGACAGTGTTCCAAATCATGAAACTACATCCCTGCAAGCCAGGACTTTCTTTATGATAGAGTAGTAGACAAATTCAGCAGAGAGACCAGACGCATTGGGCTCACTGAAGTTCAAGCAATTTTCACTGGTCTGTGCTCAGCTAAGATCTGCTGGAGGAAGCTGGCAACAGTTCTGGTTCCAGGCTTATACCATCTGACTCCAAAATGGCTCCCAGCTAATGGTTCTCTCATGTGGGATGACCCAGTTCTCTGCACTCACCATCAATCAGTATAGTTCTCCACATTCACAGCTCCCCTCCACTGCTAAATCTCTCTGCAGAGGCCTCTGGGGTCACCAGCTGCCACCGTCACCATGACCATTTTTTCAAAGGTTCTAACAGCTCCCACCTTCTTCACTGAAGTTTTTCTTTTTAGTCTCTCTGTGGGCCTGATTTAGATTTCAGACTCTTCCTCGGTCCAAGAGACCCACTTCTTTCCTTCTTGTCTTCCTCACGATGGTATATTCCCACATCTACATGGTGTCTCTCAGAAAGGCTGTTTTATATGCTGCTTATTACTCCACCATCTTTTCAGAAGTTCCTTTATTCTTATTTTAAAGATAACAAAACCAAACAAAATAAAACAGAATAAAGCCAATCAAAACAAAGCAGTGTAAGTGACACAGGACTTCAAAACAATAGGAAATCAACAATGATTACCATAATGCCTCTTGTTTTGAAAACAGCTGCAGATACCTTCAGACAGTAAAAATTAAACAAAACAAAATAGAATAGAATGAATAAAAAACAAAACAATAAACTCAATAAAGGATCTCAAAACAAAGTAATAGTAAATCTAAAATGGCTACCATGATATATCTTGCTATCTTAGAAAAAAATACACATGCCGTTAGACATAATAAAATCAAACAAAACAAAACAGAATAAAATCCAACCCAACAAAACAATGGAAATGATACAGGACTTCAAAACAAGACAATAGGTAATTAACAATGTCTACAACCTTCAAAATGAAATCCCCCATACATGTTACACATTTCATACTGTTATCCTCTTAAGAGATGATAAGACCACTGGCTTTAGACCTGCAAAATAAGTGAAATATTAAACAATACAATCATCAAATTGTACTTAACACAATAGCTATAATTGCAGCCTGTGTTTCTTTGGATCAGATGGTCACTAGTGGCATGGGGAGGGGGGTGAATGATGGCTCTTGTCATTTTTCAGCCCACACATTGGAAGGTATTGGTATCTAGCTCTTTCCCTAGAAGCCTACACATGGTACTGATTTGCAGGGAGTAACTGTTTCTCAGTGACTTCTTGTTCTCTTCCCCTGTAGTCTATGATTTGCACTGACTCGTGGGAAAAGGCTGGCATCTAGCTCTGCCTGCAGCAGCCAACACATGATACCAGTTCACAGGGAGAGTTTGCTTCTTGGTGACTACTTGTTCTCATCCACTGCAGTCTGTGAATTGTGCTGACTCATGAACTTGTTGATTTTAGTTTGCTCACATTATGAATTTCCTATAATGCAATGTTGATAGCTTGTATATCTCTAGATATTTATTCATTTATTCTAGATTTGTCACTTTGTTGGTATATATTAGCTTATAATTATTTCTTATGAATGCTTGCATTTCTGTAGAATGTCTTTAATATTCTGTCTATAATTTATAATTTTACTGATCTGAATGTTTGTTCTCATTGTCGTGATGAACACATCTAAATGCTTGATATTTTGTATTTTTTATAAAACTGATTTATTTTGGTGATATTTGTATCTTTTATTATTTCACATATTTCCTTTCCAAATTTTACTATGTTCCTTCCATAAACATGTAGTCTAACATTTATTTTTTTCAAGATTTTTAAGGTATGGTATTAGGCATTTGACAGCTTTATTTTGTAATTACCATCTATTTGTGTAAATTGACTACTCAGAGCTCTTTACTACTTCTATAAAATTTGGTTTGTCATTTCTGTTTGTCTCCAGGTTCTTTTGATTACCATCTTGATATCTTCTCTGAATTGTTGCTTTTTCAAAAGTGTTATTTTACACATATTTGTGAATTTTCTAATTTTCTTCCTGCTGTTGATTTTGATTTCTAGTTTCCTAACAGTGTACTCAGAACAGATAGTTGAATGGTTTTTATCTCCTTAAATTTAAGATTTATTTGGAGGTTTGAAACAAGATATATCCCGGATAATGCTCTGAAAGGTGTATGTATTCTACTGCTGTTAGATAGGATTTATAAGCAGTGTGATTTTTTGATCAACAGTATTGTTAATTCAAAATTTCTTTTTTGAATCCATCATTTCTTTGCAAATTATCTCTACCTTGTTGAAAGCTGAGTATTGAATACCCCTATTGTTGACCTTTGTTTGTTTCTCCATTTATATTCATTAATATTTTCTTCATATACTAGATCTTCAAAATTTAAATGTTTACAATTTGTTATGTCCACTTGAACTGACCCTTGTTTCATTATATAATGAACTTTTGTTTTTTTTTTAAATACTTGATTTTAAATAGTTGACGCAAATCAATGGGGTTAATTATAGTTACCCCTGCTCTTGTTATTTTTTTTGAGGTATTTTCTCACATTCCTGCAGTTACACCTGTGAATTTATTGAAAGCTGAAATGTGTGTTTTGTGGATGCTCAAGAGCTGTGGGGTTTTTTTGTTTGTTTGTTCATTTTGATTTGTTTTGGTACTGAAAATCAAACTCAGGACCTGGGGCTTGTGAGGGAAGTGCTTGTGGCACTAAACTATATGTCCAGCCCTGTTTTATAATAATTCACTTAGCCATTCTGAGTTTTTAAAATTAATTTAATCTATTTCTATTTACAGTTCTTACTGGGAGGCAAAGAATTCCTTTTGATTCTCAGTACAAAAATATAAATAATACACATAATTTGTGATATTGCAAGTTGTTTATTGCACACACACACATATATACAGCACATATATGTTTTTATCATATATATATATATATATGATATGATATGATGTTTTTATCATATATATATATATATATGATATTTTGGTATATATTTTGGGGGAGTTGTAAGTTCACTTAACTCACAATTTGTAGAGCTTTTAGTCCATAATCAGCTGGATCCAAGGCAGGGTGGCATGGCACAGAAGCACTGTAGAGAAGAAACAGTTCATGGCAGGCAGAAGGTAGCAAAATAAGCAAGGAAAGGACAAGACAAGTCTCTTCTCTTACTGTATCAAGGCTACTGGAATTAAGGCTATGCCAAACAACTCAGTGAACTGGTTTAGTTAATCACTCCCCCCCTTAATCCTAGCATTGCATCACTAGTCAAGCACATACCCTAGATCCAACCACCTCTAAAAAACCCCACTGATGATTGAATGAGGCTTTGGGGAGACATCATGACACAAATCACAACATTCTGCCCCACGTAAACGTTAGTCCACTGGCCCAAAGACTTATGGTTATCCTTTTATGCAAAATGCATTTAGCCCATCATCAAGATCTGCCAAAGTCTTAATATTTTCAGCAGTACTGAAAAGTTCAAGTCCAAAATCTTCTTGGGGATTTAAGGCACATTCTTAGCTGTGAATCTCTGTACAAATCAAAAGAAATGTAAACACTTCTAACATTCAATGGAACAAGATGGCCATTTCCATTCCAAAAAGTTCAAATAGGAGAATAGAAAGGAATGGGAAAAATGCAAGGCCAAAATTCAGCAGGGCAAACAGTAAGTCCTGTAGTTACATGTCCAGCAAGCGACGCAATCGGTGGCAAGATGTGAACTCCAAAGACTTTGGCTGAATTTGCCACTATGACCCTGTCAGTGATTGTAACTCTTTAGGGTTGGATTCTTTCTTGGTTGGATAAGATTCCTCTCTGCAGTTTTCCTCAGAAGATCCACATTTCTGGCTTCTTAAACTTCTGCATTAACTTCAGTTTCACACCAGAGCTTCACTGACTGCCCTATCAGGGACACACTAGCTGGCCTCCAAGACTTTCTTTTGAAATCTAGGTGGAAGCTTTCATAACTCCAAAAGTCTTACATTCTGCATGCACCTAAAACAAATACCACAGGTATTATGCCAAAGTCTGCTGACACCTGGAAAAGTAACTAGGCTTCCTTCTCTCTTCAATGTAGTGGTCAAGTGCCCATGAACTTAATCTTGGTAAAGAAAAAAATTCTCTGAGTCCCTGTTATTCTAGAACATGGTGTTCTTGCCTCTCTTCTCAAACAAATTATTTCATATTTTCACAATTTGAGGCTGAAAAATCTGGATATATTCTGTTCATGTGATGTCCTCAGGCCATCTTTTTTGTTCTCCAGTTTCTTCTTAGCAGTAAATATCTTCTCTGCTATATTATTGCAATCCAAGTTTTGCTGATGCTCACTTTCTTAATTCTCAACATTGTTCATCATTCTTCTGGGATTTTTGCTTCTGTCTAAGATCTGTCTATGCACTCCCAACAGCAGCCATGCCAGGGTGTCAGCATTAGACAACCTTGAAATTTCTTCTTGAAGTTGTTAGTCCGCTGGCCTTACTTTTAGTTTCAGGCCATCTCCAGATAAGTGCAAAATGTAGACAACCTTTCTGCTGAGTTACAACATACTTGTTCTGGTGTTCAACAGTCAATGCAATCCCTTTCCAACAGAAACCTCCCAAGGCTTGTCTTTAATAGCAGGATTTCTATCAGCAGTTTGTTTTCATAAGCTCTAACTAGAGTCTCCCATCAAGTAGAGCTACTTTTTAGCTGATATTTCTGAACTTTTCCACACTCTTTCCACAAGCCAGGCTCAAATGTTCCTGAACCACATGGTCAGAAATAGTCATAGCAACCCCACGGGTCTTCTACCAAGTTCTGTCTTAGTTACTTTCCTCATTTCTGAGACAAAACAACTGACACCTTTTTTAAAGTGAAAAGAGGAAAGGTTTATTTAGCTCACAATTTGTAGAAGCTTCAGTTCATAACTGTCTGGCTCCAAGGCAGTGTGTCATGACAGAAAGGCATCACAAAGGGGCAAGAGTTCATGGCAGGCAGAAAGTAGTAAAGCAAGAATTTATAGGACACAATGAAAGCAGTCCTAAAGTTGAAACTTATAGCAAGGAATACCCATATCAGGAAAATAGAGCATATGCAAATAAATACCTTAATGTTGAACCTCAATCTTCTATAAAAAGAGATGCAGACCAAGACAAAAGCCTACACAAAGGGGAAAATCATGAAGATAAAAGTATATATTACAGCACTAGAGGCTAAGAAACAATACAAAGGAACAAAGGATTAAAGAGTTGGTCCTTGAAAGATTAAATACTGTTGACAAAATCTTAACCAACATTATAAAAAAAAATAGAAAGAAAAAGACTCAAATCCATGTAATTAGAAATAAAAAGAGTGAAATCACAAAGAACCCTGCAGAAATATGGAAGATCATCAATACCTTCTTTGAGAATTTGTATTTTGTTGGGACCCACTGAGCTAGTGATACTTTACACATGTGGAGCCTGAAGCACAAGTGGATGAACAGGAGTGCCCTGAGGGCACAGAGCATATGAGAAAATCCCTGAAAGCATGGAGTACTGGAGGCTAACAGGTGTTCCAGCCCCAAGTTGTGAGAACACGAGATGTAAGAAGTGAGCTAGTAAAGCAAACGGGTGTGGTATGACAAGTGTATAAATAAATTGTGTTGTTGTACTTCTGATTCCTACATTTACTTTATTTTTGTGGATTTGCTTTGGAAGGTATTTTTTCTGACAGATGACCATAAATGAATCTGTGAAAAGTACTACTTTAAATTTAGGTCCTAAGCAGAAGGGAGATGGTGGAACAGTTCCCCATCCCCAGTAGAGCATAGTCTCTCTGATTTTATTCAATTAGATGGGCAAGGTGCAGTGGAGGCCAGAAAAGAGCCTTCCACATCAGAGGAATTTCTCATAGTCAGTTCTATTTTACAGTGGCAAATAAATCTAGTTGAGCCACAGCAGAGATTTCTGCCTTTTGGACTCAGAGAAGTTTTATTGCACTTCAGGGTGAAAATTTATTTTGTCAGGGAGTACAGCTGTTTTTTTCTCCCTTACAATTAACATTAAAGAAAGTTGTCATGGTTTTTGTCAGTGGCCCCCAAGCCTCATGAATTACGGACTTAATCAAATCAA
Source organism: Cavia porcellus (assembly GCF_034190915.1). NCBI lineage: Eukaryota > Metazoa > Chordata > Mammalia > Rodentia > Caviidae > Cavia > Cavia porcellus. The sequence goes on along the minus strand of NW_026947486.1, from coordinate 27,812,729 downwards.
ACATTTGTGATTGGTTCATTGTCTAGCACTCAGATTGGTGGTGTGAGTGCTACACCCACCTAGGTGTGGAGCCAGCATACTATGTAATGGCGGAAAGAACATGTGTCTCCCTCTTGCTGGTTCACACCTTGCTGTTTGTAGCAGCCATGAATGGCTGCCCCGCCATGCCATGCTGCCTTGGAGCCAACTGAGTATGGACTGAAACCTCCAAGAACTGTAAGAAATAAATCTTTCCTTCCCTAACTTTGGGCATCAGGTATTTTGATACAGTGACAAGTAAAATGTAACTAAGACAGAAGCCATTGCAAAGAATATGTAGATTGGAAAAAGTGCCTTTGCTGCCATGAATCACTGACTTATTTTTGAATTGCAAGTGTATGAGCAGAATAAAATAGCACCCACAGGGCTTGAAGGGAACTTTTCTCAAAGGATGAAGAATCCTTTTATCTGACCTCCATTCTTGAGGGTCCTCATGGACTTTTCCAGGATTTTGCAACATGCTTATTGTAGGCCAGTGGGAAAATTATAAGTGATGCAAAAGCTAATAAGTTGGTGGTTTAGCAGTTAGAATTTGAAAATGCAAATAAATGGTGTCAAGAGGCTCTGAGGACTAATAAGTAATGGGCCACACGGGCTGGAAGGATTCAAATGTGTGAAAACACTGGCCCCTCATATGGGCCAGTGGTTGCTTTGGAAGCAGCTGTTGCTCAGATTATTCACCCACAGTGTAGAAATAACGTTACTTGTTTCAGCTGTGGAGGCAGAGGACATTTTGCCTGAAGCCACTCTGCTGCTCCTGTCAGGGCAACACAGCCGTTATCCGTTCCTCCAACAAAGCCTGGTATTTGTATAATATTTGGATGAGGATATCATTAGGCAACTGAGTACATATCTAAAACTAATATCGGGGGTCAGCCTATTTCAGGAAACTTCCATTGGGGCTCACTTTGGGCCTGCCAAGCAGTGGTATGATTTCTCTAATTCATCCTCAGCCTTATCTTCAATGCTAAATGTGTCTCTGACTTTTGGTGAGTTGCAAAAGACAGCTAAGGTTGAGACCTTATTCCCTCCTCCATATTTGTATTAACTACCAACATGGGAATCCAAGTTATTCTACTTGAGCCTATAGACCTTTGTCTCTTAGAACAGTGAGTCTTCTGCTAAACAGAAGCAGTCTCATTTTAAAATGTCTCCTGGTGTTGCTTGGTGTCATCAATGCTGACTATACAGGGAAAATTAAGGTTATGATTAAATCTATTCACAACACTGTTCAGGTCATGCTGAACTCTTGTATCACTCAATTATTCATTCTTCCTCTAGGAAAAGTTGGGAAATTTATGAATAAGGAAAAGGGATTCAAGGGTTTGGGTGTATATATATATATATATATATATATATATATATATATATTTCAGCAACAGTGGTTAATGGCAATTCTTGTTATCTTGGCAAACTGCATTAGCAAACTTCACTGGTATTGCAGCAATCATTATCCTTCAGACAAATTAATTCAATTTGCTTCTGTCACATCTTTTATTATCCCTTCTAAAAGAAAGATTTTCATATTGGACAATGGAAAGGACCTAACCCACTATTCATTTGGGGTAGAGGGTATGCATGTGTTTTTTCCAAAAAATGCTGAATGACTTATCTGGGTGCCAGAGCATGCTTTCTGTTCCTATTATGAGCCAAGATGTGGAGAAGAAATTGATCCCACCATTCAAAAATATGATGATAGTGATGCTTCAGAGACCATACCACAGCCAATAGACAAGAGTGGGACTGCCCTGATCTCTAAAGCTAATTAAGGGAATTCACCCAGAATACCCAGGGAATGGTAACCAAAAATAGGTCTGAGTAAGATGGTGCAGTGTATAAAGATAACTGAGCTATTAGCAATATAGAAGAACATGGCATGGCAAAAAGTTATTGGTAAAAAAAAAAGAAAAGAGGCTATTGATTTTCTTAAAAAATAAAATGAAAATATAGACTAACTATAGATAAAGGATTTAAGAGATCTCAAATTTGCTTACAACAAAACCTGAAGTCTATTCATATCTATGAATTCCTACAATTATAAAAGTGCTATAATTTAATTCAGTTAAACATATATTTGAATGAATTCTGTCTTTATAAGATTTCTTGCTTGTCATTCTGCTTGTGTATCTCTTTGTCTGAATGTCAATCTGTAGTTATATATTTGTTTGTAAGTCATATGCATAAACAGCTGTTTTTTATTTGAGTTCAACTTTTTTTCCTTTTTTCTTTTACATTTGTGAAATTTTGAGTTGTAAATTTAGAAGTATGCATTACCAGATAGTGAACATAATATAAAAATTGGTTTTTTCAGAAGGTATCAAAAATTTGCTAAGGTAAATAAGGTGACCTTTTGGTCATGGATAATTATTGGCTAGGGTACACTTTTGTGAATAAAGAAGCAGATGCCTGGGAAAAATCTCAGTCTTTGTTCATTAACAGGAAGACCCAGTGAGCTCCATGGCCTTACAGGAGACACTCCAATAAATGTTATTAAAAATATTGTGATATGTCTATGTTGTTCATCAAGATGATTAAATTGTTGAGACAATATATTTTGATAAAGGTATTCTTGTACAAAAGATTTATATGGTTATAAATGATTATTTTTGTAGTATATTGAACATTCAATTTATGCCTGCAGATGTGCAAGTTTTCTGAAGTGTGAAATAAGAAGTTTATAGTGCTACATTTCTTTCAAATTCAGACATCTGTCTTTGACAAAGAACTTATATAATATACATCCCCTTCTTAAAGATCAATTAGGTAAAAGTTTCTTATGTATTAGATAAGGATAATTTAAAAGGGCAGAATACTATATCAAAATGAATATGTATGTCACAAAATGTCAGCATGATTTATATGCTGTAATTTTATGTATGTTTTTTTCATTTATAATTCTTGGTATAAAATATGTGACTGTTATCTGTTAATATTCTTTTTTTTTTTTTTTGGTCTTTTTTGAGACGGGGTCTCGCTATTTAGTTCAGGCTGGCCTTGAGCTCACTTTGTAGCCAAGGCTGGTCTTGAATTCACAACGATCCTCCCACCATCTCAGCCTCCAGAGTGCTGGGATTACAGGCAGGCATGAGCCACCACGCCCAGCTTCTGTTAATATTCTTTAAGGATTTGAATATTAGAATATCCATGGTTGTTAGAGAATAACAGGAGACATTCCAATAAGTGTTATTAAAAATATTTTAAAAGTAAGGGTTTTAAATTATGTTCTAAGGTGCTTGACATTCAGATAAGATAGTAATATTATTTTCTGCCTCCACTACAATGTAATGTGATTAATCTTCTCTTCTGGATGTCCAACAAGTAAGGTTAGAGACCAAAAGATTAGAACGATAGATATTCTTAGAGGGCAGCCAACATTTTGGCTTAAGTTCTCCAAAGTCAACAGAGAAACAAGATATAAGAAACCTGTGTTGTGATATCCTATAACTCAGTGAGTCCCCAGCCTTCTGATTTCTGAGATTATGGGAGCACAGAGAAGGTGGTGCCTAAGGATGTGTGTAGTGTGCCTAAGGAGAGTCATTAGAAAAATCTCACAGAAAGCCACTTGGCGAAGCAATGACTGTATCTCATCCAGATGGCTTATACTGAGAAATACTAAGTGGTGCTGCACATGGTTACAGGATAATTCTTGAGGCAACTTAACTGAACTTTTGAGAGATAGCAAGAAGTTGATTTGAGTAATACAGGTCTCACTTTAGCCTGGTTTTAACATCCAGCAGAAAAGTATAACCAAAAGAAAGAAAGTTGTCAACAGAGAAATTCAAACACAGCTCCTCCAAATTCAATCATATCATCTACAAATACAGAGAAGGAGGAGATTTGGGGAGCCAAAGACAGTGACAGTTCACAAAAATGCCTGAATAGGAGTTTCCTGAGGGTGTGGAGCACGTAAGAAATGCCCTGAGGTTATGGAGTACTGGAAGTGAATGGGTATGCTAGCTTATAGAGCATAGGAAAACATGGGGCATAAGGGGCTAGCTAGTTAAGCAAAGTGGCATGGTATAACGTGTATAAAAAAACACATTGTGGTGGTTGAGCTGTCTCTGCCCCTCATATGAATGGCTCCATCTGACACCAAATTTCTGTCTCTATCTTTATTTTCTTTATCCACTGTTCATTCTTCATCTGCACCCCGGGAACTTAGCTCTTGCAATCAACAATAGTATTTTAATAAGATGGAAATGCAGAAGAAATACACAAATTCCTAGATACATATGAATTACCGAAACTGAATGATCAAAATATAAAAATAATAAATAAATGGAATGTCAATCAATGAAACTGAAGATATAATCAAAAGTCTACTAAGAAAGAAAAGCCCAGGCCCTGATGGATTCACTGCTAAATTCTACAAGAAATTTAGAAAAGGCCTAATACTACTATTTCACAAAATCCTTAAGGAAATTGAAAGTGAAGCATTACTCCTAAATTCATTAATGGAAGAAAGTATTACATTAATACCAAAAAAGAGAAGGACCTAACTAGGAAAGACAATTACAAGCCAAACACCCTAATGAACATACACTGAAAAAATGCTCAGTAACATACAGAGAAAAATGACACAACAAATCAAGATTATACACAGTGACCAATTTGGATTAATACCAGGAATACAGGAATAAGTTAACATATGTAAATCAATAAATATAAGACACCATATTAACAGAATCAAAGACAAAAAATACATGATCATCTGAATAGATTAAAAAGCTTTTTTAAATGAACAGAATAAAAAGAATGAAATGATATTACAGAATATCAAAACAAAATAGAAGACTAAAAAGTAGTTAATATATTGTGCATTGTTATTTTCAAAGTAGATGCTCAAGTTACAAAATATAGACATGAAAAACTGATCAAAGATTTGAAGCACAATCTGTTGTTTTTATGAGATAACATAGTATTTATATATACTAATTTTTATATATTTATATATTAAAATTATATATAGACATATATATATATATACATGTGTGTGTGTGAGAGAAAGAGTCTGTTTTTTCTTTTTCTGTTTTTTCTTTTTCCCTATCCCAGTTGTTTATCCTATTGAGTAGTTTCCTCCCATTTCACTTTCAAACTATCAGTTTATATATTTGGGATCTTATTTGCTCTTTCAGTTTTTTACACTAGGGAGACAATACAACGTTTACACTTGCAAGTCTGATTTCACTTATTAATATGGTATTAATTTGTAACCATTTACTTATAAAAGTCTCAAGTTTATCCTTCTTTATTGCTAAATAGTACTACATTGTATAAAAATACCGCATATTTTTTATCCACTCTGTAGCTGATAGGCATTTGAGTTGTTTCCAAATTTAGCTGTTACAATTTGTGCTGCTACAAACCTGGGTTCACATATCTTTCTGTGGTGCAATATTTTCAATTATTCTGTGAAAATACCCCAAACGAGAAGAGTTGGATTGAATGGAACCTTCAATCCTAGGTTTGGAGAAATCTCCACACTGATTTCCACAGTGCTTGTACCAGTCTACACACATACCAACTGTAGGAAGTGTTTCTTTTTCCCCACAGCCATGTCAGAATTTGTAATTAGTTGATCTCTTGATAACAAGAGATCACTCTTTCAAGAGTGGGATGCCTTGCAGTTGTATCTGCATATTTTAATCTGTTCCATTGATTTGCAGGTCTGGTTTTCTTTACAATACCATACTGATTTTATTAGAGTAACTTTGTATTACAGTAACAAAAAAGGACAGAATAAGGTCATTCAAAACAATGCAGTAAAACTGGTACAGAAATTCAGGGCAGGATACCAGGGTAACAGTAATAGGTTCCGTAGTATATCTTGTTGTCTTCACAACAGTTGTCCATTCAATCAGATATAGCAAAATGAAACCAAAACCAGAACATTATAAAACCTATCAAAACAGAATATTGAATAGAGAAAGATAATTGATTGGAACAAAGCAAAACAGTGAAAACAATATTTGCCTTCAAAGAGAAGATAGAAATCCTCCATATTTGCTATATTGCATACTGTCATTCTCTCAAGATGTGCTCAGACCTCTGGCCTCAGGTCAACATCAACCCAACAATATAAGCAGTGCCTTACTATGATACATATATTTCTGTTCTCTATAAAAGAAATAATAATTTCATTAAATAGGTTAAGGCATATATATTAAATATTCTCTAAATTTCTTTCAGAATTCAGCTATGGATCCATCAGAACCTGGGCTTTTCTGTGTTGGTTACGTTTTAATAATATTTTCATTTTATTTAATTTTAGATTTCTCAGAATTTTGACATTTTTTTTATCAAGGTTTGGTAATTCATATGTTTCCAGGAATCTGTCCATTGCTTCTGTGTTTTCCATTCTAAGAGACTCCAGATTTTACAACGTGGTTGTGGATGATGTGAATTTCCACACATTAGTGATTTCACATTTCTCACTTCTTATTGCATGAAATTGAGTTTATTCTTTCCTTTTTATGATAAGGCAGGATAAGGGTTTAACAATTTCATTTATTTTTTGAAGAACCAACTGTTCTATTTATGAATTCTTTGCATTGTTTTCACAGTCTCAATTGCATACAATACTTCTCTGATCTTTACATTTTCTTCCCTTGTCTGTGTTTTGGGCTTCATTTGCTCTTCTTGTCTTGGAAGCTTGAGATGCAGCATTAGGTTGTTTACTTATGATCCTTCTGCTTTCCTGATGTGATAATTAACCACTGTAAATTTCCCTCTGAAGAGTGCTGTCATTATATCACAGATGATCTGGTGCATGGTATTTGCTTCAGATCTATTCTTTTCTGAATTTTTTATACTTGATCAACCTCTTTGTAGCAATATGATACTAATGCCTTCTGTTAAAATTGTGTTATTGTGAGAGATTAAGATCATTGCTCCCAGTGATCAAGGGCGTGCTCAGCTTCCAGACACACTAGACAGGGCTCTGCATGTCTCAGGCCTGTGTGTGCCATGACAAGTGACCTTCTCTAAATCCAGGAAACTGAGCTGCTGGAGCATAGAACTGTACTGCCAGAGGAGGTGAGTTGCTAAACACCATCGTGAGCCCCTGGAGAGTTTAAGATCATTGCTTTCAATGGTCAGGGAGGCACCCAGCTTTCAGCCACACTAGACTGGGCTCTGCAGGTTTCAGGCCTGCCTGGGCCATGAACAGTGGCCTTCTTTCAATCTGGGAAATTGTGCTTCCAGAAGAGGGAACTGGGCTGCTAGCAGGAGTGAGTTCCTGCTCACTATCCCAAGCCCCGGAGAGTTTAAGATCATGGCTCTCAGTGGTCAAGGATGCACTCAGCTTCCAGGCACACTAGACTGGGCTCTAGATGTTTCAGTTGTGCCTGGGACATGCCCAGTGACCTTGTTTGAATCTAGGGAACTGCGCTGCCAGAGGAGAGAACTGGGCTACCAGTGGAGCTGAGTTCCTGCTCACAATCCTGAATACCAGGAGAAAATAAGATCATCTCTCCCAGTAGTAAAGGACCTGCCCAGCTTTGAGCCACACTAGACTAGGCTTGGGAGGTTTTGTAACCTAACGACATTACACCGAGGGACCTTCCTCAATCAGGGAAGTTAAGAGCATGTGACGCGAGTTCCAGGACACTGGTACTTGTCCAGAAAGAGATTTGGACCATCGTCCACAGTGGTTAGGTGCCTGCCCATCTTCATAGAACACAGGAGGTGGCACAGGAGGTCATGTGGGCCTGACTGAAACATGCTCAGCAACCTTCATTCAGTCCCAGGAGCCGAGGGCATAGGAGATGTTTTCCAACACAGCCAGGGGAAGCCTTGGAACAACACTTGAAACATAGAAATATATGAAAATGATGAAATGAAAAATCCAAATGCAATTTCAAACCTCCAGTGCAGCCCAAGAAAGCCTAAGAGCCATGTACATACAAGAAAATATATATCATACACCTGAAATACCTGAAATAATAGCAACTGAAATACAGAAACAACTCTGGGAAGCTATAAAGGAATTCAAACTAGAAATAATCTCCCAGCTAAAAGAAGAAATGATAAAAACAAGGAAAGAGATGCTGAACACATCTAAAAAGACACAGTTACAGAATTAGGGGAGAGGACTTCGGAGAACATGGCGGACAGATAGCAGCAGCTACGGAGGTTCTCTGAAAGACCCAGCTTAGAATTCAGGAATGGTGTGGAGTAAGGAATCATAAGCAAGAGGAGATATGCCCTGCTGACTCAAGAACGAACTGGACTGAGAGAAACCAACTGGGAATGCAATCCTGGTGCTATAACAGGAACAGAAAAGCCTCAGTGTGGAAGCTGGAGCCCGAGCCATTGGAAGCCGTGATTTGGGCTTCCCGCCGCCACCGCTGCTGCATCTACATCGGCTCGGCAAGGAGAGAGACGCACAAAAGCTCTGAGAACAGGAATCGGTGAACGGAGTTGAAAGCAGGACGGGCGGGGAGCTGTGCATTGACCTGCGGTGAGTGAGAGAAACTGGGACTCTTCCACGGTCTAGGAGACTCCAACAAATTCACACAATAAGGAGTGAAAAGGAAACGCAATAAAGTAAAATCACTACAGACTGTGAAAATACAGAAGTTCATCAACACCTATTTCAAAAACCTCTACTTTCATAGGTTTGAGAACAACAGAAAAAATGCACAGATTCCTAGAAACATATGAAGTATCAAACCTGGGTTAAGAAGATGTAAAACTGCTGAATAACCCAATTTTCTATTAATGAAATTGAAAATGTAATTAGGTCCTTACCTCCAAAGAAGAGCCCAGGCCCAGATGGATTCACTGTGGAATTCTACAAGAAATTGAAAGAAAACTTAAAGGCAATAATCCTCAAACTCTTCAATGCAAATGAAAGACAAGCAATTCTTTCTAAGTCATTCCTGGAAGCAAATATTACTCTAGTACCAAAACCTAAGAAAGACTGAACTAAAAAAGAGAGATACAGGCCAATCTCCCTAATTAACACAGATATAAAAATCCTCAATAAAATATTGGCAAATTTGATGCAGCAAATCATCAAGAAGATTATACACCATGACCAAGTTGGACTCATCCCAGGCATGCAAGGATGGTTCAACATATGTAAATCAATATATGAAAAATAAAGCCAAATATAAGAATCACATGATCATTTCTATAGATGCATAAAAAGCTTTTAATAAGATCCAAATTTGATTTATGATAAGAACTTTAAAGAAAATTGGAATAGATGGTACTTACTTCAACATGACAAGGGCCATCTGTGACAAAACAACCACCAGCATCATACATAACGGCCAAAAACTCAAAGCCTTACCTTAATATCAGGCACAAGACAAGGATGTTCCTTATCACCTCTCCTATAATAACATAGTACTGGAAATACTAGCCAGAGCAATTAGACAAGAGAGAGAGAGAAATAAACGGGGTATACACAGGAAAAGAGGAAGTAAAACTGTCATTACTTGCAGATGACATGATACTCAACGTAGAAGACCCCCAAAACTCCATTTAAAAGGACTCCCAGATATAATAAATAAATTCCATAATATAGCTGGATACAAAGTAAATACTCAAAAATGAATAGCATGCATATACACTAACAAAAAACCACTGAGTAGAAATAAGAGCAGCCACATCCTTCACACTAGCATCCAAAAAAATGAAATAGTTAGGAATTAATGTCACAGAAGAAGTAAAATATTTATACAAGGAAATTATACTACCCTGAAAAAAGAATCAGAAGAGGATCTCATAAAATAGAAAGACATTCCTTGTTCATGGATAAAAGAATAAATATTGTGAAAACAGCCATTCTCCCAAAACTGTTATACAGATTAAATGCAACCCCAATTAAAATATCATCAACATACCTGATAGATCTAGAGAAATCAATACTAAAATTCATCAGGAACCAGAAGAGACCTAGAATAGCAAAGAGAATTCTAAGCAGCAAAATCAAGGCAGGAGGCATCATAATCCCTGACTTGAAGTTATACTACAAAGCTACTGTAATAAAATCAACATGGTACTGGAACAAAAACAGAGCTGAAGATTAATGAAATAGATTAGAAGATACAACCACAACTACAAACACACTAAACCACCTTATCTTTGATAAAGGGGTCAAACATGTTCCCTGGAAGAATGACAGTCTCTTTAATAAATGGTGTTGGAAAAACTGGCTCTCTATGTGCCAAAAACTGAAACTAGACCCATGCCTATCACCATGTACTAAATTAAAATCTAAATGGATCAAAGATCTGCATATTAAAACAGAAACACTAAATCTATTGGACAACAAATTGGGTAAAAATCTTGAAGACATAGGGGTAGGTAGAGAATTCATGAACAAAAATCAAACTGCATGGGAAATTCTTCCCTGAATCAACAACTGGGATCGCCTCTTACTAAAAAGTTTCTGCATGTCAAAAGAAATCTCCAGCATAGTGAAAGAAAACTCACAAACTGGGCAAAAATCTTAGTGAACTGTCCCTCAGATAAAGGACTTTTTTCTAAAACCTATAAAGAATTTTAAAATATCAGACACACGAAATTGAAAGACCCAATCCAAAAATGGTCATCTGAGATGAATACACTTTTCTCAGATGAAGAAATACAAATGGCAAATAAATACATGAGAAACTGTTCATAATCATTGGTCATTTGAGAAACGTAAATTAAAATGACACTGAAATTCCATCTCACTCCAGAAAGAATGATACCAAAATCAAATGCTGTAGAGGCTGTGGGGAAAAGGGAAATCTCCTGCACTTGTTCAGAGAGTAAACTGGTACAACCACTCTGGAGATCAGTCTGGAGATTTCTCAAAAAGCTGGGATTGGAGGTTCCATTCATGCACCCATGTTTATAGCAGCACAATTTGTAGTAGCCAGATCATGGAAACAACTTAAGTGTCCATCAACTGAGGAATGGATCAAAAAGTTTTGGTATTTTTATATAATGGATTAATACTCAGCTATAAAGAATGATCATATTGAAATATTTATAAATATATGGATACAACTTGAAACAATACTCATAAGCGAAATAAGTCAAACTCACATGTATAAATATCATATAGTCTCCCTAGTGTAATAAAGGGTAAGAGTACATAACAGTTTATGGTAATCATGATTCCCCATTACATTGCTTTGAAGCCTTATAATGCTTTCATTCATTATTTGGAATGGTTTTATCATGGTTTGTCTGATTTTATTATCTGTGATGGTATTTTAAAGAAAACAGGACATTACAATAGCCATTGCTGATTAAATATCATCTTACTCTGAAGTGCTACCATGCTTTTGTTCTTCTGTTTCCATTGGCTCTATCACATTGTATCTTATTGGCTTTTATTGTATGTGATATTATAAACAAACTTTCTATGGAAAATGAGATAATATAGTAGCCTTTGTTCATTCTCTGTTATTTGTTTCTGAATGTCCTGTAATACTTTCATTCTCTTGAATGGTTTTTTTCTATTTTGTTATGTTTGATACTGTCGTGTATGAAGTTATGCTCAACTATTTTATAGAAAGAGGCATTATGGTAGTTACTGTTAATTACGAGTTGTCTTGTGGTGAAATACTGTGTTGCTTACATTGTCCTGATCTGATCTGCTTTGTTATGTCCTCTTTTGTCTTATTCTATTTAAAATAAAAAATTAAAAAATAATTGTGTTATTTCTTATGTCATTTTTCGTGTTTATTAAGAATTTTTTACATAATTGTATATTCCCATATTTTGTGCATATATATTTATGATTGTTATCTCTTCATCTTGAAGATTTTTCCTACCAAGTTGGTAGTGACCTTTCATTCTCTGTTTTGAAAATTTTAGTTTGAAGTTCACACTGTCTGAAAACAGAATGCTTATCCCTTCCTTTTTGTTGACTCCTCTTGTATAGAGTATTGTTTTCCATCCTTTGACTTTCAGGGTATGAATTTCTTTTTCAGTTAAATGTGTTTTTATATAAAGAGTAATGTTGAATCTTATTTCTCCACTTACTCTGCCAGTTGGTTTCTTTTGAATTGTGAATTGAGGCTGTTTGCATCCATTGTTATGATTGATATGTACTGGCTTATCTTTATCTTGATGTTTTCCAGGTTTTGGCTCCTTGCTTTTCCTTTCTGTTTAATTGCTGTCCTTCCCTGGTGGTTTCTTTCCGTTGCTTTTCTTGGCATTTTAGTGGTGGAGCCAGGATTTCATATAATGGAAGGAAGAAGGCGTGTCTCACACTCTTTCTGGTTTCTGCCTTTTGATTTGCAGCCACCATGAACAGTGGCCCCACCATGACACCCTGCCTTGGAGCCAACTGGTTATGGACTGGAACCTCCAAAAACTGTAAGAAATCAACTTTCCTTTCCCATTTTTGGTCATCAGGTATTTTGTCTCAGCAATGAATTAAAAAATAACTAAGACAGAATTTGGTACCAGGAGTGGGGTCATGGGCTGTGACTATACCTGACCATGTTTTTTGAGAGGATATGGAAATGGCTTTTAGGCAGAGTTTGGAAAGTTTCAGACATGTCACTTGGATGCATGGAGCTGGAGAGACCAGAGGGCTGACAGAAAGACTCATGGTAAAGACCAGACTTGGGAGGTTTCTGCTGGAAAGAAGGACTGCATTGGTTGTTGGACTCCCCAAGATGTATGTTATGCCTTAGCAGAAAGTTTATCTGCAATTTGCTCATACCCAGAGACGTTGCTGAGACTAAGACAAAGGGCAATGAACTGATTAATCTAGAAAAGGAAATTTCAAGGCAGTCAAATATTGATTCTGTGGCATGGCTATTGTTGGGGGCTTTTAGCCAGCTTTATATTGCAAATCAAGAGCAAAGAGCCTAGGAGGATAATTTAAAATGCTATGAGTTTGGCTAGAAGGAAAATTCCAGGAAAGCTGTGGATTGTAAAGATAGAGTTGGGACTTTGGTTGCTGAGGAGAAACAAAGAGATAAGAAAGATGGCTCTGGGGTATCCCAGGAAGCAGAGGACCTCCACCCTTTGCAGCCTCAAAACTGCAAAAGTGAAACAATTTTCTCAGAGGAGAATGCTGCAGAGCACCATGATCCAGAATCACGATGGAGGCTATATAGGGTTCCAGAATGGTGGCAGCATAGAAAAGCTTCTCTTCACAATCAGGTTCACAGAATCCAATGATCCAGGCAATCAACCCCTACAGCCAAGACAGAAAAAAGTCTGGCTACTGCTCCAGCTGGCAGTAAACCTTGCCGGCATCCACAGGGTGCTGATTTTAGGTACAAGGAAAATGCACAAATTCTGAGGGTAATATGGCTTTCACTTCGATTGCAAAGGGCCTGGGACACCAAGCAGTGTGTCTCTGATTGGGCAATTTATGAAGATATAAGGTTGAAGCCAAAGGTGCAGTGGAGACCCCAGAAGTTTGGAAAAGCCAGGAATGTGAATCATCCAAGGAAAGCTGCAAGAAGTGAGCAGAGAGGGTTTAGGAGAGGAGCTGCAGGAGCTGATATTCCTGTAAGTGCCATGGGGCTGAAATCATCTAAGCCTTTTGGAGCTTGCATCCAGATTGCTTCAAATGCTGAGTATGAAACTCTAGGACTTAATGTTCATCCTGCTGGATGTTTAACTTGCTTTGTTTCCAATGCTTTATATTCCCACTTGTAACTTTTGGAATGGTAATGTTTATCTTGTGCCTTTGCATTTCAGAAATATCTAACCTTGTTTCTTTTGCACAGGGGGTTACAGTTAAGAGTTTGCCATAGATTTTGAAGAGATTTGGGACTTAGATATTTCAGCCATGCTGAAACTGTTAGGATTTTGAAAATTCTTGGAGAGGACTAAATGTCTTTTGTATAAAATATATACATGAGTCCTGGGGGCCAGAGGTGGAATGTCATGGTTTATGTCGCTGGTCCCAGGCCTCAGGCATTTGCATTGTGCATTTGTGATTGGCGCATTGTCTAGTGCTTGGATTGGGGGTGTGAGTGCTACACTGGCTTGGGTTGGAGCCAGGATGTAATGTAATGGCAGGAAGAAAGCATGTCTCGCTCTCTTGCTGGTTTCTGCCTTGCTATTTGCAGCTGCCGTGAACTGTGACCCCGTCATGCCACCCTTCCTTAGAGCCAACTTACTATGGACTGAAACCCCCAAAAGCTATAATAAATATACCTTTCCTTTCCCAACTTTGGTCTTCAGGTATTTTGTCTCAGCAATGAGTAAAAAGTAACTAAGACAGCTGTGATAAGGTTTCTGGTGTGATGAAAGAGAATATAAACTAAAAATAGCCTTTATTCTAAGGATGCAGAGAGAATTCCATGACCACTGGGGCCTGGCTCTCTCTCCCAGAAAGCCAGGGCATGGGATATTCATATAATTCCTAACTGGGGCATGGGATATATATATATAATTTCCAACTGGGGTGGCACTTAGGGTCGGCATTGCTGACACACAAGCAGCAGATTGAATTTTTCTTTGTGTGAAAACACGAGCTGAGGAAAAACATGAAGTGGTAGGCATTCCCTCTTTGGCCTTCTGCCTCATTAGACCACTGCCATAATTTCTACTGAGGCAAGAACCTTTCATTCCTGCCTTTGTATTGTTAGGAAAAAGGTGAAGTCTCTATCTTACTACTTGCTGCTGAAAGAAGGTGCCGTATTGGGATTTAGGAAGGTTGAGAGGATGATGGTCGATGCCCATGCAGAAGCTGGTACCAAGTGTTTCAGCCAAAACAACTTTATCATTGGTGAATGCCAGCATGTTTGATTGGAAAACAAAGAGACAAGGTGTCATGAGGAGGCAGGCCACTATCATATTTAAGGACTCAGGCGATTTTGAAAGAAAGGTGACTTTGATTTAGATATGTAATTTTATTAGGAACGCAGTGAGGTAGAATCATTACCATGATGAGTTAGAATTCTGAATAAGTTAGAAGGAGTGAAGTTATGAGAGGTGATTATTTTTATCCTAAAGAATAAAATGTGTAGATATGTAGGACTTTTCTCTGGTCCAGGAATTGAACTGGAAAGTATAAGAAAGGTGGGGAGGGCCATGGCTGTGTCACTTTAAGGGAGATAAGAGCCTAGGCCTTCAGGGATCTTACATTTGACTAAACAGCTGAGCTTAGAGAGAACTAAGACAGTTGTTGTTCTACAGAACAACATGAAGATGATCTTATGCATAATGTGGATGTCTTTAGGAAAGACTGTCAAGAGTCCTTCTGTAGGGGCTGAGGATTTAGCTCAGCGGCATAAGCACCTGACTTGTAAGCAGGCAGTCGTGAGTTCGATCCCTGGTACTGGTAAAAATGAAAAAGACAAAAAAAAAAAAGAGTCCTTCTGTAAAAAAGACAATTAATAGAATGTAAGAAATTAGGAACCAAATTGGATAGCAAAACATGACTTAGCCTGAGAGTTGTGGCTGTGAGGCCTGGGTGAGATGGAGATGGGTGGGTGACAGAAAATGAGATGACCATTCAGGATGGTTAGATTTAGGGTTGGGAGGGCACCACTTAGCTTGAGTGATGTGAAACCAGGATGGGAGTCCAAAAACTTAGACCACTGTTGGGGTTGCCAAGAAGACCAAGTAGGGGCTGTTTGGTTGTAGTCTTGTGAATTTAGAACATTTGAGATAAATTAGATCTCCTAGGAATATGGGAGGATCTGGTTTGGTCCCTTCAGAGGGTTGGGGAAGGCAGAGACCAGCACATTGTCATAACAGGTGTCAGAGGAAGGAGAGGATTGGGATACAGTTAGCAAGAGGAGAAATACTTTAGGAAGTAGGAAGATTATAGAGTAAGAATGGCCTGATGCATATAAGTTTAAAAAAGGACTTAAAAATGTAGGAGCTTGGGGAAGTGCCCTGAGCTTGACCAAGTCTAGGGGCAGAAGTTGAGGTCAAAGTTGGTGTAGTTCTGAAATAAAATTTGTAAGGTGTGTATTTATGAGGCCATTTGCCATTTCTACTTTTCCTGAGGATTGCGGATGGTATGGAATCTGTAGGCACTAGGAGATGTGTAAGCTTGAGTATACCTGTTGAGTGATTTGAGAAATAAAGGCTGGACCATTATCTGACTGAATACTCTGAGGTAGACCAAATGTTGACGTGATTTCCTGTAACAGGACTTTAGTAACTACATCAGCAGTCTCCCTGGTTGTGAGAAAGGCTGATCTATCCATGCTGAAAAAGTACAAAATAGGTGAGAAGATATTTAAGAGTTTTGTGGCAGGGCATGTATGTAAATTCTACCTGTCAGTCCTGACCAGGGGTATGTCCTCAAAATTGATGAGTAGGAAAGGAAGGGTGTGGTATATGCCCTTGAGGACAGGTCCTAGCCAAGAGATGACAGATGTGACTAATATGAAGAATGATAGCCTTTAAAGAAGAATGTGTGACTACTGTGGCTCAGAGTTTGTATAGGGCCTGTGATTCTATATGAAAACAGTTATGTAAGTCCGTGATGATGTCTAAGGCATGCTGATCTGGTAGAACAAGTTTTGATCCCTGGAAAACCCATCCAAGAGTGTTTTGTGTGTAACCTGGCTTATTAAGTAACTGTGCCTGCTCTGATGAATAATTAGGCTGAGGTAGACAATTTGGGACTAACAGGAGAAGATGAGAAGGTTAGGGCCTTTGTGAAGCTAACTTGGCTTGTGAATCTGCAAAGGCATTGCCTAGAGCAATGGGATCTGCAGAATTTTGGTGTTCCCTACAATGAATAACTGCTGCTTGCTTCGGGAGTAGTGCTGCCTCTAAGAGTTTAAGGATAAGAGGCGCATTAATGATGGGGGTTCCCTGAGAGTTAATAAAACCCTTTTCTTGACAGATAGAGGCATGTGAATATAAAATGCTAAATGTACACTTTGAATCAATGTATATATTTATGACTTTGTCCTTTGCTAGTGTAAGAGCTCTGGTAAAGACAATAAGTTCTGCCTTCTGGGAAGATGTCCCAGGTGTCAATGGATTAGCCTCTATAATTTTTGACTGGTTAACTATTGCATATCCTGCCTTGTTTGGCTGTCTTTGTTTGTTGAACTGCCATCTATGAACCATGGGCCAAAGGCTAGAGAGAGAGGTGTTCTACTGATGTGACAGAAAGGGATGGGAGTCATCTGGAAGACCTCAATACAGTCATGGCGAGGATGGCCCTCTGATGTGGGAAGTAAAGTTGCCACATTAAGAGAACCACTAGTTGCAATAGAGATACAATGGTCCTGAGACGGCTAGACGTACCTGTTGAAAGCGAGAAGGGGTCATCAGGGCAGGGGGTGCCTTATGTAGAATAAGTTCATTTAGATGATGATGTGAGCGTACTGTAATAGACTTCCCTAATGTAAACTTCTTAGCTTCCTGTGTCAGTAGGGCTTCAGTCACAAGAGCTCAGAGACAAGGTGCCTATCCCTTTACTGTGTTGTCTAACTTCTTTGACAAGTAGGCTACCACTTGAAAAGAAGGTCCCTTCTTGTGTCTTAGTACACGTACAGCATTGTGGGCCTGAGAGATAGTATACAAAGTGAAAGGTTGGGTGGGGTCAGGAAGAGTAAGTGTTAGAGCCCTTAGGAGAGTCTCTTTCAATTTATGAAAGGAGGCATGTATGGGGATAGTAGGGTCTAGGAGTTCTGATAAGTGACCCTTAGAAGACTTGCAGAGGGGTTGAGCTAGAGCTTCAAAGTTAGGAATCCAGAGATGAAAGAAATTAGCTAAAACTAGGAAAGATGTAACCTATTGTTTAGTTGTGGGTACCTGGAGATCTCAAAGAATAGCCTTATTATCTGTGGTGATGGAACAAATGGTGGGGGTAAGAGAGAGGCCTATATATTTGACTTTTGGGGAAGCTATTTGGGCTTTAGCAGGAGAGAGCCTGTACCCACGACTGGCAAGAAAATTAAGGAGACTAGCTGAATGCTGTATGGATAAAATATGGGATAGAGAACATAAGAAAAGGTCATCTATGTATTGAAGAAGAGTGCTAGGTTTGAGATCAAGTTCTGCAAGGTAAGCAGCATGAGCTTGGCTAAAGAAGTGGGGACTATCCCTGAACTCTTGGGGGAGCACTGTCTTAGTAAGTTGTTGAGACATGAGTATGTCTGGATCACTCCATGTTTGATAGTATCAAGTTGGAGGGTATAGGCAACCTCTTTGAAGGCAATAAGATTTACTATGATGCCCTTTATGGTTTGACTATCATCTTCTTTGGAAGTCCTGTAAGGTCTCCAGTGTAGGTTTTATTGGTCCTATTTTGATCAATTCTACTATACCTGATGATATAGGCAACTCTTTTTAAAAATAGCAAGGGGCACAATGGTAACCATTTTTGATCACCTGATATTCTATTTTTGCATCATGTACTATGCCCATCCTTCTGTTCTAACCAACTCTGTTTTGTTTAGTCACATTAGGTTTTATTCTCTTAAAAAAAATAATAAGAACTGTGGGAGTAAAAAAACCCAAAAAGTGTAATTGTTATTGTAAAAAAGAGAGGAAAGGAAGGTGGTTTAAGGGATATAACTGCATGTATGTTTGAGAGTGTAGTATGGAAAGCCATATTACTGAGCTTTTGTTGGATCATTGAATGGGAACTGTCTGCAATCTCACTGTATGAATGTCCACTTTATATGCTTTAATTTTATAATTTGGACAACTGTTTCTAAGATGACAGTGTGGAACCTATTAACTAGTGATTTCTTACTGTATATTTTTTTTTCTTGAAATTCTGTATTATTTGTACCCTGTTACTGCTTTATTTTGTATTTCCTTTCTTTTTTTCTCTTTAAATAAATAAAGGTACCTTTAAGATCTACAACTGTAAAGTGAGTGGTGGAGAGAGGGATATGAGAGAGCATGGTATAAGGGTTTGGCACCACTGGGTGGAATGGGGTAACAGCACTATTGATTACCCTAAGGTCCTGCACTAGGTGATAAGACCTACCAGGCTTGAGTACTGGGAGAATGCGAGTATTATAGGGTGAATGGGTAGGTTTAAGAAAACCAGTGTCTAAAAGGCACTTAATTATAGGTTAAGTGCCTGTAAATGTTTGGGAGCTATGGGACATTGGGGAATGCAAGGAAAAATTGAAGATCCCTGAGATGAATTAAAATAGGCATGGCCTATGTAGTGTAGGTGGGATTGGAAGTACTCCAAACTATAGAATCAACCAGACAAGAAAGAAGAGGAGGGGATTACTTTGCATTGCACTGTAAGGATGTTTGGAGGACTAGAGCAGTGGGGAAGGAGAGGTTAAGCTTTTGAAGGAGGTTCCTACCTAAAAGGGATGTAGGACATGTTGGAATTACTAAGAAGCTATGAGTAAAGAAGAGCATCTGGAATCTGCATGGAATAGGTCCTGTCTGCAAAGGCTGCATAGGCTGGCCATCAACACCCACTACATAGGTTTAAGACTTAATACAAGGGCCTTAAAACTCAGGAAGTACACTATAAGTCACCCCCCCATGTCTACAAGAACAGATAGTGTCTTACCTGAGACCTCCAGTGAGACTAGGGATCCGAGAAGGATACCTTAATGGAGGCTTTGGGCCGTCAGTCCCATCAGTCTTCAGCAGCAAGTCCAAGTAAATCAGTCAGTGATGAATCTGGGGTGATGTAGTCTCCTGAGAGGGCAAGGAGTTAGAGGATGGCTTACCTGCTTTCTGGTGGCTAGGACAGTAGCTCTTCCAGTGGCCCTTGAGATTGCAATAGGGGTAAGGCCCCCAAAGGAATGCCAAGATTGGGACACTCTCTTGCCCAATGTCCTTCTTTGTTGCACTTGAAGCATGGTCTTGGAGGGGCTTGGGCAGCTCTGCCTTGTTTTGGCTTTCCTGTCTTGGGAGCCCCAAGTGCCACTGCTAAGAGATCAGACTGATATTTAGCAAATTTCTTTTTTTGTGCCTCTTTTTAAGTTTTTTCTCTGTTGTTGAAAACATGGAAAGCTAAATTAAGAAGGTCTCTTTGTGGGGTTTGAGGGCCATGTTCAGCCTTTTGTAACTTTGCACAAATATCAGGAGCAGACTGATAAATAAAATGAGAGCTAACAACAATTGTCCCTTCATGAGAGTCTGAGTTTACATTAGTAAACTTAATAAGCTGTCCCTAAGCTGATTTAGGAACACACCTGGATTTTCATTAGCCTCCTGAAGCCTTTCTAAAATTTAGTTATAGTTAGTATGTTTGTGAGCAATTTTATTGAGGCCCACATTTATACATTCAACCATCTTATGCATCTAATAAGAACCTTCTCCATTTTGGTAATTCCAGTTAGGATCCTGTTCTGGCACTGCAGTAGGCCCAGGATCATTTTCAGTGGTATTTGCCTTATGTCTGCAATCGGCTTCTTCTCATGCTGCTTGCCACAGCTGAGCTCACTCTTGTGAGCTGAGGGAGGGGTTCAGAATCACATAAATGTCCTTAAAATGTAAATCATAACAATTAGTTATAAATTCAAATTCTCTGATATAATTTTGTGGGTCAACAGAGAAGCAACCCAATTTATGGCTAATCTGAGATAAGTCAGAAAGGGAGAAAGGTACATGTATATTTACAAGTCCCTCAGGGCCAGCTTGTTCCCAAAGTGGGAGCAGAGATTGAGATAGAGGACTGTGGAGTAGATGGCCATCAAGTGGCCAACCACCCAGCAGGCATATGTGGGTAATTACCAGATGATTGGCTACAAAGCAGCCACTTGTCACCATGCAACAAGAAAACACAGGCTTCTGGTGGGTCACCCTGTGACCTGCAGCAGCTTAGCTGCTGCTGGCAGCACAGTGAGTGAGCGCTGATCATCATGTGACCCGCAGCAGGCTGCCCATTTCTGATCATAAGGAGGCAGCCATTGACCCTGAGACCCATCCCAAGAGGGTGGCACCCTGTCACATGACAGAGAGGCACAAGATGGCAGCTGTCCTCTATATGAGCTGCAGCAACATGCCTTCTGGCATTCATGTGGCCTGCCAGAAAGCTAGAACACCTGAGACTGAGTATGCTGAGCCAGCAGATAAAATGGTGATGCAGAGGAAGGGGACAGAGAACTCTTAGATGGAACAGATGGCTTGGGTGGGGGTGATTGAGAAGTTGGAGACTGGGGAGAGATGCTAGGGGAAGGATTAGAGGTCATTGTGGGTGAAGGAGGATGAGAGGATGGCACAGGGGGTATAGAAACGTTTGGCTGAGAAGTATGTGGGGTTTGGTCTTGGGGGAGGGAGGAGTAAAAATGGGGTGCACATCACCTAAGGGGTCTTGAGGGGAGGAGCAGAGAGTTTCTGGTACAGTAGAGTTAGCTAAAAATATTTGCTCTGCCGTACAGGATTGAATGATAGAAGAGCATGTCCTTAGGGTAAGGAAGGCCTGTATAAATGGAATTTCTGCTAACTTGTCACCATTGTAACAAAAGTCATAAATTTTTGAGAATACAGTGGTCAAATGTCCCCTCTTTAGGCCATGGGCTGCTGTTAAGTTTGTAGGTTGGCCAAGCCTCCTGGCAGTAAAAGATTAATTGCTTAATTCTTATGGTTTTCTTTAGGGTAACAAGGTTATGAATGAGGCACCCCAGAGGTGTGCTTTTTTGGGGAGGCGAGAAAGTATTTCCCATGATTGAATTAAAAGTAAGCCAAAAGGGACAATTTTGCTTTAAGTGTTGAAAGCTCTGGCCCTCCTCCAAGAAATGTGCCCCAGAGCATGCCTGACCAAAAGAGATCATCACCTATTGGGGAAGCGTGGTTAAAAAATGGCTCCAATTCGGACCCAGTGGTTGTCACCAAAAGGCACGGGTAAAGGTCTCAGAAAACCACAGTAATGGCTCTGCCTCAAACTATCCCGGGAATGTGAAAACTGCTACCTCAGTCCAGGGATGGAATGAGTAATCCAGCATGAGCCCGGCCCATGGCCACGATGAAAACTCAGGAAGGAAGTTGGCTCACCTGATGTAAATAAACTAGGCTAGTGTTTGAAGGCTGGTGGCAACAAGTTGAGCAGCTCCTGAGTGTTACAAAATGAGGAATTAATCCAAGATATGGTCCGTGTATCAGCAGGGGGACTCAAACTGGGAGGACCCCAGGAGTCAGTCACTCAAGACGCCTTCCTTGTCAGAGACCAAAAGATAGAGTTTTTGGTGTGATACAAGAGAGAATACAAAGTAAAAATACCCTTTATTCTAAGGATGCAGAGAGAACTCCCTGACTGTGAGGGCCTGGCTTTCTCTGCCAGAAACATGGAGCATGGGGTACACACACACACACACACACACACACACACACACACACACACACACGTAATTTCCAACTGGAGTGGCACTTGGGGAAGTCATTGCTGATGCACAAACAACCAACTGGATTTTTCTTCACGTGCAAACAGGAGCTGTGAAGAAGCAGGATGTAGTAGGTGTGCTTGCTTTGGCCTTCTGCCTCATTAGATCACCGCCATAATTTCTACTGAGGCGAGAACCTTTAAGGTCATTTATTTGTTTCCATCATTTTTAAAATCTCATTTATTCTTTTATCTGTCTCTTCTCTATTTGATTTAAAGCATCATTTCTTTTTGTATTTGACAGATTATTTTTTTCATAGCATTTTCCACTTTTTCCTCTTATGTTGCTGTCATTTCAGAAAGTTGCAGTTTTTTACTTCCAACTTCATCTATCCCATTGAATTTTGGGCTTGTAGTGGGCAGGCTAGTGGTATGTGGTTATATTTTCTTCTTCACCTTATTATTTTCTATTTTCTCTTTTGACTTTATTTTTTCTGTGTTAGTACTTGCCAATTTCTTATGATGTATAGCTTTATCACTAATATTGAGGCTTTCTAGGAGGTGTCTGTTCTTCAGAATATCCTCTAGATATAGATGGTTCTTTATAGGAATCTCAAGAATGTGCCTTCCCTATTTGGAAAGGGTGCAAAGTTACTATTTGGCTGCCTTCCTAATCCTTTGTTATGAGGCTGAAGAATGATTATGACCCCATACAATCACAATGTTATACAAGGTAGAAAAACTATAACATGTATGACATCCTGGCTAAAGTAGTACAGTTAATGTTAACAGAGGCTTCAATTACAGTTTAACTGATAACAAACTATGATAAAAATTGACCTGGTATCTCTATCCACTGGTGGAAACTCTAAGATTTTATAACAATATCTAACAAATATCCACATTTGTCTGCAGTGTTTATTTTTACTAGAGTATTTTACTCTTTTGCAGGGGCAGATTGTTAAGATGAGGAAATGACAGGCTAAAGTTATAAATGAGGTTAGATTTAATAGAGGCAAGATTCAGAGGAACAAAGATGGCCGACAGATAACAACTGGCTACACAGGCTCCCTGAGATAGTCAATTTAGAATTCAACATAATACAGAGTGGGGAGCCCCAAACAGAGGGAGATGAATTCTCTCATCCCAAGAAGAAATTAAGGTGAGAAGAACCAACCAAACATGCAGTCCCAGTGCTATTATTGTAACAGCTAAAGGTTCAGCGTTCCCACCACAGCAGGTGACTTACCGAGCCATTGGAGGTCCCGCAGTGAATTGCCAAGCTGTCCAAGATCTTACCGCTTCTCCTCACTGGAGGTGCAGTTACACTGAAATCAGGGATTGGCAAGCCAAATGGAGAGCTGAGTTGATGGGGTGCCTGCATTGACCTGTGGTGAGTGACAGGAGTGGAGCCATTCCACAGAAAGATGGGCTCTGGCGGATGACATTCTGGGACCAGCCAGGACTGGCAAGTAAAAGGGGCAGCAGTGACTTCAGTCAGTTGTTCCCTTCGCAAACAGGATTGGTGGAATGAGCTAGGCCTGGGTCACGTGACCTGGCTGAGACCCTATAGATTATCTGAAATCAAGTCCCTATGGTGGTGGTGCACACTAACTCAGTGAAGCCTCAGAAGTTTGAATGACCCAGAGGGGAGATGATGCAAAGTAGTACAGTGCAAACCACAGTAGCTTGACTGACCCAGAGGGGAGGCAGAACAAAGTAATACAGTGCAGGCCACAGCAGCTTGACTGATCTGGAGGGGAGGGGCCAGCATATGTGTCCTTTGCTGTAACTCACTAGCACATGGCAATGTTAAGGGTCATCCAGCCAATCATCTTTAGAATTGTAACCAACAAAGAAAGAAACTGGGGCCTCCTGGAAGAAGCAAAAAAGATGGGAAGAGGAAGCAAAAAGAAAATGCCCCCAGGTCCCAACCCTGAGAACATTGACCCAGGACAGGTAAATACAAAGGAGAATGAGAGCAGCAAACATGCAATATCAGACATGGCACCAGTGGACGTAAAGAGATATCTTTGGGATCTCATAGATGAGTTCAAAAGTGAAATATTTAGTCAAGTTATGCAAGATATAAGAAGATTAATTAAAGTGATACTAAGCACCCCTCAAGTAGACACAGATGGAAGAAGGGAGGAATTCAAACAAAGGAGAGAACCATTTGATGAAGAATATAAAGGAATATAGAACACATGAAGAAGATTCAAAGAGACTATCAGGAAATTAAAAACTATGGAAAGATGGCAAATCAGCTTGAAAGAAACTAAGCTGTCCTTCAAACTGAAGGACAATTTTGCAATGTAGGAGTATGAAAGGAGAAACTTTTTTAAAAATAACAAGGAAACAAGCAGTAACAATACAAAGGCTAGAAGACGACAAGAGGAGTTATAATGAGAATAAAGAATGTGATTGAAGAAGCTGGGGTATAAACAAAGGAACTACAAAGGGTATTCACAGAAATAATTAAGGAAAACTTCCCAAACATAGGAAATGATATTCTGATGTATGAGGCATACAGAACTCCAGTCACATACAACCAAAACAGAGCTACACCCAGGCATATAATAATCAAGATCCCAGAAATTCAATATAAGAACAGGATAGTAAAACTCATAGAGACAAGAAACAGATAACCTACAAAGGAAGGCCCATTAGAGTAACATCAGACTTCTTGACACAAACCAGCAAGTCAAGAAGAGCCTGGAGCAAAATATTCCAAGCCCTGAAACAAAATAACCTCCATCCCAGATTGATATACCCTGATAAACTGTCTCTAGAAATTAATGGAGAAACAAGATGCTTCCAAGACAAAGAGGAACTTGGGAAATTTGCAACTATCAATCCAACTCTACAGAGAATACTGCAGGGCATTCTGGAGAGAGAGAAAAGTACTAAGATTCCAGGAACAGTGGCAGAGAGGCCTCAATGAATGGAGCAGAAAAAAGAATGAAGAAGATAAGCAGACAACTGATGGCAAAAAAAAAAAAAAACCCACAACATAACAGAAATGAGGCAGAAAAGGTTGGTTATAATCTCTTATATAGATGGCTTTGATACACTAAATTAAAAAATAAGAACCACACGTGGAGTAGATCAGGAGACAGGGTCCACCGAGATACTATTTATAGGAGATATAATTAACATGAAAAAGAGTACATGGAAAATCAAATGTGAGAAAACAATGCTATATGTGACAGAGAACCAGAGAGTAATAGGTGCAACTAGACCAGTATTTTTGGATAGGTTGGAAAGACAGACTTTAATAGGTACAGGAATACAATTAGAGAAAAGTCCAGGATAGAGAAAGTTCAGAACCACTTAGGTACATAGCAGGTCCCCACCCCCAGTTTAAAACCAAGGGTCTTGGTCAGACCCAAAAATGCATGGTGTACCCTGGGGAAGTGAAAGGGGAAGGAAAGTCTTACAAAACATGGCAGAAGATATTGTTAATGGTGTATCAGGATTTAAAACCCACATTACTCCCACCACTCTGCTTAGATTTTATTCTTCTTTTTTCTGATAGATTTTATTCTGTCCCAGTTTGTCTACTTGCATTAGATTTGAGGGCACAGACAGCTATCCCCAAAACACCAGGATATAGCACAGTAATCATCTTTATTTTCCTATTATCTTAATCTAGAGCCCTGCATGACTTATACTGTTTTATCCTGACTGATCTTAGTTAAATCTGGTTTGTTTGATTGCTGTTTGGTATTGACAGATTTTATTCAAAACTGATATGATTGATAATATCAAGTCTGAGAGTATAGGCAACTACACTGTAGATGACAAGACTCTACAATACATATTCTGGTTTGATAACTGCCTGTTTTTGAAGTTCTACATTGTATACAAAGTTGTATTTTTATTAATACTGTTATGTACTGATATATTCAATTATACTATGTCTGATGATATAGCCAATTCTATTGAAGATAACAAGAGACAACACAGGAACCATGGAATAACTCCTTGTACAACAGTCTTATATATTTTTTTTGTCTCATGTGTTGATAGGAATATATTTTTTTTGTCTTGCTTTGTTTTGTTTCTCCCTCTAATATAGAAAGGATAGAAATACATGTTAAAACTCATGCATGTGTAGAATCTATAAACAGTTTATGAGAACTGATCTTATGACACATGATGAAATGAACAGGTACTTTGAAGAAAAAAGAACACTAAAATACCCAGTGCTGACTCTGGAGTGTCATAATGTGAAACCCAGAAATAGTATCATTCTTTGTTCAGAGTGATATTAGCCTGCTTAGATTTGTTCAATCTCAACATAATTGAAGATATGGATAACTGCATATATGTTTAAGTGTATAGGACTGACAACCGTGTTACTAAGTTTTTGTTGGATAGTTGTACAGATCTGTTTGCAGTCTCACTGTTTGAATTCCTACTTTATATGTTCCACTTTTGTATCTTGAAAAACTGTTTGTAAAAGGACAGTGTGTAAACATCAACTAGTGATTTCTTACTGCTTATTTTTTTTTCTCTGAACATATGTTTTATTTCTGCCTATTTTCTGTTTTATTTAGTCTTCTTTTAAATAAAATTTTAAAAATAGAGGCAAGGTTAGATGACAAAGTGTGATCACCTGATTTTTGGGAAACTGGAGGGCACAAGAAAGAAAAGAATGAAAAAGAATGTAATGGAGTAATCACAAAGGACAGAGACAATGATTAATCACTTGAAAATTTAAACTCAAGAAGTTGATGAAAGACAAAAATAAAGATCAATAGAATAAAATGTAGAAGAAACAAAAGAAACCTAAACAGTAAAAAAAATATAAAGAAGAGGATGAAAAACTGAAGAAGAAAAGAAATAAAGAGAAAAGGGATTAGAGAAGGGAGATTTAAAAAAACCTCAAGTACAAACATAACCACAGAACACAAAACAAGATGACATCCAACCAAACAGAAAAGTGATAGCAAATGAGACAAACAAGGGAGAATGAAATAATAAGATATTGTTGGTGTTTATTGTTCTGTGACAGTGTCTTTTAGCTATCACAAATGTGCTGTGTACAGAAATGATCTTGGCCTCTGGGTCAGAGGGCTGGGACTGGTCTTCTGTTTGTGGAGTTCTCCAGAGTTCAACTTCTGGCTCCTTGCTGCTTCAAATGATTCCACATTACTGGTTTCACTGATTACTTTGCTCTCCAAAGCTTTGTGTGTGCACATGTACTTAGGGACCCACTTTTGCCCTGGATCTTGGGTTTCTGATTGGTTCAACTGCCAAACGTGTGAGTTACATAACTCATGCAGACATCACCATTTCAGACAAAATGGAGGAAGTGAAAAGTGTGGACTCACACTCTTTTCACAGGTTCCACCATCCTGGAGACAATGGAAGAAGCACAGATTTCAGACTTACACTCTTCTTGCAAAGCACCACTGTCCCAAGGCAATGGAAGAAACACAGAGCACAAATTCACACTCTTATTGCATGTGCCACTGTCCCAGGACAGTGGAGGAAGTGCAGAACTTGGACCCACATTCTTCTCATAGGAACCACAGGCTAAGGGACAATGAAGGAAGTGTAGAGCATAGACACACACTTCTCACAGGAACCACCATCCCAGGGCAATGGAAGAAGTACAGAACATGAATTTGCACTCTTCTCATAGGCAACACCATTCTGGAGAAATAAAAGTACAGAGTGCAAACTTACACTCTTCTCAGAGGTCCTCTCATCCCTGAAACAATGGAAGAAGTGCAGAGTGTGGGACTCATACTCTTCTCCCATGCACGATCGTCTGGGGGCAGTGCAAGAAGCAGAGAACAGACATTTACACTCTTCTCACAAGTCTTACTGTCTGAGAGACAATGAAGGAAGCTCAGAGCATGAACTCACACTATTCTTGTAGATACCACAGTTTCAGGGCAATGGAGAAAGTGCAGAGTGCCTACTCACACTTTTCTTGCAGGCCCTGCCCTTGCTGGAAACAATTATCTCTTTCTAAAATATCTTTCAGAAAATTTTGGAAGAATTGTTTGGTGATCATTAATTTCTTCAGGTGTTCTTTGTCATGGAAGTATCTTGTTTCTCCACTGACTTTGAAAGGTAGTTTGGCAGAGTGTATCAGTCTGTACTGGAAGTTTTCTTTCAATATTTCAAACACTTTACCCCAAGTTCTCTGTGAGTTAAGTATTTGTATTGAGAACTATGCTGTGATCCTCATGGGTTTTTCTGTTTTGGTGATTTTTTTTCTCTAATGTCTTTTAGTATTCTGTTCTTATGTTGAAATTTGCAATCTAGATTATTTTTTGACTTTGTTTAGATTATTTTGGTCATGGTTAATTGGCTAATGCCTCACTTATCTCCATGTAAAATTGTTTTTTTTCATGCTTGGGAAGTTTTCTGCCATTACTTCTGGGAATAGTTTTTTTTAAAAATGTCATTTGCCCTGTATCCTGCTTCTTCATTGAATCCAATTAATATTATGCTGTTTTTCCTTCCATCATCAGCATCTATTTCATTACTTTTATCATTTCTTCTTTTACCTGGGAGATTATTTCTAATTTGAATTCCTTTAAAGCTTCCTGGAGTTGCTTCTTTATTTCAGTTGCTATTTTTTCAGGTATTTCAGGTGTATGGCATATATTTTCTTGTATGTACATGGTTCCTCAGCTTTCTTGGGATGGCCTGGAGGTTTGAGATTGCATTTTGATCTTTCATTTCGTCATTTTCCCATATTTGCATGTTTCAAGTGATGTCTCAAAGCTTCCCTTGGGCATGTTGGAAATCATCTCCTATGCCCTCTGCTCCTGCAACTGAATGGAGGTTGTTGAGCATGGTCCCAGGTCCCCAGGACCTCCCATGTGTCCCAGAAGCTGGGTGGGGGCCCCTAACCACTGTGAATGATGGTCCAATTCTCCCCCCAGGGAAGGACCAATGCGCTGGAACTCACTTCACCTGCTTTCAACTCCCCTGATTGAAGAAGGTCCCTGGGTATAATCTAGTTGGGCCACAAAACCTCCCAAGCCTAGTTTAGTATGGCTGGAAGCTGAGCGGGTCCCTGACCACTGGGAGCAATGATCTTAAACTGTGCTGGGGCTCAGGATGGTGAGCAGGAGCTCACCCATGCTGGGAGTCCAGTTCCCTCCTCCAAAAACACAGTTCCCTGGATTGAAAGAAGGCACTGTGCATGGCCCAGATGGGCCCAAAACCTGCAGAGCCCAGTCTAGTGTGGCTGGAAGCTTGGTGTGTGTCTTGACCATTGGGAGTGAGGATTTTAATTTCTCCAGGGCCTGAGCTAGTGTGCAGGAACTCACCTGATGGGGTCTTTAAATTAAGGGAAGTCTAATTTTTGTGGTCTTCTTATACTGTATATTTTAGTTCTCTGAGGAGTAGCTGGTAAAAATTTTGACATTCTGTGAATTGCTTTTTCATTCTGTTAGTGATTTCTTTTGCTGCGCAAAAAAATTTTAATTTGATGTAATCCCAGTTGATTATTTGTAATATTTCCTTGTGCAATTGGAGGTTTGTTCATAAATCTTAACCTACACCATGAATATAAGAATTTTACCTATTCTATGTTCCAGCAGTTTTAATTGTTTGTTTTATTAATTTGATCTTTGATCCACTTTGATATTAGTTTAGTGCATGTCTGAGTGATATGAGTCCAGTTTCAATTTTGGAATGCGGAAAGCCAGTATTCCCACACCATTTACTAAAGGGGTTTTCTTCTAGTGAACTTGGTGTTATTCTCAATGACAAAGTGGCTGAGTGTATTTGAAGTTGTTTCAGCATCTACTGTTCCATTGATCCTTGCCAGTATCACGCTGTATTTTCATGATATTTTGCAGTATAATTTCACATTGAAAATTGTGATGTCCCATGCCTTGCCCTTGTTACCCAGAATTGCTTTTGCTATTTTATGTGTCTTGTGATTTCATGTAAAACTGTAAGGTTTTTCCCCACTTTTGTGAGTTATGCTATTGGTATTTTGATAGGCATTGCATTAAGTCTTTAAGTTTTTGATGTATGATCACTTTCACTACATTGGTTCCTCCTATACAAGAACAGGGGATGTCTTTTCATTTTCTGATATCCACTTTGATATCTTTTTACAGAGTACTATTGTTTTTAGTATAAAAATTTTCACTTCCTTTTTAGCTTCATGCCTAAGTATATCATTTTTGATGCTATTGTGCAAGGTGCTCTTTTTTCTAATTTATGTACAAGAATGCTATTGATTTTTGAGTGTTAGTTTTATGTCCTTTCATGTTGGTATGTTGTAGAAAATAAAAATATTCATACATATATATTACATGATAGGAAAAAGAAAACAAATGCTTCAGAGTTTTACTAGTTTTGTTTTCATTTAAGGGTCAAAATACACATTATACAGAACATAAAGAATATAAAGTTGTTCATAATTTCAATGTTTCTGGCCATGGTTTCATAATTGCAAGAAGGAAATGCCATAGTGAAAGGCCAGCACTGAGGAAACCTGGTATCTCATGGCATATGTGAAGCAGAATGAGATAGAATCAGAATGAGGAGGAAGCTGGGAACTATAACTACTCTTCATAGGCACATCCCTAATAACCTACTTCCTCCATCTAGACTCAAACTTCTAAAAAACCATTCTGCCATAAGTACTGTTCACTGAGATAATCATAAAATTTTATGTGTAATTCTACTTATGTATGTTAACTTTATTGATGTACATGTTAATCAATTATTCTATGCCTTGAATAAACCAGCTATTATAATTTTTTATTTTAAAGATAGTAAAATACAACAAAACAAGACAAAACAAAGCCAGGCAAGACAATGCAGCAAAATTGGTACAGAACTTCAGAGCAGTATCCCGGGAAAACAATAATAGCTACCATAGTATATCTTGTCTTCACAATAGTTGTTGATTCCATCAGGTATAGCAAGATCAAACCAAACACAAAACACTATAAAAAATGAAAACAGTATTGAATAAAGCAAAAATAATCAACAAAGCAAAACAGTGAAAACAATATTGGATTTCAAAGACAAGATAGAAGGAAATCCTCCATATTATTTATATTGCATAATGCCATTCTCCCAAGAGATGCTCAGACCACTGGCCCAGGCCTGCATAATCAACCAAACAATACAAGCATTTAGTTGCTTTACACATCTTAATTGCTAGCCACTCAAGATGTGTTGGGAACCATCCAGTACGTAACGGGAGGGTGTGTGTGTGTGTGTGTGTGTGTGTGTATGGAAAGTGTCACAGGAGGTTCTCTCCCTGGTGCAAGGCTTCTGCTGCTTACCAGGAAGGCTGGATCCTTGATTTCTTTGTTGGTTTCCCAAGTCCCAGCATGGTGGATTCTCAGGAGACACTGGATCTTTTCTCTGGTGCACGTGCAGCTTGCACTGCTTACCAGAAAGGCTGGATCCTTGATTTCTTGGTTGGTCCCCAAAGTCCTAGAATGATGGATTTTCAAGAGGCCCTGGATCTTCTCTCTCTTGCTATTCTGATTTTTATTGTAGGCTTTCATAATTATTAATATTATTATACCTGTTTTTCCCAGGTCCCATAGATTCGGATATCTCATTTTCATTGATTTTAGGATTTTAAGATTCTCTATTGAGTTTTTCAGTCAACCAAAAATCATTCAGAACTATATTATTTAATTTCTATGTGTTTTTATAGTTGCTGTAGTTTTATTTTTATTTTCATTTCATTATGATCTAGTTAGATATAGAAAATTATTTTTCCATTTGGTAAAATATGCTATGTGTATTAAAATATGATCTATTTTAGAAAAAGTATTATGAGTTGATGCACAGGAAGAATATTCTACTACTAAAACAGTCTGTACCTTTCCATAAGTGTATGGTATAGTTACTTAACTCTTGCTTTTTCCACATTCATCTAATTGTGAGGATGAGTTTTTTAATTCACTCATTATTCTTGTGTTTGAATCCGTTTGTTTCTTTACATTGTGTAGTATCATTTTATTAATTTGAGTGCACTATACTTGGGTACGTTATCACTATATCTTCTTAGTGGATTGGTCTCTTTATTTGTAGTGATGTCAGTGTTCCCTTTAGCAACTTCTATTTAATTTTGCAATGGTGGCACATCTATGGCATGCATGTTGTTTGTACTTTGATATAAAAGATGTTAATATGTGAATTTTTAAACCAAAACCCCAAATTTAATTGCAGTGTTGGCACCTTATAATAACTGAGTTTCGAGGGGCAGTTTGGTTACTTGAAACTAAAATGTATCTAAATATGGTTTACAGTACACTTTGTTGGATGTGACTGTAGCAATCCTTTCTTGATTCTAGATTTGACTGGCATGGAATAACTTCCAATATTTTACTCTCTGTATGTTTTTGCCAGAGAATTCAGATTTTTAATCCAATATGCTGATCTGTGTCCCTTATTTGGAGAACTTCAGTAAATTATATTCAGCATTTGTAGAAAAAAGTTTTAAAAAGAGCACTAAAACCAATGGGAAGTAGAATTACTCTGGTTCTTTTTAGCACATTAGGGTAATTACAGATAACTAGAAATTTTTAAAAAAATCTATGATTCATTTATCTATATTTCCAACTGACTAGAAAATTTCCAAAACATAAAGGTGATTAATGTATATAGAGATAGAAATGCTTATTACTCTGATTTGTTTGTTACTCTCTTTATACAGGTATTGAATTATAATAGTGTATCCCCTGAAGATGTACAAAGACATGTCGCTAGTGGAGGTAAAAAGAAAATCAGTAACATAGGTGTTAAATTGAAAGAAAATGACAAATTCAACAATATAACAGTATATATAAAGACTAACATTTTGATCAAGTAGAGTGTTCTACACATGAAAATGTGGTTCAATATGAGAAAATAAAAAGTATAACCCACCAAATTCATGGTTTAATGAATAAAACAAATGATTATGATATTTTCCTAAAAATGTATCAAAGCTTTTCATAAAGTTATTTTAAATAATAGAGTATGTGATATTGGAACACAAATAGATACTTGCAATATTTAATATCACAGAAATAATATTGTTGGTGAGAAAATGATGGATATTTTCATAAGTCTTGCTTAGAAGCTTATTTTATACAGGTAAAAGAAATAATGTAAGGCTACTATCTCTCATAACATATGAAAATTAGCTTTAGGTGCAGTTAATGTCTGGCTCTAAAAGATAGAATTGTATTTGTCTTAGATAATAATGTATGCATTATATTAGGACATGCTTTCTGGATCAAAACCTATAACTACATGAAGGAAGTTATAGGATGCAGAAGGAAATGTGGAACTGCAATACAGTTACAGCAAACATTACAGTCATGAGTGTTATGAAGAGTCAGCGACGCTTCAAAATTGTCCTAAAATGGAGCCATAGTCTAAGCCTTTATAAACCTGCATTAAGAATCTACTGAATTTAGACTATAAATCCTAAAATGGGTTTTTAAATTTCAGTAATTCCAATTTGGGGAGCAATTAAGCTGAGACATGCATGCTTCAGACATTCTCAGCAACTTGAAAATGAGTGTCTGTTCCCAGAATGTGGTGTCCTGGAGGTATGTAATAGCGTCCATTATTGACTTCAATAGACACTTCAGTAGAAGATATCTGAACGGTCAAAAAATGTGTGAAAAAATATCTAATTTTATAGGCATTGAAGAAAATTCTGATGAAAGCCATAAAATATGTTATACACCAATAAAGTGGTATTTTTAAAAAGTTCACCGTTTGAAGATATATCTCAGTGTAGATTTTGCCTAGCACATATGAGTCCCTGGGTTACTTCTCTAGAAGTTCAAAAAAATCAAGATGGTATTATATTACCACAGATGTAGGATAATTTAAACACTCATATATTTCTGATGAAAACATAAATTGGAACAACTGCATAGAAAAAATGCTTTATCTAGCTAAATTTAAAATGCAAATACTCTGTATACCATGAATTCCAACCTTAGATATTTTCCTGAGGCAAATTCTTATACATATACATGAGACATTTAAAAGATCATCAGAATTTTGTTTTCCTAAATATTACTTCCTAATATGTAGCAATATCAGGGAATTTTAAAGTTCAAATGGATATACCTCTTTCTATAATAAAAGTATATTTGCTTATATAGTTGAGTATCTCAGAGCAATGTAAATAAAAGTACTGTGGTTGCAAATATTTTCATGGATGAACCTTATAGATATAATTCTGAGTAAAACATCAAGGCACAAATTAATACAGTAAGATTCTATTTATTTAAAGTTCAAAAACAGGTAAAAGTAAAATATTATTTAGGCTTGATTTCATCTATAGTAAGATTAGTTTCAAAACAAAGAAAATGATCATCATTGAAAATAGGATAGAAGTTACCTTTGGGAAGAATAAGGGGAATGTGATAAGGGATTGGTATCTGGATATATCTGGAGGTCTGAGCAATAAATGTTCTATTGTCCATCAGAGTAGTGGGTATATGGGCATGTACAATGTCATTATTCTTTCAATATTTGATGCATGATTTTTCATTCCCCCCCAAAATTTTTGTAATCATCTAAATGAAAGTATTCCTTTGATGTAACTGAGGAATATCATTTTTGAGCATCTAGCAAGGAGCGCCAAATAAAATTTTGAAACTTCAACCAAAGACTAAGAGATTTAGAAACTGAGAGAACATACCCTATTATCTGTAATTGCCAAGGATATGATCGAGTACAAAAGGGTCACTGTAGCTACATTTATTCATGTCTGAGACAGCACCACAGGTACACATGAATTACTTTATCTCTCAGTGACACAATGTAATGACAATTAATCTAAACTCAGAAATTGAAAAAGTAAAAAAGAATTTACATGGGGTCTTAGAAATTGAAATATAGGAGACACGGACTCAGGAAGCACTGAATTAGTATCTAGTAGAAGGCAAGAAAAAGTGAGAACTGATTTGGGCTATTGGATATTGAAAAGAAATAGGGAATATGTGACTGACAAAAGATTCAGAATGTATACATAGAATGAAAATGTCCACAAATAGAAGACCAGTAATTTCTTGACATGTATCTTGAGCCACTGAGCCCAACATAATTGTTCAATCAGTTTGGTCATTCCAGATGCCTGTGGTCCAACTTTCTATTTGACCAAAGTTCACATTTTTAGGCAATAGTTTAAATTATGCATAAGTCTTACTTCTTTAATGGCCTCCCAGTACCATTTTGAAAAACTAATGTTTGTTTCATCATAATTTTTCTTTTACTTTCCAAAAAGACATGAATAAATGGGTATTTCTCAGAAATCGATAAACACTGAGACTCAATTTTGTCAGTTGTAATGAAAATTTCATTCTGGCAGACCTTTCCAATGTCAGCTTCAAGCTCCCTCAAAGAATTCCTCTTTTTCTGTTACAGTGCCAGTATTTCTTTGATAGACCAAATCATCAGATAAGACAACTTTTCACAGCCCCACTCAGAGTTGTTATTTTTATTGGAATGTCCTTGATAATTAAAGCTGTCACCATACCCTCCTTTCTCCTCACTTCTTGAGAACAAGACTATAAATAAAGTGAGGAACAGAGGCCTTTGTCGAGAAGCCTAGCCAACTGAGACTATATGCCACAAAATTCTTTGGAATCATTTATAGAAATATGCATATGGAGCATACAGTCTTCATGAGCCTCATTCACAGATTGGATGAATATATTACCAAGAACTGAAAATTCCCAACATGTTTAAACAGAGAAATTATTGTTTATGACAGCCCGATTTCTTTGATTGCCCCATAACATTATGCAGTAATTTCATCACAACTTTACCCAGCTAAAGAGAAAGATTATTAACTAGTACTATGTTGAAACACAATTTGGAGAAGTTAAAAACATTTTATTAATAAAAAAGCACAATAATCATACTAAACAAATATCTTAGTACCTTAGCACACATTCTGCCTGGATGCCACATGGGGAGAGTTCCTTTCAGCTAGGACAGAGTAAACTCTAAGTGGCCATGCTAACTGAAGCAATTCTTGAAGCTTTTCAGGTGGAAGCCAGACATTTACATGAGACTGCTTAAAACCATGCCTCTGGAGCAGGAATTATTATAAAATACAGGAAATACTGGGTGGCACTTTAAGGCATTAAAACAATGAGGCATAAATATAAGAATCAAGTAGACTAAAGTTTACTATACTGTTTTATGCTTAAGTTAATAATGATAAAATAAATCAGTTCTTTTATTGCAAGCTTTCCCCAAAACAAGAAATAGCAAGTCAGATTCTGGCACAGCTCTCTTGCTGTAAACTCTTGTAAAAATAAATGAATAAATAAACAAAACAAAAAGGTCATAGCACTAGGAATTCTCTTTTCCTTTTTTATTTCATTTTATACAATGAAAACACCACTCAATACAACATAGGAATACGGTAATTTCCATTAATTTGGTAATTTTTACTAACTCTAGGAAATATCAGTAAATTGGACGCTTAAAAGTTAACAAAATATTATCTCTTCACCTGCCCTCAACTCATGAGAAAAACGAACAGAATTTGAAAGCAGTGTTTGAAAAATGAAGAAATATCCTGCCAGTGTTACACATTCTATCCTCTTCCAGCAGAGTCCAATCTCAAACACACTTTACCCCACTTCCTTCGTATAGTAAGTGGAGAATGAGAAAATATGAATATCAACATGCTGAAGGCAGAAGGACTTTGAGAAACTGCCTTGGTGCTTCTGACAAGATGAGACATAATGTGGTACAGCTAGTGAGATAAAAGGGAGAAACAGTTTTAAGACAATGGATTTGTACAGCTGTACCTTTAGGTATTGAAAATGAGGAAAATATGACAACTCAGTAGTTAATAACAAAGAGAATGTAAGAAAGGTGAAAATAAGAAAGATTTCAGTGGCATTTCTTTTACTTTTTATCTTTTTAAGTACTGGGCATTGAATGCAGTATTGTCACTGCATTCCCAGATCAATTTTAATTTTTTTTTTTCTTGTTTTGGGATGGAATCTTGTCAACTTGCCCTGGCTGGGCTCACTATTTCAGGGTTCTAGGTTTACTACCGGTGCCACCAGTCTTGACTTCAACTACCTTTGTTGCTGATTCAAATTTAGCCCTTATTACCTGGGAGGCCTAATTCCCTACTGCTCATGGGATAAGTATATAATTACCAGGATAATAAAGATTATAATTTATTGTTGTTCATTTAAGTGTCTTTCATCATTTTTGCCACTCAAAATATTCTTGTTCGGTAAATATTTGGAGCCCCATTTTTAGTTGGGTTAATCGAGACACAAAGAACTGATATGATTCAACTAAATTCTACTAGAGGACTGAGAAAAATATGGAAAAGAGGTAACTCAGGAAAACACTCCTGTTGTCAAAAGCTATATTCAGTAGGAAAACAGGTAGTGCCAAGATTTCTTTAAGTTGGGCTCACTTAGTTTCTTTTGTGTTAATTCTCCCCTAGTATCTAATCCGGTAATTAGCACATTATGAAATAATGCATTTCCCTGGTTTATTCAAGGTTAGCAAATTTCTAATAATCTGGCAATGAAAAATCTTTTTAGGACAAGATAGATGCCAAATTTTTGGTGTCAAGATCACAGAAATCTGATTCTAGAATTTTGCTGATACTCTGTTTCTTGAAACAGACCTTTCGGAATTCTCAAACTATTACGGTCATATGCATAAATACTGGGTTCTGTTTTGTAAAGTTGTTTACCATGAGTGTACATATTGACAAATCAGATATTGGTACTCAAATAGATGGCAACAAGTGGGACCCATACTTCTCACCACTGGAATCAGAGGAGACATATATATATATATATATATATATATATATATATATATATATATGTATATATGAAACAAGGTAGACTGATTCATGTGGATTCGAGTTGAAGACACCAATATGCACTCCCATACATCTAAACTATATGAATGATCACATAAGTTAGTGCACAAACATATATTTCCTTGTCTCGTCAGCTGAGAAGATCTTCAAACAACAGTATCTCAGCAACAACAAGCCTACCTGATGCCCAGATATTGGTTTCTAGTAACATTTGCCAGTAAATGTAAGCAGGACTCCTTTTAAAAGGATTTAGTGTAGGGATGAAAAATGATCCCATAACAGCTTGGAGTCCTAGAATATAAGGATAACCTAATAAATAAGGATGGTATGTCAAAAAGACTTGAGAGTCAACATAAAAGAGTTCCCTATGAGCAAAGCAAAAAACAACTTGGTCAGCAAAATAATTAAAGTAGTATAGAATTGCAACCTACAAATAAATATACATGAATCCATCTGAATATAAATAAACAATTTTATAAATAAATAAATGAACAAGAGACAACTCTCCCATTTAGAATAATTCCAAATAGCTTATAGAGATATTTGAAATCAAGAATATGGTGAATACATCATTAACACTTCAAATGTGGATTGTATATAGTGACTTCTTTTGAAAAAAGTATGAAAGGGAGATAAAGAGTACATATGAAAAAGATGATAAATGCTATCTTTGCTAAGTGCTCAAGCTTAACAAGAATGATATTATGTAAATATCATAAAAATCTAGCACTTTATCCTGTGATCTTCTTCCACAGAGCCCAGTTTCTTCATGGTAAAAAAAACTAGATAAATCCAAACTGAAAAACTTACTGTTCAATACTTCCAGGGCAATTGAAAACAAAGTAAATCTGAAAAACTCTCATAACCAAAAGGACCCTACAAAAATTTGATTACTAAATGTAATGTAGTATCTTGAATACTGGAAGTATAATAAAAGAGAAAAAGGATATTGGATAAAAATG
Organism: Cavia porcellus; assembly: GCF_034190915.1. Lineage (NCBI taxonomy): Eukaryota > Metazoa > Chordata > Mammalia > Rodentia > Caviidae > Cavia > Cavia porcellus. Next base: position 27,773,692 of record NW_026947486.1, on the reverse strand, counting down.
AAATCAATCTGGATAAAGTATGAACTTCAATTAATATTAATACATCAATATTATTTCATTAATTGTAACAGATGTACAATAATAGTGTTCAAAGTTAATAACACATGAAACTAGATGCAAGGTATAGGGGAATTATTTGTACTATCTTCACAATTTTTCTGTAAACCTGAAAGTGTTTCAAAATGTAAAGTTTATTTTAAAATATTTTCATGTCGCCAATATTTATATTTTAACCACAAAACACTCCACTAATCTACCCTACAAGTTCACATTTCATGTAATTTTTCTTAAACTTTACAATCACAATTATAAAATAGTTATGTTCAACTTCCAATAATCCACAGATGGAGAAATTCCACTGCAACAAATCCCAGGATATTATACAACCTTATTAATATTAAGGCCATTGCTATGTCCTAGGCAACTGTCATGCTAACTGTGCTTTGTTGATATAAATACACCAAATTCAATGAAATCCAAAATGTTTCTGAAGTGAGATACTTTTTAGTATCTCACCATCTACTTACTAAAATTTTTACATGCTTTTGGTGCTGTAACTCTTCAATAACACTGTATTTGAATTTATATACCTTATGAAATACCTTTATAGAATTCTAACACATTCCTTAAAGTAAATTAAATCATTCAAAAGTTTTTGTTTTGTCAGTGGGTAGGAAAAGGTAACAATAAAAATAGAGTTAGAATTGCTTCTTGACTAAAGCGAATTACTAACAGTCCCTTACTATTTTGCAGAAAAAATTTAAATAAATCTTACCCTGCATATTTGTCAGGGACACCAATATTTTGGATACTTATTTAATCATCTTAATTACTTATAAATAGAACATACACCCAATGCAAATGTCTTGAGATTTTAGGGTCAGAGATCAGTTATGAGATCTAGAAAAGGAATCAGTATCCAAACCATGGAGGAAAAGGTTAAACCTTTGAGCTCTACTTTGAAATACTGTACAAGCTACACAATTGTAAAGCTTGAATGTATGTAAGATGGGAATCCACCTTTTCCAAATGATTTCATAGCTACTCAGAGGTTCTAAACAGCATTTAAGCCCTAAGTATTCCCTACTGATTCAGTAATTAGTTCATAGCTTGGACTTGTATATCTAAAAGTAAGAAAAGGCCCATGACAAAATAATAATGATAATAGTAAAATCCTACATGTTATTTCAAAACTGTAAGTAGTCCTTATATTTATAGAGGGTTTATGGTCTGGAAAGACATTACAAATTGAAATGAGGTAAATAAAAATCTAGGTATTACAAAAGTTTTAGAATTAAAAATCTGTGTGTCTAATGTTATATGGCAATAAGTACAAAGACATTTTTTCAACTGTGAATGGTTTTTTGTAGTAAAAGTTTTGAAAGATAACATAAAATTGGATAAATATTATGTCCAATCACGTAAAATTTTCTTTTTGCTTGTTTTAATTGTGTCATCTCTAGGGGAATGGGTGTGCAGGTTTATAAGGCCTCAAGAAAACGTTTGCAGAACTTGACCCATATTTATCACCTCTCTTAAATATGAGAGATGGGTAGGAATAAACATTATAAAATCCCTTTTGGGTGCTAGAATTCTATGGTTTAATTAGTATGGACATCTTAAGAGGTAGTAACCTAAAACATTCAGGCAGGGATTCGATAAGTATCTGCCAAGGAAAAAGGGTTCAATAAGAAGATAATCTTTAGGAGACAGGCTGAATTGACTTCAATTTTTACAGTGCCCCACTCACTTTATCCTGGAAGGGGAAATACATCTCATGGAAGTAGATCTGCGATTCAGGGATAGAAATAGGATGTATAGCCCAAAGGACATTATGAAACAGTCTGACTGGACAACCAAATGTGTGTATTATGCAATCTGCTGTAATGGCTAAAAGAAATGGCTTAGGTGTTCATTACAGTTATAAAACTTCAAACTGCCTTTTTAAAGTTAATTTTTACCAAAAGTTTCTTATATTCTTTATAAAACACAGGAATAAGTGCCAAGAATGTCATGCAGTGAACACAATTCCTTTCTTCCAACTTCTCACCTCTATATGGCATGGCCTCTGTGTGATTCTTCATTATATACCAGACCAAATTTGTTTATGTAAACAAAGGGATAAACAGTAAGAAGCCATCCCACAAGAGACCTCAAAAGGCTGCCATTTGAACGAGATTTGTGATTAATATCACTGTTGCTATCCTTTTTAAATGAAACTCACCTCTTATTAGCCATCAGGTTCATTCTAAGTCTACTTGTTCTTGTCACTGATTGGCATATTTATTTCAAACCCTTGTCTATTTTACAACTGTCTTGATATACTTTGAACATTTGCCCAAATGTAACCTAACAAAGAATGTAACTGTTTCACAAAATCTTTACTCTCAAAGCACGTGGAAGATGAAGAAAAAGATAAAATTTCTTTATTCCCTTTGATGGGTTTAAAAAGAAGCACCAACACTGCCTGAAAACCAACCATAAGTAGAAATAAGGTTGAATTTATAAAACTTTTGAAGTTTGGTATAAGGCTGAGAATGTTCCCTATCAGTAGGTTGCAAATCTCTCTAACTAGTGTAGTATACCTATCAACTACATATTTATCCTTTGTCCATCCCAGAATTGAAACAATCATATTAAACAATCATAAAAATGGGTAAAATAAAGGGAAAATGAAGCAGCAGATATTTGTTCACAGCTTTGAGTTTGATTTCTATTTTGTTATTGTAGGAAGAATGTCTATTTCAGAGGAGGGGAGATTGGGGTTGGGGCAGCCATGGGTGCCACACTAGAATTCAACCCAGGCAGAGGCTGAAAAAAGTTAAGTCTAGATAGAGTGGAGGTGAAGATGGATTATAAAGGGTCCCATGGAAAGCCAGCTATCTTTTCTCCAGTCACCTCAATCTGGCTCAGTAGGCTGCTCCAACCCCATTGCAGAGGCAAGTCCAAGTCAAAAAGCAAAATAGGGTTGTGTATACACGGGAAATAAACCAGTACAGCTCCTCTGGAGTGACCTGTGGTGCTTACATGGTGTCATGGCGTCGGCGGTGCAGAGACAGGTGGTCAGATCGAGAAAAGCTGCGGTTGCAGTCTGTGCACCTGAAGGGTTTGATGCCTGTGTGCTTACGGAAATGGCGTGTGAGCTCATCTGAGCGAGCAAATTTCCAGGAGCAGCCATCCCAGGTGCATTTATAAGGTTTCTCTCCTGAAAAGGGAATATAAAAAAAGAAAGGAAATCAGAGAGGAGATGATTGGCTCCAAGAAAGGTAACAGAACACATACATATCTTTTATCAAACCTCTAGTCTAAAGATGGAGGCAAGCCAGGCATAATTATGCAAGTATGTAACCCTAGATATTCCAGAGACTGAAGCAGGAGGACTGCAAGTTCAAAACCAACTTGCACACTTTAGGGAGGTTTTGTTTCAAAAATTAACAAAAAGAAACAGGTCAGGTGTGGTGATGAATGTCTATAATTCCAACACCCTGGAGGCTAAGCCAGAAAGATTGCCATGAGTTTGAAGCCAGTTTGGGGTATAGAGTGGCTTCAGGGCCACCCTGAACCACATTAGGATATACCATCTTAAAAGATCAAAGGAATTAAAACTAAATGCATCAACATTGTTGGGTCTATAACTCACTATCAAAGTGATTCTCATGCATGAAGCTCTGGGTTCATTCCTTAGTATCACAAAATGGAGAAGGATCAACAATCACATTGAGGGCATGTTTTACACCTTTTTAATTAATTGGAACATATATATATATATAGTACAACATGATGTTTTGCAATATGTATATATTGTGAATTGGCTAAATCAGGGTACTTCATATATATATATATATATATATATATATATATATAAATATATATATGTGTGTGTGTGTGTTACCTTATGTACTTTTTTGGTATTGAGAACACTTAAAATATATTCTCTTATAGATTTTAAACAGTAAAATACGTTGTTACTCACAGAAGTCCTAAAGAGAGGTTATTGTGGCCTATATCTAGATGTTTATTCAAAGCCTCATGCTTTCAAAAGTGAGGCTAGTTCTACAGTGTGTGATACAGGGATTAGGGGTGTGTGGTACTAAATTTATTCCACTGATTGGAATTAGCATAGTTCTTTGTGTGGCTGAATGGATTTACTAAAGATAAATACCTCACCCTTGTTGTGGGTGGCACTGCTCAAAGGGTACATAGCATAGATAGAATAAGGGGAAAGGCAGCTGGCTGCTTTACTATACTGCCTCCTGTCTATCCTGACATGGACTACTCCAATTTTGTGATGCCATTCTGTCATGTAAGTCTGCCTTAGAATCAGTAGACTGTGGGCTGAAACTATAAACTAAAATAATCATTTCCTTCTTTAATTTTGGATACCTGGTATTTTGTCTCAGCAAAGAGGAAAGTAATTAAGGAAGAGGCCAAAATAATAGATTGAAAAACACATCAAACAGGTCTTTATTTGAATTCAAACTGCACACAAACCACACTAGTTTTGGGTTCGTAAATAATCCATAGCAAAGTCTTTGTTCCCTCGATTCTCATGGGGTGTGGTGAGTAAAATTATCTCCCAAGACTGTTCAAAATGTTTTTTTTTTTAAAAAGATAGTTGTCAAGCAATAGAACTGGTATCCAAAGCTGAAGTCTTTTGACACTTCATCAATGTACTACATTGTAGTAATTGTATCTTTTTCTCTAATATCTCTCATAAAACAGCATAAAATATAGCTATACACACAAAAAATTTGATTCAAAGAAAAAATGTTCGACTAAAGCTACAGACTTTTTCCTGTGTAATGCTAGAAACTCATGTCTATGGAATGGCATGGAGAGAGATGACAGACCAACTTTTTAAAATATAACTCAATGCTCAGAATCTTTAGGTTTCATCTGAGTTACATATGGGATGTGTATGTTTAAAATATGAAGCTAAAGGGAAAAATAGTATAAAAATCTGAAGCAAGATATTGCCTCCCTTTCTCTATCTGTATATATATAATCCTACATATGCATACATTCAGAATACAGGCAATATCAATACACATAAATGTAAATCATTAGAAAAACTGTTAACATTTAGCAAACAGAAGATGAGAGATGGTGAGAGGAGGGCTATTTCTTTTTATTTTATATCTTTTGGTATGGTCTGAATGCATTAAATTTATATCTTCTATAAAATTTTAAAATCGAAAAAGAAAGAAATTATGAGTGCAAATAAATACTCATTTAGTCTGTTATATGATTAGGGTCATATTTGTTCTCGTAATATAGTTCTCTTCTTAATCTATTGCAAAGAATATATATTATTTTATGTCAGAAACAATGGGGACACAAAATGCACTGGTATTTTAATGCTCTGTCTTCTGGATCCTATTCTACTTCCTTCTCATAAATTTTCTGGGGCATTGAACTTTTTGCTACTTTAAATTCTAGTGGTAACCTGGTTTGCACAGACTGTTTTCAATTTAATGCTGACCACGGACTAATCCTGTCAAGTGTTCACTAACTATATAACTTCCATATAATGAACAGCAGAATGGAATCCAACCTAAGTCAGAGCTTTGGATCATATTTAGACAATAATTTTGATGATTAATGTAATTACTGGTTATGTCAATATTCAGAAACTACATTTGCTGCTAATAATAAGAACTGAATATTTTGAGAAAACAGATGGTCTATGAAATGTTATCAAATACGAAAAATTATTGAATGACTAGATGCATGCACACACACACACACACACACACACCTCAGACAAATGGACATTTGGATAGCTAAATAGAAATTTATTAACAGTATGAAAAAGAATGAAATTTCAGTGTTAGAGGGTGTATAAATGAAATTTTTACTTTTTGAAGTCTATAATTTTATGCTATCCACACAACTTTGATGTCGATATCTATATATTTTTGTGGCCTCTTAAGAATTTCTCATAAGAATTCCTGTATTTGCTACAAACAAAGGAACTAAAACTGACTTATGAAGCAGTCACACCCTGTTGTGATCAAGACTCATTTCCTATAACACACAAATTGTAACAACTCAGCAGAGACCCATCTACCTATATAATTGGAGCTAACTTTTATTATCATTGAACAAGCTTCCCTTTTACCTAACTTCACATGACACAAACCATAATGTTCATCAACTTATCATCTAAAAGAATCAAATATATAAACAGAAAAAATTAATTCACAATATAAAATATATACACTATGTGACAAAGACAGCCCATCGCTAGATCTTTTGGGTGGTGTAAAAACATTGAGATGAAGACATGACTATGTAAACAAGCTAAAGGTGAATAGATCAAAAGGTGAGTAGGTCAAAAGGCATAAAGCAAGCCAGTCTACTAGGGTCAAGGTCCTGTAAGGCAATGCAGTGAATGGTACATAATATTAACCACCTTTGCAAACAGAAAATCTTTATAATAGTACTATGAGATGATTCAATCATGAAAAACAGGTTGAAACTTTGGACTGATTAAGAAAGATAATTTAGACTTAAACATTATAGGTACTAATACAAAAATAGGATGTGGTCAGTGGGAACAGTTTTCCCTATCTACAGATTATAACTGAGATGCACTGATGATAGAAAATTTTAGAATAATAATAAAATATACTAAAAGTTAGTTTGTTGAATCATCCTCATGTCAACTTTAAACCATGTAAATGGTACCTCCCCACCCAGAAAGACAGCACCCACTGTCTTTCTCTATTTCATGGTACACTACCTCATGAAGACACTGGAGTTTATGTTGGGTTAACACTGAACATTTCTTTAATTTTAGAATTTTTTACTCAAAATTGCAAATGAAAATTATCTACCCATTATGTATAATGTGCATTGCATTGATTAAGAGGTCACTGACACATAAAATAGGTGATAAGATCAATTATTTCTTGAATTGATAGAGGGTTCAATAATAAATGTAAGAAAAAAACCTAAGGGAGTAAGGCTAGAATTGAACAGATCTTTTTAAATTTTATTTAAAGAGAAACAAACAAACAAAAATACTTGGAGAAAAAAGGGTAGAAATAATACAGAATTACAGAAAAATAAATGGTAAGAAATCAACAGTTGATAAGTTACATATTGTCATCTTAGAAACAGTTGTTCAGGTTACAAAATTAAAGTATGTAAAGTGACATTCAAATAGTGATACTGCCAACAGTTCTGCTCAATGATCTAACAAAAACTTAGTAATATGGTTATCAGTCCTACACACTTGCTTTTTTTTATCTTAAAGAAGGTAATATTAAACATATCAAAATGGAATAAAACAGTTCAAAAAGAAACAATTTAAAGAAATACAGATTTCAAAGCAAGTCCACTGGAAAGCTTCACTGTTTATCTAATTGACTCTAGTTTCTTACCAAATAGTTGTCTCCATCTTCACGCACATTGAATACACACTGCATATTATAGAACTAATCAAATCATTACAGGATGATGAAGGCTTTTTAGGTCTTCAAGATTTCACATTGGGGAAGACAATAATAACTACATGGTGTCTCTCATTCTCTTCATAGTAGCTCTTATCTTTACATATGCTGAAATTGAACTTAAAAGACTAGACTAATATGACTCTGAACAGTGAATAATAGTATTGCTAGATTTTATACCATAATGCTACAGAATTAGCATTGGGTTTCCTAGTGTCTCTTCTTCTTCAGTGTATCTGTTTATTACATCTTGCACTATATAATCTGTTCCCATAAGTATTTTTTTTTTGTCTTTGTCAGTACCAGGAATTGAACTGACAACTGCACCCTTGCAAGGAAGGCGCTTATGCCACTGAGATAAATCCCCAGCCACTCCCATAAATATAGTTTTAAAAAAAAATCTTCCCATGTGTGAATTTGTACATGTATATCTATCCTCTCTGTATTACAGGAAAAACAAATCATAATAAGAAAGCAAAACAAATTCCTAGAAAGACATGCAATGAAAAAGACACATAAGACCACAATATTAGGTGATCTACCATAATTACTATTCCTTCTCTTGTTATTTTCAATAGACTTGTCCACATCATCAGGCTTAATATAGTTAAGCATAGTATTACATAGCTATTTTTATAACAACATAACTTTGAAAACATTGTAGGACTTGAGAGCTGTTAATAATCAAAATTGGTATGGATATCTTTTATATCTTGTCATCTTCAGAGTACTTGCCTCTACTTTTAGGGTTGATACTATCAAGCATACCAAATTCAAATAAAATCAGCCAAGGCAAAACTGTAGTCTAACAAATTGGATTCAAATAAGATCAGTCATAGTAAGACAATGTAAGCAATGCAGGGTTTCAGTTAAAGTTAATAGGAAATTAAGTATAGTTATCATGGTATAACCTGCTATTTTTGGGTCAGATGTCTGTGCCCTCAAATATGGTATGAGTGGACAGACCAGAACAAATTAAATTCAAACTAAACAGAGTGATAAAACTACTGTGACTTTTAAATCATGATACACTATTAACAATGACCCCTGCCTTTTTATATAGTGTATCAAAGCTATCTATACTAAAGATTATAACTTAGCATCTCTGCCTCATGTCTGCTGCTCCACTTTACTGCTATAATTTGTCCACCTTACTCCCTCATTTCACTGTATGTCCCGTTCATTGAGGCCTCTCTGCCACTGTTGCTGGAATCCTGGTATCCCTTCCTCTCTCTCTATGGAATGTCCTTCAGCACTCTCTGTAGGGTTGCATTGGTGGCCATGGACTCCCACAGTTCCTCCTTGTCTTGGAAACATCTTATTTCTCCATTAATTTTCAGAGAGTTTTTCTGGGTATATCAGTCTTGGTTGCAAATTATTTTCTTTCAGGGCTTGGACTATTTCCCCCCAGGCTCTTCTCGATTTGAGAGTTTGTGTTGATAAGTCTGTTGTTATTTTAATAATTTTTGTAGTATAGGTAATCTGCTTCTTTTCCCTGGCTGCTTTTAGAATTCTGTTCTTTTGGTGGATTTCTGGAATCTTCATTATTGTATGTCTCAGTGTAGATCTGTTTTGGTTATAGGTAACTGGAGTTCTGTATGCCTCATTTATCTGGATATCATTTCTTTTTCCTATGCTTGGGAAATTTTCCTTTAATATATCTGTGAATTTTCTTTGTATTTCATTTTTGGTTGCTCCTGCTTCCTCACTCACATGCTTTATTCTTAAGTTATGTATCCTATTGTCGTCTTCTGGCCTTTGAATTATTTCTTTCTGGTTTCTCATTATTTTTAAGACATCTTTTCTTTCACAATCATATATCATAAATCTCTCTCCAAGTTTCAAAAGGCTAACTTTAGTTTTTGTCAAGGCATTTTGCCAGTGTTAAAAGGAGTTTTTAGTTTCCTGATAATCTCTTTGAATCCGTTTCATGTATTCGAGGTTATGTTTAAATTCTTCTTCAGAGGTTTCTCTTTATTTTCTGAGTTACTCCATTCTTCCATCTGTGTTCTCCTGGGAGGGGCTTATCATTTCTTCAATTAATCTCTATATCTTGCCTCACTTGGATCAGAAGTACAGTTTTAAATTTGTCTATGAGGTCATGAAGGTATTTTTTTATTTCAGCTGATGATGTGTCTAGTATTGGATGGTTACTGTGCTGGTTCTCTTCTGTGTTTACTTCTCCTGGGCTTATTTTCTCACATTTGGCAGCTGGAGATCTTTTTAAATTTCTATCTCTAGTCATGTTTCTGGTTTCTTTCAGACTGGAGTGTCCTGGGAGTCTCTGGCCCTCTCCGTATTGCTTAGGGCCTTTCCAACGCATACTGACTTGAGTTTTTGCTGCCCTACCCAATTTGCTGTTATCTGAGGTAGGCAGAGATGCAAAGATGGTGCAGGCTAGCCTCCAGCTTCTGTGCCACTCAATCTGCAATTTAGGCTGTACTTTGTGGACATCATAAAGTCACGACTATTTTGTATCTGCTTATTGGGTCCCAATCAGAGGCATGGTTCAGCCCCAGCATATCCTGCCAGTACTCTCTGTGCCAGGAGTGACTATCCGATGTCACTACAGTGCTGGGTCTGCCTAATTCCAAGGTGTCCTCCACCAGTCCTCTCTATGTCACTGACGCCATCATGGTGCCAGGCTCTGCCCAATTTCAAGATGTCTTCCACCAGACCTCTCTGTGCCAGGGGCGACTATCTGATGTCACCATGGCGCATGCTCTGCCCAACTCCAAGATGTCCTCTACCAGACCTCTCTGTGTCACTGATGCCACCATGGTGGCGGGCTCTGCCCAATTCCAAGATGTCCTCCAGCCAGTGACAGCAGCTGTGGGACCCAGTCCCTAATACTCACCTGGACTCAATGCATATCCTCTTCTTGAGTCTACTGCACATTGCACCGCTTGTCTTCACTGTGTCCCCAGCACAATGCAGATCTGTCAGAAAACTGCATGGTGTCCAGCTTCGGAGCTCCGGAGCTTCTTGCAGTCTCCTCCGGCACAGCCAGGCAGCCCTGGCTGCTTCGCAGGGTCCCAGGTCTCAATTTACAGCAGTCACCAAAAGCCAATACAGCTTTTCCTCTTAGATCCACTAGTCAGTGTGCCACGTTAAGGGTTTGGGATTCACAGACTCCTGTTATTGGCAGCTGTGGTCTCAGGACAACCTTAAATCTTCTGGCTGCACCTAGTACAGCATGGAACAGGGCTCAGTGAGTACATCAGGCTTCAGCTCTCTATCCACACTTTTCCTTCCTTTTCCCAGTTTTATTTTTCCCTTCGGTTACTGCCTTGGTTAATAAGAATCATTATCCATTCATCTGGCCCTCTCCATGTTGTCATATTCTAGCATCTAATATGATCTCTCTGCAGAGACTCTTTGCCCAATCCCCTAGCAAACCAGCATTTTGAAACTCCAAACAGATCTTAATAATGTCTAAAATTTAGTGTGTTAACTGAATGTCAGATGCTATTCTAAATGTGTTATATAATTACTACTCATACATAAGTAAACAGAGTGATGACAGATAAACTAACTTTCAAAAACAAGTGGTAGTTTGAGATGACAAATATAACAGTGTAACTTCACAGTATACTTAAATCTCTCAATAAAATATCGGAGAAAGAAATAATAGAACTTTAGAAAAATAACCATGAATATAAGAATACTAGGAATCAATGATAAATTTTGAGCCTGGGTGAATGGATGATGCTATTTTAAAAACTGGGACTTGACTGTATATTTAATACAACAGTTGCATTTCTGTTTCCTGCTTTGCATGATTTCAAGTTTAAAGAAGATAAACTGCTATACTGCATGCTAGAGGTATTTTCCAAATAAGTAAGAGCTTCATTATTGGCTGCTAAAAAATATACCAAAAACAGCATATCCCTCTCTAGGACACCTTGGTAATGAACTACAATATTTGGAGGGCAGGGGAAGGCAGTTTCCTCATTCGCAAGGAAAGTACTAACAGAAAAATACTTCAATTGTGTCCCAAGAGTTCATTTTAATAGGATTTTCCAACATATAAACTGTGTGATTATCAGCAAACTCTCCAACTGTAAGTAACATTATCTGTCCATCCAGTTACCTAAGATAGAAAGCCAAAAATCAACAGAATCTACTCAGACATCAATATCCTCTGTTGAAAACATCCTAGTCAGATTGCCTTCATTTTTGCTGGATCACTATATTGGCTTCTTAAATGTTCTCCCTGCTTCTACTCTTTCACTTCAGTACTTCTCCCACCAACCATGTACTAAATATACTCAGCTATGCTGGGTTTAATGAAACAAGCTTATTTCTATGATGTAGCTATTGTACTTTGTATAGCTAATAACACTTTCTCTGAACTTTCTCTGCCGCCTTCTCATGTTTATGTTATTGTTCTAATTTAAAATACCGTCTTTCAAAGAGTTAAATAGGGTCTTATGTAAATAATTGGGAGGGGTACTGCCAAAGTTAGGGTTAGGGAAGAATTTTCCAGGACAGAAGACATTTAAACTGAGAGCTGAAGAATAAGTGTTATGAAATAAAACTAATCAGAATTGCTAAGCTACAGGTCTTTTACAATATTATTAAGGATTTGAATTTCATTCAGAGTATTATGGAAAGCCATTAGACTATTTTAAGCTGCAATAGTTATGTGATCTGATTTATATTTAAACAAAAGAAAAATAAAAATGAAAGTCTTGTGTTGTTTTTCTGAATAGTATGTTGTAGTGAGGAAAAGATTAAAGTAAGACCAATTAGGGTACTACATTAGTCCAAGGAGGGGGTTGCACACAGAATTGCCAAAAACTGACTAACCATCCTATAACTCATGCAAGTTAACTTGCTTCTTTGAAGTGCTTTCAAGACCACCCTCTGAGATCATATATCCATGGCAAAGACTTCAAGTCAATCCTAAGAACTCAGTGGGGTAAAAACAATTCTGAATCTAAATGAAATAAGATGCGCTTGGATACCAGTTGTCATGATATTGTCATATCATAAGGCAGCTATTCTCATGACCATTTATTAAATAAGCCATTCACTTATACTACTCAAAACTAAAAGCTGTTTAATTTAGGCCTCATTTTCTCTCATTATAAAAGAACTTGAAATCACTATGTAGAAAATACAACTGAAACATAAGAATTATAAGGGCTGGTGAAATATATATACGTTCAAAAATATGTTTATAGTAAATGCATATTGCCATTAATTCCAATCAAAATACTCCCTTTCACTTTGAATACACTTAGCCAATGGTTCTTGTCACTTCCTGAAGCACTTTTTGGTGTTCTGTTTTGTATCTCCACAAGGTGTGACAAAAAATATGGAGAGTTGCTAATACCATTTCACAAAAAGGTAGGCAGGAGGTCAAGGATTTAGCTCAGCAGCATAAGCACCTGCCTGTCAAGCATGAGGTTGTGAGTTTGATCCCCATTACAAAAAAAATCCAAAACAAATTAAAACAACAACAAACGGGTAGGCACATAGAAACATTACAGTATATTTTCTTCTACCTTATTCACTGGATTTGGCACTCTGGGACTTCTGGCTTCTATGAAATTCAAAATGACTTTGAAAGTTCAACATCTATTCACAAAAGAGGGCTTCTAGAACAGGTTCATAAAGTAGAAAGAACAATAGATAAGTGTGTTCCAAATAAGGGCAAGTCTTTTGCAGAGGTGTCTTCTATTGTAATATGTTAAAAAATTAAACAAATACCATATTTTTAAAATTGCATTTCATAAATAAAAGTAAATGATGACTCTTGTTATATCAGTTCAAGAACAGAGGCTAAGGGAGGAAGTGAAAATGTGTTGGCAAGTAAGGGAATTGAAAATGATCAAGATATGCTACATTCATGGACCAATTCCCTAAAATGAAGGAAACACTTTTTATTGCAAACATACACTAATTTACAAAAAAAGAGAATGAAATAAGAAAGACAGTCAGAACTTTACTATTGTAAAGCAATTTCCAACCTGTGAACATTTGGAATCTTCTAGAAGGATAAATGCTAGGATACATTGGAATTCAGGCCATAGGGTTCCAGACTAAAAAAAGTCACATGGAATCTCCTAGTCCAATTCCCTCAGTTTAGAGCTGGGGAAACCTGGGATCAAAGAGACAGGAAAACTTACATCAGAGAACACGATGACTTAGAAGCTTTGTGATTAGAACTTAGGTATTCTAAGCTCATTGTTTATTGTTTTTATCTTGATACATTGAAAACTTACATCAGAGAACACAATGACTTAGAAGCTTTGTGATTAGAACTTAGGTATTCTAAGCTCATTGTTTATTGTTTTTATCTTGATACATTCAAGGAGCATAATTTTAAAATCTAGAGAGGGATAATTCAAGTTAATATGACCTGATGTCTTTGTGAATGTGAGAGGAACAGATTTTAGTAAGGAAAGAACATCTAAACTCAAACTATGTGGATATATTATAAATGTATGCTAAAATTATGTACATTGTCTCTCATTAAAATGAGTTCATTCAACTGTCTTTAGATCTGCTATCAAGCTTTATAACCATTTGGAAAGTACAAGTTTGAAATTCATGCATCTCAACATTACATAAAGACAACCAAAATAGCATGTGCTTTTTAATACCATGAATCAGAAAGTACATACCACACTTTGTGATATGTTGTTGCTTAAAAGTGAACTTAAATCTGTTTAAACTTTCAGGCATAGTTATCCTTTCACAAGAATTGGGGGAAGCATCAAATATATTACACTTATACATGAAGATGTAATCAGGAAAATTCAAAACGTGGAAAACTAGACTGGACAAATTACTCAAGCTCTTCAACAAATACAATGAAAACAAATTAGAAGAGGGAAAATAAAAATTTAAAAGAGATCTAAAACAGATATTAACCAAATTCAAGGAATCATCCTTGTTTTTAGTGATTTGTAAAGCTTTTTAAAAAGGTTATTGGATGTTTTAGGAGATTTGATATTAAGTAATTTTGTGTGCTAATGATATTATTTTTAAAAATGTTAAAATATATGGAATGACTAAATTATAAAATTTTTAAAATTTGCTTCAAAGTAGTACAGCAGAGAATGGAAAATCAGTGAAAATGTAAACAAAACAAAATTGCGCATGTACTAATATAATTCTTGAAATTGAACTATGAGTACATTAATGGGAGTAAACTCGTCTGGTTTCTCATTGTGAAAATGTAAGTTTGAGTACTTAATAACATATTAAGTCTTGAAATCAGCACTCTTATGCATAGAAAAGAGGCAAACAGAAATATCTATAAGTACAAATATTGCCATGGTAATGTTGCAACAATGCAGCCTGAAAATCAATCACCTGTACTTAGCTTCAAAGCATAATCATGTGGTTTCTGAGAACTTCTCTGTGAAGTTTAAAAGATAAAATATAACATAGTAGATTTTAGGAGAAAAGAGGGCATCTTCTTTGACCATGGTGCCTAAATCTCAATTGTAAAATGGAGATCGCTGGGGTGGAGTTACCAAGGCAAAGTTACAGAATGGTGGCCAGTGAGTTGCATCTGCTTTCTAGGCAAGTTTCTTTGAATTTCTGGTGTTACTAAAAGATTGAACAAGCTAACAACATTCAAAATTTAATGTGTTTCTCTCAAAAACCTGAATTTTCTGATTTTTAAAAATCAGTCTCATAATATTCATCTGGAGTTGGGTAGCAGCTCTCTTTTCAAATGGGGCATATGCCCTCCATTTTGACAAAATCTTCATTAGCTCTGTTTTACTGATTTATATGTACATTTATTTTTAATGTAAAAAAAGACACATTCTAGAATACTGAATGGTGCTGAGCTTCAAAAGTTTCCTTTAATTTCACTTAACTACTTTTGTGCTTTTCCGTACTGAGCAAAACCTGTAGGACCCTAAAGTTAAAGGATTGAATAATATCTTAGCTACCGTATTTTTTGCTTCAGTGTTATGTTTTCCCAATTAGAAATATCTA
Source organism: Cavia porcellus (assembly GCF_034190915.1). NCBI lineage: Eukaryota > Metazoa > Chordata > Mammalia > Rodentia > Caviidae > Cavia > Cavia porcellus. The sequence continues at coordinate 27,758,270 of NW_026947486.1, read as the reverse complement.
TAAGTATATACTATGATGACTTCTTAGAAGACACCAGGTTTCATTTCTTTAGACTGATTTTATAAAAGTTGACTTAGAGTAGGAATAAGATATGGAGGTAAAAACTATGAATGAGGCTTATACCAGAGTATACATAAAGCTGTTTTGTTTCAAGATTTCCTTCCCTTTCTAGCTTTCAGAGACTCCCTTCTCTCTCTCTCTCTCTCTCTCTCTCTCTCTCTCTCTCTCTCCCTCTCATTGTATATATGTGTGTGTGTGTGTGTGTGTGTGTGTGTGTGTGTGTGTGTATCTGTGTGTGTGGTAGTTAAGATTGTGGGAATTCACAGACCTGTATGGACTCTACGGTGAGCTTTCAGGTGAGAGCTTTTGGTGTATACTTTGTTGCATCCTGCAAAGTCACATTGGTGAATCCGTCTTTTCTTCAAATCAAGTGATTCTTCTCCATGCATTTGGGCCACTATTCTTGATCTAAGCAAAGAAAGAGAAATAAGGTCAAAGAATGATTTTAAATTGGAGAGTAAGGAAATTGACTCAAAGTGATGCCACATGATAACAATTTTTATTTTATGTTACTAAATGCTAAGCCCACAAAAGAGGAACTAGAGGAATTAATGTAAATGATTCTCTAAACTATGCAACTGCTAAATGCAGGGGGAGTGGTATAATGTGTCCCTAAGTGGTTGTATTCTAGAACACTATGAGCATTCTACTTTGATTAAAGTGTCACTCTTGTGCTTAAAGAAATGCATGTTTTATACAACATGCTTTTTAAACATGAGCAAAGTGTATTCACTTAATTTCAACACTGGAAGCTATAGTTGTTTTACATTCACATAGAGAAATATTACATGATTGTAACTGAAAATTTTAAAGATTTATCAAGCATAAAATATATGATCTACAGAAAATAACTCCACTATAACATGTACATATGTGCACATATGTCTATACATACTGGTATGTGAAGACAGTTAACACATATTTTGGCTTTTTAAAATTTTTCTTGTTTCTGATTAGTCCTATCTCTATGCATGCAAAAACATGCACACATACAAAGACTTAGAAAAAAAGCACTCACTCTTGCTGCAGTCCTTGTAGACTCTGTAAGGTTGAAGATCCACTTTCTATTAAACTCTCCTCACTGTCACTTGGAATGTCCAGTGGAGACATGGAGGTGGGGTCAACTTTCACTAAGAACAAAGAAAAGGAGAAGTATGGGCAAAAATGTATGTGCCTTTAATATAATTTTCTGGATATCCAGTTCAGCCCACATTAAGAAGTAACAGCAAGATATAGAAATAAGAAAAATAAATGCATGGAATGAAAAAGTACTTTAAAAATTTAGTATGGCAGGGAAGACAAATGACTTGAATACAGGTTTGCAGTAATCATTTTGTTATCACAAGAATGTGAATTTCCTAGAATATAATTTGGGTATAATTCATTTCTCTATCTCCAGTTGCCAAAGAAATGTCTCCTGAAAAGTTGGGTTCAATGTGTGTATTTTTGAACTCTTTCAATAGTTCCCTGGCTGTTGTAAAACAGTATCTACCATTAGCCCATGGCCCAATGGGGAAGCTGGCCAGCTGCTCAGTTATGGTGAAGAAGAGCCCAGTCCACTGCAGTGCCATTGCCACCTGGGGGGCTTCACCTAGCCAAAGGGAGCCAGTAAAGCCCCACACAGTAAAGCACAGTGCCTTTACACCTTTGGGGGAGTGCCAGAAAGCCATGCAAGTCCAGGAAAGTCCTGCCAAGTGTAGCATCCCTGCATCACTAAGGGAACCCCTGTGAGCCATGTGGGTCCAGTAAAGCCCTGCCCTGTGCATCATGTTTCAACATCAGGGAGCCCTGGTGAGCCACAAGTAGTCGGAAGCCCCATCTACTTTCTCTCCATCACTCTGGAAAGTTTGGTTTAGAGAAACCCAGGTGGGCAGCTCATCCCTATACTACACAATAGGCAGACAGTGTAGGAAATGCCTGGGATCCTATATCTGGCTCATTTGGAGGAACCCAGGAAGATGACAAGACAAAGGAGGAAAATGCAGTCCCAGACATCCAGCCTATCCAGAACAAGTCCAGGAGATATAGACATAGAAGAAATTGGAAGTTGTATACCTGATATATCTGACATGATAGCAAATGAAACAAAGAAACAACTCCATGAGGTTGCAAAGGAAATCAGATCAGAAATAATACATAAGGTAAAAAAGAAACAACTACCATAATGATAGAATTGCTTAGCATATCTAAAGAAGGCATAGATAAAAAATAAACATATGAAAATGATAGAAATCTTTAATGAACAATATAGGAAAGAGTAGAATACATGAAACAGATTCAAAGAGATGTCAGGGAAATTAAAAATTCCAGTGAAACCTGGAAAAACCACTTAAACAGAACTAAAGCTAGATTTTCAGACCTTGAAGACAGGATTGCAGCTAGCAAACATGAAAGGAAAGATCTCTTAAAAATAACAAAGAACCAGGAAATAAGAAATCAAAAGTTGCAATATGATGCAGAGAAAAATAATATAAACTTGATAGGTGGCAACAAAAAAGCAGGAGACAATACAAAGCACATAAAAAGACTTTTTGCAGAAATAATAGCAGAAAATGTCCCAAGCACAGAAAAAGAAGCTGACATACAGACAAGTGAGCCATACAGTACTTTATAACCAAAATAAATTTATAGCCAAACATATAGTAATCAAGATTCCAGAAGTTCAGCATAAGAACATAAAACTAAAAGTTGTTAGAGAAAAGAAACAGATCACCAACAAAGGATAGTCTATCAGAATCACAGAAGACTTCCCAACACAAACCACCAATCAAACAGTAGCTTGGAGGGAAGTATTTCAAGTTGTGAAAGAAAACAGCTTTCAATCCAGATTGACATACCCCACAAAATTACCTTTCAAAATTAATGGAGAAATAAGATATTTCTATGATGAAGAAAAAATGCCAAAATTAAAAAAACCACCAAATCAAACCTACAAAAATACCTAAAAATGCAACAACCGCCAAACCAAAACATACAAAAATACCTAAAAATACTCTAGAAAGATATAAAAATGACAAAATTCCAAGACCAACAATGGAATGAAACCACTAAGCATGGAAAGCATTTAAACATAAGAGAAAAGTGGGGAACCAACATTAATATAGCATGACAAACATAAGCCAATATGTATCACTTATAACCATCAATGTAAATGGCATCAATTCACCAATCAAACACACTAGCAGAATGGATCAAGAAACAAAATCTAACAATATGCTGCATACAAGAAACACGTTCAACTGAAATAAAAACTCATACATTGAAAGTCAAAGGATGGAAAATGATATTCCATGAAACAGAAACCCAGAAAAAATAAGGATAGCTATTCTATTTGCAAAAAAAAAAAATATGAACTTCAAAGCAAGAATGATAAAAAGAGATAAAAAAAGGTCACTACATACTTTTTAGGGGAAAACTTGAGAAAAAAGAGATAAAAATCATAAACGCATATGTATCAAGTATGGGAGCACACAACAGCATAAGAGAAACAGTAATAGACATAAAAAATCAAATAATAACACCATTAAAATAGGAGACCTTAACACTCCATTGTCACAAAGAGACAGCTCAACTAGGCAAAAAATCAAAATAAAAATTATTGAACTCGACCAAACTTGTGAACAAAGGCATATAGTAGATATTTAGAGAATGTTCCTACAAATGACATCAGAATACATATTCTTCTCAGCTGCACATGGGACATTTTCTAACGTAGAACATATAATAATTCATAAACCATGCTTAAGTAAATGCAAAGGAATTCAAATTATCAAATATATATTATATGACCATAGAGTAGTGAAATTACAAAAATGACAAAAGAAACTGCAAAAATGCTATAAACATATGGAAATTGAATAACACCCACCTAAACAATCAATGGGTCACAGAAAAAAAATCAAAGAAGAAACTATATACCATCTACAAACATACAAAATTCAATTACAACTTACTGAAACCTGTGGGATACAATGAAGGCAGTCCTCAGATGGGAATTTATAATAGTGATTTCTGACATCAGGAAAATGAAAAAGCCCAAATAAACAACCTAATGTTACACATGAAGCTTCTAGAAATAGAAGAGCCAATCAAGCCCAAAGCCAATGAAGGGAGGAAAATATAAAGATCATTGGAAAAATTAATGTAATTGAGACTATGAAAACAAAATAAAGAATTCAAGAATCAAAGAGTTGCTTCTTTTAAAGAATAAAAGAAGAATAAAAGTGATAAACCCCTACAAAACCTCACCAAAAAAGAAAAACTCAAATTCATTCACTAAGAAATGAAAACAATAAAATCACTACAAATATGGTTTAATTTTAGAAGATCATCAATACTTACTTTGAAAATCTAAACTTTTGTAGGATACAAAACAGAGAAGAAATGGACTGATTCCTAGAAACACGAATTACCAAGCTGTATCAAGAACCTTTAAGAACTCTGAATAACCCAATATTAGTTAGTCAAGTTGAAAACATTACAAACTTACCAACAAACCTCAGATCTTGATGTAGTCACAGCTGAATTCTACAAGAAATTTAGAGAAGACTTAACACCAATACATCTCAAATTCTTTTATTAAATGAAAAGGGAAGCAATTCTCCCTAACTGATTCCTGGAGGCAAGTAAAACTCAGATACCAAAATCAGAGAATGAACCAACTGAAAAAGAGAATTACAAGTCAAATCTTTCTAATGAACATAAATGCAAAAATGTTCAGTAAAATACTAGTAAAGAAAATGCAGAAAATCATCAAAAATACACCATGACAAAGTGAAATTCATCTCAGGAATTCAGGGTTGGTTCTACATACACAAATCAATAGATACAGTATACCACATCAACAGAGCCAAAGATAAAAATCACATGATCACCTCCATTAATGCAAAAAAAAAATTCCATAAAGTTGAACACTTGCTCATGATATAACCCTACAGAAAATTGGAATAAATGGCCTCTGCTTCAATATATTACAAAATAGCTACCAGCATCATACTAAATGAACAAAAACTGAAAATTTTCAACCAAAAATCAGGAACAAGATAATGAAGTTCACTATCACTATTCCTATTTAATATAGTTCTACAAACATTAATCAGAGTAGTTAGAAAAGAGAAAGAAATAAAAGGTATGTGGATAGGAAAGGAAAAAATGAAATTATTATGATTGAATCATGATATGATATTCTACATGGAAGACACAAAAACTCAATCAAAAGACTTCTACATTCAATAACCAAATTCAACAGTGTAGCTGGATACAAAGTCAACACTCAAGAACCAGTAGCATTCTTGTATATAAACAAGTGAGTACTGAGGGAAAATTAGGGAAACCACACCCTTCAAATTAGCATCCAAAATAATGAACTACTTAGAAATGAATCTAACAAAGAAAGAAAAGCTTTGTATATTCAAAATTACAGTACTGTGAAGAAAGAAATCAAAGAGAATTTCAGAAAATGGAAAATTATCCCTTGGTGGTAGATCAGAAGAACCAACTTTGTGAAAAAGAGTCATATGCCCAAAATTATTATACAGATTTAATGCAATTTCTATGAAAATATATTTGCTATGTTTCAATGATCTAGGGGAAGTATTTCTAAAATTCCTATAAAAACAGAAGAGACCATGAAGAGCAAAGCCAATCCTGGGAAACAAAGGCAAGGAAGGAGGCATGACAGTTCCCAACTTGAAATTTTACTACAAAGCTACTGTGACACAATCAGCATAGTACTGGGGAAAAACTCAGATGTGAGGATCAATAGAATAGACGAAAGATAGAAACAGGTTCAGTCATCTTACTTTTGACAAAGGGCCAAACATGTTTACTGGAAGATAGCCTTTTTAATAAATGGTGCTGGAAAAACTGGCCTTCCATAAGCCAAAACTTAAACAAGACCCTTTGCTATCACCATACATTCAACTAAATTAAAAATGGATCAAAAATCTAAACATTAAAACAGAAACACTAAATCTACTGAAAGACAAAGTAGAAATCTCAAAGACAGTGACAGTGTAGGCAGAGTGTTTATGAACAAAACTGAAATCCATAGAAAATACTTCAAAAAATCAACTGAGATCTCATCTTATTAAAAAGATTTTGCATATTAAAAACATCACTAACAGAGTGAAAAGACAACCTACAGAATGGGAAAGAATTTTAGGCAACTGTCACTGAGACAAAGGACTTCTATCTAAAACATTTACAGAATTCAAAAAATCAAGCTCCAAATATTCAAAGACCTAATCCAAAAATGGGCATATGAGGTGAGTAGACACTTCTTAGATGAACACAGAAATGGCAAATAAATACATGAAAACCTGTTACACATTACTGGTGCCTCAAGGAACGCAAATTAAAGCAACACTGAAATTCCATCTCACTCCATACAGGATGGTTATCATCAAAAGAATCAGTCAATAACAAATGCTGGTGGGGTTGTAGGGAAAAGGAATCTTTATCCATGGTTGGTGGATGTGTAGACTGGTATAGTCACTGTAAAAATCAGTGTGGAAATAAATTTTAAAAACTAGGATTGGAAGTCCTTTGATCTAGCTATTCCCCTTGAGGATATTTTCACAGCAGTATTGAAAATGTCATTCCACAGCAATATATGTACATCCCTATTTATAGCAGCACAATTCGTAATAGCTAAATCTCTGAAACAACTTAAATGCCCATGGACCGCAGAATCAATTTTACACATGTGGTATTTTTATGCAATTGAGTAATTCTCAGCTTAAAGAAGAATAAACTCGAGGCCTTTTATATGCAAATGGTTGCAACTTGAGACAATACTCATAAGTGAAATAAATAAGACTCACATTTGTAAACATCATATTTCCCCTAGTGTAAAAATCTGAAAGAGTGAATAAAATACAAAATGTACAATAGATACTGTAAAAGTGAAAGTGGAAGAAACTGTTCAATAGGAAAGTACAACTGGGTTAGGGGAAAGGAGAAATAAAAAAAAAGGAACAGATACCACTAGTCTCTGTTAGCTCATCAAAAAGAACGGTTTGTTTTTCCATTGTTTGATCATATTTTTCTTCCTTGTGCCTTGTAATCTGAAAAACTAGTTTGAAGATAACAATATGCAATAACTTAAGAATTGCTAACCTCCTATTTTTTGTTTTGAAATTCTGTATTTCTTATTGTTTTTCATCTTAAAAAAATAAAATAGTATCTATTATTTCAGATAGTACATATCCTTTGTATTTTGTCTTTCAAATCTAAAATGAGTCAATGAGAGGAAGCATGTATCTAGCATGTATTCTGCTATTTTTGAAAAAAAGTCTTTAAATTGTATTAATTCCAGTGATGTGCTAAGTCCCTGGGTTCAGTCCACAGTGCCAAAAAAACTTTATGATTTTAAATCTTAACAAAACTTAATTAGGGGGCAAGCACATTCCCTGATTGTACAAATTTTCTATATGGAAGAAAAGGGTAAGTGTAAGGTGAGTACCAATTATTTGGCTAGTGTAGTTATCTACTTAATTTCAATATTGAAACATAGGGGTGTTTTACATATAATACAAAAACATGATAACTATAATTAATGAAAATTTTGAAATTTTTCAAGCATAAAATTGATTTACAATTAGAAAATTATTCAATAATAACATGTACATACATGTGTATACATGCAACACATTGATGTTAATTCAATGCATTTGAGGACTTTTTCCACCAACTAAATGAGAGGGCTAAAATGTATCCTGCAAATACTGGGTGGTAGAAACACTGATTTTGCATCATTCACTAAAAAGTAATAAGCATACTTCTCACTATGTGTACATGTATATATGTGACATACATATATTATTATCTTAAAAGTTGGGTACATTACACAAAACAAAAATTGGCACATAAAAGGTGATACAAAACTTTCAGTTCTCTGTTCTTACACTCCAATTCTTTGTCTGTCCCCTATTAAGTTATGATTATCTCATTTTGGAGACTACTGAGTTTGTGTCCTTATCTTGGCCCTAAAATGAACATATTTAAAGGGTTTTTTACTAACTTGATCAAAGATCTAAATATTAAAACAGAAACACTAACTTTGAGGGAAGAGAGGATAGGTATAACTCTTGATGATACAGGTGTAGGCAAAGACTTTAAGAACAAAATCCTGACACAGAATCAACAAGTGAGATCTCTTTTTTTAAAAAAAAAAAAGCTTTTAGCAAGGTCATGAATTCAATCTTTGGAACAAAATAAAGGTTTTGGAAAACAAAAGTATTTATCAACAGAGAGAATAAACCACAATGTAGGGAAAAAATCATTGCCATGTGTTCCTCAAAATACTAACATCTACAATATATAAAGAGCTAAAAAATGAGACCACTCAAATTGAAAGACATACTACAGCTGGGCATGGGAAATAAATATAACCTTCTCATATAAAATTAAAAATAGAAGTCATATTTGACCCAGTATTCCTCTTATGTTTCCAAAAGTATAAAAATGTCATATCACAGCAATATATATATATATATATATATATATATATATATATATATATCAATGTTAATAGCAACACAATTTGTAGTAGAAGTCTTAGATATAGCCCAAATGCTCAAAAACTGATGAATATAGACTTTTTATATAGAATGGAGTACTACTCAGCCTTAAAGAATAATCTTGAGACATTTCTAAGTAAATGGATATACCTAGAGACCATAATTTAAAGTGAAATAAATTTGATACACATTTGTAAATATTGCATTGTTTCTCTGGTGTGTGGTATGAAAAGTATAAGAGAGGACTGAAATGTATAATAGTTATTGAGAAATGAGCAGATAATATTCAAATGGGAAGGAGAATTGGGGAAGGGGAAGAGGAAAGGAAGGCAGGGAAAAAATGAGAAAAGGAAGAACTTGCTGGAAATAAAGCTTCTGTAAATAAAGATGGAAAGAAGGGTTGAAGGAAGTGTAGGGAAATGGGGAAAAAAGAAAAGTTGAGATGTACCATATACAGGAATAAATTCCCTATGATGAATGTGAAGCTTATGTATATCTAAAAAGTATCAATAAACTTAATAGCTTGTTTAAAAAGATTTTGCTTATTCAGAGGGTCTGTGGTGGAATAAATGATGTCATGGGTGGGTGGAGGCAAAATAAAGAGTTTTTTCAAACCATTCCTCCTTGCTCCTACTAACTTATATCAGCAAACTATTACAAAAGAATTTTATTTTCACTTTCAGTTTGTTTCCTTTTTGTTTGGCTTTCCTTTCAAATATGAGAATTGATATCTCTAAAACAAGATTGTGAATACAAGTATTTATCATTACCAGAATTAAGTAGAACTCTATAACATTTTTCTTCAATAGACTATTATAAAGTCTCTGCATTATGATGCTTCCTGTGTTCTTTCTCATCTTCCTACAATTAGTACTAGAATGATCACCAGGTTTTCAATTTTGAAGGCACAAGACACATAGTATTGTATAATACAATGTCTTGAAATATGGTTCCTAGTCAGTTGCACCTACCTATCTCTCCTTTGACTTTTAAAATTCATGGTACCACATTCTCAGCTTCTCATTTGGCGTGAGTTTGAGTCCTCTTGCCATCTTCTCCTTGATTATACTCCAATGTCTTAATGTCTTTCTTAAGACACCGTACACAAAACATTAAAATACTAGAGATGGTGAATATCTATTATTCCGCTTCACAGGGCACATAATTTTCTTTGGTCATTCTTGGTTACAAATTAAATAGCTATCCTTCTGGAAGGGGAACTTGGTTGCTGGGTGATAGGGGTAAAAGGGAGACATTTTGTATCTTTCTGATTTCTGAAATTACTAGAAAATGAAAGGAAATGAAATATTAAAGCTAGTATATATTGTCCTGGAAAGTTTTTCTAAATGCTTGTACATTAAATTACGTGTTGAGAGACAACTACCATGGAACACCACATAAGGTTTTCGAGGAAGTGATCCACAAAAAATAAAAGTCTCATTCTTTAGAACTTTATAACTTAATTGGAAATAATGACTTGTAATGCAGACAAGCAAACAGTTTAGAAGGGAAGAGGTAAATGTTATGTGAGAGGAAACAAGAATGATGGCAAAAAGATTGTTTTGAAGAATGAGAGGTGTTTCTCCCAAAGATGTTGGAAATGACAAGAGCTAAGATTGACTTGGTATAGTAGGGATAAAAATGTTGGCAAATATTTCACCATAACATTTCTAATGGAATAGAAGAATAATACAGTATCCTGGAAAATTTAAGGCTGGTACTTATTTTATGGCATGTATAATAAAATTGGAAAGATACAGAGATTAGTATGTCTCTCCTAGAAGGACAACATGCAAATTTATTAAGGAAAATTACTTTACTTTACTTTACTTTATTTTACTTTACTTCAAATAGTCATAACTGCAAATGAATCTTGCCACACACATCCTAATGAAAATCATAAATATTCAACACAATAAGTGATTGTTAATAGCTGGAAAATATAAATAGAAATTAACGTATAAATTTTAACCCTATCAGAGTGATGGTGGTTGTTTCAGCACAAATCTTAAAGGCCAGGGAATCTTGCAACAAAATTTCAATAGCTAATAGAAAATAATTGTCAATGCAGAATTATATACTCTATAAAATTAACCTGCAAATTTAATGAAGAACTAAAGAGCCTCTGTGGCAAAGAAATTCATGAACACTAGATCAACATGCCAGAAAATACCTAAGGGAATACTACACAGAGATGAAAGTCATCAGTACCAATGAATACAATGGAAAATATACATCTAAAGAAGCCACAAAATAGGAGGAAAAACTTAATGCCATGCCAGGATTCAGTAAATAATTTACAATAACATTTAATGATCTTAAATCTTCAACCAATGCAGCCAGGTTGGTTCGCAAACACAAAATTCAGTCACAGGCTGTCTGAGAGTGAAATATCTCATTCCCTTAAAAGTATACTGAATAGACTAAAAGTGAAAGGATGGAATACAAAATGCTCAATACAACTAAAGCCAAAGCACAAGAACAGCTATGAAAACAGCTATGTTATTTTCAAACACAACATACATTAAGCCAAAACTGATCAGAGGAAACAAAGATGGCCACTATATGCTGGTAGAAGGAAAAATCAAGAAGAGATAACAATTATAAATATACATGCACTGTATGATGGCACACCCAACTTCATAAAACAAAAACTACTGGAAATGAAAGAAAAGATTCTCCAAACAAAGTGGCTATTTAATTCCCCATTCTCACAAACAGATAGATTAACCAGACAAAAAGACAAAGACATATTTGGGATCATCCACACTGTTTAACAAATAAACTTAACACATATTTATAGAATATTGCATCTAAAAATAGCAGAATGTAAATTTTTCTCATTATTACACGAAATTTCAAACATAAAACATATAATAGACCATAAAACAAACTTAAATGAATACAAGAGAATAAAAATAATCTTATTCATACTATGGGATCATAGCATAATGAAGTTAGAAACTGAAATCAAAGAAATTACCGAAACTATGGAAATTCAGGAAGATTACATAATACATTATCAAATAATCAATGGACCATGGAAGAAATCGAGAATGAATTTTAAAGCATCTGAGACTCAAATGATATTGGAGACACAAAATGCCAAAATATATAGAATAGGATGAATGGAATATATTCAAAATATATAGAAAGTACTAGAATGAAATAAGTTTTAAGTGGGAAGTGAGCACAGTCATTAAAAGAATATAGCAATCCCAAGTAAAATAGCTATTGAGGCATTTTGGGATCCTAGATAAACAATATGAATGCAAATTTCTTTGCATTTTTTATTCTATTGGTAAATTTTAGGTATACATAATGATAATATTCTTTATAGGGGATTTGTACCTATACATGATACACATTGATTCTTCTTTATTTCTACTACCCTACTGTCCCTTCAACATCTGGTGCTCTCCTTGTTTATAAAAGCTTTGTTTCTGGTTTTCCTTGTATTCTTATTTTCTTATCCTTTCTTTCATTATTTCCTCTACCCTTCATTGTTCCCAATCTATTTTCTTAAAATTTTTTTTTATTTTAGAAAGGATAAAATTAAACATAGCAAAACAGAACAAAACAAATCATAAGAAAACAATTTAAGAGACACAGATTTCCAAGTAAGACCACTGGATATTTTCACTGTCTATCATACTGTCTCTTGTTTTCTTCCAAATAATTATCCATATCTTCATACACAGTGAATACATACTGAACAATATAGTACTAAACTGATCAGAATAGGATGACAAGGTCTTTTAGGTCTTCAAGACCAGACAATAGGGGAGTCAACAATGGCTGCCATAAAGTCTCTCATTCTCTTCAAAATATTTGTCCATATCTTTACATATGTTGAAATTAAACAAAAGAAATTAGACTAATATCACTCTGAATAGAGAATAATAGTATTGCTAGATGTTATATCATAATGCTACAAAATTAGCACTGGGTATCTTAGTGTCTGTTCTTCAGAGTATCTATTTATTACATCATGCATTACATAATCAATTCTCATAAACTGTTTAGAAGTTCTACACATGTGTGAGTCTTTACATGTATACCTATCTTTTCTGTATTATAGGGAAAAACAGATCAAAACAAGACAAAAAAACAAGTTCCTAGAAAAACATGGAATGAAAAAGACGTATAAAACCACAATACTGGGTGACCTACAGTAGATACTATGATTTCTCTTGTTATTTTCAATAGAAGTATCTATATCATCAGGCATAATTGAATATAGTACTACATAGCAATATTAATAGAAACACAACATTGGAGATATTGTAGGACTTCAAAAGCAGTTAATAATCTAACTGCAAAGGGTATGCTACTGCATCTTGTCATCCTCAGAGTAGTTGCTTCTATTCTTAGACTTAATAGTATAAAGCATACCAAATTCAAGTAAAATCAGTCAAGACAAAACAGTGATTTAACAAATCAGATTCAAATAAGATCAGTCATAGTAAGACAATGTAAGTAATACAGGGCTTCAGTTTAAGTTAATAGGAAATTAAGGCTAGTTTCCATAGTATATCCTGCTATTTGGGGGATAGCTGTCTGTGCCCTCAAATCTAGTATGAGCAGACAGATTGGAACAGAATAAAATCAAACTAAACAGAGCAATAATACAAATGTGGCTTTTAAATCCTGATACACTATTAACAATGTCTTCTGCCTTCTTTTTTAGAAAATTCCTCCCCTTTCCCTTTCTCAGGGTACTTTGTACATTTTGGGTCCCAATAACTCCTTTAGTTTTTAGATTAGGGGAGCAACCCATTACCTACCAATATGGTGCTGAACCTTTTTACCCCTGAGCTTGGTCTTGAGCTGTATTCTTTTATCTACTAAAACCTAAAGGTTTTCTTTCCTTATAGCTGAGTAGTTCTCCACTGCACAAGTGTCATGACTTTCCAACCTATCTACAGCTGCTGGACGAGCAGTCCCTATTTCTCTCTGGTTTCCTGTCACATAAGCATTGTTTTCTCATCTTTGACTTAGTGTTTATTAACCCTCTTTCAGGTTGAGCATATTTCCTATTCAGAGCATCTCGGTGAACCCTGTCTCCTGATCTAATCTGCCTGTGTTTCTTTTTGTTAGTCTATCAAGGCCATCTATGTTAGAGATTATATCCAATCTTCTCTGCCTTATCTCTGCTATGCTATTTTTCTGCTGTTGATGTCTACTTTTCTCCTTCATTCCACTGCCTGCTCCATTCATTGAGGCCTCTTTGCCACTGTTACCAGTAATGTCCTGGTTTTTTTTTCTCTCTCTCTAGAATGTTCTTCAGTATTTTTTGTAGGGTTGGTTTGGTGGTCATGAACTCCCACAGTTCCTCTTTGTCATGGAAACATTTTGTTTCTCTATTAATTTTGAGAGACGGTTTTTCAGGGTACATCAATCTGAGTTGGAGATTATTTTCTTTCAGGGCTTGGAATACTTTGCTCCAAGCTCTTCTTGATTTGATAGTTTGTGTCGAGAAGTCTGTAGTGATTTTGATGGATTTTCCTTTATAGGTGATCTGTTTCTTTTCTCTGACCACTTTTAATATTCTGTTCTTGTGATGAATTTCTGGGATCTTGATTATTATATATCTGGGTGTAGATCTCTTTTGTTTGTAGCTGGCTGGGGTTCTGTATGCCTTATTTATCTGGATATCATTTCCTTTTCCTATGCTTGTGAAGTTTTCCTTAATTATTTCTTTGAATAGCCTTTGTAATTCATCCAAGTTTACTCCTGCTTGTTCATTCATGCTTTTTATTCTTAAGTTATAGACCCTCTTGTTGTCTTCTAGCCTTTGTATTGTTATTTCCTGGTTCCTTGTTTTTTTAAGCAATCTTTTCTTTCAGGATCACACATTGCAAATCTATCTTCAAGTTTTGAAAATCTAACTTTAGTTTCTGTCAAGGAATTTTGCCAGCTTTCAATGGAGTTTTTAATTCCTGGTAATCTCTTTGGATCTGTTTCATGTATGCTAGATTTTGTTTATATTCCTCATCAAAGGTTTCTCTCCTTTTTTTGGGTTCCTCCACTCTTCCGTGTCTTCTTGAGCAGTGCTTAGCATTTTTAATTGATCTTTTTATATCTTGCTTCAGTTGAATTAGAATTTCAGTTTTAAATTCATCTATGAGGTCACTGTATTCTGCTGATACTGTGGCTGATATTGCATGATTGATGCCCCGATCGCTTCTGTATTTACCTTTCCTGGACTTATTTTCCCTGGGTCAGTGGCTGGAGGCTTTTTCTTGTTTCTTTCTCTTGTCATGTTTCTGGTTTCTTTCAGACAGGTGTATGGTGGAGGTCTCAGGCCCTTTCCATATTGCCTACAGTTTTTCTGAAGCATGTTGGCTAGGGGATTGCTGCCTTCTCTAGTTTACTATTGATCTGAGGTGCACACAGCGATTATGTGGGCTGGCCCGTCTCCCCTGAGCCAGTCAACTGGCAAATGCCTTCAGCACATTAGTCTGTGCCATATGAATGTCACAGGTTCAGGACAGTTTTGTCCCTGGATATTGGATCCCGACCAGGGCGTAACCCAGCCCAAGCAGATCCCACCAGTCTCTTTGGGCCAAGGATGGCTGACTGATGCTACTGTGGTTCTGGGTTCAGGGCTGTTCTGCCCAACTCCAATATGTCATCCAGCTGGTCACCCTCTCCATGGGACCCAATTCCTAGCACTCACCACAGATTAATGCTGCTCTCCATGTCGGTTCCACTCTCCACCCCATCCTCCTGCCAAGGGCCCTGGGCTCACCAACTCCCAATTTTGGCAGCCACAACTTCAGTGCAACCATGAATCATCAGACTCCAAGTTGTGCCCAGCATAGCATGGGATCAGCCCCAGTGAGAGCATCTTCTTCCAGCCTTTCGTCTACCTTCTTCCTCTTTTTTTTTTCTTTTTCTTTTTACTCAGTTTCTTCCTGGGTTATGAGAATCCCTCTCTTTTCATCTGGTCTTCTCCATGGTGTTGAATTCTGGTGTCTGAATTTTTTCTCAGAGAGGCTCTCTACCCTGTTACCTATCAAGCCGCCATCTTTGGACAGGATCTCCATTGTTCCCATTCTCATTTGAACACTTTCTTCCCATTTCCCAATATCTCTTATATATATGTTGGTACTTAATTACACTTTGAATTTCTCATATCAAAGAAACAATGTGGTATTAAACATATATAAAACTAATGTAAAGAAAGAAAACATAAAAAGCAGAGCAAGAGTAATAACATTAAGACTACAAGAACCCAAAGATCAATAAATTAATATATGAACCAGTTCTTTCAGAGGATAAACAAGGTTGATCAACCTGAAGCTAATCTTCCCAAAAGAAAGTAAGAAAAAATCCTACAACAATGAAATTAGAAATAAAAGCAGGAAATAATAGGTATTCCTAGAATTCAGAGGAGCATAAAAAGTTTTGAAAATTTATATTCCAATAAATTGGTGAACCTTAAATTGAATAAATATACTGAAATATATGAAGTACTAAAATTGAACCAAAATATATAAAAATATCTAAATAGATAAGTAACACCCAATGAAATGAAGCAGTGATAATAAAAACTATGTCTTAGTCACTTTTCTTGTCACTGAGGCACAATACTCAACACCCTCAGCTTAAAGGAGAGGTTTATTTTAGCTCACATTTTAGTAACTGTTTGGCTGGCTCCAGTGCAGAAAAAGCATGATAACAGGTCCTAAGAAAAGGGTAGCTACTCTTCCTGTCATCTAGTAAGTGGAGAGAAGGAAGGATACAAAGAGGGAGATACACTTATCCAGATCATATTCCAAATGATCGGTTCTTCCAAACAGGTCCTATCTTTTTAGTCATTGATAGGGGCCTCATGATCCTATTACCTTCCAACAGCTTTACCCATGAAAATTTAAGTCTTTTGGGGGTCATTCTAGACCCTATCTAAACATTCCACCCCTGGACCCAAAATACCTGTGTCTATCTTTTTGTGCAAAATTGACTTATTGTTTATCTTTAAGAGTCACCAAATTTTAATATTTTCATAAAATATTTAATATTTTAATAAAGAGGATCTAAGTCTCCTCTTAAATTAATGGCAAACTCTTAGCTGTATACCCCTAAAAAAATCTAAAGGAAAGTTAAACACTTCCAACATAAAATGACACATTGTACATATTTCTGATCCAAAATGAATATTTAAGGAAATATAAAGATGAGGCATTTAAGCATGACCAAAATCTATCAGGGAAGAACTGGGGATTTAGCTCAGTGGCTCAAGCACTTGCCTGGTAAATGTGACTTCATGAGTTCAATCCCCAGTACCAAACAAACAAACAATCTAGCAGGTATTAATTTAAAAAAAATACTAGCAGACCATTAGTAAACAATGTATAACACTTGGTTCCACAAACACATTCCTTATGTTTCTACTGAAAAATTTTACTTTAGTGTAATAGCAGCTGGCTGTGTGCCTCAGTAACTGTCTGAGAATTATAGGAAGCAATCTTTCTGTTTGCCCACTCAGTATGACAAAAGATAAAATGTGTGCATGTGTGCAAAATGAGGATTTTCAATGGCATTATGCTTGTCCCAACAAGTTTGGCATATGATTACCTGAGCATCACAGAGGGTATAATACACCCATATCACTGTAGGATTTGTTTTTAAAAAAAAATTTTTTTTGGTCTTTTTCGTTTTTATCGGTACCAGGGATCGAACTCACGACTGCCTGCTTGCAAGGCAGGCGCTTATGCCGCTGAGCTAAATCCCCAGCCCCTGTTTTTAAATTTTTAAAAAACATTTTCTGTAGCCCAATTCAGTACATCTGAAACACCATATTTGAAAGTTTTGGAGGAGGTCAAAAGTGAGTCATCAGATTACTCACCCATTGATGATGAAGATGGGCCATTATGGTAAAATACCTGTTTTCATAACAGAGATGGTATGGGTGAATTAAAATGATGATGAGGAGAAGGAAGATGGTAATGGGGATTTTGATGTTGCCTATGTAAGCCAAAATTCTTATGACAATGAAATGGAACAAGAATCAATTGATATGGGCACAGGGAATGCAGATCTTCCTGATTCAGATGATCAACTAAATAGAAATGTGATTACATATTTGAGTAGTCAAAATGTTGTGAAATAGCCACAAATCAAAATGAAATGATCTAGTTACAACTAGGTCCAAAAGTATAGTGAAGATCTTTTCAGGTGCGAAATGATTTTAGCAGAATGCTAGCATTGCCATTAAATGTTTCAAACTGTAACATAAAATGTGACAAATGCTGTGAAATATACAAAGGCTAAAATGCAAGTGAAATGTTCTGCATTCACCAATAGCTATATTCAAAAATGTATGTATTCCTTTTTTATTCCAAATCCCTTCTCTCCCTTAACACCTCTGCCTTTCCCCATTTACAAAGCTTTGTTTCCTTTTTATCCTTTTTTAGCATTTTTTCCTTTTCCCTTCTTTCCTTTCCCCCTCTCTCAACTTTCTTCTGACGAACTTGTTCCTATTTCACAATATTTCTTGTATATTTGGCTCCTTATTTACTCTTTCAGTTACTCACAGTAGGGAGACAATATAGTGCTAACATATATGATGTACAGGTACAAATTCCCTATGATGAATATGATTTTGTGGATATCTGAAATGAGCCAATAAACTTAATTAAAGAAATAATATATTTATTATGACACCTCACTAGCTGAACTGAAAGTTCAGCTGTATTTAGCAGGGATTTCTCATGGTAATCACAGGAGTATAAGACCTAGGGAAAAGCGATGGGTCAAAAACATGGCAGAAAAATGTATGTGCCTGTAGATGAAAAGACTTACACTTTCAATTTAGACACCTGTCCTGGAACTCAGCAATCAGGAACTTAATCATACAGTAATAAAACAAATGGTGTTATGAAAAATTTGTTGCTCCCATCTCTCAAGACTAATCAGAATGTGACATCTGACAATTGTTTTACCAGTTTCCAATCAATGTTACATTTGCCAATGTACACAAGTACACAAGTTGATCAGCACAGGAACTATATACAGGAACAAAGCAGAAATTTCAAAGGAAATGTTCCAATTTTAAAACAAATCTGTATACTACAATCTTTGGATTTCATAAAGATTTACATTGGCTTTGTATATAACAAAAAATACAAACTGCTCTTGCTGATATCAACATTTTATAATGAAAATATTCATAGAGAAACCTTGACAAAACGAGAACTACATATGGAAGCTTTCTAAAACAAAACCAAAGATGGAGATGTTGTTGAGGAGTTATGCAGCATCTATTGTTGGAGACCACTACAAAGCGGCTCTAAGCAGGATTAGATCAGGAATCTATGTCAGGACCCAATAACTGGTGCCTGGAACAGGGACCTAAAATCTTTGGACTAAAGATTGTAGCCTGAATGAATAAGTCAACCTGGAGTGGAAAGGTTGGCACAAGGAGGAGGCCTTCACAGGACAAAAACTTTGCCAGGGATGCCTGGACAGAAGAGAGGGAAGATAAAGGGTGAGTCTTCCCACTTGAAAGGCCATTTTATCTAGGAATAAAATAAGGGGCAAAATGTTTCAGCCAAGGAGCAAAGGTATTTACAACTGCTCCAAAGCCTGCTTAAATGCTCAGGGGCTGATGTGACAAAGAAAGACTTAACAAAAATGTTAAAAGAGATAACCAAATATAATACATGGTTTCCTCAAACAGGCACTATAGAGACTGATATTTGGGAAAGAGTTGGAAAAAATCTTATAAGGCACACAGGGCAGGACAAATCATTTTTACTGAGACAGTCTCAATTTGGAATCTGGTCCATTTTAAGTCCATTAAAAAGCTAACAGTCAATAATCTCTGAGTCAGACATGGAGGGAAACAGAGCACCCTGTTGAGGCACCTGCCACCAAAATAAAATCCTTAGAGGGATCACTTCAGCAGGGGCCAGAGCCTTTACAAAAAATATCTCATATGGCTCTATCCAAAAGCTTACAGGTAGTACCGGAAGAGGCAGCCACATGGGGAGAAAATAATGCACTCCCTGCTTGCTTCCCAGTTGGAATTGAAAGAGATGCTAATGATCATGAGTATTCTATTCACATGCCTTTTGAAATATAACTACTAAAAAATCTTAAACAAAATGTGGTTAACATTGGAGTCCAAAGACCATTTACTGGGGGACTCTTACAAAATGTTTTGGATACATATCAACCGACACCTTATGATATCAAACATTTGGCAAAATATGCCTGTTTCCTGCTCATTTCCATTATTTTGATGTAAAGCAAAAAACGTCTTGCTTCAGAGCAGGCTCATAAAAAGAGGACGGGTCCCAATCCACGTCCAGCAATAAATGAGGAAATGCTTTCTGGGACAGGGATACACGCACCACGTCAATGTCCCGAAGAACTCTATCCACAATTGGCAGAATTAGTAAAAAAAAGCATGGTCAACTATTCCAGAGGATGGGGCTCCTCCGGTGACATCCTTTTTATGTATTCTGCAAGGATCCCAGGAATACTTTACTCAATTTGTGGCAAAGTTACAAGAAACCATTCATAGACGGGTATCAAACACAGAAGCTGTGAGCATTTTAACTTTAAAATTAGCATATGAAAATGCTAATCAGGATTGTAAACAGGCTTTAAATCCTGTAAAGTCAACTAATGTTTTAACAACACATATTAGAGCATGTCAGGACATTGGAACTGAGTCCTATAAGACAACTCTGATGGCTCAGGTTATAGCTGGTCTTACAAATGCAGAGAAGAGTAATGTGAAACATTTTAATTGTGGAAAAGTGGGATATACTAGAAAAAATTGTGGAGTTCTTGGTAGATCTGATAGGATAGATGCTGCAGTTGCAGGACCTCAAGAGAAAAGTTTCTCTGGCAAGGATTCAAGTTCCGCACCTGGACTCTGTCTGAGATGCCAAAAAGGGAGGCATTGGGCCAAACACTGTCATTCTAAACTCCATAAGTATGGTAGACTTTTGCCAAAAAAAAGAGATGAGGCCCTTTCCTCAGGCTGGGAAAACAATATAGGAGGCATGGCCTGTGAGTCAAAATGTCAGTGAATTTTACCTAGAGCAAATTCTCCAGCAAATTAAAGAACAGCATCAGAGGTGACTCCTCAGAGAGATGTTAACTCATTCACCAGGGGAACAATTCAAAGTACAGGATTACATCTTCCTTTAGCTTGCAGAGTCACACTCATTGGAAGTGACAACCCTACCCCAATTCCCACAGCAATTTGGGGTCCTCCACCTAAAGGAACAGTTGGTCTTGTACTAGGAAAGGCTTATCTAAATTTAAAAGGAATAAAACACTGTGCCTAGTGTTATTGATGGTGATTGTAGAGATGAGATAGAAGTTCTTGCATGTGCTATGGATCTTTGGGTTTTTGAATAGGGAGACTACATGCAGCAGTTGATTTTGTTACCTATAGAGAAGCCTTCTTCTGTTAAGCATAGACAGCTCTGGAGGGAGCAAGAACCTCAGAGCAAAACTACAAAAAGAGAAATTTATTTTACATAGGAAGTGACTAAAACCAGCCCTAAGTGTTTTATAAGGATTAATGGAAAATACTTTAAATGTCTAATAGACACCAGTGCAGAGGTGTTGGTAATTTTATTAGAACAGTGGCCTGCCATGTGGCTGACACAACGGGCTCTTACTTCACTTATTGGACCAGGAACCCCTCCAGAATATTACACAGTGCCTCATCTTTGCCTAATGAAGGAGCAGACCAATGAAAAGGTTTCTTTTTACCTTATGTAGTACCTATTCCAGTTAACTTGTGGGAAAGAGATTTGTTACAAAAGTGGAAATTAATGCTGCCTAGTGAGTCTGATTTTAAAGCTAAACAAACACGTTCCAATTTGGAAACTGAATAAATAGATTCAGATCCTAAAATCTAAAAAAATGATGCTTAAACTGGTGTATCAAAAAGACAAAAGACTAGAAAAAAACTTACAGGGATTCAAAGAGCCTGCTAAAATTACACCTAAAAATGACAGGCAAGGTATTGGATATCAGCAGGTTTTTCTTGACAAAAGCCATTGATGATCCTCCCCCCAAAACAGCTCTGCCTTTACAATGGAAAACTAAGGAGGCTGTTTGGGTAGATCAATGGCCCCTTAAATGGAGAAGCTAAGTCAAGTACACAAATTAGTTGAAGAATAATTGCAGCTAGGACATTTAGAAAGCTTAGTTAGCCCTTGGAATACTCCTGTCTTTGTTATTCCAAAGAAGTCAGTAAAATGGAGGTTGTTACAAGATTTAAGAGCTGTAAATGCTTGCTTACTTCCTATGGGGAACTGCAGACAGGACTGCTAGACACAACTGCAGTTCCCAGAGACTGGCCTCTCATCATAATTGATTTAAAAGATTGCTTTTTTAACATCCTTATTTTTCCCACAGATAGACCAAGTTTTACTTTTTCTATGCTTAATTTAAACTTTAAAAGATCAATACAGCAAATAATGTGGAAATGAGGATATGCTTATGTTTTTACAGGTGAAAGATCCATGAGAAATATGCAGCCTTTATGCAAGACACAATCAATGCTGAGGACAGCCATAGGTGATGGCTCTGACAATCTGGGCCTAGGGAGACCTGCCAATCAGCCAGAAAATCTACATTTAGCTCGTGCATGAAACTAAGGAGAGAAGACCAGTGATCTAGTGGAATGGTATCCAAGCAATGATTTGTGAGGCTAGAGATATAGTCACCAGAAGAGGAATTCCACCAACACCTGAGAATCTTTTGATTACCTTAAAGGCTCTGTTGGCAGTATCTGTATATGACAACTGTCTCAGAAGTAGAGTAATTGACTTATGTCTCTGATCCACCACTACTTAGAAACATTTCTTGGGCAGATTCTCCACCTGAGATTTATCATGAACTAGACTTGATTTTCTAAATTGTGCCATTATAAATCCACTCATTTCTGCATAACTCTCTTGCATTATAACAAATCTTTGCATCTTTGGGAGGATATAAAGAAGCATGTACAAGAGCTATCCATCAAAATGTTACTATGGATATTGATGTACCCCAGAAAGAGGTATTGCCAATGTCCCCACAAACCCAAAAATTTGACGAACAAATTCAAGATTAGGAAAAATTTTCTGATACTTTAGATCAGTTAAATCCATTCAACTATCTGAAGGCATACTTGTGGCTTTATCTTAGTATACTTGGAGTGCTCTGTGTGTTTCTCCTTATTCTATTCATAGTCTGTTGAAGAAGAGCTAAGATGCGCCACCTCCTAGACAATATTCAAGCATGCCTTGCCCTGATCCAGATGTTGTTACAAAAACAAAAGGGAGGAGATATTGGAGACCACTATGAAGCAGCTCTGAGCAGGATTTAAAATTAACTAATTGGCTTTCTATGTTTATCTGTGAGTCTGTCCTAGACCTCAGCCCCTTTTCTGGCAGTGGGAGCTGATTCACAGTAAGGGAACCTCTATGAATCACTGGTCCTGGCTGAGGCCTTCAGTGGCCTGTGAGGCTAGATACCTCAAAAGGCCAAATAAGGCCATAGCTGAAGACACCTTGGCTCCAACATTAATTAAGTAAATAGAGACTGTAGCTGAAGGAATTTCACTCCTGCAGTCACACTCCTACCATAAATGTCAACTTGGAGATAGGACACTTCTCCTAAATTGGCATAATTTACTACTTAGAGAAGTCTCCAAAATGACTCCCAAGGTCCTGCTCATTTCCCATGCTTTCCTCAGTTTCCCCACCTTCTGTTGTTGGTCCTAATAAAAGTGGGCTGGTCCAAAGAAATCTTTGTCTTAGCACTCAGAGTCTTGAACTCAGCTAAAGGGTTTTGACCTTCCTGGAGCCCTAAAATCATATACTTTGTCTCATTTTAATTAAACCTCTGCTATACACTTGTTTGGGAGATTAAGGACCTAGGTCATGACCTGATAATCTATAATATCACTTGGAACACAAAGCACTGGCCAATTGTTTGGTCTGAATCAATTTTAAATGTGTGTAACATAGGCATCAGGCATGATGGCACACACCTGTAATTCCAGCACTTGGGAAGCTGAGGAAGGAAAATCATTGTAAGTTAGAGACCAGCCTGGGCTAGAAAGTGAGCTTCAAGGCCCACCTGAACTGCACGGCTAGACACTGTCTCAAAAAACTAAAAAAAAAAAAAAAAGTGTAGCATAAGTAGTCTGACTGTTTACAAGAAAATAAGTACAAAACACCAAAGACAAATTTTCTTAGAGAGGGACTAGAACTCATAAGAGATTACATACAGGACAGAAAAAACAAAAAGTTTCTGCAAAGGAAACTATACAAAAGAATTGTGGCATACATTTGTGAGCTTAGAAGTAGATAGGCAGGTGAAACCTCTGAAACCCTAACATGACAACAGCAAACCCAAAATATTGTCACCAAGAAATGCCAGGAAAACAAAACTGCCAATACTATCAGGGTAAATGATCCTTTTGAATGGAACATGTAATTTTCATATGTGAAGACTGCTTGGGTGTATGACAACTGAAACAAAGATTATATTTTTTGGAGAGTTATATTGGTGTTTTCACTGTAGTTCACATAGATTTTTATTTCAGATGTTATCTCAGGTTTTATAAGCAAGTAAATACCTGATATGAAAATGATGGCGTCTATTCTACATACTCATTTTTACATTTGAAATTTTATGCTATTGATATTTTATTTTCTTTCTAAATGCATTTGGCACACCATACTAGGAATCTTCTAAGAAAACAGGAAGAGAAGAGAGGTGACAAGAATGACCTGTCTGAAAACAAGAAGCAAGCTCTCCCTGTGAACCAGCATCATGCACAGGCCACTACTGCCAGGCAGACAGCCAGACCCTAGCCTTTTCTGATGACTCAGCACTATTTGCAAACTGTGGGGGAAGAGAACAAGAAGTCAATAAGAAGCAAAACCTCCCTATGAACACCACCATGCAGTGGATGCCCTGAAGGGTCAGTCAGACCCCCCGCATTTTCCCATGAGTCAGTGCCATTCACTGACAGTAGGAGAAATAGAACAATAGGCAACAAGAAACAAGCCTTCCCCACAAACCAGCAACATGCAATGGCTGCCACTGCCAGGGGACAGCCAGAACCCTTTCATTTCTGGCACACAGACTGGGAAACAATAAGAGCCATTCCTCCCGCACCCTGCAAGTAATGGGCTGATTCAGAAAAACACAGGCTGTGATGATAGCTGTTGAAGTGAAATGCAATTTTATGCTGGTGGTGTTTGGTATTTCACTGACTTTCCAGATCTAGGGCCAGTGGTCTGATCATCTACTCAGAGGATTATAGTACACAGTGTGCCATCTAGGAAGGCTCTCCTTCCGAAGGTGGCAGTCATTGTCAATTCCCTATTATCTTGTTCTGAAGTTCTGTATCATTTTCATAGTTTTGCTCAGTTGGGTGTTTTCCTGTTTTATTTGATTTGATTTTATTATAGCCCATAGCATGGGCAGCTATTTCAAAGTTAGCAAGCTTTATTATGTTAGCCATTTTGGATTTACTATGTCTTGTTTTGAAGTCCTTTATTACTTTCATTATTTTGTCTTTATTGGTTGTATTTTGTTCTGTTTTATTTGATTTTTACTATGTCTGAAGGTATCTATATCTATTTTGAAGACAACAAGGGGCATTATGGTAACCATTGTTGATTTTGTACTATTTTGAATTTCTGTGTCACGTACACTGGTTTGCTTTGATTGGCTTTGTTCTGTGTTATTTTCTTTGGCTTTATTTTCTCTACAATAAAAAAGAGAATTTCCTGTCACATAGGAAAGGAAAGCTAAGTACATTGTTGTCATTGGAAGTGGGATGTGTGCATAGAAGACTTTCTTAGGTGGGACAGCTGAAGCAAAAATTTCTGTGGCAGACTTGCTTGAGTTTACACTGTAGCTCTCATAGGTTATTTTTTATCCAAGTTCATTTTATTTCAAAGATAAAAAGAAAGAAAATGAACAACAAGAAAAAACTACATCAAAATTTCAAAACACATCAGCCAGGGGGCAACAATGGCACATATATTGAGTATTTTCATCCCCAAATCATTTGCTCAGAGCACAAGACATCTGCACTCAATTATCCAAAAATACTAGTACAAATCTTCCTATTCAGAGAAATCAATTGTATAACTAACTTAACTACTTTTATATACACCTTCATACACACATACATTTTTTTCTTTCGGCTTTTCACACTAATGAAACAATACAATGTTTACATGTTTGTCTTATTTCTTTCACTAATGAATATCATCTCAAGTTGCATCCATCTACCTGTAAAACCCTCCAGTTTATGCTTCTTAATGGCTGTGTAGTACTTCTTGTTTATCCTTTCCTCATTCAATGGGCATTTATGTTGTTTCCAAGGTCTGGCTATTACCAATTATATTGCTATAAACATGAATGCCCTGTATCACTGTAGTGTGATATTTTTAATTCTTTGGAAAGATACCCAGAAAGGGAAAGGCTGAGTTGAATAGGACTTCCATACTAGTTTTTTGGAAAATCTCTACACTGATTTCCACAGTGGTTGTACCAGCCTGCATTCCCACTAGCAGTGGAGAAATCTTTCTTCTCCAAAGCCCCTCCTGCATTTGCTATTAGTTGGTTTCCTGATAGTAGCCATTTTTTTCTGGGGTAAGGTATAATCTCAGTGTTGTTTTAATTTGCATCTCTTGAATGACCAGTGATGCTGAATATTTTTTCACATATTTATTTGCTGTTTGTATTTCTTCATCTAATAAGTGTGTAGTATTTCAGATGCCCACTTTTGGATTGGGTCTTTAAATTTGGGAGGACTTATTTATTTTAGTTCTTTATACATACTTGATTGTAATCCTTTGTCTGAAGAACAGCTGGTAAACATTTTATCCAACTTTGTGGGCTGTCTCTTCATTCTGTCGGTGATTTCTCTTGCTATACAAAAAACTTTTAGTAGGGTGAGATACCACTTATTGATAATTTTTTTATAGTTCCTGTGCATCTAGGATTTTGTTGATCAAGTCTTTGCCTACAACAATGTGTTCAAGAGTTTTACCTACTTTATCTTGCAGCAAATTTAATGTTTCTATCTTAATTTTTAGAACTCTGATCCATTCTGATTTAGCTTAAAACATTGTGAAAGATATGGGTCCAGTTTTAATCTTTG
Organism: Cavia porcellus; assembly: GCF_034190915.1. Classification (NCBI taxonomy): domain Eukaryota; kingdom Metazoa; phylum Chordata; class Mammalia; order Rodentia; family Caviidae; genus Cavia; species Cavia porcellus. Next base: position 27,731,534 of record NW_026947486.1, on the reverse strand, counting down.
GCATGTGTAAAGCCAGTCTTTCCAGAACTATTTATTAAAGATGCTATCATTGTTCCAGTGAATGTGTTTGGCACCTTTGGCAAAGATAAGGTGACTCAGTGTGTCTAGAGTCCCCCCCCCCTTTGGTCTTTTTCGTTTTTATCGGTACTAGGATCGAACTCATGACTGCCTGCTTGCAAGGCAGGTGCTTATGCCGCTGAGCTAAATCCCTAGCCCCTTAGAGTTGTTTTTGATTCTTTTATTCTATTCTATTGATCTGTGGATCTGTTTTTTTTTTTTTTTTTTTTTTTTTGCCAATAACACACTTTTTATCACAGCAGCTTTATAGTATAATTTCAAATCAGAGATGGTGATGCCTTATGTCTTGTTTTGTTGCCCAGGAATGCTTTTGCTATTGTAGGGCACTTCTGGTTCCAGATGAATTTTAGGATTTTCTGTAATTCTGTGAGATATGCTATTGGAATTTTGATTAGGATTGCATTGAATCTATATCACAGATTTGGAATTATGGCCATTTTCACCATTGGTTCTTCCTACCCAAGACCATGTGACATTTCTCCATTTTCAAATGTCTTCTTTAATCTCCATTCTCAGAGTAATTCACAATGTAGAGGTCTTTTATCTCCTGATTCCTAGGAATTTCATTCTTTTGGATGCTACTGTAGAAGGTATTGTTTTCCTGATTTTTCTCTCAGAGAATTTGTTATTCATGTACAGGAAGGCTACGAATTTTTGAGTGTTGACTTGCAACCCGCTATGCTACTGAATTTGTTTATTGGATCTACAAGTCTTTCAATGGAAATGTTAAGGTGTTCTAAGTAGAATATCAAGTCATCTGCAATTAATAATAGCTAAGTTCTTCCTTTCCAATCTTTTTTTTTTTTTCTTTTTCTACTGTAATTGCTCCAGCTAAAGATTCCAGGTCTATGTTGAACAAGAGTGGAAACAATGAACAACCTTGTCACATTCTTGATTTTAGAATGAAAGCTTTCACTTTTTGTTCAGGTACTATGCTATTGACTGCTGCTTTGTCATAGATGGCTTTCATAAGATTAAGATAAAGATCATATATGTCAGTTTTTATAGAGTTTTTATCATGAATGGGTACTGGACTTTGTCAAAAGATTTTGCTGCATCTATTGAGATGATCATATGATTTTTGTCTTTGGCTCTGTTAATATGATGTATTACATTTATGGATTTACATTGAACCATCAATGCATCATTGGTATGAATCACACTTGGTCAGAGAATACAATCTTCTTGATAATTTGCTGCAGTCTGTTTGCCAGTATCTTACTGAGTATTTCTGCATCAATGTTCACCAGGAAGATTTTCCTGTAGTTCTCCCTTATTTAGTGACAATGTGACCTTTTCTGGTTTTGATATCAGGATAATGCTTGCTTCCAACAATGTATTTGGAGTATTTTTTCTCTTTCAATTTCATTACATATCTTGAGAAGTAGGGTTTTCAGGTCTTCACTAAATGTCTTGTAAGATTCAGCAATAAATGCACCAGGGACCAGGCTTTTCTTTGTTGATAGGTTTTTAACTGTATCTTCAATTTCATTGATTGATATTGTATTATTTATGATTTTTCTTTCATTTAAAAAAATCTATTAAAAAAGAACAGAAAATTAAAAAAAAACAAAATAGAAAAAACAAGAAAAATTGTGAAATACAGAATTCAAAGAAATTAACATCATAAAATGGCTAGTTGATGCATTACATATTGTCATTTTAACAATAATCATTAAAGAAACAAAATCAAAGCATAAATATTGGCTAGGCACTCAAACATTGCCAGTGCAATCTCTTCGGTTCAATGATCTAATAGGAATTTAGTAACATGATTATCTATCTAACACATTATACGAACCACTATATCCTATAGAGCACTTTCCTTCCCTTTCAATTTTACAATATATATCATATTTTTTGGATCCCACTATTCTGTCAGTTCTTATTATTTTTTATGCTAGAGAGACAATGTGATATTTACAAATGTGAGTTTTTTTATTTCACTGATTAGGGTATTCTCAACTTGCCTCCATTTAGCTATAAAGGCCTCAAAATCATCCATTTTTATAGCTGAATAGTGTTCCATTATATAAAAATATCATATTTTTTTTATCCACTCTGCTATCCATGGGCATTTTGGTTGTTTCCAAGATTTAGTAATCACAAATTGTGCTTCTATGAACATGAGTGAACATATATCACTGTGACATGACCTTTTAAATTTTTCTGGGGAAATACCCAAGTGAATAGCTGGATTGAATGGAGCTTCCAAACCTAGATCTTGAGGAATCTCCATACTCATTTCCACAGTGGCTGCATCAGTCTGCACTCCCACCAACAGTGGAGAAGTGTTCCTTTTTCCCACAGCCTTGCCAACATTTGTTATCAGTTGTTTTCTTGATGGCAGCCATTCCTTCCAGGGGGATATAAAATCTCAATGCTGCTTTAATCTGCATTTCCCAAATGATCAGTGACGGTGAACATTTCTTCATATATTTATTTGCCATTTGTATATCTTTATCTGAGAAATGTGTGTTCATCTGCAATGCTCATTTTGGAAGGGGTCTTTGAATTTGGGAGGCTTGATTTTTTTCAGTTCTTTATATGTTCTGGATATAAGTCCTTTGTCTGAGGGAATGTTGGTTAAAATTCTTTCCTGTTCTGTGAGTTTTCTTTTCACTTGGTTGGTGACTTCTTTGAAGTTCAACAACTTTTTAGTAATATGAGGTCCCAGCTATTGTATCTTTGAACTATTTCCAGTGTAGCTTGATTTTATTCATGAATTCTGTTCTTACACCTATGTTTCTAAAATTTTTAATTAACGTGTCCTTCAGTATATTTAGTGTTTCTGTTTTAATATTTAGATCCTTGATCCATTTTGACCTTAATTTAGTGTATGGTGATAGGCATGGGTCTATTTTTAGTTTTTGGCATGTGGAAAGCCAATTTTGCCTAACACCATTTATTGAAGAGGCTATCTTTTTTCCAGTGAACATGTTTGGTCCTTTTGTCAAATATGAGTTGGCTGAGTGTCTTTGTAGTAGTTTTTGCATCTTCTAACCTGTTCCATTGATCCTCAGGTCTATTTCTTTGCCAGTACCATGGTGATTTTATTACTGTGGCTTTGTAATATAGTTTCAAGTCAGGAAATGAGATGCCTCCTATCTTGCCTTTTTTGACCAGAATTGCCTTTGCTATTCTAGATTTCTTCTGTTTCCAGATTAATTTTAGGAATATTTTCGCTAGATCTGTAAGGTATGTTAATGGTATTTTGATGGGGATTGCATTGAATCTGTATAACATTTTTTGGAGTATGGTCATTGTCACAATGTTGGTTCTTGCTGGCCAAGAGCAAGGAATATCCTTCCCTTTTCTAATATCCTCTTCAATCTCCTTTTTAGAGAAGTATAATTTTCAGCATATAGGTCTTTTACGTTCTTGATTAAGTTGATTCCTAGATATTTAATTATTTTAGATGCTCTTGTGCAAGGTAATATTTCCATAATTTCTGAGTTTTTTGTTTGTGTATAGGGATGCTATTGATTTTTGAGAGTTAACTTTCTATCCACCTATGCTGCTGAATGTGTTTATTACCTCTAACAGTCTTTTCACGGAGTATTTGGAGTCTTCTCTGTAGAGTATAATGTCATCTTCAAGTAATGATAATTTTAATTCTTCTATTCCTATTTTTATTCATTTTATTACTCCCTCTTGTGTGATTGCTCTGGCTAATATTTCTAAAACTATATTGTATACAAGTGGTGACAGTGGATATCCTTGTCTCATTTCTGATTTTAATGTGAAGGCTTTCAGTTTTTGTCAATTTAGTATAAAGTTGCCTGTTGGTTTGTCATATATGGCCTTTATAAGATTGCGGCATCTACTGTCTATTCTGAGTTTCTGTAGGGTTTTTATCAGAAATGGTGTAGGACTTTACTGAAAGCTTTTTTTGCATCTATTGAGGTGATTATGTGATTTTTATTTCTGGCTCTGTTGATATGGTACATTATATTTATTGATTTGCATATTTTGAACCATCTCTACATCCCTGCAATAAATCCCACATAGCCGTGGTGTATAATCTTCTTGATGATTTTCTGAATTCTGTTTTCCAGTATTTTATAGAGAACCTTTGCATCAGTGTTCATTAGTGAGATTGGTCTACAGCTCTCCTTTGTGGTTGCGTCTTTCTCTGGTTTTGGTATCAGAGTGATACTTACCTCCAAGAATGAGTTATGGAGGACTGATTCTCTTTCAAACTTCACTGAAGTTTAAGTACTATTGGCATTAAATCTCCTCCAAATTTCTTATAGAATTCAGCTGTGAATCCATCAGTATCTGGGCTTTTCTTTGTTGGTAAGTTTTTATTCACATTTTTTTTTTTATTTTAGTAGCTTCTATTGGGTTATTCAGAATTGCTATACCTTCTTGATTGAGCTTTGGCAATACATGTGGTCCTAGAAATCTGTGCATTTCCTCTTTGTTTTCCACCCTTATGTGGGTAGACATTTTCAAAGTAGGTATTCATAATCTTTTGAATTACCGTGGAAACTGTAGTAATTTACTTATTTTCAGTTCTTACAGCATGGATTTGAGTTTTTTTTTTTCTTTCTTTCTTTCTTTTTGGTAATGTTAGCCAGGGGTTTATCAATTTTGTTTATTCTCTCAAAACACTAGCTCTTTTCTCATACTTTTTTGTACAAAAAAAAAAAAAAAAAAAAAACACTAGCTCTTTGATTCATTAATTCTTTGTATTGTTTTTTGGTTTCAATTGCATTCATTTCTGCTCAACCGTTACAATTTTCTCTCTTCTGTGAGCTTTGGGTTTGACTTGCTCTTCGATTTCTAGAAAATGTAGCATTATTTATTTTTATTCATTTCATTTTCTTGACATGGTTATTTATTGCTATATATTTCCATCTTAAGACTTCTTTAATTGTGTCCCATAGGTTATTATGTTTTTTCTGTATTTTCATTGTATTGCAGATATTGTTTTATGTCTTCTATAACTTCATCTTTAACCCACTGGTTATTGGAAAGGTTCTTATTTAATTTCCGTGCATTTATGCAGGCTTTGCAGGGGTTTTTTGCCATTAATTTCCAATTTTAATGAATGATGATAAGATACTGTGCATGGGATAATTTTGCTCCATTTGCAATTAATTAAGATTGCTTTATGGATTAATATGTGGTCTTCTTTAGAGAATGTCCCCAGGTGCAGCTGAGAAGAATGTATATTCTGATGTGTTTGGGTGGAACACTATAAACAACCAATGAGTCCATTTGCTCACAGATAAGATTCAGTTTTGCTATTTCTTTGCTGACTTTTTATCTAGTTGATCTATCTCTCTGTGACAGTGGGGTCTTATGGTCTATTAAAATTGTGTTCTTGTGTATTTGGTTTTTCATGTCCATTGACATTTGTCTTATATAATTGGATGCTCCTGTATTTGATGCCTATATATTTATAATTGTTAGTTCTTCCTCTTGTAGTTTTCCACTTACAAGTATGTATTGGCCTTCTTTATCTCTTGTAATCCTTTTAGGTTTGAAGTTCTCTTTGTCTGCAAACAGAATAGCTACTCATGTTTTTTTTCTGGGTTCCTGTTGCATGGAATACACTTTTCCACCATTTGACTTTTAACCTATTAGTTTCTTTTTGAGTCAGATGCGTTTCTTGTATACAGCATATTGTGGGATCCTGTTTCTTGATTCATTTGGTCAATGTTTCTTCTAATAGGAAAATTGAGCCCATTTATATTAATGGATATCACTGATACGTACTGGCTTGACTTTGACATGTTGTGCTCCTACTGTTGGTTTCCTGCTTTTCTCCCTTGTTTAATTTCTTGTCCAGCCTGGTGGTTTCTTTCTGTTGTGGTTGTGGAGATTGTGGTCATTTGTATCTCTTTCTAGGGTTGGTTTTTTGGCATGAATTCCTTCAGTTGTTCTTTGTCATGTAAGTATCTTGTTCCTCCATTAAATTTAAAAGACAGTTTTGCTAGGTACATCAGTCTGGGTTGAAAGTTGTTTTCTCTTAGGGCTTTAAATTCTTCACTCCTGGGGCTGGGGATTTAGCTCAGTGGCATAAGCGCCTGCCTTGCAAGCAGGCAGTCATGAGTTCGATCCCTGGTACCGATAAAAAAATCAAAAAAGACAAAAAAAAATCTTCACTCCAAGCTTGTATTAACTTAAAGGTTTGTGCTGAGCAGTCTGTTATGATTCTAATAGGCTTTCCTTGATAGCTGAGTTGTGTCTTTTCTCTAACAACTTTTAGTACTCTGTTTTAATGCTGTATGTCCAGGATCTTAATTATTATATGTCTGGGTGTAGATTTATATTGGTTGTGACTGTTTGGCATTTTGTATGCTTCACTTATTTGTATATAAAATCTTTCCCTATGTATGGGAAATTTTCTACTATTAGTCCTGTACGTAGTTTATTTGTGTCATTTACATTGACTCCTGCATCTTCAACAATGACTTAATTAGTCTTATATTGTTTCTCTTGGCATAGTCTTGAAGCTGCTGGATTGTCATTTCATGCTGCTTTGTTTTTCTACCCTTTCATGCTCAATATCTGCAATCCTGTTTTCAATGTGTGAAATTCTATTCTCAGCTTCATTTAAATGGTTTTGCCAGGTTTCAGTAGAATTTTTTGTTTCTTGGATATCTCTGAATTTGTTTCATGGATTCTGCTTGTTTTCTACATTGTTCATTCAAAGTTTCAATCAATTTCCCATGCTCCTGTAGTTTTATCTATGTGTTCTCTGGCTATGTTGAGTAACTTATTTACTAAGGTTGTTATTTCTCTCTTTATGTTAAGACATTATTTCTAATTTAGTTTTCTTTCTAGCCTCATGGATTTGTTTCTTTAATTCATTTGCTATCTTCTCAGAGATTCCTCATGTATGATTTTTAAAGTACTCTATTTCAGTGTCATCTGTACTTGTTCCTAATGGACTAGATATTTGAGATTGCATTTTGCCTTTTCATTTTGTCATTTTAACCTTTTGTGTAAATATTTGGTCTTTCAATCCCAAGAGTCTGAAATACCCAGGATGTGAATTTTAGGATGCTACTGTGTGGTTGATGTTTGTCCAAATGCTGGGTACCACAATGAAGAGGAGAGCCAGTCACCTGAATTCCTCCTACAGGGGCTATTGGGTGAGTCCTATATTCTTTTTGGGCTAACTAGCCTAGAAATATAGATGTAGGTCAAATCTTAGTTCCTGCTGTTGCTATGTCTTCAGGTTGTTGCAGGTCCCTAGCTCTCCCTGTCTATAGTATTTGTGCCAGCTGAGGCCTTACTGTGTCACTGGGGGTCTCATAACCTCTTTTAATTTTCTCTAAGTTGGTGGAGGCCTTATTGGTATACTCCTCAACCTGTCTGATGTTCGCTGTGGGGGGGAGGGGGTTACCCACCCTCTTACCAGTTTCATCAATGTCTTACAGGTGGAAGGAGTTTCATTTCCACTCCTATTTACCCACTGGAGACCTGTATTTTAGGGGCAAACTCAACACACTGACTGGAGCCTGCTGAGATCTCCTGTTTGGGTGAGGAGTTCCTGAGTCTCCCATCCAGCCAGCACAGTAATTCACCATAGTCCACAGTTCTGGGATAAGGGGTTGGATCCAAAGATCAACTCTAATACTAGGTCCAGGAGGCGGGAGGGTTCCCCAAGTGATGGGCCCACAGCAGCAGTCCGAGATGGCGCAATTGTGCTGGGGGCATCCCAGGTGTTGTGGGCCAAAAGGCAGGCTCATGGCAGCAGGCTGAACTGGTTCAGTCATGTTGTGAGTGTCCCAGGAGTTCCCAGCCAGGCAGCACGCCCAAGTGGCAGCAGTTCGAGGCATCCCAGGCCTACCAGGGTGGCACAGGTGTTCCCACGGAGAGTACAATTTTTCATTCTTATTGACTCAGAGTTGGTAATTCATATAGATGTAGGAATCTTTCCATTTTTTTCCTCTATTTTCCATCTTACCAGAATGCAAGTTTTCAAAGAAGGTATAGTTTTCTGGATTTCTGCAGGGTCTGTTGTAATATTATCCTTTTTTTCCTAATTGTGTAGATTTAAGTCTTTTTTGTTTGTTTTGATAAGATTGGCTAAAGGCTTATGAATTTTATTTAGTCTTTGAAAGAATCAACTCTTTGATTCATTGATTTTTTTAAAGTCCATTGTATTAATTTCTGCTCTGATGTTTATAATTAGGTGAGTTTTATGAGCTTTTGGTTTACTCTGTTCTTCTTTTTCCTTTTTTTTTTTTTTTTTTTTTGTGCCAGGGATTTAACTCATGACCTCGTGTTTGCCAAGCAGGCAATTACACTACTGAGCTAAATCCCTAGCCCTCTTCTTTTTCTAGAATTTTGAGGTTCAACATTAAATTGTCTATATGTACTTTCTCTGTTTTCCTTATATAGGTATTTACTGCTATAAATTTCCCTCTTAAAACTATTTTCATTGTATTCCATAATTTTCAGCATGTTGTATTGTTATTATATTCAACTGTAAAAATTACCTAACTTCTTCTTTACTTTCATTTGTGAGCCACAGTTTGTTCATTAGGGTGTTATTTATTTATATGAAGTTCTTGCAGTTTCCTTTGGCATGGATCTCCAATTTCATTGTATTGTGGTCTGATAGTATTATCAGTCATATATGGTTTATGTTGGAGGATGTCCTGTGTGCAGCTGAGAATATGTATTCTTATGTATACTGTAGACATCTACTAAGTCCATTTCCCCAAAAGTTTGATTTAGTTCTAATATTTCATTATTGATTTTTTATCTAGTAATGTCTTTTAGTGACAGATAGGTATTGAGGTCTCCAAATACAATTGTAATAGGGCTTATTTGATTTTTTCATGTCCATTTATAATTGTTTTATACTGTTGCATACACTAGTGTTTGTAGCATATGTATTTATGATTGCTATTTATTTCCTTAATAATGATGTAGTGATCTTCTTTGTCCCTCTTAATCAGTCTTGGTTTTAAATTCACTTTGTCTACAAAGAGAGTAGCTTCCCCTGCTTTTTTCCACATTCATATCATACACAGTATTGTTTTCCATTATTTGCCTTTTAGTCTATGAATTTATTTTTGATTTACATATATTTCTTAAATGCAGCCTATTGTTGGATCTTGCTTCTTGATCCATTTGGCCAGTCTGTGTCTCTTGACTAGTAAATTGTGACCATTAAGATTGATGGTTATAAGTGATATGCATTGACATATTTTTGTCATCTTATTTTCTTGTTGTTGGCTCCTGCCCTTTTTTCCCCTCCTAATTTTTTACCTTCCCTGGTGTATTTCTTCTCTTGGCATTCATGGAGTTGTATTCCTTATTGTCTCTTTCTAGAATGTCCTTCAGAATATTTTGGAGTGCTGGTTTGGTGGTCACAAATTTCCTCAGATATTCTTTGTCATGGAAGTATCTTATTTTTCCATTAATTTTGAAAGATAGTTTTGTAGGGTTACATCATTCTGGGTTGAAAGTTGTTTTCCTTTAAAACTTGAAGTACTTTACTCTAAGCTCTCCTTAACTTGAAAGTATGTGCTGAAAAGTCAGCTGTAATTTTGATGGGTTTTCCTTTATAGGTGATTTATTTATTTTCTCTAACAACTTTTCAGATTCTATTCTAGCTTTGAATTTCTGGAATATTGACTATGATTTACCTGTTTGTAGATTTTTTGTGATTATTGCTAACTGGAGTTCTATATGCCTCATTTATGAATGTCACATTCCTTTTCTCTAAAGGAAATTTTTCTTTCATGATGCCTGCAAAGAGCTTTTTAATGTCATTTGTGGTATCTCCTGCTTGTATATTGACTCCAATTAACTTCTTTGTTTTATCTAGCAGGTGCTAGATTGATTTCTCATGGTCCCTTGCTAGCCTTAAAAAATCTTTTTTTCCTGGTTGCTAACTACAAGCTTGTCTTCAATAGCTGAAATCCAGTCGTCATTTGCCCTAATCTGCTTCAAATATTTTCAATGGAGTTTTTATTCTCCTTGATATCTGCTTGAATCTGCTTTATGATTCTGTTTCCTTCCTATGCTGTGCTTTTATACTTTTCTTAAGCTCATCTATTTTTTTTGTCTGTGTTTGCTCTATCATTGTATATTTTGGTAATCTTTGTAGTTCATTGAAAGATTAATTCTGATTTCATTTTTCCAGAGCCTCATTCAATTTTTTTTTTGTTTCTACTTCATAGAGGCCTGGTGGGGGACTTTGGATTGTCCCACCTCATCAATCCCTGAGTTTGCCTTTGGTGAACTGGATGTCTGGGGTTGCATTTTGTTCAAGTGTCTTCACATTTTATTTTGCTCTTTTGTAAGTTTGATTACTACAGTGATTCTTGTAGGTTGCCTATGATGGGTTGCTTTATTATTAGTATTTAGAACGTTTAGGTGATGATTATGTCTCTGAGGTATCTTCCAGGTGTAGCTAAGTCTGTTATAAGATTTTTATCTTCAGTTTGTTGGAGATGAGAAGTTGTTGCTTATTTGGCCTAGTTTCAGGTTCTTTGGCACTGTACAACATATTTTCTGTAACCCTTAGTTAATCTCAGTCATGAATTATCAGGCCCAACAGCTGGTTAGGACAACTGTGTCAATTCTGACTACAGTGGAAATAATATCATCAAACACAGCCTAGAAAACAAACAACTGAGCTAATCTTTAGTTTGCAAATTTTAACCATATAAACTAGATTTGTCATTACATAACAAAATGTCAAACAAACCAGATAATTATATGCTATATAGAGGTCGGTAATATGTCAATTTTATCTTCAGGGCTAAATTTTAAAATAGATTGGGGAGAAAATAGAAAAGTGGAAGAAGAGAAAGAGATTAGATGATTGGAAGTCAAAGGGGGATTATGCAATTTGGGGAAACTGGTGCAGAAGACTGAAGGACAAGAGATGGTAGAGGGCCCAGGATTTAATTCAGTGGCTTAAATGCCTGCATGGGAAGCATGAGGTCATGAGCTCAATCCCTGGTTCAAAATGAAACAGAGAGATGGCAGAGATAAAAAGAAGAATAAAACAGAACCACACCCACAATGAGGCTAGGAATCACTTTCGCACTCAAAGAAATACAATGAAGGCGAAAGTAAAAAGAAAAAACTGAAAAAAAGAAAAAAAAAGGAAAAGAAAAAGAAATAGAACACTTTAAGGTTCTCACTGGTTTCACTTGTAGACAGCCTGTGGAGACAGAGTCCCAAAGCATGACAGTCTATCCCAGCAATCCGGTAGTTGCTTTGTGTCAGAGAACTGGATGATCTTAGCAGGCATGCCCTGAGACTCGACTCATTGAGACGCTGCAGCCCAAGCAATTTCCATGGGTCTGCACCCAGATGGGAGCTGCTAGAGTTAGCTGCCACCAGTTTTGGGTTCCAGGCTTATCTGACCTATCTTCAAAATGGCTCCCAGCTAATTATTCTCTCCTGTGGGAGGACTGAATCCTCTGTACTCACCACCAGACAGTGCAGGCCTCCACATCTGCTGCTCCTCTCCACTGCCTTGTCTCTCTGCAGAGGCCTCCTGGATCACCAGCTATCCTTTTCACCAAGACCATGTATCCCCAGGTTCCAACAGATGCTCTCATGTCTCAGGAAGGTGTTGCCAGCTACCATTTTCTTTGTTGAAGTTTTTCTTTTTACTCTCTCTGAGGGCTTCAATTCATACTTCTTCCTGGGTCCAGGGAACCAAATTCCTTCCTTCTTGTCTTCTTCACAATGCTATATTCCAGTGTCTGGATAGTGCCTCTCAGAGAGGCTATTTTCTCTGCTGCTCACCACTTCATCATCTTCCCAAATGTCCTTACATAGGTTTTTATTTCTGAATATTATCTCTTAGGTTTTGTAAACAATTACACAGCTGATGTGAAAATGATGATGTTTATTCTAAATGTTCAGTACACATTAAGAATATGTTTTTTATTAATATTTTATGTTTCTGTTAACCACCTATTCCATAATATAATAAAAACCTCATTACTACTCAGTCATAAAGAAGGATAAATGGGAGACTTTTATAGGTAAATGGATGTCACTTGAGATCATACTTATAAGTGAAATTAATCAGACCCATATGTGTAAAAATTATATTGTCTCACTAGTGTGAGAAACTGAAAAAGTAAATAGGATCCAAGATGTACAAGAGATATTGTGATTAGGAAAAAAACTGTTCCAAAAAATGAGAAACTGTTACCAGGGAAAGGAAGAAAGTAAAAAAGAAATACATACATTTCTTTGCTTACTACCTGAGTGTTGTTTCCTCAGCAACACTCCATGTTTCTGGCATGTCTAATTTCCTGGAATCTCCAATGCACTTTTGACTTTGTTCTCACTATTTCATGTACTGCCTCTCAGAGACACATGGCTTAGAATTCAAAGACTTCTGAAATCTGGGTGAAAGCATCCCTATACCACAACTGTTGCACTGTACAGCCACATAAAGCCAGCTCCACATGGTCAATGTCAAGATATGCTAACAGGTCAAATTGTATCTAGATTCCCTTAGATTATGGCTACAGAGTACCTGAATAGTTGTTCTCTGGCAATCTCCTTCCTAATTGGACACAAATGAACTGAGGTCCCTAAGATTCCCTACCTAAAGCAAAGTTTTTCACTTTTGCACCTTTGAGCTTGCAATGAAAGGTCTTGTTTACTCCTGAGATGTCCTCAAACCACATTTCCTATTATCTTCATTAAAAGTACTTGATTTTTTTTGTGTGTTAACCTTTTAGATAACCATTTCTCTGTAGGCCCAATTTTTTCTGGGTACTTTTTGATACAACTAGAAATTCTGAATATTCTTGGGTCCTATCTTTTCTCCTTATTCTTAAGATACATCTTGCTAAAAGCAATGAGCAATACATAAGTCACAGTCTGAATTTTGGAGTGCTTCCTCACCCAGATAAAACAGTGAAGCACTCTGGATCTCAACTTATTGTAAGTTCTCAGAACATAGACAAAATATAGACAACATGTTTTGCTCCCAACTGCATCCTGTTGAGCTTGGTCACTGCCATCTTTATTTCTGTCAGCATTATGAGTTCCAGAACTCTGACCAAAATCTTCCACCAGGCATGGCTTATACCGTTCTATCTTTCCTTTAGCAGGCATTTCCAAATCTTTTTAAACTTCACCCACCAACTCTTTTCAAAAGTTACTAAATCGCATGGTCTTGTACAGTTACAGCAGTGATCTCACTCAGGCGTCAAAATCTGTTAGTCATTCTTCTCATTGCTAAGACACAAAACCCAACACTGACAACTTGAAGGAGGAAAAGATTATTGTTGCTCACATTTTCATTCCCTGATCAGATGTCTCCAAATCACAAACAACAGAGCAGCCAAAAATTCAACAAAGATATAATGAGCCAGGGAGAGATATGTATCCTTTCGGGTTACAACTCCAGTGGCCTTCCCCTTCCAACCAAGATTCACCTCCTAAGAGAAGGTCAGCTATAGTGACCCCATAGTCCCATCACCCTCCAAAAGGCCCACTTTTGAATATATCAATCTATAGGGAAATATTCTAGATTTAAACAATAACAGACTCTTTAATCCTAAATAAAATAAATCAGTTGCATAGTTCACCTTATGTCAGAAACCAAAATATAAAGGTTTTAAAATGCAAAATAAGAGATAGATGATTAGAAATGGGGAGGTAGACTTGTGGAGATGAGAAGGCGATCTAGGAATGGGTGGACATTGGAGGGGGCAAGGAAAAGGGAATTAAATATTATTAGGTTCCAATATGTATAAGTACCAATCCCACAAGGTGCTTGCAATTACGTTTTGCAAACATATGCTAATAAAAAAGAAACAAAAGAGGAAATTGCCAGGTGGGATCCTTAGTAAATTTAAGCTATTTTCAAAGTTTGTGACTTATCTTAAAAAGTTATGTAAATTTTGCATTTTTCTCTATATTGAATTCTATTTTAAATACATAATGCATTACATTACTTACTATCAAATAGCATAAAGTTTAAAGGAAGATGTATAATATGTCCTTCGTGGATATGCATGCCTTTCTCAGTAGCATAATCTAAGCAAAGAGACTCATTGTACATTTTTATATATTAAAGAGTCTGAGTAAAATCAGTGTAAAAGATTACTCTCAAAATAGTGTGAAGAACAATTGGAGGGAAGGAAAAAGAAACAGGAGGTAAAATTACTCATAAATGGAATGGAATGATGAGAATGGTCCAAGAAAAGGAAATACTGATGCTCACCTGATCCAGCATTTTTGCCATCTCCTCCAATAAGTGGAACTGTAATGGCTGCAGGGCTTCCATCTGCAGGCAAACTGGTATAAACCATGGGTAAAGACTGTACTACAACTGGGATGGCCTTCAGTCCACCTATCTTATTTGGCAGACTGACTGAGGGGATAGTGTGTATCACATGCAAGATGTGCTGGCCACCGGTTCCCTGAGATGTGGGCAAGATAGAGCTTGCAGCAAGAACAGTAGGAATATTAGCTGGAGTGCTCATGTCAGATGTTGAAGTAGATATCCCAGGGGCCTGAGGAGAAGACTGTGGTTTGGAAGGACATATGGGAGCTTGAAGCATGCTAGCAGGCTGGAGAGGAGCTTTAGGCTTGTGAAACGAGAGGTCAACTGGTTCCACTTGGGGCAGGTTGAAATCATTATCCAGAAGTTCTTCTGGGGGCTCAATCTTGATGTCATTAAATAGTGCTGGGTTCTCCATAGGGCTGTCATCCAGGAGTGGTGGAGATGTGATATTACTTCTGTCTCTTGGCTCAGGGGTATCTCTGGTATGAATTGTGCTAGTGACCTAAAATCAGTAAACAAATAAGAAGCTAAAACAGCAATTTTTAGTACCTTAAAGCAATATGTAAAATATAAAGAATTCACTAATCTTTTCTCATTGAAAGAATACAAAGTATTGGAAGAATGAGATAGACATACACTAAAGAAAAACAGGAAAAAGAAATATTACTGACACTATTCAGGCAATTGATAAAAAGCATTTCATTTATTTCTCACAATATCCTTTAGTATTAAAGTCAACATTTTCTGAGCATTCTCCCTAATCATTGTGCCAAGCCTAGTGACAGTACATATAAAGTACACTAAGAATTAAATGCTGACATATTAATTATAGAATAATTTAAGTAACTTTCAAGTCTTACTATAATATGTGATGTGACATATAAAAGAGTTTCTTTAGAAAAAGAGAATGAATCATTCCATCTAGACAGGCATGGTTCAAAGAGGAAGTAGCATTTTAGGTTAGTCATAAAGAATGAATGAGGTTTCTCCAGGCAGAGAAAAGCTAAGAAAATTCTACCTGCAGAGATATAACAACAGAAAATATGGTTAGAAAATAATGATGCAATATTTTGTTGAATTACTTACAAAACTGAACCAAGAAACTTCTAAATTGTGAGATATTTTTTAAAAATACAGCTACTCAATATGGGCACACCAAATAAAAATAATTTAGTATGTCAGAGATATAGTTCCACTCCCATGTTCCTTTTAGCAAACACATAGAATAGAGAAGAAATGCAAATAACTAAGTGTCCATCATATGATGAATAAAAATGTTTGCATATATATTCAGCTGTACCGAATAATGAAATTTTGTCATTCTTTCCACACAGATGGAACTGGAGACAATTATATTAACAAAAACAACTCAGGTATAGAAAGACAAGTACTATGTGGCATCACTCATAAGTAGAATCTAAAAACGCTGATCTCAACTAGAAATGCAACTAAGCAGTAAAGCTCCTGCCTAGCAAGTACAAGGCTCTGAGTTTAGTTCCTGTTGCAACAAAAAGAGCCAATAAAAGAGATGATCTCACAGAACAGAATAGAACAATAGCTACTAAAGATTGGGTACAGAGGTAGGGCTAAGGATTGGGAAAGTTTGACCAACAAGTACTATGTTCAAATTGAACAGGAAAAGGAAGTTAGGTACAATAATAATGTATACTTTAAAAACTGGAAAAAATATTTTAAAAGTTTTCACCATGCAAAAATGAAAAATGAGGAGATTGATATATTTAACTTGATTTGAATATTCGTCAATATTTATATATATTGAAACTTTATATGGTACCCTATTGTTATGTGCAATTTTTGTTTATATGTCACTTTAAAAAAATTTAAAATTCTAATAAATGACTATTATATATATATTTTTTTCATACAATAATGTATAGCCACAATCTAATTAAAAGCTTTCTAGTAATTCCATGAATTTAAATGTCAAAGGTATTTTGGACTGTGATGCCAACACTTTGGATCTTGAAGATGGCCTTTAAAATGGCAACAATATTCTAGCCAATAAAAAAAACAGGCCTCTATTTTCTATCAGCATGATATTTGATTTATGGTAGTTTTAAATTATGAGATATTGAGAGTGTTTCCATCATAACAATAGAAACATCTTTTAGTTTTACATATTTGGAAGATGAGGGAAGATGTGTTTTAAGGAAAGGTTTGGTGGTAAAAGATAATTATTTGAAAGAGTGGAGTGATAAGGGTCAAACTATTTTTATATAATTTAACTAGCTCTTCAGTAAAGGTACAGGGAAAGAAAGAGTAAGCCTACATTGAAGGAGACTAAAAAGGAAGTGAGTTAGAAAAGAACTTGGTGAGACATTTAGAAAAAAAAATTAACATGGAATGGATACTGCCTGATACTAAAGAAATGTAAAATTCAAGGTGTGGTAATAACACAACCCTAACCCATCTGTATAATCTTGTTGGCAAGAGTGGGTGTGGGATTACGGGAGAAGCAGACAGAAAATGTAAAGATCAAATTTTCTCCACATAAAAATCCCCATCCTCTGACTCTTCCTTATCAATTTAAACTCATATTTTCCTCTTGGCTTTTTGCTTAGTTATCAGTGACATTGAGAAATGGAGGTAAAATAGACAGCATAAAAAGTGGTTAGATACAATATTATTTTCCATAACAATGTAGAATGTGGGTGCCAATATACATGGAAGACACATTTAGTCAATTTTTAGGGACTTTCTGCTTTTTAGGACAAGAATTATAAAAAAGGAGAAGCTCTGAATTGTAAACATAAAGTGGAGACTTTTTTTGGTAAACTTAGTCTCTTTTGCAACACAGAGGCTATTTCCAAGATGCTCAGTGTTGCTAAAAGTAACACTATTAGCTCAAGGCCTTCTGCTTAGCCGATATGTGATTTGCAGTTATACATTTTACTGAAAATACATTAGGAATATCAAAAATGGACACTGATTAAAGTATACAAACACACAGTCTTTGCTTATTCTCTTGATTAGATTATAATGTTACAGAGCCTTGCTCCATCAAGACAATCATTATTGTGTTTTGTTGACTAAGTAGCACCTGGTCTGTCATCTGTAAATTCTTTTTTAAAAAATCATTTATGCAAGAGGGTTTTATCACTTAACTGCCTTACCATCTTCATGTGGTTTGACAGAAATATTAGAAGACTAGGGGTTTTGGGGTCTAGTGTCTAATAGTCACTTTTTCAAAGATACTATCACATTTTTTCCTGTATATATCACTTTCAAATATGCCAGTTATAATTAAATTAATTCAGCCTATAACAAGTATTTTCTGTATTGTACTGCTATCTTCTAAAAGCAAATTTATACAAGAAAACAGTTTCCTCTGGAGTGTTAGTTGGCAAAATAGTTACAAGTTGCAGTTTATAGCCTTTCCATGACCTGAAAGGAAAACACCTAAAAAACACCTGCTCATCAAGTTGAAAGGGAATAAGATTTTCTGGGAATCATGAAATAGGTAACATTAAAGTTAAAAACCATAGAAAAACAGAAAGGCAATGTAGAAGAAAAAAATAATTGTTCTGTAACATAAATCCTGATTTCTAGGGTCCCATGGTGAACCCAACTCCACAAATACAAGGTACATCTGGAGAGGGACCACAGCTCCAGTGATTGGACAGGCAGAACAATCCAAAGGAAAAGAAAATTATTATTGTGAACTAAGAATCCAGTGTGAGGATTTACTCTGAAAGTGATTTTTCTCACACGATGGTCTAGGTTTAAAAAGGAAATTCACGGCAGGACTTGCAATATCCTGGAGTGATAAAACCAGGAGCCACTTTGAGAGAGGATTAGTGAGCAACTCTGAGAATCAGATGTTACAGAAAAACCAAACATCAGGGTCCCAGGAGATACTCTGATGCAGGGACTTGATGAGAGGCAGCTCTAAGAAACAAGAAGAGGAGGAGAATTAGTCACAGAACCTTTAAGAAGTTTAAGTAGTTGAAAACTCAGGCTATGGAGGGCATAATAGTTAGCAGCAACAGCTTCTGTGGTAAGAAGTGAGGCTATCATGTGTGATTTTCTGAAAAGGCTAGTTATGAAAACACTGGAGATGGAATTCAATGAATTCTTTAATTATACACCTCCAACACAAAAATTGGTAGCCTGTTTACTTTCCCCATCAGTAAGAACATGTTTGGGGATATGCTTTAGCTAGACCTTTGCCACATTCCTTGGTGATTAACAAGAGGTGCACTGGAGCAACTGTGAAACCCCAGTGATCCACAATGTCCAAAACTAGCTGGGGATTACAGTGGCTCAGAGAGCACAGAAGGACACAAATAAACACAAAGCCTCTGAAGTGAACAAAACCTTAATGTAGACAATATAACACTGACTACTCCTACAAGCAGTAAAAGGAAGGGACAAGGCTCAGCACTAAAAAAACAACAACCTGTTAATTTGTTATGGAAATCCAAGAGGTCCCAGTTGCTGCTTCCAACTCTTCACCTATACTTAGTGAATTCAAATAATAAAGGTCCTAGAAAGAAAAATTACTCACTCAAACATTTCAGAATGGAAGATTTTTTTTTGTACTTATTTGTTTTCAGACACGGTCTCACTGCACAATTTGAACTGGTCTTAAACTCACAATATAGCCCAGGCTGTCACTAAACTCACAGACAATGTCAAGCAAAAGTAGATAGCTATCCAACGTAACAGATACAAAATTGCCAACATAAAACACATGTGTTAGTGGATGAAAAGCTGCACAAATAATTCCAAAGATTGCTAATTAAAATTAACAGTGACTTCAAAGTTGTTGCACATAAAGAACTTAAAGAATGCAGAAAGATAATATAAAATATAAGGGAGCAATTCACCAAAAAATCTGAAGATAAAAACCCCATAATATTAGAAAATCACCACGTAGAGTGAGCAGTTGAATACAATGAAAAGAAAGTCAATAGAAAATTAAAGAAATGACAAGAATAAGTCAAAAAAATTCAGTAACACTCAAGTGAATGGTCTTAATTCCACAATCCAAACACATATTGTCAAAATGAATCAAGAAACAAAACTGGATGATATGATGTATGCATGAAACATATTTAATTTAAAAAGAAAGTTAAAAGATAAAAACTGGAGGAGGGAAACCAATGTCCCATGCCATGAGAATCTGAAAACAAGCAGAAGAAAGTATCTTATTTTCAGGCAAAGTCAATTTTAAGACAAAACTGATTGGAAGATACAAGAAGTGACTACATGTTGGTTAAGGGAACAATTCAAAAGGAAGAGATAAAAGTTATTAACATATATGCACTGGGGTATGACACAGCCAACTTCATAAAACAAGTACTAATGGAAATAAAAATGAGATGCACATCAGCACAATTATGGGGGAAAATCTCACCATGTTACTGTCACAAATGGATAGACCAACTAGATAAATCAGAAAATAAGTACAGAATAGAACAAAACTTAACAGATGGATTTAATAGATATTTGCAGAATTTTCAAACCACCAGTAACAGATTATATATTCTTCTCAGCACTACATGGAACATTTGTCAAAATATACCACCTACTAGCCATTAAAGCATGCTTAAATAAGCTTAAAAGAAAGTTATACCATGTATGTACTTAGACCATAGTACAACAACATCAGAAATTAATGGCAAAAGAAACTTTACAAACTATGGAAGCACATAGAAATTAAGCAATGCTATCTTAAACACTCAGTGGCTTACAGATAAAGTCAAGGAAGAAATAAAGCCGTTCCTAATATTAAATGATAACTCCAGGAAAATATACTGGAACTTACAGAACAAATCAAAGAAATATCTAATAAGTAAATACATAGCACTGAGTGTCCACATTAAAAAAAAAAAAAACCAGAGGTAACCCAAATAAATGACCTAATGATGCACCTCAGTGTCCTAGAAAAACCAAACCAAATGCAAAGCCTGAACAAGAAAGAAAATTATAAACACTGGCGCAGTAAACAATGAAATGGATACAACCCCACCTTCAAAAAATATCCAAAGTATCAAGGAATTAAAAAGCTAGTTCTTGGAAATAATTGAGAAAATAGACGTGACCTTAGCTAATTTTAACATAAAAGAAAAAAACAAAATCAAAGGTATTAGGAATTAAAAAGATGAAAAGAAAATAGACACCGCAGATATTCAGAGGATTATTAACAGATACTTCAAAACCCTGTATGACAATAAATTGGAGAATTCATAAGATTGGATAGATTCTTAGAAGCATATGAACTATCAAAACTGAACCAAGAAGATAGAAAAACCCTGAATAATCCAAGAAAGGCAATGCAATTGAAGCCGTAATATAAAAATCTTCCAACTTAGAAAGCCCCATGTAAGGATGGATTAATTGCTGAATTCTACAAGAACTCCTAAGAAGATGCTATAACACCAAATACCCCTCAAGCTCTTTAATGAAGTTGCAAGGAAAACACTACTCCCAATATCATTCCAAGAAGCTAGCATCACCCCAATTCCAAAACTAGACAACGATCTAACCAAAATGAGAACTATAAGAAAATCTCTTTAAGAAATATCAGCACAGTCTCCAAATTGGCTCCTGGAGACTGTGACGCCAGGGCTGGCCTAAAATAAAGTCTTTGCTCCCCAAATTTTAATTTCTTGCTTCCTTGGGTTTTATTCTGGGGTCTGAGCTATCACATTTGGGGCTTGCCCGGGGTGGGAGCAAGATCCCAGACTCATTTCTGAACATTTAAAATACTGGCAGACTCTCCAACCCATGTTGACTTTGATCCACCAGCTGTTAAAAAAAAAAACACCCAGATGTGCCTTCAGAGACATTGCTCAAAGCACCGATCAAGCCGGGGACTCCAGTCTTGGTACAGTGTCACCACTGTGACTCCCTTGAACCCCGCTCGGAAGGACCTTTCACTGTGGTGCTCAGCACTCTCACCGCTCTCAAGGTAGCAGGAAAGACTGCATGGATTCACCATACCCACGTAAAACCACTGGAAGCAACAGACAGCGAGGAGTGTTGTAAATGGACTGTGCAGCAGACTAGCAACCCCTTGAAGTTAAAATTGACTAAAACATAGTTATATTATGCCAGTCATGAACTGCTTTAGCTTGCTTGCTTTGATTTTAATAACACTGATGCCGACCTTGTATGGCGGCTTTGGTCCCCCTGTAAGTAAAGAACAATTGTTAAGATTTTTGTATGGAAACCCCTGTGATTGCAGAGGGGGCTATACTACTAAAGGTAAAGACACCAACTGGGGGGGGGGATTATACATACAGTAGGAAACAAGGATCGAGATCCTTCCCACACAAATGATAAATTGTATACATACTGTCTTCAGACAGATTGTGGGGACAAGTTAACATTCCTTGTTGCTATACCCTCAGTTACAGGGGGTTTGACTCAAAGGTAGATGTGTGTGTTAAAGCCCCGCATGATACCTAACAAAGGCAGCCAGCCAGGGCCATGCCCTCCGAATTGTTCTTAGTATTCAAAAATGCATTCCTCCTGCTATGACTCTGTACAAGAATATATAGGCATAGATAGCAAAACTTACTTCACTGCTGAGCTTATGAGGACACAGGCTGGAAGTGCTAGAGGCAATTGGTCCACCAATCCTACAGTAATAGGAAATTCAAAGTATGCCCAAGCCTCATGTCATGGCATGGTTGGTGAATCAGTGTGCTGGAGCAGGGTGGCCCCAATACATGTGTCTGATGGGGGCGGCCCGCAAGATAATATCAGAGAACTCATGGTTAAGGAACGAGTGAAGCAGCTAATAAAAATAATGTTTCCCCAGATACAATACCACCCCTTGATGCTGCCTAAATTGTGGGGAGTTGATCTGGATGTTCAAACTTCTGATACTCTAGAGGCTACTCATAAAGCCTTAAATGCTTTCAACCTAATTTTGGCTGAAGAATTGCTGGTTATGCATGGCACAGGGCTCCCCCATGCCCCTTACAATCCCCACCAATGTTTCTCTGACTACGCTGGAGAAACAAGATTACTTAAACTGTAGTGCTGGTCCCCCCTTTAGAGTACAACCAGTAGGCTTCAAGGATTCTCTCTGTCTCCAAGGAGGTTTTCATAACAATACCTCCAACATTGACGTGGGGTTCGTTGCATTTACTAATTGTAGTTCCATAGTTAACCAGACTACCTCCCTTTATCCAGCCGAAGGGCAAGTATATATTTGTGGAGAAAATATGGCCTATACTTTCCTCCCAACTAACTGGACAGGAACATGTTTAACAGCTGTCCTATTGCCTGATATAGAGATCCTACCCAGGGATGAGCATATCCACATTCCTAGTTTAGATTACATTACAGACTGCACAAAGAGGTCAATTCAATGTATCCCTTTATTGGTAGGCCTACGAATATCAGGAGCCTTAGGTACGGGGGCAGCAGGAGTAGGGATTTCTGTCCAACTTTCCAACCAGATTGTTAGTGGTGTGCAGGCATTATCTAGTACCATTCAGGTCATTCAAGACCAAATAGACTCATTGGCTGAAGTAGTTCTCCAAAACAGAAGGGGACTAGACCTCCTAACAGCAGAACAAGGAGGGATCTGTGCAGCATTGCAGGAACGATGCTGCTTTTATGTAAATAAGTCCGACATTGTCTGAGATAAAATCAAGAGACTACAGGAAGACCTAGTTAAAAAGAGGAGAGAGCTATTTAAAAACCCTTTATGGAGTGTCTAAAATGAAATTCTGCCCTATCTCCTGCCCTTGCTTGGACCATTGTTAGGAGTACTGCTCCTGGTCACAGTAGGTCCTTGAATACTCAATAAAATAACTACATATGTCAGACAACAAATGCAAGGCATAAAGTTGATGATGTTATGCCAGCACACCTATGAGCCCATACCTCAAAATCCTTAAAATTAGGTCAAAGATTTGACCTCAGTCACAACATCAGAGGGGAATGTTGTAACCTAGTTTTAACCATTGCACCTCATTTTCTGTTCTGTATGCATCTTACTGCCTCCCCCTCCCCTTCCCTTCCTATCTTTCTAGGTTAAGTTTCAATTTCCTGAAAAGGTTGTAAAAGCCTTAGGTGTCAGTTTCTTGTAACCCACTCCACTACCCCTCATCCAGCTATCTGTAATAAAATGTGCTGTCCTTCAAGGAAATTACAGGAAGTTCTGTAAGGCCCAAATGCTATTTAACTGAGTCAAAGTTCGCAACATTCCTGTGGTTTTCGGCTTTAAAACCAAACCTTTCTAGCTGTAAGGCGCACAGTCTCCAAATTGGCTCCTGGAGACTGTGACGTCAGGCCTGGCCTAAAATAAAGCCTTTGCTCCCCAAATTAAAAAAAAAAAAAAAAAGAAAAAGAAATATAGATCCAAAGTCTTCAACAAGATACTGGCAAACAGAATGCAACAAAATATTGTGACCAAGTAGGCTTCATTCCAGAAACACAGAGATGATTTAATATAAGTAAATCAAAAATCATATAAACAGAAGAAAAAACATAATTATCTCAAGGCAGAAAAAGCCACTGACAAAAATCCAACACGCATTCATGAGAAAAAAAATCAATGGGGAAAATAGGTATAAAACAACTTTATCTCAATCTGTACAAAGGGCATTTATGAAAATATACTACTAACATATCAAAAGAAGAAAAACTGAAGTTTTCCTCTAAAATCAGAAAGAAAACAAGGATGCCTACTTTTAACACTCTAACACAGTCGTGAAACTAGCAAGAACAATCAGGTAGGAACATAAATAAAAGGCATGTATATAGAAAAGGAATAAATCAAGTTATCATTATTCATAGAAAATGTGATTGTCTATAAAAAACATACAAACCGTTCCACCAACAGATTCCCAGATTTAATAATGAAATTCTACAATGTACCAGGATACAAAAGCAACAATCAAAAATAGTGTTGCAGTAAACCAACAAAAGCTCATGTAGAAATTAGGAAAAGTTCAAAAACAATAGCATCAGGAAAACTGAAATACATTAAAGCTTTGCTTAATAAACATAACTATTTTATTTTTTAACATTTTATTTTCAAGAGAATAAAACAAAAGAGGACAGAACATAGCAGATCAGAACAGAACAATGTAAGTAACACAGCAGGTATTAACAAGACAACCAGATATTAACAGTACCTACCATAATGTCTCTTTCTTTGAAGTAGTTGAGTATAACTTCAAATACAATAATACCAAACATAACAAAATACTATAAAACCATTCAAGAGAATAAAATTATTGCAGGGCATTCAGAACCAAATAACAGAAAATGGACAATGGCTACTGTAATATCTCATTTTCCATAAATAACTTGTTTATACTATCACACATATTAAAAAGGAGTAAGACACAACATGATAGAACCAATGGAAATAGAAGAACTAAACATTGGTAGGACTTCAAAGCAAGATGATATATTACATCAGCAATGGCTGCCATAATATTTTGTTTTCTTCAAAATAGCTGTTCATATAGTCACACATAATCAGATCAAACAAAACAGAATAAAACCAATTCAATTAATGAATGAAAACATTATAAGGCATCAAAGCAACATAATGGGGAATCATGATTACCATAAAACTCACATACTTTTACCATTTCTTACACTAGGGAGACAATTATTAAGTATTTATATATGTGAGTTTGATTTATTTCACTTACAAGTACGGTCTCAAGTTGTATCCATTTATTTATAAATGTCTCAATGTGATCATTCTTAGAAGCTAAGTAGTACTCCATTGTAAAAAATACCACAACTTTTTACCCATTCCACAGCTTATGGGCACTAAGGTTGTTTCCAAGATCTGGCTATTACAAATTGTGCTGCTATAAACATGAAAGCACATACATCACTGTGGTATGATGCTTTTAGTTCTTCTGGGCATATGCCTAGATGTGGACTGGCTGGGTCAAAAGGGACTTCAAATCCCACCTTTTTGAGAAATCTCCAGACTGCTCTCCACAGAGGTTGCACCAGTCTACACTCCTACCAACAGAGCAGAAGTGTCTCTGTTTCTTCACAGCCTCTCCAGAATTTTTTGTTTGTAGTTTTCCTAATACTGGTCATTCTTTCTGGAGTAAGATGGAATCTCAGTGTGGTTTTCATTTGCATATCTCTAATGACTAATGATGATGAACATTTTTTCATGTATTTATTTGCAATTTGTATTTCTTCATATGAGAATTATGTATTTTTCTCAGATGCCCATTTTTGGGCTGTATCTTTGAATTTTGGGGATCTGATTCTTTATAATTCTTTACATGTTCTACACATAGTCTTTACTCCAAGGGATGTTCACTAAGATTTTTTTTCCCAGTGTGTGGGTTTTTCTTTCACTATGCTGGAGATTTCTTTCAACATGCAGAAATACTTTAATAACATGTGATCCCAGTTATTGATTTTGGGAAGTATTTCCCATGTAGTTTGATTCTTGTTCATGAATTCTCTACCAACCATTATGTCTTCAAATTTTTACCTACTTGTCTTCCAACAGATTTAGTGTTTGTTTTAATATTCAGATATTTGATTCATTCAGATTTTAGTTTAGTACATGGTGACAGGCATGGGTCTAGTTTTAGTTTTCAGCATATGGAGAGTGACTTTTTCCAGCACCATTTGTTAAAGAGACGATCACTCTTCTAGTGAACATGTTTGGTTCCTTTATCAACCACTATTTGAGTATGTTTGTAGTTGTTGTTGTATCTTCTAATCTATTCAACTGATCTTCAGATCTGTTTTTATTCCAGTACCACACTGATTTTATTACAGTAGCTTTGTAGTATAACTTCAAGTCAGGGACTGTGATGCCTCCTGCCCTGCCTCTGCTGCTTAAAATTGCCTTTGCTACTCTACGTCTCTTCTGATATGATAAGAATTTTAGGAGTGCTTTCTCTAGATCTATCGTTATGTTAGTGGAATTTTCATTGGCATTGCATTGAATCTGTATAACAACTTATGGAGAATAGCCATTTTCAAAATATTTATTTTTCCTACCCATGAACAAGCGATGTCTTTCCATTTTCTGAGGTCCTCTTTAATTTCTTTTTTCAGGGTATTAAAATTTTCCCTGTATAGTTCTTTTACTTCTTTCATTAGATTAATTCCTAAGTATTTCATTTTTGGGGAGGTGCTAGTGAGAATTCTGTGGTTTCTCTTATTTGTCTCTCACTGATTTTGTTGTTAGTGTATAGGAATGCTATTGATTTTTGAGTATTGACATTTTTTCCAGCTACATTGCTGAATTTATTTATTATATCCAGGAGTCTTTCAATGGAGGTTTGGGGGTCTTCTATCTAGATTAATAGGGCATCTGCAAATAATGATAATTTAACTGTTTTCCTATCTTTACCCCTTTTATTTCTCTCTTGTCTAATTGGTCTGCCTAGTATTTCCAGTACTATGTTGATTAGCAGCTGTGATAAGCGACATCCTTGTCTTGTGCCTGATTTAATGTAAAGGCTTTCAGTTTTTGGCCATTTAATATTATGCTGGATGTTCATTTGTCATAGCCTTTATCATATTAAGGTAAAGACCATCTATTCCAATTCTCTGTAAGGTTCTTTTCATAAATGAGTGCTGGACCTTATCAAAAGCTTTTTCTGCATTTATAGAAATGATTATGTGATTCTTACTTTTGGCTCTATTAATATGGTAGATTACATTTATTGATTTACATATGTTGAACCACTCCTGCATGTCTGGGATGAATCCTGCTTGGACGTGGTGTATAATCTTGATGATTTACTGCATCCTGTTTGCCAATATTTTATTGAGAATTTTTGCATATATGTTCATTAGGGAGATTGGCCTGTTGTTCTCTTTTATAGTTGGGTCTTTCTTAGGTTTGGTACTAGAGTAATATTTCCTTCCAGGAATGACTTAGGAATCTTCAATTTCATTGAAGATTTTGAGGAGTGTTGGCATTAAATCCTCTTTGAATTTCTTGTAAAGTTCTGTAGTGAATCAGTCTGGGCTTGAGCTCTACTTTGTGGGTAAGGTCTTAATTACATTTTCAATTTCATTACTAGAAATTGAGTATTCAACAGTTTTACATCTTCTTGACCCTGCTTTGGTAGTTCATATATCTCTAGGAATCTGTCCATTTCTTCTGTGCTATCAAAGCTATGAGAGCAGAGGTTTTTGAAATATGTGTTGATAATTTTCTGTATTTTCAGAGTCTGTAGTTGTACCACCTTTTCAATTCCATATGATATGAATTTGAGTTTTTTCTCTCCTTTTTAAAATAAGGTTGACTACAGGCTTTATCAATGTTATTTATTCTTTCAAAGAATCAACTTTTTGATTCACCGATTCTTTGGAATGTTTTCTTAGTCTCTATTGAATTAATTTGTGCTCTGACCTTTATAATTTTCTCCCTTCTTTTGGCTTTGGGCTTGACTTGCTCTTCTTTTTCTAGATGTTTCAGGTGTAGCATCAGGTTGTTTATTTCTGTTCACTCTTTTTTTCCTGATGTTTGAACTCAGTGCAATAAACTTTCCTCTGAGGACCACTTTCATTGCATCCCACAAATTCTGGCAAGTTGTATTTGTATTTTTGTTGGCTTATAGAGATTGTTTAATTTCTTCTTTAATTTCCTCTGTGACCCACTGATTACTCGAGTGTACTATTCAATTTCCATGTGTTTGTGGCTTTTTCACAAGTTTCTGTAATCATTAATTTCTAGTTTCATAGTGCTATGATCCAATCACATGCATGGAATGATTTCAGTTCTTTTGCATTTACTTAAATATGTTCTTGGGAATGGCATATGGTCTATTTTAGAAAATTTCCCATGTGCTGCTGAGAAGAATGTGTATTCTGATGTTGTTGAAAGGAACACTCAATATATGTCTATCAAGTTCATTTGTTCACAGGAGTGACTCAGTTCTGTTATTTCTTTGCTGATTTTCTGTCTGGTTAATCTGTCCCTTTGTGTCAATGGCATGTTAAGGTCTCCTGTTATAATTGTGTTATTGCTAATTTGATTTTTCAATTCTGTTAACACTTGCTTTGTATAGATGGGTGCTCTGGAATTTGGTGTATATATATTTAAGACTGTTATCTCTTTGACTTGAAATTTTCCCCTAACCAGTATGTAGTCACCTTCTTTTTTTTTTTTTTTTTTTAATCTTTTTCCTTTTTATCGGTACCAGGGATCGAACTCAAGACTGCCTGCTTGCAAGGCAGGCGCTTATGCCGCTGAGCTAAATCCCCAGCCCCGTGACCTTCTTTATCTCTTCAGATCATTCTTGGTTTGAAGTTCACATTGTCTACAAACAGAATAGCTACCCCCACTTTTTTGGGGGGGGAGCTTCCTGTTGCATAAAGTGTTGTTTTCCATCCTTTACTTTAACTCTATGAGTTTCCTTTTGAGAAGATGGGTTTCTTGTTGACAGCATATGTTTCACTGTTGTTTCTTGATCCATTCTGCCAGTGCATTTCTTTTAATTGGTGGATGGAGGCCATTTACATTAGTGGTTATAACTTACATGTTCCTTTATTTTTGACATCTTATCTTTCTTCTGTTGTATCTTTGCCCTTTCATTCTGCTTAATTTTCTCCCTTGCTTAGTGGTTTTTTCCTATGTGTACCTAAAATGCCTTTCAGTGTTCTCTGCAGGGTTGGTTTGGTGATCATGAAATTCTTCAGCCATGCTTTGCATGGAAGTATCTTATTTACCCATCCATTTTGAAGAAGAGTTTTGCAGGGTACATCAGTCTGAGTTGGAAGTTGTTTTCCTTTAGGATCTGAAATACTTCACTCCATGCTCTTCTTGACTTTATTGTTTGTGCTGAGAAGTCTGCTCCTGATAGGTTTTCTTTTATAGGTGCTCTGTCATTTCTAACAGCTTTTAATATTCTGTTCTTATGTTTCATTTATGGGATGGTACTTATTAAATGTCTGGGTGTAGCTTTATTTTGCTTATGGCTATTTGGAGTTCTATATGCTTCACTAATCTGTATTTCAGTTTCCATTCTCATGTTTGGGAAATTTTCAGCCATTACTTCTGTAAATAGCCTTTTAATATCATCTGTGTTGTCCCTTTCTTTTTCATTTATTGCTATTAGTCTTATGTTGTTTTTCTTTGAATCATCTTGCAGCTGTTGAATTTTTATTTCCTGATTCCTTGGTATTTTTAAGAGACCCTTTCCTGTTTTCTACCTGCAATCTTGTCTTGGACATCTGAAATTCTATCTTCACTTTCATTGTTGTGGTTTTGACAATTTTCAATGGAATTTGTGATTTCCTGTGTATCTCTTTGAATCTGCTTCATGCATTGTGTTTGTTTCTCATACTGTTCATTCAGATATTCTATATTTTTGCATTGCTTCTCTAATTTTTAACTATATCTTCTTTAAATGGGTTCAGCATTTCTTTCATTACTTTTATCATTTCTTCTTTTACCTGGGAGATTATTTCTGATTTGAGATCCTTTATAGCTTCCTGGAGTTGCTTCTTTATTTCAGTTGGTATCATTTCAGGCATTTCAAGTGTATGGCTTATATTTTCTTTTATGTACATGGCTCCTAAGCTTTCTTGGGATGGGCTGGAGGTTCAAGATTGTATTTTGGTCTTTAGTCTTATCATTTTCCTACAATTCTGCATTTTGAAAAATATTGTAAAGCTTTACCCAGGTGTGTTGGAAATCACCTCCTGTACCCTAGGCTCCTGGGACTGATTGGAGGTTTCTTAGTGTGGTCCAGTCAGGCCCACAGGATCTCCTGTGATACCTCTGGTGTTCCAGGAAGCTGAGTGAGCTCCTAACTGCTGAGGGTGATGTTCCAAAGCTCTCTCCGAGCTAGCACCAGAACACTGGAACTCACCTCATGTGCTCTCAGCTCCCTGGATTGATGGAAGGTCTCTGGGTGTGGCGCAGAAAAGTTCCTGAGCCTAGTCCAGCATTTCTGGAAGCTGGGTGGGCACTTAACCACTGGGAGCAATGGTCTTAAATTCTCCCTGGGCCAGGACCAGTGGACTGGGATTCCAAGCACAATTCTTTTACAAAACAGGCTTGTAATCCAAAGTATTTGCATAGCAAAATGAATTTCCCCAAAAGAAATAATGAAAACTCACATGATGCATTCCATAACCCAGAAATATTCGTATGAAGTGACTTCAAACTGAAATGCAATACAAAATAATAAAGGAAACACAAAACATAAAGTAAAATAAAAACCTAGACTTATCTTTGAAAGCCTCCATGGTTGGTGTGAGGATGGTAGAGGAGAGAAAGGTTATTGTGTCGGACAACTTTCACTAACACTAAAAGAATCACTGCTGTCTACTCTATTGGGTCAATGGACTCTATCTTTTCATGCTACTTTAACAAAGAACCAATTAAATGACATTTGCTTTTGCCTCCCATTGAGGATTTAATGGAAATGTAACATTGCACTGTCATTAAACAAATTCACTACTTACACTGCTATATCTTAGTTGGATGGTGCTCTTCTACAAAATTTTGCAGTTTCCTACATTTTGCACATCTCCCTAATGTCACTTAAATTGATGGATTCCGGGGGCTGGGGATTTAGCTCAGCGGCATAAGCGCCTGCCTTGCAAGCGCGTGATCATGAGTTCGATCCCTGGTACCAGTAAAAATACAAAAATACAAAAAAAAAAAATTTGATCGATCCCTATGCCTTTTTCTCCTCCTCTGCTCACAAGATCCCTTTCCTAAACTCTTGCTGTTTGAACAGGATCACCCAAAATTCCAGAGAGAGAAAGACAGACAGACAGAGAGAGACAGACACAGACAGAGGCACAGACAGAGAAGAAACATTAGTTCAGTTGTGATCATGTGATACTTGGCATCATATACTACTCAGATTACAAGAAATCACTTTTTTAAATCAAGGTAAAATGTATTAGAATTGTTTGCTTGCTTGTCTTGCAGAACACTGAAAGAACCAATTAGTCACAATCAACTGTTTTACACTACATAGGAATTAATCTAACCAAGGAAGTGAAGTACCTCACAGAGAAAACTACATTATTCTGAATGGAGACACCAAAAAGATAGACCAATCTCCTTAATGAATGCTAATGCAAAAAATCTTCAAAAACATATTATCTAGTAGAATCCAACATATCATCAAAAATAATATGTCATGAATAATTAGATTTCATACCAGAAATGCAAGGATAATTCAACACAGGCAAATCAATAAATGTAATATATGACATAAGCAGAATTAAGGACAAAAACCTCATAATCATATCAAATATCCAGAAAAGACAAGAACTCTGAATAAAATAGGCACAGACATATCATATGTAAATTTGCTAAAGTCTACACACCAATAACTAACATATTAAATGGAAAAAAAAACACAACAGCATTCCTTCTAACCTCTCATACAAGGATGCCCAGTATTATCATTTCTATCCAACACAGTAATTGAAACACTAATCAGGCAATAGAAAAAAAAATAAAAGAGATTCACATGAAAAAGGAAGAATTCAAATTTATCATTATGGTACTCTATACAGAAGACCAAATTACTGCAACACTCAAAATTAATAACCAACTTCAGCAAAATAGCAGAATACAAATTTACTCCACAAAAATCAATAGTAATTGTCAGTACTCATAATAAATTCAATAAGAAGGCATTTATGAAAACAAAACTATTTATTTTAGCATCAAAAATAAGCCTAAATAAAAGAAATTGACCTAACAAAAGAAGTGAAAGACAAAGGCAATTAGAGTACTCTTAAAAAAGGAGTTGAAGAGGACATCAGAAAATGGGTAGGTATATCCTCCTCTCACACAGGCAGAACCAATATAGTAAAAATGGCCATAATCCCAAAACTGTTATACAGCTTTAATACAGTCTCAATCAAAATGGCAACAGCATGCTTCACAAAGGTAGAGAAAACAATCCTAAAATACATATGGAGCAAAAAGAGACCCAAAATAGCAAAAGTAATCTTGGAAAACAAGAGCAAAGTAAGGAACATCACAATATCAAACTTCAAGACATGCTCTAAAATGACAATGAATAAGTAGTATAGGCACAAAAACACATATGTGAATCAGTGGAACATAATGGGATACAGAAACATCCCCAGACATATTCAGCTATTTGATCTTCAACAATGGGGACAAAAGTATATACAAGAAGGAAAGATCTACTCAACAAATGGTGCAGGGAGAACTGAATATGTGTTTGCACAAGATTAAAGCAGTACCTATACCTTTCACCACATACTAAACTAAAAACAAGCTGGATTAAAGATGTAAACATTAAAACAGAAAAACTGAACCTATTGGGAATGAAGTTGGTAAAACATTTGGATTCATCAAAGGAATGAGGAATTTTTAAAACAGAAACCTAATTGCATAAAATATAATAATAAGAATCAACAAATAGGATTACATCAAATTTAAAAACTTTGGCATAGCAAAGGAATCAATTAGTAAAGAAAAACTTACGGAATGGAAAAAAGTATTTGCTAGCTATTCATCAGATAAATATGTAAAGAACTCAAAAACATAGAGCAAATAGGAAATAAGGCTTAATCAAAAAATAACAAAGGTGAGATGAACGACACTTCTCAGAAAAACAAATAGACAAGTCTATGAAAAAATTGTTCACCATCCTTGGCCACTAGATAAATTAAAATTAAAACAACACTAAGATTCAGTCTATACCATAAATAATAGAAATTATCCAGAAGTCAGAGAGTAACAACTGTTAGTGTTACTGTGGTGAGAAAAGACCTTTCCTCCATTGCTGCAAAATAGTACAACCAATACAAAAACCAGTATGGAGATTTTTCAAAGAACTAAATTCAGAAATTCCATACAACTCAATTATATCCTTTTTAGGTCTTCCCCAAAGAGCTAAAACACATACTACTAAAGCAATGCCGGCATATTAATGTTTATAGCAGCACAATTTGTAATAGCTAAATCCTGGACCAAGCATATACGCCAATGGACAGATGTATGGATAAAGAAAATATGGTATTTATACATTGTGAGGGCATTTGCCAGAGGTATATATGAGAAAGATATGCAAAGATAAACAGACTTTTGGGTCTCAAGCCCAAAACCTCCAGGAATGCAGGCTTAAAGATTAAAAGATAGCCTATGGGGTCATAGGTCTAAGTAGGCTCAAAACACATTGCCTTAAGGAATGTGTGTACTTTTCCTTGTCCTCTCCATACTTCAACTAATTATTTAGATTTGCCTTAAGTTCAGTCTTAAGGTCAGTCATGTAACAGTCCACACTGACTTTCCCCTGTCCTTTGCCTGTCTCCTGCATGAATTCCTGCATGTGTCCCCATTTGGTTCTTTATCCTTTCTTCTTGGATCTATCAGTAAAAAGTCACATAAACTTCAGATTCAGGTTGTTTTTTCCTGGGACTCATGATGAGTAGTGCCAGCATAAAAAGCAGTCCCTTGGGACTTTTATGGAGGTTAAACTGGGTTCTAACTCCAAGTAACCACTCATATTTTATGCCATGCCATGGTTATGAACTGTGACAATTTATAATGGCTATGAAAAGGGTTAATCTGAGACAACTGTAGGAAAATGAGTGTAACTGGAAAATAAATTGTTGAGTGAAGTCAAGTCACACAAGCTTAAATACTGTATTGTGTTTCTAATTTGAGGAATACAAAGGACAAAGAGGATAAAGGATGGATAGAAGGAAATAAGAAGATAGACCTACTGCAATTGCAAAAGAACCCAGGAAATTGAAGGCAAAGTGCCAGAGAGAGTAGAAGGGAAAATAAGCAGAATTAAGATATACTACATATAGGACTCTAATAACACAATGAATGTAAATATTGTGTATCATTGTTGTACACTAGCAAAAAGCTTCTTTATATTTGTATTATACCAAAATACCTGTAACCTGGCTGTACTGTGTATGTGTTTTCTTTCCCCCTCTGGGTGACCTAATTGATATGTTAATCAAAGCTCTCCTCTGTAAAGAATTGTAAAATCTTACCTAATTGATATGTTACCCATTGTTGCCCTCTACAAATAACAGATGTGGTGCTAAAATAAGCTAACAGGGGTTGTTAGACTGCTCTGTCCTCTCCTAAGAAAAACAAAGTTCTTCCCTTATTAACAGTTTTCCCAGTCCATGCCCAGGACCCCTTACTTTGTGAACTGTGATAGGTACTTAAAAGATGGCAAGTATGGAGAAAGGACACACAGCTTTTGTAATCTCCAGTGGCACTGTGTTGCTGGGCCCATGGTAAAATAAATCAGTGCTGCTTTTTAAATATGTTTTTGCCTCATTTTATAAACTCAAGCTTGGGGGCTTGTTTGTGGATTACAAGATTTGGAGTCTCACTTGGGATTAATGGGGGACCCCCCCCAAATTATTTTTTCACTGATCAATTGGCTAAACATCTGTAAGTATTTGGGTTTTTTTTTTTTTTGCCTGTTTATAATCTGAGTGCACACACTTACAACTGCATATAAAATGAGACAACTTCTGGGGGCGTTTTTCCCCTTTTATATCTTGGGGCTTTTGGGGCCCATTCGTAACTTTGTTTGGGCTTTGGCCCATGTGGGGGTTTTGGCCCATTTGTAATTGGATGTGCACAATGACTGCAGACAAGCTAGGGCTCCTTCTGCACCGGAATCCGGGGGGCTATTGCCCATTTATAATGTGTGTGGTTTCGGCCCATTTGGGGCTTCAGCCCGTCCGTAACTTTGGGGCATTTTGCCCATGTATATTTATGTTCAGTGTTGTTGCACTTTGGAATCGTCTGCCTGTTTAAATCCATTACTAACTTTTGGGGTTATTTTTGGCCCATTTAAACTTGTTAAATTTGTTACTAACTTAGGGGCTCATTGCCCATTTCTCTTGCAGGATCCATGTGGCTCACTGGACTCAAGGTTCATAATAAAAATTATTTCCTTTAGCTCACCAAACTGCACAAAACAACCTTTGTTTGTGTCTTTAATGTTGGTCTTGTCTTGTGGTGCCTTGTTTAATGTTTTAGTCCTCAATTGATTACTTGCAACTTCGGCATGCCTTTTTTAAAAGTATTTTTCTTTCTGGTTAAAATGTAAATATATGTGCACACATATATGTATATTTATGGTGTTTAAAAGTCATATTAACTTTACCAAGTAAAAACCAAGTCATACTGTAGTTGAGCCAGTTAAAAAGGTTACAATTTTTTAAATGTAGCATTTTAATGTGGTAAAAGACATAAAATCATTAAATATTTTAGACTACTAAAAAGGTCACTTCAAGGATTTCGTTAAAAGTTTAAATGTTGTCTAAAAAGCAAGAAAAAAAGTAATTGACTGATAATAAGTAAAAAAAAAAAAACGTGGTTTTGTCTTAAAGTAAAAATATAAAAGAAAAAAAAATGCTTTCTATAGCATGGCTACTGTTGGGGGCTCTTAGCCAGTTATATGTTGCAAATCAAGAGCAAAGAGCCCAACAGGATAATTTGCAATACTGTGAGTTTGGGGGAGGGGAATTTCCAGAAATGTTATAGATTATAAAGACAGAGTTGAGATTTTGACTGTGAAAAAAAAAAATTCATCTTGTACTGGAAAAGGCCAATCAAAATTAAAAAAAAATAACTATTGTGCTAATGTGATTGGTGATTATAGAAATAAAATACAAGTTCTTGCATGTGCTGTGGACACCTGGGAGATTTTGCAGCACAATTAATTTTGTTACCTATGAAAAAGCCCTTTTTTGTTAAGTATGTAATTTCATACATAAATGAAATTTATGTAAAACAGTGGCCTGCCATGTGGCACGCTGGGACAAAAAGCAGTGTGCCATCCAGATGAAGCCTGCCCTCTGATCCAGAATGCTAGAACCATGTTTTCCTTTTGTCCCATCCTGATTGAACAACCAGAGGTAAGGAGATTTCCCCGGTATGACCCGTTGTTCCCTTTGTAACTCAGTCGGCCCCAGACATTAGACAAAAATTGCAGAAGTTTTAGAGATTTGAGGGAATGCCCTTCATTCAGTTATTAGAGGTTGCTTAAAAGATATTTGACAATTGAGGGGACCCTAAAGACCCGGCTTAAGAAGTTTCTGCTGGGCAAAAAGACTACATTGGTAGTTAGACTCTCCGTAAAAAAAAGTAAGACTCTTTCAGCATATGTGAGCCATCTAACAAATTCCAGTCCCTGTGACTAAAAGCAAGTGCAAAAATTTCTAGGCGCCACAGGACTGATCCAAAGTTTGGGACCCTGGCAGAGGCCTGTTGCCTATCTTTCCAAGAGACTTATGTGGCAGCCAGATGGCCACCCTGTCTGTGGGTGATTTCCTCGGTGGCCCTCCTGGTAAAGGAGGCTTAAAAATTGACTTTAGGACAAAAACTCTTAATTGTTTCCTCCTATTTACTGGAGATTCTCATCAAGACTCCACCGGACCGATGGCTGCCCAACTCCCAAGTCATGCATTATCAGGCATTACTTCTAGATCTGACTACCATCAGTCTCAAGGAAACAGTGGCTTCAAACCCAGCTACTCTGTTGCCTGATGATGATCCCTCGTTGCCTTACCACAATTGTACTGAGGTCATCGATCACCTCACGGGACTTCGACCTGATCTAACGGATAAGTCACTATCTGGAGTTCCATCCTATTTCTCCGATAGAAGCAGTTACATCTATCAAGGTAAACCAGTCGTGGGAGACTCTCAGATTCTATGGGAGCCAACACTGGAGCCAAAAACATTGGCCCAACAGGCTAAACTCATTGCCCTCACTGAGGCCTCAAGTTGTCAAAGTATGTGTTTGCTACTGCCCACATTCATGGGGCTATTTACCAAAAATGTTGCTTATTGAATTCTGGGGGCCAAAAGATTAAAAATGCTCCCCAAATTTTAAACTTGTTGGCTGACATCTGGATGCCAAGGAGAGTGGCCATTATCCACTGTATAGCCCATTGGGCAGGAGATGACCTTGTTATACAAAAATAATTTGGCAGACACCCCTGCCCAAAAGGCAGCCATAAAAGGCAGTGGGGATTGACATAGCCCTAACATTACTGCTAACACCACCTACTTTGTCAGAGCCTATTTACACTTAAAAAGACTTGCATCTGGTAGCTCAACTTCCAAGAGATCCCTGGGGGCTAATATCAAAGCTAGCCCAGTCTGTGAGTCTCAGATGCCCTCAGTGCCAATTGGTGAACCCAAACCAATTGCAACAAATAGAAACTGCTCACTACATGAGACTATGTCTAAAAAAAAAAATTGAGAAACAGACTTTACAAAAATAAAAAAAGCCTGGACTTTAAGAAAATAAGTACTTATTAGTAATGAGAGATATTTTCACTAGATGGGTTAAAGCTTTGCCTACTAAGTCTGAGTCAGCCCTGATAGCAATTTCCCCGATTTGGCCTCCCTTTATCCATGGGGTCCAACAGTAGCCCAGCTTTTATAGCCCAAGTAACTCAAATTAACCTAAGCTTTGCAGATCAATTGGAAAATCCATTGTGCTTACCAGCCTCAAAGTTTAAGACAAGTAAAAAAGATAAGTCAGATTTTAAAGACAGTAATTACTAATGGCCTGAAAAACTGGTGAGAACTGGGTGAGTCTCTTTCCTTTTGCTCTTTTGCATGCACGATGTATCCCCTATGTTGCAGGTATTTCCCCTTTTGAGGCTTTGTTTGGGAGACCTCTTCCTCTGATCCTTAAGGTTTCTTAAAAAAAATTAGCTGATTTAGCTAATCAGGATCTTATTCAGTCCCCCCCCCCAGACTTTTCAGCCAGCTCTCACTTCCATCCACTGGTTATTTCGCTGCTGCCCACTGCGAGGACAAATGCCCTGCTGTAGAGCCTGAGACAACACAGGTCCTTATCAAGTGACATCACCGTATCATCTCTTGAGCAGCAGTAGACTATCAAAGTAGCTGGAAAGGCGGCCTGGATTTATCATTCCCACTTCAAGCAGATCCC
The DNA here is from genome assembly GCF_034190915.1 of Cavia porcellus. NCBI lineage: Eukaryota > Metazoa > Chordata > Mammalia > Rodentia > Caviidae > Cavia > Cavia porcellus. The sequence continues at coordinate 27,693,305 of NW_026947486.1, read as the reverse complement.
AGCTTCTGAAGGCGATCAATCTATGGATAAATAGATTGTCATTCCCTCCAAGGACTCTTTAAAGCTTAAGATTGCTAAATGCAAATGATAATCTTGTGTTCTCCCTTGTAGAGACCCCAAGGAGGCCTCTGTCTAACTTTAAAAAAAAATTGTTACTTGTATGATGGAACAGAGTAAATTTAAATGTTGGTTTTCTTTTGCCTTTTGGTTAACAGCTTTAATAATGACAACTGGAGGAAATTTCTTAATCCTCCAATTGGGCCTTATAAACAAGTTGATAAACTATGTCAAAGATCTTAAAAGCTTACGATTTTAAAGGTGCACACAAGGTTATAAACAGATACCTATGAGTCAATGATTTGACTCACCAACTAAAATCAGTGGGGAATGTTGTACACTCACAACATTCGTTATATTTGTATTATACCAAAATACCTGTAACATGGCTATACTGTGTATGTGTTTTCTTTCTCCCTCTGGGTGATGTAATTGATATGTTAATCAATGCTCTCCTCTGTAAAAAATTATAAAAATCTTACCTAATTGATATGTTAATCATTGTTGCCCTCTACAAATAACAGATGTGGTGCTAAAATAAGCTAACAGGGGTTGTTAGTTACTGTTAGACTGCTCTGTCTAAGAAAAACAAAGGTCTTCCTCATTAACAATTTTCCCAGTCCACGCCCACGACCCCTTACTTTGTAAATTGTGATATATACTTAAAAGGTGGCAAGTATGGAGGAAGGACACACAGCTTTTGCAATCTCCAATGGCACTGTGTTGCTGGGTCCATGGTAAAATAAATCAGTGCTGCTTTTTAAATAGGTTTTTGCCTCATTTTTTAAACTCAAGCTTGGTGGCTCGTTTGTGGATTACAAGAGTCACCAATAAGAGCTTAGAATTATAATAACAAAAAATCAGAAAATTGAGTTAGAGGAAAAGAGGTAGATGGAAAGAGGAAAAGAACTAAAAAAAAGAAACTGTACTATCTATGTACATGTACCCACACCCCAAGATAAATTTAAACATTGTGTGCTCCAAAAATGTACTGATGAGAGAAAAACAAAATGAAAAGGACGTCAGAAACTTGAAGGATTTCCTCTGATCCTGGATAGTCAAAATCAATAGTCAAAATGGCCAAACTTCCAATAATTATCTATACGATTCAATCTAGATCCATATCTTTCATCAGGTAATAAACTAAAATCAAAATATGTCAAAGATCTAAATGCTAAACATAAACACTTAATCTGATGGATGATAAATTAGGTAAAACTCTTGAAGTAATAGGTATAGGCAAGGACATTCTGAACAGAACGCTAATTATACAAGAAATAGTGCCAGTGTTGGCAAAGAGAATTCTATCAAATTAAAAAGCTTCTGCACAACACAGGAAGAAAACAACAGACTGAAGACAACCCAAGGAATATGAAAACAATTGTTTTCACATGTTCCTCAAGCAGAGGACTAATATCTAGTGTATATAAAGAAGTCAAACACACACACACCCTCAATGTACAATACCCAGTGAAAAATTACGCAAGTGAAATGAATAAACACATCTCTGAGATTCTATCCTACTCCAGAATGAATGACTTTCATTGAGAAATCAAATAACAGCAAACAATGGAAAAGTAGTGGGGTAAAAGAACACTCTACATTGTTGGTGAGAATATAAACTTGTACAATCACCATTGAAGTCAGTATGGAGACCTCTCAAAAAAACTCAAAAAAGAAATTTCCTTTAAACCAGGCATTCACCTTTCAGCTATTTTCCCAAAAGGTTACATTTATCATATTTCAGTGAAACATACCCCATTTGCAGCACAATTCACAATATCTGAATCTTGGAAGTGGCCTATGTCCTCAACAGATGAATGGATACATAAAATGTGATATTTATACTATTCTGCCATAAGAAACAATAACCTTAAATCATTTGTAGAAAAATGTATGTACCTTAAAATCATAATATTAAGTGAAATAAATCAGACCCACAAGCTTAAATGTCTCATATGAGACATTTATGAGAAACTCAAGCCATAAATTAAGAGCAAAATAAATGGTGGATAATATGAGATAGGGAAATAAAATCATTCTCCTATGGGAATGGTATTAAGGGATGAAGGGTTGGATCACAAAAGGAGAGGGGAAGGGGTTATGTACCAACTAACTATAAGGAATATAATATTATGTACTAGAAACATGCACTAATAAAAAATCTGAAAACATTTTAGAAATGAAATTCTCGTGTAAATACTCTGTGCACCAATAGCTTTGATCAAGCAGAACACAGAATAGGTCTTAAAAGGCTGATGAATTATCATACCTGGAAATTAATAAACAAAAATTAAGAAACTCTGAAGAAATTTCAAAGAAGTCTGGTGTGCAATTTGCAGAACAAATTCTGGAAATTTGTGATGTAAAACAGAGTTCCAAAGAAGGTATAGAATTGTATTCAAAAAATTAGTAATAAATTTTGGGAAAGATGTGGACATCCAGTTATAGGAGATACTTAGAACCCCCAAGAAACATGACCAGAAAAGAATCCCATATGAAACATTAGGGTTAAGAATAGAGAATAAAAAGTAATATGGAAAGCTATGAGAGAGAAAATCTGAGTCACTTATACAGATAGAATCATTAGAATAATCACAGAATTACCTGAATAAATGCTAAAGCCAGGAAGGACAGTGAATGATACATTTAAGCCTTAAAATAAAATAACTGTCAATGTAGATCCCTACATTAAGCAAATCTGTCATTCAAAATCAAAGTACATGTAAAGATATTTCAATATTAGAATAAAGAAACTTACAAGCATAAAGAATCCTATAAGCAGATTCTGCAGAAGATACTTCAGAGAATACTATGCATATAAAAAGAGTAAATAAACTACTGACAAGTAGGAAATAATAAAAAATTAGAAAAAGAACAAAATGACAGAAATTGCTAGATATGTTTTTATAATACCTCTAAATAAAAGTGGAATTAATTCCCCAATAAAAAGACAGACTGGTAGACTAGATTAAGAAAATGACCTACCTTTCTGTCTGTAAGAAACACATCTCACTGGCAAAAACATATGTAGATTGAAATTGAAGGAAAGAAAACAATACTGAATACAAATGAAACATAAAAGCAAGCAGAAGTAGCTATCTTCGCACATGACAAAGCAGATTTTAAGAAAAATTACAATGGAAAAAGGAGAAAACCACCAACAAGATACAACCTTTATAAACATAAATGCACTGAATATCCATGCACCCAATTTCAGACAATGAGCAGGTTGCAACATAAAGGAATCTCTAGATACAATAGTAGTGATTGACTTCAACATTCCACTCTCACCAATAGGTAGGTCATCCAAACAAAACATTAACAGAGAAACATCAAACTGCACCATAGATCAAAGAACTTAACAAACATCTACAGTCCATTCAATTAAAAACTGGAGCATACACAATTTTTCAGCAGCTCTCTTTCTCCAAAATGAATAATTTGGGGGCTGTAAAGCAAGTCTAAACATAGACATAAAATTGAAATAATAAAATATATCAGATCATAGTAGAATGGAATGAGAAATCAACAGAAAGAGAAACTACAGAATTTATAGGAATAAGTAGATTGAATAGTTCACTTTTGCACATCAGTGTGTCACGGAAGAAGCTTAGAGAGAAATACAGTTTCTAAAATCAAATGAAAATAGAAACAAAACATACCAGAATCTGCAGGATAAAGTGAAGGCAATTATAAGGAAGAATTTTGTAGCTATGAGTGCCATCATCAAAAAATCAGAAAGATAACACATAATTTAATGCTACATTTTAAAATCTTAGAAAGACAAGAACAAACCAAAATCAAACAAAAAGAAAGAAATAATAAAAGTAAATAGAGACTAAAAGAATAATAAACAGGAACAATGAAACAAAGATTTGAATCTTTCAATAGTTAAACAAGATTAATTAACCTTCAAGCAAACTAACCAAAAGACTCAAATCAATACAATGATACATGAAAAGAGGGATATTACAACAGATGCCAGTGATATATAGAGAATCATTAAGGATTATTTTGAAAACCTATTATCTAATCAGTAGGAGAATCTAGAAAACCAAAAATCATGGACACACATGACCTATCAAATTTAAACCAATAGGATATAAAATCATAAACAAATGAGAAGCAAACAAGGATACTGAAGAAATAGTACAAAATCTCCTATCAGTGAAAATCCCATGACTTGATACTTTTTCTGCTGAATTTTATCAGACACATAGGAAAAATTAATACCAAGGTTCCCCACAGTATTTCATGAAATAAAAGTGAAACAAATGCTTCCAAACTCATTTTATAAGACAAATAACACTGATAACAAAACGTGCTTAACATAGATGCACAACTCAACAAAATATTTGCAAACTGAATTCAACATATTTAAAAAGATCATACACTATGATTGAATTCATTTCATTCCAGGGATAAAACAATGGTCCACTATCCATAAATCAATGTATAAAATACAAGATATAAATAGAATAAATTATATGAAAATCATATGACAATTACAATTGACACCAAAAAGCCTGAAAACTTTTCAGCTCCTTTCACAACAAAAGCTCTGAAAAAAGTAGATGTGAAAAGATCACAATTCAGTATAACAAATTATTTATATGTCACACACCCATTTCGAATATCACACTGAATTGAGAATAACTGAAAGCATTTCCTCTAAAATGAGGAATAAGACAAGGATTTTCATTTTTACTGCTACTGTTCAATATAGAAATTTTAACCAGAGCAATTATGCAACAGGAAGAAATAAGAGGAATACAAGTAGGGAAAGAAGTAAAATTATATTTATTTGTAGACAATAAAAATCTAAATATAGAAGACAGTAAGGACTCAAACAAAGACTTAGAACTGGTTTTAAAAATTCAGCAGAGTATAGACTTGAGGTCATACTCATAAGTGAAATAAATCAGACTCACATGTATAAATACTGTATTATCTCCCTAGTGTAGGAAACTGAAAGAATAAGTAAGAACTAAAATCTTCAGTAAATGTTGTGAAAGAGTAAGAAACTGCTCAAAGGAGGAAAATAGACAGGGAAAAGGAGAAACAAAAGCAAGGAAAACAGATATAAACTACTATATATATACACATAATATATATTTTTTCATAAAAGAACTAAGATGATTGTACTACTAATTGTATTAGTTCTTGGAACAGAACAGTTAATATTCATAAGATTCTATCAATTTTGCATGTCTATATCTGGTAATCTGGGCAACTCTTTTGAAGACAACTATGCAAAATAAAAACCATTGTTAAATTTCTAACATCTTGTTTTGAAAGTCTACATTGTTATTGTTTTTGGGGTTTTGCTATTGTTGTGTCTTCTGTTTCTTGTTTTCTTTTTGTCTTTTCTTTTTCCCTCTTTAAAATTAAAAAAAAAAAAAAAAAAAAAACTGCCCCAAATGCGCTAATAATGGGGGAGTCAACTATTTAGTAAAATAAATTTAAATTAAATGTAAAAATTTAATCATCGCTTTGTGCTATTACAATCAAATATAAATAGATGTGCTACTTTCCCTTTGTGTTTGAATGATTTTAAAAATCACACCAATTATCATGGTTTATTTTATGTATATTTCATTTCTTTTATGGACCTAAGTCCCTAAGATTAGCTAATAAAACATTTCAAATGTGTTAGCTATTATTATCAAATGTGTATACCTACTCATTATTTAGTTTAGAAGATTCTGATTGAATTCATGTATAGCAAAATGTTTTTCAAGGTTAAAAAAGTCAGCAGAATTGCATGATATAGTGTCTTCATTAAAAAATCAACAGTTTTTTAATATCCTGATAGTAAAATAGTTGAGAAAAATACTAGGAAACGAATTCCATACACAATAGCATAAAAATACCTAGGAATAAATCTAAGGAAGTAAAACATTTCTAAAATGAAAATTAGAGAACACCAAGAAAGAAATTAAGAAGACACAAGAAGATGGAAAGACCTCCCATGTCCAAAGGCCTTTGGTTCAATCTGTGATGGCACACACAAAAAAGAAATGAATTATCTTATTTGCAGAAACATAGATGGATACATGAATGGGTGTAACTGCATATCATCCTGCTAAGAAAAAAAAGCCAAACTCATACAAGTATTATATATTTCTTCTAATATGTGAAGTCTTAAAAACAAACAAAAAGAACACATGAAAGTAGAAGTGAGACTATTATTACACAAGAAGGAAATAAGTGGAGGAGAAGAGGATAATTTGGGGTAATGGGGGATAGATATAATCAAAACATATTACCTGCATAGCTGAAAATACCTTATCAAAACCTAATATTTTATAAAATAGGCACTAATAAAATATATTTTGAAAAACAGACCTCACTTGTAAGCAGCTCTCAATATTGATCTTTTATGTGGACAAATAATAATTAGCATTCTAGATAGACTAGTATAGAGAATAATTTTTGTGTGCACTGGATAATAATTGTTTTAATAAAATCAAAACAATTTTAGTAAGAATCCAGATTTATAGTAATTTTCTTTTATATTTTGAATATAATGATCCCAATGGTTATATAGCATGCCCTCCGCTTCTCTCTCTCTCTCTCTCTCTCTCTCTCTCTCTCCACATAGAACATTATAGATTAGGGCTGTGAAGAAAATATAATGCAAGGACTCAATATCTTTACAGCCCTAGAAATTTGGCGATTTTACAAATTCTCATGAGATGACTCAAGTTGGCTTTCTATTTCACTCTTAATTGAGTATCACCAGAGCTTTGAAAGCTCATCTAAGGATTGTCTGAAAGCTTATCCATAAAGATTTCTCTCTTTAATTCATCTTTTTTATCTTCAGTGTTGTGGAATGATTTTAGTTTATACGTGTTCAGTATCCAGTAAGTAGAAAGAGAATAGCTACTTTTCATATTTTTATTGTAAAACTTGAAACTTCAGCTGTCTATGTTACTAAGTATGAAGAAGGTTGAGGATAAAACACACACACACAAACACACACACACACACACACACACACACACGCACATGCACACGCACACGCACAAGGGCACACACACACACAGAAACTTGGGAGGGGTTTGGAAGAAAGCTTTAGTTTCCATTGTCCCTTTCTAACTCCAGAATCCTAATGAGAATTTTTAAGTGAATTTGATTTGGCAAAAAAAAAGAACTTAAAATCCTCTTTACTGATGTATCACAAAACATGATGGAGAAAGGCACTTAAGATCTCCCAATTCTAGAAAAAAATGCAGAATAAAAGTGATCAATTTCACATATATTTAAGTTCTTGAGTATTTGACAAAGATAGGTAGAGTCCAGGAAATTATCTGCTCAAAACAAAGTTTCCACTTTTCCTTTGTTTGAAACAGCTCTGACAAACATCTTAAAATGGAGAAGGCACTACCAGAAGGTGTAGAGAGAGAGACATTGTGATGGTAACCAAATAAACCTCAGGGTCTTCCCCAACAGAAAGAAAAAATGTGGTTTTGTACATGAGTATCTGTTTAGATTGATCAGTTTTCATGCTGGCACCCACATGGTGTGCACATAGGCACATGTATTTTGCACACTTACTACTTAGGTAAAAAACTAAGGTTAACCACCTGGAACTGCATTTTTCTCCAATAAAGACATCTGTGCCTGAGTGTGAAGTAAAGAGAGGTAAATGGATATAAATATTAGAAAGGCAGACAGTATAAATCCAGATAAATTTTTTAATCTGTTATCACAGTCATCTCAAAAGGATTCATAAATAGGAATTTAGACCCTAAGAAAAGTAATGGCACAGGGTGAGAACTCTGATTGGGATAACTGGCTGACTGAGGGATACGTTAGATAGAAAAAAAAGTGTGAGAAATGGTGACTCTGAGAACCTTTCAGGAATGTAAGGCTCAATCAAATATTATTGTGAAAATATTGTTTATTTTCTTGAATGTGATAGTACTGATGTTGTTATATAGGAAAATGTCACTTGCAGGTGATTCATGCTGAGTTATTTAAGGAAGTTTTGATTAAGCTTATTTTCAAAAGAAAGAAAATATGTGTGTGAGTGTGTGTGTGAGAGACAGAGAGATAGAGAAATATGAGGCAAAAATATGTTCCAAAACATTAACAGTAAAAGATTGTGGAAGACTTGCATGACAGAATAACCATAAAAATCTTAATGTATTTTAAAAAAGAAATTTACTTCTAAGAGATAATCAGGAACCAGAAACAATGGGCAGGTTATAACGAAATGTTCATTTGTATGGTATGGTGAGATAGGAATTCACAAAAGAGTGAGCTGTACATATGTCCTGAGCAAGATAGCCAACCACCAATCCTAACTTGTGATATTTATTTAAAAAGGCACTTAAATCACCTACTATACAGAATTTTCTACACAAAACCAATTACAACTGACTTTAGCACCTGGAAATTTGATATACTTTAATAATGTATAGAAAACATTTATGGAATTGTACTTAGGTATACTTGGAGAAGAGAAAAAAAAGTAGCTATGTAGGCTTGACAACATTTCACTATTCTTTGTTACACTCACATTAAATTTTTATCTAACATTACTTAAACTTAGCTAGTTTCTTCTTTCTATGAACTCTGACTAATCTCCAACAACCAATACACATTTTGTAACAATTAGCAAGTTTTGCTGAGGATACAGCTCAGTAGCACAAAGTCTGCCTGGCAAGCAAAAGGTCCTGAGTTTGATTCCTGGTACAAAAAATATTAGCAAGTTATGATGTGTACATAGTTTCCAAATGGTAACAGCTATACATAAAGTAAACAAGACATCTAATTTGGATCCACGTCATTAAAATATTAGAAAGAAGTCCCACTCATGATACATATGTAACAAATTCAATTATATATCATGAGCCAAATACTTAATGACCAAAAACAATTTAAGTATGACTCTCAAATGCAAACCAGCTATTTTACCTGTTGGTATGTAAAATTTGTAGGCAATTTAAAGGATTTTCCAGGGAAATTTCCCTATATTTGTATTTTACTCAAGACTCGGAAAGATAAGACTTTAATTTTTTTTTTTTTTTTGTCTTTTTCCTTTTTATCAGTACTGGGGATCGAATTCACGACCGCCTGCTTGCAAGGCAGGTGCTTATGCCGCTGAGCTAAACCCCTAGCCCCAAGACTTCAATATTTAGCACATAGTTCCTGGCTGTGTAAGCCAAATAATATACTTTAAATGGTTATTCCAATTGCTCAAAAATAGGTCCTTCTCTGTAAAGTAGGAAGACTAACAGTGATTAACTTTATACGAAAATTTAGCTCAGCTACAGTGCCAGATATTTGGTTGAAAATTGTTCTAGAACTCTTTGTTTTTTTCTTTCTCCCCCCTCCCTCTTCCTTCCCTCTCTCCTCTCTATTCCTCTCCCTTCCTCTTTTGCTTCCTCTCTTTCCCTCTCTCTCTCTGTCCCTCTCCATCCTTTCTCTTTCTCTCATCCTGCCTTTCCTTCTTATGCTCTCTGTGTCTGTCTTTGTGAGGTTTTTTCCTGGGTATTTTTGTTTGCATGAGACTAATCTTTAAATCACCCTACCTTAAGTAAAGATGTTGCCACATTAATGTGTGCGATCTTCTATTAGTAGGCTGATGTTCTTAATAAAATGAAGCCTGACTTGCACTAGTGCAAGAGAGAATTCCACCAGCAGTCTACTTTTAGAGTCAAATTGTTACTGCTCCACATTGTCCAATTTGCTGGGCTACTCCATTAAATCTTGGCCTTGCATGCTTTCCATAATCACGTGACAAAGTTTTATAAAACCTCTATGTATATTTAGATTTATTAGATATCTATCTACCTACATATGCATATATATATATATATATATATATATATATATAGAGAGAGAGAGAGAGAGAGAGAGAGAGAGAGAGATCGAGAACCCAAATAATAAATTATTCAGTAGGGTTATTGTGGAGATTTAATAGACAATGCATTCAATCTTTATAGTACCTGAAATAACCTTTATAGTACCTGAAATATGAAATAGTGCTACATAAATAGCTGCTATTTTCTTCCAAGGGTCTAATATTGTCCATATAACCTTGATCCTACAGGCTGTTTCTTTTAGGACAGATATATTGCCTTACTGAACCTGAAAGTTAGCCACTCAGATACTTCCTGGAAGTCTAATTTCCTTCATCTCTTCTCAATCCCAAAACATGCTAGCAAAAATACTCTTCATCTCTGCAATAACTACCAAGTACATACCACTGCTATAGCTCAATATTGGTACTTCATTTTCTGATAACTGACCTGTTTGAAAGGCTGCATTGAGCAACTTTCTGCATTAAATTGGACCTCCAAGTTGTTTATGAATTGATCCATATCTGGAAGAGATGAAAAGGAAAGATAACTTTTAGAACAAGGCCTAAACCATTAAACCTGTATATACTTTTTCAAGATAGTTTTTCAGGAAATACTAGGTGCTGAGAAATCACTGAAACATTCTGATTTATTCAAGCCATCAAAATGGCCCTTTTTTAATCTATCCATTCCTTCAAAACTGTACATGCAGGTATACCAGTTTCTTCTAATCTCTCCAGACTTTGCTACATCTATAGTCATATCAACACAGCTGCATAGTGTCCAAAATCATTCCTATTTGGTCTCGTTTTTGCCTTATGGTTTTCTATGCTTTTGCATGGCTATTTATCTCAGTAAACATGTTTATACATTAGAGCCAAGCCTCTCTAGAGAAACATTTCATCTGTCTACATCTCTTACATCTACAAGCCAGGTGAAGTTAATAAAATGTCTTTTCTTTCCTCTTTAAATATCTGCTCCTTTTATGAAAGTAGAGATTTGGTAGGCTTATTCAGCTGCCATGTGTTATCACAGTTATTCCCACTAGGAGCACTTACCAACTTTACCTCACTGGCTAGATTCCCTTTAATCTCTTTTCATTCCAATTTGACTATGCAGGAAAATATAGCTAAGGAAGTCAAAACCACACTTAGTTATAACTTGATTTCTCTGATTTCAGATCTAAGTGTCAACTTAGATCTGAATTACAGTTAGTTACAGTTAATTACAGTTAATTACAGTTAGTTCCTACACTAGTAGCCTGGCTGCATTTCAAAACATAGTCAATCTACAAATCTTACTTGTTGTATAGTCAAATGTATTTACCCATAAAAAGTATTATTTTTAGAGGTTATATCACACTAGCCATTTAACACATAATGCAGTTAATATACAATGAATGCACAATCAGCAAGGAAATTATAGCAACATAAAAATAAATGATAAACCCCAAAATGATTATCTAACTCACTGAATGTCAAAAACCGATCAAATCATTTTTAATCAAAGAACAGTGACACACAAAGAAACATTCATCTAAAAAAAAGAGGAAAAAATATTTTTGTCTTTTTGAGACAAGGTCTTGCTATGCAGTTTGGCTGGCCTTAGGCTCAATTTGTTGCCCATGTTGGTCTTCCACTTGTAAGGATGCTCCCACCTCAGCCTCCTTAATGCTGGGTTTACAGGAGTGTATCAACACACCCAGCCAAGAGGAAAAATTCTGAGCTACTATGACAGTTTGCAGAATTTTGACACTGTAAGTATTACATCTCCAAGTTAATTACAAATTCATGACTTTCCTTTTGCTTGAGTCAGGTAGAACTGTGTATATATATAGACAGACATATAGATATAGAGAATAGATATAGATATAGATAGGTATCTATTTACTCACCAAATATTTGTTACACAATTATTATTTGTCAGAGGTCTGAATAGGTACATTCCTATGAATTTGAGCTCTGGGCCAACCAGATATGTGGAACTAGCAAAAGGTATCAGAGAGCACTGGTTTTATCCTTCTTATCAGTAAGACATATTATCAGTAAGACATACTAGTAATCCTTCTTATCAGTGAGACATACTATCACAATTTAAAAGAGGAGAGGTTTAATTTGGTTCATAGATTTAAGGGATTTAGTCCATGGCTACCTGGCTGTAAGGCAGAAACATGGCAGAAGATTATGGTTAAGCAAACCTGTTTAGTTTGTGGTGACCAGGAAAGCAGAGCCATAAAAGAGTTTCTGAGAAGAAAGGGTAAGAGACAAGACACAGATTCCAAGGCCAGGCCTCCATCACCCACCCAGAAGTGTTTTCTACCAATTCCCCAAACAAATCTCAAAATCAGTCAGGTGACACTTGACCCTAAGTGCCACACATTTGCCTAAATGCCAAACTTTGTCCACTTCATACTCAACCATATCTCTTGAAACCATACTCAATCTTCAAATAAACACAATACCAAGTTCATAATTCTGCCTAGCATAATACAACTATTTCATGTACAACTGAAAACACAACAATTCATTCCACCAAAATCTTAACAATTGTAGCATTTTTTAAATGTTTAAATCCAAGTTTCCCCCTATGCCTTAAGACAAACTCTCTGCTGTATCTATTAAAATCCAAACAAGTTATTCTCAATGACACTGGGTAAATATTCCCATTCTAAAAGGGAGGAATAGAAGGATAGAAAAGGATCAAAACAAAGCAAGAACAAATGAAATCCATCACAGGAAACATATTCCAGTAGTTCTATGCCCATCTTCTGTGCACATACTTGATAAAGTGTAACTTTCAAAAAACTTAGGCAGACACCCCACCACCACCGGCACCACCACCACGGCCTTCTGAATTACAAACCACATGGATTCCCTCTTAAGCTAGCTCCATTCATGGACTATAACTTTCCTCAGCAGAAATTCTACTCTGGATCCTGCAAATTCCTGAGTCTTCACTGGACCTTCAGCTTTATCCTCATGGCTTCTCACATTGCCGCTAAGGGACTCCTTGCTTAGCTTCCCATCCCCTTTTTTGAAATCTTAGTGGAAGCCTCTGTGACCCTAGACCTCTTGCATTCTGCCTACTGTCAAACTAGCATCACATGGACAATGCCAAGGTCTGCTGACTGAGGTGGCAATAGCCAGGCATCCAAGGACCTTGCCAGCAGTTGACTCTGAATGTGTGGATGGAGCACAGTGAAATGAATCAAAATAAACCAATTATCTAAGAAGAACTTCTTGAGCAAGGGTTACAGGTACTGTCTTCTCAAATGAAAGATCTGTACTTTTGCACTCTTGAGCCTGCAATGGGTGAACTCTTACTGACTTTTGAGATGATTTTGAAGTACCTTTTTTCTTACCCTTGTGCAAAGTATTTGTTCTCTTCTTAAAGGTGTTAATCACTTTAACACTCACAGCACTTTTGATCCCAAATTTCCTTGTGATTTCTTCTGAGACAACATTTAAGATTTTCAAGTTTGTATGCTCTGCTTTCTACTTCAAACTCACACTATATAAATCTGGTTAAAAGCAGCCAACAGTATCCATGCCATAAACTTTGGACTGTCTTGAAATTTCCTCTGCCAGATAAATTAGTTCACTACACTTAATCTCAATCTTTTGTGAAATCTCAGGACATACGGAAAATACAGACAAAATTTTTGTCAGGGTATAAAATACATGATCCCTAGTAAAACTGCTGATTGAGTTCTTGCTCCCAACTGAAACCTCTTAAACCTGGTCTCTATTTTTGCATTCCTATCAGCATTCCAGTTTGCTGCGCTCTAACCATAATCACCTATTACACTCTGTTTACAATATTCTAAGACTTCTCTAGGACACATCTCCAAGTCTTTCCAAATTCTTCCTGCAAACCAATTCCAAAGGTTTCCAAAATACTTTGTTATTTATAGTTACATCAGTGATGCCACTTTTGTGGTACCAATTTTCTGTACTGGTCATCTTTCTCTTTGCTGACATAATACATCATACCCACATCTTAATGGAAGAGGGGTTTAACATGGCTTACAGTTTTAGATGGATCAGTCCATTGTCACTTGGATCCATGGCAGAAACATCATGGCATAAAGGCATGGTAGAGCACAGCTGATTAGCTCATGAAGCCTGGAAACAGAGCAGGGGAAATGGTGCCAGAGAAGAAGCATCAAAGGATTAGAAATAGACCTCAAGGTCAGACCTCCATGAGCCACCCAGACACACCTAGAGATTTGCCCCTCCAGTGTTTCACACAGTTCCCAAAGCCAATCAAATTGGCATCCAATCCTAACTGTGATAGAGATAGATGCCCAGGAATCACATTTTATTTTTGTCAGGGTCTTTTATTTGCAAAATTGAACTTGTCTGTGTAGAATTAAAGAAGCTCAGCTTACCCTCTGCATACTACTAATGGTTCTGTAGAGCCTTTCAGGGGTGTGGTAATGAAGGAAGAAATATAGCAATGAATAAGAACAGTAGAGGCAGGAACTCATAAAGCTATGATTGCCAATAGAACTCAAACTCATTGTGATAAACGCACCTCCTGATGGAAAAAGAGCAAGGAAATATATTTTCTCCAGTGCAAGAATTGATAAAGAGTGGGAAATAATGAAAGAAAATTCAAGATGCTATATATGAGAGGCCTAAAATGTAAATTAACTATGAAGCGAGAGGTTCTAGAAAGGATAGATGTTTTCTGATTCCTAGGATGAGAAAATGAAGTGTGACGAAAGAAGAACAATGTTGAGTCAGGTAAGTCTAGTATAGTCCACAAGAGGGCATGACAAAGTTAGCAGAACTTGCTTGATTACTACCAGAAAAATCTACAGATGAGGGTGGAGAGAATTCTGTTTTTCTTCTATATTCAAAGCACCTTCAGGTAGGTATCATGATTTATAACCAGTATATTTTATAAAAGCTATTTTTTGTGTGTTCTTCTTCTACACCTATGAATTAAGAGAAGGCATGGTTGAGGAAACAAAACAATTTTGAACAACCATTTAGCTTCCATGAATCTGTTTCTTTACATGTCAAGAAAGAGGAAAAATTCTTTTGTCTTAAAAAAGTCAACATACATTCCGTGTAAATGCACTTGATGAAATTCTCAGCATATAAAAGTTATCAATTAAAATTATCATAATCATCATGATTATTATTATTGTAATGCTGAGGATTGAACCTAAGATCTCATGCCATGCAAATGCTCTTATCATCATTGCACTCACTGTCCTCACTATTTTTGATGGCCAGAATCCTGAGGTCTGACTCAAAAAAGTATTTCCTGAGTACCAAACAGGTCCTGTATATTTAATGAGTTCCTAAATCTGCTCCAATCTTAATTTCTAGCATCACCATCAACTCAGTCTGTCAAACTTGGGGGTCATTCATCTTTGACTCTTCTCCATCTTTGACCAATTGATTATCAGCTATAACAAATTATACCCCTGAAACACCTCTTAAACATATCCATTTGCCATCTGCCAGTCACTTGTCCTCTCTGTATACTATATATTTCTATTAAAGTGTAGTAAATTTTGTGAGTTGATACATGCCTGATGTCATATTGTGGCTCTATACCTTTATAGTGAAACTTTTTTTCTCACTGTATGTGTCTGTTTTCTCATTTACAGAAATAGAAATAATATTAGTAGCACTTCATAGAGTTGCTGTGAGGATTTACTTAATTAATATGTGGAGGTGGAGCAAAAATGGCAGATAGATAAGAGCTGGCTACAGAGGCTCCCTGAGATAGTTAACTTAGAATTCAATATAATACACCATGGAGAACCCCAAACAGAGGGAGATGAATTCTCTTGTCCCAAGAAGAAACTAAGGTGAGAAGAACCAATCAAACATACAGTCCTGGTGCTATCATTAGAACAGCTAAAGGTTCAGTGCTCCTGCCACAATGGGTGACTTGCGGAGCCATCCGAGGTCCCACCGCTTCAACTCACTGGAGGCACAGTCACAGTGAGGTTGGAGGTCAGCCAGCCGAATAGAGAGCTGAGCTGGCAGAGAGCCTGCACTGACCTGTGGTGAATGATAGGAGTGCAGCCATTCCACAGAAAGTGGGGCTCTAGCAGATGACATTCTGGGACCAGGCAGGACTGGAAAGTACAAGGGGCAGCAGTGACTTCAGTCAGTTGTTCCCGTCTTGAACAGCATTGGTGGAGTGAGCAAGGCCTGGGTCATGCGACCTAGGTGAGACCCAAAAGGGTATCCAAAATCAATTCCCTATGGTGGTGATGCACAATAACGCAGTAAAGCTTCAGAAGTTTGACTGACCTGGAGGGGAGGCGGTGTATAGTAATACAGTGCAGGCCTCAGCAGCTTGACTGATCCAGAGAGGAGGGGTCAGCATATGCTGCCCCTGTTTGCAACTCATTAGCACACTGAAATGGGAAGGGTCACCTAGCCAGCATGCTTCAGAAGAATTGTAAGCAACAACAAAAGAAACCGGGGCCTCCCTGGAAGAAACAAAAAAGATGGGAGAAGGAAGCAACAAGAAAAAGTCCCCAGGTTCCAACCCTGAGAACATTGACCCAGGACAGGTAAATACAAAGAAGAATGGCTTTGGGAACTGTATGAAACACTGGAGGGGCAAATCTTTAGGTGTATTCTCAAGCAGACACAGATGGGAGAAGAGAGGAACTCAAACAAAGGAGAGAACCAATTGATGAAGAATATAAAAAAATACAGAATATATGAAGCAGATTCAAAGAGATTACCAGGAAATTAAAAACTCTATGGGAAGATGGCAAATCAGCTTGAAAGAAACAAAGGATAGATTATCCAAACTAGAGGACAGTTTTGCAATGTGGGATTATGAAAGGAAAAACTTTTTAAAAATAACAAGGAAACAAGCAGTAACAATACAAAAGGCTAGAAGACAACAAGAGGATCTATAACTTGAGAATAAAAAATGTGAATGAAGAAGCTGGGGTACAAACAAAGGAACTACAAAGGCTATTCACAGAAATAACTGAGGAATACTTCCCAAAAATAGGAAAAGGAAATGATATTCTGATGTATGAGGCATACAGAACTCCAGCCACCGACAACCAAAACAGAGCTATACTCAGGCATATAATAATCAAGATCCCAGAAATTCAATATAAGAACAGAATGGTGAAACTGTTAGAGACAAGAAACAGATAACCTACAAAGGAAGGCCTATCAGAGTAACAGCAGACTTCTCGACACAAACCATCAAGTCAAGAAGAGCCTGGAGCAAAATATTCCAAGCCCTGAAAGAAAATAACCTCCATCCCAGATTGATATACCCTGATAAACTGTCTCTAGAAATTAATGGAGAAACAAGATGCTTCCAAGACAAAGACGAACTTGGGAAATTCACAACCACAAATCCAGCTCTACAGAAAATATTGCAGGGCATTCTAGAGAGAGAGAAAAGTACTAGGATTCCAGGAATAGTAGCCGAGAGGCCTCAATGAATGGAGCAGAAAACAGAATGAAGAAGAAAAGCAGACAACTGATGGCAAAAAAAGAGCATAAGAGAAATGAGGCAGAGAAGGTTGGTTATAATCTCTAATACAGATGGCCTTGATACACTAAAGTAAAAAAAAAAAAAAAAAGAACCACACATAGAGTAGATCAGGAGGTAGGGTCCAGTGAGATGCTATTTTTAGAAAATATCATTAAAATGAAAAAGAATACGTGAACTGAAAATCAAATATGAGAAAACAATGCTCTATGTGACAGAGAACCAGAGAGTAATACGGGCAACTAGACAAGTATTTGTGGATAGGTTGGATAGGCTTTAATAGGTACAGGAATATAATTAGAGATCAGGTCCAGAAGAGAGAAGGTTTAGAACCACTTAGGTACATAGCAGGTTGCCCCCCCCACCCCAATTTAAAACCAAGGGTCTTGGTCAGATCCAAAAATGCACAGTGTACCCTGGGGAAGTGAAAGGGGAGTGAGAGTCTTAAAAAAGATGGCAGAAGATGTTGTTAATAGTGTATCAGGATTTCAAACACACATTACTCACACCACTCTACTTAGATCGATTTCATTCTGTCCCAGTTTTGTCTACCTGCATTAGATTTGAAGGCACATCTACCCCCAAAACATCAGGATATAGCACAGTAATCATGTTTAGTTTCCTATTATCTTAATCTAGAGCCCTGTAAGACTTATACTGTTGGGGCTGGGGATTTAACTCAGTGGCATAAGCACCTGCCTTGCAAGCAGGCAGTCATGAGTTTGATCCCTGGTACCGATAAAAAAGAAAAAAGACCCCCCAAAAAAAGACTTATACTGTTTTATCATGACTGATCTCAGTTACATCTGGTTTGTTTGATTGCTGTGTAGTACCGACAGATTTTATTCAATACTGATATGATTGACAGTATCAAGTCTGAGAGTATAGGCAACTACACTGAAGATGACAAGACTCTACAGTATACATTCTGGTTGGTAGCTGCCTGTTTTTGAAGTTTTATACTATATACAAAGTTGTATTTTTATTAATACTGTTATATACTGATAAATTCAATTATACTATATCTGATGATATAGCCAATTCTATTGAAGATAACAAGAGACAACACAGGAATTATGGTAGAACTCTTTGTACAATGGCCTTATATGTCTTTTTTGTTTCTAGTGTTTATAGGAATATGTTTTGTTTTGTTTCTCCCTCTAGTGTAGAAAGGATAGAAATACATGTTAAGACTCATGCATGTGTAGAATCTATAAACAGATTATGAGAACTGATCTTATGACACATGATGAAATGAACAGATACTTTGAAGAAAAAGAGACGCTAAAGTACTGAGTGCTCATTCTGGAGCATCATAATGTGAAACCCAGCAATAGTATTATTCTTTGTTCAGAGTGAAATTAGACTGCTTGGGTTTGTTCACTCTCAACATAATTGAAGACATGGGTAACTGCATGTATGTTTAAGTGTATAGGCTTGATAACCATATTTCTAAGTTTTTGTTGGATAGTTGAACAGAATATAGTTTGCAGTCTCATTGTTTGAATCCCTACTTTATATGGTCCACTTTAGTATCCTGAATAACTATTTGTAAGATGACAATCTGTAATCATCAACTAGTGATTTCTTACTGTTTTTCTTTGAAAGTATGTATTATTTCTACCTGTTTTCTGTTTTGTTTAGTCTTTCTTTAAAAAAATTTTTAAAAAGACACTAGTTCCCAGTGCTGATCCCAGAGAGTCATGATGTGAAACCCAGCAATAGTTATTATTCTTTGTTCAGAATGACTTTAGCCTGCTTTAGTTCATTTAATCTAAACATAAATGAAGATATGGATAACCGCATGTATGTTTACGTGTATAGGATTGACAACCATATTACTAAGTTTTTGTTGGATAGGTGAATAGAACTGTTGGTAGTCTCGATGTTTGAATTCCCAATCTATACGTCCCACTTTTGTATCTTAACAACTATTTGTAAAAGGACAGTATGTAAACATCAACTAGTGATTTCTTACAGCTTATTTTTTCTCTGAATGTATGTACTATTTCTACCCATTTTCTGTTTTGTTTAGTCTTTCTTTAAATAGAATTTAGAAAAATAAATTAATATATGTTTGAGTATTAGTAACAGTGTGTGACACAAAAAGGCATTGTCTCCCTCACAATCTGTTAGGTTCCTCAAGGTTTGCTTACTCATATTCCTTTCTGTATATCTATGTTTAAATATGTATCCCCTATTTGCTGTGTTATAACTTTCAATCAATGCGTGAATCATTTTAATGGGAATGTGGATAGTTAGAGCCATATTCAGAACCACAGATGCGTATAATAAAAAAACTTTAGTAGCAGTAATAAAGAAATCTTAAAAGTACTTCTTGCTCTACCCATAAAACAGATATTTTAGTCTTCTGATACAAAGGGACAGCTGAGAACTAAAATTTTGCAACATTAATACTTAAGGAAAACTGAAAATTAAAAGGAATTAGGGTCTACTTAAGGTTCAGTTTTTTTTTTAAAGGCTTTGTTTCTAGAGTCAGAATTGCTGCTGTGTCTGAGACCAGACAGATACACAGCAGCTATCAATGAGGTAAGTAAAAAAAAAAAAAATATATGAAAGAGAGTTTCAGTAGCAATGGCTTGGGTCACTGAGATGTAAATCATCCAGGCAGGAAGGCATCCAAAATAAAAATTACCTACTTAAGGTAGTAACCATGATTCTGCTTGAAATGGTTCTTCAAGTCTTTGTGTCTGGAAGCTGAAATTTCTGACCCTTTTCCCAGGGAAGAAGTATTTTAAAAGGAAATAAAGTAGGATTAGCCAGTTGGCCATACATGTAGAACATATTTAAAAAACATAATCAAGAGACCAGGAACACAGAAATTTGATAAAGTTATATAATTTGTATTATGTTCTTATGTTTATTTTGTTACCCAAGTGCCATTTCCTATAATGAGCTTCAGTATCAGAAAAATGAATAGTGTCTCCAAGGTACAACATGAAGTGACTCATTAAGAAGACCATTTTCTTTCACCAGTTTTAGAAAAGGAAAAAAATGCCTAGAGATGAAATGAGATCTTTAAGGAGTAAAGCAAAGCAAAGTTGTTAGACTCCACAACTAAAAAGAAAATGGAAATGGTGACACAGACTTAAGAAAGAACCTAGTGCCTTAAGAAGATAAGAGTTTTTTGGCAATACAAATAAAAATCCTTTATGCGTATATACATAGCATTACAATAAGAAAGGAGACAGCTTTCATATAATTCCCATTTCACACATCATTCATTTTGAGGCTCAAGATTACACAATTTAGAAATGCTACAAACAAAGCTGGAATTTTTGTCCTCTAACTCAAACTGCAGTATCTTCTTACTCCATTTTAATAACCCAAATATCGTAAACATCTTTGTGAAAAACTGTTGAAAGAACAAGTTTAAAGATGACAAATAATCATTTAGGAAGATCTTAAACAGGTGTAATTCACCTACAACCTCTGCTTAATAAGAGATACTAAAACTATTATAAAATGAAAACCAATGTTATAAGGCCATGAGATTATAGCTCTTTTTAATCTTTACAACCCTGATAGTAAGTACTTAATTAATGCCTTTATTTTACTTTATTGTTTTTGAAGTCCTTGGCATTGAACCCAAAAGGATCTCAAATATTTAAGGCCAGTGTTACACCTCAAGTTTCTCCATTTTAAATATAAGGAAACAGGCAGAAAGATAAAGTGGTTTATGCTCAAATTACCAACTAGTAAATAACAAAAAAATAGATTGGAACCTCAGCAGTTTGGAATTACAGTTTTGCTATAATAAAGTTATGGTGCTCCTTAATCTGGATCCCAGTGGGATCCCCAATCTTTACTTGAAGCTAATCCCATGGAAAAGAATAAAAGGTTGCTAGAGATAAATTACCTAATAAAGGGATATTGTAAGATCCTTCAGTTTTTCTCATTTCTACCAAACAGGCTCACACCTATCATGAGAGACATCATTGGAAGACCTAGTCTGAAATGGCATATCAGCAGGCAACATCTTAAGACTTTCTTATTCAAGGGTTTCAATATACACAAAAGCCTGTAGGTGACTGAATCACCTATTATAACACTCACAGCAGACACTCAGAAGTGCCCCCAAGACACAAAATCACAGCAGCTTGCCTATTCGCCTTACCTGGAATGAGATACAAAAAAGTGGAGGCCATCTAGAAGGGTAAAAAGAACAGGAATTTATAAAGAAAGCACATATTACTACATATTTTTGTAGTGAAGGCTGGCAGCACACATTATGTATGAATGTCAATGAAAAGATGATTGTATTATATACAATCATACAATACAACAGTTAGATAAAGTTGAACTAGTGAAGGACTCTGGTAATGAAAAGATGAGGTCACAATATACATCAGAAAAAGAGCCACAAGACTTTGGGCAAGTTCTTTAACTTTTCTATATCTTACTTTCAACATCTATAAAATGGAGATATATCAGTCTGGCCCTGCCTTTTTAAATGACTGTCAAGAAGATTAGTTGTGAAAACACATACAAAAAGTCTTTGTAGTACACAATTATAAAATCTTTATATAACTGTTTAGGATTATTCCTGTCATAAAAATGGCAAAATAAAGTACAAAGATTAACACAGTCATATTTTCATGATCCAAAGTGATTTGAATATGTGTTCATTTTGGCTTTCCTGGGACACAGTGAATGAAGAGCAATTTGTCTAGAGCCATCTATAAAAATATAATACAGTTAATACATTTAAATTATGACTTCCAATTTTGATATTTAAAAAATATTAAATTAAAATGGGGCAAGAAAACTGTGGGCCTTAGGTTAAATATGTTGGATAGAGTAACAGTGACTGTTTTATTATTTTTGACATATTTATAACCATTATCCTATGACTTTATAGTCTAAGTATAATCTGCATAGCCTCTAGTACATTCATACGCTTGTCCTTTCCTCAGATGTTAATACTGAGCCATACTTCTTTCCCGCAAAAAACATGTACGAATGAAAAATCACCTTGATATATGCTAGATATTAAGATGTCTCATTCTGGAAAACAAAAGCTAAAGTTAATTATGATAAAATTCTATAACTAGTAATACAAGTGAAGTTCAGGCTTGAAAAAGTCCAGGCCTAAGTTTTAGTTCTAGTTGGTTGACCTTGGGCAAGCTCCATCACTTAGGGTAGAAATGAAATAACTCATTTATCTCACAGAATTCTTGTAAGGATCAACTAAGAAACAAACTTGAAAATATTGGACAAATACAACTTCACATTTCTAGAACTAGTCTTTTTTTCATAGATACTGTTCAAGATATAGATATATTTCAATCAATAATCAATCTTATATGCAATAAACTAGTAGAAATTATACTAAAAGTGCTATATTTTAAAAAGGAAGTATGAAATAATGGCAAAATAATTTACGTGGGAGAAGAGAGACTTAGATTCCACTATTATCTGTCACTAAAATTGTTACTCAAAACTACATAGCTTTTCCAAATTCTCCTCTAGGTTAACATTTTATGATTAAATGACTAGAACATAGAAGGAAAATCCATAATAATGAATCCAAGTGTCTATTTAACATGTGAGGTTGATGTCAAGATGAACAATTAATTTCTTCACAAACTATAAGGTAAACATGAGCATCACTGCAATGGACTGTAAAAATTATTATGCATAATTTAAAATTGATATGAAAGCAGAGACATGATCAATGTGCATATTTTTAGATTAAATGATTTTTCATCTAATTTTTCATCTAATGGAAAATCATGCTTTATTTGTACCCCAACTCCATTCCATTTCAATGAATTAATTTTAGGTGAATCTCAGAAACCATATATTTTATTCCTCTGCATTTATAATAGAACATATTTAATCTTTACAATCATCCTATAAAATACATAATACTAATAATGCCATTATGTACGTGAAGAAATACAGTGATTAAGTAACACCAAAATCAGATAAAACTAATGACTTCTGTGATTCAAATGCAATTTTGTTGTGCAATACCATAGCATTATTTCTTCATTAAAATACCTTCAATGGCAGTGCACATTGGAAATTTGGTAAAGCTGATAACAAATGTAACCTTATGCCTTCATAGTAAGCTTTGTTATTGAATGTTTGCAAAGAGCATTTAAAAATTCTCACTAAAATGTTCATCATAAGAGAATATCTCCAGGAATCACAATGTGAGCATGGCATATAGGTAGGCATCAGCTAAGAAAAGGACAAAAGACCTAAGAAGCACGGACTCATTGTTCTTCAACATAATGTAAAATCTCATGCAAATGTCTTAATATTTTATATCATTTCATGACACTGTCAAAAGTTTTAATCAGCACAATCATCCCCATCCATCTGCAGTACAATGATTATTAAGGGCAGAAACCTTGTCCCTTGTGTATCCTTTCGTCTCATAAATTGAGCACATATCTCAGAAGCACTATGTCAGGAAACCCTAGAACTCTGAGCTATATCATTTTATAGTATCAAAAAAGGTACCATTAATGCAATGAACAATTCAGTGTTACACATCAATTCTTATATCTAGGTACAAGGAATGAAGAAGGCACATTACTCTTATTTTAACACCAACTAGTATGTATATTTATCAGAATTGCATTTGAAAAACAAGAAAATGAATAGATTCACATGGCAAATCTCACTCTAATTAAACATGAAACAAATACATCATTGACAGTACAGAGAAACAAATAAATGGAATGAGTAATCTCAAATAATACAAAATATGTGTTAAGCATTCTGGAGGCTTTTGTGGGAATAATACACCTTTCTGTGATTTTCATTTCACCATAAATGAGAGAGAAAGGGAAAACATAAACTATAGAAATAAAGGATCAGATTGTTTAAAAAGAAAACGAAGCTAGACTGAGAAATTTGGATGGTTATAGACGGTACAGAAAAAGAAGAGTGACAGGATAAATGTCTCCTAAAGCACATGTTAGGTATCTGGAAAAAGCAGAAACGCTATTATTATCTATGGAAACTGGGGTCAACTTATATTTCTGATGATTATTAAGACCTTCCAACGGACATATTAAATAACCAACACTATAGCACATAATCTGTAGGGGGAGCCAATAATACCAACAGCAAACAAAGTTCTTGTTCTCTGTTCTCAAGGAATTTTCAGGTAAGGTAATGAAAACTGACAGCCCCTGGCAGACACTGACCTGGTTGAATAGTGATGCTAAAATTTGAAATACAGTTACATAACAAGTGATTTTCTTTTACTACATTAGGACTTATGTTATTTAATTTAATTAATTTTATTAATATAATTTAGGTATTACAACGATCTCATTCATAGTAGGGAATTTGTACCTGTATACCTGAATTTTTTCCCCTCCCACTTCCCTTCCCTCTTCTCCTCTTTTTCTCATTATTTAAATTTTGTTTCCAATTTCTTTTTCTCTTATTTTTCTTTTCCCTTCCTTCCTTTCTCCCTCCTCCCTTCCCTAGTTCCCCTTTCATTTTGATCAATTACTTATTTCATAATTTTATTATACAATTTGGTTTTTATTTATACTTTCAATTTCTCATACCATAGAGACAATGTGATATTTGCACATGTATTAAATTTATTTCATTTAAGAGTATGGGCTCAAGGATATTCCATTTAGCAATAAATGTCTCAAACTTACCCTTCTTTATGGCTATTACTCCATTATATAAAAAATAAAGCACATCTTATTTTGCCATTCCTCATTTGATGAGCATTTGGTTTTTTCCCAAGATTTAGCTATTACAAACTGTGCCACTATACACATGTTTGTGTGTATATCACAGAGGTGTGATGCTTTTAATTCTTCTGAGAAGATACTCAGGTCAAATGGGACTTCTACTGCTAGTTTTTGGAGGAATCTCCACACTGATTTCCACAGTAATTGCACCAGACTATATCCCCACTAACAATGGAGAAGTATTCCCTTTTCCCCAGTCTTGCTGCTAGCATTTCTTATTGGTTGATTTGTTGATAATAGCCATTCTATCTGGAGTTTTTTAGTTTGCATCTCTCTAATCACTAGTGATGTTGAACATTTTTCATATATTTCTTTGCCATCTCTACTTCTTTATCTGAGTAGTATGTATTCATCTCATATACCTATAATAATTTTAGAAAACCTACAGGAAATTGGAATAGCTTTTTTTTTATCTCAGTCTGATAAAAGCTACCTATGATAAAGCAATAGTCAGCATCATACTAAATGGTCAAAAACTGAATGTTTTCATTCTAATATCAGCAAGAAGACAAAGATGTCCGCTATCACAAATCCTATTTAATACAGTTCTGGAAACATTATCCAGAGCAATTAGTCCAGAGAAATAAATAAAAGAAATAAAGATAGGAAAGGAAGAAGTTAAATTACCATTATTTGCAAATGGCATGATACTCTACATATAAGACCCCTAAAAACTACTAAAAGACTTATATATTTAATAACCAAATTCAGTATTGTAGCTGGATACAATGTCAATATTCAAACATCAATATCATTCCTAAACACAACAAATTCACTGAAGGAGAAATTAGGGAAAAAATACCTTTCACAATAGCATGGAAAAAAAAGGAAATACTTAGGGATCAATCTAGTAAAGCAATTAAAAGATCTTTACATTGAAAAGTATAGTACTCTGAAGAATGAAATAGAAAAATATAACAGAAAATGCAAATTTATCTCTTGCTCTTGGGTGGGAAGAACCAACATAGTTGAAACAGCCATACACTCAAAATTGTTATACAGATTTAATGCAATTCCAGTCACAATATCATTACTGTACTTCACAGAATTTGATAAAACTATCCAGACATCCATTTGTAATCAGAAGAGAAAGAATAGCAGAGGCAATACTGGGCCACAAATGCAAGGCAAGGGGCATCAAAATTTCTGACTTCAAGATATATTACTCTCTTGGGTACTTTTCTCTCACTGTTGAGACAAAACACCTGACACCCAAAATTAAGGAAGGAAAGGTTTATTTAGCTTACAGTTTTTGGAATATTCAGTCCATACTCGGCTGGCTCCAAGGCAAGGTTGTGTGGCTAAGGGGCAATCATTCATGGCAACAAGCAAAAAGAGTGAACAGGGTAAAAAGGGGCAAAACATGCTTCCTTCCCTCTCTTATAGATTATGCCAGCTACCCACCCTGGGTAGGTATAGCACTCACACCACAAATTCCAATGCTAGACAACAAGCCAATCACAAATGCTAGATTCAGCCACCTCCATGACTACATGAAGCTTGAGGGGCCATCTAAACATATACTATAATGACTACAGAGTTACTATGATAAAAATATAATGGTACTGGCAAACAAACAAACCAAAGGACCAGTGGAATACATTAGAAAATGCAGAAAGAAGTTTTTTTTAAAGTATGAAATTTGATTTTTTAAAAAACTATATTTTTTACTAAAAAAACTAAAAGTTTTTACAAAATGGGATTCACATTAGCATAAGAGAAAATTTAGCTAAAGATGGTTAGTGGTTGCCCTCTTTAAAGGCATGAATGTCTCTTTTTACTAGGAGGCCTGCAGATTTCAGTTTGAGATTCCAGATCCATGTGGTGAGAAAAAAACCATCCATAAAACAATAGCAATAAAAAGTATAAGATAATAGATGATGCTAAGGAGATGAGAGGAGGTCACTGAGAGTGAGGTAGTAAAAAAGAAAATTAGGGACTAGGGATTTAGCTCAGCGGCATAAGCGCCTGCCTTGCAAGCACGCAGTCGTGAGTTCGATCCCTGGTACCAATTAAAACGAAAAAGACAAAAAAGAAAATTAATAACAATTTCTTGTCTTGAGGTAGATTTTCAGTAAGTACAATATTTTAAGAGACAGAAAAGAAATCCAGATGACGGAAAAGTAGACTATGAATGTGAATAGTCCTACCTGAATCATTAACCAATACAATCTCAGCTTCTATCATGATGTCTTGAATTATGCAGATAATTAGGAAAAGTTCATGCAAAGGAGAACAAGGTAATAAAAAATGTGTCCTAAGGATGATATTCTGAGACTGGGCCTCAGAAAAAGGCAAACAACAATAATCAAGGCAAAACTAGAAACTAATAGAATATTCTATGTATTTGGTAAGAGCTTATGGTGCCAATATTCAATATGTGGAAGGAAAAGACAAATTAGTTTCACCTAGCCCCAGTGAGGAACACAGTGTACAGAGAATATATGTTCCCTTTAAAGGAGGGAGAGAGTAGTTTATTAACTCCAGACAATTGTTGTCAGGAAGGAATGTTGACTCAGTATCTTCCAACTATTCAAGAGAAACTGGAATTCTAGAGTTTTAACTAAAACCTGATTTTGAAATGTTGAGAATCATCAGTTTTTAAAAGTAAAAGAATGGGTAAACTGACATACTGCTATAGATGGAACTGTGTTCCTCCCAAATTCTCTATGTTGAAGCCTTCAACTCAGTTTGATAGCACATGGGAAAAGGACCTTTCTGTAAGTATAATTAGGTTAAGTGAAGTCATAAGGGTAGGGTTGTGATCTGATAGAATTAGTGCCTTTATAAGAGGAAACGTCAGAGCTGGCTTGCTCTCTCTATCTCTCTCTCGGTATGCAAAGATCAGGTTAGTATGTACCAAGGAGGTAGCCATCCAGAAGTCAGGAAAAAGAGACTTGTCTTAGTTACTTTTCTCCTAGCTGACACAAAATATCCAATGCCCAAAGTCAAGGGAAAAAATTTTATTTTGGCTCACAGTTTGTAGAGGTTTCAGTAAAGAGTAACTGCCTCCAAGGCAAAGTGGCTTGGCAGAGGGGCATCACAGAAAACAAATAGTTCCAAGAAAACAGGCAAATGAGAACAAATTAGCCCTCTTTCTCTTCCTTGTATTTTATATAGGCTACCTGTCCTATGGTGGGTGCAGCACACAGACCCTTAAATCTAGCTAGAACCCTCCAAAGTAATCAGTGGACTGATTTAATATTCACACACTCTTGATTCCAACAACACACTTTAGATCCAGCCACCTCTGAAAAGCCCCATCTATGACTGCATAAGGCTGTGGGGGAACATAAACACAAACCAGAACAATCCCATACAAGAATCTGACTGTGCTTATACGCTGATCTAAGTCTTCCAGTCTTCAGAACTGCAAATAAAATAATTTTCTATTGTTTAAGGAATTCAGTAGTGAGCAGGGTATGATGATGCATATCTAAAATTCCATTGGGGAACTGAATTTGAAGCCAGCTTGAGCTACCTAGAGTTGAAGGCTAGCCTGAAATACATAGTATGACCCTACCTTAAAATAAAAAAAGAACTCGGCAACATTTTGGTATGACAGCACTATTCCTTTAGTAAATTATTTATAAAGTTTTGATTGCTATTACAAACAACACCACCAGAGTTAAGAATATCATAAATGTCAATCAGCAGAAGACAGACTTAAAATTTATGGCTTATCTATACAGTGAAACTATGCAGTCACACAAAAGAATGAGGCATTTTTAAACGTGTAGTGCATGATAGAAGAATAAGGTGAATGTTTAAATTTTTCAAAAGTTATTACAGTAAAAGCCATAGTAGAAGCTAATTTATTTCCCTTAGACTACTGCTTCTGGCTTCAAATTTATCCATTCCTTCATTCTTGTCACTTTCTGAAGCAGTTCTAAAAAGCCTCTTTTGTAAGTGTCTTCAGTTTAGCTATTGGGGCAGCCTCCATATTCTGAATCATCTCAAAATGTTTACATTTCATGGTGATTTTGATTTTGGGGAACAACTGGAAGTTGCATGGCATGTGATCAGGTGGATCAGTTGGGTAAGAACATACTGCAATATTTTTATTTGACATCTATTTCCATAAACATTTTGAATCAATTCAGATCACCATGAACTTCAGAAAGTGGCAATAACAAGGGGATAAGTGCACTCACAGCAAAAGAGTGTATTGTGAAGAGAGTCAACATGGGTTTTTTTTGTAAAAAAAAAGTTATAAACATTTAAACACAAACCATACTTTTTGATGTGTGTACAAAGAAACATTTCAAAGTATATTTTTAAGTAGATAAGGCAATTGTAGAACAATGCAATTTGTTAATATTTGTACATAAGAGGCAGATAAATACAGTATTTATTAATTGATATAAATTGCATATCCCAGGAAAGACTCCTAATAGGAATCTTGCTAAATGAATTATATATCCAAAGGCCATCTTCACTTAACCAGTTAAGCAAGATCATAAACTACAAATGACTCAGGACAAAGGCGAATATATAAGTGTATCAAATAATGATAATGTCCCTGCCAGAATGAGAAAGGATGAGTGATTGATGACTACTATCATCAGATAAAGACAATCTTAAAAGATACTTGACAACTTCACTAAGCTTGATAGTCTGATTTGGAGACTTCAGAAAGCTAAGGCACTAAGAATCTCATCTTGGAAAGGCATATGCTAGAACAATGAGGATGGTGTTGGTAACCTAGTTCATCCCCCCCCCTTTTTTTCCAATGTATGCTGAAAGCATAAGTATGAAATATCTGTATTTCCCCAGGGCTCTGAAAGTAGAGTTATTAACTTACTTACACTTGAGAAAGGATTGCATAGTCATATTTGTCATTTTTATTTTGAAGTTATATTTCTACTCTTATGTTTTATAAAAGCCTGTCCGCTCTCTAAGCAAATCTAGAGACACTGTTCCCAGCCTGTTCTCTGGGCTCTCAACATTTACCAGGGATTAGCATTTGTCTCATAAATGTTGTCTCAATACTCTTAAGATTGGGACTCATAAATGAATGAGGTCATTTATGAATCACCGGTTTCTGTTATACAAAGGTTCTTTAGGTTATATTTTCCTGGTTAACTTGTTCAAAAAATTAAAGGAAAAGCAGGTTAGTAGCTTTTTTTATTAGAGGTGATTAAGTTCACTGGGAACAATGTTAAATTAGAAGCCAATAAAACCTATGCTGTAGCCTCTAAGCTTTTAGACAAGCTAATTTGATCCATCCAGGTCTCCTTTCATTTCATCTGGACGGTATTTTAAAGGAAAGTACTAATTCTATCAGCAGTGTTGTAGAGAAAGAATTCCAAACAGAGTAAGAAAAAGAAGTGAAAGTAAGATTATGCCAAGCAATCTCTGCGAAAAATATTGTATTTCAGCTACCCAAATATCTTTTAAAACAATTATTAATGTACATTCTATAGATGAAGAAAGGTAATGCCCAAGGTAATTACTGATTCAAAGGAGATCTTTGTGTTACACCAAACCATCACAGTCTCTACTAGTTTAAAATCCAAATTTGGAAATTATTCGAGTTGCCCAGTCATTATTACACTGAATGACAGGAAAGTGTTTCATAATTTTTTTCCTCACAATAAATCCAATACCAAAGGAAATAAGACATTCCTTTTACCACCTGTTTGGATACGATTTATTTTCCCCCCAAATTCTCAAGGTCCACAAAAGACAGCTCCACCAAGAGGGTGAGCAAGTCCACTAGCTTCAACAATCACAGTAATTCTGTCCAATCTTTCCCTTACACAGAGAACCGATGGCCTTGGCCAGGTTTTAAAGGGCCTGGGCAGGGCCTAGGATTGGGCTTCCTCCTCCTAACAAGCTAAGCTCCTCCTTAAAGAACTGGCAAACCCAAAGCAGTTTGCCCCCCGCGGCTCCATCCAGGATCTCAGAATCCTAATTTCCAATAACCTAGGCTACTATTTGCCCCTCCTCCCTCTTTCTAGAAGCATCTCTAAACACCCCCTACTGTTTAGAGATGTTATCTGGATGAATAGCCTTTTGAATCTTGTTCCCTGGCTGTGAATTTGTGTGGGGTGAAGTCCGAGACAAACCTCTCTGCTTAAGTAGGATTGAGAGCACCGAACCAGGTCATAATGAACTAAACAAATCCATCTACTTCTTTTTTCAAACCTATTTCATTCACTTCTTCAAAAAGCCTGCCAAAAAGTGCCTCCACTCCTTTTTAGTCCCTTTTGGCTTAATTTTTAATGAAGTCATTTTGCAGTGAATTTCATTTTATTTCAGTGTTTTTATCCTTCCGCTGCTACTCCCCTTGCTAAAACCCAAAAATAAGTGGGTGGGGGTGGGGGGACTTAGGACAAAATGAGAGTGGGTGTGTTCTAATCTCTGTGTCACTTACCGCCCTTGTTTCTAGCCGATGACTCCTGAAGTGTCTGAAGATCATGCAGTCCTCCTGTAGGTTCATATTCCCGAACTAGTCGCTAGACAGCTGTTAGACTCACAGCCGCCCGTCTTGATAGCGTGCCAGGCTACGTTCTCGGGCTTTCTCTTTCACGGCCCCCCACCTTTCCTTTTTCTTCCGGCTAGAAAATGAGGAAGGAGAAAGAGTCTCCTCAGACTCAGCTGGCCCACCCTCAGAACAGGAAAACAAAGCTCTCTAGCATCCAATCCAAAAATCAGAGCTCTCAGAGACAACCTCCTAAAAAGAAACCACCCACCGAAGTCTTTCCTCAGCTAAAAATCAAGTGGGTTCGCCTGGCTGTAGAGGGCAACGCTGAAGATCCTCCGTTCCAGTTTTACCTTCACCAATTCAGTTCCGGCCAAGCCCACTCCACCCAGCCTCTTAACTCCGCACACCCTTGAAAAGAAGGCGGAGGCGGGGCCTAAGAAAACCGCCCAGAACCTGAAAATAGTATTAACACAAAGTTGAAGAGAAGAACTCATCCAAGACAGGAACCCAGGACGAAAGGTATCAGGAGGACTCCTTCAAAATCACGGCGGCAGCCCCAATTCCTTCCTAAAAGGAAAGAAGGGAGGAGAAAATGCCAATGATTGGTCGTTACACTTAAGAGAACACCCAGGAGAACGCCCAGGACAAGAGCTTCAAGGAAAAACAGAAGCAACTATTTGCTTGTCCTGTGGGGCGGGGTTTCTTGGAGGCTTCCAGCTGTCCCACTAGGGATCTCTAGGCCCACACAGGTTGGAACGTGAGGTGCTCTCCAGGCAAACTGAGTGAGGTGATTTCGTCTTTCTCCGCCCTGGCTAGGCCAGAAGAGAGGTGTAACTAAGGTAAGGACTCCACCTAGGTAGAGTTCTTTAAAAGGCACCTGGAGCCGCTGAAGAAGAAAGCAAACTAGGAAGAGGTGGAGAAGGGTGGGGCTAAAAAGGGGGAGGGAGAGGAAAGGGAGTGGGGCGGGGCCCTGAGCAAAGAGAGTTCTGTCTCCAGCGGCAGCTGGCACAATTGCAATCATTTTCGCTTCCTTATCCATCCCAGAAAAAGGCTTAATCACCTACCTATGCGGATTATGCATTCTCTTGAGGAGGAAGAAAGTGGTGTGAGGATTGAGGCCCGGGGATGTACGGGAAAACAGGGAGGAGAAAAGGGGAAAGAATACAGTTGGCAAATAGAAACAGTATTTTCCTTTCTAGCTTTCCACAGTTCACCAGCAAAGACATCCAGAACTAGGTGTGTTCTCAAGGAGGAGGCTAAGAGGAAAAGAGTTTGGAGCTCGGTACATTTTCTGAGAGGTAAGGGAAGGAAGGGAAGGTGATGAAGTGGGTTACTAAGGAGGAATTCAAGATGAATTGCAAATATTATTATGTGACACAGCGGGAAGATTTAAGACTTTTTCAGTCTCCAAGATACCATAGCTCTAAGAATAGAGCTATCAACTCTTTGAGATAGCCTCTCAGTCAGGTATTGACTAAAATTTCCCTAGTGCTGAATTCAAGAGGTGGGAGCCAAGGACAAGAATTTCTTGCTTATTTTAATGGGATGTCTGAAAGTGACCCTCAACCAAGGCTCCTTTTCAGGGCCTCTTCCTTAGCCAGACTCTTTTAAGGGAGGAAATAAAGGAGAGAAGAGAAACAAAACAGAAGAAGAGAGGGAGAAGGGAGGTAGGAGAAATAATAATAGCTACCACCTAATATGGGCAATTCAGTGTACCAAGTGTTTTTCCATTCATCATTTCTGTTTATTCTTAGTAACAACTCTGGAGAATATGTATTATTATACTCTCTGTGTCCCTTTTTATAAAATAAAAAATGGAGGGGTATTGACCAGTATTTCTCAATAGATACGCCCAGTTGTCTAGTTAGTATTTTTGCTTGAATGACTTCTAAGTATCTTATTTTTCCCCACAAACACATCCTTTTCTTCCTCCTTTGGTAGTTCATCAGCCACCTAAATGAGACCACCATGAACCCCAACATTCAAGGGAACGCCCTTTAATCTGCTATGATCTGCCCCTACCTACCCCCTCCAGCCACAAAGCTTTTACTGCTCTCTTATGTTTTACCTCAGCAAATCCCTGAGCAAACCCCTGAGAATCCGAGGCTGTTTCTGTGCCCTAATGACTACTTTTTCAATCTGAAATGACCTAAATATTTTGCTCACCTTGAATGGATTTACTCAAAATCATACTCCCCTTACTTAATTCCTTCAGGCAAAATTGACCACTGTTTCCTCTATTCTTTCTCCACAGGACACATGGTTCTTGATACAATTGCCTTCCCTTATTAGATTACATAGTCTCTGAGGTTATTGTTATAATTTCTGTAAGTTGGATGCCAGATTGTTGTTATGCATTAAATATATGCCAAGCTCTATTTTCAATCTCATATATATTATTGAGTGAAAGTTTTATGAGCAGATATTGCTACCATCATTTTACAAATGAGGAAACCAAGGTACAGAGATAAAATAGCATCCTTATGTATATGTTGCATGAAAAAATGTTCCTGTCATAGGTATTCGATAAGTAACTTCCTATTTCCCTATGCCATATCTCTTTCCAATCACTGCTTCACCAATGCTTAGTTGACAAAATAGATGCATTAACATGAGAAACATATAGGTAAATGTATAGAACTCTCTACACATTTCTTTAAAAAGAATCATTTTATCCTTTAGAACTTCAGTTACTTAATGTATAAAATTTGGGGAATGGTACTCAATATACAATTTTTACTACTCCAACTAAAGTTATTTTCACTAATACTGGAAATTTTTAAATTGAAGCGTGTGAAAAGCATTGGATTATTTATGAAAAAAATAAATGCATGTTTGTGATGTGCAAATAACTAGTAAAATTAAGAGTACATTCTATAAGTCTATATCTAGACTGGGTGTGTCATATGTCATTATGGGTTACTTCAATCTGGAAAGGTTTCTCAAGAAAACCTATACATATGCAGGTAGCTAAACATTTTGTATTCTTTGATACTGTGATTTGAACATTTCATATTCTTTTAAAAGTTTTTTTCTGGTTAAGTGATTTAATTTTTGTTAGACTCGGTTTTGCGGGATAGAAAACATGATCCCAGATAGCAAATCGAAACTTAAATTATTGAACTTCAACAAAGCAAATTTGAATTCTTTCTCATCCAATTTTCCATTCATTTCATCAATATCAAGACCCATGATAGGAGTAGGGGGGGATGAAAACATTCATTCTCTCTAAGAGACTCCAGTATGGAAGCCCCAGGTTTCATAATACTTAGCCTATATTAATAGACTATCACATTTTCTGAGTCTTTAGAGATGTCCTCTGTCTCACTCAAATTAGGACTCAAATTAGGACTCAAAATGACTCAGGGAAATCTGTACCTCATGACCACAGTGACTGGCAAAGACAGGAATTTTTCTTTATTATTTGTTTTTGTTTTTTATAACCAGCATGTGGTTAAGTTGTCTATAACATATGAAATGTTGTGAAGGAGCAGATACTGAAAAAATGAATTTCTGATCACTTTTCTTCTCCTAGGAAGCACCACAAGGCCTCATGTTTTTAGCTGATTTAAGAAACAAAAAGCCAAAGAGCAAACAGCAATATCTTCAACCTCTTTCATTCCACCCTAAGACCAAGAAAGAGTGACTTCTTGCAGCAACAGTCTATACTTTCCCCTATTTACCTCAAAAATCAGAAGATAAGCATCAAATTACATGTCACACCCAATGATAGATTGTTGAGAAATATGCACACTCTTAACTGTCAAGGTTTATAAAGTGCAGCTTTCTTTACTCCTTCTTTATCCTTCTGCTTCTTCTTTCCCTCCTAAATCTTACACACTGCCAGAATGGACCCAATCTTGACTCCACCTCCCAGTATAAAGATAACAAAAGTTATTTAAAATAAAAAGCAGACTTGAAGAGTTGACCTGGGGAGAGGGGTGTGTTCAGATTGGGAGCAAGTGAAGCAAAGTGGGAAGAACAGAGGAGAGTTAAGTGTCCTTCAGGCCTGGGAAGGATAAAGAAGTCAAACACTATGAACAATAAATATCTGCATTCTTAATTCATGTTTCTGAAATCAGTGCACTGCTCTGACCTAGAAGAAACAAAATTGTTCACTTTATCAATTTTTGCTTGCTTTGTTGTGACCCAAAGGCCATATTCCCTGTAGGAGCGCTGCTAGAATCTGTTGCCCCTCTGCCAATATTGTACATATCCTGGAGTACAGCATTAAATTTAATGCCTGGAAAAGATAAAGATATATTGGACAAGAAAAGCTAGCTGGAAAAAGATTGTGAGAATAGACTTAGTTTACAAACTATGCCATATTGGATGCATTTATATATGCCTCTACTTCTTTGTATTTTTGTTTGCTTGTTTTATTTTGTTTTCTTTACTTTAGGTTTTTTTTGTTTTTGTTTTTTGTTACCAGCAATCAAATTTCCAATTTAGCACTTGCCAAACAGGCATTGTGCTGTTGAGCTATATCCCTGGTCCATGCCTCTACAACTTTAAATACCAATATTCTCACCTGTTGCCTTTTCAGAGATACTGTTAGAAATTCAAAGAATTGTCAAAAACAGTAAGTATGATGCAGAGGTAGCTTTATAGTAATATTAATGAATTTAGGCTTTAGGTCCCTTTTCCAAGACTTTGGAAAGAATAAAATATATTTTTCATAGAAAGGGTTCCCATAGTTTAAAGTTTCAGCCTCCACAAAACCTGTATCAGTTTCTGATGAGATTTGAGCTTACAAACCGCAGTGCCTGCAATACATGAAGGAAGTTTTCATAAAGGTTATTATTAGTAGTATTGGCAGCTATGAAAAGTATGAACTTTAAGATTCTTTCTGATCATAGATATAAGGATCATGCTCTTTGTTCCTAATAATCCCTATATATATAAATAAACTAAGTCATAAAAATAAGAACTAAACTGCTTGCTCACATTGGGAGGAATGGTTAAATTTAACTTAGGAATAACCAATAGTTCAGGGCCATACAGCCAGAGTTTGAAGCTATCCTGGCACAGTATTATTTCCTACAAGTGATAGCAGGCCTACTAACTCCTATAAGTTATGTTGTGCCTTGGGCTGCTTATTTTATGAGCAAAGAGCTTGGCTAGGGTGTGTGTGTGTGTGTGTGTGTGTGTGTGTGTGTGTGTTAATAGGAGGTTGGGTATACATAGATTTTTCCTGCCATTTTAGACCCTAGAAGCTACCATATCAATAAATTGGAAGGAGGAAGAGACTTTATAATAGAAAGCAAGACAAACCTGAGAAACCTGTAACCTCAGTTTCACCTGCAGAAAAGGGGTAACATCCTTGGCTTTCTCTCCAAAATATACATGAATGGATCATTTGAGTGTACTGTTGAGTGAACCAAGCAAAGACATGCATCTTACTTTTCATATTAAACAAATAAAGATATGAGGCAGTTTAAGGAAATGTATAAATAGAACAGGAAATCTTGTATTACTGAACTAATCTAGAGAAGTGGTACCCAAAAGCCCTAAAGGGAAGGTTTATACTTATAGATTTTGTGTTACTTACCACAAGTAATTCTCACTTCCTCATCAGAGGGGTGCTGTCCATCTAACTGCTTTCTCCCAGAGCAAAAGGAGATTTTCCTTTACCCTTCTGTCCAGTTTAGTCTTATCACTTCCCTCAGAAAGTAAAAGTGAAAAAGGAAAGAGGGAGTATTTTTGATGATTTCTTACAATCTTTCTGCCAGTGCATTTATTGAAATGTTGCCATTTTATTCTTTATTCTCTCCATTTTTTGTTTAACCTTATATCCCTGCATTGTGGTAGTCTGTTTTCCTCAAATCAGAAAAGTACCACAGATATAGTTGGAGTATCCTAGTGTGGAACCTCAATGACACATTTCCTTCTCAAGACATGATGGAAGTAGATTTAAAAGAATACAGCAACCAGACATGATGGGGCAGTCCTGTAATCCCAGCACTAGGGAGGCTGAGGCAGGAAAATCACTGTGAGTTACAGACCAGACTGAACTGATAATGAGACCCTGTCTCAAAAAAACAAAATAAAAAAAAAAACAAGAAAACAAAACAAACAAAAAGAGAATATTAGACAGGCATATTAGTCTTTATAAAGTGAGGTAATGGTTTGATCAAGAAAAAAATTCTAATTAGTTGATTAGTATATCATGGGCATATAGCTGATTATGCTTGTGTGCATAGTAGAAACACACAGTTGAAATAATCAGGACTATGTGAAAAAATAGAGTGATTATTCACAAACATGTTAAAAATAAAATTTTGAACCACACATTTTACCACAGATTCATCAACTGATCATAGAATGTTGGTATCATGAGGCCTAAAGAGTTTATTTTAATATGTGACATGAATACTAATAGTGAAATGAAAGATTATATTAGATTATATATAAGTAATATTGTCTAATAGAATTTATTTATTTTATGGTAACCTACTATTATGGTTTATATATTGTGTCAACTTGTGAAGTTTATGCCAGGGATTTAGCTCAGTGGTGTAAGTGCCTGCCTAGCAAGCGGAGGTTGTGAGTTGGATCCCTGGTAATGGAAAAAAAAAGCTAGAAACACCACTGCTGGAGGTTTAGTTCATTGTTATAAGAGCCTGCCTGGCAAGTGTGAGGTCATAATTTCAAGGCCCTTGTACCAAAAAAAAAAAAAATCAACTTGTGAAGTTTAGAATCCTAATCAAATAACTCAGCAGCTGCACATCCTGGGCGTAGAGGGCAAATCATTACCATTCTAAGATATTGTTCATCGTGTCAATTTGAGAAGGTAAGAAATTTAACCAAATGATTCATCAGTGGGCCGAGGTCCTTAGTTTGTAACATCCTCAGCCTGTGTAAGAGGAGGGCATGAATATGGTGCCAGTGTAACACCCACCCCAGGGGAATTGCTTGCATACAATAAAAGGCAAATTAGGAATTACTGATTGCTGGTTCTTTGGAGGAGCTCCAGTCTTGGTCTTCAGCTTGAAGGTCATCTCCTGGCTTCTGACAAATACTGTTCAGTTTCAATCTGGGACTCTTCAGCCTTCATGATATACTCTTCAGCCTTCTGTTGTGGATTCTTTAGCCTTCCATCGCAGACCCATCGACCTCCTCATACAGACTTGCACAGGATACTGCTGTAAGCTCCAGCCTTTGGAATGGACCCTTCAGTCTCCAGTGTACAGATGCCTTCTGCATGCTCCCCCATCCAACTTTGTGGCTGATCATTGTAAGCCAATCTTGAAATTTCTTACACATTTTTATATCATATGTTATATCTTTTTCTCTAGTAAACCTTGACTGATACACCTACTAACAATGAAAAGTAAAACTGGCTTCCATTTACAATTGAGGTATTTTAATGACATTTGCTTAGTAAAATCATATTACTTAAAGAAGTATATCAAGTGAGTAATGGTAAAGATAGTGTTCAGATATGATTTAAATCATGAAAGTGAAACATAAATAGCTGAACTTTAGCAAAACCAGAATGAATCTAATTTTCTACCCAATTCAAAAGTTCCTTTATTAAATACCTTGATTTAGAGGACAGTGTGACACCCAAATCCAGAAACAAAAAAACAAATTCTATCCTCTTCCTGTAGCCACGGCAGTACCTTAATAAAACACGGCATTTTTCCATTGAACATAGGAAAAATCTTGCACCTTTCTCCCTTGAATCTTCTGAAATCTGAAAGGAGCCCTTTTGTGGCTCCATTGCTGTTGTTATTCTAGGGATTGAATCTATGGCCGTAACACTGAGCCAAATTTTTTTTTTCTTATATTAAGACAAGATCTCCGTAAATTGCTACATTCCCTAGGCTGGGGAGGAGGGACTTTTCAGAGGTGGCTGAATCTAGGTTGTTTGATGCTGAGAGTAAGGGTGTCCCATGCTGAATATGTATGGCATTAATCAATAGGCTTAAAGTCTATATAGAATATAAAGGGACAGAAAAAAGCTGTTGCTGCTCATGGCTCACTGCCTGCTGCCTGCTGCCTGCTGACTGCAATATATGGCAGAGATTACTTCTCTGTGATTCCTCTTTGCCATGTCACCTTGCTTTGAAGCAAGTCAACTATAAACTGACCCCTCTACAAATTGTGAGCTAAATAATCCTTTCTTCCCTTAATTTGTGGGTGTCAGATATTTTGCCTCAGCAATAAGAAAAATATCTAAGACAGATTTTGATATTGAGAGTGCGACTGTTTCTATGACATAACCTGATCACATGGTTTTGGAGCCTTTGGAACCAACTTTTGGAAATATTTTGGAAAGGTGGTCTATTTTCCTGCCACAGACTTCCAGTGTACTGGATTATAGTTGTATATGATCAAGACCAGCTAATTCTGGCTTTTATAACACTGTGACATACCTCATTCAAAGAGCTCACTACATTGTAATGCACTTACCTTTTTATGTGTCAGTCTTACCTATCTGACTATTAGATATTTATGAGTAGGATAGTAATCATTAATAATTGAATCATCTTTATGCTTTCCACTCTGTGGCTAGGACCAGGTAAATAATAAGTATGCAAAAATAATTTGAATGAGATAATTTAGAGATACAAGTACTGAAGGGTATTCATATTGGCTTCCCTAACTTACTAACTATCTGACATTTTACAAGTTATGTAACCTATATGGGCTTCGGTTCAGTTGCCTATAAAGTGGAAATTATCACAGTAGTTATTACAAAGAACATTGTAGTTTGGTAATTTTTTGTGAATGTGTATGCTGTATGAGTGATTGAACCCAGGACCTTTACACTGAGCTATATCACCAGGATATGTTTTTAAAAATCACTTTTTATTTTAAAAAAGTAAAACAAAATTTTATAGTGAAATAATAGGAGAGGTGGCAGGAGAACTTCCTGCGATGAGTGGCATGAGCTAAAGGTCTGCACAGCAAGTCTAGCCATGCAAGATCAGCACCTCCCTCAGAACCTGATAGTTTCCTGCCCAGCATTCTCAAACACCTGGGGACCTGTGATAGGTTGCTGGAGTTCTGGTTGGACCTTGCCCAGTGACCCCAAGTGGCAGAGGAACTGCCTGCACTGAGAAGCACAAGAAAAAGCTCAGCACAGCAAACTGCACCAAGCCATGCAAGCTTGGCACCTCATTTGGAACTTGGAAGGGACCCAAACAGCGACCCCAGACAGCTGGGCAGCTTTGATAGGCCATGTAACATGAGCTAATACCCTGCAAAGCATACTCCATCTAGCTGTTCAGCATTGGTACACCACTCAGAACCTGGTAGAGTCCTGCCCAGCAATTTCAAGCAACTGGTGAGCTTCAGAGTACCACATGGGGTGTGCTCAAGGTCTGCCTAGTGTACTTCCCACATTTAAGGAGACTTCAAGTGCCACCTAGTGAGGCTGCCTAGTGACCCAAATCAACTGGGGAAACTCCCTGCAGACACCCTCAACCCAAGAAAAAACTGAGACCTTGCGTTTAGATTCCCTAGGACAACACAGGAAAATGACAAAATAAAAGAGCAAAATCTCAAACCTCCATCCCACCCCAAACAAGCCTAGGAGACATGGACACAGAAGAAAATGTAAGCCATTGACCTGAAAATTCTGAAATGAGAGCACCAAAAGTAAAGAAACTACTCCATAAAGCTGTAAAGGAAATCAGATGAGAAATAATCTCCCAGGTAAAAGAGGAAATGATAAGCATAATAAAAGAAATGATGAACACATCTAAATGTCATAGATAAAAAAAATTGGACAGTAATCCAAAAAGATGGAAATCTTGAATGAACAATATAAGAAAAAAATAGAATGCATGAGACACATTCAAAGAGATATCAAGGAAATCAAAAATTCCATCAAAAGTGGCAATAGTGCCTCAATGAAAGCGAAGATAGACTTTCAGGCCTCAAAAACTAGATCAAAGCTAGTGAAAAGGAAAGGAAAGATCTTTTTAAAAATAACGAGGAATCAGGAAATAACTATTCAACAGTTATAAGATGATGCAAACAAAAATAATAAAAGATTGATAGGTATAAAAGAAAAAGGTGAAAATACAAATGATACAAAAAGACTGTTAAAAGCAGTAATAGCCTAAAATTTCTAAAACATGGAAAAGGAGACTGACATACTGATAAGTGAAGTATATTAAACTACAAACAGCAATAACCAAAATAAATCTACACCCAGACGTACAATAATATCTCAGACATTCAACATAAGAACAAAATAATAAAAGCTGTGAGAGAAAAGAGACAGATGACTAATTTTAAAAAGTCCATCACAATCACAGCAGACTTCTCAACACAAGCAGTGAAATCAAGAAGAGCAGGGAGTGAAGTATTTCAGATCCTAAAGGAAAAATGTCTTTCAACCCAGATCAGTCTACTCTGCAAAATTGTCCTTCAAAATTGATGGATAATCAGATACTTCCATGATAAAGAACAGCTGAAGAACTTCATGACCACCAAAACAATCCTTCAAAGAATACCAAAAGATATTTTAGATAAGACATAAAAATAACTATGACTTTAAGAACACAAACAGAGTAAAACTACTAATCAAGGCAAACAAACAGAGGAGAAAGGTAAAGAACCAACAACAAAAAGATTATATGACAAAAATGAACCAATATATATCACTTATAACCATTAATGTAAATGGCCTCAATTCATCAATTAAAAGAAACAGACTGGCATGATGGATAGAGAAAAAATTTCCAACCAAATGCCATATACAAGAAACCCATCTAACCCAAAAGGAAGTTCATAGGTTGAAATCAAAGGATAAAAAACAACACTTCATGTAACAGGACCTGACCAAAAAGCAAGGATTGAAATTCTTTAGTAGCTCATAAACATGCTTAAGTAAATGCAGAATAATCAAAATTATCCCATGCATATTATCTGATCATACAGCCATGAAACTAGCAATTAATGACAAAATAAACTGCAAAAACTCCATAAGTGCATGGAAATAAAATAATACACTCCTGAACAATTGATGGGTCATAGAGGAAATTAAAGAAGAAATTAAACAATATCTACAAGAAAACACAAGTAAAATACAATTAACCAAAACCTGTGGGATGCAATGAAAGCAGGCCTAAGAGGAAAATTTATTGTAGTGAATTAGCACATCAGGAAAATAGAACTAACACAAACAACCTGATGCTATACCTCAAACATGTAGAAAAAGAAGACCAAGTCAAGCCCAAAGTCCAAAGAAGGGATGAAGTTATAAAGATCAGAGCAGAAATCAATGCAATAGAGACAAAGAAAACAGTACAAAGAGCTGAGGAATCAAAGAGTTGGTCCTTTGAAAGAATAAATAAAATTGATAAGACCTGAGGCAACTGCATGGTTTATGTCTTTGGCCCCCAGACCTCATGCGTTTGCGTTATGCATTTGTGATTGGTTCATTGTCTACTGCTTAGATTGATGGTATCAGTACTACACCCACATAGGGGTGGAGCCTACAAGTTAATGGCAGGAAGAAAGTGTGGCTCTTTCTTGATGTTTCCCTTGCTGTTTGCAGCCATCATGAACTGCAGCCCCGCCATACCAGCCTGCCTTGGAGCCAACTGAGTATGGACTGAAACCTCCAAAAACTGTAAGAAATAAACCTTTCCTTTCCCAACTTTGGTCATCAGGTATTTTGTCTCAGCGACAAGTAAAAAGTAACTAAGACAGCAACTTTATTAAAAAATGGAAAGAAAACCTTAAATTCATGAAATAAGGAATGAAAAGAGTGAAATCACTACATACCCCATGGAAACACAGAACATCATAAATACCTACTTTAAAAAGCATTACTCTCATAGGATTGATAACACAGAAGAAATAAACAGATTCCAAAATACATATAAATTACCAAAGTTGTGTCAAGAAAATGTTAAACTGCTGAATAACCCAATTTTAATTAATGAAATTCAAAATGCGACTAGAACATTAGCAACAAAGGAAAGCACAGGTCCTGATGGATTCAAAGCTGAATTCTACAAGAAATTCAATAAAAATTAATGCTAACACTTCTCAAATTCTTCAATGAAATTGAAAGGGAAGCAGTTCTTCCCAACTCATTCCTGGAAGCCAGTATTACCCTAGATACTAAACCAGAGAAAGACCCAATGAGAAAAGCAAACAAATACCTAAACCAGAGAAAGACCCAATGAGAAAAGCAAACAAAAAATCAGTCTCCCAATGAACATAGATGCAAATACTGGCAAATAAAACTCAGCAAGTCATCAAGAAGATTATAAACCACAATCAACTGGGACTCATCCCAGGATTACAGGGGTGTTTCAACATATGCAAATCAATAAATGTAACTCATCATGTTAATAGAGCTAAAGATAAGAATCACATGATTACTTCAATAGATGCATAGAAAGCTTTTGATAAAGTCCAACACTTGTTCATGATAAGAACCCTAAGGAAAGTTGTAAGAGATGGTTCTTACCTTAATCTGATAAAAGCCATCTATGACAAACAGCCAGCATCAGAAAAGGATGTCCATTGTCACCACTCCTATTCAATACAATGCCAGAAACATTAGCCTGAACAATTAGACTAGAGAGAAAAATAAAAGGAATAAGGATAGAAAAACAAGAATTTGAATTATCATTATTTGCAGATGACATAATATTCTACATAAAAGATCCCCAAAATTCCAT
Source organism: Cavia porcellus (assembly GCF_034190915.1). Lineage (NCBI taxonomy): Eukaryota > Metazoa > Chordata > Mammalia > Rodentia > Caviidae > Cavia > Cavia porcellus. Next base: position 27,649,090 of record NW_026947486.1, on the reverse strand, counting down.
TGAAAGACATCTAGATGTAATAACCAAATTCAATAATGTAGTTGGATACAAAGTCAACACTCAAAAATTGATAGCATTTCTGTACACAAACAGAAAACTCACTGAAAGACAAATAAGAGAACCTGCGCCATTCACAGTACAATCCAAAAAAATGAAGTACTTAGGAATCAATTTAACAAAGAAAGTAAATGATCTATGTAGTAAAAATTATGATATTCTGAAAAAAGAAATCAGAGGATCTTGAAAATGAAATTATATTCCCTGTTAATGGATAGCAAGAACAAACAGTGTGAAAATGGTCATTCTCCCAAAATGGTATACAGATTTAATGCAATTCCAAAAAAATACCATTAGCATACCAAAAAGATCTAAAGAAATCATTCCTAAAATTTATCTGGAATCAAAAGAGACCTAGAATAGCAAAGGCAATTTTAGCCAACAATGGCAAGGCAGGAAGGATCACAATCCTTAACTTTGAATTTACACTGCAAAGCTACTGTGACAAAATCAGCAGGATACTGGAATAGAAACAGCCCTGAAGATCAGTGGAATAGATTAGAAGATAGGACCACAACTACAAACACTAAACCATTTATCTTTGACAAAGGGTCCAAACATGTTCACTGGAAGAAAGATAGCCTCTTTAAAAAGTTGTGTTGGGGGGCTGGGGATTTAGCTTAGCGGCATAAGTGCCTGCCTTGCAAGCAGGCAGTCGTGAGTTCAATCCCTGGTACCGATAAAAACAAAAAAGACCAAAAAAAAAAAAAAGTTGTGTTGGGAAAACTGGCTTTCTACTTGCCAAAACTTAAAACTAGACCCACACCTATCACAATGTACTAGACTAAAGTCAAAATGGATCAATGATGTAAGTACTAAAACAGAAACATTTAATCTGATGGAGCACACAGTAGGTAGAAATCATGAAGACATAGATGTAGGCAGAGAATTAATGAAAATTATCAAATTGCATGGAAATAATTCCCAGAATCAATAACTGGGATCTCATCTTATTAAAAAGATTTTCCATGTCAAAAGGTATCTCCAACAAAGTGAAAAGAAATTCCATGAAATGGCAAAAAATCTTAGTCAACTGTCCCTCAGACAAAGGATTTCTATATAAAACAGATAAAGAATTTTTAAAAATTCAGACCCTCCAAATTCAAAGATACAATTCATAAATGGGTATCTGAGATGAATACATACTTCTCAGCTGAAGAAGTACAAAGGGACAAATAAATACATTATATAATGTTAAGCATCATTGGTCACTAGATAAATGCAAATTAAAACCACACTGAGAGGGGAATGGGGGGCATGGTGGATGGGTAGATAGCATGGTAAAGCACCTCTCTTACAACAACAACTCAGATGCTAGAATGTAACATCATGGAGAAGACCAGATGAAAGGACAGGGATTCTCACAATGTAGAAAGAAACTGAGGAAAAAGAATAGAATAGAATAGGAAAAAGAAAAAGTATAGAATAGAATAGAACAGAAAAGAAAAGAAAAAAGAAAGAGGACAGAAGGCTGGAGCTAGATGCTCTTTCACTGGAGCTGGTCCCATGCTGTGCTGGACACCTTGGAGTCGCTGAAGTCATGGTCACACTGAAATCGGGGGGTTGGTGAGCCCAAGGACCTTGGCAGGAGGATGTCCTTCAATGAAGAGCTAAACTGGTACAGAGACCTGCACTAACCTGTGGTGAGTGCTAGGAATTTGGTCCCATGAAGGGGGTGACCAGCTGGAAGACATATTGGAGTTGGGCAGGATGGACCTGAATCTGGAACCACAGTGGCCTCAGTTGACTGATTTTATTTGAATCTGGTATGTTTGATAGTATCAAGTCTAAGAATATAGTCAAGTACTCCAAAGATGACAAGATTTAATAGAATACCCATTCTGGTTTCGATTATCAACTGCTTTTGAAGTTCTATAATGTCTCCAATCTTTTGTTTTTATTAATATTGCCATGTACTGCTATGTTCAATTATAATATGCCTGATGATATAGACAATTATATTGAAAATAACAAAAGACATCATAGTAACTACTGTAGACACCTAGTATTGTGGTTTTATGTGTCATTGTTTCATGTTTTTCTAGAAATTTGTTTTGTTGTCTTATTTTAATTTGTTTTTCTTTCTAATATAGAAAAGATAGGTATACATGTAAAGAATCACACATGCGTAGAATTTCTAAACATTTTACCAGAATTGATTATATAATGCATGATATAATGAACAGATACTCCGAAGAAAAAGGGACACTAAGATACTGAGAGCTAATTCCATAGCATCATGATATAAACTCTAGCAATACTATTACTCTCTGTTCAGAGTGATATTCGTCTGTTTTCCTTTGTTTAATTTCAACATACATAAAGATATGGAAAGATATTTTGAATACAATGAGAGACATTATGGCAGCCATTGTTGACTTCCTATTATCCAGTCTTGAAGACCTAAAATGTCTTCATCATCCTGTTCTGATCAGTTTAATATTACTATGTTTTTTGGTCATTTTCCTTTTTATCGGTACTGGGGATCAAACTCACGACTGCCTGCTTGTAAGGCAGGTGCTTATGCCGCTGAGCTAAATCCCCAGCCCCAGTTTAATATTATTTTATTTGGTACAAATTCACTGTGTGTGAAGATACAGACAACTGTTTAGAAGAAAACAAGAGATAATATGATAGACAGTGAAGCTCTCCAGTGGTCTTGCTTTGAAATCTGTGTTTCTTAAATTTTTTTGTTATGGTGTTTTGGTTTTTTTGTTATGTTTAATTTTACCCTCTTTAAAATTAAAAAAAAGCACACTGAGATTACATCTAACTCCAGAAAAAATGGCCAGGATCAAGAAAATCACCAATAACAAATACTGGAAAGGCTGTGCTGAAAAATGAACCTTTTTGCACTGTTGGGTAGACTGGAGTGTAGACTGGTGCAATCACTGTGGAAATCAGTCTGAAATCGCCTCCAAATTCTGAGATTAGAAGTCCCATTTGATCCAGCTAGTCCACTTCTGCACATATTCTCAGAAGAATTGGAAATATCATACCACAGTGATATATGTGCAACTATATTCATAGCAGCACAATGTATAATAGCCAAATCTTGGAAACAACCTAGATACCCATCACAGGAGGAATAGATATAAATGATGTGGTATTTTTATACAATGGAGTACTACTCAGCTATAAAGAAAGATCATATTGAAGCTTTTATAAGTAAATGAATACAACTTGAGACCATAGTCATAAGTGAAATAAATCAAACTCACTTGTGTAAATACCATATTGTATCCCTAGTGTAAAAAACTGAAAGTATAAGAAAGATCCAAAATCTTCAATAAATACTGTGAAAGGGTAAGAAACTGCTCAATAGGGAAAAATAAATCACATAGGATAAGGGAGAAAAGAACATGGGAAAAGAAAAAGATACAAATTTGTATATATACTCTTAAGATAGCTAAGATGATTGTTCTAATTCTATTAGTTATTGCAATAAAGCAGTCAACATTCATAGGATTGGATCAATTTTAAATGTTTATATCTGGTGATCTGAGTAACTCTTTTGAAGATAGCTATGCAAAATGAAAACCTTAGTTATGTTCCTACCACCTTGTTTTGAAAGTCTATGTGTCATTGTTTTAAGCTTTTTGTTATTGTTACTTATTTGTCTAATTTGTTTCTTGTTTTTCTTTTGTTTTCTTATTTGGGGTACCAGATATTGAACTCAAGACCAGTGCACTTGCAAGGCAAGCACTTGTGCCACTGAGCTAAATCCATGGCCCTTGTTTCTTGTTTTTCTTGTATTTTGTTTTGCTTTGTTTTCTGTCTAATACAGAAGGGATAGATATACATGTACAGGCTTACACATGCCAAGAACTTCTCCTAAGGAGTTTACAAGAATTGATTTTATTACTTGCCATGGTATAAACAGCTATTTCCAAGAAAATGAGGCATTATGGTAGACATTGCTTCTTTCCTATCATCTTGTTTAGAAGTCCAATAATGCTTTTATGCTTTGTTTTGATTGGTTTTATTCTGTTTTCTATTATCTGATATCAATATGTGTGACGGTATGGATAGGTATTTTGAAAAGAACAAGAGACATGGTAGCTATGATTTATTTTCCTATTATTGGTTTTGAAGGCCAGTCATGCTTTCATTCTTTTGTTTTGATCAGTGTTATGACATTTTGTTTTGCTTGAATTCATTGTGTGCAAAAGATGGACAATTATTTTAAAGAAAACAAGAGAATATGGTAGCTACTTTTGATTTCCTATTGTCTTGTTCTGAAATCTTGTGTTGCTTACATTGCTTTGTTCTGATCTGCTTTGTTCCGTTTTGTTTTGCTTTATTCTCTTTAAAGTAAAAATACATTGAAATAATAGGAAAATAGCAATAGTTAACAAATGTCTTATTGTTGTATTTAAGTACTTACTCAGAGTACAAGATAGGGCATAAAATTTCTTCCATTGAGATTAGCACAAACTTTTCTTTTCAGTGAAATGAGTGAAACAACTATTTTAACTGCCTTGTGTTTTTCTTTCTCTTCTTTTTCCTTTTACCTCATCATTGCTAGTTTCCTTTTTCCTTTTGAAAAATTTAGTCCCTTTCCATAGTATTTATTGTGAATTTTGGACCATCTTTACTCTCAGCCTCTCACATAAAGGTGAAATTATTATGTTTACACATGTGAGTCTAATTTATTTCATTCATGAGTATGGTATCAGGTTACATCCATCTTATTACAAAACTTTGTCCATCAAAGAAAATCATCAGCAGAGTGAAAAGAAAGCCCAAAGAATGGGAAAAGTTTTAGCCAGCTTTCTCTCAGATAGCGTACTTATATCTAGAACATGTAAAGAATCAGAAAAATCATATCCCTCAAATTAAAAGATTCTATCCAAAATATTAAACCTGGATTTTCTTCATACAATTTCTACTTGTACCTGTATCTTCAAGATTTCTATCAATTTTCTCTTCTAATACATTTAGTTTTTCTGTTTTAATATTAAGGTCTTTGACACATTTCAATTTTAGTTTAATGTATGGTAATAAAAAGGTTTTAATTTTAGTCTTCAGCATGTAGAAAGCCAGTTTTTCCAACACCACTTATTAAAGAGGCTATCTTTCTTCTACTGAATGTGTTTGATTCCTTTGTTAAAGATAAGGTAACCAAGTGTGCTTTCAATTGTGTCTACATCTTGTAATGTGTTCTACTGATCCCTAAGTTTGAGTTTTAGTTTGTTTTTCTTTTTTTCCCAATGCCATACTTATCTTATCACAGTAATTTTGTACTATAATTTCCTCTCTTTTTTTTTTTTTTGGTACTTGGGATTGAACTCATGACCTTGTGCTTGCCAGGCAAGTGCTTACACCACTGAGCCAGATCCCCAGCCATGTAGTATAATTTAAATCAGTGATTGTGATGCCCCTCCCTTGTCTTTGTTGCTCAGAATTGCATTTACTATTGAAGGTCCCTTCTGGTTCCAAATGAATTTTAGGAATATTTTCTTTAGTTCTGTGAGGTATGCTAATGCTATTTTCACTGAGATGGTGATAAATCTGCATAACAATTTTGGAGTACAATCATTTCTACTATGTTTGTTCTTCCTAACCATAAACAAGGAATATATTTACATTTTCTGAATTTCTATTCCATCTCCTTTTTCAGAGTACAATAATTTTAAATGCTTAGATCTTTTACTTCCTTCATTTGATTAATTCCTAAGTGTTTTATTTTTTGGATGCCCAAATCCAAAGACCCAATTCAATAATGGGCATCTGAAATGAATACACACTTCTCAGATGAACAAATAAAAACAGTGAATAAATATATAACAATGTTCAGCTTTATTGATCATCTGAATGATACAAAGAATACACTGGGATTTCATCTCACTCCAGAAAGAATGACAGTCATCAAGAAATCAGTGCTTTGCAAATGCTGGAGTGACTGTAAGGGAAAAGAAACACTTCTTCACTGCTGATGGAAAAGTAGAGTGGTACAATCCTTGGGACAATCAGTTTTGAGATCCTTCAAAAACCTAGAATTAGTGGTCCTGTTCAACCAATCTATTCCTATTCTGGGTATCTTCCCAGAAGATTTAAAAACATCATAGTGCAGCAATATATCTTCACCCATATTTATACCAGCACAATTTGTAATAGGTAAATCTTGAAAATGAACCAAGTGCCCATCAACCAATAAATAGATATAAAAGTGGTATTTTTTAAAATGGATTACTACTCACTCATAAAGAAGGATAATCTTGAGTCTTTTGTAAGTTAATGGATACAGTTAGAGACCCTACTCATAAGTGAAATAAATCAGACACATGATGTGTAAACATCATTCTGTCTCTCTTAAAGAAAATAAGGACCAAAATATACAATAGATATTTTGGAATGGCAAGAAATTGTTCAAAAGGAAACAGGAACTAGGATGGGGAGAAAGGGAAAGAAAGCAAGGGCAAAGAAAAAAATATGCAAGATAGTAATACCATTGGTTTCTTTTAGTTAACTGAAAAGGTCTATGCTATTATTTCTGGAAGAAATTTTATGGCCATGTTTTGTACTCTAACTACTTTACAGGTAACAATAAGCAGTGTTTTAACTACAGTTAATCTCTTATTATTTTGCTGTGAAAATTTCTTTTGTTTGTTCCTTAAAAATAAACCTGGGCAAGGATGCCATTGTATTGCTAATATAATGAGAACAGGGTTTTGTACCACATTGCTTACTAGATAAATGTGAATATCAGATAGGTTGAGGAGGGTGCCAATAAGGCCTCCCCAATCTGGAGGAAATTAAGGGGGTCTGTGGGGCACCCAGAGACACAGTAGGATCCCAGCTGAGACAAACACTATAAACAGGGAGATCTGGTGACTCTGAACAACCTGAAGACATAACAACACCAGGAACAAGGGGTTGATTTCCATCAGTACTCCTAGGCTTGTCAGCCTGGGAGGAATATAGGACTCTCCTAACAGGCCCTGCATGGGGAATTCAGGTGACTGGCCCACCTCTTCAATGTGGGACCCAGGAATTGGACAAACATCAACCTTACAGTAGAACCCCAAGATACACACTACCAATGGTTGGCACTAGTGGTTTTGAATGACCAAAATAAACCTGAAAGTTGGAAAGTGACAAAACAAAAAGCAAAATGCAATCCCAAACATCTAGTCCACCAGCAGAAGTACAACAGACATTGAAATAGAGGGCTTTAAAAGTAAAATACTGGAAATCTCTGAAAAGATGGCAAGTGAAATAAGGCCATAGCAGAAATCAAATTTGAAGTAATCTCTTATGTAAAGACAAAAATAACAACCTTAGTAAAGGAGTTGCTCAGGGCAGCCAAAGAAGAAATAGATAAAAAAGACAGGAGCATGGGAAATTGAGTAAAACCTTGAATGAACAATGTAGGAAGAAAGCAGAATTCATGAAACAAACTCAAAGAGACATCCAAGAAACATAAAATTCTGTTGAAAGTTGGTAACGCCATTTAAATGAAGCTGAGCATAGAACTTCACTTTGATCACAATTAGTGATCGTGAAAGGATAGAACTTTAAAAAATAGCAAAGCAGCATGAAATGACAATTCAGCAGCTTCAAGATGCCAAGAGAAACAATATAAGGCTAATAGGCATCAGTGAAGAGCCAGGAGTAAATGCAAATGACATAACTAGAATATTCACAGAAGTAATAGAAGAAAATTTCCCAAACATGGGGAAAAATCTGATATGCAGATAAGTGAGGCACACAGAATGCCAAAAAATCACAACCAACATAAATATACACTCAAATATATAATAATTAAGATCCCAGACATGCAGCACAAAAACAAAATACTAAAAGCTGTTAGAGAAAAGACATGATTCACCTATCAAGGAATGCCCATTAGAATCAAGGCAGACTTTTCAGCACAAACCCTCAAGTCAAGACAAGCATGGAGTTAGGTATTTTAAGTCTTGAAAGAAAACAATTTCTAACCCAGATTGATGTACCCAGAAAAACTGTCTTTCAAATTTAATGGAGAAAACAAGATACTTCCATGAAAAAGTGCAACTGAAGAAATTGATGTCCACCAAACCAACCCTAGAAAAGAGTATTGAAAGACATACTAGACAGAGATATAAATGACCACAATTTACAGAATAACAACAGAAAGAAATCACCAGGTAGGAAAAGTAATTAAATAAGGAAGAAAAGGAGAAAAACAAATGGAACATAACATGGCAAAGTTGAGTCATATCAGTTATATTCATAATGAAAATGGGCTCAATTCACCTATCAAAAGAAATATGTTGCCAGAATGGATCAAGAAACAGGATCATACAATATGCTGTATACAAGAAACACATCTGACCCAAAAGGAAACTCAGATCAAAAGTCAATGGGTAGAAAACACTATTCCATGAAAGAGGAACCCAGAAAAAAGGAGGGGTAACAATTCGATTTGCAGATAATGTGAACTTAAAACCTAAAATGATTAAAAGAGATAAAGGTCACTACATACTCATTAGTGGAAAAATTCAAGAGGAAGAACTAATAATTATAAATATATATGCACTAAATACAGGAGCACCCAACTACATAAGACAAATACAATGGACATGAAAAACCAAATACACAAGAACACAATTATAACAGGGGACCTTAATACCCCATTGTCAGAAAGAGATAGGTCAACTAAACAAAAATTCAGTGAAAAAATAAAATAGAACTGAATCATTCCTGTGAGCAATTGGACTTAGTTGATGTTTACAGAGTGTTTCACCCAACCACATCAGAATACACATTTTTCTCAGCTGTTCATGGGACATTCTCCAAAATAGACTATATATAATCCCATAAAACATTCTTAAGTAACTGCAAAGGAATTAAAATTATCTCATGCATAATATCTGATCATAGTACACTCTAATTGGAAATTAATGGCAAAAGAATTTGCAAAAGCTGCATAAATACATGGAAATTAACAACTTTCTGAACAGCCAGTGAGCTACAGATGAAATTAAAGAAAAAATAAAGCAATACCTACAACTCAATGAAAATGCAGAAACAACATATTGTAATCTATGGGATGCAATGGAAATGGCCCTAAGTAGGAAATATATAGCAATATATTGTTATATCAAGAAAAGAGAATGAGCACCAATAAACAACCTAAATGCTTCATCTCAAGCTTCTAGAAAAAGAAGAGCAACTTAAACCCAAAGCTCATAAAAGAGAGGAAATTGTAAAGATTAGAGCAGAAATAAATACAATTGAAACTAAAAAAAAGAAACAATACAAAGCATTAAAGGAATGAAAAAGCTGATTTTTTTGAGAGAATAACCAAAATTGACAAACCTCTAGGTAATCTTATAAATAAAAAGAAAGGAAAAAAATTCATACAATAAGGACTGAAAAGAAGGAAATTATTACAGATCCCATGGAAATTCAAAAGATCATGCATACCTACTTTGAAAATCTCTACTCAAATAGAGTCGAAAAAACAGAGGAAATGGACAGATTTCTAGAAACATATGAACTACCAAAGCTCAACCAAGAAGATATACCAATTTTCAATAACTCTGTATCAGCTAATGAGAATGAAAACGTAATTAAAAACTTAGCAACAAAGAAAAGCCCAGGTCCTGATGGATTCACAGTTGAATGCTACAAGACAATGAGGGACAATTTGATGCCAATACTCCTTAAAATAGTCAATGAAACTGAAAAGGAAGCAATCCTTCCTAAATCAATCCTGGAGGCAAGTATTAATCTCATATCAAAACCTGAGAAAGACCCAACCACAAAGGATAACTATGGGCCAATCTCACTAATGAACATTGATGCAAAGATCCTCAATAAAATACTGGTTAATACAATGCAGCAAGTCATCAACAAGATTTATACATCACGACCAAATGGGATTCATTCCAGAAATGGAGGGACGGTTTAACATATACAAATAAATAAATGTAATACACCACATCAGCAGAGCCAAAAACAAAAAGCACATGGTCATCTCAATAGATGCAGAAAAAGCTTTTGATAAAATCCAACACATGTTCATGATACCCTTCTGAAACTCGGAATACATGGTATCTCCCTTAATCTGATAAAGGCCACCTATGAACAACATCCAACAATATACTAAATGGACAAAAACTGAAAGCTTGCACTCTAAAATCAGGAAGAAGACAAGCATGTGCACTATCAGCACTCTTATTCAATATAGTTCTGGACCTACTAGCCAGGGCAATGCAACAAGAGAGAGAAATAAAAGGAATGAAGGTAGGAAAGAAAGAAGTTAAATTATCATTGTTTGCAGATGACAGCAGTGTAACTGGAAACAAATTCAATGCTCAAAAATCTTTAGCATTTCTTTACACAAAAAACTGAGAGAGAAATTATGGAAATATCACCTTTCACAATAGCATCTAAAAACGGAAAACTTAGGAATTAACCTAACCAAGAATTTAAAAGACCTATACGCTGAAAATTGTACTATGCTAAAAAAGGAGATTGAAGAGGTTATCTCAAAATGGAAGGATATTCCTTCCTGTTGGCTAGGAAGAATGAACATTGTGAATATGGCCATACTCCCCAAACTGTTATACAAATTTAGTGCAATCTCCATCAAAATACTATTAACATACTTCAAAGTTCTAGAGAAACCACTCCTAAAATTCATTTGGAAACAGAATAAACCTAGAATAGCAAAGGCAATTCTGGGCAACAAAGTCAAGGCAGGAGTCATCTCAATTCCTGACTTGAAATTATACTACAAAACCACAGTAATAAAATCAGCATGGTAATGACAAAGAAATAGACCTGAGTATCAATGTAACAGATTAGAAGAGGCAAACACTACTACAAAGACACACAGCAAACTGATATTTGACAAAGAGCTAAACATGTTCAATGGAACAATGATAGACTCCTTAATAAATAGTGTTGTTTTCCATATGCCAAAGAAAGAAACTAGACTCATGCCTATCATCATGCACAAAACTAAAATCTAAATGGATCAAAGATCTAAATATTAAAAGAGAAACTAAATCTACTGGAAGGAAAGGTTGATAGAAATCTTTGAGACATAAGGGTAGGCAGAGATTTCATGAACAAAAAGCAAACTGCACAGGAAATATTCAAAGAATCAACAACTGGGATATCATATTATTGAAAAGTTTCTGCACTTCAAAAGAAATCACCAACAGAGTGAAAAGAAAGCCCATAGAATGGGAAAGAATTTTAGGCAGCAATCTTTCAAAGGACTTCTATTTGGAACATATAAAGAACTGAAAAACATCAAGCCCCCCAAATTCAAAGACCCTCTCTAGAAATGGGCACCTGACATGAACACACAGGTCTCAGATGAAGATATACAAATGGCAAGTAAATTCATGAGGGAAATGCTCACTATCATTGGTCATTGGAGAAATGCAAATTAAAACAGCATTGAGATTTCATCTCATGCTGGAAAAAAAGCTGGCATCAAGAAATCAACTGATAACAAATACTGGCAAGGCTGCAGGGAAAAAAGGAACACTGCTCCACTGTTAGTGGGAGTGTAGACTTGGTGCAGTCACTATGGAAATCAATATGGAGTTTTCTGTGAAGACTAGAATGGAAAGTTCCATTCAATCCAGGGATTCTCCTCTGGATATTTTCCCAGTAAAACTGAAAATGTCATGTCATAGTTATATATGTGCACCCATGTTCATAGCAGCACAATATGTAATAGCTAAATCTTGGAAACAACCATAATTCCCATCAACCCTAGAGTGTATGATAATTATGTGGTAATTTTATACAATGGAATATTATTTGGGTATAACAAAGGATGATCTTGAGGCTTTCATTGGTGAATGGAGGCAACTTGAGACTATCTTCATAAGTGAAATAAATAAGAATTATATTTATAAATATCACATTGTATCTCTAGTGTAAAAAGTAATAAGAACTGTAGGCATAATAAAACCTAAAATGTATAATTTCTATTGGATAAAAGAGAGGAAATGAAAGTGCTATAAAGGATATACTGCATGTATGTTTAAGTGTGTAAAATAGATAACCATATTACTGAGATTTGTTGGATCATTGACCAGAACTGTTTGCAGTTTCACCATTTGAATGTCCACTTTGTATCCTTTAATTGTGTAATTTGAAGAATTATTTCTAATATGACAATATGTAATTTATCAACATTTGATTTCTTACTGTTTCAGTTTTATTGAAATTCTGTATTATTTCTACCCTTTTTTATATTTTTGCATTTGTTTCTTATTAAATATAATTTTAAAACAACAATCACACAGAGACAAAATCTGTCATTACATATTTGTTAGGAAAAAACTAGAGAAGTGGTAGCAATTACAATATATATGCACAGGACCTTCTCCCAAACTGGGAAACTCAGCTGGCTGGGGTAAGTCTGTGTGCCATCTGGAGCCCCGGAAGACTTGATTATCTCTTCCAGAGCTCAAGGATCTGCCCAGAGCCCAGCCACACTAGGCTGCACTTGGCAGGTTTCAGGACTTTCCAGGACATGGCCAGTGACCTTCTCCCAAACCGGGAAACTCAGCTGGGGGCTGGAGTAAGTCTGCCTACCACCCTGAGCAATGGGAGACTTTAAGATCATCTCTTCAGTAACTCAAGGACTTGTCCAGAGCCCAGGCACATTGGACAAGCCTTGGGAGGTTTTCTGGACCAACTATATTATGCCCAGTGACCTTCTTTTATTATGGGATTTGGGAGCAGGTAAAGTGATTTCCAGGGCATTGGTCTTCACCTAGGGAGAGCTTTAACCCATCATTCACAGTGATTAGGTGCCTGCCCAGCTACCTGGAACACTGAAGGAGGCACAGGAGGGCCTGAGAGCTTAACTGGACCAGGCCCAGCAGCCTTCATTCAGACCCAGGAGTCTAGGGCACCGGAGACAACTTCCAACACAACCAGAGGAAGCCTTGGAATGACACTTGAAGCACAGAAAAATAGGAAAATGACAAAGCAAAAGAACAAAATGCAATCTCAAACCTCGAGCCTATTCCAAGAAACCTTAGATCTCATACACCTGAAATATCTGAAATAATAGCAACTGAAATAAAGAAAGAACTCCAGGAAGCTTTAAAGGAATTCAAATTAGAAATAATCTCCAAGTAAAGGAAGAAATGATAAAAGAAATGAAAAAGATGCTGAATATATCTAAAGAAAACACAGTTAAAAAATTGGAGGAGCTAAAAAATAGAATCACTGGATGAGCAATATAAGAAACAGAGAATGCATTAAACAGATGTGAATATATATACAGCAAATCAAAAATTCCATTGAAAGTTGTAAAAACCACCTCGATGAAAGAGAAGATAGAATATCAGACCTTGAAGACAAGATTGCAGCTAGTGAACAGGAAAGGCAAGACCTTTTAAAAATAACAAGGAATCAGCAAATAACAGTTCAACAGCTGCAAGATGATGCAAAGAAAAAAAACATACTATTTATAGGGATAAATGAAAAAGAAGGGGACAACATAAAGGATGTCACGATGATATTTAGAGAAGTAATAGCTGAAAATTTCCAAACATGAGAATGGAAACTGATATCAGGATCAGTAAAGCATATAGAACTCCAAATGATCATAACCAAGATAAAACTATACCCATACATATAATAATCACCATCCCAGATATCTAACATGAGAGCAGAATATTAAAAGCTGTCAAAGAAAAAGAAAAACCTATCAGAATCACAGTGGACTTCTCAGCACAAAAAATAAAGTCAAGACGGGCATGGAGTGAAGTATTTCAGATCTGAAAGGAAAATGATTTCCAACCTAGATTGATGTACCCTGAAAAACTGTCATTCAAAATCAATGGAGAAGTAAAATACTTCCATTACAAAGAATAGCTAAAGAACTTCATGATCAACAAGCAAACCCTGCAAAGAATACTGAAAGACAATTTAGAAACACTTAGGAAAAAAACCACTAAGCAAAGCAGACAATTAAACAGAACAGAAAGATGAAGACACAACAGCAGAAAGACAACATGTCAACAATAAACCAACATATAACAGTTATAACCATTAATGTAAATGGTCTCAATGCACCCATTAAAAGAAACAGAATGGCAGAATGGATCAAGAAACAAAATCCAACCATATGCTGTCTAAAAGAAACCCATTTAACCCACAAAGTATACTGACAGACTGAAAGTCAAATGATGGAAAACAATTCAATAGGAACACAGAAAAAGCAGCAGTAGCCATTCTGTTTGCAGACACTGTGAACTTTATACCAATAATGATCAAAAGAGATAAAAAAAGGTCACTACATACTTGTTAGGGGAAAACTTCAAGAGGAAGAGATAACTATCTTAAATATATATGCACTAAATTCCAGAGAACCCAGGTACATAAAACAAGTATTAACAGAAATAAAAATCAAATTATCAGTAACACAATTATAACAGGAGATATTAACACACGACTGACACAAAGGGACAGATCAACCAGACAGAAAATCAGCAAAGAAATAACAGAACTGAATCACACCTGTGAACAAATGGACTTGATAGATATATACAGAGTGTTCCACCCAACAATATCAGAAGAATACTCATTCTTCTCAGCAGCACATGGGACATTCTCTAAAATAGACTATATGATAGTCCATAGAACATATTTAAATAAATGCAAAAAAGTTGAAATTATCTCATACATGATATTAGATCATAGCACCATAAAATTAGAAATTGATAAATGATACAGCAAAAATCCCACAAACACATGGGAACAGAATAACACACTCTTGATTAATCAGTGGGTCACAGGGGAAATTACAGAAGAAATTAAATAATACCTACTAGCAAACGAAAAATACAAAAACAACTTACCAGAATCTGTGGGATGCAATGCAAGATATCCTCACAGGAAAATTTATTGTACTGAATTCCCACATCAGGAAAACAGAACGAATACAAATAAATAACCTCATGCTACAATTCAAACATCTAGAAAAACAAGAGCTAGTCAAGCCCAAAGTCAAAAGAAGGGAGGAAATTATGAAAGTCAGAGTAGAAATTAATGTGATACAGATGAAGAAAACAATCCAAAGAATGTATGAATCAAAGAGTTGGTTCTTAGAATAAATGAATAAAATTGATAAGACCCTAGCCAACCTTATTTAAAAAAGAGAAGAAAAAACTCAAATTCATTTAATAGGGAATGAAAAAGATGAAATAACTACAGACTGTAGAAATACAGAAGATCATCAACACTTATTTTGAAAACCTCTACTCTCATAGGTTTGATAACACAGAAGAAATGTATAGATTCCTAGAAACATATGAAGTAACACAGCTAGATCATGAAATTGATAATGCAATTAAGTCTTTACCTACAAACAAAAGACCAGGCCCAGACAGATTCACTGCAGAATTCTACAAGAAATACAAAGAAGACTTAATGCTGACACTCCTAAAACTCTTCAATGAAATGAAAAGGAAAGCAATCCTTCCTAAATGATTCCTGGAAGCAAATATTACTCTACTACCAAAACCTGAGAAAAACTCAACTAAAAAAGAGAACTACAAGCCAATATCCCTAATGAACACAGATGCAAAATCCTCAATAAAATATTGGCAAATAGGATGTAGCAAGATCAAGATCATACAGCATGACCAAGTGGGATTCATCCCAGGCATGCAGGGATGGTTCAACATATGTAAATGAATATATGTAATCCACCATATCAATAAAGCTCAAAGTAAGAATCGTATGATCACTTCTATAGATGCAGAAAAAGCTTTTGATAAGGTCCAACATTCATCTATAAGAACATTACAGAAAATTGGAATAGATGCTCTTTACCTCAATATAATGAAGGCAATCTATGACACACCAACAGCCAGTATCATACTAAATGGCCAAAAATTGAAGGTCTTTACTTTAAAATCAGGCACCAAAAAGGATGTCGCTTATCACTGCTCCTATTTAGTATAGTAATGGATACACTAGCCAGAGCAATTAGACAAGAGAGAGAAATAAAAGGAGTAAAGATAGGAAAAAGGGAAGTTAAATTATCATTATTTTCAGATGACATGATACTCTACATAGAAGACCCCCAAAATGCCATTGAAAGACTCCTATATATAATAAATAAATTCAGCAATGTAGCTGGATACAAAATCAACACTCAAAAATCAATAGCATTTCTATACACTAACAAGATACAGAGAGAGAAATAAGAGAAAACACAGCCTTCACACTAGCAACCAAAAAATGAAATATTTAGGAATTATTCGCATGAAAGAAGTGAAAGACCTATATAGGGAAAATTGTAATACACTGAAAAAATAAATTGAAGAGGTTCTCAGAAAATGAAAAGACATCACTTGATCATGGATAGGAAGAATAAATATTGTGAAAATGGCAGTTCTCCCAAAACTGATATACAGATTCAATGCAATCCCAATAGAAATACCATCAATACACCTCATAGATCTAGAAAATCTATCCTAAAATTCATCTGGAACCAGAAGAAACCTAAAATAGCAAATACAGTGCTAAGCAGCAAAAGCAAGGCAGGAGGCATCACAATCCCTGACTTGAAGTTATACTACAAAGCAACTGTAAAATCAACATGGTACTAGAATAAAAACAGTTGAAGATCAATGGAATACATCAGAAGATACAACCACAACTACAAACACACTCAACCACCTTTGATAAGAGGCCAAACATATTCATGGAAAATAGGACAGTCTCTTTAATAAATGGTGTTGGAAAAACTGGCTCTCCATTTGCTGAAAACTAAAACTAGACCCATGCCTATCACCAAGTACTAAATTAAATTTTAACTGGATCAAAGATCTGAATATTAAAACAGAAACACTAAATTTATTAGAAGACAAATTTGGTAGAAACCTTGAAGACATAGGGGTAGGTAGAGAATTCATGAACAGGAATAAAACTGCATGGGAAATACTTCCATATCATTAACTGGGATTGCCTCTTACTAAAAAGTTTCTGCATGTCAAAAGAAATCTCCAGCATAGTGAAAAAAAAAACCCACAAACTTGGAAAAAACCTTAGTGAACTGTCCCTCAGACAAAGGACTTCTGTCTAAAACATATAAAGAATTAAAAATTTAGACCTCCAAAATTCAAAGATCCAATCCAAAATGTGCATCTAAGATGAATACACAATTGTCAGATGAAAAAATACAAATGATAAATAAATACATGAAAAAATGTTTATCATCATTACTCATTAGAGAAATGCAAATTGAAACCACACTGATTTTCATCTCAATCCACAAAGAATGGTCAAGATCAAGTAAACTACCAACAATAAATGCTTGAAAGGCTGTGGGAAAAGGAACTCTCCTACACTGTTGGTGGGAATGTAGACTGGTACAACCATTGTGGAGGTCAGTCTGGAGATATCTCAAAAAGCTTGGATTGGAAATCCCATTTATTCCAGCTATTCCACTTCTAGGCATATTCCCTGAAGAACTGAAAACATCATACCTCATGATATATGTGCAACCATGTTTATATCAGCACAACCTAAGAGAGGACTGGATAAAAAGTTGTGGTATTTTTATACAATGGAGTACTACTCAGCTATAAAGAATGATCACATTGAGATATTTATAAATAAATGGACTCAGCTTGAGACCATACTCATAAGTGAAATAAATCAAACTCACATGTATAAATACCAAATAGTTTCCCTAATGCAATAAATGGTAAGAATACATAAAAGTGTCTGGTAAACATGATTTCCCATTATATGGGTTTGAAGCCTTTTAATGTTTTCATTCATTAATTGGAAGGGTTTTATTCTGGGTTGTTTGATTTTTTTGTCTGTGATTGTATGAACAGTTATTTTGAAGAAAACAAGGCAATATAATAGCTAGTGCTGATTTATTATCATCTTGTATTGAAGTCCAAGCAAGCTTTTGCTCTCCTGTCTCCATCAGTTTATCATGTTGTATCTTATTGAATTTCATTATATGTGATAGTATAAACAAATTTTTATAGACATGGAGATAATATACAAACCATTGTTCATTTTCTGTTAATTGGTTCTGAATGCCCTGTAATATTTTCAGTCTCTTGAATGGTTTTACACTGTCATGCTGTCTTTTATGCTTTAATATATGAAATTATACTGAAATATTTCAAGGAAAGAGACAGTATGGTAGCTACTCTTATGTTGGGTTATCTTGTGGTGAAACACTATGATACTTAAATTGTTCTTTTCTGACTTGTGTCATTATGTTGTTATGTCCTTTTTTTATTTTAATCTTCCTTTAAAAATTTTTTTAATAAAAATGAAAATATATGTGCACCAAATATGGCTGCACTCAACTATGTAAGTTAAATATTAATACATATGAAAAATCAATTAATCAATAATATAGTGGACATTAGCATCCTGTTGACAAAAAAGAAGATACACCTGAAGAAAAATCAGCAAAAAATAGCATAACTCCATTACACTGTGAACAAATAGACTTAATTGACATTTACAGAGTGTTCAACCAAACGACATCAGATTACACTTTCTTCTCAGATGGATGTGGGATGTTCTCAAAAACAGGCCATAAACTAACCCATAGACCATGTGTAACATCAAAGGAATTGAAATTATTCCATGCATAGTATCTAACTGTCTTAGTTACTTTATGTTAGTTGCTGAGACAAAATACCTGATGCCCAAGTTGGGAAAGGAAACGTTTATTTCTTACAGTTTTTGGAGGTTTCAGTCCATATTCAGTTGACTCCAAGGCAGGCAAGCATGGCTGGGCTTCATGGCGGCTGCAAACAGCAAGCTCGAAGCAGCAAAGAGAAAGACACACCTTCTTCCTGCCATTACATCACATCCTGGCTCCACCCCTATGTGGGTGGAGCACTGACACAATCAACCCAAGCACTAGACAATGAACAAATAACAAATGCACAATTCAAACTCTTGAGGGCTGGGGGACACAGACATAAACCATGACACTAACCAACCATTGTGCACTGAAATTGGAAATTAATGGCAAAAGAAACTGCAAAACCTCCATGAACACATGGAATTTAAACTCTACTGAAAAACCAATGGATCACAGAGGAAATTAAAAAAGAAATTAAACAATACATACACTCAAACAAAAATGCAAATGCAACTTACTTGAACTTCTGGTACACAATGAAAGCAGTCCTCACAGGAAAATTTATAGCAGTTCTCATATCAGGAAAACAGAATGAGCACAGATAAACAACCCAATGATGCATCTCAAACTTCTAGATAAGGAAGAACAAGTCAAACTCAAAACTAAAAGACAAGAGGAAATTATAAAGATCAGAGCAGAAATTAACACAATTGAGAGTAAGTAAACAATATAAAGAATTAATGAATCAGAGCTAGTTCTTTGAAAGAATAAATAAAATTGATAAACTACTAGATAACCGCATCAAAAATGAAAAAAATTAATGCAATAATAAAATAAGAGGGTGAAATCACATAGAAATACAGAAAATCATCAATACCTAGTTTGAAACTTTTACTCTCATAGGATCAAAAGCCTAGAAGAAATGGACAGATTCCTAGAAACATATGTATCACAAAAGCTAGATCAAGAGGATATGAAACTTCTGAATAACCCAATATCAGTTAATGAAATTGAAAGCATAATTAAAACACTATCAAGAAAAAAATACCATGTCATGATGGATTCACAGCTAACTCCTCAAGAAATTTAGAAATTACTTAATACCAGTGTTCCTCAAACTCTAATGAAATTGGAAGGAAAGCATTTTTCCCTAATTAATTCTGGGAGGCAAATATTACTCTGATGTGAAAACTAGATAAAGATGAAACTAAAGAAGAAGAAGAAGAAGAAGAAGAAGAAGAAGAAGAAGAAGAAGAAGAAGAAGAAGAAAATGATGATGATGATTACATGATTACAGGCCAATCTCTCAAATGAACATACTTGCAAAAATCCTCAATAAAATACTAGCAAAGAGAATTTGGCAAATCATTAAGAAGATGTTATATCATGATTATGTGGGATTCATTCCAGGAATGCAGAGATGCTTCAACATATGAAAAATCAATAAATGTAGTGCACCATATTAACAGAGTAAAAGACAAAATTCACATGATCATCACAATAGTTGTGCAACAGGCTTTTGATAAGATCCAACACTCATTCATGGTAAAAACAATAGAGAAAATCAGAATAGATGGTTTTTACCTCAATTTGATAAAAGTCATCTATGCGGAACAGCAGGTAACGTCATCCTAAATGGACAAAAAGAAATCTTTCACTCTAAAATCAGTAACAAGACTAGGATGTCCATTACTACCACTTGTATTCAACAGTGTGCTACAAACATTAGCCAGAACAATTAGACAAGAAAGAAAAATAAAAAGAATAAGAATTGGAACGGAAGAAGGTAAATTATCATTATTTGCAAATGCATCTCTACATAAAAGACCCTCAAAACTCCATTGAGAGATTTCCAGATGGAATAACCAAATTCAGTAATGTTGCTGGGTACAAAGTCATCAATCAAAGCTCAATAGTATTCTTGTACACAAACAACAAGCTCACTGAGAGAGATATAAGAGAAACCATACCCTTGTCAATAGCATCCAAAAATAGAGAAACCATTCCTTAAATTAATATGGCACCTTAAGAGCTGTAGAATAGTAAAGCAATCCTGGGCAACAAAGGCAAGGAAGGAGGTGTCACAATCACAGACATGGTATTGTACTACAAAGCTGCTCTAATAAAAACTGTATTGTACTGACAAAGAAAATAAAAGACGTCAGGATCAATTGAACAGAACAGAAGATACAGACAGAACTACAAACACACTCAGCCACCTTATCCTTGACAAAGGGGCCAAAAATGTTCACTGGAAGAAAGATAGCCTTTTTTAAAAATGGGGTTAGAAAAATTGGCTTTTTACCTGCCAAAACCCTAAAATAAACCCATGCCTATCACCATGCATTAAATAAAAGTCAAAATGGATCCAAGGACAAAATATTAAGACAGAAACACTAAACTTACTGGAAGACAAATATCTAGAAATCTTGAGGACATAGGGATATCCAGTTGTCTTGTAATGAAGTGCTGTGTTGCTAACATTGTTCTGTCCTTATTTCCTTTGTTCTGTCCTCTTTTGTTTTATTTTCTTTAAAATAAAAAAAATGGCACATAGGAGGAAACCAACAATAGAGTGAAAAGAAAACTCACAGATTGGGAAAATATTTTTTCCAACAATCCCTTAGACAAGGAGTTTTAATCTAGAATTTATTTTAAAAATTTACAAATCAACTCTCCCAAATTTAAAGACCCAATCCAAAAATGGACAGCTGAGATGAATACACAATTCTCAGATCAACAAATACAAATGGCAAATAAATAGGTGAAAAAATGTTCAGCATCAGTGGGTGTTTTAAAATTGCAAATTGAAGCTCCACTGAGATCTCATGTCACTCCAGAAACAATGGCTGTCATCAAGAAGTTAATCAATAAGAGATGCTTGTAAAGACATGGCAATAAAGAAACCCTTCTCCATTGTTGGTGGGAGTGTAGACTGTGCAACCACTGTTCAAATCAGTATGGAGATTCCTCAAAAACCTGGGATTAGAGGTTCCATTCAACCTAGCTCTTCCCATTCTGGGTACCTACCCAGATGAATTGCAAACATCATACCATAGCTGTATATGTTGAACCATGTTTATAGCAGTACAATTTGAAATACCTGTATCTTGGAAAGACCCTAAATGCCCATCAACAGAAATAGTTTAAAATTTTGTGGTATTTTTACAAAATGAAATACTACTCAGCCACAAAGCATGATAACCTTGAGGCTTTTACAGGTACGTGGCTGCAACTAGAAATCATACTCATAAGTGAAATAAATCAGACTTGCATGTGTAGACATTGTAGTCTCTCATTAGTGTAAAATCCTGAAAGAGTAAAAAAGATCTAAAAGTTATAATCTATATTGTAAAAGGGAAAGAAACTACTCAAAGGCAAATAATATCTTTAAATCAATCTCACTTGCCTGTATCTGGTAGCATGAGCAATTATTTTGAGTAAAGCAATGTGCAATATAGCCATTGCTAAATTCATATCATCTTGTTTTGAAATCCTATATTGCCATCATTTCTTTTGTTGCTGTTATTGTTTTCATTTTGTCTTTGTTGTTTTTTTGCTTCTTGATTTTTTTTGTTTTATTCCCTTTAACAAAATATATATGTGTGTGTGTGTCATAGACATATATACGCTTCCTAGACACACACACACACACACACACACACACACACACACACACACGCTTCCTAGACTGAGACAAGGACTAGGAATGGCTCTCTATGTTCTTCATGATTATGTTAATTTAGATTCTCATCAAAATATCTGAATATTCACATTTCTCCAATTCTTGCTGCCTTTTTATAACTAGTGAGACGATTTTTCATTGGAGTTTTGATTTGCATTTTTTCATGCCTAATGGTGTTGGATATTTTTCATATATTTGCTAATTATTTTAATTTCTGCTTTTAAGAAGTATCTATTCATATCATTCAATCATTTTTAAGTAGACACTTGTTATTTTATTAAGTTTTTAGAGTTCCTTATATATTCTAGCTATTTATCCTTTGCCAGATGTATAGATGGCAAATATATTGTACGTTTATGTGGATCATTGCTTCATTCTGTTGATTATTTCCTTTTTTATAAAGAACATTTTTATTTCATCATAATCTCAGTTGTCTATCATTTTGTTTGTTATGCTTTTGGGTTTATATTAAAAATGGAGTATACCAATATCTTGAAGTGTATCTACTATGTTTGTTATTAATTGTTTAAGAGAGTCCACTCTTACATTTACATCTTTTATCCAATTTTGTTGATCTCAACCCAGAGTTACATTGATTCCAATGCCAGACAAGTATAAGACAAAGAAAGATAACTGTAGAGCAATATTTTTGGTGAAAATAGATGAAAAAACCCATGCTAACCAAAATTATTTACATATTTAATGCAATTCCATCAAAATGTCAATGATATTCTTCACAAAATTATAAAAATCAATTTCAAAATTCAAGTTGAAGCACAAATCATGCTGAATAGGAAAGTGATCTTGAACAAAAAGAGCAAAGCTGTACACCTCAAAGATCCAATTTCAAGACATGCTATACAGCCATATTAATATATCATGATAATGATATAAAAATACAATTATTGGCATTGACTAAAATTTTCACAAATAAACCCATACATCTATAGTCAACCCATTCTTAACAATAGTTCCAAAAACATACATTGAAAGAGAGCATGTTCAATAAATCATGTTGATTAAACTGAATATCCATGTAGAATATTGAATTTGATATCTCACTTTCCTTTTAGGGACATCTTAAAACTATGCCCAGTATAAAGGTTTGAAATTTAGATTTGACTGAATACTAGACTTTTTGCTTCAGCATGTTGATTTTCTGGAATAACTTTTTCACATTTTGAACTTTTAAAAATGTTATCTCTTCATAAAGACAAGGTACCATTATTGAGTTGTCTTTCCTTTTTCTTCCACAGCCTATGGCACAAAACAGGATACACAATAGCCTTTAATATTATCATGCTGAGTGATTCATAATCTTTATAGTTTCACCAATATTTTAGTGGACAAGACACAGAAAATAATCAAGTAGTAGCAACCTGAAAAATAATAAAATTACCAAATTTTATCATAATGTAATCAAGTAAAAGATTCTGAAGGAGACGTGTGATAAGAAAATAAGATTTAAATTTTTTTTGAAACTATTACAATAAAAGACATGCTGATATGAAAGACTCAAAATAACCCCCTCATCTCAAGTACACATATTTTTTAGTTCTTGCCACTTTCTGAAATAGTTCTGGAAATCATTTGTGTGGATGCTTTTAGTTGCACTGTTGTGCCTGTCTTGGTGTCCTGAATTGATTGTAAATGTTTACTTTCCATGGTCACTTTGACTTTAAGGATGAGACAAAAGTTGCCTAGTGGCAAATCTGGTGGAAAAGGAAACACTGTTTTTTTATTTATATATGTTTGTGTTTTGAGACAGTGTCTTTCTATGCAGTTCATGCGGAACTTAAAGTCACTATGTAGTCCATGTTTCCCTTGAACTCATGTCAATCCTTCTGCTGCAGCCTTCCCAGTTATGGGATTACAGGCATGTGCCACTACATCCAGCTCACACTGTAATATCTTTACAAAACTGCTTTTTCATTGGATTGCAGTTGGCAGCACCATTCATCATATTTTTTATCACATCTTGCAAAGAGTCTCACAAAAATTTCCAGAACTGCTTCAGAAATTGGTAAGGAAGATGAGACAAGTGTGCTCGAAGTAAAGGAGATTAGTGGCAATATGTCTATTCCTGTAATACATTTTTAAATTTTAAATTTTAATTTATATTAGACATTTAAATTTTGAGTTTTTTCAAATGGGAAGAGGACTGAGAGATGAAGGTGGGAGGAGGGAGAAGAAACAAAGAGGATAAAAAAATAAAATGTGTTATGTATATGTATGAATTTAAATGAGGATATAACCAGTATGTGCTGTAAATATGTACTAATAAATAAAAATTGAACAATATTAAATAAAAAGTTAAATGTGCATTGATCATCTATTAAGTGCAAAGAATTACATAAAAAGGCTTACTACAAGATATTTCTCTGAAATTCCATATAGTTTAAAGTGATTTTTAAAAGATGTTAAATGTGATAGTTCCCTTTAGTGAGGACTCTTCCATACTAAACCATAATTAATTAAACACTATCAGCAGCTTTCTAAAGTATGCTACAAGTCACATGAAAATTATATAGATGCTTCTGCAATATTTTAAGCCATCACACCTATGTTGAAGAAGTAGTCATTTTCTGAGATTAGAATTCATCTGACCTAGACAATGTGGCTCTTCTCCAATAATAAATCTTTTGGGTTGCCTTCAACAAAGCTAAATGACACAAAAACATGGAGGACTGAATTATTTCATTCATGTTGGGGACATTTTTTCTCACTTCCCACTCCCTAGGCCATCTAAAAGTCACCAGGAATACAGAAAATTAGACAGATGCCTGGTTAACTGTCTAGAATCTATTCTTCCTTTAGATCATTTGTTACATAAAGATTATTTTGGTAGTTTGCAATAGTATTTATTTAAAAGCAAAAAGTAGAAGGATATCAATGAAAAGCTCACATATTATCAAGCCTGAAAAATGATATTCTGAGCTTTTAAGAGTGACCCAGCTGGCAGTCAACCATGGCTGGACATTATACCCAAAGCTAACTAACCAACCTTTCTGCCATGCATTATTGGCATTAATGTTGGGATTGACCATGAAAGAGGAAAAAAGGAAGCCAAGGCAGTGGTATTAACTAGGATTCACACATCAGAAATTAGGGGAAAAGCTGGTTTAGAAATAATGTAGGTCAAAAGGAAGACTAAGACATTTGAATTTCCATTATCATTGAGAGTATGAGGGGTGTTTTTTTTATGGGACTTGGAAGACTCAACAAGAAGCCAACTAACCAGTCTTTCTTGTGTGCAGCTCAAGCCATGCTGGTTCCAGGAAGAGAAAAGTAAGCACCTTGCAAGAATTGGCCATGCTCGGTCTGGGAAGACCCAACAAGAAGCCAACTAGCCAAACTTTCTGGTAAGCTGCACAAGCCATGCTGGTTCCAGGAAGAGAAAAGTCAGACAGTGCCTCCCATGAGCCTACTGGTGAATGGGCTGAGAAACAACACCCATGCTCTCATCCTTTGTAAGCAATTGGTGGTTTTGGAAGACAGGCTGAGTTGATAGCATCTAAGGTACATAGAGCAACTAAATGCATGTATTGTTTGACTGATTTTGCAGGCCAAAGTCCAGTGGTCTGAACATCTCTTGGGGGGGTGACAATATGCAATATAGCAAAAAAAGGAGGATTTGCTTTTATCGTGTCTTTAAAATCCAATATTATTCTCACTGTTTTGCTTTGATCTGATTAATTCTTTTGCTTTATTCAATATTCTGTTTTGATTGGTTTTATAGTATCCTGTTTTGGGTTGGCTTTTGCTATATATGATGGAATGGATGACTATTACGAAGATAACAAGATATACTATGTTACCTATCATTGTTTTCCTAGTATCCTGCTTTGAAGTTCTGTGCCAATTTTGCTGCTTTGTCTTTATTGGCTTAGGTCTGTTTTGTTTTGTTGGATTTTACTATCTTTAAAATAAAAAATGAGGATTGTGTTTGGTTTGTGTTTTAGGTTACACCTGTTAAAGCTAAAGTATTCAAAGACTTTATTTTAGTATTTTTGCTCTTTTAGTTTATTAGTACTTGAGTATAGTACATAAAATACAAAAATATTTTCATTTGCAATTGACATAATTAAAAAATGTCAGCCACATAAAAGAATGTTATTATTTTCACCTTGTGTGGTTGGAAACACTCATAGAAATTATTATGCTAAATGTTATTTCACAGGACTTTTGGGAAGATGGTAGAGCACTAAACAGCAGCGCAAACAGCCTGTCTGAGAAAAACAGTCCAGATGCTGGAATATAGCACTGTAGGGGAGACAAGAAGGAAGGAGGTGGGCCCCCTGGACACAGGAAAAACCTAAAGTGAGAATTGAAGCCCACAGAGAAAGTAACAAGAAAAACTTAAATGAAGAATAAGGTGGTAGTTGGTGGCATCTTCAACGGGAGGCAGAAGTATTGTGTGAGAGGAACTGCTGGAACCTGGGGATGCAGGCCACAGTAACAGTTTTGGCTGGCAAACCCAGAAGCACCTGCAAAGAGACATAGTGATGGAGGGGAGAAGAAGACACAGAGGACTGCACTGGCAGGTGGTGAGTGCAGAGGGCTCAGATCTCCCATGGGAGAAAGTGATTGGCTGCAAATCATTTTGGAGTGAAGGTAGATAAGCCCAGAATCAGAGCTGCAGCCAGCTCCCTCTAGCAGCTCCTAGCTGGGATCAGTGTGGTAGAAATTGCTTGGACTGAACCCCATCCCTGTGTGCATTCCACAGCCATCACCAAGTTTCCCCACCAATAACCAGCTTGGCCTGTGGCAGCCAACCCCACTCCTACACATACTCTAACAGCCATGGTGGGGGCTCCAGCTCTGTCCCCCTGCACATACTCTGGCAACAATCATCATACATTCCTTCAGGTAACCAGCTAGGAGTCAGAGGGCCAGCCTTGCCCCTGTGTACACTCTATCAGCCAACATTGAGCCAAATAGTGGCAGAGGTGGCTCACTGAGTGGGGCAGACAGTGGGTGGCCAGCACAGGCAGAATGAGCCAGCAGATCTACCTCCACCTTCTAGGTGCCACCAACAGAATGCCCTTTCTTTCAGGAAGCTAGCAGAAGCAGGGACACACAGCAAGGTAAGCTCTGTACACCTGTAGGTCACCATTGGAGGCCCTTGATTTTTTGGGCAGCCTTTCATACACCAGAAAAAATCAGAAAAAACACCCCTGTGTGCCTGCCACCATCACAGGAGTCCCAGTGTAGACACACAGGTTGAAAGAAGAAGCAGCTATACTGCCACACACTTCTGATCATCAGGGAAAACCCAATGTAGCTGAACAGGTCTGCAGAAGTCCACTCTATTCCCTGCTATTTAACTGTAATCTGAGACTAGAGGAACCCTAGTGCCTGTCTCATTCCCTTATATTGTGGAGGGGGAGCCACCAGGGGAAGTGTCTGGGGCCACACAACCAGCTTGCTGGGAGGAACCCAGGAGAACGTCAAGATGTAGGAGCAAAAAGAAATCTCAGACTTCTGCCCCACACAGAACAAGTCTGAGAGATATAGTCATAGAAAGAAACAGAAGTCACAGACCTAAAATCTGAGAGAATAGCAACTGAAATAAAGAAACAACTTCATAAAACTATAAAAGTAGTCAAATCAGAAATATTGTCATAGGCAAAGGAAGAAGTCACAAACATAAAGAATTGCTCAACATGTCTAAAGAAGACAGATAAAAAAGAAGAGCACAGGAAAATGATGGAAATCTTGAATGAACAATATAGAAAGAAATTACAATGCATGAAACAGATTAAAAGAACTGTCCAGGAAATTAAAAAGTCAATCAAAAGCTGGAAAAACTACTTGAAAGAGACTGAAGATAGATTTCACATCTTGAGGACAGGATGACAGCTAGTGATCATGAAAGGAAAGACCTCTTAAAATAATAAGGAACCAGGAAATAATTCAATGGCTGTAAGACAATGCAAAGAAACATAATTCAAGAATGATAGGTATCAGTGGAGAAGCAGGGGTCAATAGAAATAAAAAGGCTATGTAGAGAAGTAATAGTAGAAAACTTCCAAAACATGGGGAAAGGATCTGGCATGCAGATAAGTGAGGCATATAGGACTCCAACTACTCATAACCAAAGTAAATCTACACCCAGGTATACAGTAATCAAGATCCCAGAAATTCAGCACAAGAACAAATTATTAAATGCTGTTAGAGAAAATAAATAGATCACCTATAAAGAAAAACCAGTCAGAATCACAGCAGACTTGTCAACACAAACCATTAAGTCAAGAAGACTTTGAGTGAAGTGTTTCAAACCCTGAAAGAAAACAACTTCCAACCCAGATTGATCTACCCAGAAAAACTATCTTTCAAAGTTGATGGAAAAGCAAGGTACTTCCATTATAAAGAAAACTGGAAGGAATTCATGACTACAAATCCAACCCTACAAAGAGTGCTAGTGTATATTCTAGAGAGAGATAAAGATGACCATGATTCCAGGAGTAGCATCAGAGGAGGATCGCCAAATGAGACAGGTAAACAAATGAAGGGGAAAAGTGGAGTGCCAATAACAGGAGGATAGCATGGCAGAGACAAACCAATGTATGTTGGTTATAACCATTAATGTAGATGGTCTCAGTTCACCAATAAAAAGAAAAACAGGCAGAGTGGATCAAGAAACGAGATCCATCAATATACTGTATACAAGAAATACATTTAACTGGAAAAGAAATTCATAGACTGAAAATCAAAGGGGAGAAAACAATTGCTCCATGGGACAGGAGACCAGAAAAACAAGCAAGAGTAACTTGCCATCAACCTCAGAATGGATAAGAAACAAATAGTATTTCCATGTAGTTGAAAGCTACCCAGCTATAAAGTAGAATAATCTCAAGGTTCTTGTAGTTAAATGGTCACAACTGGATGTCATGTTCATGGGTGAAACAGTTTGAACTCACACACATAAACCTGAGCATAAGAAACAGAAGGAGTTAGTGGTTTCCAAAAGCAAAATAGTTATTATAAGAGTAATAGGGGAGGACCCACCTGGGAGGGGAAAGGTGAAAACTACTGTTAATTTCTTATTGCATTGTCTTAAACTCTTGCATTGTTCTCACAATTTTGTTAGGTTTGTCTTTGTTCTGTCTTGTTTTGTTGGATTTTACTCCATTAGATGGCAGGGACATCTATTTCAATATAATGGGATATATTATGGTAATCATGATTTCCTATTATATTGATTTTTAGTCTTACAATGCTTTCATTCATTTGTTTAATTTGTTTTAACCTGTTTTGTTCTGATTGATTTTATTAGGTGTGATGGTATGAACAGCTATTTTGAAGAAAAGGAGACATTATAGTATCCATTGCTGATTTCCTATCATCTTGTTTTGAGGTCCTATCATGCTTTTGTTCTTCTGTTTTGGTTCTATCCTGTTGTGTTTTGATTTTATTATGCTTGGTGGTATAGACAACTTTTTTGAGGAAAATAAGATATTATGGTAGCCACTGTTCATTTTTTGTTACCTAGTTTTTGAAGTCCTGTAATGTTTTCGTTCCTTTGAATGGTTTTATTATTTTGCTATATTTGATATTATTGTGAGTGAAGGTATGGTCAACTATTTCAATGAAAAGAAGAGACATTATGATAGCCACTGTTGATTTCCTGATGTTTTGTTGTGAAGTCCTGTGTTGCTTGCATTGTTCTGTTCTGATTTGGTTTGTTCTGATTTGTTTTGTTTATTCTCTTTAACATGAAAAAATAAAAAATGTTATTATATGGACTATCATTTATGGTTGAGGAAGGATGCTGAATAGAAACTAAGGTCCTGCAATGGCCTCCTTTGCAACTATATAAGTGGGAACATTTGGAATACAAGTAGAAATAGTGGAGATGGACTACTCAGAAAGTGAGACTGGTGAAATATGAACATAGATAAGTTTGAAAAGATAAGAACATACACACACACTCCACCTAAATGCATTTCTAAACACATCTTAGTAGATAATAAATGCTTAAATGGAGTAACTATCATGTCTGAGATCATCACATACATGTTTCCCAGTACCACGGTATCCAAAGAATGTGGATCTTACATTATGCAACTGAATTCCCACAACACATCCTTCTGTTTTCAGACTCACTAAAAAAGCTAACACTTTTGGAATGGAGAAACTAACAGAAAATGTATTAGTGACATCAAATAAAAATAAACCTCCAAAGATTTTTACAAAACTAGTAGTAGACATGGTATGAGAGTGCATGCCTGCAATCCCAGCACTTGGAATGTAAGGTAGGGTATGAATTCAATAGCCTGGGCTACATGTTGAGGCTAGGCTAGCCTAAACTACATAGTGAGATCATAACCAAAAAAAAAAAACCCATAGAAGTGGAATTTGTAATAATAAAATTATTCTTTTATAGGTTACTTTAGCTGGTAGCTCCTGGCTACTCCTGAATCTCCAGCCCTCCCATTAGTCTTTCTGGGCATTGGGGCACTAAGATAAAAGAAACTAACTGTTTTCAGTGACCCCCATCTCATAACTTTTCATAAAAATGTATTAAAGCTCAAGATGGTCTAAGGAGGGGAAAAAGTAGTGGATCAGTGAGTGATAGCAACTCTGCTTCTCCTGGACAATGCGTCTGTAGTATGGAAAACAGTAGCTTGGAGAGGAATCAAAGTGAGAAGAGTTTTTCTAAGAATTAGGAGGGAACTGATAAAGGAGAAGAAAATAGGAATAAGTGACACAAATGAAAAAGATCACTGTCACAGAAGAGAAAGGGAATATTTTCAAACCATGCCACTATTGACAGCACCAAGTCACTAAACATCCAGAAGACAAAGTAAAACTAAAAAGAAAACAAAAAACCAAAAAACAAAAACCATTTTCTTACAGAAAATCAGAGAACTGTGTTGGGACTGAGATAATCAGCTGAAGTTAGACCCAGCAAGAGTAACATGTGATACTGCTTCCAGAATTGTCTTCCATTGTCAAAAGTTGGTGATAAAGCACCCACCACCACAATCACAGAACAAGAGCAAGGCAGAGACACTATTGTAGGAAAGGGATAAGTGTTTGAAAATGAGATCCATAACAATCCCTTGGCTCAGATCCATGGTCCACAATATCAAATTCCTAGAGTGGATGAGGTAAGGATAGTCATGGGAGAGAGCAATAGTTTGATAGTAGCCTAGAGGATGTCCCAGTGAGGGGCTGACTCTGGTGAATATGGATCCAGCTTCTGTGGCCAAAGGCTAGGTTCGGCCTGAATTACACAGTATCAAAAGCTCATATCAATACCTAGTTTTCACTGTATACAGAAGTCAGTATTAAGCAGCGTTATGGGGGCACACTGCTGCCTCAGACAGAGATAAATATATATATATATATACAGAGATAAATCCTGCTTTGAGCTCTGCTGCTTAATCCTAGGTTGAGAAAAAACCCTACATTCAAACCATTAGAAAACTTTCATTATTTTCTATTTTGTTGTATTTTTAATTTTCATTTTTTTTCTATCTCCTTTTCTCTGTTCATTTCCCCTCCTTGTTCCCTTAACCACCTCTTTTTAGGCATGGTGTTGCTATGCAGTTCTGATTGGCCTGGGACTCAATGTGTATCTCAGGCTGACCTCCAATTTGTGGTTATCCTTTTGCCTCAGCCTCCTGAGTACTATGATTACAGGTATGTGCCACGATGCCTGGATCCCTTATCTTTTATGTGTGTGGCTGTCTCTGCGTGTACATTTCTCTTTTCTTGCCTTTTCTTTCAACATAGTGTATAGAATGCAAGAGAGTTCCCCTTTGTCCCTTGATATCCTCCCTACATTTATACATACCTTTTCACCTGACTTCATTCTCATGTTTCATATTTTTCAACTTTACTTTCTTCTTCCCATTTTCTTTTGTCTCCCTTTAACATTTTTGTAATAATTATATCAAGCCTAAACTCTTTTCCTACCCCTGTTTTTCTGCTACTAATTTTATACCCTATGTTCCCTGTTATCTCCATCTAAATATATAACATACATTTATTACCATTAGGATCTTTTACTACCATCCTTTTTCCTCCTTCACATACCACATAGTGTAAGTTTTTTGTTTTTTGAAAAAGAACTTTTTCCCCTCCGCTTACAATATGCAGTCCAAAATCTTCTGGGCTTTAGATAACTGATTCTATAAAATTACTGTTAAATTCTGCTTTTCTTCATGAGAGGAGACATAGCCATCACATTAACTGACCATTAATATATATCAAATCTTGGGCTATTTTGATGCTTGAACTATAACCGAATTTCTTCTCTAGGCTAAATGAAGACCAAAAACAGTCTCATGGTATATTATTTCTCAAGTAGCCCTAATAGATGCAACTGTAATGGATTAGCTTGTTACTACAGGATTTGATTTGTTTGCATAGGAATAAGCCTGATGTAGTGGACAATTTTAATGTGGTGACTCTCTCTGACAATTCTTCTATCATATCCAGGGAAAGGGGACATCAGAACCTAAGAACTTGGACTGGATCAGACTCTGCAAGAATGCCTGCAACCTGACAGGAAGAAGACTTGAGCCTGAGTTAGCTTCAGTTATGATTTCACCAGTAAGCTTCAGAGGAATTATTGTAGTGTGAGCACTCAAACTTTCTGGTTAAGAAACCAGAAAAACATTTGCAATGGAATAACATTTGCAATGTCTCATTGGAATATTAAATCAGTGTTCTAATGGTACATTTATAAGATTATAATTTTGAATGTGTTGTAATTTGTTCAGTATTGTAGGATCATATTATGTTCTTTCATTTTTTGCATGTTTATTAGGTTATTACTTTTGTTTGTTGTTTCATTAGCAATGAATTAATAAGTGTCTATGTTCTAAGCTTCCAATTTAGCTCTTTACCTCAAACTCCTGAAGCAATTTTATTAGCATAGTTTTTTCCAAAAATGAAGCTCCTCATCCCAATTTTTCAATTTCCAACATGTATTTCCCACTTAGTAAACCCTATCTTCCATATTATTAGCATTTGAAACTCACAATTGAAAGCTTTTGTCTCTCCCACATCTTACCTACCTTATTTTTCCCCTATCACAAGGTTCTAACAACCATATACCTTTCTTCAATCACAAAATCAACCTCTTTTCTCCTGTATCTTACACTTGCCCTCACTAATCTATTCTGAACGTTCTTAATACTAACGTCAACACAACTAAAACTGTCACTATACTATCAGATTCCACACCTAATTTCTTCCCATCTAGCACTATTCAAATATCAGCATTAGTGTCTAACACAGCTCATATAAACACTTGTCATTCTTCCCAACCCACCTCACTGCATAAAAACTACAAATAATGAACTATTATAGTGTGTATAGAGGATAAAAAAGGATAGTGTATAGAGGATATAGTGTAACTGCAGGAACTAACATGCAATTGTGTTGCAAGATTTTATATGTGCATGCTGTTATAACTGGAAGTAATACTGTCAGCAAGACATAGAGTCCAAATCAATTAAAGCAAATAACAGAAGGACTAAATATTAGCACTAGAAATACAAAGCTGAGAACTATTCATAGTGAGGCAACATCTAAAAATCTCTGTAAAAGCCACAAATTCTCCTTACTTCTCTCGTCTCAACTTGCAGTGCATACCCAAAAAAATGGCATCAGAGCATGGAGAAGCAAGGAAATAGAATACAGATGAATTCTGCCAAGTCTCTCAAGGTCGAGCAAGTGCAAAAGAGGATATATATATATATATATATATGTATATATATATATATATATATACATATATATATATATGGAAAATTCAGGAGTGAAGAAAATAGATAAGTGCAAAGATGAAATGAAATAAAAGTTCATATCAATTCTATTCAATATGTTCACTGTGAATTTTGTGGGAATAGGTAAAAAATGAATGAATTAAGCAAAATAGTTAAAATTTTGAATGACAAATTCAATAAGGATATGGAATCTTCAAGAAGATGTCAGGGCGCCTGGCCGTCGGTGTGCGGAGGAGGAGCTGCGCGGATCCGGAGCCGCCTGCAGAGGCCCCGTCCTTTGTCTGGAGGAGGAGGGGTCCCGGGTTCCTGGGGCACCTCGGCCGGTACCCAGCCGCACCTGGCCGTCGGTGTGCGGAGGAGGAGCTGCGCGGATCCGGAGCCGCCTGCAGAGGCCCCGTCCTTTGTCTGGAGGAGGAGGGGTCCCGGGTTCCTGGGGCACCTCGGCCCGTACCCAGCCGCGCCTGGCCGTCGGTGTGCGGAGGAGGAGCTGCGCGGATCCGGAGCCGCCTGCAGAGGCCCCGTCCTTTGTCTGGAGGAGGAGGGGTCCCGGGTTCCTGGGGCACCTCGGCCCGTACCCAGCCGCGCCTGGCCGTTGGTGTGCGGAGGAGGAGCTGCGCGGATCCGGAGCCGCCTGCAGAGGCCCCTTCCTTTGTCTGGAGGAGGAGGGGTCCCGGGTTCCTGAGGAACCTCGGCCTGTGCCCAGCCGCGCCTGGCCATCGGTGTGAGGAGGAGGAGCTGCGCGGATCCGGAGCCGCCTGCAGAGGCCCCTTCCTTTGTCTGGAGGAGGAGGGGTCCCGGGTTCCTGAGGCACCTCGGCCTGAGCCCAGCCACTCATAGCCATCTGCGTGCAGAGGAGGAGCGGGGTAGATCCGGAGTGCCCGCAGGAGGCCCTTCCTTTGTCTGGAGGTTTGTGGATATCTCTGCAAGCAGGGAGGGATCACAGGCTCCTGAAGCACTGCGGTCTGTGGTGAGTACCCTAACCCGGCTGCGATCCAAGAGCTGTGGATCTACCAAGGGGCAGGTGGGCGCACAGTGTCCCTGAGGCCCAGCTTGTCTGGAACCGCGGAGTTCTGAACAAGCAGAGAAGGGCCATTGGTTCTGCAGGCCCAATGGCCTGGGGTAGAGTGGTGCCAGAGTCTCAGTAGCTGCAAACATAGAAGGGGATTTTCAACAGATCCTGAGGAGGCTTTCAAATAACACTTGAAACACAGAAATATAGGAAAATGACAAAACGAAAGACCAAATTACAACCTCAAACCTCCAGCCCATCTCAGGAAACCCTAGGAGAAGTGTATTTAGAAGAAAATATATCCCATCCTCCTCATATATTAGACACAATAGCTACTGAAGTTGACAAGCAACTCCAGGAAGCTTTAAAGAAATTCAAACTCGAAATAATTTCCCAGATAAAAGAAGAAATGATAAAAGAAATGAAAGAGATTCTAAATATATCTAAAGAAAACACAGATAAAAAATTGGAGGAATTAAACAAAAAGATAGAATCCCTAGACGAGCAATATAAGAAACAAACAGAATACATAATGCAGATGCACAGAGATATACAGGAAATAAAAAACTCCACTGAAAGTTGTAAAAACCGCCTTAATGAAAGTGAAGATAGAATTTCAGACCTTGAAGACAGGATTGCAGCAAGTGAACAGGAAAGGAAAGATCTTTTAAAAATAACAAGGAATCAGGAAACAACAATTCAACAACTGCAAGATGATGCAAAGAAGAATAACATAAGAATGATAGGGATTAATGAAAAAGAAGGAGACAACATAAAGGATATCAAGAGGATATTTAGAGAAGCAATAGCTGAAAACTTCCCAAGCATGAGATCAGAAACTGACATCAGGATCAGTGAAGCATATAGAACTCCAAATAGTCATAACCAAAATAAAACTACACCCAGACATATAATAATCACCATCCCAGAAATCCAACACAAGAATAGATTATTAAAAGCTGTCAGAGAGAAAAGACAGATCACTTATAAAGGAAAACCTATCAGAATCACAGCAGACTTCTCATCACAAACAATAAAGTCAAGAAGAGCATGGAGTGAAGTATTCCAGATCCTAAAGCAAAATGATTTCCAACCCAGACTGATATATCCTGCAAAACTATCATTTAAAATAGATGGTGAAATACGATACTTCCATGACAAAGAACAGCTGAAGAACTTCATGAAAATCAAACCAACCCTGCAAAAAATATTGAAAGACAGTTTAGATACACAAAGGAAAAAACCACTAAGCAAAGCAAATAATTAAACAGAACAGAAAGATAAAGATGCAACAGCAGAGAGATAAGAATCCTACAATTAAACAACATTTAACAGTAATAACCATTAATGTAAATGGTCTCAATGCACCAATCAAAAGAAACAGACTAGCAGAATGGATCAAGAAACAAAATCCAACCATATGCTGTTTACAGGAAACCCATCTAACCCAGAAGGATACTCACAGACTGAAAGTCAAAGGATGGAAAACAATTCTTCATGCAGCAGGAATCCAAAAAAAGGCAGGAGTAGCCATTCTGTTTGCAGACAACATGAACTTTAAACCAACAATGACCATAAAGGACAAAGAAGGTCACTACATACTTGTAAGGGGAAAACTCCAAGAGGAAGAGATAACTATCTTAAATATATACGCACCAAACTCCAGAGCGCCCAGTTATATAAAACAATTATTAACAGAAATGAAAACTCAAATTATCAGTAACACAATTGTAACGGGAGACCTTAATACGCCATTGACACCAAGGGACAGATCGACCAGACAGAAAATGAGTAAAGAAATAACAGAACTGAATCATACCTGTGAACAAATGGGTTTGATAGACATATACAGAATGTTCCACCCAACAACATCAGAATACACATTCTTCTCAGCAGTACATGGATCATTTTCTAAAATAGACCATATATTAGCTCATAGAACATATTTAAACAAGTGCAAAAGAGCTGAAATCATCCCTTGCATGTTATCGGATCACAGCGCTCTGAAATTAGAAATTAATGATAAAAGATACTACAAAAATCCCACAAACACATGGAAACTGAATAACACACTCTTGAGTAATCAGTGGGTCACAGAAGAAATTAAAGAAGAAATCAAACAATACCTAAAAGAAAATGAAAATGCAGATACAACTTACCGGAATCTGTGGGATACAATGAAAGCTGTTCTGAGAGGAAACTTTATTGCACTGAGTTCCCACATCAGGAAAACAGAACGAATACAAATAAATAACTTGATGCTACACCTCAAACAGCTAGAAAAGGAAGAGCAAGTCAAGCCCAAAGCCAAAAGAAGAGAGGAAATTATAAAAATCAGAGCAGAAATCAATGCAATAGAGACTAAGAAAACAATCCAAAGGATCAACAAATCAAAGAGTTGGTTCTTTGAAAGAATAAATAAAATCGATAAGCCCCTAGCCAACCTTATTAAAAAAAGGGAAGAAAAAGCTCAAATTCATGCAATAAGAAATGAAAAAGGAGAAGTCACTACAGACCCAATAGAAATACAGAAGATCATCAACACCTATTTTGAAAACCTCTACTCTCAAAAGTTTGATAACACAGAAGAAATAGACAGTTTCTTAGAAGCATATGAAGTGCCAAAGCTAGATCAAGAGGATGTAAAACTGTTGAATAACCCAATCTCGGTTATTGAAATTGAAAATGTAATTAAGTCCTTACCCACCAAGAAGAGCCCAGGCCCAGATGGATTCACTGCAGAATTCTACAAGAAATACAAAGAAGACCTAATGCCGACACTCCTCAAACTATTCAATGAAATTGAAAGGGAAGCAATCCTGCCTAAGTCATTCCTGGAAGCAAATATCACTCTAGTACCAAAACCTGAGAAAGACCCAACTAAAAAAGAGAACTATAGACCGATCTCCCTAATGAACACAGATGCAAAAATCCTCAATAAAATATTGGCAAATAGGATCCAGCAAATCATCAAGAAGATTATACACCATGACCAAGTGGGATTCATCCCAGGAATGCAAGGATGGTTCAATATACGCAAATCAATAAATGTAATTCACCATATCAATAAAGCCAAAAATAAGAATCACATGATCATTTCTATAGATGCAGAAAAAGCCTTCGATAAGGTCCAACATTTATTCATGATAAAAACTCTACAGAAAATTGGAATAGATGGTCTTTACCTCAATATAATAAAGGCCATTGATGACAAACCAACAGCCAGCATCATACTAAATGGCCAAAAATTGAAAGCCTTTACTTGAAAATCAGGCACAAGACAAGGATGTCCTTTATCACCACTCCTATTTAATATAGTACTGGAAGTACTAGCCAGAGCAATTAGGCAAGAAAGAGAAATAAAAGGGGTAAAGATAGGAAAAGAAGAAGTTAAGTTGTCATTGTTTGCAGATGACATGATACTCTACATAGAAGACCCCCTAAGCTCCATTGAAAGACTCTTAGATACAATAAATAAATTCAGGAATGTGGCTGGATACAAAATCAATACTCAGAAATCAATAGCATTCCTATACACAAACAACAAAACCACAGAGAGGGAAATAAGGGAAACTGGACTATTCACATTAGCAAGCAAAAAAATGAAATATTTAGGAATTACTCTTACGAAAGAAGTGAAAGACTTATACAGTGAAAACTATATTACACTGAAAAAGGAAATTGAAGATGATCTCAGAAAATGGAAAGACATCCCTTGCTCATGGATAGGAAGAACAAACATTGTGAAGATGGCCATTCTCCCAAAACTCTTATACAGATTCAATGCAATCCCAATAGAAATACCATCAACATACCTTATAGATCTAGAGAAATCACTCCTAAATTTCATCTGGAACCAGAAGAGACCTAGAATCGCAAAAGCAATTCTAAGCAGCAAAGACAAAGCAGGAGGCATCACAATCCCTGACTTGAAATTATACTACAAAGCAACAGTAGTAAAATCAACATGGTATTGGAATCAAAACAGAGCTGAAGATCAATGGAATAGATTAGAAGATACAACCACAACTACAAACACACTCAACCACCTTATCTTCGATAAAGGAGCCAAGCAGGTTCACTGGAAGAACGACAGTCTCTTTAATAAATGGTGCTGGAAAAACTGGCTCTCCATTTGCCAAAAACTAAAGCTAGACCCATGTCTATCACCATGTACTAAATTAAAATCTAAATGGGTCAAAGATCTGAATATTAAAACAGAAACGCTAAATCTATTGGAAGACAAATTGGGTAGAAACCTTGGAGACATAGGAGTAGGTAGAGAATTCATGAATAGGACTCAAACTGCACGGGAAATACTTCCCAGAATCAATAACTGGGACCACTTCTTATTAA
Organism: Cavia porcellus; assembly: GCF_034190915.1. Taxonomy (NCBI): domain Eukaryota; kingdom Metazoa; phylum Chordata; class Mammalia; order Rodentia; family Caviidae; genus Cavia; species Cavia porcellus. The sequence goes on along the minus strand of NW_026947486.1, from coordinate 27,609,629 downwards.
AAAGTTTTTGCATGTCAAAAGAAATCTCCAGCATAGTGAAAAGAAAACCCACAAACTGGGAAAAGATTTTAGTGAACTCTCTCTCAGACAAGGGACTCTTGTCTAAAACATATAAAGAATTAAAAAAACTCAGACCTTCAAAATTCAAAGATCCAATCCAAAAATGGGCATCTGAGATGAATACGCACTTCTCAGATGAAGAAATGCAAATGGCAAATAAATACATGAAAAAATGCTCATCATCATTGGTCATTAGAGAAATGCAAATTAAAACCACACTGAGATACCATCTCACTCCTGAAAGAATGGCCAGGATCAAGAAAACCAACAACAACAAATGCTGGAGAGGCTGTGGGGAAAAAGGAACTCTCCTGCACTGTTGGTGGGAGTGTAGACTGGTACAGCCTTTGTGGAGATCTGTCTGGAGGTTTCTCAAAAAGTTGGGATTGGAAATCCCATTTATTCCAGCTATTCCACTTCTAGGCATATTCCCAGAAGAACTGAAAGCATCATACCACAGGGATATATGTGCACCTATGTTTATAGCAGCACAATTTGTAATCGCCAGATCTTGGAAACAACCCAAGTGTCCATCAACTGAGGAATGGATAAAAAAGTTGTGGTATTTCTATACAATGGAGTATTATTCAGCTATAAAGAAGGATCGCATTGAGATATTTATCAATAAATGGGCGCAGCTTGAGACCATACTCATAAGTGAAATAAATCAATCTCGCATGTATGAATACCGAATAGTTTCCCTAATGTAAGTAATGATTCAAATATATAAAAATATGTGATAATCATGATTCCCCATTATGTGGCCTTGAAGCCTTATAAAATTTTCACTTATTAATTAGAAAGGCTTTACTCTGGGCTTTTTGATATGGAAATATTTGAAGCTATAGTATATGAAGTTTTATCCAAATATTTTAAGGAAAAAGACAGACACTATGGTAACTACTATTCTTTAAAAAAAAATTATTTAGCTATTTCTTATGTTTATTTTAATTAAGGGAAAAACTTAAAAAATTAGGATATATAGTAGTAACTCTTTTTGATCTCCTATTAACTTGTTTTGAAGTCCTGTAATACTCCCAAGATCTTGTTTTGACTGATTAGACTCTGTTCCATTCTGTGCGATAGTATCAAGTTTGAGGGTATAGGCAACTAATTTGAAGGCAATAAGATTCACAAAGATGCCCATTCTGGTTTGACTATTGTCTCCTTTGGAAGTCCTGTAATGTTCACAATGCCTAAGTTTTATTGGTCTTGTTCTCCACTGTTTTGTCCGGCTTTATAATATCTAATGAGATGGACAATTCCTTTTAAGGAAACAAGAGACAATGTTGATAACCATTGTTGATGACCTTGTACTCTGTTCTACATCATGTGCTATGTCTATCCTTGGTTTGGACTTACAGCTTTGTTTTGCCATATTTGACTTTATTCTCTCCCCCCCAAGACAGTAATGAGAACTGAGGAGTAATAAAATCCAAAATGTATAAATTTTGTTATAAAAAAGAGAGGGAGGGGAAAAAAAAAGAGCTCTAACGGATATAACAACAAGTGTGTTTAGGGATGTTAAATAGCTGACTATATTAATGTTTTTGGATCATTGAACACAGCTGTTTGCAGTCTCTCCGTTTGAATGTCTACTTTGTATTCTTTGATACTGTGATTTGAGCAACTATTTCCAAGATGATATTATGTAATCTATTAAAAGGTGATTTCTTACTGTTATGTTTTTTTTTTGTAGTTATGTATTATGTGTAACCTTACACTGCTTTGTTTTGTTTTGTGTTTTTCTCTTTTTCCTCTTAAATAAAAAAAAAAAAAAAAGAAGATGTCAGACAGAAATTCCTGAAATTTAGCAGATCCTGTATAAAATTTACCAATATTTAGAAATAAGATCTTAAATTGAGGATAAAATAGTGAATTATGGTGAAGAGTTCAAAGAAGCCAAAAAGAAAATAACAGAACAAGAGAAGATTAACCAACAACTACTAGATGACCATAAGAAGACAATGATAAGGCTAATTAGATTTAGATAAAAATTAGAACATAACACAGATGGATTTATTAACATGTTTAACAAACAAAGAAGAAATGTTGCAAATATAAGAAACAAGATTACAATACAAATAATCAGATCTTATAGAACAATAAAAAATTGATTAAAAAAAGCTCAACTAGGCACATCCTTATTAAATTACTAGATATTGAGCAAAAGAAAAGCACACAGAATTTTAAAAGAAGCTAAAGAAAAAAAATTGCATATAAAGGTAAACCACTTAGAATCATAACAAACTTCTCAACACAAACCAGAAGAGCTAGGAGTGAAATATTTCACACCCTAAGACCAAATAAGTTCCAAGTGAATTAACTTTCCAACAAAGGTATGAGTCAAAAAGTGGACAAATAAGATATTTCCATGAACAACACAAGCTCAAAAGATATGTGAGTGCAAAATAAACTCTTGAGAAAATATTTAAGAATGTTCTCAACAGAAATAGTGAAATGAGCACAGCTAACAGCACAGAAGAAACTAGCAAGGTTAATGCAAAAACAGCAACAAAATCATGAAAAGAAAAACACATTCTTTAACTAAAAATAAAGAAGGCAATTTTAGTATATAACCAACAAATCTCAGTAATATCTCTCAAAATTAAAATCATCAAATCTTCAAGAAAGCCACAGATTGGCAGACTGGATAAAAAGCTAGAATCCAATGGCTTATTGCATTCAAGAAACTCATCTAATCTAAAATATATTCACAGACTAGAAACAAAAAATGCAAAACAATATTTCATGTACCAGCACTCCAAAAAACAAACAGGGATAGCAAAGATAATACATTGTAAACTTTGTAAACTGAAGTTGTAAACTTCTAACTGAAACTGATAAGCAGAAACAAAGATGGCCACTGTAAGTAGCAAAAGGAAAACATCCCAAAAGAAGGGATCACATTGATGAACATATATGCATCAAATACTGGAAAACCTATCTTCATAAAACAAAAAACTGCTAAAATTAAAATACAGATAATTGGGGGAAGCATTGGTGAATCGCTCTGAGCCTTATAGGGCTCTGCCCATCATAACACATCAATGGAGGACATAAGGGAAGATCCCTCTGAGCCTATTTGGGCGTGGCCCAGTGACCAGAAAAAGCTTGGAGCCACATAGTAAGGTTTGTCTAAGGACCTCCATTCAATTGGGAAAACTTGGTGCAATAGGTACAGATATGCTCAACCCAAGAAACAACTTAGAACTTGACTTTGGCTTTCCTATGGGAATACAGGAAAATGACATAACAAAAGAGCAAAATGCAATCTCCAAACCTCCACCCCATCCCAAGCAAGCCCAGGAGACATGGACATAGAAGGAAATGTAAGCCATATAGTTGAAACTTCTGAAATGATAGCAAATAAAATAAAGAAACAACCCCAGGAAGCTATAAAAGAACTCAGATAAGAAATAATCCCCCACGTAAAAGAAGAAATGATAAATGTAATAAAAGAAATTGTGAATACATCTAAAGACATAGTTTAAAAATTTAGAGGAACACTGTAGAAAGATGTAAACATTGAATGAACAATATAACAAACAAACAGAATGCATGAAACAGATTCAAAGAGATATGCAGGAAATCAAAAATTTCCATCAAAAGTTGGCAAAACTGCCTCAACAAAAGTGAAGATAGAATTTTAGACCTAGAAGACAAGATTGCAGCTAGTGAACATGATAGGAAAGATCTTTTTAAAATAACAAGGCATCAGGAAGTGACAATTGAATAACTTCAAAATGATGCAAAGAAAAACAACATAAGATTAATAGGTATAAATGAAAGAGAATGTGACAACAGAAATGATATCAAGAGGCTATTTATAGAAGTAATAGCTAAAAATTTCCTAAACATGAGAATGGAAACAGATACAAACAAGTGAAGCATATAGAACTTCAAATAGCCACAACCAAAATAAAACTACAACTAGACATATGATAATAAACATCACAGAAATCCAACATAAGAACAGAATATTAAATGCTACTAGAGAGAAGAGAGTGATCACCTATAAAGGAAAGCCTATCAGAATTACAGCAGACTTCTCAACATAAACAATGAAGTCAAGAAGAGCATGGAATGAAGTATTACATATCCTAAACGAAAAACACTTCCAACCCAGATTGATGTACCCTGAAAAATTGTCCTAAAATTTGATGGAAAAATAAGACATTTTCATGACAAAGAACAGCTGAAGAACTTCATGACCACCAAACCAAACCTGCAATTAATACTGAAAGTCATTCTAGATAGATAGGAAAAAGCCACTAAGTAAGACAAAGAATTAAACAGAGGAGAAAGGTAAAGAATCAACAGCCTAAAGAAAACAGGGCAAAAATCAATCAATATGTATCAGTTATACCCATTAATGTAAATGACCTAAACTCACCAATGAAATGAAACAGACTGGACCAAGAAAAAGCATCCAACCATATGCTGTATAAGGAAACCCATCTAACTGAAAAAGAAGCTCATAGACCGAGAGTCAAAGGATGGAAAACAATACTTCATGCAACAGAAAGCAAAAGAAAAGCAGAGTAGCTATTCTGTTTGCAAACACTATGAATTTCAAACCTAGAATGATCAAAAGAGATAGAGAAGGTCACTACACACTAGTTACAGGAAAACTTCAAGAGGAAGAGAAATCAATCTTAAATATCTATGCAAAAAATTCAGGAGCAACCAGCTATACAAAACAAATATTAACAGAAATGAAAACTCAAATAAGCAATAATACAAATATAACAGGAGAACTTAACACATCATTGACAAAATAGACATATTAACTAGATAGAAAATAAATAAGTAACAAAATTTCATCACACATATGAACAAATGGACTTAGGGGAGATATACAGAGAGTTTCACCCAACAACACTAGAATTTACATTCTTCTCAGCAGCACATCAGACATTCTCTAAAATAGACCATATGCTAGCCCACAGAACACGCTTCAGTAAATGCAAATAATTGAAATTTTCCCATGTATGTTATCAGATCGTGTTGCCATGAAAATAGAAATCAGTGACAAAAGAAGCTTCGAAATCCCTCAAAGCACATGGAAACTGAATAATATGGTACTGAGCAATCAGTGGGTCACAGAGGAAATAGGAAAAGAAATTAGTATCTTCAAGCAAATGAAAATACAAATATAACCTAATGGAACTTGTGGCATGCAATAAGAGCAGTCCTCAGAGGAAAATTTATTGTGCTGAATTCCCACACCAGGAAAAAAGAACAAACACAAATAAACAATATGATGTACACCTAACACATGAACAGCAAGTAAATCCCAAAGCCAAAAGAAAGGAGGAAATTATACAACCAAAGGAGGTATCAATGCAATAGAGACAAAGATAACAATACAAAGAATCAAGGAATCAAGGCTCTTTGAAAGAATAAATAAAATTGATAAGTCCCTAGACAACCTTATTTTAAAATGGAAAGAAAAAACTCAAATTCATGTAATAGGAATGAAAAAGGCAAAATCACTACAGAGCCTGTGGAAATACAGGAGATCATCAACACCTATTTCAAAAACTTCTACTCTCAAAGGTTCGATAACACAGAAGAAATGGACAGATTCCTAGAATTATATAAATTACAAAAGCTGGATCAAGAAGTTGTAAAACTTCTGAATAACCCAATTTCTGTTAGTGAAATTGAAAATGTAATTAAAACATTACCAACAAAGAAAAGCTCATATTTGAGCCGTACATATTTAAGTTTGCTATCTCTTCCTCTTGAAGTTTTCCTTTAGTATGCAGTGACCTTCTTTATCCCTTTTGATCATTTTTAGTTTGAAGTTCACATTTTCTGCAAACAGAAGGTATCCCTGCTTTTCTTTGGGTTATTATTGCATGAAGTATTTTTATCCATCCTTTGACTTTCAGTCTGTGAATTTCCTTTTGGATTTAGATGGGTTTCTTGTATTCAGCATATGATCACATGTTATTTCTTGATGCATGATCCTTTTGATGGTGACAGCCTGATCTTTTTAATTGGTGAATTGAAGTCATTTACATTAATGGTTATAAAAATGTATATTGTCTTTTTATGTTAACTGTCTTCTGTTAGCTCTTTACATTTCCCCTTTGTTTAATTGTTTGACTTGCTTAGTGCTATTTTTCTGTTTGTGTTTTTTTTTTTTTGTCTTTTTCATTTTTATTGGTACCAGGGATCGAACTCATGACTGTCTGCTTGCAAGGCAAGTGCTTATGCCGCTGAGCTAAATCCCCAGCCCCTCTGTTTGTGTTCTTGAAATCATAGTTATATTTAAGTCTATCTAAAATATCTTTCATTATTCTTTGCAGGGTTAGGTGGTCATGAAGTTCTTCAGCTGTTCTTTGTCACAGAAATATTGTATTTCTCCATCAGTTTTGAAGTACAGTTTTTCAGGGTACATCAATCTCAGTTGGAAGTTGTTTTACTTTAGTATTTGAAATGCTCAACTCAATGCTTTTCTTAACTTCATTGTTTTTGTTGGGAAAGCTGTGATTCTGATGGTCTTTCCTTTATGGGTAATCTGACTTCTCTCTAACAGCTTCTAATATTCTGCTCTTATTTTGAATACCTGGAATGTTGATTATTATATGTCTGGGCATAGTTTTATTTTGGTTATGGCTAATTGGACTTTTATATGCTTCACTTATATGTATATCAGTTTCCTTTCACATGTTTGCAAAATTATTGCTTATTACGTCTGTAAATAGTCTTTTGATATCATTCGTGTTGTCACTTCTTTTGTTTACACTATCAATCATATTGTTTTTCTTTGCATCATCTTGAAGCTGTTGAATTGATATTTGCTGATTTCTTATTTTAAAAAGAATTTTTCTTTCTTATTCTATAGCTGCAATCTGGTCTTCAAGGACTGAAAGTCTTTCAACACTTTCACTGAGTTGGTTTTGCCAATTTTCAATGGAATATTTGATTTCCTAGTTATCTCTTCCATCTGCTTCATGCATTCTGTTTGATTCTTATATTTTTCATTCAAGGTTTCCACCTTTTTGAAGTGCTCCTCATTTTTTAAAACTATGTCTTCTTTAGATGTGTTCAGCATTTCTTCTACTACATTTATCATTGTTTCTTTTACCTGGGAAATTATTTCTGATCTGGGTTTCCTACAGCTTCATGGAGTTGTTTCTTTACTTTGGTTGGTGTCATTTCAGAAGTTTCAGGTGTATGACTTATATTTTCTTCTATGTCTATGTCTCCTAGGCTTGTTTTGAATGGGCTGGAAGTTTGAGATTGCATTTTGCTCTTTTGTCTTTTCATTTTCCTGTATTCCCCTGGTGAAGCTGAATGCAAATTTATAGTTGCTTTCTGGGTTGAGGATATCTATCTGTGCTGGAGAGAATTTCTCCAGTTGAGCATAGGTCATTATTCAGGCCTTACCATATCCCTAATGGAAGTCTAATCTCCCCAAATGTGAGGAGTACCTTGGGTGGGTGGCTCTTCAACACATCTAATGTGATATGTGAAGCTTCCCTGCTGCTTGATTTTTCTGGGTGGAACTCTACCAAGTTTTGAGTGGTGTTCCAAGTCTGAACAGCTAGATGGATTATGCTATGCAGGCCTTCATCTCATGCAACATGGCACATCAATGTTGTGCAGCTGCTTGGGTTTACTGGGCAGGGCCTTAACAGGTTTTAAGTGAGTTGCAATGTTGTCAAGCTGAATGGGGTTCTTTGTATGAGTTTTAAGCTCATGCTACCAATTCTACAACCAGTCAGGATCACTGGCAATGGCCCAACTAGGCCCTGAGCAACTTACCTGAAGATCAACAGCTGATTGAGGTATTGGGTGGGGGTCTTACCAGATTCCAAGCAATGTGGGTAGATTGCACAGCTGAATGGAGTTCTGTATACATGACTTCAGATCACATCACTGAGTTCAGGTGATTCATCTGCCACTCAGAGTCACTGGGCAGGGCCCAACCAGGCTCTGAATGACCTACTTGAAGGTCTGCAGCTGACTGAGGTGCTGGGAGGTTCACTGTCAGGTTCCAAGCAATGTGCCCATGTTGCTCAACTGGATGGGGTTTGTGTTTTGTGCCTTCACCTCACGCCACTGAGCTCAGGGGATTCCTCAGCCACTCAGGGTCATGGAGTGGGGCCAAAGCAGACAGTAAGGGATCTACCCAATGGTCTACTGCTGACTGGGGATGCTGGTCAGGGTCCTACCTGGTTCAAAGCAAGGTGCTGAGTCTGCAGGGTTAGCTGGTGTTTGTTCTGTGCAATTTTGGCTCATGCCACTGAGCTCAGGTGATTCCCAGGTCACTCATGATCACTGAGCAGGGTCCAACCTGGCCCCAAGGAATCTATCCGAACATCTTTGGTTTTTTGGGGATGCTGAGCAGGGTCTCACTAATTTCCAAGTAAGATGCTAAGATTGCACAACTGGATGGGGTTCGCTGTGCATTCCTTCAGCTAATGAAACTGAGCTGAAGGGATTACCCAGGCAGTCTTTTTCTTGATTTTAAAGAGAAAGTCTTTAACATTTCTTCATTTTCTATGTTGTTGGCTGTTTGTTTTAATGGGATAAAGTTTTAATGGGATAAAATAGAGACCGTCTATTCATGTTTTATTGTTTTTATAATGAATTGATGTTGCAATTTTTGAAATGCTATTTCTGCATCTATTCAGATGACCATGATTGTCTATGCTCCTGTTGGTCTATTACATTGATTGATTTGCATATGTTGAATCATTCCTGTAACCCTGAAAAAATCATTATGATACATGGTCTTTTTGATGACTTATTTCATTTCCTATCAATGAAAAGGGATATCTTTCCATTTTCTAGGTCTCTTCTGGTTCCAGATGAATTTTAGGAGTCATTTCTCTAGATCTATGAGGTATGTTGATGGTATTTTCATTGGAATTGTATTGAATATTTATAACAGTTTTGGGAGAATGGCCATTTTCAGAATATTTATTCTTCCTATCCATGAGCAAGATATGTCTTTCTATTTTCTGAGATCCTCTTTGATTTTATTCTTTTTCAGGGTATTATAATTTTCCCTGTATAGATTTTTTTTTACTTCTTTCATGAGATTAATTCCTAAGTATTTCATTTTTTGGGATGCTAGTGTGAAGGGTGTGGCTTCTCATTTCTCTCTCGGTGATTTTGTTGTTAATTAATAGAAATGCTATTGATTGTGGAGTATGGATTTTGAATCCAGATACATTGCTGAATTTATTTTATTATATCTAGGAGTCTTTCAATGGCATTTTGGGGGTCTACTATGTAGAGTATCATGTCATCAGCAAATAATGATATTAAACTTCCTGTTTTCCTATCTTTACCCCTTTTATTTCTGTCTTGTCTAATTGCTCTGTCTAGTATTTCCAGTATATATTAAATAGCAGCAGTGATAAGGGACATCATTGTCTTGTGCCTGATTTTAAGGTAAAGGCCTTCAGTTTTTGGCCATTTAATATGATGCTGGCTGTTGGTTTTCCATAGATGGCCTTTTATCATATGGAGGTAAAGACCATTTATTCCAATTTTCTGTAAGGTTCTTATCATGAATGAGTGTTGGACCTTATCAAAAGCTTTTTCTACATCTATAGCAATCATCATGTAATTCTTAATTTTGGCTTTATTGATATGCTCTGTTACATTTATTGACTTACATATGTTGAAACATTCCTGCATGCCTGGGATGAATCCCAATTGGTTATGGTGTATAAACTTCTTGATGATTGTCTGCATCCTGTTTGCCAATATTTTATTGAGGATTTTTGCATCTGTGTTCATAAGGGAGATTGGCCTGTAGTTTTCATTTTTAGTTGGGTTTTCCTCAGGTTTTGATGCTAGAGTAATATTTGCTTTCAGGAATGACTTAGGAAGAATTGCTTCCATTTCAATTTCATTGAAGAGTTTGAGGAGTGTTGTCATTAAGTCTTCTTTTTATTTTTGTACAATTCCACAGTGAATCTGTCTGGACCTGGGCTCTTCTTTGTAGGTAAGGACTTAACTACATTTTCAATTTCATTAATAGAAGTTGGGTTATTCAGCAGTTTTACACCTTCTTGATCCAGCTTTGGTACTTCATATGTTTCTAAGAATCTGTCCATTTTTCTGCTTTATAGAATCTATGAGTAGAAGTTTTTGAAATATGTGTTGATGAACTTCTGTATTTCCACAGAGACTATAGTTATTTCACCTTTTTCATTCCTTATTGCATGAATTTGAGCTTTTTCTTTCCTTTTTTTAAAAATAAAGTTGCTTTATTGCTCAGATCCCTAAGTTCCACCATGGCCAGATCTAGGCAGACGCTGACTGGCACTCTTTCTGGCTTGCCCACTGCTTGATCATGTGATTCTTATCTTTGGCTCTACAGACATTGTGTATTACATGGACAACTATTGTGAAGATGATAAGATATACTATGTACTTATTACTGTTATCCTGGTATCCTGCTATGAAGTTCTGTACCAATTTCACTGCATTGTCTCAATTAGCTTTGTTCTGTCTTCTGTTGTATTTTACTATCTTCAAAAAAATCACATGATCATTTCAATAGATGCAGAAAAATCTTTTGATAAGATCCAACACTCATTCATGATAAGAACCCTATAGAAAATTGGAATAGGTGGTTTTTATCTCAATCTGATAAAAGTTATCTATGACAAACCAACAGCCAGTATCATATCAAATGGTCAAAAACTGAAAACTTTCACTCTAAAATCAGGAACAGGTTAAAGATGACCATTATCACCACTTCTATTCAATAGAGTGCTGGAAATATTAGCCAAAACAATTAGACAAGAAAGGCAATTCAAAGGAATAAGGACAGGAAAAGAAGAAGTTAAAATATCATTATTTTCAGATAACATGATACTCTAGATAGAAGTCTGCCAAAACTCATTTAAAGACGTCTAGGTATAATAACCAAATTCAGTAATGTTATCTAGATACAAAGTCCACACACAAAATCAGTAGATTTCTTGTACACAAACAAAAACTTACTGAGAGAGAAATAAAAAAGTCACATCCTTCACAATAGCATCAAAAAGAATTAAACGTTAGGAATCAATCTGAATAAGGAAGTAAAAGATCTATTCAGTGAAATTACAATATTCTGAAAAAAGTAATTGAAGAGGGTCTCATAAAATGAAAAGACATTCTTTATATAATGCAACTCCAATCAAAACACGATTAGCATACCTCACAGATCTAGAAAAATAATTCCTAAAATTCATTTGGAACCAGGAGAGAGCTAGAATAGCAAAAGCAAAGGTAGGCAACAAAGGTAAGGCAGGAGTAATCATAATGCCAATTTGAAGTGATACTACAAAACTACGATTATAAAATAAGTATTGTACTAGAAAAACAAAGATCTGAAGATCATTGGAATATATTAGAAGATGGAAGCACAGCTACAAACATACTCAGTCATTTTATCTTTGACAAGGTGTTCAAACATGTACCCAGGAAGAAAGATAGCCTGTTTAATAAGTTGTTCTGGAAAAACTGGCTTTCCATATACTGAAAACTCAAGCTAGACACATGTTTATCACCATGCACTAAAGTCAAAATGGATCAAAGATCTGAATATTAAAACAAAAATACTTAATCTGCTGGAACACAAAGTAGGTAGAAATCTTGAGGACATAGGGGTAGGCAGACAATTTATGAAGAAAAATTAAACTGCATGGGAAATATTTCCCAGTAACTGGGATCTCCTTTGATTAAGAAGTTTTTGCATGTCAAAAGAAATCTCCAGGAGAGTAAAAAGAAAATCCCTCAAATGGGAAAAATCTTAGTCAATTGTCCCTATGATAAAAGAGTTCTGTCTAGAACACATAAAGAATTTAAAAAAGAATCAGACACCCAAAATTGAAAAACAAATCCCATACATGCTTTTCAGGGAAAGAAACACAAATGGCAAATAAATACAGGAAAACATGTCAGCTTCTTTGGCCATTAGATAAATGCAAACTAAAACTACACTGAGATTCCATCTCTCTTTCGAAACAATGGCCAGGATCAAGAAAATGACCAATAACAAATGCTGGAGAGGCTGTGGGGGAAAGGAGTATTTCACTCTTCATGAATTATAAACTGGTCTTAACACTGTGGAGGTCAGTTTACAGGCTCCTCAAAAATTTGATATTGGAAGTCCTATTTGACTCAGATACTTTACTTCTGGGCATATTCCAAGAATTTAAAACATCATACTACAGTGATATATGTGCACCCATACTTATAGCAGCATAGTTTGTAATAGCCAAATCTTGGAAACAACCTAGATGTCCATCACAGGAGGAATCAATAAAAAAAATGTGGTATTTTTCTAGAATGGAAAACTACTCAGCTATAAAGAAGGATCACACTGAATCTTTTATAGATAAATGGATGCAAATTGAGACCACACTCATAAGTAAAATAAATTAAATTCACAATGTGTAAATACCATATTATCTCTCTACTGTAAAAAAATTAAAGAGTAAATAAGATACAAATTTTCAATAAACATTGTGAAAGTGTAAGAAACTTCTCAAAGGAAAAAGTATGGAAAAGTAGAAAAGAATGAAGGGAAAAGAAAAAAAAAGAAATAAATTTGTACATACACATGACATAGCTAAGATTATTGTGCTACTAATTATATTAGTTCTTAGAAAAGAACAGTTAACATTCATAGGACTGGATCAATTTTGCATGTTTATATCTGGAAATCTGAGTAACTCTTTTGCAAGTAACTATGCAAAATAATAACCTTAGTTATATTTCCACCACCTTGTTTTGAGATCCTATATTGTCATTGTTTTATGCTCTTTGTTTTTGCTATTCATTTTTCTCTTCTGTTTCTTGTTTTTCTTGTAATTCGTTTGTTTTTGAAAGAGTTTTGGCCCAGACAGGACACTGTAGCCAGTGAAGCCTTAGAGGCAGAACCAAGGAGCTCCTATCTCACCCACCCCTAGGAATTTACCTATGACTCCATCCTCCCCACCCCTAGGAATTTGCCTATGGCACCAAACAAAGACCAATGGGCTACTTGTGCATCCCTAATGCCCCCTTAGGTTCCACCCCAAACCTAGGTTACTTATATGCCCCCACACCACATGTCCACCAGAGAGAAAGCCAAACTCCAGTGGTCAGGGGGTTTTTGTTTTCTCTCTCTGTGTTCTCAGAATAAAGGCCTCTTTTGTTTTATACTTCTCATCTTTTGGACGCACTATATAATCTTATCATTTGGTGCCATGACTCAATTGGCAGACAATTGACTCTTGGGGACCACCCAGTTGGATTCCCTACTGATTCGTGAACTGGATTACATCCTGCATTAATTCTTCCCTTTTTAACTCACAAGACCTGGTTGATTTGTCACCAACCGCTTGCACACAACACTGGCCCAATTTATCACAGGTGAGCAAACTCTGGAGAATTCTTTGGCACTGGGCTCAGCCCCAGGTGGGTTTTCTCCCCCTTTCCGTGGGTTCATGTGACACTCATGTCCTTAAGATAGCCCAAGGCAGAGTGTCTCTGGAAACTCTAGTTTCACACTGAGAGACTCTCATGTCCTTCAGAGCTTTAAGCTCTCACAGGCAGAGCTGTTACTAAAACCCACGAGAAATCCACTCTTGGATCACTCAGTGACAACTGAGAAACATGAGATTTGGAACACTAACCGCTGTTTTTCCCAAAGGACAGGTGACGGCCCCACCTCTGACATGGCCCATTTCTCGTCTGAGATTTTGCCATGGGAAACATTTTTTCTACTTCCCAAAAGATGCCATTGCAATGCTTGATTTCCAATCTGAGTACTCTTAAAATTAAAAGAACCATAAAAACTAAACAATCTTTTACTGCCAGGAGGCTTGGCCAACCTACCCACTTAACGGCAGTGCATGGCCCAAAGAGGGGACATTTGACCCCTGTATTCTCAAAAATTTATATGATTTTTGTCAAACTGGTAACAAGTTAACAGAAATCCCTTACATACAGGCTTTCCTCACTCTGAGAATGCGCCCATCTCTCATTAAATCCTGTACACCCTCTCAGGTATTTTTAGCTAACTCTGCTGTGCTACAAACTCTCCCCTCTGGCTCTCATGATCTGCTGGAGGAAGTACCCCTGGTCTTTTATCCGTCACCTCCTCCCTATCCCCAAAATCAACCCTCGAAGTTATCTCCAGCTGTGCGATCATCTTCCCCTCTGTCTCCCGGGACCCCTAATTCTCCCACAGCTCTAATCCCTCTGTTAGCACTTCTTTGCAGTCTCAGACCTCTCACTCACCTGAGAATTCTTCACCTCCTGCCCACCATACTAGGTCTAGGTCGCTATATCCTTCCTGCAGGCCACGTGACTGCTGCAGCTCACGTTGGGGATGGTCACCATGCTGTGGCCCTCCACCACGTGAAAGGGCACCGCTATCTTGGGATGGATCTCACAGTTAATGGCCACCCCCTTGTGGCTCCTCTTGTGATCAGCAACAGCCACCCTGTTGCAGACCGCATGACAATTTACTGTGCTGCAAACAGCAACTAAATTGCTGCAAGGCACATAGTGAGACACCAACAGCCTGTGTTTCCTCATCCCATGTTAACCTGCAGCCACTTTATAGCTGATCTACAGATAATTGCTTACACATGCCTACTGGATGGTTGGCTGCCCAATGGCCATCTACTGCACAATCTTCTCCTCAATTTCTGCTACCACTTCGGGAGCAAGCTGGCCCCAAGGGACTTGTTAATATACATGTGCCTTTCTCCCTTTCTGACTTATCTCAGATTACCCATAAATTAGGTAGCTTCTCTGTTGACCCACAGAATGATATCAGGGAATTTGAATTTATAACTAATTGTTATGATTTACATTTTAAGGATGTTTATGTGATTCTAAATACCACCCTCACCTCACAAGAGCGAACTCAGCTGTGGCAGGCAGCTCAAGAAGAAGCTGATCGCAGACATAAGGCAAACACCACTGATAATGAACCTGGGCATACCACAGTACAGGAAGGATCCTAACTGGAACTATCAAAATGGAAAATGTTCAACTATGTTACATAAGATGATTGAATGTCTAATTGTGGGCCTTAATAAGATTGCCCACAAACATACTAACTATAACAAACTTTTAGAACAGGTCCAGGAGGCTAATAAAAACCCAGCTGTGTTCCTAAATTAGCTTCAGGAAACCTTAATTAAGTTTACTAATGTAAACCCAGACTCTCATGAAGGGATAATTGTTGTTAACTCTTATTTTATTTCCCAGTCTGCTCCTGATATTCGTGCAAAATTACAAAAGGTTGAACATGGCCCTCAAACTCCACAGGGAGATCTTCTTAAATTAGCTTTCCGTGTCTTCAACAACAGAGATAAAATTCAAAAAGAGGAAAAACAAGCTCAAAACATAAAGTTTGCTAAATATCAGTCTGATCTCTTAGCAGTGGCACTTGGGGCTCCCAAGACAAGAAATCTGAAACAAGGTGTAGCTGTCCGAGCCCTGCCCAAACTGTGCCTTAAATGCAGCAAACAAGGACACTGGGCAAAAGATTGTCCCAACCCTGGCATTCCTTTAGGGCTGTGTTCCTACTGCAATGTTAAAGGCCATTGGAAGAGTGACTGTCCTAGCTGCCAGAGAGCAGGTAAGCCATCCTCTAACTCCTTGCCCTCACAGGAGACTCCATCAATGCCAGATTCATCGCTGACTCATCTGCTCGGACTTGCTGCCAAAGACTGACAGGGCTCAGGGCTCACAGCCCCTACTCCGGTAACATTGTTGGAGCCCCGAGTCTCACTGGAGGTCTCAGGTAAGACACTATCTGCACTTGTAGACACAGGGGTGACTTATAGTGTTCTTCCTGAGTTTTCAGGACCTTGTAGTAAGTCCTCAATTTCTGTTGTGGGCATTGACAGCCAGCCTACCCAGCCTTTGCAAATAGGCCTGTCCCATGTAGGTTCCAGATTCTTTTCTTTACCCATAGCTTCCTAGTAATCCCAAAATGTCCCACACTCCTTTTAGGTAGAGACCTCCTTCAAAAGCTGAACTTCTCCTTTACTTTCTCCCTCCCCACAGCCCTAATCCTCCAAACAGCCTCACAATGCATTGCAAAGCTATTCCCTCCCCTTCCTCCTTCTCTGGTTGACCCCATAATTTGGGACACCTCCAATCCCACTCTTGCTACCCATGCTACACCCATTTAAACCCATCTCAGGGATCCTTCAATTTTTCCCTACGTTCCCCAATACCCCATGGCTCCCCAACATTTACAGGGACTTAAACCCATAATTAAGCACCTTTTGGACAATGGTTTTCTTAAACCTACTCATTCACCCCACAATACTCCCATTCTCCCGGTACTCAAGCCTGATGGGTCCTATCACCTGGTACAAGACCTTAGGGTAATCAACAGTGCTGTTACCCCAACCCACCCAGTGGTGCCAAATGCCTGTACCATGCTCTCTCATATCCCTCCCTCCACCACTCACTTTATAGTTATAGATCTTAAAGATGCCTTCTTTACTATCCCCCCACACCTGATTGTCAGAACCTCTTTGCATTTACACAGATTGACCCAGACACTCTCAGGTCTCAACAACTTACTTGGACAGTGCTCTCCCAAGGGTTCAGAGATAGTCCCCACTTCTTTAGTCAAGCTCTCACTACTGACCTCACAGAATTTGATCTCAAACCTAGTGTCCTTCTTCAATACATAGATGACCTTCTGTTATGGTCCCCATCCCACATGTTAGCCATACACCATTCAGCCAATCTTCTTAATTTCCTTGCTAGTCGTGGATACAGGGTCTCTCCTGCTAAAGCCCAGATAGCCTCCCCAAAAGTCAAATACCTAGGTCTTGCTCTCACCCCCACCACTCGTTCCATCACTACAGATTGTAAGGCCATTCTTTGAGATCTCCAGGTGCTCACAACTAAACAACAGGTTACATCTTTATTAGGTTTAGCTAATTTCTTTCTTCTCTGGATTCCTAACTTTGCAGCCCTAGCTCTTCCCCTCTACAAGGCTGCTAAGTGTCCCTTATCAGAACCCCTGGATCCTACTAGGCCCATACATGCCTCCTTTCATAAATTAAAAGAGGCTCTCCTAAAAGCCCCAGCTCTTACCCTTCCTGATCCCACCCAACCTTTCCCCCTGTACACTACTTCTCAGGGCCACAATGCTATAGGTGTACTAGGACACAAAAAAGGACCTTCTTTTCAAGCAGTAGCTTACTTGTCAAAACAGTTAGAACACAGTAAAAGGATGGGGTCCTTGTCTCTGAGCCCTTGCAGCTGCAGCCCTCCTGACACAGGAAGCTAATAAGCTTACATTAGGGCAATCTATTACAGTACACTCCCCTCATCACCTATGTGAGCTTATCTCACATAAGGTGCTCTCTGCTCTGATGACCCCTTCTCACATTTAACAGGTATACCTGGCTCTCTCTCAAGACCCTTGCATCTCTATTGCAACTAATGGTCCTCTTAATGTGGCAACCTTACTTCCCACCTCAGAGGGCCATCCTCACCATGACTGTATTGAGTTCTTACAGATGACTCCCACCCCTTTCTCTCACATCAGTAGCACACCTCTCTCTTTAGCCTTTGACACATGGTTCATAGATGGCAGTTCAACAAACACAGACAACCAAAATAAGGCAGGATATGCAATAATTAACTAGTCAAAAGTTACAGAGGCAAATCCATTGCCACCTGGCACCTCGTCACAGAGGGCAGAACTTATTGCCCTTACAAGGGCTCTTACACTAGCAAAGGACAAAATTATAAATATATACACTGACTCAAAGTATATATTTAGCATTTTACACTTTCATGGCTCTATCTGGCAAGAACAGGGTTTTATTACCACTCAGGGAACCCCATCATTAATGTGCTCCCCTTATCCTTACACTTCTAGAGGCAGCCCAACTTCCAAAGCAGGCAGCAGTTATTCCTTGTAAAGGACACCAAAACTTGCAGATCCTATTGCTCAAGGCAATGCCTTTGCAGATTGACAAGCCAAGTTAGCTGCACAAGGGCACTGCCCTTCTCATCTTCTCCCGTTAGTCCCAAACAGTCCACCTCAGCCCAATTATTCACCAGAGCAGTTACAGCTACTTCATAAACCAGGTTACACACAAAACACTCAGGGATGGATTTTTCAGGGATCTAAACTTGTTCTCCCATATCAACAGGCCTTAGAAATCATCACTGACTTACACAACTGTTTTCATATAGGATCACAGGCCCTGTACAAACTCTTACAGCCCCAATAGTCACACACCCTTCTCTAAAAGCTATCATTCTGAAGATTACTCACACCTGTTATCTCTGTGCTGGGACCTCTCTTCAGGGACGTATGGCAGCCCCTTCCTTTTCTACCCATCAGTTTCGAGGACACACCCCTCGTCAGGACTGGCAGATAGATTTTACACACATGCCCTGCCACAAAACTCTCAAATATCCTCTCACCTTTGTTCATACCTTTTCAGGATAGATAGAAGCCTTTCCTACAACCAGGGAAACTGCTGATGTAATTACCAAAGTCATATTACAAGAACTCATTCCCAGGTTTTGTCTACCTCAGAGTATTCAGTCAGATAATGGCCCCTCCTTTATTTCCCAGATCACTCAACAGGTATCCTCAAGCTTACACATCACTTGGCACCTACACATCCTATACCATCCACAAGCTTCAGGAAAAGTAGAAAAGGCAAATGGCCTCATAAAGACACACCTTACAAAACTCACTTTAGAACTACACCAACATTGGCCTCAACTTTTGCCCTTAGCCTTAGCCAAGCTCAGGGCACTCCCCGGGGCTCCTACCTTCTTAAGTCCTTTTGAACTTATGTACGGCAGGCCATTCTTACTCCACAATCTTCCTACTCCCCAAAATCTCCCTCCCCTTGCTGACTATGTCCCAGTGCTCTCCTTCCTCTGACACTTGTTGTGACAACATGCTGATCTCTGCCTTCCACAACCCTCTGGAGAGGCCAAACCAGGTCCTCCCATATCCCCAGGAGATCTAATTTATCTGAAATGTTCTAAATCCACAGGACTACAACCAAGGTGGAGTGACCCCTCTTTGGTCTACTTGATGACCGCTACAGCAGTCAAAGTTGCTGGACTCCCATCCTGGTTTCACATCACTCAGGCTAAGCAGTGCCCTCCTAGCCCTAAATCTGATCATTCTGAGCAGTCATCTCATCTTCTGTCGCCCACCCATCTCCATTTCACAAAGGCCTCGCAGCCACAGTTAACAAGCTAAGTTATGCTTTGTTATCCACTTTGGTTCCTAATTTCTTATGCTCTATTAATGATCATTTTACAGCAGGACTCTTGACAGTCTTTCCTAAAGACTCCCACATCATGTGTAAGATCATCTTCATAATGTTCTACGTGACAACTGTCTTAGCTCTATCTACCCTCAGCTGTTTGGTTAAACGTGACATCCCTGAAAGCCTAGGCCTTTACCTTCCCTGTACTGGTACAGCCACTGCCTTCCCTGCTCCCCCTATTTTTTCCAGTTCAACTCCTGGACCAGAGACAAGTTTTACCCACCTACCCTTTTAACTTTTACCGTTTCAGATGGGGGAGTAATCACCTCTCATAACTTCACTCCTCGTAACCCCACATTTATTTTTCAGAATTCTGCCTTACCATGCAAATGTTTCTACCTCAACATGGTCCTGATATAATGACATGTCAAAATCAAAGACACCTTTCCTTCTACCTCACCTGGGTCCTTAAACATGACAGTGCCATGCCTCCTCATAACATCTTGTCTCTTTGTTTTTCCAGTCTAACATATGTGCATTCAACAGTGAAGTTGTCCTGGCTAAAACACCTGGCACCAGCTTCTACCTGGGCATCAACTATCATACCGTCAACTCCCCTAGACCCCAGTACAGTGCCCCATTTACAGCAGAAAGCAGTTAAAGAAAGGAATCTTTGCCCCTTTTCATAATAATAATCATAAGATGGGATATGAAAGAGTTTGGGCCCAGACAGGACACTGTAGTCGGTGAAGCTTTAGAGTCAGAACCGAGGACCTCCTATCTCACCCACCCCTAGGAATTTACCTGTGACTCCATCTTCCCTGCCCCTAGGAATTTACCTATGGCACCAAACAAAGACCAATGGGAAACTTGTGCATCCCTAATGCCCCCTTAGGTTCTATCCCAAACCTAGGTTACATATATGCCCCCATGCCACATGTCCACCAGAGAGAAAGCCAAACTCCAGTGGTTGGGGGGTTTTTGTTTTCTCTCTCTGTGGTCTCAGAATAAAAGCCTCTTTTGTTTTATACTTCTCATCTTTTGGACACACTATATAATCTTATCAGTTTTGTTGTTTTTATGTCTAATACAGAAAGGATAAATGTACATTCATGGGCTTATACATGCTTAGAATCTGTCCTAAAGTGTTTACAAGAACTGATTTTATTGTGTATGATGGTATGAACAGCTACTTTAAAGAAATTGAGACATTATGGTAGCCATTCCCCATTTTCTATCATCTTGTTGCGAAGTCTGGTAATTCTTTTTTTCTTTGTTTTGTTGGCTTTAGTTTGTTTTTGTACTATTTATTTTTGTATTATTTGCATTTTGTATTATGAGAAGGTATGGACAGCTATTTAGAAGAGAACAAGAGACATTATGGTAGCCATCATTGATTTTCCTATTGCCTGGTCCTAAAGGCCTGTAATGCATTCATCTTTTGTTTTGAATGGTTTTATACTGCTTTTGTCTTGGTTGAATTCATTGTGTGTGAAAAAATGGATAACTATTTCAGAGAAATGAGAGACATTATGGTAATCATTGTTGATTTTCTGTTGTTTTGCTTTCAAATCCTGTGTTAACTGCATTGTTTTATTCTGATCTGCTTTGTTCTGTTCCATTTTGTTTTGTTTTAATCTCTTTAAAAATAAAACAAGAGGCTGTCTTTTTTTCACTGCACATAAGTGGTCTATTGTCAAAGCTATTTCAATAGTTTTGTAGTATAATTTCAAGTCATTTTCAACCAAGTGAGCAAACACTCTAATTAAAAGAAAGATAGCTTCTTTAATACGTCATACTGGAAAAACTGGATTTCCATATTGTCTTAGTTACTATTCACTGATGGCTGAGACAAAAATACCTGGTGCCCAAAGTTAGGGAAGAAAAGGTTTATTTCTTACAGTTCTTGGAGGTTTCAGACCATACTCAGTTGGCTCCAAGGCAGTATGGTGTTGCCAGGCAGCCCTTCATGGATTCTGTAAACAGCAAACTCACGAGATAGATAGATAGACAGACAGATAGATAGATAGATAGATAAATAGGTAGATCTTCTTCCTGCTGTTACATTATAATCTGGCTCCATCCCTACATGGGTGTAGCACTCACACCACCAATCCAAGTGCTAGACAATGAACCAATCACAAACGCTAGATCTGGTAGAGCCCATGATTACATGAGGCTTGGGGGTCACTGATATGATCTATGACACATATGCAGAACATTAAGCCTAGATCCCTGTCTTTCATCACACACTGAACTAAAATTGAAATGGATCAAAGATTTAAACATTAAAAGAGAAACACTAAATCCCTTGGAAGTCAGAACAGGAAGAATTCTTGAAGACATAGGTGTAAGGAAAGACTTATTGAACAAGCCCTTGATCACACAAGAAATGTTACAGAATCAAAAATTGGGAGCT
Source organism: Cavia porcellus (assembly GCF_034190915.1). NCBI lineage: Eukaryota > Metazoa > Chordata > Mammalia > Rodentia > Caviidae > Cavia > Cavia porcellus. The sequence continues at coordinate 27,587,903 of NW_026947486.1, read as the reverse complement.
TTATTTTATTTAAAAAAATTTTTGTACATCAAAAACAACCTGCAACAGAGTGAACAAGCAAGTCATAGACTGGGAAAAAATTTTGTCAGCTGTAACAATGTTGTTGTATGTTGTATGTTGTCTCCACCAACATACTGATATGTAAAATATTAAAAAGGTCAGACTCCATAAATCTAAATACTCATCAAAAAATGTGCATCGGTAGTGAATAGATACTTCTCAGATGAAGATTTATAAATATATGAATAAAAGATTTATAAATATATGAAAAAATGTACAACATTACTGATCATTCAAGGGTTGCAAAGTAAAACAACACTGATATTTCATTTCACTCTAGAAATAATGGCTGTTATCAAGGAATCAATCAAAACAAATGTTGAAGGGGCCATGAAAGAAAAGGAATCATTCTCCACTATTGGCAGGAATGTACAACTATTGTATCAACAATTGCAGAGATACCTCAAAGACTAAAAGTACAGGTTCCATTTCAGCCATCTGTTCCCCTTCTTAGTGTCTTCCCAAAAGAATTAGAAGCATCATACTACAGTGACATATGCACATTCATGTTCACAGTACCACTGTTTCTAATACCTAAATATTAGAAACACCCCAAATGCCTAAAATGATGAATGGGTAAAGAAGATAGGGTTTTCATGCAGTAGAGTACTACTGTGCTTGAGACCTTTCTGGGTAAATGGATTACCTTGAGATATTATCTTTAAGTGAAATAAATCACATGCACATATTCACACATATTTTAATATTGCATTGTTTCTCTGGTGTGAAAAACCAAAAGGGTAAAAAAGGACAAACATGTTTAATAGGTATTGGGAAATGGAAAGAAAATATTCACATTGGAAGGGGAACAAGGAAAGGGATTGGGAGAAAAGAAAGAAGGAAAAAGTAAAAAGAATACAATAAAAATGGAAATAAAGTTTGGCAAATAAGGAGGAGAGTTGAAGCAAAAGGAGAGGATTGAGGAAGTAATCAAGATATACATTGTACACATAAAAATTCTCTGTGAACAATATGATCATTATGGATTACTAAAATGTACCAATAAAATTAAAAGCAAAAGAGCTCCAAGATTAAATCAACTAAAAAAACTCAATCAAGAAATAGGCATTTGAGGCTTAAGAACATAATGTCCAATTAATAGGAAAAGAGAAAAGAAAAAGTATAACCTAGCACAGAAAAGTACCTAAAAGTGTACTTGACTTAATACAGTATAATTATCTTGCATGTTTTATGTGCTCTTTGAACTATTAGTCTGCTTTTTAATGTGTATATTTGATAATTAAATTTGTAAGTCCTCATGAATGACGGTATTTGATGACAAAAATATAAAAAAAGGTGGAAGGGAAAAAAGAAATGTGTTATGTACTATTTCCCTACAGTGAATGGAATCATAATGTGCTGCAAACATGTACTAATAAAAGTGAAAGAAAAAACCAATTTAAATGAGTAGATACTTTTTGTGGGAAAAAATACAAGTGGCCAACAAATATACAAAAACAAGTTCAATATCTCTGCAATTACAGAAATGCAAATTAAACAATGTTAGCACTCCATCTTGCATGAGAAAGAAGGGAAATTATCAAGAAATCAGATTACCCCACCGAGGGAAGGCTGGTGAGAAGACAGTGAGTTCATGATCAGGGCCTCCTTCATTACGTGCCAGGGAGCAAACAAGCCAGGAGACAGTGAGTGTGCACTCTGTGTCCCACCATTACATCCCTGATGGTGAGGCCAGCTCAAGAGAGTGAGTTAATGTTTTGCATTTCTTCATTACTTACCAGAGAGTGAGCTGGCTCAAAGACAATGAGTGTGTGCTTTGTACCCCTCCATTACATTTTGGAGGGCAGGTCAGCTGGAAGACTGAGTTAGTAATGAGGGTCTCCTCTGTTACATACTGGAGGGCAGGCTGATTGGAAAGCAGATAGCTCACACTGTGCATCCCTCATTACATTTCAGATGATGAGGCTGGCAGGAAGACTGAATTCATACTTTTGGCCTCCTCCAGTACCTCCCCAGATGACAAGGCTGGCTGCATGAGTGTAAAATTGATGGGAACCCCAAAGACCCAGGACAACAGCCTGGTACACAGATGCACACACATCTTTAGAGGATGAAATAATCAGTGAGTCCAGTAACAAGGATGCATCTGAAATAGCAGCAAAGAGACAGCAGTTGGACTATGGAGAACTCCATTGACAGAAGGCCAATCCCAGCCCTGACATCCAGAGGCTAAGATGAGCTTCAAATCCAGCACATCTATTGGATGTAACATGGACAATATCACAGAACTGTAAACACTGGAACAAAGTGGGTTTTTGAGATAGCTATAAAGAACCAACTACATCTGGAGCATATCTTTGAGGGATGGACATCTCCTTTTCTCCTTGAAACGGGCTTTAATGCTAGTAATAGAGTTACATATAATGGGAGGTTGGTGAGCATCAACATAAAATACAAAACAAAAGAAAAATAAAAGAAGGTGGAGAATGGCAAGAGGCACAGTCCACCTGGTACAGGCCTAGAACTGAATGAAATGGATAACAAAAGAAGTAAAAAAAAAAAAAAAAACAGATAGAAAAAGGCTATAGAGAAAATTATTTCTCTGGTACAAAAAAATGATGCTAACATCAAAGATATTAGAGAAGTCACAAATCAAATATTAGATGAGCTTAAAAAAAGTTGTAAAAAAAGTCTGACACAGGAGAAACATGAAATCCAAATAGAGATCCAAGAGATTAAAATGTCTAGAGAAAGAGTACGCAGCAGAACTGTGGAGTTCCAAGCAAGCAGATGGGCACACACTATCCCTGGAGCCCAGCCTGTTTGGGACTCTCGCACTGTCTGGGTGCAGTGGAACAGCTGGGCGCGTCTAGGGTGCTTGCATGCACCTGCCTTGTTTCTGGAGGACTGTGGATTTCTAAGCAAGCAGGCGAGTATCACCAGTTCCAGAGGCCCTGCATCCTGGGGTAAGTGCCCCGTGCACTCTAGCCCAAGCCCAGCTTGTTCAGGGCCCTCGAGCCATCCAGCTTCAGTGAAAAAAACTAGGTGGGTCGGAGACACCTACATTCACCTCCCCGTTCCACCTGCGCTCCAAGAACTGTGGAGTTCCAAGCAAACAGGCCAGCGCACACTGTCCGTGGAGCCCAGCTTCTTTGGGACTGCAGAGTTCTAAGCAAGCAGGCGAGCACCACAGGTTCCAGAGGCTCAGCAGCCTGGACGGACTGAGTACCAGAGTCCCAGGAGCTATGAACATAGAAGTGCAGATACAACAGACTCTGAGGAAGCTTTCAAATAAGACTTGAAACACAGAAATATAGGAAAATGACAAAATGAAAGACCAAATAACAACATAAAACCTTTAGCCCAAGACAAGAAACCCTAGGAGTCATGTATATAGAAAAAAATATATGTCATACACCTCAAATATCTGACATAATAGCTACTGAAATGAAAAAGCAACTCTGGGAAGCTTTAAAGGGAATTCAAACTCGAAATAATCTCCCAGGTAAAAGAAGAAATGATAAAAGAAATGAAAGAGATGCTGAACATATTTAAACACAGTTAAAAAGTTGGAGGAACTAAACAAAAAAGATAGAATGCCTAGATAAGCAATATAAGAAGCAAACAGAATACATAAGGCAGATGCACAGAGATATACAGCAAATCAAAAACTCCACTGAAAGCTGTAAAAATCACCTCAATGAAAGTAAAGATAGAATTTTGGACCTTGAAGACAGGATTGCACCTAATGAATAGGGAAGCAAAGATCTTTTAAAAATACAAAAGAATCAGGGAATAACAATAAAACAACTGCAAGATGATGCAAAGAAAAACAACATAAGAATGATAGGGATTAATGAAAAGCAAGGTGACAACATAAAGGACGTCAAGAGGATATTTAGAGAAGTAATAGCTGAAAATTTCCAAAGCATGAGATCAGAAACCGACATCAGGTTCAGTGAAGCCTATAGAATTCCAAATAGTCATAACCAAAATAAAACTACACCCAGACATATAATAATCACCATCACAGAAATCCAACACAAGAATAAGATTATTAAAAGCTGTCATAGAGAAAAGATAGATCAATTATAAATAAAAAACCTATCAGAATCACAGCAGACTTCGCAGCATAAACACTAAAGTCAAGAAGAGCATGGAGTGAAGTATTCCAGATCCTAAAGGAAAATGATTTCCCACCTAGACCCATGTACCCTGCAAAACTATCATTCAAGTTCAATGGCTAAATAAGATACTTCCATGACAAAGAACAGCTGAAGAACGTTATGATCATCAAGTCAACCCTGCAAAAAAAAATTGAAAGACAGTTTAGATACACAAAGGAAAAAAAACCACTTAGCAAAGCAGATAATTAAACAGAACAGAAAGATAAAAATGCAACAACAGAAAGATAACATGTCAACAATAAACCAACAAATGACAGTTATAACCATAAATGTAAATGGTCTCAATGCACCAATTAAAAGAAACAGACTAGCAGAATGGATCAGGAAACAAAATCCAACCATATGCTGTTTACAGGAAACCCATCTAACCCAGAAGGATACTCACAGACTGAAAGTCAAAGGATGGAAAACAGTAGTTCAGTCAACAGGAATCCAAAAAAAAGCAGGAGTAGCCATTCTGTTTGCAGACAATGTGAACTTTAAACCAACAATGATCAAAAAAGACAAAGAAGGTCACTACATACTCATAAGGGGAAAGCTCCAAGAGGAAGAGATAACTATCTTAAATATATATGCACCAAACTCCAGAGCACCCAGTTATATAAAACAAATATTAACAGTATTAACAGAAATGAAAAATCAAATTATCAGTAAAACAATTGCAACAGGAGACCTTAACACACCACTGAAACCGAGGGACAGATAAACCAGACAGAAAATCAGCAAAGAAATAGCAGAAATGAATCACATCTGTGAACAAATGGGCTTGATAGAGATATACAGAATGTTCCACGCAACAACATCACAATACACATTATTCTCAGTAGTACCTGAGTCATTCTCTAAAATAGACCACATATTAATTGACAGAACATATTTAAACAAATGCAAAAGAGTTATCAGATCATGGTGCATTGAAATTAGAAATTAATGATAAAAGACATTGCAAATATCCCACAAACACATGGAAACTGAATAACACACTCTTGAGTAATCAGTGGGTCGCAGAGGAAATTAAAGAAGAAATTAAACAATACCTACAAGAAAATGAAGATACAGATACAACTTACCAGAATCTGTGGGATGAAATGAAAGCCATCCTCAGAGGAAAATTTATTGCACTGAGTTCCCACATCAGGAAAACAGAATGCATACAAATAAATAACCTAATGCTACACCTCAAACAGCTACAAAAGGAAGAGCAAGTCAGGCACAAAGCCAAAAGAAGAGAGGAAATTATAAAAATCAGAGCACAAATCCATGCAATAGAGACTAAGAAAACAAGGCAAAGAATCAATGAATCAAAAAGTTGGTTCTTTGCAAGAATAAATAAAATTAATAATCCCTTAAGCCAACCTTATTTTAAAAAGGAAGAAAAAGCTCAAATTCATGCAATAAGAAATAAAAAAGGTGAAATCACTACAGACACTATAGAATACAGAAGATCACCAACACCTATTTTGAAAACCTCTATTCTCAAAGATTTCATAACACAGAAGAAATAGACACATTCCTAGAAACATACGAAGTACCAAAGCTAGATCAAGAAGAAGTAACACTGCTGAATAACCCAATCTCTATTAATGAAATTGAAAATGTAATTAAGTCCTTACCTACAAAGAAGAGCCCAGGCCCAGACGGATTCACTGCAGAATTCTACAAGAAATAAAAAGAAGATCTAATGCCGACACTCCTCAAAATATTCAATGAAATTGAAAGGGAAGTAATCCTTCCTAAGTTATTCCTGGAAGCAAATATTACTCTAGTACTAAACCTGAGAAAGACCCAACTAAAAAAGAGAACCACAGACCAATCTCCCTAATGAACACAGATGCACAAAATCCTCAATAAAATATTGGCAAATAGGTTGCAGCAATCGTCAAGAAGATTACACACCATGGGTAAGTGGGATTCATCCCAGGCATGCAGGGATGGTTCAACATACATAAATCAATAAATGTAATGCACCATATCAATAAAGCCAAAAGTAAGAATCACATGATCATCTCTATAGATGCAGAAAAAGCTTTCAATAAAGTTCAACATTCATTCATGATAAGAACTTTACAGAACATTGGAATAGATGCTCTTTACCTCAATATAATAAAGGCCATCTACAACAAACCAACAGCCAGTATCACAATAAATGGTGAAAAATTGAAGGGCTTTTCTTTAAAATCAGGCACAAGACAAGGATGTCCTTTATCACCACTCCTTTTTAATATAGTACTGAAAATCCTAGCCAGAGCAATTAGACAAGAGAGAGAAATAAAAGGGATAAACATAGGAAACGAAGAAGTTAAATTATCATTGTTTGCAGATGACATGATACTCTACATAGAAGACCCCCTAAACTCTATTGAAAGACATTTAGATATAATAAATAAATTCAGTAATGTAGCTGGATACAAAATCAACACTCAGAAATCAATAGCATTCCCATACACTAACAAAATCACACAGAGAGAAATAAGAGAAGCCACTCTCTTCACACTAGCAACCAAAAAATGAAATATTTAGGAATTACTCTTATGAAAGAAGTGAAAAACCTATACAGGGAAAATTATAATACACTGAGAAAAGAAATTGAAGATGATCTCAGAAAATGCAAAGACATCCCATGCTCATGGATAGGAAGAAGAAACATTGGGAAAATGGCCATTTTCCCAAAACTCTTACACAGATTCAATGTAATCCCAATAAAAATACCACCAACATTTCTCATAGATCCAAAGAAATCACTCCTAAAATTCATCTGGAGTGAGAAGAGATCTAGAACAGCAAAGACAGTGCCAAGCAACAAAGGCAAGGCAGGAGGCATCACAATCCCTGAATTGAAGTTATACTACAAAGCAACCATAGTAAAATCAACATGGTACTGGAATCAAAACAGAGCCAAAGATCAATGGACTACATTAGAAGACAACCACATATAAGTGGGTTGCAGGTATCTACATCCACCTCCCCATTCTGGCTGTGCTCGGAGAACTGTGGAGTTTCCAGCAAGAAGGTGGGCACACACTATTCACAGAGCCCAGCCTATTTGGGACTCCTGCACCATCTGGGTGCAGAGGAAGGGCTGGGTGGATCTGGGGCACCTGCATCCACCTCCCTGTGTGTCTGGAGGACTGTGGATATCTCAGAAAGCAGGCGAGCATCACCAGTTCCAGAGGCCCCATGGCCTGCAGTAAGTGCTCAGTGCACTATGCCCCAAGCTCAGACTGTTTGGGACCCTCCAGGCTTCCAGGTGCAGTGAAGTGGATAAGTGGGTTTGAGGCATCTACATCTCCCTCCCCATACTGGCTGCACTGGGAGAACTGTGGAGCTTCCATCAAGCAAGCGGGCACACAGTATCCCTGGAGTCCAGCTTATCTGGAACCACGGAGTTCTAAACAGGCAGAAGAGGGCGATTGGTTCTAGAGGCCCAGTGGCTTGGAGGAACTGGTTGCCATAGTCCCAGGAGCTGCAAACATAGAAGTGGATTTCCAACAGACCCTGAGGAAGCTTTCAAATAACACTTGAAACAGAGAAATACAGGAAAATGACAAAACGAAAGACCAAATTGCAACCTCAAAACTCCAGCCCATCTCAAGAAAACCTAGGAGCGACGTATATAGAAGAAAATATATGCCATTCACCTCAAGTATCTGACATAATAGCTACTGTAGTTAACAAGCAACTCCAGGAAACTTTAAAGGAATTCAAACTCGAAATAATCTCCCAGGTAAAAGAAGAAATGATAAAAGAAATGAAAGAGATTCTGAATATATCAAAAGAAAACACAGTTAAAAAATTGGAGGTACTAAACAAAAAGATAGAATCCCTAGATGAGCAATATAAGAAGCAAACAGAATACATAATGCAGATGCACAGAGATATACAGGAAATAAAAAACTCCACTGAAAGCTATAAAACCACCTCAATCAAAGTGAAGATAGAATTTCAGACCTTGAAGACAGGATTGCAGCTAGTGAACAGGAAAGGAAAGATCTTTTAAAAATAACAAGGAATCAGGAAATAACAATTCAACAACTGCAAGATGATGCAAAGAAAAATAACATAAGACTGATAGGGATTAATGAAAAAGAAGGGGACAACATAAAGGATGTCAAGAGGATATTTAGAGAAGTAATAGCTGAAAATTTCCCAATAAAGCTAAGAGTAAGAATCACATGATCATTTCTATAGATGCAGAAAAAGCCTTCGATAAGGTCCAACATTCAATCATGATAAGAACTTTACAGAAAATTGGAATAGATGCTCTTTCCCTCAGTATAATAAAGGCCACTTGTGACAAACCCACAGCCAGCATCATACTAAATGGCCAAAAATTGAAAGCTTTTAGATTAAAATCAGGCACAAGACAAGGATGTGCTTTATCACCACTCCTATTTAATATAGTACTGGAAGTACTAGGCAGAGCAATTAGACAAGAGAGAGAAATAAAAGGGGTAACGATAGGAAAAGAAGAACTTAAATTATCATTGTTTGCCGATGACGTGATACGCTAAACAGAAGATCCTCTAAACTCCATTGAAAGACACTTAGATATAATAAATAAATTCAGTAATGTACCTTGATACAAAATCAATACTCAGAAATCAACAGCATTCTTATACACTAACAACAAACTCTCAGAGAGGAAAATAAGAGAAACCACACTCTTCATACTAGCAAGCAAAAAATGAAATATTTAGGAATTACTCTTACGAAAGAAGTGAAAGACCTATATGGGGAAAATTATAATACACTGAAAAAAGAAATTGAAGATGATCTCAGAAAATGGAAAGACATGCCTTGCTCATGGATAGGAAGAACAAAAATTGTGAAAATGGCCATTCTCCCAAAACTGTTATACAGCTTCAACACAATCCCAATAAAAATACCATCAACATACCTTATAAATCTAGAGAAATCACTCCAAAAATTCATCTGGAACCAGAAGAGATTTACAATACCAAAGGCAATTCTAAGCAGCAAAGGCAAGGCAGGAGGCATCACATTCCCTGACTTGAAGTTATACTACAAAGCAACAGTAGTAAAATCAATATGGTACTGGAATCAAAACAGAGATGAAGATCAATGGAATAGATTAGACGATACAACCACAACTACAAACAAATTCAACCACCTTACCTTTGATAAAGGAGCCAAGCAGGTTCACTGGAAGAATGACAGTCTCTTTAATAAATGGTGCTGGAAAAACTGGCTCTCTATTTGCCGAAAACTTAAGCTAGACCCATGCCTATCACCAGGCACTAAATTAAAATCTAAATGGGTCAAATATCTGAATATTAAAACAGAAACATTAAATATATTGGAAGACAAATTGGGTAGAAACCTTGAAGACATAGGGGTAGGTAGAGAATTCATGAACAGGACTCAAACCGCACAGGAAAAACTTCCCAGAATCAATAACTGGGGCCACCTCTTATTAAAAAGTTTCTGCATGTCAAAAGAAATCTCCAGCATAGTGAAAAGAAAACCCACAAACTGTGAAAAGATCTTAGTGAACTCCCCCTCAAACAGGGGAATTTTCTCTAAAACATATAAAGAATTAAAAAAAAAAAACTCAGACCCCCAAAATTCAAAGATCCAGTCCAAAAATGGGCATCTGAGATGAATATGCACATCTCAGATGAGAAATACAAATGGCAAATAAATACATGAAAAAATGTTCATCATTGTTGGTCATTAGAGAAATGCAAATTAAAAGCACACTGAGATTTCATCTCACTCCTGAAAGAATGGCCAGGATCAAGAAAACCACCAAATCAAATGCTGGAGAGGCTGTGGGGAAAAAGGAACTCTCCTACACTGTTGGTGGGAGTGTAGACTGGTGCAGCCTTTGTGGAGGTCAGTTTGGAGATTTCTCAAAAAGCTGGGATTGGAAGTTGCATTTGTTCCAGCTATTCCACTTCTAGGCATATTCCCAGAAGAACTGAAAGCATCATACCACAGTGATATATGTGCACCTACGTTAATAGCAGCACAATTTGTAATTGCCAGATCTTGGCAACAACCCAAGTGTCCATCAACTGAGGAATGGATAAAAAAGTTGTGGTATTTCTATACAATGGAGTATTACTCAGCTATAAAGAAGGACCACATTGAGATATTTATCAATAAATGGGCGCAGCTTGAGACCATACTCATAAATGAAATAAATCAATCTCGCATGCGTGAATTCCAAAGTTTCCCTAATGTAAGTAATGATTCAAATATATAAAAGTATGTGGTAATCATGATTCTCCATTACATGGCCTTGAAGCCTTATAAAGTTTTCACTTATTAATTGGAATGGCTTTATTCTGGGCTGCTTGATATGGAAATATTTGAAGCTATAGTATATGAAGTTATATTCAAATATTTCAAGGAAAAAGACAGACGCTATGCTAACTACTATTAAGTCGGGTTATTTGGTGGTGAAGCACTAGGTTGCTGAAACAGTCATGCTTTGACCTGTATTTTTATATTGTTATGTCCTCTTTTATCTCAATCTCCCCCTTATTCATTAAAAACTTATTGTTATTTTTATGATTTTTTTAATTAAGGGAAAAATTTTTTTAAATTAGCAGGATATATTATAGTAACTATTTTGATTTCCTACTAACTTGATTTGAAGTCCTGTAATACTCCCACTATCTTGTTTTGACTGATTAGACTCTGTTCCGTTCTGTATGATAGTATCAATTTTGATGGTATAGGCAACCACTGTGAAGCCAGTAAGATTCACTGTGATGCCCATTTTAGTTTGACTCCTTTGGAAGTCCTGAAATGTTTACAATATTTAGGTTTTATTGGTCTTGTTCACTACTGTTTGGTTCAACTTTATAATAGCTAATGAGATAGACAAATCTTTTTAGGAAGCAAGAGGAATTATGGTAACCATTGTTGATAACCTTTTACTCTGTTTTTACATCATATACTATGTCTATCCTTGGTTTTGACTGACAGTTTTGTTTTGCCATATTTGACATTATTCTCTTCCAAAAAAAGTAATAAGAACTAAGGAGTAATAAAACCCAAAATGTGTAAATTGTGTTGTAAAAACAGAGAGAAAAAAGTGCTCTAAAGGATACAACTGCAAGTGTGCTTAGGGGTGTTAAGTAGATGACCATGTTAAAGTTTTTGGTTGGATCATTGAACACAACTCTTTACAGTCTCACTGTTTGAATGTCCACTTTGTATGCTTTGATACTGTGACTTGAGCAACTATCTGTAAGATGATAATGTGTAATCTATTGACTGGTGATTTCTTACTGGTTTTTTTATAGTTCTGTATTACTTTTACTCTTACACTGCTTTGTTTTGTTTCATTTCTTCTTTTTTTCCTTCTAAATAAATTTTTTTTAAAAAAAGAAGATACAACCACAACTACAAACACACTCAACCACCTTATCTTTGATAAAAGAGCCAAGCAGGTTCACTGGAAGAACAACAGTCTCTTTAATGAATGGTGTTTGAAAAACTGGCTCTCCATTTCCCAAAAACTAAAACTAGATTCATGCCTATCACCATGTACTAAATTAAAATCTAAATGGATCAAAGATCTGAATATTAAAACAGAAACACTAAATCTATTGAAAGACAAATTTGGTAGAAACCTTGAAGACATAGGGGTAGGTAGAGAATTCATGAACAGGACTCAAACCACGTGGAAAATATTTCCCAGAATCAATAACTGGACCACCTCTTATTAAATAAGAGGACCACCTATTATTAAAAAAGTTTCTGCATGTCAAAAAAAAATCTCCAGCACAGTGAAAAGAAAACCCACAAACTGTGAAAAGATCTTAGTGAACTCCCCCTCAGACAAGGGACTTCTGTCTAAAACATATAAAGAATTAAAAAAAAAACTAAGACCACCAAAATTCAAAGATCCAATCCAAAAATGGGCATCTGAGATGAATACACACTTCTCAGATGAAGAAATACAAAAGGCAAATAAATACATGAAAAAATGTTCATCATCATTAGTCATTAGAGAAATGCAAATTAAAACCATACGGAGATTTCATCTCACTCTTAAAAAATGGCCAGAATCAAGAAAACCACCAACAATAAATGTTGGAGAGGCTGTGGGGGAAAAGGAACTCTCCTGCACTGTTGGTGGGAGTATAGACTGGTACAACCTTTGTGGAGGTCAGTCCGGAGATTTCTCAAAAAAGCAGGGTTTGCAAGTCCCATTTGTCCCAGCTATTCCACTTCTAGGCATATTCCCAGAAGAACTGACAGCATCATAGCACAGTGATATATGCGCACCTTTGTTTATAGCAGCACAATTTATAATCGCCAGATCTTGGAAACAACCCAAGTGTCCATCACCTGAGGAATGGATAAAAAAGTTGTGGTATTTTTATAAAATGGAGTAGTACTCAGCTATAAAGAAGGATTACATTGAGATATTTATAAATAAATGGTCGCAGCTTGAGACCATATTCATAAGTGAAATAAATCAAGCTCACATGTGTGAATACCAAATAGTTTACCTAGTTTAAGAAATGATTCACATCTATAAAAGTTTGTGGCAATCATGATTCCCGATTATGTGGACTTGAAGCCTTATAAAGTTTGCACTCATTAATTGGAATGGCTTTATTCTGGGCTGCTTGTGATGAAATGAACAGCTATTTTGAAGAAAACAAGACATCATAATAGCTAGAGCTTATTTATTTATTTATTTATTTATTTTTAATTTAAAGAGAAAGAAACAAAAATATATGGAGATTTAAAAAAGCTAGAAATATTACATAATTACAGAAAAATAAATGGTAAGAAATCGATAGTTGATAAGTTACATATTGTCATCTCAGAAATAGCTGTTCATGTTACAAAATTAAAGTATGTAAAATGACATTCAAATAGTGACACTGCACACAGTTCTGTTCAATGATCTAATGAAAACTTAGTAGTATGGTTATCAGTCTTATACACTTGTTTTATATCTTAAAGAGGGTAAGATTAAACATATCAAAACAGAACATAACAGTTAAAAAAAATTTAAAGAAATACAGATTTCGAAGCAAGTCCACTGGAGATCTTCACTGTTTATCTAATTGTCTCTAGTTTCTTCCAAATAGTTGTTCGCATCTTCACACACATTAAATACATACTTCATATTTTAGAACTAATCAAATCATTACAGGATGATGAAGGCTTTTGAGATATTCAAGATCTGACATTGCAGAAGTCAGTAATAACTACCATCGCATCTCTCATTCTCTTCATAGTAGCTGTCCTTATCTTTGCATATGCTGAAATTGAACTTAAGAGACTAAACTAATATCACTCTGATAAGTGAATAATAGTATTGGTAGATTTCATATCATAATACTACAAAGTTAGCATTGGGTTTCTTAGTGTCTCTTCTTCAAAGTATCTGTTCATTACATCTTGCATTATATAATCTGTTCCCATAAATAGCTTTTAAAAAAATCTTCTCATGCGTGAATTTCCACATGTATATCTATCCTCTCTGTATTATAGGGAAAAACAAATCATAACAAGAAAGCAAAACAAATTCCTAGAAAAACATGCAATGAATAAGACACATGAGACCACAATATTAGGTCATCTTCCATAGTTACTATGCTTTCTCTTGTTATTTTCAATAGACTTGTCCACATCATCAGGCTTAATAGAGTTAAACACAGTATTACCTAGCTATTTTTATAATAACACAACTTGGAGAACATTGTAGGATTTGAGAGCTGTTAATAATTAATACTTGTATGGATATCATTTACATCTTGTCATCTTCAGAGTAGTTGCCTCTACTTTTAGGGCTGATACAATCAAGCATACCAAATTCAAATAAAATCAGCCAAGGCAAAACTGTGGTCTTTTGAATTGGATTCAAATAAGATCAGTCATAGTAAGACAATGTAAGTAATACAGGATTTCAGCTTAAGTTAATAGGAAATTAAGGATGGCTACCATGGTATAACCTGCTATTTTGTGGTCTGATGTCTGTGCCCTCAAATCTAATATAAGTGGACAGACCAGAACAAATTAAATTCAAACTAAACAGGGCGATAAGACTACTGTGTCTTTTAAATCCTGATACACTATTAACAATGACCTCTGCCTTTTTTATAGTGTATCAAAGCTATCTATACTAAAGACTATAGCTTACTGACTCTGCCTCATGTCTGCTACTCCACTTTACTGCTATAATTTGTCCACCTCACTCCCTCATTCCACTGTCTGCCCCGTTCATTGAGGCCTCTCTGCCACTGTTGCTGGAATCCTGGTATCCTTTCCTCTCTTTTTCTTGAATGTCCTTCAGCACTCTCTGTAGGGTTGGGTTGGTGACCACAAACTCCTACAGTTCCTCCTTGTCCTGGAAGCATCTTATTTCTCCATTAATTTTGAGAGAGAGTTTTGATGGGTATATGAGTCTTGCCTGCATATTATTTTCTTTCAGGACTTGGAATATTTCTCCCCATTCCCTTTTTGATTTAAGAGTTTGTGTTGATAAGCATGTTGTTATTTTGATAATTTTCCCATTGTAGGTAATCTGCTTGTTTTCTCTGGCTGCTTTTAATATTCTGTTCTTTTGGTGGATTTCTGGAATCTTGATTATTATATGTCTGGGTGTGTAGATCTGTTTTGGTTGTAGGGAGCTGGTGTTCTCTATGCCTCTTTTATCTGGATATCATTTCTTTTTGCTATACATGGGAAATTTTGCTTCAATATATCTGTGAATATTATTTGTATTTCATTTTTGGTTGCTCCTGCTTCCTCACTCACATTCTTTATTCTTAAGTTATGTATCCTTTTGTCATCTTCTAGCCTTTGAATTGTTTCTTTCCAGTTCCTTATTAATTTTAAGAAATCTTTTCTTTTGCGATCATGTATCATAAATCTCTCTTCAAGTTTCAAAAGACTGACTTTAGTGTCTGTCAAGGCATTTTGCCATTGTTTAATGGAGTTTTTTGTTTCTTTGGACCTGTTTAATGTATTCTAAGTTATGTTTAAATTCTTCTTCAGAAGTTTCTCTTTCTTTTCTGATTTCTTCAGTTCTTCCATCTGTGTTCTCTTGGGCGGGGCTTCTCATTTCTTTAATTAATCTCTTTATATCTTGCCTCACTTGGATCAGGAGTACAGCTTTAGACTGGAGTGTCCTGGGGGTCTCTGGCCCTCTCTGTATTGCTTAGGGCCTTTCAGAAGCGTGTTGACTTCCATTTTTGCTCTCCTCCCCAATTTGCTGTTATCTGGTGTAGGAAGGGATGCAGGGATGATGCAGGTTAGCCTCCAGCCTCTGTGCAAGTCAATCTGCAAATTAGGCTGTACTTTGTGGATGTCACAGAGTCATGACTATTTTGTATCTGCTTATTGGGTCCCAACCAGAGGCTTGGTTCAGCCCCAGCAGATCCTGCCAGTTCTCTCTGTGCCAGAAGCAGCTGAATTATGTTACTGTGGCACAGGGCTCTGCCCAAATCCCAGCTGTCCTCTTCCAGACCTCTCTGTGCCAGGAGTGTCTATCTAATGTCACCGCAGCAGTGGGTCTGCCCAATTTCAAGATGTCCTCCACCAGACCTCTCTACACCAGGGGCGACTGTCTGAAGTCACTGAGCCACAGGCTTTGCCCAATTCCAAGATGTCCTCCAGCCAGACACAGCAGCCACAGGACCCAGTCCCTAGTACTCACCAGGACTCAGTGCAGGTCTTCCTCTTGAGTCTACTGCACACTACCCCGCTTGCCTTCACTGTGTTCCTGACACAGTGCAGAATGGTCTGAAAACTGCACGGTGCCTGGCTTCAGAGCTCCGGAGCTTCTCACAATCTCCCCTGGCACAGCCAGGCAGCCCTGGCTGCTTCTCAGTGTCCCTCAATTTCCAGCATTCACCAAAAGCCAATACAGCTTTTCCTCTTGGATCCACTAGTCAGTGTGCTGTGTTAAAGGTGTGGGATTTGCAGACTCCCGTTGTCAGCCATCACAGTCTCAGCATGACCTTAAATCCACCAGCTGTGCTGTCTTGGTTAATAAGAATTGTTCTCTAGTGCTTATTTAATATCATCTTGTTTTGAAGCCCCTCCAAACTATTGTTCTTCTGTCTCCACTGGTTTTATCATGCTGTATCTTACAGGATTTTATTATATGTGATAGTATAAGCAAAAATTTTTATATACAAAGAGATAATATAGAAACCATTGTTCATTTTCTGGTAGGTGGTTCTAAATATCCTGTAATACTTTCATCCACTTGAATGGTTTCACACTGTCTTGATATGTTTGATGCTATAGTATATGAAGTTACATTCAAATATTTCAAGGAAAAAGACACTATGGTACCTACTATTACGTTGGGTTATTTGGTGGCGAAGCACTAGGTTCCTGAAATTGTCATGCTTTGACCTGTATCGTTATGCTGTTATGTCCTCTTTTATCTCAATCTCCCCCTTATTCATTAAAAAATTACTATTTTTTATTATTTTTAATAAGGGGAAAAATTTTAAAAAGCAGGTTATGTTATAGTAATTTTTATGATTCCCTGTTAACTTGATTTGATGTCCTGTATTGCTTGCAGTATCTTGTTTTAACTGATTAGACTCTGTTCCATTCTGTTTGATAGCATCAAGTTGGAGGGTATAGGCAACTAACTTTGAAGGTAATAAGATTCACTTTGATGCCCACTCTGGTTTGACTAATATCTTCTTTTGAAGTCCTGTAATGTTAGCAATGTTTAGGTTTTATTGTTCCTGCTCTGTACTGTTTTGTTCAATTTTATTATTCCTAATGATATAGGCAATTCTTTTTAAGGAAGTAAGAGGCATTATGGTAACCATTGTTGACAACCTTGTACTCTGTCTTCACATCATGTGCTATGTCTATCCTTGGTTTTGACTGATGGCTTTGTTTTGTTACATTTGGTTTTATTCTTTTCCAAAAAAGTAATAAGAACTATGGGAGTAATAAAACCCAAAATGTGTAAATTTTGTTGTAAAAAAGAGGAAAAAAGTGATCTAAAGGATACAACTGTAAGTGTGTTTAGGTATGTTAGGATAGATGACCATATTACTGAGTTTTTGTTGGATCACTGAACACAACTGTTTGCATTCTCACTGTTTGAATGTCCACTTTGTATGCTTTGATTCTGTGACTTGAGCAACTATTTCTAAGATGACAGTGTGTAATCTATTAACTGGTGATTTCTTACTTTTTTTTTTGTAGTTTTGTATTACTTGTTCCCTTACACTGTTTTGTTTTGTTTTTATTATTTTTTCCTTTTAAATAAAATTTTTAAAAAAGAAAATGTATGCAAAAGAATGAATGAATGAATGGATGGATGGATGGATGGATGGATGGATATAATTTCAGATCTTGAAGACAGAATTGCAACTAGTGTCCACAAAAGGAATAGTAAGTCAAAAATACCAAGAGAATGTGATAAAACAATCCAACAGCTAAAAGTTCAGGTAAAGAAGCATAACTCAATATTGACTGGAGTCAATAAACAAGTTGGGGACAGCACAAATGCCATAGGAATCAGATTCAGACATAGAGATAGATATACAGATAACAGAGGAGCACCTAGCTATATAAGACAGTTATTAGTAGATATGAAAAACCAAATGAGCAATAAGAGTTTTAACACTAGACCTCAATATCTCACTGTCACAGAGAATGATCCACTAGGTAGAAATTTAGCAAAGAAACATCAGAGCTGAACCAAACCTGTGAATAAATGTAGTTAATAGGAAGAAGCCACACCCCAAGGCTATGTGTCAGCCCCCCAAAGAAATCCTTCAAGTTCTCCATCAGCCCAAAGAAGCCATGCTCTAAAGCCCTGTTACCATTGGGGGAGCAGTGGTGAACCACTGCCCCGTGCCTCTCCACCACTCCAGTAATCCCAGATCAAAAAACCTAGATACCTAGTTCAATGTACTATACCAAGGGACTGGCAGCCAGTATAGGAAGCACCTAGGATGCAACAATGGTTTGATTCCAAGGAATACAGAAAAATGTTAAGATAAAAGAACAAAACACAATCTCATACCTCCAGCCCACACAGAACGAGTTCAGCACAAAAAGATATAATAGAAATTAGAGATCCCACACTTGAAATTTTTGAAAGATAACAACTGAAGTAAAGAAGAAACTTAGTTACTGTATTGTTTATTTAATTTTACATGGCATGGACAGGTACTCTGAAAATAACAACAAACATTATGCTAACTGTTATCTTGTTTTGAAGTCCCATATCACTTTCACATTTCTGATTTGTTATATTTTGTTTATTATATTCTATTTAAGATAAAAAAGAATTCAAAGAATAACAAACACTTGTTAATAACAAATGCTGTGTAAAAAGGAACTTTCCTACATTTTTTCAAGAGAATTTAAATTAGTACAACCATCATCAAAATCAGTATGGAAATTCTTCAAACAATTATGGCTAGAAATTTTCTATTATGCAGCTACACGTCTTTAGGTTCCTTCCTCAAAGAGCCAAGGACATTATACTACAAGGATACATACATACTAATTTATAGTATTTATAACAGTACAATAACTGTTTATACCAGTACAATTAAAAGCAACTAAATTCTGGAAACATCTTCTTTATTCACCAACATACAATACAACTACATAAAGAAAATGTATCTTTACATAGTGGACAACTATTGAGTTATAAGGAAGGATAGATTTTTGATATTTGTAGGAAAATGTATGCATCTGGAAAGCCTAATGTTGAGTGAAGTAAATCAGATACACAAAATTAAATGCCATATAGGAATCATCATTTGGATAAGGCAAAATACTGTACAAGCAAAAAGCACAATAATGAATAAAAAAGGAAAGTACATAAATATTATGTACTTGGGAAGGATTCCAAGAGAATGTGAGTTAGAAGAGAGAGGGAGGGGAAGGACAAATAGATAGAATAAGTTTAAAGCCCATACAGAAACCTAATAACCTAAATGAATGCATACATTACATTTAATAAACATAAGTTAATATCAAGAAAATAAAAATGGGGAGAGGTGATTCAGAAGAGGAGGAAGGAAAGTCAAAGGGAAAGTGATTATTTTAAAAATCTGTACTATATACATTTATTCATTCCTCAAGATTGTAAAATGCATGTACTCCATATACTAACAGAAAAAGACTGCTATCTTTTCATAACTATTACTAGATACAAAGGGACAGTGGAAAATACTTTCAATACTCATAGAGATCATGATTTTGAATATAATTTAATATACCAAGAAAAACTTATTTAAGGCTTAAAAATTTTATAACTCTTTCATACTTTTATCTTTTAGGGGGGTATCACAAAATATTATCCAAAGAAACAACAAAACAAAACAGCAAAACTAACATGATAAATTTTAAAAATAATAAAGAAAAATGCATAGTGAATAATAAGGAAACCTAGAAAATGGGCCTCAGTTTTTTATTTTAATTGGGAAGACAACACCAGTATACTATGGGAATGAGAAATAAAGCATTCAGAAATATAGAAAATATTTCAAATTACTACACAATATTAAATATATTTTATAAAATTTTTTGCCAAAAATCTGAAAATTTACAAAAGGGCTCATTTCTAGGTGCCTCAAATTGGGTTCAGAAATAGAAAACTGGAAAAAAGTTTTATAGCCTAGTTCTAACCACTGTGCCTCATTCCTGTTCTGTATGTGCCGCTCAGCCCCCCCTCCCCCTTCCTATCTTTTTAGGTTAAGTTTCTATTTCCCGAGAAAGCTGTAAAAGCCTTAGGTATCCATTTCCTGTAACCCCTTCCCTTACCCCTCATCTGGCTATCTGTAATAAAATGTGCTGTTCTTTAAGAAATGCTTAACTTCAAGGAATTACAGGAAGTTCTGTAAAGCCCAGATGCCCAGATGGTTTTCAGCTTTAAAAGCCTAATCCCCCAGCTGTGATGCGCACAATCTCCAAATTGGCTCCAGGTGATTGTGTCACCAGGCCTGGCCTAAAATAAAGCCTTTGCTCCCCAAATTTTAATTTCTTGCTTCCTTGGGTTTTATTCCAGGGTCCAAGCTATCACATTTGGGGCTCATCCAGGATGGGAGCAAGACCCCAGACTCATTTATGAGCATTTGAAAGTAAATCCTCTGGAGGGTTTGTTTGGGCCATGGTCAGTTTGTACTTTTGGGGAGGGGACGCCCTCAATTTAGGAAGTGGGGACCTCCCAAGGACAGAGTCAATTGTTTTTTTTGTGACAAATCTCATCTGTTTGTATAGTTTTCGGGATGAACTTCATCCATTTGTGACTCTGCCCCAGGTGGGGAACCACTCTGTTGGTTAATTTGTTAATTCCTCCAGATCCCAAAATTTGACCAATTTTTGAGTAAAGGCTATTTTGCTGCAGCTTGTTTTGTCTTCTATGTCTGTTTGTCCATTTGTCCTAATTGTTTGTCCATTTGTTCTAATTGTTCTCCTTTTGGTTACCCCAAATCTAACAGAACATTTTCTCCTAGGAACCCCTTCTACGAGCCCAAAACAGACAAAGGGATTTAGATATTTATGTTCAGTGTTTTTGCACTTTAGAATTGTCTGCCTGTTTGAATTTGTTACTAAGTTAGGGGCTCATTGCCCATTTCTGTTGCAGGATCCATATGGCTTATTAGACTCAGGGTTCATAATAAAAAATTATTTCCTTTAGTTCACCAAACTGTGCATGAGGCAACCTTTGTTTGTGTCTTTAATGTTGTGGCACCTTGTTTAAACTATTAGTCCTCAATTGATTACTTGCAACCTTGGCATGCCTTTTTAAAAAGAGTATTTTTCTTTCTGGTTAAAATGTAAACATATGTGCACATATATATGTATATTTATGGTTTTTAAGAATCACATCAACTTTACCAAGTAAAAACCAGGTCATACTGTAATTGAGCCAGTTAAAAGGTTACAGTTTTTTTTTTAAATACAGCATTTAATTTTAGTGTGGTAAAAGACATAAAATAATTAAATATGTTTTAGACTACTAAAAGGTCACTTCAAGGATTTTGTTAAAGGTTTTAATGTTGTCTAAAAAGCAAGAGAAAAAGGTAATTGACTAATAATAAGTAAAAAAAAAAAAAGGCCCCACCAATGTTTCTCTGACTATGCTGGAGGAACAAGGTTACTTAAATTGTAGTGCTGGTCCCCCCATTACAGTACACTCAGTAGGCTTCAAGGACTCTCTGTGTCTCCAAGGAGGTTTTCATAATGATACTTCTGACATTGACGTGGGGATCGTTGCATTTACTAATTGTAGTTCCATAGTTAACCGAACTACCTCCCTTTATCCCGCCGAAAGGCAAGTATTTATTTGTGGAGAAAATATGGCCTATACTTCCCTCCCAATTAACTGGACAGGGATATGTGTAACAGCTGTCCTATTGCCTGATATAGAGATCCTACCCGGGGATGAGCCTGCCCCCATTCCTAGTTTAGATTACATCACAGGCCGATCAAAGAGCACAGTTCAATTTATCCCTTTACTGGTAGGCCTAGGCATATCAGGAGCTTAGGGATGGGGGCAGCAGGAGTAGGGGTTTCTGTCCAACTTTCCAACCAGATTGTTAGTGATGTGCAGGCATTATCTAGTACCATTCAGGTCATTCAAGACCAAATAGATTCGTTGGCTGAAGTAGCTCTCCAAAACAAAAGGGGACTAGACCTCCTAATGGCAGAACAATGAGGGATCTGTGTGGTATTGCAGGAACGATGTTGCTTTTATGTAAATAAGTCCGGCATTGAGATAAAATCAAGAGACTACAGAAAGACCTAGTTAAAAGGAGGAGAGAGCTATTTTAAACCCTCTATGGAGTGTCTAGAATGGAATCCTGCCCTATCTCCTGCCCTTGCTTGCACCATTGTTAGGAGTACTGCTCTTGGTCACAGTGGGTCCTTGTATACTCAATAAAATAACTACATATGTCAGAAAACAAATGCAAGGCATAAAGCTGATGGTGTTATGCCAGCACGCCTATGAGGTCATCCCCCTTAAGTAATCAGGCCAAAGATTTTACCTCAGTCACAACATCATAGAGGAATGTTATACCCTAGTTCTAACCATTGCACCTCATTCCTGTTCTGTATGTGCCACTCAGCCCCCCCTCCCTGCCTATCTTTCTAGGTTAAGTTTCTATTTCCTGAGAAAGCTGTAAAAGCCTTAGGTATCAGTCTCCTGTAACCCCCTCCCCTACCCCTCATCTAGCTATTTGTAATAAAATGTGCTGTTCTTTAAGAAATGCTTAACTTCAAGGAAATTATAGGAAGTTCTGTAAAGCCCAGATGCTACCTAACTATGTCAGCGATTACAACATTCCTGTGGTTTTCAGCTTTAAAAGCCTAATCCCCCAGCTGTGAGGCATGCAGTCTCCAAGTTGGCTCCTGGGGTTTGCGTCACCAGGCCTGGCCTAAAATAAAGCCTTTGCTCCCCAAATTTTAATTTCTTGCTTCCTTGGGTTTTATTACAGGGTCCGAGCTATCACAAAAAGTAAAAGAACGAAACTGAAAATTTCATTTACCAAAGTGTAAATAGAAAAGGTAATAACACATTTATCTTTTTAAGACCACCATTAAATTCCAGGAAAATGGTGGAGAGATGAGCAGCAGAGAAAGAATCTCTTCAAGTTTTGATGTGCAGACCCTATGATATAGCAATATGAGGAAGAGAGGGAGGAGAGAGTGTGTTTCATGGATACAGGAAGGGTATGAACTGACACTTGAAACTCAGGGAGAGGTAATTCAGCAGTCTAGCAAAACTAAGAAAACCATGGGCAGTAGCCCTGTCAGATGGGGAGAAAGAGTAAGGAAGCCACACAACCCCCAACCTCCATGCATTGGTAGAGGCCCTACCAGCTGTGGAGAAGCAGCAAGGAAGCTGTGCAGTGAACTCTCTGTCCTTTGTGTTAGCAGAGGATCTGCTGGCTGTGAAGAACCAGCAAGGAAGATGTGCATCATCCTTGTGTGCCAGCAGAGGCCCTGTTGGCTGGGAAGAAGCAGCAAGGAGTGCAGCCTCCCTGTGTGCTGACAGAGGCCTATTAGCTGTGGAGAAGCAGCAAGGAAGCTGTCCAGCCCTCTATGTGCCAGGAGTGGTCCTGTAGGCCAGGGAGAACTAGCAAGAGAGCCACCTATTCCTCTGGGCTCCTCCAACCCATAAGCAACTAGACATGACACAGACTGAGGTGATAATAACTGAAGTAAGGGAGCAACCTGAATTTATATTGCTTGATTGACTTTACAAGCCTGGGGCCACTAGTCTGAGCAAGTTTTAAAGAATAACAATATGCAACAATAGTAGTGATTATGTATTTCCTACTGTCCTATCACTGTTTTGTTTGTTTGCTTGTTTGATTTTACTTGTTTTACTCCTTTTAAAATGACAATTAAAAACAAAAACACCAAAATCCTGTAGTTTTAGTAACACATTCTACCAAACTATTGAGGAATGGATGTTTCTCATGTGCTAGAAAATGTATTGAAAATATAGAAAATTTTAGAGGTTAAGAGTGTAGCTCATCAGTAAAATATGTACTTTGAATGCACAAAGCAATAGGTTTGATCCCCAGTGCCACAATATTTATGACATATCAGCATATTATTGAAGAGTAATAATATTCCAATTCCCAAAATGTATATGAATAACTCCAAATAAGGAAACTATAGGCCATTCTTCCCCTTAAATATAGAAGCTGAAGTCCTATTATAATATACAGCTAACAAAATTCATAGGGTTGTAAAAGAGTAATTCATCAAAAATGAATGTATTTTACTAGGGAATAAAAAATTAGCTATATAGTAGAGTATTGGTAATATAATTCATTTCATTATCCACATAAAGAGGAAATGCAATTTGATCACCTGTACAAATATTTAAATGTAATTTACCAAAATTCAATGGTGATTCTTGATGAAACTAAGAAGAAACTTCCTTTACTTGGTTAAAAATATTATTATGGTCAGAAATACTACATATATATATATATATATATATATATATATATAAATAGGTACATAGAATAGCTTATTTATAAAATACTAACTGTAAACTCTTAGAACTAGTAATAGTCCAATAAGCTATATGGGATAAAATCAATGTACAAAACTTAAATAGCTTTCTTGTGTACAACCATAATATTTTTGAAGTGTATCTGGAAATTATTTGACATTCTTTCCATCTAGTGATAGAATCTGTACCTACTTTCCTTGAACATGGGCCAAATTGTAATGATGCCTTTTGATTTCTACAACTAGGCAAAAAAATAAACAAATGCAGCATCCTTATTGGCTTGCCAAAATACTGATGCTGGCACCTTGAGTTCCTAAGTAATAAATCCAATTCCCATGAGATTATTATAGTATGAGGAAGTGCAAAGTAGTGCATATAGATAACTACATATGATTCTCTGTGATTACATGAAGAGAGAGATTCTCCTCCACTTTTTAACTACCAATTCTCACTGTTCACACCTCATAGTATTTGACTGGAACTGTGAAAGAAACCCCAAGACAGAATATCCCAGTTGAGGTATTCTTAGAATTTCTAACTAAAAGTACCCATAAAATTAATATTATTGTTTCAGTAACTAAGTGATGAAGTGGTCCATTTATCAGTCACAGAATATCAGAATAGCCCACAATTGCAGTTAGTGTCACACGTAAAGATATATAATTCAAAACAGTAGTTACAAAAATTAGGCATGTTAATATTCTGTGAGAATATAAAATATTATGGAAATGTCCAATTAATATACACATTCAACATAGTTCCAAATCAAGCAACAACAATATATTTGTAAAAAAATACTTGACAGATTAATTTTAATTGTCATTAGAATAGAAAATACATATAACTATTTTCAAAAAATTAAAAAGATGAACAATGAGGCAAAACATGTCCTACAACATATTAAAACATACTAAGAAGCTACATTAATGTTTGGCAAGGATATTTAAAATTGATTACTAAGTTTTAGGTAGACAACATATTATGAACTATAGACATCACTTAGTAACATGGCTCTCTCAAAGTTATTCCTTCTAAATGAAATTTTGTATCCTTTGACTAATGTTGCCTCAATCCTCACATACTCTCAACTTCCAGGAACTACACTTGCAGTCTATTTTTATGAGTTTGACTTTTGTAGATTGTGCACACAGATGAAATTGTGTGTACTTATTTTGGGAATTTATATTTAAAATAGTACAAAATGCATAATAAAAAAATTCACTACAATTTACATTCCATGTTGTCAGTTTTCTCTGTTTTACTGATGAATTTCTAACCCCTGAAATAGTGAATGACACACGATAAGTAATAAATATTTTAAAATATTATTCAATTAGTAAATAAGCATATCAATGAATCAAATATATAAATAATGGAGAATTTACTATATAATAAAAATGATATTTCTAAATGTTAACAAAAGGAAGTTAGATTATTCAAAAATGGTATTGAGAAAATGAGGTACAGTAAATTAAAGATGTCAGATATCACTTAGCATTACATATAATTGAATTTTCCAATTTTAAAGACCTAAACATAAAAATAAAGCTATAAAAGAAAAAATAAAAAATACCTTGCAATAACCTAGTAAGTCCTGGAATAGGGACAGCCTTCTTAAAAAATGTAAATTGTAGAAAGTGTAAATGAAAACTGATATATATATATATATATATATATATATATATATATATATTTGACTGTTAAAAATTAGCAACTTGTGGACACTATCATCATATACAATTAAAACATATCCTACAGACTCAAAAAATATATATGTATGCACGCATATATTTTTTGAAGTGGGTACCTGGAATTGAATTCACGATCTCCTCCTTGTCAGTCAGGTGCTGTGCTGCTGAGCTATATTCATGGCCCCTGACACATTTTTGACACACACAATAGTAAAAGTCTTAACATTCAAAACATAAAGACCAAACTGAATAAGAAAAAGAAAGTGCCACAGAAAGAGGTATAGTATATGAAGAGAAAATTGCATTACTGGAAAAGTAAAGATGGTCAATAAACAATAAAAAGCTGCTCCACTTGAGGATTGATCAGAGGAAAGTAAATGAAAGTATAATAAGACTATAGCTTTTCATCATAAAATTGATAAAAATTAAATAATTAGTAGAATATAATATTTGTAGAAGTACTGTCATAAGTCACTGGTGCAGATATAATTTGATAAAACAATTTTGGAAATTAATTTTATACAACTGAATTAAATGATATTGCATACATTATTTGATATAACAATTCCATCTTTCTATCTATAAATATATACATGTATGTATATGTACAGAAATATATACATTAGAAAAACACAACATAAAACAAAAGCAAATTAAACAGCATGACCAAAAGTCCATATTGAATAACAGAAAGTTACAATTTGTCTGTGACACAGACAGGAAAATTCAAGGCAAGAATATTTCACAAGAGGGGCTGGTACGAGCCAAAAACCATATGTGATGTCTTTGTATGCTATACAAAGTTACTATAGGAAATAAGGCATGTATAGTTATGAAACTGTAGGGTCTTTCACACAGGAAATATAGATGGCACCACTGATTACCATAGAGACTCCACCAAACTGAGTGGGAAAAGAACCAAATGTTAAGCATTAATTTAGGGGGCCCTGATTATATTTTCTATTGTAATGATTACACATTCATGTATTCCTTTCAACACTATAGTAGCTAATTCAAATTACTGATATGTTGGAAAGACACAGAAGAGCAGAGTATATACTTAGAGAAACAAATGAGACAAAGGAGAAATTCACAGATACAACAAGGAAGTTCATTTTTCATGAAGTCTAGTCATCTGGTGAGCAGATATTAGTCTTTAAGTATCAAAGCTTCTTCAGTCTACAGGGGGGATTCTTTTAAAAAATAATAGTTTTTGTAGAGACGGTAGTATTTTCTATGGTCCTAAATCTCTTGCTAGACATTTCTCTATTATCCTCAAGTTCAAGATCTCATCCTAGTAAAATAGGCCAACATTTTCTAGCAGAGATGAAAAAAACACAAGAATGACACACTTTCATTATATGTCTACTTGGGGAAGTTACATGAAGTCATATGTTGAAGGGATCAGAGTAAGAGTATCTCAAAGGAAGAAAGCATATATTGAGAGTCCCTATAAGGTGTCATTTGAAGAGTATGTTCTTCTAAAAAGTCAATTACATAAATTATCACCCTATAGCATTCTGATAGTTCAATTGTCAGTTTCTCTGAGATTTTTAAATGGTTTATGAGCTAACCAGAAAAGGTAGCAAAGATGTGGGTAAATTCATACCTTTGAGCCAAACAGATCTGATTGTAATTTGAAGTTAAGGTAACTACATGATCTTGGCAGGCTACCATAAACCTCTAGTTTATCATCCATATAATGTAGGAGGCAGAAGGGACAGATCATATCTACTTAAAAGCATGCTTCTGAAGATTGAAGTATATATGCCATACCCATAAAGTACATGCCCATAAATGACAACTAAATGATTATAATACAATGCAAATTATTTTAAAATAATTAGGAAACAAATACTTATAAATATTAAGGGAGACAACAATACCTTTAAATATTTGTTTTGTATCCATTAAAACCACTTTTCTTATTTTATTTAAATATATATATATATTTAAATAAAATAAGAAAAGTAGTTTTATATATATATATGGGAGTATATATATATATATATATATATATATGGGAGATTAAAACGAAAGAGGACACAACAACACATGTCAGAACAAAACAATTTAAGCAACATAGGGCTTCATCACAAGATAACCTGACATAACATTAGATACCATAGTGTCTCTTTTCTTGAAATATTTGAGTATGCATGCCTTCGTGTACTATCAAACATAACAATACAGTGTAAAGCCATTCAAGAGGGTAAAAGTGTTACAGGGTATTTAGAAACAACTAAAACAAAACAAACAAATGGTTTCTATATTATCTCCTTGATTATAAAAAAATTTGTTTATACTATCACATATAATAAAATTGAATAAGATGCAACATGATAAAACAGATGGAGACAGAAGAACAAAAGCTTAGTGAGACTTTAAAACAAGATATTAAATCAGCACTAGCTATTATAATGTCTTGTTTTCTTCAAAATAACTGTTCAACCCATCACAGACAATAAACTCAAACATTCCAGAATAAAACTATTCCAATTAATGAATGGAAACATTATAAGGCTTCAGAACAATAAATGGGGAATCATGATTACCACATACATTTATGTATTCTTACCATTTCTTACACTAGGGAAACTGTTTGGTATTTATACATGTGAGTTTCATTTATTTCGTTTATGAGTATGGTTTCAAGCTGTGCATAATTATTTATAATTATCTCAATGTGATAATTCTTTAGAGCTGAGTAGTACTCCATTGTATAAAAATATCACAACTTTTTAATCCATTCCTCAGTTGATGGACACTTAGGTTGTTTCCAAGATCTGGTTATTACAACTTGTGTTGCTATAAACATGGGTGCACATATATCACTGTGGTATGATGTTTTCAGTTTTTCTGGGAATATGCCTAGAAGAGGAATAACTGTAAAAATTTGGGACTTCCAATCCCAGCTTTTTGAGAAATCTCCAGCTTGACCTCTAAAATGGCTACACCAGTCTACAGTCCCACCAAGAGTGCAGGCTAGTTCCATTTCCCCACAGCCTCTCCAGCATTTGTTGTTGGTGGTTTTCTAGATCCCAGCCATTCTTTCGAGAGTGAGATGTAATCTCAGTGTGGTTTTAATTTGCATTTCTCTAAAGAGTAATGATGATGAATTTTTTTTCATGTATTTATTTGCCATTTGTATTTCTTCATCTGAGAAGTGTGTATTCATCAGAGATGCCCATTTTTGGACTGGATTTTTGAATTTTGGGAGTCTGATTTTTTAAAATTCTTTATATGTTTTAGACAGAAGTCCTTTGTCTGAGGGAGAGTTCACTAAGATTTTTTCCCAGTTTGTGGGTTTTTCTTTCACTATGCTGGAGATTTCTTTTGACCTGCAGAAACTTTTTAATAAGAAGTGATCCCAGTTATTCATTCTGGGAAGTATTTCCCATGTGGTTTGATTCCTGTTCATTAATTCTCTACCTACCCCTATGTCTTCAAGATTTTTACCCAATTTGTCTTCCAATAAATTTAGTTTTTCTGCTTTAATATGCAGATCTTTCATTCATTTAGATTTTAATTTAGTACATGGTGATAGGCATGGGCCTAGTTTTAGTTTTTGGCATATGGAAAGCCAGTTTTCCCAACACCATTTATTAAAGAGACTGTTGTTCTTCCAGTGAGCATGTTTGACACCTTTATCAAAGATAAGGTGGTTGAGTGTGTTTGTAGTTGTGGTTGTATCTTCTAATCTATTCCACTGATCTTCAGCTCTGCTTTGATTCCTGTACCATGTTGATCTTACTACAGTTGCTTTGTAATATAACTTCAAGTCAGGGATTGTGATGCCTCCTGCCTTGCCCTTGCTGCTTAGAACTGTTTTTGCTATTCTAGGTCTCTTCTGATTTCAGATGAATTTTAGGAGCAATTTCTCGAGATCTATGAGGTATGTTTATGGTATTTTTAATTGGGATTGCACAGAATCTGTATAACAGTTTTGGGGCAATGGCCATTTTCACAATATTTATTCTTTGTATCCATGAGCAAGGGATGTCTTTCCATTTTCTAAGATCCTATTCAATTTTTTGTCATTGCATTATAATTTTCACTATGTAGAACTTTCATTACTTTCATGAAAATAACTCCTAAATATTTCATTTTTTTTCCCGTTGGTAGTGTGAAGGGTATGGCTTCACTTATTTCTCTCTCTGTGCTTTTGTTGTTAGTGTATAGAAATGCAATTGATTTTTGTGTATTGACTTTGTATCCAGCTATATTGCTGAATTTGTTTATTATATCTAGGAGACTGTCAATGGAGTTTAGGGGTCTTCTATGCAGAGTATCATGTCATTTGTAAATAATGAAAGTTTAACTTCTTCTTTTCCTATCTTTACGCCTTTTATTTCTCTCTCTTGTCTAATTGCTCCGGCTAGTATTTCCAATAGTATATTAAATAGGAGTGGTGATAAGGGACATCCTTGTCTTGAGCCTGATTTTAAGATAAAGGCCTTCAGTTTTGGGCCATTTAGTATGATACTGGCTTTTGGTTTGTCATAGATGGCCTTTATTATATTGAGGTAAAGACCACCTATTCAAATTTTCTGTAAGTTTCTTATCATAAATGAATGTTGGACCTTATCAAAAACTTTTTCTTCATCTATAGAGATGATCACATGGTTCGTACTTTTGGCTTTATTGATATGGTGGGTTACATTTATTGGTTTACGTATGTGGAACCATTCCCGCATAGCTGGAATGAATCCCATTAGGTTGTGGTGTATAATCTTCTTGATGATTTGCTGTATTCTATTTGCCAATATTTTATTGAGGATTTTTCCATCTGTGTTCATTAGAGAGATTGGTCTGTAGTTGTCTTTAGATTGGTTTTTCTCAGGTTTTGATACTAGAGTAATATTTGTTTCCAGGAATGATTTAGGAAGGATTGCTTCCTTTTCAATTTCATTGAAGAATTCGAGGAATATTGGCATTAAATCTTCTTTGTACTTCTTGTAGAGTTCTCAAATGAATCCATCTGGCCCTGGGCTCTTTTTGTAGGTAAGGATTTAATTACATTTTTAATTTCATTAATAGAAATTGTGTTATTCAGCAGTTTTACATCTTCTTAACCTAGCTTTGGTACTTCATATGTTTCTAGGAATCTGTCTATTTATTCTGTGTCATCCAATTTATGAGAGTAGAGGTTTTCAAAATAGATGTTGATGATCTTTTGTATTTCTACAGAATCTGTAGTGATTTCGCCTTTTTCATTCCTTATTGCATGAATTTGAGCTTTTTCTTCCCTTTTTAAAATAAGGTTGGTTAGGGGCTTATCAATTTTATTTATTTGTTCTAAGAACCAACTCTTTAATTCATACATTCTTTGGATTGTTTTCTTTATTTCTGTTGCATTAATTTCTGCTCTGATTTTTATAATTTCCTCCCTGCTTTTGGCTTTGGGCTTAATTTGCTCTTCTTTTTCTGGATGTTTGAGGTGTTGCATCAGGTTATTTGTTTGTATTTGTACAGTTTTCCTGATGTGGAAGCTCAGTGAAATAAATTTTCCTCTGAGGACAGCTTTTACTGCATCCCACAGGTTCCAGTAAGTTGTATTTGTGCTTTTGTTTGCTTGTAGGTATTGTTTAATGTCTTCCTTAATTTCCCCTGTGACCCACTGATTACTTGAGTGTTTTATTCAGTTTCCATATGTTTGTGGGATTTTTGCAGTATCTTTAATCACTAATTTCTAATTTCATGGCACTATGATCTGATCACATGCATGGGATAATTTCAACTCCTTTGCATTTATTTAAGTATGTTCTGAGGGCTAATAAGTGGTCTATTTTAGAGAATGTCCCATGTACTGCTGAGAAGAATGTGTTATCTGATGTTGTTGGATTGAACACTCTGTATATGTCTATCAAGTCCATTTGTTCACATGTGTGATCCAGTTCTGTTATTTCTTTCCTGAGTTTCTGTCTGCTAATCTGTCCCTTAGTGTCAATGGTGTGTTAAGGTCTCTGTTATAATTGGGTTGTTGCTAATTTGGTTTTTCATTTCCGTTAATACTTGCTTTATATAGCTGGGTGCTCTGGAATTTGGTGCATATATATTTAAGATTGTTATCTCTTCCTTTTGAAGTTTTCCCCTAACCAGTATGTAGTGACCTTCTTTATCTCTTTGATCATTATTGCTTTAAAGTTCACATTGTCTGCAAATAGAATAGTTATGCCCACTTTATTTTGGGTTCCTGTTGCATGTAGTACTGTTTTCCATACTTTGACTTTCAGTCTGTGAGTATATGTTTGGGTTAGATGAGTTTCTTGTAGACAGCATATGGTTGGATGCTATTTCTTGATCCATTCTGCCAGTCTCTTTCTTTAAATTGGTTCATTTAGACCATTTTACAGTAATGGTTGTAACTGTTATATATTGGTTTATTGTTGACATGTTATCTTTTTGCTGTTGCATCTTTATCTTTCCATACTGTTTGGTTTTCTGTTTTGTTTATTGGTTTTTTCCTATGTACATCTAAAGTGTCTTTCAGTATTCTTTGCAGGTTTGGCTTGGTGATCATGAAATTCTTCAGCTGTTCTTTGTCATGGAAGTATCTTATTTCTACGTCAATTTTGAAGGACAGTTTTTCAGGGCACATCAGTCTATTTTGTAAATCATTTTCCTTTAAGATCTGAAACAATTCACTCTGTGCTCTTCTTGACTTTATTTTTTGTGCTCAGAAGTCTGCTGTGATTCTGACAGGTTCTCCTTTATAGGTGATCTGTCCTTTCTCTCCGACACTTTTATTATTTTATTCTTATATTGGATTTCTGGGATGGTGATTATTATATGTCTGGATGTAGTTTTATTTTGGTTACAGGTATTTGGAGTTCTATATGCTTCACTGATCCTGATGTCAGTTTCAATTCTCACGTTTGGAAAATTTTCAGCTATTACTTCTCTAAATATCCTCTTGACATCCTTTATGTTGTTCCCTTCTTTTTCATTTACCCCTATCAATTGTTTTTTCTTTGTATCATCTTGCAGCTTGTGAATTGTTATTTCCTCACTCCTTGTTATTTTTAAAAGATCTTTCCTTTCCTTTTCACTAGCTGCAATCTTGTCTTTGAGGTCTGAAATTCTATTTTCACTTTCATTGAAGCAGTTTTCACAACTTTCAATGGAAATTTTGTTTTCCTGTATAACTTTTTGCATCTGCTTTATGTATTCTACTTTTTTATATTGTTCATCCAGGGATTGTACCTTTTTGTTTAGTTCCTTGATTTTTTCAACTGTCTTCTTTAGATATGTTCAGCACTTCTTTTATCATTTCTTCTTTTACTTGGGAAATTATTTCTAGTTTGAATTCCTTTAAAGCTTACCCAAGTTGCTTCTTTATTTCAGTTGCTATTATGTCAGGTATTTCAGGTGTATGGCATATATTTTCTTCTGTGTACTTAGCTCCTAGGATTTCTTGGGATGGGCTGAAGGTTTGAGATTTCATTTTGATCTTTCATTTTGTCATTTTCCTATATTTCTGTGTTTCAAGTGTTATTCCAAGTCTTCCCCAGGGCCTGTTGGAAATCCTTTTCTATGCGCTCAGCTCCTGGGACTCTGGCCACCTAGTTCTCTGGATTGAAAAAGGATCACTGGGCGAGGAGCAGGGAGGCTCAAGCTCTATGGTGCAGGTTTAATATGGTAGGAAGCTGTGAAGTTCCTTAGCTGGCGGGAACAATGATCCCAAACTCCTTGGTTTGGGGGTTGGTGCAGAGACACTTTCTCCACGCCACTCTGCCTCTGGAACTGAGTGTGCCAGCAAGCCAGGGACTCCAGAGTCCACCAAGCATGGCAGCGAGTGGGGCATTTGTTGCAGGCAGGCTCAAGACCACTTGAGCTGGTCCAGTGCAGCAGAAAGACATAAAGTTCCTTGGTTGGGCCCCAGTGAGGATCCCAAACTCCCTGGGTTTGGAGAATGGTGTGGGTTAAAACTACTTTTCTATATAAATACAATTATTCCTTGGTATTCACAAAAGATTTGTTCCAGGACTCCCTGTAGGTACCAAACTCTGCAGATGCTTAAATATCTTATATAAAATAAATATTATTTGCATAAAAACCTATGCACACTGCCCACTACTTTAATTTTTTATAATACTTAGTATAACATAAATACTATGAAATCGTTATAATACTGCACTCGTAAAGAACTATTGCCAAAAATGTCTATATATATTCAATGTAGATGCAATTTTAAAGATATTTTCTAACCATAGTTAGTTTAATATACAAATATGGAACCTACAAACATGGGAGTACTGATATTGCATAAGTTTACAAATAGGCATGAGTCCGTTTATACCCCTAGATAACTGACATTTTAATAACTTTCATATTAAACAACATTTCAAAACAAGAAATGTGGGACTGGGGATTTAGCTCAGTGGCTCAAGTGCTTCTTGGTAAGCACAAGGTTGTGAGTTCAATCCCTTGGTACCAAAAATAAATAAATAAATAAATAAATAAAGACTCAATATAAGAAATTTATGCACATTTTTAGTGATGTGCAATAAAATTTCAAAAATTCCTATAGTGAACTTCTAGATTGTTTGTAACACTTTATGAGTATGAACACCAATACAGTAAACATATATACTATCATTAATACATTGCTGTTAATAAGAAATCTAATTTATAACCCAAAATATTAGGTAATATATTAACTGGTTCTTTTATCTTTTCTATGTAAAATTTCCAGACTTTCAATTCAAAGCTATTTTAACATGGACATTAAAAATAGCAGTTCTTTCACTGTCTCATTCTCAAACTACATGGCGTCCTAGCAGGTTCCCAAAACCTACACAGGTTTTTCCTCTGCTATTCTCAATTTGTCAGTCTGCTTTCTATTTCTTACTCTTTATTATTCTCCTAGGCCAGTTTCTGGTTATTGCGTCCATCAGAGCCCCCTCAACAAAGTGAAAAGGAAAATCTGACTGGGGCTCAATGACAAATTGTTCTCGAGTGTTGTCCTATGAATAACAGTTCAAGATTCAACTTAATAAATATTTCTCTATGCCATAGGTAATGAGCAAAAAGAATCAAGCACCTATGGCTTTTTGTTATGTGGTAAATGCTTCTGTGAAACACTTTCATATGATTCTTCTCATTTAATTTTTATACTGAGTCTATGATGTAGTTCTTATTAGTAGCTCCCAATTCTGCTGACCAGGAAACTGAGGCATCTGGAGTGTAAATATGGCAGAGCCAGAATACAAAAAAAATCTACTTGATGCAAAGCATATGATATTACCCATTACTTCACAAAGTCTTCCTGGACAATTCACAAATGTTAATGAAAAGTTTTTCAGGTAATGCCTTTAGAGAGGAAGCTGACTCTGTTACAGTATTTTTGTCACTATCTTTCCCTTTAAATATCACAAAACTTTTTATTTAATAAAAATCTTACCTTTAACAGTAGGATCCATGACTATTATTCACTGTGTGTTCATTAGCTCAAATAGTATCATTTTGGCATTGAACACAGAAAAGGTAGTTATGAATCGCATAAATCCTTCTTCTATGGAGCTCCAGGGCAAAATACAGAACTGAAAAAGAAAATCATTATAACACTGTGATCTAGAGGTTATGATAAACATAAGTGTTGGATGCTAAAAGAACAAAGAAGCAAGCTTCACTGGTAGTGCCATCTAAACTGGGTTTTAGCAGCAGCAGTGAGTCAAGCAGAAAATGGGGCAGGAAAATCTTTTCACTTTCACATTGCTTTAGTCATGCTATTATTTCTTAGAGCATGGTGATGGCTTAGACCTTTAGGTCTCTTCTTAGTGATATGATGGTTTCTTTGCTGGGAATGCCCTTATTTTCTCCTCAGGTGTCACTGATCTACTTTTCAATATGTAACTCAAATGTCCTTTCAGAGGCTTTTCCTGATTCCTTCAGGCTTCATTATGGGATCCTTCTATGAATCTGTGTTTACTTGTACCACAAGCATGCTCAATGTTCAATAAATGCTTGTGGGAACTGTCCACTCATTCAATGAGTATTTACAGAGTACTATTATCTAAGTTTTGCTCTAGGTTGTATGGATAGAAGAGTGAATAAGGTCTCTACCTTAATAAGAGCCTAAAGACTAACAAGAATCAACAGACAATTATCAAATAAAATAATCACTGCAAGTAATTACAGGTTTTACACAGATAATAAAACAGGACACTACAGAGACTGACTAGTTGTAAAATAGGAATAGTTATGATAAAATACTTATGGAGGAGATTTCTAAGGTGAAAACGTGAAAGTATTTGTATTAATAAATACATGCACACTGATTTGAGATTTGAATAAGAAGGGATAATGAGAAAGAAGGAGGCATATGAAGAACAGTGCAGTTAGAGGGAAACCTTGAACTAAGAATAATCTGTATATGCTCAAAAAATCCCAAAGCCATATATGGCAGGTGCAGCGTGAGTATGAGAAAAAGTAGTAAGAAATAATACTGAAGAACTAGACAGAGGCTGAAGTACATAGGATCTTACAGGCCATAGTAAGGGTGAATGGACGTTAAGTCTGGGGAAAATATTTGCGGGTGTGGAAGACAGTACCATGAAAGAGTTAAGTACATAGGCTCTAGTACAGATTATGTAGATTTGGTTTCTACATTTCCCATTTTGTTACATGTCAACTAGGATGTCTTAAACTCTTTACACCAGGTATGGAAATAGAGAGTAATAGCACTATCATCATAGATTTTCTTGAAAAGATTAAATGATATAGTTCATATAACATACTTAACCTAATGCTTAGTTCAGAATGAGTGTTCAAATAATGTTAACTTACTATTTTAAATGAACTGAATGCACTGTTCACCATTTTAAGACTTTGGATGCCTCTCTCACATTCTATTTTCTCCTGATGGAGAGAATGCACAATGTATATGGGTAGAGCCCACCAATACACAGAAGAAAGACTCAGAGTATGTGGTTACATACCTCTCAGAGAGCATAACTGGGACCTCAGCTGCTAAGAAGACTGCTCTTCCTCAGGAAGAACACTGATCTCTGTCACCTTAACAATAAGTTCTGCCTCCTGATCAGCAGTAAAGCTGAGTACTTAAAGCACAGTAATGTCCAAGCTTAGTGCAGCAGACATCTAGATGAAAATAGATGAAATAAAGAAGGGCTCTATGTTTCTTCCAAAATATTTTTCTTCTACATACTAGCCCTTGTGCTGGCAATTTGTTATGGTTCAGCATGGCAATGTACATGTACTAGTGCCTGGTAGGTCATACGTTTGAAATAAACATGTGCAGAATTAGTAACTCACATGTTTTTCATTCATATGTGGTAGAATGCTCACATGCTTTGTAGAAGAGCTTGATTGAAAGGGAGATCACTAGGGACAAATAACCGTTATAGTAATATTATTAATGGGTTTCTGAATATTATGTCCAATAAACCTCCTTCTTTTCCTTTAGATAGCTCTCTCTTACTTTCACTGATTAACCAGGCACAGAGAAGCACACCTATAATCTTAACAATTGAAGCAGGATGATCTCAAGTTTGAGTCCTACCTAAGTAACTTATCAAGACTTTCTCAAGGCAGTGGGCTAGGGACATAACTCAGTATGCAGGCCCTGGGTTCAATTTCCAATAATGGAGAAAAGGGGCCTCAATCTCACCTGTAGATGGAAACTTAATTCCTTGCCAGCAAAACACAAATCTTCATATTTATGTTCAGCCTAAGGATTCAAATTACAGAGTACAACATTTGTTTTGCTTTCTATTTTCTGTCTTCTTGCTTCTCATACCCTAGATCCACTACAATGCACAGAACTCAAGGAGATTTGATTAAGGTTTGAGTGTACTCAGATGATGTACATTCTAATCCTGGTTCTACTACTTATTTTTTGGCAAGTAAAGGCAACTTTCCTGTTTTCTGTCTCAATGTTCTTCTGTAAAATGAATATAATACAACTCACCTCACACAGCTACATAAGGAAAAAGTAAGATAATGCCATGCAAAGTGTTTAGCACAGAGCCTAGCAAGGAGAAATCATTAAATACACATATAGAAATAGACCAGCAATTAAGTTAGACACAAAAGACAGAGGAAAATGGCTTTAAAAAATCTCCTCCAGGATTCTTTCAAGTCTTTTTCCTTTGTCAGCTCATGGAGATGAATGAAGTATGGGGTCATATCTAACACAGTTCCCTAACCAGAGATATAATATAGAATGAACTCTTTTTATTGAGCTGACCGACCTTAGGCAGTGGACAGAGAAACTATCAAACTGGGCCATGAGGAAATGAAAATTGAAAGAGAACCAAACTAACATGCTCATATCTATGTCGGACCCAAGATGTCTTAGGTGCTGATGTGAAACTATGCACAAGATGTAGAGAAGTATATATGGTTTGATTCTATTTCTGCAAAAAAAAAGAGAGAAAGAAACAAAAGAAAAGAAGAAAGCTTATAAAAGGATATCTATGTCTAACTGAATATTAACACATGGAATGTTTTTGCAAGGGTTCGCAAGAAATTTTTCATAGGAATTGCCTCTGGGTAGAAAAAATGACTTTCTAGGAACAGACTTGAAGAACTATTTAGTTATGTTTTACTCTATTTTTTGCAAATAAACATTAAATTAAACTAAAAACAAATCAGAGCCAATTTCTTCTGGGAAGATCTAGGCAAACTTAAGATGTAGTCAATGCCATTACTGTTCAAAGCCCATGAATAGGGGTAAAAGCTAATGGATTATAAAAGTAACAGTTAAGCAAAAGACAGTCCCGTGTGTGAGGGAAGGACTCTGTGTTTAAGATATTGCAAAAGAAATAGTTTAGATAGTGACTTTTGATGCTTTTCTGTAGAACAAAAGGAAGCATTATGAGAAAACCGTAATCCAAGAGTTTAAGAATAATGTTTAGTAGAACTTGAAGCACCTGTAGGCAAACTGCATCAAAGGAATGAGATCAATGTTTTAACAATGAGTAACCAATAATTATCCCTTCATGGAAAAAGACCTGGATACGAAATGACAAAAGATATTTCCAATAAACATGATCTTCATACTTTTTTGCCTACAGACCTAGCATAAAGTCAGTTTTCAAGCTTGGATGGCAATGGAATTACCTGGTGAGCTTTAAAAACTATTCTTTTGTTGTGAAATATTGTTTTACCTTTTTCCTTAAGAAAAAAAAAAGCCCAATGCTCATGGAATATCCAAACCAATGTGGTCAGAAACTCTTGGAATGCACCAGTCATGAGTAAATTTTGAAGCTCCTTGTAACTCTAATGAGAATTCAAGGCTGAGAACCACTACAAAGAAAATTTGACAAGTTAGATGTCCACAAATATTTTTCAGTGAACATCTAAACTATTCAAGATAAATTTAAACATTTAAAAAGATATTATGTCATAAAATTTTAATTTTAAAAGAAAAATTTTAACTCAAAATTTGATAAATAGAATTCTATGACAAATGTCTTTTTTATGTCTGACCCCTTTGATTCAGTATGCTTTCAAGGTTTACTCACTTTGTAGCATGTATCAGTACTTAATTCTTTATCATGGCTGAACAAGAAGTCTTTTGTTTACCCACTCATCAATTGATGAACACCATAGTTATTTATGCCTTTTGGCTGCAGTGAATAGGAGTGCTATGAACATTTCTGAAGACTTTCTTTGAAAGGCTATCTTCATTTGGGGGCACAGTTATACCTCACTCAGTTCGTAATCAATTTGATTGACAAACAGAAGTGTTTGGCAACATCTTTTGTTTGATAATTCTGCAACAGGTAACTAACATGGCCGTAGCCATCTCTCCTGCATGAACATAATATGTCCATCTCTCCCAGAATCATGGAATGAATTAAGTTTATGAACCAAGGTATCGCTGTACAGAGGAGTGGAATTACTATCATAAGGCATAAGCTTAACTTACTGTGGCAGAGTAAATGTTTTATGTAGAAGATAACAATGTTATACATACCCACCAATATTATATGAAGATCTTATCAACATCCTCACTACCATGTTATTTTGCTTTATTTAAAAACACAGCCTTGTCATCTTTGAAGTGGTGCATCTTTGTGGTTTTGATTTTCAGTGCCTGAATGACTAATGAAGTGGTGCACCTTTGTGGTTTTGATTTCCCTTCCTTCAATGACTAATGATGCTGAGCATCATTTTATGTGCTTATTGGCCATTCATATATCTTCTTTGGAGAAATATCTAGTCAAGTACTTTTACTTGTCTTTGTGCTATTGAGTTGTATGTTTTTATATATCCCAGATAGAAGGTCCTTCACAGACACATGATTTCTAAATATCCTTCCCATTTTGGGGGTTTCAATATGACAGTGTCCTTTTA
The DNA here is from genome assembly GCF_034190915.1 of Cavia porcellus. Lineage (NCBI taxonomy): Eukaryota > Metazoa > Chordata > Mammalia > Rodentia > Caviidae > Cavia > Cavia porcellus. The sequence continues at coordinate 27,547,707 of NW_026947486.1, read as the reverse complement.
TACACAAAAGTTTTTAAAATTCTTATGAAGTCCAATTTTCCTATTTTCCTTCCTTTAATGCTTTTGTGATTGAACCTGAGACACTTTAAAGTCTATCATAAGATCTACTTTCATGCTTATTTTGAAGTTTTATAGCTTGAGTTATTATATTTAGAACTCATGTCAAAGTTGAGTTAATTTTTCTATCTAGATAAGAGTTATGGATCTAAATTCATAATTTTAGATGAGGATGTCCATTGCTCCAATACCATTTGTTGAAGTGACTGCCCTCACTGAATGGTTCAGGTGACCTTATAAAAATCTATGGTACAGTGGCTTTGTAGCGTATTTTGAAATCAGGTATTATGACTACCCCAGAAAAGCACTTCATGCTAAGGATTAAACAATTCTGAGTCTTTTGTCCTTCCATACGTTTTAGGATTTGTTTTTGCAATTTTGTGAAGAATGTCATTGATATTTTGATGGAGATTACATTGAATTGATAGATCACCTGCAACGGTATGACCATTTTAACATGTTAGCTATTGTCAACCCATGAACAAGGGAAGCCTTTGCATCTTCTTGGGTCTCCTTCAATTTCTTTATTCAGTGTCCTGATTTTCTCTGTAGGGGTTATTCAACTCTTTTGTTAGCCTTATCCAAGGCATTTTATTTTGTTAATTTTGAGGTACTAGAGACTGAGCCCAAAGCTTTGGCACTGAGATACAACCCCAGCTCTATAAAAAAATATATGTAACTGTCTCACTAAGTCCCTGAGTTGGCCAGGAAAGCTTGAAATCGTGATCACTCTGTTTAGCCTCCCAGAGTGCTGGAATTACACACATGCACCTTCATATCTGGCTTGGTATACAGTTTTATTTTGTTTTGTTTTGAAGCTATTATGAGTGAAATTCTTTTCCTGATTTCCTTTTCAGTGCTTTCATTTTAGGGTGCAGAAAAGCGAGTTCATTATTGGTGTATAGAAACAGCATTCATTTTTGTATATTGATTTTGTATTCTTGCAACTTGGCTAAATTTGTGTATCAGATCTAAAACCTTCTGGTAGAGTGTTAAATGTCTTTTAAGAAAAAGATCAGTGGTAAGAATACATAAAAGTATGTAGTAATCAAGATTCCTCATTATATTGCTTTGAAGCCTTATAATGTTTTCATTCATTAATTGGAATGGTTTTATTCTGGGTTGTTTCACTTTATTGTCTGTGATAGTATGAACAGTTATTTTGAAGAAAAAAGACATTATCATAGCTAGTGCTGATTTAATATCAGCTTGTTTTGAAGTCCCATCAAGCTTTTGTTCTTCTGTCTCCATTGGTTTTATCATGTTGTATCTTATTGGATTTTATTGTATGTGACAGTATAAACAAAATTTTTTATAGACAAGGAGATAATACAGAAACCATTGTTTGTTTTCCGTTAGTTGGTTCTAAATACCCAGTAATACTTGCATTCTCTTGAATGGTTTTACACTGTCTTGATATGTTTGATGCTATAGTATACAAAGTTATACTCAATTATTTCAAGGAAAGAGACACTATGGTAACTACTGTTATGTCAGGTTATCTTGTGGTGAAACACTATATTGCCTAAATTGTTCTGTTCTGACCTATGTTGTTATGTTGTTATGTACTTTTTTATCTTAATCTTCTTTTTAAAATTTTTCGTTTTAATAAAAAAGGATCAGAAGCCAATGAAGAGAAATTAACTTCTTCCTTTTCTATTTTGTACATTTTATTTCGTATTGCCTAGTTGCTCTAAAACTTCACGTATTATGTTGAACAGAAGTGGTGAATATAGGCACTCTAATTTTAGAGGAAATGATTTCAGTATTTCTCCTGTCAGTTTGAAGTTAGGTATTTGAAACTGTTTTTCTTTTCATTTATTAGATGGAATAGTTTCAAATGACCTATTTTCATGCTCCTTAATTTTCTTTTGCTTATGTATTCTTTTTGAATCCCTTTTAAGAGAATTTTATATTATTGATAATGTACTACAGAATTTCGCTTTAGTTTTGTTTTGAATAATTTCTATATATGGATATTATCTCTTTAATGAGATGAAATTTTTATACTTTTATATTTTAATGGCATAGTTTTATATTTTAATGCATTTTTCATAGATGATTTAAAGTCAATACTGAAGAACCATTTTTAATGCACTTTTCCTAATATGTAAGATATACTTTCTTTATGTGTCATATTTTTGTTGAAAAATGACATTTTAAATACCATGCAATTCTGGAAATCAGAGTTTTTTTTTTATATTTGCAGGAATTGCTTTTGCCCTTTACTTACTGACTTTACTGAAATAATTCTGGAAGTCTGTATTCTCTAGCTCCTGTGGCTCCTTAGGTCTCAATTTTCTTAGTTTAATGGTCAGCTATTGTCTACTCAAAGTTCTCCTTAAATTCTTGTAACCAAAATTCATTAGTTGATTCTCTTTGTATATTAGGGCATACTTTTAAAATTCAGGCAACTTAATACTCTAATACTTCCTGATCTAACTAATCTTTCTTGTCAGTAGGAAGTGAGAGCATAGGATCTTCACTAAGCATGTGCCTAATTCTGAGCATTCATGTGCTTTCAAGATCCCTAGAATATTTCACAATTTTTCAAAGCCTACTAAGGGCATCTCATTCTGCAGGTTTTCCTATTAAGAGTTTTTAGGTAGTCTAGTATTGCCTCCACCTTTTATCAATCTTGGGGAGCTCAATGTTTAAAAACTTCCTGTGATATTTTAATGAATACCCCATAGAAAATGTTTATTATTGGGGCTGGGGATTTAGCTCAGTGGCATAAGCACCTGCCCTGCAAGCAGGTAGTCGTGAGTTCGATCCCTGGTACGGATGAAAAGGAAAAAGACAAAAAAAAATGTTTATTACCGTGTGTGGGTTCTGAGTCAAGTCGAAAGAAAGCAAGTTATATGAGTGAGGTATTCTATGGGCCTTCCAAACAGGTTAAATGATAATCATTTGGGGGTAATGGAACTTTGAAGTTGTACTAGTCACATTTTCATTCCTCTCATGACTGCCAGGTTATGATTTTTACTGTTAATTTTGGTTTTTAGTTCTACAGATTGGAACTGAGGAGGACAGAAGAACAGAGTAAGCTAAATGTCCTGAAGTTAATACTCTTATTGAGATTCAAACATTTTACTTGGGTAAATGTTTCTAGCCTTTGATTAGTTTCCCCAAATTCTGGAAAAAATTAATTCAAACAATATTTTCACTGGGGATTTAGCTCAGGGGCACATTGCCTGCCTGGCAAGCATGAAGTCATGAGTTTGATCCCCAGTACCCCCCTCCAAAAGAACAATATTTCCAGTCTTTTTTTAATGTAGAAGACAATTTGGGGACATGTTTTCAATACCATTTTCAGTGGTATCACTCTTGATATCATTCTTGGCCTATAAAAACAATAACAAAACCCAAAAAACTTGATTTCTACTTCTGGGAATTTTTCTGGAGTATAGTGTAAATAATGTAAATTTTCAGATAGTCTTGTAAGATGTTTACTACATCAATCTTTGTGACAGTAAAACACTAGAAATAACCTAAATACTTTCAATAGGAAACTGATTAATTAAATTAACATATAGATATAAGTGCTACACTAATAATGACTATAAAAATGAGTTGTTACACATGGTAACATAGAGCCATTTCCAAGTTATGCAGTAAAGGAAGCCAAGGCTTATAGTTAGAAAGCAAAGTATACCATTAGAACGCTAATTTTTGAGTGAAAAGTGACACATATGTGACTTGTAAATTTGCAAAACATTTCTAAAATATTATGTAAATGTACAGCACCAGTAGGCATTATTACTTTTCATGATGAACAGTGTAGGGAACTAAAGTATCAGATCTACATTTTGCTTTTGTGCATTATTTGAACCTTTAAAATATAAATGTAGTTGTTTAAAATTAAGCTATTTTATATACAAATTATTCATTTACTAAGATCTTCTTGAAATGTTAGTAATTCCACAACAATAAATATTTCTTCTCTTGAGAAAATGAAGTAAATGACATTAAAAGCCAGTTAGGAGCTTATCATCATGACTAGGTAGGTGGCAGCAATGAAGGAGTCTTTAATACATGTACCAGAGAAATGTAAGTATGCAGAAGCAAGGACAACAGAAACCCAAACATAGGAAAGCAACAGGAGGAGAAACTCACTGGACCAAGACCCAGCGAGGTTTAGTAAGGGAAGACAGATCACACCTAGATTATAGAATCCCTTAGACTCTGGGTTCAGTGTATATGACATCTTGGGAGAGGACTGAGAAAGCACTTCAACAGTGGCCTGACAAAAAAATAGGCTCAAAACCACAAACCAAAAATAAAAACAGACACTACCTTCCCCACGGAACAGAGCAGTGAGATAATTTGTAAATGAATGCATCAGAGAAACTGAAAGTCAGAGAGTTGTGTAAGACAGTATAACAGCTTGCCTTTGGAAGTCTGAAAACAATCGTACCAGTTTAAAACCATTTACTAGTCCAATTATTTAAATACAAGACGACCAAAAATTGCCTACTTGTTTTCACTTTTATAATAGGAAACATAAAAATGACAGTTTTGTCAAATGTATTCAATACAAGAATTGACTGAAATGACACCTGCCCAAGCAACACTCCAGATAGTCAGTATATAAACAAACGTGCTGCCCAAGTCACATTTGTGGTAAACTGTAAAGTAGCCAATCATGGACACAAATGTGAGCACTGAGAAAACTGCAGACTAGGAGCTTTGTGAATGAGCAGCATCTGGAATTGGCAGGACACTGGGAAAGACGAAGCCAGACAGACCCAGAAATAATTACTTGACATTTCTTTCCTTGTAACAACTCTGGGAGTGTTATACTTGTGTGCTGCTCATGCCTACTGGAAGGTGCTCAGAGAGAAGCTCCCAGAAGCCTGAGGAAACTGGGAACTGAGGAAAGCAAGGATGTCTGGCATTTCACCGGGTTTACATGTTAGAGAGTGAGGCTTTGGGGACAGTGACAGAGAAAGGACAAAGCATGATGCCAGGTCAGAGGACATCCAGTGATTCATAAACAGAAGACTTGTGGAGAGAAAACAGAAACAACCTCAGGATTTTCCTGCAGGGAAATGAGCAGATAGAGGTCTCTGGAGAATATCCATGGAGAAACCATGCTGGGCCAGTTTATACAGCACCCTTCCTTCTCCACATTAACTGAAGTTATAGGATCTTGAGCCAGAGACAAGGGTCTAAAGTTAACTATGCCCAGAGCCTTGCTTTAAACTGGGAGTCACAACAAGAGGTCCATATGAATTGACAAGCCTTATTGCTCACAGGTCCAGATGGGAAGGAGGCAAAGCTCAGAGATGTGCAAGTGAATTCACACTGTAACACTAAATCAGTACATGCAATCAGTACATGCAATATAAATGAGATTGTGAAGACGCTTTGTGTTTTTACAACTGTGCAGGGTTTAGTGTGTGTGTGGGGGGATGTTCCTTTTTAAAATTTTTACTTCTATTTTTCTTTTCATTTTATCTTTCTTTCTTTTGCCCTTTCTCTTCATTTTTCTTCGCTCTTTCTTTCTTATCCCCATATCTTCCCTTCTTTATTCTTTTATTTGGAATATGCAGAGTTCAACAAAGAAAATGTATACACACTTCAGGAAAAGAAAATAATATGATATTTTTCAACAGATGGTGTTATGCTTATATGGGGGACTTAGAGGACATTGTATATCACAGGAAACCCACTACACTGTCAGCTCTTAGAGAAAAAACTGTGAGCTCTTAGAGAAAAAATGCATGTGTAGCAATCTCGATAATCAAGGTTAAATAAGCAGAAGTTTGCTATATTAATATATGTCTAAAAGCTAATGGCCACCACTTTGAGCACCTCTTGTAATTGTAGAAGCCAAAGGTAAATTGTACTAATTTCACAGTCTCATCAATGAATTCGTATTAAAATATTCACATATGTTTTTCTTTTCTCAAAGTATGTAACCATTTTTATATTTCTGTATATGTGCAAAGAAAAATAAGAATTAACGGGTGCTTTAATTTAAATAATACCTTTCATAAGCATGTCAGGGTAAGTTCCATTAACCAGCAATAAATTAAAAAGGTTCTAAGCATCTCATAGCTTCTTTAATCTCTAATTACAATTCCCTTTTTCTATATCCCTTTCCCGTGTCACTCAAATCAACACTGTCCCTTTATTGAAATTACAGAATAAATACAACAAAATTTGATCTCTTGTTTTCATATATCAATATTTTCCCCCTCTCTTCTTACTGATTGAATCCCTTCCTTTTCATTTTACATTTTCCTGTTCTACTTCCCTATATTCCAGTACAGTACCAGTACAGTACACTGGGCATTTATAAAAGGGTGAAATTGTTAGAAGTGTTAATGTACATGACTGATGTATAATTGGGTATGTTGATACTGATATAATCAGTAAGAAATCTCTCCTTGCAAAACACTGACTGGGTGTGATCCTATTATAGTGAATAAGTGGAAAAGGTAGATAAATGCCTAAATGTAAACAAAACCAAGATCAAATCACTGGAAAACAGGTACTAACTGAAGAGATCTTCATACTACTAAAAAATCTTTCCATTTTAATAGTCTCCATTCAGCATACACACAAAAATAAAAACATGAGAAAACAAGGCAACAAAATGGCTCCAAAAACCTCTAATTCCCCCAAGGAAGATCTAAGGTCCATGGATAGGAAGTAGATAAAAAGTCAAATGGCTAAATTTTCTGACATGACAATGGCAAAAACAAACAAACTCAATAAGCCCAAAGATGATATAACAAGTAAGTCTTAGAAAAATGGTCAAGAAGCTTAAAGAAGCTACAAAAGAAAAACTATCAACATTAACCAAAATGACTCAAAAACGTGAATTGCTAAACTTAGTGGAGGGTTGCCATAAAAAAACAACAAGCAGAAATCTAGGAGGCAAAATTAACGTTCCATTGAAAGTATGGGCGGTAGAAATGGCCAATCTGATAAGTGCGAGAACTAGAAGGTAGGGTTGGTGTACATGAACAAGTACTCAAAGATACTTAAAAGCAAGTAACCAGGGAAAATGGAGCAAACAGATGCGAGATGACATAAAGAAGAATAACTTAAACTTACTAGGAGTTAGAGAAAAAGACAGTATGAATGACATAAAAATATATTCAGATATAGGAACAGAAAACTTTCCAAGCACAGAGAAAGAATTTGACATAGAGGCAAGCAAGGCATATATAATCTGAAATAGCCATAGCCAGAAAAAAAAAAATTCTCCAAGATACATTATGGTCAAAATCCTAGAAATTTAACAAAAGGAAAAAATCTTAAAAGCTGTTCAAGATAATCTCTAATTACAATTCAAGATATACAACAAATAATTTATAAATATTGATATAATAGAATTACAGCAGACTTGTCAACACAAACATTAAAGGCCAAGAGAGCGTGGAGTAAAGTGTTTCAAACCCTAAATGAAAATAACTTTCAACCAGACTAATATAGCCTACAAAATTATCTTTCAAAGTTGTAGAAAAAATTGATATCCAGGAAAAAGACACCTTAAGAAATTCATGAACATCAAATGAGCATTCCAAGATATTATTGTGGCTATCCTACGCAGAGGTAAAAAAGCCAAAAATGTCAAAATATCTGATGAAATGAATACAACAAGAAAGTTGAACAGTTGAACAAAATGGAAAAAAGAAAAAAAAAATTAGAAAATTTTTAAAAATGTTCACAATTCTCCAATCAAAAAATATAGATTGGGGCAACCCACTTGGTACTCCTTCTGTCTCTCTATCAGACAGAAGCTTTCTTTCTCTCAATAAATATATTCTGCTCTTAAAAATTTATAGATTGTTAGGATGGATCAAAACAAACAAACAAACAATCAAACAACCACAATGAAATGCTTCATACATGAAATATATTTAATGGAAAATGATTTTCAAAGACTAAAAATCAAAGGGTGCAAAGCAATATTCCATGCAATGTGAGTCCAAAAGCAAGCAAAGTAGCTCTTCTACTTGAGACAAAATGGACTTCAAGCCATAACTGATCAGATAAGGCAAAGAAGTTCAGTACATATTAATTAAGGTATGATTAAACAGAAAGAGATAGCAACTTTAAGGATACGTTCAACAAATACTAGTGCATGCAGCTTCATAAAATAAACATTGCTATAGGTAAAAGATCACATAAATATCAACACAAGCACAGCAGGCATCCTACATATACAGCTATCACAAATAGATTAACCAGACAAAAAAATCAAAGAAATATTATAGTTACACCATAACTTCAAATGAATGAACAATAAATATCCACAGAGTATTCTATTATACAAAAACACACTGCACATTCTACTCAGCACCATATGGAACTTTCTCCAAAAGAGACCATACAGAACCCATAAAGCTTGCTTAAATACATAAAAAAATCAACATTATCGATATTATCTGATCATATTGCAGTGTAACTAGCAATCAATGGCAAAAGGAAACAAAAATTTACAAATGATGATTACATAATATACTGTCGAACAGCCAATGAATTACAGAACTAAGGAAAAAGTTAAATGATAATGCAAGTAACACATATCAGAATTTATGTGACAAAATAAAAAGACTCCTAAAGAGAGAAGTTTACTACTATGACTGCCCACATTAGAAAAACAAGAAAAGTACAAATAAATAACTAATGATATACCTCGAAAATCCTAGAAAAACTAGAATACAAATCCAAAGCTAGCACAATGACAAAAATCATAATGATCCGAGCAGAAATTAATGAAATCAAGGCTAAAATACAATATAAACAAACATTGAGTCAAGTAGTTTGTTACTGAAAGAATGAGCAAAAGGTAAACTTTAGCTTAACTTACCAAAAGATGAAAAGAAAAGAACCATATCAATGCAATTGGAAATCACAAGGCAAAATCACAATGGACACTGGCAAAATCCAGAAGATTAATAATAGCTCCTTCAAAAACTTGTACTCCTATAAATTGGAAGGGCTAAAAGAAATAAATAGATTCCTAGCCATATATGAATTACCAACACAACCTAAAAAGGCATAAAAATGATGAATGGTCCAATAACAGGCAATAAAATTGAGGCAGTAACAAAAAAAAATCTATCCCTTTAGAAAAATCTATGACCTGATGGATTCACTTGTGAGTTCTGTAATAACTTCTGAGAAGATCAAAAGCCAAAATGCCTCAAACTGTTCAATGAAATTGAAAAAATACTATACACTCATCCTGGAAGTTAGCATCACTGTAACTTGTTTCCAAAATCAGACAATGTTTGAACTAAAAAAAAATTACAGCCTAATCTCTTCAAAAAATTCTCAACAAGATACTGGCAAACAGAATGTAACAAATCATCAAAAAGTTCATACATCATGACCAAGTGGACTTCACTTCAGCAATTCAACAGTGATTAAACATATGCAAGTCAATAAATGTACTATAACAAGTATAAATAAGGACAAATCAGCTAATCATCTCAACAGACAAAGAAATAACTTTTGGAAAAATCCAATATCCATTCATAATACAAATTCTGAAAAAACATGTATACCCAACCTTATCTTAATATACACAAAACCATTTATGCCAAACCTCCGGCCAATATCATATTAAATCAGTGAAAACAGAAAGCCTGTCCTCTAAAATCAAGAAAAAGGCAAGATGTTCACTGCTACTCTTCTGTAAAATATAATACTTGAAAATTTAGCCCAAGTAATAGGCCAAGAATGAAATAAATATGACTTACACAGGAAAAGAAGAAATCAAACCACAGTTACTTGCAGATGACATGATCTTCCATTGAAGAACAAAATCATTACAGCAAAAGATTCCCAGAACTGAAAAAAGAAATTCAATAATATAGCAGGATACAAAATCAACATATGAAAGTTAATAGTGTTCCTGTATACCAGTAAATGAACTCAGCAAGAAAGAAATTAAGAAAACAATACTATTCATAATAATCTCAAGAAACCTTAAATACCTAGAAATTAATATGACTAAGGAAGTGAAAATCTTTCACAATAAAAACTTCTATTCTAGGATACGGAACTAGTATGTTTAATATAGCCATATATTATCAAAAGTGATACAGAGATTTAATGCAAATCCAATCAAAATAACAACAGCATTCCACACCAAACCAAAAAAAAAAAAAATCCTAAAGTTTGCATGAGACCAGAAGAGATCCAGAAAAGCAAAAGAAATCCTGAGCAATAAGAACAAAGCTGAATGCTTCAAAATCTCAGACTTCAAGTAATATTATGAAGCTACAGTGATTAAAAAAAAAGCATTGTACAGGCATGGGGATCAATGCAATATAACAGAATATGCTGAAACCACCCCCCACACACCCAGTCATGTAATTTTGACAAAGGGGCAAAAGATATATCCTGGAGGAAAAATAGCTTGTTTAATAAATAATGCTGAGAAAACTGGCTATCCATAAGCAGAAGATTTAAGCTATATCCATATCTATCATTATGTACTAAACTAAAATGGAAATTGATCACATATAGATTTTAAGACAGAAATATTTGTTAAAAGACAAAATAGGTAAAATTCTTGAAGACATAGAGACAGATATTTTTGAACAGACTGTCAACTGCACCAGAAATACTATCAAGGAACATTAAGTGGCAGTGTATTAAATTAAAAAGGTTCTGGGCAGAAAAGGACACAACTCAGATTGAAAAGAGACAAACTACAGAATGGGAAAAAAATCATCAGCTACTATTCAGCAGAAAATTAACATCTAGAATATATATAACAATAAAAAGAGAAAATAAAACATCCAATTAAAATGGGAAATTGTAATGAACAGACAGTTATCAGAAGAATAAGCAGAAATGGTCAATACATATATCAAAAAATGTTCAATATCCTTGCCATGAGATAAGTACAAACCAAACAGCATTGAAATTCCATCATATTCCAGAAAGACATTCTATCATCGTGAACTTAGAAAACAACTAATACTGGCAAGATGATGAGTAATCAGGAACATTTCTACACTGTTGGTTGGAATATACTATCACTATGGAAATCAGTATGGACATTCCTCCGAGAACAAAAAATAGAACCATTCAGACCAACTATTCTCCTGCTATGTATATTTCTGCAAGATTTAAAGAAACTATATTATGCTTTTATGCACATGCCCATTTTTATAGCTGCACAACTTGGTGGCAGCTAGTTTTAAAATGTATTAGATTTTAAGCAAATAATCATACTAGTGAATGTATAAGTATGTGGCAGGTATAAATTCTATTCTAACAAAGTTAGATATGTAAGAAACATCTTTTTATCTTATTTATTCATATTAGAAGTAAAATCAACAGAATTAGATGGACCTATATCTTGATTAGGATTCTCAGTGAAAATTGAAATTGTAAAATACTAAATATACTGTAAAACTTAATTATGTGTGACTCTAAGAATCTACTTCCATGCACCATCTTAGTACACTAAAATATCAGCAATGTACCCCAATGATACTTCATCCCCAAATACCCACTCCCACACTGCACTGGAGTTCAAAACATTTAAAAGTATGCAGCAACTTTGGTTCATAATGGTAAACTTGTATGATCAAATGTGAAAACCTCTATGATACCTGGATATTAATATTTGGGGAATGATTATATGTTTATTTTCAGACTTGATGAATTTGATGTTCTTTGAAAATAATTTTAGTGGGGATACCAAGTGATCATTATAATACTATATAGGCAGTTATCTTGATCATGTAGGCAGTTAGAAAGTTTGGGTTATAATGGAATTTAAGTGTTTAACTTGTCTAACCATGTAAAAGAGAGCAAGAAGTAAATGTATTTTTTTTCTTTTGTAGAAGATAACTGAGAAGAGGAGCTGAAGAGGTGTAGAAGTGAGTGACCAAAAGTGCCAAATATTGCTTTAATAATCAAGTAAGATGAATCCTGAAATAGGGAACACTGAAATGTGTCCATTGTATTTCATAACTTATATTTCATAACATGGATTCATAATTGATAATCTTAGTGAAAGCTGTTGTGAAATGGTGAGGACAGAAGTCAGATTAGAGTAGGCTGATGAGTGACTAGAATTGTGAAAACAGAAAAGGAAAAATTTTCTGTGTAAATTTAGCTATTTGTAGAAGTACACACAATCTCAGAAGAATTTTTCTTCCCCCCAAATAGGAAAGATTTAAGTAATAAAGGGAGACAAAGTGTTTTTTTTTTTACATTAAGACTATGCAGACATAGGGCTCACTGTCTAGGTCAACAATGTAGAGGCTAACATTTTCTTATATTTTCTTCATTAATGATTTATGTGTATTTTCAAGTTGCAATGTCCAATATGGCATACTCTATGTCACATGTGGGTACAACTATTTTGATTTAACTAAAATTAAATTTAAACACCAGTTAAGCTTCACTAGTCATACTTCAAGTATTCAATAGCCACATGTGTTAACTGGCTACCATATTGAATAGCACAGATATAGAACATTTTCACCATCAGAAGAACTTATATTGGAAAGAGTCTCCTCACAGCAAGTTAGGTGAAAGTTGTTATGTAATCAGAAGAACCAGTTTAGAGTTGGAGTCCCACGTGCACTCTTCACTAGTTTTTGAATTTAGATAAATCACAACCTCTTTGTCTTTCCTGTAAAGCTGCTACTACCTTTCCTATCCATTTCACAAGATTGATGAGAAAAGCAAAGAATAAGAATTCAAAGATAAACTTTATACTTTTCAATATAAAATGCTGTAAACTTGTAAAGAGCACTGACTATAGTGTAAATTACTCAGTTTCTTCTAGCAAAATGGAGATTATGACAATATTAACAACATAGAGCTGCTGTTATATTTAAGTGAATTATTATGTATAAATAACATTTAGGTTTTGCCTGGCATATAATAACAAATCAGTAAAATTAGCTGTTATTATTGTTGTAGGCATTCAGCATCAAGGACACGTGTAAAGCTAAAAGTAGGCTTAAAAAGTTGAACAATTAAAATCTTCATAATTTCAGAGTAATAAGAATATTCTTCCTTAGAAGAGTCTGATATTCTACAATTTTAGTCATTTGTGGTAAGGTACCTTCAATGGCTAGCTTTTCTTAATAAATAACTACCTGTTTTCTCTATTGATATTCACTTTTTAGTTAATTTCATTCAATGTCAAGACTAAACTTGAAACTTTAGGCTCAATCTTTCTTGAGTTCAATATTCATGTATCTGACTATGCAGACATGACTCTAAGATTACCATGAGTAAAATTACTCTCTTCCTCCTCAAGCCAAATTCTCCTTCAGAATTGTTAGTCTTAGTGACACCTATTAACGCAGTTGCTCAAACAAGGAACACTGGTATTATCTGATTCCTTTTATGCTCTTTATCCTCTCTTAGACACTTCATCAGAATCCTGCCACTTATTTCCACTGCTATCATTCTGGCTCAAACTAACATCATCTCTCACTTAGCAAAATACACTTCTCACAGATTTCTCTGCATTTACTCTTATGTTCAAATAGTCTATTCTCTTGTAATGATCTTTCTTCAAAAGTAAAATTGCTCACATCAGTTTCCTGCTTAAAATCTCTCCTGGCTTTCTTATTGTGCAGGAAATAAACACCAACCGCATAAAGGGACACACATACAAACATCTTTCCCACCTCTTCTTTTTTTTTTCCTTGACTTTTAGTGCTAATTAACATCTTCTGTTAGGGGCCTTGATTACCTTCATACTTTATAAGGCAAAATGAGACATCTGAGTGGAAAATCATAAGCTGGATTTTGTAAAACTATTGTTGTTGGAAACATAAAAAAGTTATATGCTTTGTCTCTCTTCTTTTTAAAAAGTAAAGGTTATTATTGTTCACAGTAGCCCAATTCAGGTAGAAACCCCAAATGCTGAAAAACTCCTTAGGCTTGATCTAAGTAGTTCAAGTTAGAGAGGTTTTTTTTTGTTGTTGTTGTTGTTGCTCGTTCGTTTTATACTCTTGTCTACTGTGTAAAAGCTTCTTATTCCATGTGACAAAGCCCGATTGAAAACAGGGCTGAGATAGGTTTGCAATCCTGTGTTCTACTATTTCCATAGGCACTAACACAAGGAAGTCTCACAACCAGATACCATTTCTTGACTACATCTCACACTCTCTACCCTTAGTAGGCCCTGAGGTTTAAGAAGGCCATGGAAATTCAAGGCTAAGGTGACAAACTCTAGAGTCAAACTTCCTGAGTTCAAATTCCAGCTGAGACAATATTACATAGTAGTAGGCAAATTCATTTTAAATCTTTCTCAGCCCAGTTCCCCAATCTGCAAAATGGGGATAGTGATAGTACTTACCTCATGAGGTTCTTGTGAAGAATAAATGGGATAATCTTCATAATGGACTTGAGACCTGAAACTTAGTAAGAATTCAACTAAAGGAGTACTGTTTTCATTTGAAAACCCACCCAGTTTTTGCTGATAACCTATGAAGTCAGCAATAAAGGTGGTTGAAATTGAAAAAGCTATGTCTTTATTCAAATCAGTATCTATACAATCCTTATGCTATTATATTTCCATTTATACTTATGCTACTTATGAAAGAGAAGCTTCTCAGTCATTGCTTTTCTCTAAATCACTTCTCAAACTTTTAGATCATTTTGAGAACCAACAGTCTAAAACATAAATACTTTTCTGTTATAATGCCTGTAATTTATCTGGCAAACAGATTTTCCTATACCTGCACCCACATCTACATTTTCTCTTCTTTTCCCTACAGCAATGGTTTCCAAGGTATAGTCCCTTGCCCAGTAGAATCTGCATCAGCAGCACTTGGAAACCTGTTAAAAATGCAGATTCACAAGGTCAATCTTATACCTACTGAGTCAAAGACTCTTAGGATAGGACAGAGCAGCAATCCATGCACACTATTAAAACTTTCAAGAGCTTCTTCTAATGGCTACCTCAAATACTAAATATAAGGTAAGCATGCTTATGCTGTCATGTTTCACATTAGTCATTCCTCATTCAGCTGTTCTTTTCACTTTTCTAGATGCCAACAGGGTTAACAACATGGAATATCTACCTAAAACTCTATTACAGAAGATTAATATAGCTACTGATAAAACAGTCCCATAAAGTTCTTTTATAACTTAAATGTTTTAGTCTATGTGATGTAGGTTAACTAGAAAACATGTTCTTTGCTGCTCAGTGGAAGCTCTACTTAAACCTCAGGCAGAAAAAAATAAACTAAAGTAAGAGAAAAGTTAAGAGGCTGATAGTATGGAAGGATTTTCTTTATAATATGGAGACTGGTTATACAAGATAATTCTACTATGCTATAGATTCCCTAAAAGTTTTTGTATTCTTTTACTCTATCAATAGAAATTAAAGAGGTCAAGACAGTAATTGCATTTAATGTTCCCAACCTCCATTTCTTAGCTTTCACAACACTCCATTTATTTTTTTCCCATGGAAGATTAAAAATAAATAGTTTATCAAAGGTTTTCATACTACTTGACTAGAATAACAAAGGTACACCCTACTAGGTATTATAGAATACATAAAATTAACTACCACTGGACCTCAAAAGAAGAATTTTCCCTAATAAATTCTATTCTCTACCTATCTTTTGTTTGCTCTTTCTCCAGTTGCACCCTGGAACAGCCTTTCAATCCAGACACCTCAACCCTGGACTGCTAACAGAAATTCCCCAACTTTTGTCAATCCATATAGTCTCACTAAATTTTCTTTCAGAATTGCTTTCACATAATTTTCCTGCTCAAAAGCCTACAAGGTTTTCTTATGTGGTACCATATTACATGCCATACATCTAAACCCTTCTGCACAGCTTTATAATCTGGTTCCATTCTTCATTTAATGCTCTTCTGTATTTTTTTCTTAAGAAATAAGTCCTCTTCATTAGGATAACTGCAAAATTCCTTTGCACTTTCTTAGGGCACAGTTGAAGAAACAAAGAAAAGAAAAACAGACACTGAAATCCCTAACAGCAAAAGTTTATTTATTTGAAGTTAAGGAATATGTTTAATGCATGCTGAGAAAATAGTCATACTCTAAACTTATAAGTTACTATCTGACAAGAATACAAGAAGATACACAACTATTAGAACAAGGTTATCACAACACTTACACACTAGTAGAACAATGTTATCAGAACACACACACACACACACATATATATATATCACCTATTTTTATATTATACCAATTTCATGGACAGCACATCTTTTAACTCCTCACTGGCTATTTGAGTAAATAGCATTCTAGGTTAACCCTTATGACTGGGGAATAGAGAAAAAATACAAGTGGTGAGTATCACAACATTTCAGAGAGATCCCAAAGGTATCAATACAACATTAAGATTAATTAAGATACAGTGTTTGAATTTTTGTGTGAAACAATATTCAATAATATTTAGCACATAAGAAGACACTGCTTTGGTCCATCCACTCTTTCCAGCTTTTCAAAGTGCTTCCTGGCATTGCGGATGTTGATCAGAGTTGCTGCAGAAGCTGAGGGTAGGGGTGGGGAGATACCCAACAGAATAAATATGGGCAGAGAAAGGAATGTCTGACTAGTAAAAACAAATAAACAAAAAGAGCCAAATCCTTCAGTGTATGTCACAGAGAACATACAAGAATAAGAAGTCCCAAGTTACTATGGTTTAATTTTTCTGAAGCAACAGATTTGTTCATATTCCAAATGTAAAATTTCTAAAATGTTTTGGTTTGGGTTAGTAGAACAAAGCCCATTAGCTTATGCTATGTTTTAATATTAATCTAAAGTAGGAAAACACAGCTGGTAGGAGATGATTCAAGGTCTAAGAACATCTTAGTAATACTGAAGAAGTTCAGAGGTCATAGTAGACATGGCAACTAAAATATGGAAGCACTAAATGCTTCCCTTCATGCCAAAATACAGGAATATGGTACAAAGGAATATATACAATGACACATAAAATCACTCTATTAATAGCGTAAAGGTAACATGAACTAGTTTTTTTTTTTAAAAAATATACCATATGGAGCATAAATTACAGATTTGGGGTCTCTTTTCTTTAAAATTGTTGGATTTGCTAACTTGCTATCTGAAATTTCCACTGAGAAAGCAATACTATAGAAGTTGTTCTCAGTTTCAAAATATTAATCTATTAAATAAATGTTATCTACCACTAGTAATTAAAATATTTTTAAGCTGCAATAAGATACAAGTAACATAAAATATACTATGTTTGCCATTTGTAAGTGTACAAGAAAATGAGATTAAATTCACATTGTTGCACAACCATCCCCACTATAAAATAGTTTTTAAGTATTTAATAAAATATTACCTCTAGGACAACTGTTTATAAACAGAATGTGACTTTGAAACTATGCTAGCTAAGTTTAAACTTACGAATGGATGGATCAGACATCACGACCATCACATAAGTGTTAGATGTAAAGATATCAATGAAAGCAGCAAAGTTAGAGTTCCTGACTTCCATACTCTGGAAAGAGGCAGCCAGTTTGCTGTACAAGAAATAAGAAAATCCCATTTAGCTCAGTGGCACAAGCACCTACCTGGCAAATGCAAGGTTGTGAGTTCAATCCCCGGTACTAAAAAGCAATTAAGAACATTTAAAAAAACAAAAATATAAGAATTTTTTATCTTTTAGGCTATTTTATAGAATTATATCTCCATGTGCCACTTCATTATAACAGTTTCTAAAGACATTCTAAAAATGAATTTAACTGATTTTTTGTCATACTAAAGACTAAATTCAGGGCTGTCTCACTAAGCTATATTTGCAGGCCTTTCTCAAATTTTATATTTTGACACAAAGTCTTACTAAATTGTTAAATTACTCAAAATAGGCTTGAACTGGTGATCCTCCTGCCTCAGCCTACCAGAATGCTGGGATTACAGTATAACACCACGCCCAACTTTAAAATATCCTGCAAGTTACTAGAATGTCAAGTAAGTTAAAACATAGATATTGACTAAGAACTAAAAATAGAGGCCTAGATACATGTTAAAAATGCTGTCATAAATATTTTCTCTAATATTTAAGAATAAGTATCCTAAGGTGAATTTTCTTATCTTTGAGATTAATGACTATATCTTTGTAATGTGACATTTAGATTCAAGAAATGATTTCATGTAGCAAAAACATTCTAGAAAGTCTCAAAGTATTTTAAAATGTAAAGTAGATAAACTTATATCCACTCTCCAGGTGTAAATTTTACCAAAAGAAGAATTTTCATTTTTGCATCTTTACTACATTGTGATGTTTAGCCATCCTTTCTTCCTGTGTTAAATAAGATTCAAATCTATTTATTCAAAAATGATGCATGATTAGAAATTTCTAGACTTTTCTATATCAATTTTGAAATCAGTATCTATTTTTATTACTAAAATTTTATAGTAAAGTTTTGTAATTAGTCCAACAAGTTTTCCTTCTTTATCAAATTATCTTGGGAATTCTGTTTCTTTGAAAGTCATACCAAATATCTTGAAAGAGCACTGTTTAATATTGTTCATACACTTCTGTACCAGTTAAATTTGAGTTGAAGGACAATGGCATGCCCTACAACAAACTGTAGGCAGCCTTAGAGATTTTCTTTTTGATAAGAGAAAGTACTGTGAACACATAAGTGCAGTCAAGTATAGTCAATTGAATCTCTTAAAAAATGATGTTTTTTTTTTAAAATAATACCTTAAGATCTCTTACCTGCAACTCAGTTTGAATTGTTTAATAATGTTGCTGATTTTCTCAAATCTATGGGCATCACGCTGTTCTTTACACTGATAATGAGAAATCACCTGTGAGAAAGAAAATTATCTTAAGAATGTATGCAAACTACTAATATTACTTTCTGCTGCTATAGGAAGAAGATCTCTCTTGGTTTCTGGGTCATCTATGTTTTCTTGATATACTTGTTACATAGTTTACTGTCTCTTTCCCTTTGCCCATTTACTTGTTAGTAATGTACATGATTTCAACATCCATTTGGATGACTTATCCAGTTTTACTCGATTATAACTGTATTAAACCATGTAGGGTGGTCTTTGATGTGTGATGATTTACAATGGTGAGAGAATGATATGCATTCAGTAGGAACCATACTTCAAATGTATCCAGCATGGTACATATGGTCCACAACTCTCTTTGGATGCTGAGCAGCAGCAGTGAATCATATCTCTTTGTTACCCATGAGATCACAGAAGTAAATAATCCATACTTTTTAATGTACTTGCATTGTTAAGCTATGATATGTGGTAGGACAGGTATCTTACATGCATTTTCAACTTACACTGGTTTTATCAGTATATAACTTGATCATTTGTACTTTGGTTCACAAGTTCTTTCTTGATTACTTTAATCGTTAAATGTTCATTTTATTTCAACCTTTCATACGATATTCTTCAATATTAAAAATACAAATCAAAAATGAAAATAAGCAAAAATATCTTGCTGTTCTTGAAGTACATTTACTATATTTAATGAAATCAGTATAACTCTAGAATAATACTGAACAAGCTTTACTAGATCACTCCAACATAAGGGTTTCATTATTATTTATTATTAGTCATAAGTCAATTCAGAATGAACTCTCACAATTGAAAATACCTTCCTTAACATTTTCAGATTTTAATAAATCCACAATAGCATTCTAAATACTAATACACAGATGAAAAGTTTCTAGTAAAAGACAAAACAGACACTCACCAGAAGAAAATTCATAGGGAAATTCTTTGAGAAATGTGATATTTTCAAAATACAATTCGTATACCAATGACAGAAGAAATCTACCTTGCTTACTGTAAGCACCTCGGTTAAACAGTCATTTGCACTTACACTTGGCCTTCAAGAGAAACAAAAGCTACCTATTACTATTAATGTGGAATAGAGAGTTTATATTAGGTTATTCTCTATGATCATGTGTGGCAGATGTGGCAGGAAAATGCTGCTGAAGCAGGATTCTGTAATGCCATGCACATTAACAGCTTAATCGTGTGTTGCTAATCACAACAGGAGAAAAAAATGGGCTTAGAGTAGTAAATCTAAGCAAGCATCAATATCAGTGAGCTGAGGCAAAAGACATGCTAGTTAGGACTCCTTGATTCAGCTGTGGCAGCTAGCAGAAAGGATAGCTCCCTTATACTACTATAGTTACAAATAATTTTTCCACAAAAGAAGGGAGTGGTATGAAGAAACTGCCCTTTAGATTCTTCACTCTCTAATGTGATAGCTACAAAAAGAATTAATGCTTAATAACTTTTCACCTACATGCCAAGGCAATTGCTAAATGTTACCTCTTAATTCACAAGTTAATCTTAATATAGATACTATTTTTCCCACTTTACAGAAAGGGAAGCAAGCTCAGAGAGATTAAAAACAGTGTCTAAAATCACCAAGCACTATTAGAGGTAAAAAATTTCTAGGATCTACTGTAGAGTTATATTTATTAAGCTAGATAGCAATTATTTACAAAATGTGTTGTCACATTTCAAATTAGTTCTTATTAAAGTTATTTTAAAAATACATGTGATACTAGATTTTGTGTCTCCTGCTTAGGTTTATACAAAAAGTAGGATCTTTGATAAATTCAATTTATATAAAAAGTAAAAATAGTAACATGCCTGTTTCTCCCTCCAATTCTCTCATCTTAGCTACAACACTGAGTTGGCCACTTTACCTCTACCAAGTTAAAAGTTTTAAATTCAGTCCTTTAGATAAAAAGATGGGAAGAGAGTTTTCTGTAAGAGGAAATATCCTACATTTTACAATAAAGGAGAATAAGAAAAATGAATCCTTTATCACAAATGAACAGTTGTTAGAACAAATAATCTAAACTGTCTAAGGCATACCTGCCCAAATCTAAGTTTGACTACTAAAGGGCTACACACCAAAGTTCTTCTTTCAGATCATTTGTTGATAATACTACTTTATAAACAATGCTAAGCATGCTAAAGTAATGACAAAGTGGGAAATGGTTATTCTGAAAGTGGCAACATGCTGTTCTCTGCTGTTAAATAAAAGTATGGTGTAAAGTGTGTCTCGAGAGCAGAATGCTCCTACCAGAAAAGTAGCTCTCTCAAACAGAAGTACTTCATCAGCTTCAATAATTTCAGCAAAATTTCTTAGGTTCATTTCCAGTTGCTGAACATTGGGAATCAGGTGATAAACAATGCTGGACCATGCCTAACAGGACAGAAGCACAATATAATATTACAAACAGGTACCCAGACCCTGACCTTTGAAATGAATACACACATTAAAATATAGACAGAAAAATATGATGATATTTGAGACCCAGACAAATACTGACATTAAATATAACACATATGAGTTGAAAAATAAAACTAACATTGACTTTCCCTTGAGTTGAATTTTTGAAGTTCATACACTTTTATGAAATGCTAAAGAAACTTCTTTCCATTGAAAATTGAAAATAAACAAGCAATTTAATGCCATCATATTGCCGTAGGAAAAAAGTTTGCAAAATGTGATCTACCACTTGCAAAGTTTCTAATCTATACGTTCAACAAATATTTAACAGTATACATCCAAGATCAATTTTGTGAAAAATATTAGAGCAAAATGGACAAATGGCCCTTTCCCTCAATGGTACAATATGTCATTACAAGAGAAATTAGTGGCATTATCATTCCCCAAGTTTTGTTGTCATCTGTGAATATCACTAATACAATGGAACTTTAAAAGTGCCTAAAACTAACTTCATCCAGAATATGACTAATGTAAACAATTGAAATTAACCACACCCTCCCTCAATTCTCTTGACTCTTCTATTTGTATTTCCATACTTCCTTCACTCTCACTCCATTTTTTCTGGTTAAGTGTACTGTGTTCTTTCCCATACTAAAGGGCAGGAACCTGATCTTAAATCATTTGAGTATGCAATAGCGTCAAGCACATAGGCAATGAGTGCTTACTGAATAAAACTTAATAGAAAAATTTAAGTCTGTTCTATGCAACATTGATTTAAGAGATAGAAGTGTCATGTCTCTGCTCCAATTAGTTTTATCACTTAGGCATAGGACTTCAGGTTCCAGGTTCCCAGGTTGGTGTTAATGTCACTGCTGAATTTACCTTGGAGAAGGCACCAAAGCTAACCACAGCAGAGACATTTTCACTCACAGCAGTGTTGTGATTAGCCAATTGTCTTTGGTCTCGTGTTATGTATTGCCATCCTTCACACCGCAGTTGGCTCTTATCAGTGCGTCATGTCCATCCTTATTCACGGTTACCTGTTCTATGGGAATAAGGCTTTGAGAGAAATCCGGCCCATAATAATCTAGAACAGTACTTCCTAGACAGGTATCTCAAAATGATGTTATTAGAATGAGGCTGGGTCAACATAATATTGGGAAAAAATAAATTCGTTTTTTTTAATGCAATGGTATTTTTAAAGTTCAATGCTTTTTCTCCTTGTCAAGTCAGGCTTCTGTAATTCTGATTGTAGATACTTGTCAAATGCAGTTGATACTGAGGCTGTAGCTACAAGTGACAGAGAAGGATCCTTTGCCACCTAGTCAGACTTATCAATGGGTACCAGAAGCAGTCTGAAGGAAAGGTCTGACCACAGAAAGACACAAAATGAGCCAGTCATTAAATAACTCTATCAGTAGGAAAAAGGCAAGAAGCAGGAGCCTATGTGCCAATAAGTTAATTTCAACTTCATCAATACAGAAGTTATAATCTCTTCAATTACTGCAAACACTGTGACATCTATTCTAACCATGGAAACAATCCCTCTGGTTGAAAGAATGCTGGTCTCCAATTTGGTATGAAAGTTGAAGCTGCTGTCCTCCAGGCATAATGTCTCAATCTAAGACTCCTTTTTCAAACCACTCCACTAAATATTTTTCTACTGTTACTATTCAAATTTAAAGAAGATTAGCTTATACCATTATCATGTAGCCATAAGTGAGCACTACACACAAGTCTAATAAGAAATGATACTACAATAAGTCAGAATTATGATAGCCAGTATGTGAACTTCTGGTATCATAAAGATCAGTATTAAATTAATCACAGCCAAACCGGTTAATTCAATGTGGTTTTGTAGCAATGTTGTCCCAATGTAATATCAAAACTGAGATCTGTTAGTGTTACATTTGATATTCTTCAAGCAACTTGTTGTAGATTACCCCTTTTCAAGTACACTAAATCTAGCTTGATATTCTTGAAGCAATACATCTTTTTTTAGTATAAAAAATCTAGATGACTATGAAATGGCTTAAAATCTTTTCATTTTGTTAATATGCTTCTAGCTTTTTTTCATGATCTTAAAATGAGAGAACTCAGAAACACACATACCTTATAAAGAGTTTCATCCCAAATAGATGTTCGGAAACAAGAACATTCCAATGGGCGAGACAAACGTCTCAGATCTTCTTCTCGCTCTCTAAAAATCTGAATTAAAAAGTCCAGCACACTGATCAGCACATAACAGTTCCCCTCTTTGACTGGATAATCTAATCTGTAACTATTTTAGCATATTTTAATCAAAAGTTCCTTATTAAGAGGAATTTTGAGTATATACATTAATTCACAAACCAGGATGGCAGAAATTATTTCAGGTCAGGTCTAAAACATCAATGGTTAATAGAATTATTTAGGCTTATGCTGCTTGTGTGCCCTATACTTGGAAAATAAATTTTGTCATAAAGAAGAATCATAACACATTTTCAACACTCCAATTCACCAAATATGGCTCAATTTAAGATGATGATATCTGTATCAAGATTTTGTATCAAACTATTTTTAAGCTATGTGTCTTTTGGTCATGTACTTGTATACATATATTCATATATATTATTAACAAATGCATTGTATTTACTTCACTGTGTATATATAGCCCTCCACATATACAAAAGTTCTACCTATCTTAGATGTTTCTATGTATATGTGCTAACATATACATGAAATTTTCTCTGTACAAATATACATGCATTGATATTTTTCCTTGAGTGGGTGGATTAGTTGTATACATTGGATACATTATGATGGTTAATTTTATGTGTTAACTTGTCTAGACCATAGTCTCCAGACATTTGGTCAAACAACATTCTGGATGTTAATGTGAAGATATTTTGAGAATACAGTAATATTTAAATAAGTAATTTTGAGTAAAGCAAAGTAATAATGAAGGGGGGCCTCATTAGTTGAGTTGAAAACCTTAAGACTAAAAGACAAGTACACTGAAGAAAAACAAATTCTTCCTCTAGGTTGCCTTTTGACTCCAACAGCAACATAAATTTTTCAATGGATCTCTAGTCTGCTTGTCCTACAGGTTTCAGAATTGTCAGCCTTCATCATTAGTAAATCCAATTCCTTAAAATAAATCATCCTTTCCCTCTTCTCTCAGTCTCTGTATCTTCATGCCAGTTTAAAAGACCTAGAGCCCTTTGAACAAAGGGGAGCTGAATCCACTTAAATACATTGCCAAAATTTATACCATTAATTTTCCCGTTTCCCCCAAATGGAGGTACAGCTTTTTACCAGGGTGACCACACATTAGGGAAAAGGAAAGGCTCAGACCTTTTAGAGAATATTGGGCTCTGAAGTAACACTAATTCCACGAGACCCACAATGTTGTTGAGGTTCACCAGCCATGTCTTAAGAATATCAAGTGTTCAATGGAGTTTTAGCACAGGTTTGTCATACAGTGAATCTATATTCTAGATGTTTCCAAAATTCTAGAATGCGTAATTGGAAAACACTTACTTAGCAACTGCTAAAATTCTTAAACTAATTCCCTCACCTGAAGAGTAAGGACTCTCATGGATAGAAAAAGCCAAATGAAAGCCATTGGAACTGCATCCTAGATATCTATCTACCTAGATAAACAATAAAGCAAAAGCAATACTGAGTTCCTGAAGGGACTTTGGAGAATTAGTGAAAGATGCAGGATTAAGGAATCCACTATATCCTTGTTAAGCTTGCCACTTCTGTCTTTGTAAACAGAAGATTTTAGACAGTGGATTATCAGATGTTAGGCCACATAGTAACTATACAATTACAGGCTTTTGTGCTTTCATTGCTTGAGCAA
Source organism: Cavia porcellus (assembly GCF_034190915.1). Taxonomy (NCBI): domain Eukaryota; kingdom Metazoa; phylum Chordata; class Mammalia; order Rodentia; family Caviidae; genus Cavia; species Cavia porcellus. The sequence continues at coordinate 27,522,615 of NW_026947486.1, read as the reverse complement.
ACTAACACATTCCCTGGTACCTGTATGTAACTATTTTCAAGAAATGCATTTTCCTTCTATTATGGTTTGGGCTTGGATTGCCCCCCAAGCCTCACGTAGTCATGGAGGTGGCTGAATCTAGTGTTTGTGACTGGTTCCTTGTCTAGTGTTAGGATTGGTGGAGTGAGCGCTGTATCTGCCCAGGTGCAGGGAGCCAGTATACAATATGAGAGAGAGGAGGAGGCATGATTTTCCCCTTTTTGCCTTGTTTGCGCTTGCTGCTTGTGGCAGTCATGAAAGCTCAGCCACATCACCCTGTTTTGGAGACAGCTGAATATGGACTGAATCCTCCAAAAAATGTGAGCTAAATAAACCTTTCCTTGTTTCACTTTGGGCATCAGGTATTTTGTCTCAACAACAAAAAAAGAATAACCAAGACATCTCCATACTTGTCTATAAAACACACCAGCTTACTTTCAAGTGGCAAAGCCAAAAATATCATTGACATATTTGAGGGTGATAATGACTCTACCCTATGCCAAATCTGTTTTGTTGGGATTTGATTGTGTTCCACTTACAAGACATTACATTGATGACATTATGCTAATAGGACCCAGTGAGTAAGAGGTAGTTGCTCTAAATTTACTAGAAAAATAGGGGTATTTTCAGTACAATTTCCAGGAATTCAGTGAGGCATGATGAGATATCCTTTTACTGGGAAGGATGAGCTGTTGCATATGTCTCATGCTACAACCATGAAAGATGCACAGTGTCTAGCACAATGTCTATCCTCTTTGGATTTTGGAGGTACCATATTCTTTTGGGTGTATTATTCTAGCACATTTACTGAGTAATCCAAAAGGCTTCTAGTTTTGAGTGGGGCATAGAAGAAAAGGCTTTGCAATAAGTCCACATTATTGTGCAAGCTCCTCTTTTCTTGGCCTGTATCACCTAGCAAATCTAATGATAACCTAAGTGTTAGTAGTGGATAGGGGTGCTGTTTATAGGCCATGGCAGGTCCCCATAGTTGAACAATATTCCACATCTTTAGAATATTGAATCAAAGCTCTGCCATCTTCCATATGTAACTACTCTTCTTTTGATAACTCTTGGCCTACTACTGGCTCATAGTATGTACACTTAACCATGGCCCCCACAAGACCTGAGCTACCCATTATGAACTGGGTGTTATTTAACTTCATGCCATAAGGTCGGGTGTACACAGATGTACTCCATTACCAAATTCAAGATATATATATCAGACCATGTTCATAAAGACCATAAGGACACAAATAAGTTACAAGTAGAAGTAGCCCAAATGCCCATGACCTCCACAGCTACATTGCCTTTTCTCCAAGCCTGCTCTTAGGACTTCATGAGGAGTTCCCTACAACCAAGTGACTGAGGAAAATAAGACCAGAACCTGGTTTAACATATGGTTTCTGCATGATATAAATACATCACCTAGATATGATAAGCTGCGACCCTGTAGCTCATTTTTGGAGCATCCTTAAAGGAAAGTGATAAAGATAAAATCCTCTCAGTGAACAGAACTTTCAGCATCTGGCTATTCCCTTTGTTATGGAGGTGAAATGTTCAGATAAACAATTATATACCAACTCATGAGATGTAGCCATTTGCTGTATGGACAACGACTTGGAAGAACATCATCATAAAGTCAGTGACAAAGAGTATATTTATAAATCTCTTGAATAGAAAAAATATGGATGCATGCATTTCACATGAATGTCACCAAATAGTGACTTCAGGAGGGTTTTAATAATCAAGTAGATACAATGGCCTGTTATGTGGATACCAGGTAGCTTGTATCCTCAGCTATCTCTCCAATTAAATGGGTTCAGGAACTAATTGGCCACAATGAGGAGTTGAAAGTTATTCAAAGGTATAGCAATGTGGATTTGACCCATCAAGATTGTTCTTGCTATGGCAACCAACGAGTGCCCAATATACTAGCAATAGAGATCATTACAAGTCCGTGATATGTATCATTACAAGTCCATCATTCTCCTAGTTATTTTAAGGTGGGCTGCTTACATTGATCTCCTTCAGTTACGGGACAGCATTCGATTGTTACTGGAACAGACCTCATACTCTAGATATGAATTTCCCTTCCCTGTACACAATGCTTCTGCCAAAACTACCAGATAAGGATTTATAAAATGTGTTCATCATTATTATGGTATTGCATGCAACACTGCTTCTCCTCAAGGAACTCAAGGAACTCATTTCACAACAAATGAAGTAAGTGGATGGCCCTAGGCTCATGGAATTCACTCTTGTCCTGTTCTTTACCACTCTGAAACAGCTTGTTTGACAGATCAGTGAAGTGGAACTTTGAAGGCTCAGTTACAGTGCCAGCTAAGTGATAGCAACTTGCAGAGCTGGAGCAAGATTCTCTAGGAAGCTGTATATCCCCTGAATCTGTATTCAATATATGGTACTTTTTCTCCCATAGTGAGAGTTTATGGATTTTGGATTTAAAGGGAAGTAAAGGAAATATCACCACTTACTCTTATTCTTAGCAATCAGCTAGTTGATTACTATGGGTAAGGGGCAAATATTTCTTGGTTCTTGTTCCTATGACCTTATAGTCTTCTGGTTTAAGGTCTCAGTTCCAAAGGAGAGGAATGTGTCTAATAGGAGACATAACAATAATTTCACTTAACTGTAGATTAAGACTACCACCAGTTACTTTGAATTTCTTAGGCTTCTGAATCAATATGCATATAAAGGAGTTACTGCAACAGCTGGAGTGATTAATCTTGACTCTAAAGATGGGACTAGACTTCTACTTAATGGCAGAGGTAAGGAAGGACATGTTTGAACACAAGAGATTCCCATAAAGCATCCCTTAATAATATTATACCTGGTAATGAAAAACTGCAACTACTCAACTGAGGCAGTTCTACTAATGACCCAAAGTACTAGGCCTAATGGACTTAAGGTAACTCTAAAGGAACTAAAACCAGAAGTGATTTCTGTGGGTAAAGAGAATCCAGAACTGAATATGGTAGGTATAAATACCAGCTGTGACCACATTAACAGTTATAAAAATAAGAATCATAATAGTCGTATTTCTTTCTTGATTTTGTTGATATACATGTACAAGTATTAAAATATGCCTTATTTTTTTTCTTACCCCTTACCATGAATAGAAGATATATACTTTATCAATATTGTGCTTAAGTATTATTTACATTATAATATTTAATATACAGAAAAGGAAAGCAAGTAAAAGAGGAAACATTACCCAATGACTTTATATCCTCTTGTTCAGAGAGGATTAAAGTTTTTATAATAGTACACCAAATAGCTGTATCATATTAAATGAGAGTATGACCTCAATATTATCTTTATTTAGAGATTAAGTATGGTTCAGGGATGTATATGATTGTCAAGTTGACAAGAATTGTATCATAATAGTTTTATGTTTCAACTTGGCTGGGCCACAATGCCCAGACATTTGGATATTGTTGTTAAGTTTATTTTTCAAGAGAAATTATTATTAAATTCACTACATTTCATATAAAACAGATTAACTTCCATAATGTGAGAGAGTCTTACTGTGACCAGACATTTGTATATTGTTGTTAAGGTTATTTTTCAAATGAGATTATTATTAAATTCAGTATGTATTATATAAAACAGCTTAACTTCCCTAATATTGGCGAACCTATGCAATCAGTTGAAGGTTGTAAGAGAAAAAAGACTGACATTCCTAGAAGAGGGAATCCTCCCTTCCCATTTCCTTCTGCTCTGAAATGCAAAATCAAATCTCTTTATCCTTAACCTGTTTTCTGCTCTCAAAATTTCATGCTTGACAGCCTCCAAAATCAGTTGAACCAGTTCTCTAAAATGAACACATCTCTCTATCTACACACACATATAAACATATACCTTATTGGTTCTGTTTCTCTAGAAAAGCCTAATATATATACATATATGCAGGGAAATATCTATCTTAGCTGAAATTATTATTTTTGGAAATACCTTAATCATTCATATTTTAAAACTTCCAAGTCTGTAATGATATTACAGTAATGATATTACAGAATTGCTTAATTAAGCTTAAAATCTCCTAAAGAATATTAACATGTCTTTAGAAATATTTACATGCACATTTAGAAAACAGATTATCATTCAAAATTACAAATAATAATAACATTCATAAGTAGCTCATAAATTGGAATGTTCTAAGTTTTGCCAGTATAATTTTGGTTAAGAAATGAAATAATTTAAAAAGAAAAAAAGAACAAAACAATAACAGTAACAATCAAACTCTCACAAATTTAAGACCCATACTATAAACCTAATTTTCTGAGAGGGAAAATGGAAAAAAGCTAAAAAATCTATTGAACCCTCATTTCTAGTATTCTGAGTCAAATAGGGCATCTTATCAAATAGTTTTTGAAGCTAGCAAGCTAATCTATACATACCAAAATACTTAAACAATGGAGGCAACACTATACTTAGTCATGGAAAAAGCACTCCTTATCACAGCTATTCAAAAACTCTAACCACAATCCTTTGACCTTTACACAGCAATCCAAGGAGGAACTGTTATACACAACTAGTATATTCTAAAACTGCTGTTCTGAGTTTTATCCTAAGAAGTACAGAAAGACCTTCTCTTTTACTTTGACATTAAGAACTAATCCTCTTACAAATGAGCAAACAGAAACTAGACTATGTTTGTGATCTGCTAGTTAGAGAATCTCACAAACAGGGAGCAGTTTACCCACTTAATGTATCTTTTTTGTAATAAGCATTTGAATTCTCTCACAGTTATTCTGGTTTATGGGTAGTTATATTCGTTTTAGTGTGTAGGGTGGGGGATGATAGCTCCTACTCCATTATCTTAGTAATATTACCTCTCTACTGTGTCTTCTCTGGTTTAAATATGTGTAAACTAATTCATTCATGCAACAAAAGAAGAGAAATACACTATGTTAGTGCCAATTATGAGAGACCTGGCATAGGGCCTGACTCAGTGTGGTTGGCATTTTAACTGGTAAATCCAGTTACAAAAGCAATCTTTATTTTACCTCTGGCAAGTCTTCAAGCTTTGACAATAAAATAGGGGCAGCAAATACATTAAAAAATAAAGATGTTTTAGTGATTTAACATGATCAGATTCCTTACTAATTCTGAAACCTCTACTTGCTAAATGAATCATGTACTTAAGAAGTGTTTAAAAAATATATGATGGGATTTCAACTGGAAAGCTTATTGAGACTTTTTTTTTCTTGAAAAAATAATGTTGCAAACATCAACTGTTTAATGTAGTGCCCTTTCTGTTTCTTACCAGGTCCCGTTGATCCTCCTGTACCAGATCCATTTTGTGTACCAAGCAAAAAATTCTGGCATCTGGAGAGTTCTGAAGAATAGCCTCTAGGCATGACTGATAATAGTGCATGTCCTTTTCAAGCTCACGGCTTTCCACATCAAAAACATAAATTAGAACTTCCACATTTTGGAAGATGTTGTCCCGTTGGCTAGTGAAATAATTTTCCATGAAGCTGTCTTGTCTGATAGAAAAAATGATAGTGATAGCAAGCAAGTCCTTAGTTAAATCACTCCTGAATTTGATATGTATGTGTTAGCTTGATCAATGCAAAAGATAATCTTAATGCTTTGAAGAGTAAAGAATAGCAAACATATCTGACCTGAACTTACAACTTGAATTGCAACAGGTACCACCACCCTCTGCCCCTCCCATCATGTTTTAAACACACTTATCTTTTCTTAATTCTTCAAATGATCCACAATTTCTCTCCATCATGGAACTATTACACATGCTTCTCACTTTCATATGGCACTCTTTTATCCTTCATCTTAACTCCTGCTTTTCCTTTACATTTCAATTCAACTGATACTTCTGTAGAAACAGTTCCTGAAATACCTGATGTGGATCAATCCATTCATCAAAGACTCTGATCAATAAATTCCATTCACTTCCAACACTTATCATAATATATTACATTTGTTGGCATAAACTTTTGGCTAATAACATTCATTTTTGTAGTATTCCATCTGCTACTCATTGTTTCTTGGGTTTTAAAAGAGCAATAGACGTCCCATGAACATTTGCTTAATAAATAACTCAGTAATCAAATATTCTTTATATGAAAATGACTATAATGATAGTTTTCTGGCAGAATGTTGTTCTTTATTACTTAGACTGTGTTCCACTTTCCAAGAAATTCTCAGATAATGACTAGACAGCAGGAATAGTAGCACTGAGTTGAGGAAAATCATGAATGTAGGTACTAGTCCTTAATCCTACTACTAATTAGCTTCATGACCTTAGGAGAATCATAATCTATCTTGGCTACGTTATTCATAAATACTAAATCAGGTTTCAGTGCCTAAAAGCGGAGACTTATATTAATCCTTTAATGCAGATTAGAGAATTGGAAGCAATAAAAATGTGAAAGTGCTGCTAGAATGTTAAGTCATCCATACTCTTAATAATGGAGTCATTTTCCTAGAAAGTATTTGGCGGTTAAATTATTCTTTCATTAAATATTCACTGAGTATCTATTCTATATTTAGCTGTATGCTAGGAGCTAGAAAACAACAAGCTAAAGATAATAACTAATTTTTATAACACTAATATTTACTTTTATATAAATTATCTTATTATTATAGGTAATCGCACTTATGAGCTGGTACTATTACTACCCCATTATAAAACTGAAGAAATTGCAACTCAGAAAATTCAAGTGATCAATCCAAGTTAACACAGCTAACAGACAAAATACAAACCTCAATCTAACTCTGGTGTCTACATTCCTAAGCACTAAGGACTCTACATTGCTGCTCCAGTACAGAGATACAAGACATAATGCAATGTCGGCATAGAAACATGGTAAGTGCATAGTTGTGATGGGCTATTTGGTAAGTACCTTGCTCATGAGAGGAACACATTTCTCTTACTCTTCCAACAATGAGTAACTAGCTAGATAATAAATGCCCAGTATGATCTATAGTGCTAAGATTACCTGGCCATAATTATTAAAATATATAAAAATGAACCAGTATGGTATGATAGTGTCAAATCACTTCAGACAGAAACCTAATTTATGCTGCTAGCACTAGTGTCAGATTATCTGAGACAAAAACCTAATATGATTCTGCAAAAGAAGGAGGTTCTATCTTATTCCAAAAATACCAAACGGAGCTTGTATCAGAGCTGGTTAAATATGTCACATACAGAGGGAATTTTCATAATTACACAGAAGTCAGAGATTTTATTTAATCAAGTACCAATTACAAAATAATTCTATCCAATATATCTATTACAAATGACAGTTACTCTAGGCATGCTTGCCATACTGATTATACTAAATGTCATGGTCACTGCCATTAGCTTCCTAAACTAATAAACAGATGATACTTACCCACCACAGTCCCACAGGTTCAATACCAGGTTTCCCAGAAATTGAACATGAGAATGTTCTACATCAACTGAAAGACAAATATTGCAAATATAGTAATTGCAGCATGCAAGGAGAAATTAAAAATAAGCAAAGCACTAGCCTACCAATTTAGTAGGATGAAAGTGGAGTGAAATGTTCAAAGTCACAAGAAGGTACTTCAGTGGCAAGGCAGGTACCTAAACTATCCTGAACTACAGAACCAGCTCTCATATAAGTCATTTTACTTTTTAGTAGTTTAGTACTTAAAGCACAAACGATCTTCAATTATACCAAAGTCAATATTTTAACATGTAAGATAGTGACATATACCATTTAATAGATCTTCCCTGTTCTACCTGCCCTCACCAGTGCTCCCACAGTAAAATACCAAAAACCAAATGTAAAATATAACCAAACTAACTCCTGTATTGACTTCTTTTTTTCATTAATGACCCTTTTTCTCATTTTCGACTACTCCATTGTCTATACTCATTGCTAGTTCTTTGTAATCTCTCAATTCCACTCTTTGATAACTGATCACTAATATTAAGAAAGGTACTAATCATATCATACCTGCAGTGCTACAGTCTCCATAACTAACACCCTTACCAAAAGTTACTGCCAAGTTCATTATCTTAATACTACTTTGATCATGTCACTCCCCATTCAAAATACTTTCAGTGGCTCCTCCATGCCTAAAGGGGGGCACTGGCTTTCAATTTATCTACAAATATTTAATAATTCATATTAATAAAGTATTTCATTCCAACCCAATTTATTTTATTCACAGTCCTCCCAAATTCCCAATATACTTTACATCAGGGGTCGCAAACTTGCTAATAAGGGGCCAAGTCAGTAAACATACACCATTACACCATTGGCCACATATGAAGGGTAAACATCTACCCAATGGGATAGTAGAGTAAATGATAGTTATTCAACTCTTTTTCATTTTTCATGCACATTACCAGATATTTCATCAAGGTTACCAGATATTTAAACTTTTCAGTAGTAGTGGGACATTCAAATTTTTACATAAAATTTTAGTTGGTAACTAATTTCAATTGTTCTAAAACAGTGTACAGTCCAAACAAAATAAATCCGCAGGCCTTATTCAGCATACAAGTTGCCTGTTTGCGACCTCTGTCTTAACCTTCTTTCCCACTAACCTTTGCATATTCTGTCCTTCTGCCTGGAATGCCCTCCCCCATCTTTCTTTCAAAATTTTATTCAATTTTTAAGACTAGGACTAAATCCTACCTCCTCTAACAACTCTGTCTGGCTAACCCCACTTACCATCATCTCTCCTTCTGAATTCATTCAAACATTTATTAAGCATCTACTCTCTGCCAGGCACCAAAAATATCAAGGAGGAAAAAATGAAAAGTTTTATTCTGAAAATTTCTCAAAGTCTGGCTATTATCATCTAATTTAGGTTACAGTTAAATCATACAGTGATATTTCTTCTGTAGCTATCTCAAAGCAAAAGCTTAAATTGACCATGATCTAACTTTTGTGCAATTTTACCATCTCATAAACTAGGTCACAGACAGCAAAGCATTATAAAATAGAACACCCATGCTTTGGAGTCAAACAGATCAGTTCAATACCAGATTTATTTCTCTGTGTGACTTTGGGCAAGTCATATGAATTCTAAGTATCTTCTTTAATTTCTGTTTTTTTTTTTTTTAAAAGCAGACATAGTACTGACCTCACAGGATTATTGTGAAGATACAGGGAGTTATACTACATAAAGTGCCTGGCATGTAGTAGGTGCTGAAATTACTTCCCCTCTCCCCTTTATGTTCCCTTCTTTGGAAAAAGAATCATATCTTACATGTCTTTGTACTTCCAACAGAGTCTACGAGAGAGTAGGTGCTCAAACTGCTATTAATTTGAAGACTATGTAAACGGTCTAGTACTAAAAAAAAATGAAAAGAAGTGCTACTGAGAAAGGGAAAGACAATGACAAAAGTGACAGGATTCAGTGAGCTTTTAGACATAGGGCACCTGGGACAGAAACGTGATTTCTACTCCTATATTACAGAAATTGCTCTCATCAAGTTAACAATGGTCCCACTGCCCAATCCAGTGGATGTTAGTCCTTGTCATACTTTCCACAGCATGACACTGTTGACTACTCTCTTCTCAAAAAATTCTCTTCTCATGGTTTCTGATATCAAGCCTACAAACTCTCTGGAAGATTCTCCCTCACATATTTCTATTCATCTTTCTGTCCCTAAAATGTTAGAGCTTTTCAAGACTCCAGGCTTGGCCACCTTCTCATCTATGTATGCTTCCCTGAGGCAAGATAATCTACTTATATTATTGTATACTCATACAGATACTCATAAATAGGTAGTTGTAGTACAGAATTCTCTCTTGCATTTCTGACTCATATACAGTGGTAATTTGGTTAATAATTTAATTTGTTCTACAATTTGAGAAAATATGGCCACACATGTATTTGTATAGGAAGGTTGGTCACACTTGTATTTGTCTCCTAATGCATGTTTTTCAAACAAAAATTAAATTTTGCCAAACACTTCTGTTTACAAACCAAACTGTTTTCAAACAAAAAGCATTTGTGGCATTCCTATAATGTCACCACTCAGGGATGCTGAGGCTGGAGGATCACAGTGAGTCTGAGGCCAGATTGGACTGCATAGTGATGTCAAGATCAGTCTAAACTACGTAGTGAGACTCTGACTCAAAAAAGACTAATAATCCAGGTATGGCAGCACAAGCCTGTAATTCCAGTACTCAGGAGGCTAAGGCAGCATGATTGCTGCAAATTCGCGACCAGCCTGGACTACAAAGTGAACTCAAGTCCAGACTGAATGGCACAGCAAGATTCTATCTAAAAAAGACTAAAACAAGATAATATATAAAAAAGTGTTCAAGTGTTTGTGAATGAAGGTAAATCTGTATTATATATACCTAAGTATAAGCACCCAAAACTCGTAACCAAACTTTTCTTTCTTTTCTTCCAATAAAAATCAACTCTGCTTTCAGTCTTCTCTATCTCCGTGAATTTAGCCCAAGCCAAAATCTTAGTTTCATCCTTCAGTATACATTTGCCCTCACTATTCTATCCAAGAGTTTTTAAATTCCTATTGACTCTACTTGTAAACTACAACCCAAATCCACTCATCGCTTGCCTGGCTTTCTAAAATAAATCAGTCACAAATGTGCAAATATCGCATATCTCTCTGGTGTGAGAAACTAAAAGTGTAAGTAAGGATAAAAATGTATAACATTTGTATAATGTATAGTGAAATAGGAAAAAATATTCACAAGGGAAGAGAAAATAAGAAGGGGGAAGGGGAAAGGAAGGAAAGAAAAAGAAAGAAACTTAGAAAAGCATCAAAGCAAAGCTATGTAAATAAGAAGGACATGAGGGTTGAAGGAAGGGGAGGGGAATGCAAAAAAACAAGGAATTAAGATATAACACGTCTTTCAATACAGGAAGCTGAGGCTGCGGCAGGTGAGTTCCAGCACACCAGTTCCGGCCCTGGGAGAGTTTAAGATCATCACTCCCAGCTGTTAAGTGCCCCCCCCCAGCTTCTAGCCACACTAGACTAGGCTTGGGAGGTTTTGTGGACCCCACTAGACCATGCCCAGTGACCTTTTTCAATCACGGGAGCTGAGGACACGTGATTGAAGTTCCAACACATCAGTGCAAGCCAGGAGAGTTTTGGACAATCCCCAAAGTGCTTAGGAGCCAGCCCAGCATCCTGGAACACTGGAGGTGGCACGGAAGGTTCTGTGGGATTGACTGAATCATGATCAGTAACCTCCATTCAGCCCCAGGAGCCAAGGGCATAGGAAGTGATTTCCAACACGCCCAGGGGAAGCTTGGAAACAACACTTGAAATACAGAAAAACAGGAAAATGGCAACATAAAAAACCAAAATGCAATCTCAAACATCCAGCCCATCCCAAGAAAGACTAGGAGCCATGTACATAGAAGAAAATATAGGCCATACATCTGAAATACCTGAAATAATAGCAATTGAAATAAAGAAGAAACTCTGGGAAGCTTTAAAGGAAATCAAATTAGAAATAATCTCACAGGTAAAAGAAGAAATAATAAAACTAATGAAAGAAATGCTGAACACATCTAAAGAAGACACAGTTTAAAAACTAGAGGAAAAAAGCAAAAGGATAGAATCCCTGGATAAACAATATAAGAAAGAAAACAGAATACATGAAGCAGATGCAAAGAGATACACAGGAAATCAAAAATTCCATTGCAAGTTGTGAAAAATGACTCAATGAAAGTGAAGACAGAAATTCAGACCTTGAAGACAAGATTGCAGCTAGTGAACAGGATAGGAAAGATCTTTAAAAAATAACAAGGAGTCCCTCTTGGTACAAGTAAGTCCAGTGGAGGCTTGGAACTCTCTTCTTGGCCTGGGGGCCAGGCCCCGGCTTCCTGTGGGACTAGTAAGTCCAGCAGAGGCAGGGAAACCCACCCCAGCCCAGCGGAACTCTTTTCTTCACCTGGGGGCCAGGCTCTGGCTCCTTGTCAGGACGAGTAAGGCCAGTGGAGGCAGGGAACCCTGTCCCAGTCCAGTAGAACTCACTTCTTCGCCTGGGGAGCAGGCCCTGGCTTCCTGTCAAGATCAGTGAGTCAGGAGGGGACAGGGAATTCCATCCCAGCCTGGCTGACCTCTCTCCCTCACATGGAACAACACTTGAAGCTCGAAAATATAGGAAAATAACAAAACAAAAGATCAAAATGCAATCTCACATATCCAGCCCATCCCAAGAAAGCCTAGGAGCCATGTGCATAGAAGAAAATATATGCCACATACCTGAAATACCTGAAATAATAGTAACTGAAATAAAGAAGGAACTCCGGGAAGCCTTAAAGGAATTCAAACTAGAAGTAATCTCTCAGGTAAAAGAAGAAATGATAAAAGAAATGAAGGAGATGCTGAACATATCTAAAGAAGACACAGTTAAAAAATTGGAGGAACTAAACAAAAAGAATCCCTGGATGAACAGTACAAGAAAGAAACAGAATATATAAAGCAGATGCAAAGAGATATACAGGAAATCAAAAACTCCATCAAAAGTTGTAAAAACCGCATCAATGAATGTGAAGATAGAATTTCAGACCTCAAAGACAAGATTGCAGCCAGTGAACAGGAATGGAAAGAACTTTTAGAATAACAAGAAATCAGGAAATAACAATTCAACACCTGCAAGATGATGCAAAGAGGAACAACATTAGGTTGATAGGGATAAATGAAAAAGAAGGGGAAAACATAAAGGATGTCAAGAGGATATTTAGAGAAGTAATAGCTGAAAATTTCCCAAACTTCAGATTGGAAAGTGATATCAAGATCAATGAAGCATATAGAACTCCAAATAGCCATAACCAAAATAAAACTACACCCAGACACATAATAATGACCATCCCAGAAATCGAACAAACGAATAGAATATTAAAAGCTGTCAGAGAGAAAAGACAGATCACCTATAAAGGAAAACCTATCAGAATCACAGTAGACTTCTCAGCACAAACAACAAAGTCAAGAAGACCACAGAGTGAAGTGTTTCAGATCTTAAAGGAAAATGATTTCCAAAATAGACTGATGTACCCTGAAAAACTGTCCTTCAAAATTGACGTAGAAATAAGATACTTCTGTGAGAAAGAACAGCTGAAAAACTACATGATCACCAAGCCAACCCTGCAAAGAATACTCAAAGACAGCCTAGATACATTTAGGAAAAAAACCACTAAACAAAGCAGACAATTAAAAAGAACCGAAAGATAAAGCTACAAGAGCAGAAAGATAACATGTCAACAATAAACCAATATAAAACAGTTATAGCCATTAACGTAAATGGTCGCCATGCACCAATTAAAAAAACAGACTGGCAGAATGGATCAAGAAACAAAATATAACCATATGTTGTCGACAAGAAACCCATCTAACCCAAAAGGATACCCACAGACTGAATGTTAAAGGATGGAAAACAATACTTCATGCAACAGGAACCCAAAAACAAAGCAGGGGGAGCTATTCTGTTTGTGGACAATGTGAACTTCAAGCCAATAATGATCAGAAGGGATAAAGAATGTCACTATATACTGGTTAGGGGAAAACTCCAAGAGGAAGAGATAACTATCTTAAATATATATGCACCAAATTCCAGAGCACCCAGTTATATAAAACAAGTAATATCAGAAATGAAAAACCAAGTTAACCATAACACAATTCTAATAGGAGATCTTAACACACGATTGACACCAATGGACAGATCAACCAGACAAAAATAAAAGAACTGAATCGAACCTGTGAACAAATGGACTTAATAGACATATACAGAGTATTCCACCCAACAATAACAGAATACACATTCTTCTCAGCAGTACATGGGTCATTCTCTAAAACAGACCATATATTAATTCACAAAAACATATCTAAATAAATGCAAAAGGGTTGAAATTATCCCTTGCATGCTATCGGACCGTAGTGCTATGAAATTAGAAATTAATGATAAAAGATACTACAGAATTCCCTCAAACATATGGGAACTGAATAACACACACTTGAGTAATCAGTGGATCATAGAAGAAATTAAATAGGAAACTAAACACTACCTACAAGAAAATGAAAACACAAATACAACTTACCAGAATCTGTGGGCTGCAATGAAAGCTGTCCTCAGAGGAAAATTTATTTTACTGAGTTCACACATCAGGAAAACAGAACGAATACAAATAAATAACCTGATGTTACACCTCAAACATCTCAAAAAAGAAGAGCAAGCCAAGCCCAAAGCCAAAAGGAGAGAGGAAATTATAAAAATCAGAGCAGAAATCAATGCAATAGAGACTAAAAAAAATCCAAAAAATCAATGAATCAAAGAGTTGGTTCTTTGAAAGAATAAAATAAAATTGACAAGCCCCTAGCCAACCTTATTTTAAAAAGGGAAGAAAAAGCTCAAATTCATGAAATAAGGAATGAAAGAGGAGAAATCACTACAGACCATATAGAAATACAGAAAATCATCAACACCTATTTCAGAAACCTCTATTCTCAAAGGTTTGATAACACAGAGGAAATGGACAGATTCCTAGGAGCATACGAAGTACCAAAGGTAGGTTATGAAGATGTAAAACCACTGAAAAACCCAATCTCTATTACAGAAATTGAAAATGTCACTAAATTCTTACCTACAAAGAAGAGCCCAGACCCAGACAGATTCACTGCAGAATTTTACAAGAAATACAAAGAAGACCTAATGCCAACACTTCTCAAACTCTTCAATGAAATTCAAAGGGAAGCAATCCTTCCTAAATCGATCCTAGAAGCAAACATTACTCCAGTATCAAAACCTGAAAAGGACCCAATGGAAAAAGAGAACTACAGACCAATCTCCATAATGAACACAGATGCAAAAATCCTCAATAAAATATTGGTAAATAGGATGCGGCAAATCATCAAGAAGATCATACACCATGACCAAGTGGGATTCATCCCAGGCATGCAGGGATGGCTCAATATACGTAAATCAATAAATGTAATACACTATATCAATAGAGCCAAAAGTAAGAACCACATGATCATTTCTATAGATGCAAAAAAAGCTTTTGATGAGGTCCATCATTCATTTATGATAAGAACCTTGCAGAAAATTGGAATAGATTGTCTTTACCTCAATATAATAAAGGCCCTCTATGACAAATCAACAGCCAATATCATACTAAATGGCCAAAAATTGAAGGTCTTTACTTTAAAATCAGGCACAAGACAAGGATGTCCCTTAACACCGCTCCTATTTAATATAGTACTGGAAATACTAGCCAAAGCAATTAGACAAGAGAGAGAAATAAAAGGCATAAAGATAGGAAAAGAAGAAGTTAAGCTATCATTATTCGCAGATGACATGATATTCTATATAGAAGATCCCAAAACTCCATTGAAAGACTGTTAGGTATAATAAATAAATTTAGTAATATAGCTGGATATAAAATCAATACTCAAAAATCAATAGCATTCTTATACACTAACAACAAAGTCACAGAGAGAGAAATAAGAGAAGCCACACCCTTTACACTAGCAACCAAAAAAATGAGATATCTAGGAATTACTCTCATGAAAGAAGTGAAAGACCTGTACAGGGAAAATTATAATGCACTGAAAACTGAAATTGAAGATGATCTCAGAAAATGGAAAAAACATCCCTTGCTCATGGATAGGAAGAATAAATATTGTGAAAATGGCCATTCTCCCAAAACTTTTATACAGATTCAATGCAGTCCCGATAAAAATACCATCAACATACCTGATAGAACTCGAGAAATCACTCCTAAAATTCATCTGGAGTGAGAAGAGACCTAGAATAGCAAGGACAGTTCTAAGCAGCAAAGGCAATGCAGGAGGTATCACAATCCCTCACTTGAAGTTATAATCAAAGCAACCATAGTAAAATCAACATGGTACTGGGATCAAAACAGAGCTGAAGATCAGTGGAACAGATTAGAAGATACAACCACAACTACAAACACACTTAACCACCTTATCTTCGATAAAGGGGCCAAACATGTTCACTGGGAGAATGACAGTCTCTTTAATAAATGGTGCTGGGAAAACTGGCTCTCCATATGCCAAAACTAAAACTAGACCCATGTCTATCACCATGTACTAAAATAAAATCTAAATGGATCAAACATCTAAATATTAAAACAGAAACACTAAGTCTATTGGAAGACAAATTGGGTAAAAACCTTGAAGACATAGGTGTAGGTAGAGCATTCATGAATAGGACTCAAACTGCATGGGAAATACTTCCCAGAGTCAATAACTGGGATCACCTCTTAATAAAAAGTTTCTGCACATCTAAAGAAATCTCCAGCATAGTGAAAAGAAAACCCAGAAACTGGGAAAAAATCTTAGTGAACTGCCCCTCAGACAAAGGAATTCTGTCTATTACATACAAAGAATTAAAAACAATCAGACCCCCCAAAATCAAAGTCCCAATCCAAAAGTGGGCATCTGAGATGAATAAACAATTCTCAGATGAAGAAATACAAACGGCAAATAAATATATGAAAAAATGTTCATCATCATTAGTCATTAGAGAAATGGAAATTAAAACCACACTCAGATTTTATCTCACTCCTGAAAGAATGGCCAAGTTCAAGAAAACCACCAACAAATGCTGGAGAGGCTGTGGGGAAAAACGAACTCTCTTGCACTGTTGGTGGGAGTGTATATTAGTGCAATCATTGTGGTGGTCAGTCTGGAGATTTCTCAGAAAATTGGGACTGGAAGCCGCATTTAACCCAGCTATACCACTTCTAGGCATATTCCCAGAAGAACTGAAAGCATCATACCACAGTGACATATGTACACCCATGTTTATAGCAGCACAATTTGTAATAGCCAGATCTTGGAAACAACCTAAGTGTTTATCAACTGAAGAATGGATAAAAAAGTTGTGGTATTTTTATACAATGGAGTACTACTCAGCTATAAAGAATGATCACATTGAGACATTTATAAATAAATGGATGCAGCTTGAGACCATACTCATAAGTGAAATAAATCAAACTCACATGTATAAATACTGAATAGTTTCCCTAGTGTAAGAAATGATAAGAATACATAAATTATGTGGTAATCATGATTCCCAATGATGTTGGTTTGAAGCCATATAATGTTTTCACTCATTAATTGCAATGGTTTCAACCTGGGTTGTTCGATTTTAGTTTCTATGATAGTACGAATAGCTATTTTTAAGAAAGCAACACAACATAAAAGCTAATATTGATTTAATATCATCTTGTTTTGAATTCCCATCAAGCTGTGGTACATGTGTTTCCACTGGTTTTAACGTCATGTACCTTATTATATTTCACTATATGCTATAGTAAAAACAAAATTCTTTACAGGCAAAGAGATAATATAGAAACTGTTTGTTTTCTGTTAGCTGGTTCTAAATACCCTGTAATTCTTGCATTCTCCTGAATGGCTTCACATTGTCTTGATATGTATGCTTGATGTTATAGCATATAAAGTTACACTCAAATAATTCAAGGAAAGAGGCACTATGTTGACTACTATTCTGTTAGATTATCAGGTGGTGAAAGACAATGACGCTTGA
Source organism: Cavia porcellus (assembly GCF_034190915.1). NCBI lineage: Eukaryota > Metazoa > Chordata > Mammalia > Rodentia > Caviidae > Cavia > Cavia porcellus. The sequence goes on along the minus strand of NW_026947486.1, from coordinate 27,505,066 downwards.
ATTGTTCGGTTCTGACCTGCGTTGTTCTGTTACAATGTGCTCCTTATCTCAATCTCCCCCCCCCCTTTTTTAAAAATTAATCTATTTTCTCTCATTTTTTTAATTAAGGGAAAATAAATTAAAAAATAGTGGGACATATAGTAACTTTCTTGGTTTTCCTATTAACCTGATTTGAAGCCTAGTATTGCTCTCCTCATCTTGTTCTGTCTGATTATTCTATATTCTATTTTGTTTGATAGTATCAAGTTTGAGGGTATAGGCAACCACTTTGAAGGCAATAAGATATACTATGATTCCCATTATGGTTTGACCATTATCTTTTTTTTTTTTTTTTTTTGAAGTCCTGTAAGGTCTCCAGTGTATTGGTCTTGTTCTGTACTGTTTTGATCAATTCTATTATACCCGATGATATAGGCAACTCAATTTAAAAATAGCAAGAGGCACAATGGTAACCATTTTGATCACCTGGTATTCTATTTTTGCATCATGTACTATGTCCATCCTTCTGTTCTAACTGACTCTGTTTTGCTTAGTCACATTTGGTTTTATTCTCTTCAAAAAAAGTAGTAAGAACCGTGGGAGTAATAAAATCCAAAAAGTCTAATTGTTATTGTAAAAAAAAAGAGAGGAAAGGAAGGTGGACTAAGGAATAGAACTGCGGATATGATCGAGTGTGTAGGATGGAAAACCATATTACTGAGCTTTTGTTGGATCACTGAATGGACCTGTCTACAATGTCACTGTATGAATGTCCACATTATATATTTTAATTTTGTAATTTGGACAACTGTTTCTGGGAAGATAATATGTAACCTATTAACTGGTGATTTCTTACTGAATTATTTTTTTTCTTGAAGTTCTCTATTACTTGTACCCTTTTCCTGCTTTGTTTTTCATGTCCTTTCTTTTTTCTCTTTAAATATAAAAAAAATGATAGGTCTGCAGAGGAGGAGCTGGGCAGATCTGGGGTGCCCTCACCGGCCTCTCTGCGTGTCTGGAGGATTCTGGATATCTCCGCCCAGACTGCTGGAGTTCCCCCAGGCTTCCAGGTGCAGTGAAGGGGAGAGGTGGGTTTGAGGCTTCCACATCAGCCTCCCCATTCCGGCTTCACTTGGAGACCTGCTGAGCTGCCGATGGATGGGCGGGCCCACACTATCAGCCTAGCCCAGCCTGTTTAGCTGCCGTGCCTGGCAATAGGTCTGCAGAGGAGGAGCTGGGCAGATCTGGGGTGCCCTCACCGGCCTCTCTGCGTGTCTGGAGGACTCTGGATATCTCTGCAACCAGGGAGGGTCCACAGGTTCCTGAACCACTGCGGCCTGTGGTGAGTACCCTAACCCGGCTGCGATTGAAGAACTGTGGAGCTTCTAAGGGGCAGGTGGGCGCACAGTGTCCCTGAGGCCCAGCTTGTCTGGAACTGCGGAGTTCTGAGCAGGCAGAGGAGGGCCACTGGTTCTGTAGGCCCAATGGCTTGGGGTAGCACGGTGCCAGAGTCTCAGTAGCTCCAAATATAGAAGGGGATTTTCAACAGATCCTGAGGAAGCTTTCAAATAACACTTGAAACACAGAAATATAGGAAAATGACAAAACGAAAGACCAAATTACAACCTCAAACCTCCAGCCCATCTCAAGAAACCCTAGGAGCGATGTATATAGAAGAAAATATATCCCATCCACCTCATATATCGGACACAATAGCCACTGAAATTGACAAGCAACTCCAGGAAGCTTTAAAGAAATTCAAACTCGAAATAATCTCCCAGATAAAAGAAGAAATGAAAGAGATTCCAAATATATCTAAAGAAAACACAGATAAAAAATTGGAGGAACTAAACAAAAAGACAGAATCCCTAGAGCAGCAATATAAGAAACAAACAGAATACATAATGCAGATGCACAGAGATATACAGGAAATAAAAAACTCCACTGAAAGTTGTAAAAACCGCCTTAATGAAAGTGAAGATAGAATTTCAGACCTTGAAGACAGGATTGCAGCTAGTGAACAGGAAAGGAAAGTTCTTTTGAAAATAACAAGGAATCAGGAAACAACAATTCAACAACTGCAAGATGATGTAAAGAAGAATAACATAAGAATGATAGGGATTAATGAAAGAGAGGGAGACAACATGAAGGATGTCAGGAGGATATTTAGAGAAGTAATAGCTGAAAATTTCCCAAGCATGAGATCAGAAACTGACATCAGGATCAGTGAAGCATATAGAACTCCAAACAGTCATAACCAAAATAAAACTACACCCAGACATATAATAATCACCATCCCAGAAATCCAACACAAGAATAGATTATTAAAAGCTGTCAGAGAGAAAAGACAGATCACTTATAAAGGAAAACCTATCAGAATCACAGCAGACTTCTCAGCACAAACGATAAAGTCAAGAAGAGCATGGAGTGAAGTATTCCAGATCCTAAAGCAAAATGATTTCCAACCGAGACTGATATATCCTGCAAAACTATCATTCAAAATAGATGGTGCAATACGATACTTCCATGACAAAGAACAGCTGAAGAACTTCATGAACACCAAACCAACCCTGCAAAAAATATTGAAAGACAGTTTAGATACACAAAGGAAAAAACCACTAAGCAAAGCAAATAATTAAACAGAACAGAAAGATAAAGATGCAACAGCAGAGAGATAACATTCCTACAATTAACCAGCATTTAACAGTAATAACCATTAATGTAAATGGTCTCAATGCACCAATCAAAAGAAACAGACTAGCAGAATGGATCAAGAAACAAAATCCAACCATATGCTGTTTACAGGAAACCCATCTAACCCAGAAGGATACTCACAGACTGAAAGTCAAAGGATGGAAAACAATTCTCCATGCAGCAGGAATCCTAAAAAAGGCAGGAGTAGCCATTCTGTTTGCAGACAACGTGAACTTTAAACCAACAATGACCATAAAGGACAAAGAAGGTCACTACATACTCGTAAGGGGAAAACTCCAAGAGGAAGAGATAACTATCTTAAATATATATGCACCAAACTCCAGAGCACCCAGTTATATAAAACAATTATTAACAGAAATGAAAACTCAAATTATCAGTAACACAATTGTAACAGGAGACCTTAATACACCACTGACACCAAGGGACAGATCAACCAGACAGAAAATGAGCAAAGAAATAACAGAACTGAATCACACCTGTGAACAAATGGTTTTGATAGACATATACAGAATGTTCCACCCAACAACATCAGAATACACATTCTTCTCAGCAGCACATGGATCATTTTCTAAAATAGACCATATATTAGCTCACAGAACATATTTAAGCAAATGCAAAAAAGTTGAAATCATCCCTTGCATATTATCGGATCATAGCGCTCTGAAATTAGAAATTAATGACAAAAGATACTGCAAAAATTCCACAAACACATGGAAACTAAATAACACACTCTTGAGTAATCAGTGCGTCACAGAAGAAATTAAAGAAGAAATTAAACAATACCTAAAAGAAAATGAAAATGCAGACACAACTTACCAGAATCTATGGGATGCAATGAAAGCCGTTCTGAGAGGAAAATTTATTGCACTGAGTTCCCACATCAGGAAAACAGAACGAATACAAATAAATAACTTGATGCTACACCTCAAACAGCTAGAAAAAGAGAGCAAGTCAAGCCCAAAGCCAAAAGAAGAGAGGAAATTATAAAAATCAGAGCAGAAATCAATGCAATAGAGACTAAGAAAACAATCCAAAGAATCAACAAATCAAAGAGTTGGTTCTTTGAAAGAATAAATAAAATCGATAAGCCCCTAGCCAACCTTATTTAAAAAAGGGAAGAAAAAGCTCAAATTCATGCAATAAGAAATGAAAAAGGAGAAATCACTACAGACCCAATAGAAATACAGAGGATCATCAACACCTATTTCGAAAACCTCTACTCTCAAAAGTTTGATAACACAGAAGAAATAGACAGATTCTGAGAAGCATATGAAGTACCAAAGCTAGATCAAGAGGATATAAAACTGTTGAATAACCCAATCTCTGCTAATGAACTTGAAAATGTAATTAAGGCCTTACCCACCAAGAAGAGCCCAGGCCCAGATGGATTCACTGCAGAATTCTACAAGAAATACAAAGAAGACCTAATGCCGACACTCTTCAAACTATTCAATGAAATTGAAAGGGAAGCAATCCTTCCTAAGTCATTCCTGGAAGCAAATATTACTCTAGTACCAAAACCTGAGGAAGACCCAACTATAAAAGAGAACTATAGACCGATCTCCCTAATGAACACAGATGCAAAAATCCTCAATAAAATATTGGCAAATAGGATCCAGCAAATCATCAAGAAGATTATACACCATGACCAAGTGGGATTCATCCCAGGAATGCAAGGATGGTTCAACATACGCAAATCAATAAATGTAATCCACCATATCAATAAAGCTAAAAATAAGAATCACATGATCATCTCTATAGATGCAGAAAAAGCCTTCGATAAGGTCCAACACTTATTCATGATAAGAACTTTACAGAAAATTGGAATAAATGGTCTTTACCTCAATATAATAAAGGCCATTTATGACAAACCAACAGCCAGCATCATACTAAATGGCCAAAAATTGAAAGCCTTTACTTTAAAATCGGGCACAAGACAAGGATGTCCTTTATCACCACTCCTATTTAATATAGTACTGGAAGTACTAGCCAGAGCAATTAGGCAAGAAAGAGAAATAAAAGGGGTAAAGATAGGAAAAGAAGAAGTTAAATTATCATTGTTTGCAGATGACATGATACTCTACATAGAAGACCCCCTAAACTCCATTGAAATACTCTTAGATACAATAAATAAATTCAGTAATGTGGCTGGATACAAAATGAATACTCAGAATTCAATAGCATTCCTATACGCGAACAACAAAATCACAGAGAGGGAATTAAGAGAAACTGGACTATTCACATTAGCAAGCAAAAAAATGAAATATTTAGGAATTACTCTTACGAAAGAAGTGAAAGACTTATACAGTGAAAATTATAATACACTGAAAAAGCAAATTGAAGATGATCTCAGAAAATGGAAAGACATTCCTTGCTCATGGATAGGAAGAACAAACATTGTGAAAATGGCCATTCTCCCAAAACTGTTATACAGATTCAATGCAATCCCAATAGAAATTCCATCAACATACCTTATAGATCTAGAGAAATCACTCCTAAATTTCATCTGGAACCAGAAGAGACCTAGAATCGCAAAGGCAGTTCTAAGCAGCAAAGACAAAGCAGGAGGCATCACAATCCCTGACTTGAAGTTATACTACAAAGCAACAGTAGTAAAATCAACATGGTATTGGAATCAAAACAGAGCCGAAGATCAATGGAATAGATTAGAAGATACAACCACAACTACGAACACACTCAACCACCTTATCTTTGATAAAGGAGCCAAGCAGGTTCACTGGAAGAACGACAGTCTCTTTAATAAATGGTGCTGGAAAAACTGGCTCTCCATTTGCCGAAAACTAAAGCTAGACCCATGTCTATCACCATGTACTAAATTAAAATCTAAATGGGTCAAAGATCTGAATATTAAAACAGAAACACTAAATCTATTGAAAGACAAATTAGGTAGAAACCTTGGAGACATAGGAGTAGGTAGAGAATTCATGAACAGGACTCAAACCGCACGGGAAATACTTCCCAGAATCAATAACTGGGACCACTTCTTATTAAAAAGTTTCTGCATGTCAAAAGAAATCTCCAGCATAGTGAAAAGAAAACCCACAAACTGGGAAAAGATTTTAGTGAACTCTCTCTCAGACAAGGGCCTCTTGTCTAAAACATATAAAGAATTAAAGAAACTCAGACCTCCGAAATTCAAAGATCCAATCCAAAAATGGGCATCTGAGATGAATACGCAATTCTCAGATGAAGAAATGCAAATGGCAAATAAATACATGAAAAAATGCTCATCATCATTGGTCATTAGAGAAATGCAAATTAAAACCACACTGAGATACCATCTCACTCCTGAAAGAATGGCCAGGATCAAGAAAACCAACAACAAATGCTGGAGAGGCTGTGGGGAAAAAGGAACTCTCCTGCACTGCTGGTGGGAGTGTAGACTGGTACAGCCTTTGTGGAGATCTGTCTGGAGATTTCTCAAAAAGTTGGGATTGGAAATCCCATTTATTCCAGCTATTCCACTTCTAGGCATATTCCCAGAAGAACTGAAAGCATCATACCACAGTGATATATGTGCACCTATGTTTATAGCAGCACAATTTGTAATCGCCAGATCTTGGAAACAACCCAAGTGTCCATCAACTGAGGAATGGATAAAAAAGTTGTGGTATTTCTATACAATGGAGTATTATTCAGCTATAAAGAAGGATCACATTGAGATATTTATCAATAAATGGGCGCAGCTTGAGACCATACTCATAAGTGAAATAAATCAATCTCACATGTGTGAATACCGAATAGTTTCCCTAATGTAAGTAATGATTCAAATATATAAAAATATGTGGTAATCATGATTCCCCATTAGGTGGCCTTGGAGCCTTATAAAGTTTTCACTCATTAATTAGAAAGGCTTTATTCTGGGCTTCTTGATTTGAAAATATTTGAAGCTAGAGTATATGAAGTTTTATCCAAATATATCAAGGAAAAAGACACTATGGTGACTACTATTAAGTCAGGTTATATGGTGGTGAAGTACTAGGTTGTTGAAACAGTCATGCTGTGACCTCTATTGTTATATTGTTATGTCCTGTTTTATCTCAATCTCCCCCTCATTGTTTTAAAAAAAATATTTAGTCATTTCTTATGTTTGTCTTAATTAAAGAAAAAATTCAAAAAATTAGGATATATAAATAGTAACTCTTTTTGATTTCCTATTAACTTGTTTTGAAGTCCTGTAGTACTCCCACGATCTTGTTTTGACTGATTAGACTCTGTTCCATTCTATATGGTAATATCAAGTTTCAAGAAATAGGCAACTACTTTGAAGACAATAAGATTCACTAAGATACCCATTCTGGTTTGACTATTGTCTTCTTTGGAAGTCCTGTAATGTTTACAATGCCTAAGTTTTATTGGTCTTGTTCTCTACTGTTTTGTCCAACTTTATAATATCTAATGAGATAGACAATTCTTTTTAAGGAAACAAGGGACAACGTTGATAACCATTGTTGATAAACTTGTACTCTGTTCTACATCATGTGCTATGTCTATCCTTGGTATTGACTGACAGCTTTGTTTTGCCATATTTGACTGTATTCTCTCCCCCCCCCCAAAAAAAAGTAATAAGCACTAAGGAGTAATGAAATCCAAAGTGCGTGAATTTTGTTGTAAAAAAGAGAGTGGAAAAAAAAAAAGAAAAAGAGCTCTAACGGATATAACAGCAAGTGTGTTTAGGGGTGTTAAATAGCTGACTGTATCAATGTTTTTGGATCATTGAACACAGCTGTTTGTAGTCTACCTGTTTGAATGTCCACCTTGTATTCTTTGATACTGTGATTTGAGGAACTATTTTCAAGATGATAATATGTAATATACTAACAGGTGATTTCTTACTGTTATTTTTGTTTGTTTGTTTGTTTTGTTTTGTTTTTTTGTAGTTCTGTATTACGTGTACCCTTACACTGCTTTGGTTTGTTTTGTGTTTTTCTCTTTTTCCTCTTAAATTAAAATAAATAAATAAATAAATATAACAAAAATAACAAGGAACCAAGAACATCAATAGAAAAGCTGTAAGATGAATAAAAAAGCAACATAAGATTAATAGGGATAATTGAAAAAGAAGGGGATAAACCAAATGGTACCAAGAGGCTATTTACAGAAGTAATAGCTGAAAATTTCCCAAACATGAGAATGGAAAGTGACATTCAGATTAGTGAAGCAAACAGAACACCAAATAGCCATAACCAAAATAAAACTATACCCAGACATATAACAGTCACCATCCCAGAAATATAACGTAAGAATAGAATATTAAAAGCTGTTAGAAAAGACATATCAAATATAAAGGAATACCTATCAGAATCACAGCAGACAGTTGGTATCTCAACACAAACAATGAAGTCAAGAAGAGCATAGAGTGAAGTATTTCAGATCCTAAAGAAAAATGATTTCCAACCTACACTTATGTACCCTGCAAAACTGTCCTTCAAAATTGATGGAGAAATAAGATAATTCCATGACAAAGAACAGCTGAAGAATTTCATGATCACCAAGCCAACCCTGCAAAGAATATAGAAAGACAGTCTAGATACACATAGGAAAAAAAAAAACACTAAGCAAGGCAATCTAAGAGAATGGAAAGATAAAGCTGCAAGAGCAGAAAGATAACATGTCAACAATAAACCAATATATAACAGTTATAGCCATTAATGTAAATGGTCTCAATTCACCTATTAAAAGAAACAGACTAGCAGAATGGATTAAGAAATAACATCCAACCATATGCTGTCTACAAGAAACGCATCTAACCGAAAAGGAAACTCATGAACTGAAGGTCAAAGGATGGAAAACAATACTTCATGCAACAAGAACCAAAAAAAGGGCCGTAAGCTATTCTGTTTGCAGACAATGTGAACTTCAAACCAAGAAAGATCCGAAGAGACACAGAAGGTCACTACATAGTAGGTAGGGGACACGTCAAGAGGAAGAGATAACTATCTTAAATATATATATGTACCAAATTCCAGAGCACCCAGCTACATAAAGCATTAATAGAAGTGAAAAATCAAGTGAGCAATAACACAATTATAATAGGAGACCTTAAAACACCATTGACACCAAGGGACAGATCAATCAGACAGAAAATCGGCAAAGAAATAATAGAACTGAAACACACCTGTGAAAAAATGGACTTGATAGACATATACAGAGTGTTCCATCCAACAACATCAGAATACACATTCTTCTCAGCAGTACATGGGACACTCTATAAAACAGACCATCTACTAGATCACAGAACACACTTAAGTAAATGCAAAAGAGCTGAAATTATCCCATGCATTTTATCGGATCATAGTGCTATGAAACCAGAAATTAATGATAAAAGAAACTGCAAAAACCCCACAGACACACGGAAATTGAATAATACACTCTTGAGCCATGAGTGAGTCAGAGGGGAAACTAAAGAAGAAATTAAACAATACCTACAAGCAAACAAAAATACAATTGCAACTTACCAGAATCTGTGGGATATAATGAAAACTGTCTTCAGAGGAAAATTTACTGCACTGAGTTCCTACATCAGGAAAACAGAATGAACACAAATAAACATCCTGATGCTACACCTCAAACATCTAGAAAAAGAGGAGCAAGTCAAGCCCAAAGCCAAAAGAAGGGAGGAAATTAAAAATATCAGAGCAGAAATTAATGCAATAGAGACTAAAAAAACAATCAAATGAATCAAAGAATTGGTTCCTTGAAAGAATAAATAAAATTGATAAGCCCCTAGCCAACCTTATTAAAAAAGGGAAGAGAAAGCTCAAATTCATGCAATAAGGAATGAAAAAGGTGAAATCACTATAGACTCTGTCGAATTACAGATTATCAACAACACCTATTTCAAAAACCCCTATTCTCAGAGGTTCAAAAACACAGAAGAAATGGACAGATTTCTAGAAACATAGGAACTACCAAAGCTGGGTCAAGAAGATGTACAACTACTGAATAACCCAATTTCTTTTTAATGAAATAGAAATTGTAGTTTATTCCTTACCTACAAAGAAGAGCTCAGCCCAAATGTATTCACTGTGCAATTCTAAAAGAAATACAAAGAAGACTTAATGTCTATACTCACTCCTCAATCTCTTCAATGAAATCGAAAGGGAAGAAATTCTTTCTAAGTCATTGCTGCAAGCAAATATTACTCTAGTACCAAAGCCTGAGAAAGACCCAACTACAAAAATGAACTACAGGCCAATGTCCCTTATGAACACAGACACAAAAATCCTCAATAAAATATTGGCAAACAGGAAGCAGCAAATCATCAAGAAGATTATACACCACGAACAAGTGGGATTCATCCTAGGCATGCAGGGATGGTTCAACATACGTAAATCCATAAATGTAATCCACCATATCAATAAAGCCAATAGGAAGAATCACACTATCACTTGTATTGAAGCAAAAAATGCTACTGATAAGGTCCAACACTCATTCATGATCGGAACCTTACAAAAAATTGGAGCAGATGTATTTACCTCAATATGATAAAGATCAATTATGACAAACTAACATCTAGCAGCATATTAAATGGCCAAAAACTAAAGGCCTTTACCTTAAAATCAGGCACGAGACAAGGATATTCCTTATCACTGCTCTTACTCAACGTAATACTGGAAATACTAGCCAGAGTAATTAGACAAGAGAGAGAAATAAAAAGGTTAAAGATAGGAAAAGATGAATTAATTTATCATTATTTGTATGTGACATGATACTCTACATAGAAGACCCCCAAAATTCCATTGAAAGACTCCTAGATGTAATTAATAAAATCAGCAATGTAGCTGGATACAAAATCAATACTCAAAAATCAACAGCATTCTTATACACTAACAACAAAAACACTGAGAGAGAAATAAGAGAAGCCACATCCTTCACACTAGCATCCAAAAAACCAAAATACTTAGGAATTAATATTATGAAAGAAGTCAAAGAGCTATACACAGAAAATTATAATACCCTGAAAGAGAAATGAAAGAGGATCTTAGAAAATGGACAGACAATACTTGTTCATGAATAAGAAGAATAAATATTGTGAAAATGGCCATTCTCCCAAAACTGTTATAAAGATTCAATGCAATCTAAATGAAAATACCATCAACATACCTGATAGAACTCGAGAAATCACTCCTAAAATTCATCTGGAGTGAGAAGAGACCTAGAATAGCAAGGACAGTTCTAAGCAGCAAAGGCAATACAGGAGGTATCACAATCCCTCACTTGAAGTTATAATACAAAGCAACCATAGTAAAATCAACATGGTACTGGAATCAAAACAGAGCTGAAGATCAGTGGAACAGATTAGAAGATACAACCACAACTACAAACACACTTAACCACCTTATCTTTGATAAAGGGGCCAAACATGTTCACTGGGAGAATGACAGTCTCTTTAATAAATGGTGCTGGAAAACCTGGCTATCTTACGCTTAAAACGAAAACTAGATCCATTCCTATCTCCATGTACTAAACTAAAATCTAAATGGATCAAATATGTGAATATTAAAACAGAAACACTAAATCTGTTGGATGACAAATTAGTTAAAAATCTTGAAGACATTTCGGTAGTTAGAGAATTCACGAAGAGGAATCAAACCGCACGGGAAATACTTTCCAGAGTCAATAACTGGGATCACGTCTTATTAAAAAGTTTCTGCGTGTCAAAAGAAATTCTCCAGCATAGTCAAAAGAAAACCCACAAACTAGGAAAAAATCTTAGTGAGCTCTTCCTCAAACAAAGGACTTCTAAAACATAAAGAATTTTAAAAACTCAAACCCCTGAAATTCAAAGACCCAATCCAAAATTGGTCATCTGAAATGAATATCCAGTTCTCAGATGAAGAAATACAAATTGCAAATAAATACATGAAAAGATGTTCCTCATCATTAGCCATTAGAGAATTGCAAATTAAACAACACGGAGATTCCATCTCATTCCAGGAATGGCCAGGATCAAGAAAACTACTAACAACAAATGCTGGAGAGGCTGTGGGGAAAAAGGAACTCTTCTGCACTGTTGGTGGGAGTGGAGACTGGTGCAACCACTGTGGAGGTCAGTCTAGAGATTCCTCAAAAACCTGGGACTGGAAGTCCCAGTTGACTCAGCTATTCCACTTCTAGGCCTATTCCCAGAAGAACTGAAAATGTCATACCACAGTGATATATGGGCACCATGTTTATAGCATTGCAATTTGTAATATTCATATCTTCAAAACAGCCTAAGTGTCCATCAAATGAGGAATGGATTAAAAGATGTGGTATTTTTATACAATGGAGTACTACCCAGCTCTAAAGAAGGGTCCCATTGAGATATTTATAAATAAATGGATGCAACTTGAGACCATACTCATAAGTGAAATAAATCAAACTCACATGTATAAATACCATATAGTCTTCCTAGTATAAGAAAAGGTAAGAGTACATAAGATTTTTGGTAATCATGATTCCCCATTATATTTCTTTGCAGCCTTATAATAATGTTTTCATTCATTGAATGAATGTTTGGAATGGTTTTATTCTGTTGTTTATTTTATTATGTGTGATGGTATGAACAGCTTTTTTGAAGAAAACAAGACATTATGGCAGCCATTGTTGATGTAACATCATCTTGCTTTGAACTCCTACCATGCTTTTGTTCTTCTATTTCTATTGGTTCTATCATGTTGTATCTTATTGGATTTTAATAAGTGTGATAGTATAAACAAATTTTTTATGGAAAATGAGACAATATAGTAGCCATTGTTCATTTTTGGTCCTTTGGTTCAGAATGCACTGTAACACTTTTATTCTCTTGAATGGTTTTTGTACTGTTTTGTTATGTTTGATATTATTGTATGTGAAGGTATGCTTAACTATTTCAACAAGACATTATGGTAGCTACTGTTAATATCAGGTTGTCTTGTGTTTGAAGTAATGTGGCTTACATTGTTCTGTTCCGATCTGCTTTGTTCTGTCCTCTTTTGTCTTAATCTCATTAAAATAAAAAAACGATATAACATGTACAGGTAAAATTTCTCTATGATGAGTGTATCATTGTGTATATCTAAATTGTATCAATAAACAATTAATAAAAATAAATAAAATAAGATAACTTAACTGGCCAAAATCTTTCTGCTCTGGGCGACCTCTAATCTATATTGCATATTACAGAATAATCTTTCTAAAATGCAGATTTTATTCCATTCTTATTTAAAAAAGAAAAAGTATATCTTTCTGTATTTTCATGATTTTTACACTCAGGTAAGAGCAAAAAGCATAGCCTCAGAACTTCTAATTACATTTGTCTCTTAGAAATAGGCCTGAGAGTCAAAGACAATAGCTTTATAACACTTATATAATATTTGAATTTTTCTCGAGTATTATTCTTCTAATTAACACTGAAAATCAGAATAAATAAATGTTACTTCTCTGTTTAAAACTGTCTATGAGCTATTCTGTGCCTTCAGTTAAAATGACTTAATTTTGTTTAAAAGGCCTTTTGTGACCTAACTACCATTGACTACTTCTCTTTTAGTCTCATGTTACCTATATGGCCATCTGACTTTCAAACTTCTGCCCTGTTGTCATGACAGTAGTTGAAAAGAACCAAGAACAAAATTTTGGATAATTACATATACCTATGGGGCAGAAAGAAGAAAATATTACAAAAATTATCTTTTTACAAAAAACAAGGAAGGATGGTTAAGACAAATGTAGAAAACCATGGTATTAAAGCATTTATTAAAAGGCAAGAGAACAGAGAATTTTGAGTAGGCAGTTTATCTTGGAACTGTCAACAGTGTTTGAGACTAAAATAGTTCAAAACAATATTTTTATTGACAGTGTACTAATCCAACAAACACATTTTAACATCCCCCTAATAAATTAATAGTACCATCATTCCGTATCCTTATCTCAAATTGTAAACCATACTAGGTTCTAAATTTAAAATAAAATTGGACTTTTTTGGAATGACAAACTAGAAAAACACTAAAACATTAAAGTGAATGCAACATTTTGAAAAAAAATTCTACTAAAAGAAAATCAGCAACTGCATAAAAAGAATATTAAGAAATTGCCAAAAAAGATTATCAAGTAAAAAACACATGTAACTTTTGAACAAGTCTATATGTTTAGCAGTAAAACCCAAAGCTTTCTTCATCAATGAGAAAGTAGTTAATAATAATATGCTTAGTATTATGATCAACATAATATTGTAAGTATGTACACCTTTACTACTTTTAAGGAGACAAAATTATCAATAAAGTTATTTGAGATACCCTTAAAAGGGAAGAATTCATTCATAGTGTCTGGCACACAGTCAGTTACAGAAAAAAAAAACTTGCTGAATAAATGTGCTGACTTAATCAGTAAGACTATAATCTGCATTCATGTTGATGTTGTTAGACTATGGCAAAACAATTTTAAGCAGTTTTATATTTCTGAATTTTTGGTTATAAAATAATGGCACTGGACTCAGTAATAAATCAGCTTTACAAATCAGCTAAAAACAGAAACAAAATGACTAGAAAAAAAGATGCTTCAACAAAGTGTGTAGAATTTAAAACAAGTAATGCCCACCTCGGTAGCACATATACTAATATTAAAACAAAGAAAAAGAAGTCTGATAAGAACTATTAAGTAGCATAAACTAAGTAAATTGTGGTATAATAAACAGAAGAGCACAGATTGATATTCTAGCTATAATGCTTACTAGCTGAGTAATTTTTGAGCAATACTTTCATTATTGATTAGAATGAATATGCAGACTAATGTAAAAAAACAACTTATACACAAAGGACTGGCAATAAATACTCATTTAATAAACATTAGTTTCCTCTAATATACTCAAATCATATGGATAAGCCCAAATATTTAACTCTGGAGAAAAGAAAATTTTTTAAATCTATTAAACCAAAACAGAAAAGGATTTGGAAAGAGACTTTCCAGAGATCAGACGTTAACTCTACAGGTTTGACACGCCATAGTACACTATTTTAACCAACTGTTTTGACCAGTGACATAGATTAAAAACTAGAAAAGAGATTCACCAAATGTACAAACTGCACAGAACTAGGAAGTATAGCTAATGTATTAGATAATAGATAAGTAGTTAAAATGAAAACAGAATTTAATACTGTTTCTGTAGATAAGCAAAACTGAAGTCCAAAAAGATAGCAACTTGTTAGATTTCATAACAAATACAGGATACAGAAACACACTGTGGAATACATTAAAACATCTTTGAACACATGAATAACTTAAATAAAAAAATAGATGTAGGCCAAGGATTATGTAGCTCAGTGGTGTAAGTGCCTGCCTGGCAAGTGCAAGGTCCTGAGTTTGATGGGTACCAAAACAAACAAACAAAAAAAGAAACAAACAAGCAAAATACATGTAACAAATAAAATTTAATAAAAACAAATAAAACTGAATAATACATGTAAGTATTTCTTCTTAGATTCAAAGTATTACTTGTACAAGATCCATAAGGTACATGTTTTAATAACAACGTATGTTAAAGGAGAATTGGAGATCTTCATACAACTCAGTACAATGAAAGTCAATCCAAAAAGGAAAAGTGGGAGTTACAATATACTAAGTCAATATATTGTCCAGAATCAGAGATGTAACAGGCATGCTTTGTCCTGATCAGATCACATTTGGATTCACATCTCAGAAAAAAATGTAGGTAAGTTTGAACATTACAAACACTTCAAAATTACAAACACTTCAAAATTAGGTCAACATGGAGGAACTGGAGATGTTTAGCATAAAAAAGAATAGATTTGGGAGACTGGGAATGACTAGGATAAATTAAGACATGAATATCTTCAAATGCTGGTGGAGACCTAAG
Organism: Cavia porcellus; assembly: GCF_034190915.1. Taxonomy (NCBI): domain Eukaryota; kingdom Metazoa; phylum Chordata; class Mammalia; order Rodentia; family Caviidae; genus Cavia; species Cavia porcellus. The sequence continues at coordinate 27,489,516 of NW_026947486.1, read as the reverse complement.
AGAACTAAAAGAACACCAGCTAACAGAAATAAAGGAAAATAGATTTGTTGCTTTACTTATAAAATGGCTGTTTAGTTGGGTGTGGTGGTACACATCTAGAATTTCAGCATTTGGGCAGCTGAAGCACGAGTTCCAATCCAGCCTGGGCTACATAGTGATTTCAAGGTCAGCCTGAACTACATAGCAAGATCCTGTCTCAAAAACATGGCTGTCTAATTATCAAAACTATTACAATTACAAAAGTGTACCCCATACTGCAAACCCTATTAGAACAGAAATAAGGTTTCCTTCTCCTTTGCCTCCTACAGCCTGGAGCAATGTGCTTAAACAATGTTTATCTTTCTTAAAACTGAAGTGTGATACTTTACAGAATAGTGGGTGACTTGTCCCTAAATGCATTCAAGATGATGGTAGAAACATACATCAATAATCTTTGAAAGCCATGTAGGGCACTTATTTTCTCACCTAAAAGCCAATGACCAAGGTGAAATCTAGAAATGCCTGGATACTACATAATGCAGTCATTAGAGTTCAGAGATGGGCTCTCCCAGGGTCCTAGATTCACTGTCCTGGCAGCAAAGGAAGCCCAACAAGTATATATTAATTTCAAACCAACAAACTAATAATGTATTTCCCAAATTAGAACAGAAACTCCAATGAGAATGTAAATCTTCCTATGTAAATCTAGAAAGAGAAGTAGCAGAGTACAGATCAGGTTAATTTCCATTCTTCTCATCCTTGTACTTATCTGTCTATGAGGACAAATAACTACAGCTTTAAAATCTCTTAGGAGCTTTTATTATGTCTGTTAAATCTATTAATTATCCTTTATATAATAACAAAAACACTATTACACCAAAATGAACAAACAAAAAGGTATCTAAGCTTATTTAAGAAAAGCAAGATAAACAAGAATTTGGACAAGGGCATCCCATATTATGAGCAAATTTGAAAGGTAAAAGCCTCTACAAGAGAAAAGCACTAATAAGCAAAATTAGGCCACATTTCTCTGAGGAAGAATAAAAAAGGAGAACATATTCCAAAACAAATCCCTCAACTTCTTCATCCCCAAACTACTAAAACCAAGTGTGTTATACATATTATTAATACTTAAGATCACCTCACTTTACAATAAGATAGAACATCTTACTTGTTGCACCAAGACGACGTTTGTCTCTGGCTATATAGTTTGCAAAGATAATAGATCTCATGCTGGTCTTACCAGATCCACTTTTACCCATCAACAGCACCTAGGGACAAAAGTGGGAAAAGGAAACAAAAAGTTAGCATTCTAGAGAAAATACAGTATAAAAGAATCATCTCCTTCCCTATTTGATATTTTAGAGAAATGATAGTTCCAATAACCTGGTATAGATACTTATATATTACTAAACTGTTTCCCAATCAGAAGTAAACATAGCATTCTAGAAACGAGTCACTTACCTCCCATAGGTCACATATTCTTTTGGCAATAAACTTGCAGTGCATTCATATTTTAATATTGAGTATCTATATATCTAGAATTAAGCTAGAAAAATTCCACCCTGAAGTACACTAATATTTTGTGCTCTGAACTATTATCAGGGAATTTCAGCATAACCAAAGGTCTTCCTACTCTTGTTCAAAGTCAACCTTTCCATCTATAGCCTAGATATCATTACTTCCACTTGCCTCTATAATATTGTTCCATTAGTTACTGACACTCTTTTCATTTTAAAAGTTCCCCATTGTCTACAGGATCAAATCCTTAAATCACATATGAAGAACCTTCTTGATCTAGTTTACCTATTTGTCTTTACCTTCCTCCCTTCTAGTGTGTATCTTTAAGCATCCAGCCACATTGAACTGAACAGTTTGTAGTCATTTTGCTCTGCCAGCTGGGAAGTCCTGTGTCTTTGTCTTTGTTTCACGCTGTACTCTATGCCAGTAATGTTCCTTTCTCTTTTTTCTTTCAACTAAGTTTCATTTATCCTTCAAACTTGGTTCATTAATCATATCCTGAAGAATTTCCTGTGAACCCAATGCATTAGGCTGGCTTAGGGGTCTTACATCTGTATCACTTTGGTAGTTTATAATCATTCCAAAGACCATAAGGCATTGGAGGTACACATCATAAATGGTAGGGAGTGTCTCTGATGTGTAACATGTAATAGATTAAAATAAGATTATCTATAAGAATGAATAAACTATCAAAACAATGATACAAAGCAAGAAAGTTTTTAATAATGAGAATGATCTTGTATAAAGTGTGGTCTTATGAATGTAAATAGTCTTCTTGTGAACGGCAGTATCTAACACAGAGAGAAAAAACACCTGTCAAAGATGCTGTATATTAATGTATTAAAAAGACATTCAGTAAACTAAGCATGGTGGCACATGTCTGTAATCCCAGCACTCACAGGAGGCTATGAAAAAAGGATCATCATGAGTTCAAAGCCACCCTGGGCTACATAGTGAGTTCTAGCCCAGCCTGAACTACATGGCAAGACCTTGTCTCAAAAAACAAAACAAAACAAACAAGATTTACTAAAGTGACCTTAAATGATATTTAAGAGTCTTTTCAAACTTAAAATTTATTAAATACAGTTGTAATTACCTTGCTTTTAATAGGCAAAGCATACATGTTTTGCCTTCTACCTTAAGGTATTTTTTAAAACTTACTACAAATGTAAGGAATATTAATGAAAATGTATTGCACTTAGGCTTGATTCAATCTAGCAATTTAGCTATGCAATTTGATCTCATTAAAGAAAGTCACTGCTGAATGGTTCTTTAAAGCTGAAACAAAAAAAAAATTTTTTTCTAAGAATTTTAACCAAAAACCAATAACGGTATATATGTTTCTGGAGTGCAACATGTTTTCATACATATATACATTTTGGAATGATTAAATAAATGCAAATTTTTGCTATAAATCATGTAGAAAGCTCGGTACGTTTAGGCATCCTTGTTGATAGCAACTTCAGACTGGCTTATGATGAATATTCCCTTAGCAAATTGGAATTACTCAACTTATTAGCTGAAATTAATGGTTAATGTTTGTTTTTCAATGAAATTTCTTATCTCAAATGTTTATAAAAATATTACCAAGCTAACCATGTTAAATAATAATTTAAAGGGTTTCCTAGCATTTGCTTGTTTAAACGTCACACAAAACCTACGAAATATATATTATTGCCATTTCCCAAATGAGGACAGTGAAACTCCAAAAAAGTTAATAAACTTGCTCCAGAATTGCACTGTTGGTGATCCAGCCTAAATCTCAAAGTGGGATACAGAACAATAAGAAAACAATGGAAAGAGTCTCAAGTTACAGCTGGAGACATTGCCCTAAAGGCCGTATAGCAATAAAATTTTGAGTTGATCTAAAAATAAATGTGAAGGCACAGACCTATGTGATATGTATATGTGACTTGATTCAAGAAAACTTATACATTAGAAAAATTAAATGAGACAGAAAAAAGGGGATGAGTCAGGAAGACCACACAGAAGATTCAGAGACAGAGAGAGACAGATATAGAGACAGAGACAGAGAGACAGAGACAGAAAGAGAGAGAGAATATAACACATTTCAGAATTGCAAATTTTACCTTTGCCTTTGCCTTTCTGGTATACATCTTACCTTTTTCTTCATGGCTGTATTTGGTAGCACCCACCTGCAGATACAAACCAAAAGATAGAGTTTCCAAGATCCGTTTGTTGTAGAAATTAAAATTTACAAAACACATATAAATGTGGAAATGTAAAAGAGCATATTTAATATGATAATTGGGCACAATTATGTGGATGACCTCAGTTCAGTAGAGGCACTTGTTTTTCCTAAATTATAAAACTGGCTTTATGTACCCTATCCCCTAACTACAAACTATGAAGATACCTCCTAGGAAGATTTATTTAAGAATAAATACGATTTATTAAATTCAAGAGTTAATTTTCCATCATCTTAAGAAATCAAGCAATATTTTCATATTTGACTATCTGTATTTTTAAAAATTCAGCTACCTATTTTTGAAATTCAAAGTGCCTTGGTGCTTTGGCAGTCCTTCCAAGTCACATTTCAATCAGTAAAGGCACAAAATCCATATAACAAGTGTCAGATTCAGGTGTAAATCAGAACAAAAAGTACTGTAAAACCTCTCATCTGTCATTAGAAAATGTTATTCTTCCAAGTTTTATCCCCAACGTGGATATATAAAATCCCCTTTATTAATCACCAACTCAGACCATTTTGCTCAATTAGAACAACCCACATACACCAAGAATATTAGCCTCATTCTAAGGGATGTTTTTGCCCAGTTAGCATTGGTCCTTCTTTCAGTTTATCTTGTCGTCAAAAGCATGATACCAATCAACTCTATTTAGGTTTACCCTTCACCCACCCAAGCGATCCTTGTGGTTCCCCTAGAGGAGGATCCATTCTCGGCCCCAGATTTTCCTTCTCCATCTTTTTCTCAGAGCCACATTCTTCCATCGTGCAATAAATCCTGTCCAGTCCTTTCTAAATCCGCAGAACTCTATTTGTGCTTGTTCACCCCTTAACTGCCCATTCTCGTGGCCTGCCGCCTTTAGGCCAGCCCCAGTTCGTGCCTCCTCCTTTTTGGTCCACTGGGGGGCCTCCTTCCCCACTGTTACCTTTACCGCCCTGAACCTGGTCTCCAGGGAAACCCGAGCGGGCCAGCTCAAAGGCAGTTATTCGGTGATGGCGTAAGAGAGGATGTCAGTGAAAAAGAGATGGGTTGTGGACTGGTCCGGAGTTTGAGCCTCAGGCCCCCAAGTTCTGGAAACCCTGAGGTAAATTCACCCACGAAAAGATGGGTACCGCAAATACAGAGGAAGCAGAAAGAGCGGAACGCTGCCTAAGCATTAAGCAGTGAACTGCTCTCTGGCTGGTAGCTGCGGGGACTGACCACCCAGATAAGTCGGCTAGTAGCCTTTACGACCTAACCGCCTGTTCTTCAGGAGCCCAGACACCTCACCGCAGCCACAAGACTGCAGGCCAAGATCACGTGAGTACTCGTATAAACCGAGACTGTCACGAGACTGCCTATTCAAGGGGCGGGTAGGCTCATACGAATACCATAGAGACTGCTCTGAGAAAGCCAGAGTGTCGCCTGTCGTCATCAGTGACGTGATTTCTCACATCTGTGCTACCATCCGCTAAGACGCTGCAAGCTATGCTACCCACTTAGCCCCACCCACTAGCTGAAGAGGCTTAAAGGTGTTATTTCAATGCCTTGCAGCTAAGAGGTTTTTACTGTTGCTTGCCCTTAAAGGTTGCTAGCGGGGAAGAGGAAACTTATCCTTTATGCATTGTTTTTCCCTGTAACTAAACTTGTAATGATTGCTTATTTTTTTAGTACATGTGTGAATACATGTTTATATTCTTGTGTAGTTGGTACACGTACATAAAACACAATTCCTTTCTTCATTCCCTTTCCCTCTCCCTTCTATCTCTTATACCCTTCCCATTTGAGAAAGATTTGTCTTTCCACTTATTATCAATCTTTTATTTTGATCTTTATGTATAATTTAAAGAATTTCTCATTTCAGAGAGACCATGTGATGCTTATGCTTGTGCGTCTGAATTTTCTCACTAAACATTATGATCTCAAGGTGCATATATTTTCCTACAAATGATTCTAGCTTATCTTTCTTTATGGCAGAGTTGTGATCCATTTAAATACCACATTGTCTTTATTCATCTGTTGATGAACATATAAACTGCTTCCAAGACTTAGCTATTATGAGTTGTGCTGGTATAAACATGATATAGAGGAATTACTGTGAATACTTCTAAAATCCTTAAAACTACATTTTGCAGAGAAAGCACTCAGCAATTTATTGCTGAACAGAGGAATTCATCGGAGACTTTAACACACAAGTTCATCACTCCACTTTTTTGTAAATGGTTTTGAAAATGTCACTTAAGAACTTTTGATGAACATGTGATATGTGCATGGGATACAGTGTGGAAGATAAATTTCTATATACCATAATAAAAAGAACAGTCTAAATTTGTTAATTCAAGTGAAGAGTGAGACAAATTGTGTGAGAAGCCAGTGAAACGGATGGGAAAAAGAATATATCAAGAGTCACAGAATATGGGAAAATAAACAGTTCATTGATAAGCTTCAATAAAGCAGTGGGAAAGTTCCAAAAAAGCAATGCACTGAGTGGGAGAAAAGCAGAGGCATTTATATTTTACCTTAATGTGAGGAGTGGTATGGGAACATCATCTCAGGTCATGGTGGTTCCATTGTCCATTTATTTTAGTTCTGAGGATAGGTAAGTGTTGTTTGAAGACTGAGTAATGTTTTCTTTAACAAGGTTCAGTGCTCCTAGCCTTGTTATTGAAAAGAAAAAAAGTCTTTCTGAGGTAGGTAGGTAAATGGATAGATAGATCTTCCAAGGTTGAAATTTTTGGTTTCACTACAAACTCATCATTGAGCTGAAAAGTGACCTTAAAGAAACTGACAAAATAATCATAATTCCCTGCATGAATGATTACTACTAGTAAGCATATTCATGTTGTATTTGGATATAAGGGCCACCATAAAAAAATGCCTCTAAAGAATTCCAAAACATTACTTCTGGAAAGTAGGTTAGAGAATAGGGAGCCACATGTAAGAACACACCTGTACTTGTAATTTCAGGACCCAGGAGGCTGAGCAAGGACAGTCTGTGAATTTAAGGCCAGCCCAGGATATAACGAGTTTGAGGCTGACCTAAACTACATAGCAAGACCCTTCCTTAAAAAGGGGGACAGGATATAATTGGTCAAGAAACTGTTTATTTCCATTTAATACTACTCTGTACTGTATAAAAATTGTATAGAAGTATCACAGACATATTTATTGTGCATATATTACTTGAAAAAAGGAAAGGAAATTGCATGGAAATGGAGTAATTGTCTGCTTCCACACTTTCCACTGAGGTGTCATATAATTTCTTCTCCTCACAACTGCCATGCCTCAAGAAAAGATTTTTCTGATTGTTCTTTTTCTTATTCTATTATGGTTACATTTGTTAATCTGCTGTCTCTTTTCCTCCAGTTATCCCACACAGGCTCTTACTCTAACTTTACTTGTCTGGTGAAAAACCTTAAATCCTAAACTGGGAAGCTATTTTAAATTCACTGTTTTCCATTCAAGTCAGTGATCTCAAGTTCTTTTTAGTCTGTTTCCTACTACATCCACTCATCTCTATTGTTACCTCTGCAGTTTTCATTAGTGTTGTCATAATCTCTGACCTGAATAATTGCAGTAATTTCAATATCCTTCTGAGTAATTTTCCCACAGTGGCAGCTCCAAACAAGTTGGCAGTGAGTAGAGTCATAATCAAGCTATTTCACCACCCAAAATACTCAACTTAAATATGTGGTTGATTTTAAAAATCACATTTAAGATGTATCCTCCAACTTTATTACCCTTAAGCTTTACCACGAAATTATTCCCTTTAACTGTTGTTTATAGAAATTCAAGGTCTCCTTGTTGCTGCAGGTTTCCTTTTTTCCCTCATCCAAGTTATCCACCCTTCCTATCAACTGATTGATCCTTTAAAGTTCAATTCAGAGGATTCTGTTTCTTTGTTTAAGCCTTCCAATAGCCTAAAAACAAGTGTAGACTGGGCGAGGTGGTGCACATTTGTAATTCCAGCACTTATGAATCTGGGGCACGAGCATCATCAGTAGTTTCAGATCAGCATGGACTACAAAATGAGTTCAGGGACAACCTGAACTGCATAATGAAATCTTCTTTTAAAAAAAGACAAAAAAGTTTACAAAGTGTACAAAGTGTTTCAAGATCTGGTCTGCAGCAATTTCATGTTTCAATTCTCTACTCATTCTCACTACCTCCCTCAAGCTTTATAAAAAGCTACTGATAATTATTTCAATACACCAAAAGACAAGAAGTAAGAAGAGGAATGAACAAAGAAGGAGAGGGGAAAGATGAAGATGAGAAGAAAGAAAAGTAAGGAGGAAGACAGAAGCAAGAGAAAGAAAAGTGCCTTGCAAGACAGTATATGGAAGGCCAGAGACACAGACAGTAGATATAATTTACCAAGGCAAGTATAAGTATTTATTCAAGCCAGAATCCACCATCAAGGACAGTGGATAAATTCCAAAACAGGAATCACATCATCAAGATAAGGTATTTGGGCCTCTATCAGGATTTGAGAATAGGGAAAAGGATCTAAGCAGTAAATGTCACTTTTTGAAGAATATATTTTTCCAGATCTTGTAGTATCTGTGGACTTTCTAAGACTGTTTCTGGATGATGAGCCCCAAGACAATTCTTTCCAGGTTTTTTGCATCCTGTACAAAGAATTGAACAAGGCACACAGCAAATTAACAGGGATGTACATTTGTTGAAGGTGAAAAAGAAATATACTCTCCAAAATTAAAGCAAGCTAGCAAACAGACTCACAGTGTCCCATAGGATAAGGGAAATGGGTATTTTCTATTTGGAATTTCTGGATTGGCTTCTTCTACATCAAATAAAGCATTGGGACAGTTGTCTTATCAAAAACTCCTTAGCCTGTGTAGTGCATTAACTAATGGTCAACTTGTAAACTTGTAAACCCAACTGATCTGAATAAGCATAGTTATGAGCATGGAAGAACCACCTAAGAATTGTTGTCAATACCATAAAAGGAGGGAAAGATAGTGCCTTATTGTTTCTCTTAAACAAACTTGTCACACTGCTTTTCCTGATGTGAATTGACCCATTCACATCATCAGAGGAACTCATGTCCTTGCTGTCACTGAGGATGACTGTGGTTCTCTTCTGGGAAGCTCTGGTCTTTATCTTGAGTGTTACTTCATATATCCAGTGTTGGAGACCACTACAAAGCAAAGTGGCTCTGAGCAGGATAAAAATTTTACTAATTGGCTTTCTATGTTTATCTATGAGTCTGTCCTAGGCCTAGGCCCCTTGCCTGGCAACGGGAGCTGATTCATAATAAGTGAACCTTTATGAATCACTGGTCCTGGCTGAGGCCTGAAGTGGCCTGTGAGGCCAGAGATACCTCAAAAGGCAAGATAAGGTTACAGCTGCGGACACTTTGGCTTCAACCCCAGTTAACAAGGTAGAGTAGCTGCAAAGATTACTCCTACAGTCTCACTTCTACCATGTCTTCATGATAAGACAGTGCTATTGAATTGACTTGAGTCATTATTTGGAGACCTCCTTGAAGTGACTCCCAAGGTCCTGCTCATTTCCTGCACTTTCCTCAGTTTCTCTTCCCTTTGTCCTTGGTCCTAAGGACTGATCCAGAGAATTCTTTGTCTTTACCCTTGAAGCCTCGAGCTTAATTAAAGGGTTTTGACCCTGCTGGAGCCCTAAAAATCATACAATTTGTCTCTTTTTATTTAACCTCTGCCATACACTCGTTTGGGAGATCAGAGATCTAAGACAGAACCCAATAATCCAGTGCAGATCTTTCAGTTTGGAGGCACAGAACCCTTACTCAGTCTACAGATACTTTCTTGCTTCCACCACTGGCCCTTGGGCCTTCTCAGTTCAGGTTGTTGATACAGAATTGCACAAGACATTGTTGAGGTTCTAGACCTCCAGCTGGACTCATGGAAGATATTTCTGTTGGTTCTAGGTCTTTAGGTATACACATGCAGGACATTGCCATGGGATCTAGGCCTTCAGCTGGATTCTTTGTGTCTGTAGTGAGTGGACAGACCTCTTGCACCCCTCAGCATTTGGCTTTTTGAGTGAATATTATAAAAATAATCCTATAAATTGTGTGTCCTATATTAAATCTATTTTCTTGCAAACTCTGACAATAGCCTGTCACCAGATTTAAAACCAGATGCAAACTGAAGAATTGAAAATAGCACTTTGCTAATTGGTTTCATGTACAGTGCTCAGAAGGTACAGTCATCCTGGATACTGTGTTCTGTTTACGTGTTCTGAGTCCCCATTACTTTGACTCATTTCACTCCATTAATTTTCTACCTGCAGCCCTAACCAGCTCAGGAGTACCTGTATTGTATCAAAAATTTTATATTTAAATTTGCAATTTAAAAATACCATTTCTTACAGCCTCACAGTGAGTGTTTTAGCTTCAAGGAGGTTTATAAACATTAACTTTTAGAAAATGGGTCAGGGCTCATTGAAAGACACGAATGAGTCTTACATCAAAGATTATTTTAATCTTGTGTGTTTTGATTAGTGTTACTATATTGTCTTATGACTGCCTTGTAGGTGCTTAGCAGAATGACTTTAATGGAGGATTTCTGCTGCTGACTTTTATCTGTTTCATTGCCAATTGGTAACCACTACATCTCTCCCTGACAAATCAACAAAGTCAAATCATTGACAAGGATCACAGTAGTCATAGTCACAAATGTTTTAAGCTATGTGGGGTGTGTTTAGGGGCCCTTGATTTTGCTAGCTGTTAGAAATGGAGTAGCTTGTTCCCTCAGGCTGAGAACTGAAACCTAAATTGGGCATAAATAGGGCTGCACATGGGATCCAGGTGGCGGTTTGGTGCATAAAATTAAAGACTAATGGATTCTGGAAGAAATAAACTGGAGAAAACTGTTCCATAAACAGAATCAAACAGAAATATAGTTATGACTATGATTATGATCATCGGTACCCACTTTCTATTAGGAAAACTTTGAGAACCAAACCCAGATGCTGGGCAGTTCTTGAATTTGGTCACACATGGGTCAGATGTGGCTTGTACCTGTTGTAAAACTTTGAGGATTGATGATCCATTATCTGAGCAATCAGGAATATATACACGGCATTCTACCTTAATGAATGTGCAAGTTCTTCCTTGTGTAGCTGTTAGAATATCCAAAGTCATGCAGTTTTATAAAAATGCTTGTCTCATTAGCTTTGGTTCTATATTTTACCAGAAAATGCCCTGAGTCATGACACTGAGAGGGTTTTTAGTGTATTTGGTTAGGGACTTGTTACACCAGAAGGCATCTTCAATTCCCAATGAGATGATAAATATAGAGGCAAGATGATCATATCAGTGGAAGACACTGTGGGTTCAAGGAAGTTGTAGAATGGACATCTTGGCAGACATATGGAATATACTACTTTTCTCATCAGTGAGGCACAATACCCAAAACTTACAACTTTAAGGAGGAGTAGTTTAATTTGCTTTTTGTTTCAGTCTGTGATCAGATGTCTCCCACATAGAAACATCATGGTATAAGGATGTGTTGGCACAAAGCTTCTTGGTTCATGGTGATCAGGAAGCAGAGGAGGGGAAGGGTGCTGGAGTAGAAGAGTCAAGAGACATGATATAGATTCCAACGCTATTCTTCCAGGACCCACACAGACACACCTAGAAATGTTTTCAACAGATCTCCAGGGAAGATCTCAAAGCAACTAAAGTTGAAGCTCCAAAATAGCTGCCACATTTAGTATTTTAATTCATCTGCCTTGTACTCAGAGAAATCCAAAGCTATAAAACAATGTCGCAGAGGCATTGCCTGCCACTGAGAGCAGCTTATCTAATTCCTGACATATAGAAACAATAATGTTTGTAGGATGATAATATTTGAACATTGTTCCTTAGGATTATGTCATAAATATTTACTGTTATGGGACCAATGTGAGAATGTATGGTTTGTTGCTCCCAACAAAGTGGTACATACTTACTAAGCTTTGCTATAGTCAGTGTAAGCCAAACATAGTAATCACAAATTTGGAAATAGCCATCCTCATAGTGATAGTTTTTACAGGATATGAAATATTGTAGGTCTTTTTGCAATAATGGATGAGCCAGACACCAAAGAGCTATATCTATTTTTTCTGAAACATATTTATTGGCCACGTAGAGATTGTAACAACACTTACAGTGCTGGATTCCTGTTATTCCTCACAAATATAATATTAAGTTTATTGCAGTCATCTCTCTAAAATGGAAAAAACAACCACGGTAATCCTGAGGTGCTAGAGGTTCATAATAGTCCACAGGTGTAGCAGGCTCCTGGTTGAAGTCCTTAGCATAATGTCTTGCCTCAAAAGTAATTGAATTCTCTTCAAATAATATTGAATTGTGTACAGAGGATGGAAGTTATGAAAATTATAATTATAGAAAGTTCCAGATTCCTTCTCTAGGGTAATCAGTGAAATCTCTGTTGATCTTGTTGGAAAATGAATTAGATTTCCAAGATACTCATGGATATAGTTGCTTTGCATATCTGGATGGGATATAGTCTTTATTCTGGATAAGTGAATCCAAAGTGACAGTCCTTATAGTCCAACCATGACTGGGCAAGTACCCTACTACTAAGTAGTGTTCAGTCCACCCAGTCCTATGTTTATTTGTTTGTTTGTGCTCTCTTTGGCCTACAAAAGGGTATGAGACATACCCAGTACCCAGGGTTAATATGGGCAAAAATGATTCTGTGAAGTTGGGGATCAAGTTTGGATCTGCACTTATCCTGATAATCATCAATAGCATTGACAGTTCATACTGAGAAAACAATATATTGAGACAGTGTTGTACTCTTAAAAAAAAAAGAACTTTGTTGTATTTGTATTATACCAAAATACCTGTAACATGACCATACTGTACATGTGTTTTCTTTCCCTCTCTGGGTGACCTAATTGATATGTTAATCAATGCTCTCCTCTGTAAAGAATTGTAAAATCTTACCTAATTGATATGTTAACCATTATTGTCCTCTAAAATAACAGATGTGGTGCTAAAATAAGCTAACAGGGGTTGTTAATTACTGTTAGACTGCTTTATCCTCTCCTAAGGAAAACAAAGGTCTTCATCATTAACAGTTTTCCCGACCCATGCCCATGACCCCCTTACTTTGTAAATTGTGATATGTATTTAAAGGTGGCAAGTACAGAGGAGCCACACAGACACACACAGCTTTTGCAGTCTCCAGCTGCACTGTGTCTCTGGGCCCAGGGTAAAATAAATCAGCACTGCTTTTAAAACATGTTTTTGCCTTATTTTTTAAACTCGAGCTTGGGGGCTTGTTTGAGGATTACAAGAACAGAAAATGAGTTTGGGGAATCTAATAAAAGTTCATTTTGTACAAAAGATCTGCCATAACTTTGAAAAATCTAAGATAAGGTAGATTTTTAAGAAATGAGAGATTTTAAGAGGACTACTGTTAAAAGGGTGGACCAGGACTGTTGGTCCTTATGAGAGAACTTAGTAAGACATGTTTGGAGAGTTAAAGTGACCCTATTTGCCTTTCTAGAAGATTGGGGGTGCCAGATGGCATGGAAACTGCTTAATTATTAAAGGTTCACTAACTGCTAGTGTTACATTTAAAATGAAAGCAGGTCCATTATCTTATTTTAGGGAGAAGTCAAATCTGAAACTGGAAATTACATGTTCCAAGACAGAAATAGTAGCTGTCTCAGGTTTTGAGGGAAGGTTGCAATCACTCTGCAAAGATATCTATAAAAATTAAATATCTGACACTTCTGCATTTGAGAATGTAATAGCAAACTTCGTCACACAAAATTTAAAGGCCAAAAAGAACATGGAGTGAAATATTTTGATCCCTAAGATCAAGCAACTTCCAACCCAGATTAACATACCTAGAAAATCTGTCTTTCAAACTATATGAACAAATAAGAATATTTCATGCAAAAGACCCATGTAAAAAATATGACTATGAAACCAGCACTGCAGAAAATACTAAAGAATATTCTAGAGAAAAATGACAAAAACAATAAAGTTAAAAACCCAGATGAAATAAAAACACCAAGTGAAATCAATGAATAAGCAACAGAAGTGACATCAAAAGAAAAACAAGTTACCCACAAAGAAACAGTGCAGTGACAGTAAATAATTAACACATATCAGTAATATCTATCAAAATTAATGGCCCAACTCTCAAATTAAAATATTTAGATTGCCATTCTGGATTAAAAAACCAGAATACAATAATCTGTTGCATTAAAGAAACTCATTTAATGAAAACATTATATGGCTTCAAACCAGTGTGACTGGGGACCCTGATTACCACGTACTTTTATGTATTCTTATTGTTGCTTACACTATGGAAACAATTCGGTATTTATACACATGAGTTTGATTTATTTCACTTATGAGTATGGTCTCAAGCTGTGTTCATTTATTTATAAATGTCTCAATGTGATCATTCTTTATAGCTGAGTAGTACTCCATTGTATAAAAATACCACAACTTTTTTATCCATTCCTCAGTTGATGGGCACTTAGGTTGTTTCCAAGATCCGGCTATTACAAACTCTGCTGCTATAAACATGGGTGCACATATATCACTGTGGTATGATGCTTTCAGTTTTTTTGGGAATATGCCTAGAAATGGAATAGCTGGGTCAAATGGGGCTTCCAGTCCCAGCTTTCTGAGAAATCTCCAGACTGACCTCCACAATGATTGCACTAGTCTACACTCCCACCAACAGTGCAGGAGAGTTCTTTTTTCCCCACAGCCTCTCCAGCATTTGTTGTTTGTGGTTTTCTTGATCTTGGCTTTCAGGAGTGAGATGAAATCTCAGTGTGGTTTTAATTTGCATTTCTCTGATGACTAATGATGAACATTTTTTCATATATTTATTTGCCATCTGTATTTATCTGAAAATTGTTACTCATCTCAGATGCCCATTTTTGGATGGGGTCTTTGAATTTTGGGGGTCTGATTTTTTAAAAATCTTTATGTGTTTTAGACAGAAGTCCTTTGTCTGAGGGGCAGTTCACTAAGATTTTTTCCCAGTTTGTGGGTTTTCTTTTCACTATGTTAGAGATTTCTTTTGACGTGCAGAAATTTTTTAATAAGATGTGATCCCAGTTATTGACTCTGGGAAGTTTTCCTGTACGATTTGAGTCTTGTTCATGAATTCTCTACCTACCCTATGTCTTCAAGGTTTCTACCCAATTTGTCTTCCAATAGATTTAGTGTTTCTGTTTTAATATTTAGATCTTTGATCCATTTAGATTTTATTTTAGGATATGGTGATAGGCATGGGTCTAGTTTTAGTTTTCGGCATATGGAGAGCCAGTTTTTCCAACACCATTTATTTAAGAGACTGTCATTCTTCCAGTGAACATGTTTGGCCCCTTTATCAAAGATAAGGTGGTTGAGTGTGTTTGTAGTTGTGGTTGTGTCTTCTAATCTATTCCACTGATCTTTTGCTCTGTTTTGATTCCAGTACCATGTTGATTTAACTACAGATGCCTTGTAGTATAACTTCAAGTCAGGGATTGTGATGCCTCCTGCCTTGCTTTTGCTGCTTAGAACTGTCCTTGCTATTCTAGGTTTCTTCTCACTCCAGATGAATTTTAGGAGTGATTTTTTGAGTTCTATGAGGTATGTTGATGGTATTTTTATCGGGACTGCATTGAATCTGTATAAAAGTTTTGGGAGAATGGCCATTTTCACAATATTTATTCTTCCTATCCATGAGCAAGGGATGTTTTTCCATTTTCTGAGATCATCTTCAATTTCAGTTTTCACTGCATTATAATTTTCCCTGTACAGGTCTTTCACTTCTTTCGTGACAGTAATTCCTAGATATCTCATTTTTTTGGTTGCTAGTGTAAAGGGTGTGGCTTCTCTTATATCTCTCTCTGTGACTTTGTTGTTAGTGTATAGGAATGCTATTGATTTTGTATCCAGCTATATTACTAAATTTTTGTATTATATCTAGCAGTCTTTCAATGGATTTTTGGGATCTTCTATATAGAGTATCATGTCATCTGCAAATAATGATAGCTTAACTTCTTCTTTTCTTATCTTTAGGCCTTTTATTTCTCTCTCTTGTCTAATTGCTTTGGCTAGTATTTCCAGTACTATCTTAAATAGGAGGGGTGTTAAGGCACATCCTTGTCTTGTGCCTGATTTTAAAGTAAAGACCTTCAATTTTTGGCCATTTTAGTATGATATTGGCTGTAGGTTTGTCATAGAGGGCCTTTATCATATTGAGGTAAAGACCATCTATTCCAATTCTCTGCAAGGATCTTATCATAAGTGAATGTTGGACCTCATCAAAAGCTTTTTCTGCATCTATAGAGATGATCATGTGATTATTACTTTTGGCTCTATTGATATAGTGTATCACATTTATTGATTTACATATATTGAGCCATCCCTGCATGCCTGGGATGAATCCCACTTGGTCATGGTGTATGATCTTCTTGATGATTTGCCGCATCCGATTTGCCAATATTTTATTGAGGATTTCTGCATCTGTGTTCATTATGGAGATTGGTCTGTAGTTCTCTTTTTCCATTGGGTCCTTTTCAGGTTTTGGTACTAGAGTAATATTTGCTTCCAGGAATGACTTGGGAAGGATTGCTTCCCTTTCAATTTCAATGGAGAGTTTGAAGAATGTCGGCATTAGATCTTCTTTGTATTTCTTGTAGAATTCTGCAATGAATCCATCTGGGCCTGGGCTCTTCTTTGTAGGTAAGGAATTAATTACATTTTTGATTTCAATAATAGAAATAGGGTTATTCAGCAGTTTTACATCTTCTTGATCTAGCTTTGGTACTTCATATGATTCTAGGAATCTGTCTATTTCTTCCATGTTTTTTCAAACCTTTGAGAGCAGAGGTTTTTGAAATAGGTGTTGATGATCTTCTATATTTCTATCGTCTCTTCAGTGATTTCACCTTTTTCATTCCTTATTGCATGAATTTGAGCTTTTTCTTCCTTTTTTAAATAAGGTTGGCTAGGGGCTTATCAATTTTATTTATTCTTTCAAAGAACCAACTCTTTGATTCATTGATTTTTTTGGATTGTTTTCTTAGTCTCTATTGCATTGATTTCTGCTCTGATTTTTATAATTTCCTCTCTTCTTTTGGCTTTTGGCTTGACTTGCTCTTCTTTTTCGAGATGGTTGAGGTGTAGCATCAGGTTATTTATTTGTATTCATTCTGTTTTCCTGATGTGGGAACTCAGTGCAATAAATTTTCCTCTGAAGATGGCTTTCATTGCATCTCACAGATTCCGGTAAGTTGTATCTGTATTTTCATTTTCTTGTAGGTATTGTTTAATTTCTTCTTTAATTTCCTCTGTGACCCACTGATTAATCAAGAGTGTGTTATTCAGTTTCCATGTGTTTGTGGGATTTTTGCACTATCTTTTATCATTAATTACTAATTTCATAGAGCTATGATCTGATAACATGCAAGGGATAATTTCAACTGTTTTGCATTTATTTAAGTATGTTCTGTGAGCTAATATATGGTCTGTTTTAGAGAATGATCCATGTACTGCAGAGAAGAATGTGTATTCTGTTGTTGTTGGGCGGAATACTCTGTATATGTCTATCAAGTTCATTTGTTCACAGGTGTCATTCAGTTCTTTTATTTCTTTGCTGATTTTCTGTCTGGTTGATTGGTCCATTGGTGTCAATGGTGTGTTGAAATCGCCTGTTATAATGGTATTACTACTAATTTGGTTTTTTATTTCCGATATTACTCGTTTTATATAACTGGGTGCTCTGGAATTTGGTGCATATGTATTTAAGATAGTTATCTCGTCCTCTTGAAGTTTTCCCTTAACCAGTATGTAGTGATAGTGACTTTCTTTATCTCTTCTGATCATTTTTGGTTTGAAGTTCAAATTGTCTGCAAACAGAATAGCTACCTCTGCATTTTTTTTTTTTTTTGGATTCCTGTTGCACGAAGTGTTGTTTTCCATCCTTTGATTTTCAGTCTGTGAGTATCCTTTTGGGTTAGATGGGTTTCTTGTAGACAGAATATGGTTGGATTTTGTTTCTTGATCCATTCTGCCAGTCTTATTTCTTTTAATTGGTGCATTGAGACCATTTACATTAATGGTTATAACTGTTATATATTGGTTTATTGCTGACATGTTATCTTTCTGCTGTTGCATCTTTATCTTTCTGTTTTGCTTAATTGTCTGCTTTGTTTAGTGGTTTTTTGCTAAGTGCATCTAAGCTGTCTTTCAGCATTCTTTGCAGGGTTGGCTTGGTGATCATGAAGTTCTTCAGCTGTTCTTTGTCGTGGAAGTATCTTATTTCTCCATTGATTTTGAAGGAAAGTTTTGCAGGGTACATCATTCTAGGTTGCAAATAATTTTCCTTTAGGATCTGAAATACTTCACTCCATGCTCTTCTTGCCTTTATTGTTTATGATGAGCTGTGATTCTGATAGGTTTTCCTTTATAGGTGACCTGTCTTTTCTCTCTGACAGCTTTTAATATTCTATTCTTTTGTTTGATTTCTTGGATGGTGATTATTATGTCTGTGAGTAGTTTTATTTTGGCTATGGTTATTTGGAGTTCTATATGCTTCATTGATCCTGATGTCAGTTTCCAATTTCATGTTTGGGAAATTTTCAGCTATTACTTCTCTAAATATCCTCTTGGCATCCTTTATGTTGTCTCCTTCTTTTTCATTTATCCCTATCAACCTTATGTTGTTTTTCTTTGCATCATCTTGCATGTGTTGAATTGTGATTTCTTGATTTCTTGTTATTTTTAAAAGATCTTTCCTTTCCTGTTCGCTGGCTGCAATCGTATCTTCAAGGCCTGAAATTCTATCTTTGCATTCATTGAAGTGGTTTTTACAACTTTTGATGGAATTTTTGATTTCCTGTATATCTCTTTGCATCTGTTTTATATGTTCTGTTTGTTCTTATATTGTTCATCCAGGGATTCTTTTTGTTTAGTTCCTCCAATTTTTTAACTGTCTTCTTTAGATATGTTCAGCATCTCCTTCATTTCTATTATCATTTCTTCTTTTACCTGAGAGATTATTTCTAGTTTGAATTCCTTTAAAGCTTCCCAGAGTTGCTTCTTTATTTCAGTTACTATTATTTCAGGTATTTCAGGTATATGGCATGTATTTTCTTCTATGTACATGGCTCCTAGGCTTTCTTTGGATGGGCTGGGTTTGAAATTGCAGTTTGGTCTTTCATTTTGTCATTTTCCTATATTTCCATGTTTCAAGTGTTGTTCCAGAGTTTCCCCTGGGTGTGTTGGAAATTGTCTCTCATGACCTGGGTTGTTGGGACTCCTCTGCTCCCTCTTTGGGCAGTGGAGCCCCTGGATTAAAAGAGAGTTGCCAGGCTCCTCTCAGGTAGATCTAAAGCCTCTTCAAGCTGCACAGTTTCCCCCTCTGGTAGCAAAGCTCCCCTGAGAGAAAGAAGGCCACCTAGTGTGGTCCAGGCAATCCCATATCCTGCTAAGCCCAATCTAGTGTGACTGCAATCCTAGCAGACCCCCAACCCACCAAAGCCAGGATCTCATACTCTTCCAGGGATTGGATGTTGTGTAGTCATCCAGCTCCTTGGATGACAAAGCTCCCCAGGCTGATAGAGGGTCCCCCTTATGGCCTAGGTAAGCCTCAAACCTCCTTAGCAGGGCTTCTCCCTCCTCCAGGCAGTGGCAGTAGTGCTGGTGCTCTCCAGGTCAAAAGAAGGTCACAGAGGAAGCTGGATCAGGTTCCAGTGGCTTAGCCCAGCTTTCTCCTTCCCAATGGCAGCTGTGGTGCACTCCTCTGGCTAGAGAGGTGGCAGGCAGGTCTGAGCAGACTCCCTCAGCTGGACTGTTTTCTCTCCTTCCCCCACCTGGGATATCTCTCACTGCCAACTCACTGCAGGCCTGTCCCTTGGGGAACTCACCAGCCTCCTGGACCTAGTACTGCAGTTGATCTTTGGATCCAGCCCCTTCGCCCAGAATATTGGACTACAGTGGATTACTGTGCTGGCTGGATGGGAGACTCAGGAACCCCTCAGCCAAACATGAGACCTCAGCAGGTTCCATTCAGTGTGGTGAGTTGCCCCTAATAAAGAGGTCTGCAGTGGGTAAATAGGAGTGCAAATGAATATCCCTCCAAATGTAAGACTTTGACAAATGTGGCAAGAGAGTGGGTAATCCTCTCCTCCACACCGAGAACATCAGACAGGTTGAGGAGTGTGCCAATAAGGCCTCCACAACTTGCAGAAAATTATAAGAGCTTATGAGACCCCCAGTGACACAGTAGGGCCTCAGCTGACAAAAATACTATAGCCTGGGACAGCTGGTGACCTGTAAAATCCTGAAGACATAGCAACAGCATGAACTAAGAATTGGCCTATGTCAACATTTCTAGGCTAGTTAGTCCAGAAAGAATATAAGACTCACCCAACAGGCCCTGTAGGTGGAATTCAGGTGACTGGCTCTCCTCTTAATTGTGGAATCCAGAAATTGGACAAACAGCAACCACGCAATGGGACCCTAAAATTCACACCACAGTTGAGACTGTTGGGATTGAAAGAACAAATATTTACCCAAAAGGTGAAAATGACAAAATAAAAAAGCAAAAATGCAATCTTAAGCATCTAGTCTGTCAGGAGCAAGTACAGGTGACATTGAAATAGAGGACTTTAAAAGTCATACACCAGAAACCTCTGAAAAGATAGCAAATGAAGTAAAGAAACCAATCCATGAGGCTATAGAGGAAATCAAATTATAAATAATGTCTTACATAAAGACAGAAATAACAACCTTAGTAAATGAATTGCTCAACATAGAGAAGAAATAGACTTTAAAAATTAAGGAGCATGGGAAATTGATTGAAATTTTGAATGAACAATGCAGAAAATAAGCAGAGTCCATGAAACAAATTCAAAGAGATATCGACAATACAAAAAAAATTGTATTGAAAGCTGGCAAAACCATTTAAATGAACCTGAGAATAGAATTTCAGACCTTGAAGACAGTATTACAGATGGTGATCATGAAAGGGTAGAACTTATAAAAACAACAAAGCAGCATGAAATGACAATCCAGCAGCTTCAAGATTACGCCAAGAGGAAAAAAAAAAAAAAAAAACATAACACTAATAGGCATCAGTGAAGATGAAGGAGTCAATGCAAATGACATAAATAAAATATTCAAGAAGTAATAGCACAAAATTTCCCACGTATAGTGGAAAAATCTGATATACAAAAAAGTGAGGCATACAGAATGCCAAACAGTCACAACCAACATAAATCTACACACAGACATGTAATAATTAAGATCCCAGACATACAGCATAAAAATTATACTAAAAGTTGTTAGAGAAAAACATAACTCACCTATCAAGGAAAGCCTATTAGAATCACAGCAGACTTTTCAGCACAGACCTTCAAGTTAAGTTGAGCTTGGAGTGAGGCATTTCAAGCCCTAAAAGAAAACAAGTTTCAATGCAGACTGATGCAACAAACAAAACTGTCTTTCAGAATTAACGGAGAAACAAGATACTTCCAGTACAAAGAACAACTGAAGGAATTCATGTCCATCAAACCAAACCTAGAAAGAGTACTGAAAGACATGCTAAATGGAGATAAAAATGACCACAATTTCCAGAACAACAACAGAAACAAAACACCAGGCTAGACAAGAAATTAAACAAGGGAAAAGGAGCAGGAAACCAACAATAGGAACACACCATGGCAAAGCCAAGGCAGTACATATCAGTGATATCTATAAATGTAAATGGGCTCAATTCACCTATCCAAAGAAACAGTTTGACACAATGAATCAAGAAACAGGATACCAAAATATGCTACAAGAAACACATCTAACCCAAAAAGAAACTCATAGATTAAAAGTTAAAGAGCAGAAAAGAGTATTCCATGCAACAGGAACCAGAAAAAAGCAGTAATAGTTGTTTGCAAATTGAACTGCAAACCTAGAAGTATTAAAAGAGATAAAGAAGGCCACTACATACTTGTAAGTGGAAAACTACAAGAGGAAGAACTAACAATTATAGCGTGCCTCCCAACCACACCACAATATACATTCTTCTCAGCTGCACATGGAACATTCTCCAAAATAGACCATATATTAACCCATAAAGTATTCTTAACTAAATGCAAAGGTATTGAAATTATCCCATGCATTCTATCTGATCATACCACACTAAAATTGGAAATCAATGGCAAAAAACTACAAACCTGCATAAATACATGGAAATTAAATAATAACCTTCTGAATAACCAGTGAATTACAGATGAAATTAATGAAGAAATAAAAGAATATCTACAATACAATGAAAATGCAGATACAACATACAGTAACCTATGGGATTCAATGAAAGTACTAAGAGGGAAATATACAGCAATAAATAGTCACATCAAGTAAATGGAACAAACACAAAGAAATAACCTAATGCTACATCTCAAGCTCAGAAAAGGAAGAGAAAGTCAAACACAAAACTTATAGAAGAGAAGATATTGTAAAGATTAGAAGAGAAATTAATGCAATTGAAAGTAAAAAAAATACAAAGAATTAATGAATCAAAGAGCTGGTTGCTTGAGAGAATAAACAAAATTGTTAAACTCCTGGCCAACCTTCTAAAGAAAAGAAAGAAAAATGTCAAATCCATGCAATAAGGACTGAAAAGGAGGATATTACTACAGATCCCATGGAACTTCAAAAGATGATGAACAAGTTCGTTGAAAATCTCTACTCACATAGAGTGGAAAACACAGAGGAGATGGGCAGATTTCTATGAACATATGAACTACCAAAGCTCAATCAAGAAGATATAGCAATTTTGAATAACCCCAAATCAGCTACTGCAGTTGAAAATGTGAATAAAAACTTACCAACAAAGTCCAGGTCCTGATGGATTCACGGCTGAATTCTATAAGAAATTTAGAGAAGATTTAACACCAATACTCCTTAAACTCTTCAATGAAATTGAAAGAGAAGCAGTATTCCCAAACTCATTCTTGGAGGCAAGTATCACTCTGACACCAAAACCAGAGAAAGACCCAAGCAAAAAGGAGAACTATAGATCATTCTCACTAATGAACGTTGATAGAAAGATTCTCAATAAAATATTGGCAAATAGAATGGAGCAAACATGAAGAAGATTATATACCACGACCAAGTGGGATTTATTACAGGAATGCAGGAATGGTTCAACAGACACAAATCAATAAATATAATAAACCACATCAACAGAGCCAAAGATAAAAAAATATCACATGATCATCTCAATAGTGCAGTAAAGGCTTTTGCCTCAGTGTTTTTTTTTTTTTTATTTAAGAGGAAAAAGAGAAAAACACAAAACAAAACAAAGCAGTGTAAGGTTACATATAATACAGAACTACAAAAAAAAGCATAACAGTAAGAAATCACCTGTTAATAGATTACATATTATCATCTTGGAAATAGTTGCTCAAATCACAGTATCAAAGAATACAAAGTAGACATTCATACAGAGAGACTACAAACAGCTGTGTTCAATGATCCAAAAATATTAATATAGTCAGCTATTCAACATCCCTATACACACTTGCTGTTATATCCGTTAGAGCTCTTTTTTCCCCTTCCTCTCTTTTTACAACAAAATTTACACATTTTAGATTTTATTACTCCTTAGTTCTTATTACTTTTTGGGGGGGGAGAATAAAATCAAATATGGCAAAACAAAGCTGTCAGTGAAAACCAAGGATAGACTTAGCACATGATGTAGAACAGAGTATACGGTTATTAACAATAGTTATCAACGTTGTCTCTTGTTTCCTTAAAAAGATTTGTCTATCTCATTAGATATTATAAAGTTGGACAAAACAGTAGAGAACAAGACCAATAAAACTTAGACATTGTAAACATTACAGGACTTCCAAAGGAGACAATAGTCAAACCAGAATGGGCATCTTAGTGAATCTTACTGCCTTCAAAGTAGTTGCCTATACCCTCGGACCTGATACTATCCCACAGAATGGAACAGAGTCTAATCAGTCAAAACAAGATCGTGGGAGCATTACAGGACTTCAAAACAAGTTAATAGAAAATCGAAAAGAGTTACTATTATATATCCTAATTTTTTAAATTTTTCCCTTAATTAAAATAAACATAAGAAATAACTAAATAATTTTTTTAAAGAATAATAGTTACCATAGTGTCTGTCTTTTTCCTTGAGATATTTGGATAAAACTTCATATACTATAGCTTCAAATATTTCCATATCAAGAAGCCCGGAATAAAGCCTTTCTAATTAATAAGTGAAAATTTTATAAGGCTTCAAGGCCACATAATGGGGAATCATGATTGCCACATATTTTCATATATTTGAATCATTACTTACATTAGGGAAACTATTCGGTATTCATACATGCGAGATTGATTTATTTCACTTATGAGTATGGTCTCAAGCTGCGCCCATTTATTGATAAATATCTCAATGTGATCCTTCTTTATAGCTGAATAATATTCCATTGTATAGAAATACCACAACTTTTTTATCCATTCCTCAGTTGATGGACACTTGGGTTGTTTCCAAGATCTGGCGATTACAAATTGTGCTGCTATAAACATAGGTGCACATAAATCACTGTGGTATGATGCTTTCAGTTCTTCTGGGAATATGCCTAGAAGTGGAATAGCTGGAATAAATGGGATTTCCAATCCCAACTTTTTGAGAAACCTCCAGACAGACCTCCACAAAGGCTGTACCAGTCTACACTCCCACCAACAGTGCAGGAGAGTTCCTTTTTCCCCACATCCTCTCCAGCATTTGTTGTTGTTGGTTTTCTTGATCCTGGCCATTCTTTCAGGAGTGAGATGGTATCTCAGTGTGGTTTTAATTTGCATTTCTCTGATGACCAATGATGATGAGAATGTTTTCATATATTTATTTGCCATTTGCATTTCTTCATCTGAGAATTGCGTATTCATCTCAGATGCCCATTTTTGGATTGGATCTTTGAATTTTGGAGGTCTGAGTTTTTTTAATTCTTTATATGTTTTAGACAAGAGTCCCTTGTCTGAGAGAGAGTTCACTAAAATCTTTTCCCAGTTTGTGGGTTTTCTTTTCACTATGCTGGAGATTTCTTTTGACATGCAGAAACTTTTTAATAAGATGTGGTCCCAGTTATTGATTCTGGGAAGTGTTTCCCGTGCGGTTTGAGTCCTGTTCATGAATTCTCTACCTACTCCTATGTCTCCAAGGTTTCTACCCACTTTGTCTTCCAATAGATTTAGTGTTTCTGTTTTAATATTCAGATCTTTGACCCATTTAGATTTTAATTTAGTACATGGTGATAGACATGGGTCTAGCTTTAGTTTTCGGCAAATGGAGAGCCAGTTTTTCCAGCACCATTTATTAAAGAGACTGTCGTTCTTCCAGTGAACCTGCTTGGCTCCTTTATCAAAGATAAGGTGGTTGAGTGTGTTTGTAGTTGTGGTTGTATCTTCTAATCTATTCCATTGATCTTTGCCTCTGTTTTGATTCCAATACCATGTTGATTTTACTACTGTTGCTTTGTAGTATAATTTCAAGTCAGGGATTGTGATGCCTCCTGCTTTGCCTTTGCTGCTGAGAATTGCCTTTGCGATTCTAGGTCTCTTCTGGTTCCAGATGAAATTTAGGAGTGATTTCTCTAGATCTATAAGGTATGTTGATGGTATTTCTATTGGGATTGCATTGAATCTGTATAAGAGTTTTGGGAGAATGGCCATCTTCACAATGTTTGTTCTTCCTATCCATGAGCAAGGGATGTCTTTCCATTTTCTGAGATCATCTTCAATTTCCTTTTTCAGTGTATTATAGTTTTCACTGTATAAGTCTTTCACTTCTTTCGTAAGAGTAATTCCTAAATATTTCATTTTTTTGCTTGCTAATGTGAATAGTCCAGTTTCTCTTATTTCCCTCTCTGTAATTTTGTTGTTCGTGTATAGGAATGCTATTGATTTCTGAGTATTGATTTTGTATCCAGCCACATTACTGAATTTATTTATTGTATCTAAGAGTATTTCAATGGAGTTTAGGGGGTCTTCTATGTAGAGTATCATGTCATCTGCAAACAATGATAACTTAACTTCTTCTTTTCCTATCTTTACCCCTTTTATTTCTCTTTCTTGCCTAATTGCTCTGGCTAGTACTTCCAGTACTATATTAAATAGGAGTGGTGATAAAGGATATCCTTGTCTTGTGCCTGATTTTAAAGT
Organism: Cavia porcellus; assembly: GCF_034190915.1. Taxonomy (NCBI): domain Eukaryota; kingdom Metazoa; phylum Chordata; class Mammalia; order Rodentia; family Caviidae; genus Cavia; species Cavia porcellus. Next base: position 27,463,623 of record NW_026947486.1, on the reverse strand, counting down.
AAAGGCTTTCAATTTTTGGCCATTTAGAATGATGCTGGCTGTTGGTTTGTCATAAATGGCCTTTATTATATTGAGGTAAAGACCATCTATTCCAATTTTCTGTAGAGTTTTTATCATGAATAAATGTTGGACCTTATCGAAGGCTTTTTCTGCATCTATAGAAATGATCATGTGATTCTTATTTTTGGCTTTATTGATATGGTGGATTACATTTATTGATTTGCGTATGTTGAACCATCCTTGCATTCCTGGGATGAATCCCACTTGGTCATGGTGTATAATCTTCTTGATGATTTGCTGGATCCTATTTGCCAATATTTTATTGAGGATTTTTGCATCTGTGTTCATTAGGGAGATCGGTCTATAGTTCTCTTTTTTAGTTGGGTCTTTCTCAGGTTTTGGTACTAGAGTAATATTTGCTTCCAGGAACGACTTAGGAAGGATTGCTTCCCTTTCAATTTCATTGAACAGTTTGAGGAGTGTCGGCATTAGGTCTTCTTTGTATTTCTTGTAGAATTCTGCAGTGAATCCATCTGGGCCTGGGCTCTTCTTGGTGGGTAAGGACTTAATTACATTTTCAATTTCAGTAACAGAGATTGGGTTATTCAACAGTTTTACATCCTCTTGATCTAGCTTTGGCACTTCATATGCTTCTAAGAATCTGTCTATTTCTTCTGTGTTATCAAACTTTTGAGAGTAGAGGTTTTCGAAGTAGGTGTTGATGATCTTCTGTATTTCTATTGGGTCTGTAGTGATTTCTCCTTTTTCATTTCTTATTGCATGAATTTGAGCTTTTTCTTCCCTTTTTTTAATAAGGTTGGCTAGGGGCTTATCGATTTTATTTATTCTTTCAAAGAACCAACTCTTTGATTTGTTGATTCTTTGGATTGTTTTCTTAGTCTCTATTGCATTGATTTCTGCTCTGATTTTTATAATTTCCTCTCTTCTTTTGGCTTTGGGCTTGACTTGCTCTTCTTTTTCTAGCTGTTTGAGGTGTAGCATCAAGTTATTTATTTGTATTCGTTCTGTTTTCCTGATGTGGGAACTCAGTGCAATAAATTTTCCTCTCAGGACGGCTTTCATTGCATCCCACAGGTTCCGGTAAGTTGTATCTGTATTTTCATTTTCTTTTAGGTATTGTTTGATTTCTTCTTTAATTTCCTCTGTGACCCACTGATTACTCAAGAGTGTGTTATTCAGTTTCCATGTGTTTGTGGGATTTTTGCAGTATCTTTTATCATTAATTTCTAATTTCAGAGCGCTATGATCCGATAACATGCAAGGGATGATTTCAGCTCTTTTGCACTTGTTTAAATATGTTCTGTGAGCTAATATATGGTCTATTTTAGAAAATGATCCATGTACTGTTGAGAAGAATGTGTATTCTGATGTTGTTGGGTGGAACATCCTGTATATGTCTATCAAAACCATTTGTTCACAGGTATGATTCAATTCTGTTATTTCTTTGCTCATTTTCTGTCTGGTTGATCTGTCCCTTGGTGTCAATGGCGTATTAAGGTCTCCTGTTACAATTGTGTTACTGATAATTTGAGTTTTCATTTCTGTTAATAATTGTTTTATATAACTTGGTGCTCTGGAGTTTGGTGCGTATATATTTAAGATAGTTATCTCTTCCTCTTGGAGTTTTCCCCTTACAAGTATGTAGTGACCTTCTTTGTCCTTTATGGTCATTGTTGGTTTAAAGTTCATGTTGTCTGCAAACAGAATGGCTACTCCTGCCTTTTTCTGGATTCCTGCTGCATGAAGAATTGTTTTCCATCCTTTGACTTTCAGTCTGTGAGTATCCTTCTGGGTTAGATGGGTTTCCTGTAAACAGCATATGGTTGGATTTTGTTTCTTGATCCATTCTGCTAGTCTGTTTCTTTTGATTGGTGCATTGAGACCATTTACATTAATGGTTATTACTGTTAAATGCTGGTTAATTGTAGGAATGTTATCTCTCTGCTGTTGCATCTTTATCTTTCTGTTCTGTTTAATTATTTGCTTTGCTTAGTGGTTTTTTCCTTTGTGTATCTAAACTGTCTTTCAATATTTTTTGCAGGTTCGGTTTGGTATTCATGAAGTTCTTCAGCTGTTCTTTGTCATGGAAGTATCGTATTGCACCATCTATTTTGAATGATAGTTTTGCAGGATATATCAGTCTTGGTTGGAAATCATTTTGCTTTAGGATCTGGAATATTTCACTCCATGCTCTTCTTGACTTTATCGTTTGTGCTGAGAAGTCTGCTGTGATTCTGATAGGTTTTCCTTTATAAGTGATCTGTCTTTTCTCTCTGACAGCTTTTAGTAATCTATTCTTGTGTTGGATTTCTGGGATGGTGATTATTATATGTCTGGGTGTAGTTTTATTTTGGTTATGAGTGTTTGGAGTTCTATATGCTTCACTGATCTTGATGTCAGTTTCTGATCTCATGCTTGGGAAATTTTCAGCTATTACTTCTCTAAATATCCGCTTGACATCCTTTATGTTGTCTCCCTCTCTTTCATTAATCCCTATCATTCTTATGTTATTCTTCTTTGCATCGTCTTGCAGTTGTTGAATTGTTGTTTCCTGATTCCTTGTTATTTTCAAAAGATCTTTCCTTTCCTGTTCACTAGCTGCAATCATGTCTTCAAGGTCTGAAATTCTATCTTCACTTTCATTAAGGCGGTTTTTACAACTTTCAGTGGAGTTTTTTATTTCCTGTATATCTCTGTGCATCTGCATTATGTATTCTGTTTGTTTCTTATATTGCTCGTCTAGGGATTCTATCTTTTTGTTTAGTTCCTCCAATTTTTTATCTGTGTTTTCTTTAGATATATTTAGAATCTCTTTCATTTCTTTTATCATTTCTTCTTTTATCTGGGAGATTATTTCGAGTTTGAATTTCTTTAAAGCTTCCTGGAGTTGTTTGTCAACTTCAGTAGCTATTATGTCCGATATATGAGGTGGATGGGATATATTTTCTTCTATATACATTGCTCCTAGGGTTTCCTGAGATGGGCTGGAGGTTTGAGGTTGTAATTTGGTCTTTCGTTTTGTCATTTTGTATATTTCTGTGTTTCAAGTGTTATTTGAAAGCTTCCTCAGGATCTGTTGAAAATCCCCTTCTATGCTTGGAGCTACTGAGCCTCTGACACCGCACTACCCCAAGCCATTGGGCCTGCAGAACCAGTGTCCCTCCTCTGCCTGCTCAGAACTCCGCAGTTCCAGACAAGCTGGGCCTCAGGGACACTGTGCGCCCACCTGCCCCTTGGAAGATCCACAGCTCTTCAATTGCAGCCGGGTTAGGGTCCTCTCCACAGGCCACAGTGCCTCAGGAGCCTGTGATCCCTCCCTGCTTGCAGAGATATCCACAGTCCTCTAGGCAAAGGAAGGGACTTCTGCAGGCACTCCAGATCCGCCCAGCTCCTCCTCTGCAGGCAGATGGCTAGGCGCGGCTGGGCTCGGGGGTTAGTGTAGGCCCGCCCATCCGTCAGGAGCTCAGCAGACTTCCAAGTGTAGCGGGGGGGGGGGGGGGGGGGGGGGGGGAGGCAGCTGTAGTGGCCTCTAACCCACTGCTCCACTTCACTGCACCCAGAAGCCTGGGGGGTCCGGAACAGTCTGAGATTTGGGCAGACTGTGCTGGACACTCACCACAGGCTGAGGTGCCTCAGGAAGCTGCGATGCCTCCCTGCTTGCAGAAGTATTCAGTCCTTCAGACAAAGGAACGGGCTTCTGTAGGGACTCCGGATCCGCCCAGCTCCTCCTCTGCAGGAGATGGCTAGGTGCGGCTGGGCTTGGGGGTTAGTGTAGGCCCGCCCATCCGTCAGGAGCTCAGCAGACTTCCAAGTGTAGCCGGGGGGGATGGGGAGGCAGCTGTAGTGGCCTCTAACCCACTGTTCCACTTCTCTGCACCCAGAAGCCTGGGGGGTCCGGAACAGTCTGAGATTTGGGCAGACTGTGCTGGGCACTCACCACAGGCTGAGGTGCCTCAGGAAGCTGCGATGCCTCTCTGCTTGCAGAAGTATTCAGTCCTTCAGACAAAGGAACGGGCTTCTGCAGGGACTCCGGATCCGCCCAGCTCCTCCTCTGCAGTAAAGGCTTTTGATAAAGTCCAATAACTTTTCATGATTAAAAAAAACCTTACAGAAACTTGGAATAGATGGTATGTACCTCAATCTCCTAAAGTCCATCTATGACAAACCAATAGCCAATATTGTAATAAATTAACAAAAACTGAAAGCCTTCACTCTAAAATCAGGAACAAGACAAAAACGTCCACTATCACTACTCCTATACAATATAGTTCTGGAAATATTAGCCAGAGCAATCAGAAAATAGGGAGAAATAAAAGGAATAAAAGTAGGAAAAGAAGAAGTTTAATTATCATTATTTGCAGATGACATGATACTCTACATAGAAAACACCAAAAAATTCATGAAAATACTATTAGAGGTAATAAATAAATTCAGCAACATAGCTGCATACAAAGTCAACACTCAAGAATCAATAGCAGTCCTGAACACAAACAAAAAACTCACTGAGAGAGAAATTATGGAAATGTTGCCTTTCACAATAGTATCTAAAAAAAATGAAATACATAGGACTCAACCTAACCAAAAATGTAAAATAACTCTATGCTGAAAATTATACTACTCTTTAAAAAGGAGATTTAAAAGGATATTAAAAATAGAAGGATATCCCTTGCTCTTGGTTAGGAGGAAAGAACATTGTAAAAATGACCATACTACCAAAACTTGTATACAGATTCAATGCAATCCCAAGCAAAATACCATTAGCATACCTTACAGATTTCAAAAAATATTCATAAAATTCATCTGGAAACAGAAGAAACATAGAATAGAAAAGGTGATTCTTGGCACCAAAGGCAAGACAGGAAGCATCTCAATTCCTGACTTGAAGCTATACTACAAATCCACAGTAATAAAATCAGCATGGTACTGGCAAAGAAATAGACTTGAGGATCAATGGAACAGATTAGAAGTTGCAAACACTACCACAAAGAGACCCAACCACCTGACATTTGACAAAGGGGCTAAACATGCTCCCTGGAAAAAAGATAGCCTCTTTAATTAATGGTGTTGGAAAAATTGGCTTTCCACATGCTGAAGACTGAAAATAAACCCATGCCTACCACCATGCACTAAACTAAAGTCAAAATGGATCAAAGACATATATATTAAAACAGAAACAGTAAATATACTGGAAGACAAGTTAGGTAAAAATCTTGGAGACAGGGGTGGGGAGAGAATTCATGAACAAAATGCAAACCGCATGGGAAATAATTCAAAGAGTCAACAAGTGGGATTGCATATTTCTAAAAAACTGTTTGCACTTCAAAATTAATCACCAACAAACTGAAAAGAAAACCCACAGATTTTAGCCAACAATCCCTCAGACAAAGAACTTATATCCAGAACATATAAAGAACTGAAAACCATCAAGCACCCAAATTCAAAGACCCTCTCCAAAAATGGGCACAGAAATGAATGCACCGTTCTCAGACAAACATATACAAATGGCAAGTAAATATATGAAGAAATGTTCACCATCTCTGGTCATTCAAGAAATGCAAAGTAAAACAGCACTGAGATTTCATCTCACCCCAGAAACAATGGCTTCCATGAAGAAAACAACTAATAACAAATGTTGGCAAGGCTCCCGGGGAAAAAAGAACACTTCTCCACTGTTGATGGGAGTGCAGACTGGTACAACCACTGTGCAAATCAGTATGGAGATTCCTCAAAAAGCTAGGAATGGAAGTTCCATTCAATCCAGCTATTCCCCTCCTGGGTATTTTCCCAAAAAAAATTGAAAAAGTCATGTCACAGTGATATGTGTACCCATGTTCCTAGCAGCACAATTTGTGATAGTTAAAATTTGGAAACAAGTAAAATGTCCATCAAAAGCAGAATGGATGAAAAAAACATAGTATTCTTACACAACAGAATACTATTCAGCTATAAAAAGGATAATCTTGAGGCCTTTGTAGGTCAATGGAGGGAACGTGAGAATAATCTCACTCGTGAAATAAACAAGACTCACATTAGTAAATACACACTGTCTCTCTAGTGTAAAAAATAATACAACTGACAGAATAATGGAATCCAAAATGTATAATAAATATTATAAAAGTGAAAGGGAAGGAAAGTGTTCTAAAGGGTACAACAGTATGTGTAGTGTGTAAGATACATGACCATATTACTAAATTTCTGTGAGATCACTGAACAGAAGAGATTTCACTGTCAGTGTTTAAGTGTCTAACCACTTTTTATGCTTTGATTTTGTAACTTTAACACCTATTGTTAAGATGACAATATGTAATGTATCAACTAGCAATTTTATGATGTTAATATTTAAAATTCCATATTCTACTTTATTCTCATTTTTTCTATTTTTTTTCTAGTTTTGTTTTCTTTCTTTAAATAAAATAAAAATTAAGAAAAATTAAAAAAAATAAAATCCTCCCAGAGCTCTAAAAAAAAAGAAAAGAAAAGAATTTTATAAAGTACCTTATTAAGGTACTTAAAAAACAAAAATAGAACAGGCTAAACCCAAATTAAAGGAGGGAAATTACATAGATTGGTGTGGATATCAATGCAATCAAGATAAATATACAATCAATAATTTAAGAACTCTTTCTTCAAAAGCACAAACAAAATAGATAAGCCCTTAACCAATCATACCAAGAGAAAGATGAAAAAACTTACCTTAATGCAATTACAAATAAAAATATTGATATCACAGCAGACACCATCAAAATTTAGAACACAAATATTAACTACTATGAAAAATTGCATTAAAAATTGGAAAATTTTGAAGTAAATGAAAGATTCTAAGACTCATACAAATTACCAAAATTAACCCAAGACTTAGAAAAAATAATGAGAGGGCAGACCAGCTGAAGGAGAGTAATCAGGGCCTCCTCCATTGCATACCAGAGGGCAGGATGACTGTTAGACCGAGAGCTCACATTGTGCATCCCTCTACTACATCAAAGACAATGAGGTCAGCTGGAAGACACTGAGTTCATGCTCCATCCCTCCTCCAGTACTTCCTGAGATGAAAAGGATGGCTGGATGAGAGGAAACCCCCAAAACCCAGGACAACAGCCTGGTATACACAATTTTAGAGGGTGAAATAATCAGTGAGTCCAGTAACGAGAATGCAGCAAGGAGACAGCAGTTGGAATATGGAGAACTCCATTGACAGAAGACCAGTCCCAGCCCTGACATCCAGAGCCCAAGATCAACTCCATACCTTGCACATCTCTGGGATGTAACATGGACAGTATCACAGAACTGTAAACACCAGATGAAGGTAGGTTCTTGGGATAGCTATAAAGAACCAACTACATCTGGAGGACATCCTTGAGGAATGGACATCTTTCCTCCTTGAGAGTGGCCTCAATGCCAGTAGTGGAGTTATACATTGTGGGAGATTGGTGAGCATCAACATAAAAGAAAGTAAAAGAAAAAAGAGAAGGTGGAGAGTGGCAAGAGACAGAAATGTGGTGCAACTTATATATATAACCCACCTGGGACAGGTCTGGAACTCAATGAGATGGATGAAATTGGAATTCAAACACTGGAACTTTCTGTAATGATAAAAACAGAAGTGAAAAAAAAAAAAAACAAGTGGGAAAAGGCTATAGAGAAAATGATTTCTCAGGTACAAAAAGAAATAATGCTAAAAATCAAAGATATTAGAGAATATACAAATAAAAGGTTAGATGAGCTTAGAAAAAGATGGAAACAAAAAAATGCTTAACACAGAAGAGAAATGAAATCCATGAAACAAACCCAGAGTTTCAAGAGATTAAAACATCCATTGAAAGTATATGCAACAGATTGAAATAAAGGATAGAATTTCAGATCTTGACAGAGTTACAAAACAAGGCAAGGACAAATAACACAGGACTGATTACTGTCAGAAAGCTGGTGACAACACAAATTCCATAACAAACATAATATACATGCCCTTAATACAGGAGCACCCAACTACCTAAGACAGTTATTGGTAGACAAGAAAAATCAAATGAGCAATAACACAGTTGTAATGGGAGACCTCAACATTGTCAAAGATAGAAAGATCAATTACATATAAATCAACGAAGAAATATCAGACATGAACCAAACCTATGAACAAATATATTTAACAGGAAAAAGTTACACACTGAGGTCACATACCAGCAGTATGGAGACATCCAGGGAGCCCAGTGAGGACCTGGAGAAGCCATGTCTTGAGGCCCTGCTGCCATTTAGGGAGCATCAGTGAATCATTGCACAATGCCTCTCCACCACTGCGGGAACCCCAGATCACAGAAACACAGGTGCCTGTTCTTTTTTTTTTTTTTTTTTATTTAAGAGGAAAAAGAGAAAAACACAAAACAAAACAAAGCGGTGTAAGGGTACACATAATACAGAACTACAAAAAAAAAACATAACAGTAAGAAATCACCTGTTAATAGATTACATATTATCATCTTGAAAATAGTTGCTCAAATCACAGTATCAAAGAATACAAAGTGGACATCCAAACAGGGAGACTGCAAACAGCTGTGTTCAATGATCCAAAAACATTAATATAGTCAGCTATTTAACACCCCTAAACACACTTGCTGTTATATCCGTTAGAGCTCTTTTTTTTCCCTCTCATTTTTACAACAAAATTTACACATTTTGGATTTTATTACTCCTTAGTTCTTATTACTTTTTTAGGGGGGAGAGAATACAGTCAAATATGGTAAAACAAAGCTGTCAGTCAAAACCAAGGATAGACATAGCACATGGTGTAGAACAGAGTACAAGGTTATCAACAATAGTTATCAATGTTGTCTCTTGTTTCCTTGAAAAGAATTGTCTATCTCATTAGATATTATAAAGTTGGACAAAACAGTAGAGAACAAGACCAATAAAACTTAGGCATTGTAAACATTACAGGACTTCCAAAGGAGACAATAGTCAAACCAGAATGGGCATCTTAGTGAATCTTATTGCCTTCAAAGTAGTTGCCTATACCCTCAAACTTGATACTATCATACAGAATGGAACAGAGTCTAATCAGTCAAAACAAGATCGTGGGAGTATTACAGGACTTCAAAACAAGTCAATAGGAAATCAAAAAGAGTTACTATTATATATCCTAATTTTTTTTTAAAATTTTCCCCTTAATTAAAACAAACATAAGAAATAACTAAATAATTTTTTTAAAGAATAAGGGGGAGATTGAGATAAAACAGGACATAACAATATAACAATAGAGGTCAAAGCATGATTGTTTCAGCAACCTAGTACTTCACCACCATATAACCCGACTTAATAGTAGTTACCATAGTGTCTGTCTTTTTCCTTGAAATGTTTGGATAAAACTTCATATACTATAGCTTCAAATATTTCCATATCAAGAAGCCCAGAATAAAGCCTTTCTAATTAATGAGTGAAAACTTTATAAGGCTTCAAGGCCACATAATGGGGAATCATGATTACCACATATTTTTATATATTTGAATCATTACTTACATTAGGGAAACTATTTGGTATTCACACATGCGAGATTGATTTATTTCACTTATGAGTATGGTCTCAAGCTGCGCCCATTTATTGATAAATATCTCAATGTGATCCTTCTTTATAGCTGAATAATACTCCATTGTATAGAAATACCACAACTTTTTTATCCATTCCTCAGTTGATGGACACTTGGGTTGTTTCCAAGATCTGGAGATTACAAATTGTGCTGCTATTAACATAGGTGCACATATATCACTGTGGTATGATGCTTTCAGTTCTTCTGGGAATATGCCTAGAAGTGGAATAGCTGGAATAAATGGGATTTCCAATCCCAACTTTTTGAGAAATCTCCAGACAGATCTCCACAAAGGCTGTCAAAAGAAATCTCCAGCATAGTGAAAAGAAAACCCACAAACTGGGAAAAGATTTTAGTGAACTCTCTTTCAGACAAGGGACTCTTGTCTAAAACATATAAAGAATTAAAAAAACTCAGACCTCCAAATTTCAAAGATCCAATCCAAAAATGGGCATCTGAGATGAATATGCAATTCTCAGATGAAGAAATGCAAATGGCAAATAAATACATGAAAAAATGCTCATCATCATTGGTCATTAGAGAAATGCAAATTAAAACCACACTGAGATACCATCTCACTCCTGAAAGAGTGGCCAGGATCAAGAAAACCAACAACAAATGCTGGAGAGGCTGTGGGGAAAAAGGAACTCTCCTGCACTGTTGGTGGGAGTGTAGACTGGCACAGGTGCCTGTTCTAATCCACTATGCTGAGGGACAGGAAGTCAATGCAGGAAGTACACTGATGCAACAATTGGCTGATTCTGAGGAACACAGGAAAACATAAATTGAAGAAGCAAACTGTAATCTCAGATCTCTATCCCACAAAGAACGAGTTCAGGAGACACAGATATTAGAAATTGGAGATCAGACACCTGAAATTTCTGAAAATATAGTAACTGAAATAAAGAAACAACTTAGTTATTGTATTGTTTGATTAATTTTACATGCCTGTGTCTGATAGTCTAGACAGCTACTTTGAAGATAACAAGAGGCTTTTGCTAGTCCTTGTTTATTTTCTACTGTCTTGTTTTGAAGTCATGTATCATTTTCATTGCATTGTTTTTTTTTTTTGGTCTTATTCTGTTTTATTTTGTTTGATTTTATTATGTCTGATGATATGGGCAGTTATTTTAAAGATAAGGAGATATATTGTTGATTTCCCATTATCTTGTTTTGAAGTTCTGTATCACTTTCATTGTTTTGTTTTTATTAATTCTTAATTCTATTTTGTTTGATTTTGTTCTCTTTGAAATTAAAATATATTCAGTTAACCAACATTAAAAAACAAATTGAGACTGCAATAAAGAATCTACCACGTAGTAAAAGTCCAGTACTTGATGGATTCACTGCTGAATTCTACAAAACCCTGAAGAGTGTTTTATCGCCTATACTCCTCCAGCTCTTCTAAGAAATTGAAAGGAATGGAATGCTTCCAAATTCATTTATGAAAGAGAGTATCTCTCCGATTCCAAAATCACATAAAGACCCAAGTAAAAAAGTAACCTACAGGGTAACTGCATTAATGGAAATAGATAAAAATATCTCCAGGAATGTATTGGTGAATAAAATGCAGAACGTCATCAAAAAAGATCATGCATCATGACCAAATAGATTTTATTCCAGAGGTGCAAGCATAGATCTGCATAGGAAAATCAATAAATGTAGTATATCACATAAACAGAAGCAACATCAAAACAACATGATCATATCAACAGATGCAAAAAACGTTTTCAACTAAGTCCAAAACTGCTTCATCATAATCATCTTCAGGAAAATAGATATAAAAGGACTATACTTGAATTTGACAAAGTTTCTTATGAAAACCAACAGGAAGCAATGTATTGTATGAGGAAAATGTAAAAGCATTCTCACTAAAATAAGAGGGCAGGAATGCCAACTGTCATCAATTTTATTCAACATAGTACTCAAAACATTAGCCAGAGCAGAAAGGAAAAAAAGAGAAAGAAATAAAATGGATATATGTATAGGAAAAAATAACTCAAATTATCATTACTTAACAATGACATAATACACCCACATAGAAAAGCCAAAGTATTCCCCTATGAAAGTTAAAATTAATGACCAACTTCAACAGTGTTATAGGATACAAAATTAACACACAAAAATCAATTGCATTTGTGTACACCAATAATTGACAAGGCAGAAATCATGAAACAATAGCATCTATAGTATGATCAGTAAAATGAAATACTTAGGAATTAATCTAATCAAAGAAGTGAAAGAATTCTACAAAAACTAAAATAATCTGCAAAAGGACACTAAAATGAAATCAGAAAATAAGAAAAGATGCCTTCTGTTCCTGTAAAGGCAGAATAAATATCAAAATGGCCATTCTACCAAAACTCTTACACAGATTCAATACAGTGCAAGTAAAAATATGATACATACAGATATTTATCATTCAATAACATACCTGTTTAATGACTATTCAGACTTATAATGCATCACTTGAATTGATAATACTTCTTTTTGTACAGTTCTGCACATCATGTTTATACAGTCTCAATATCTTTGTTTTGTACATCATGTCTTTTATACAGTATTGGAATTTTTCCTGACTATATTGCACAATACAATACTGTAGGTTTGTGTTTTGTCACACATTATACTATTGCATGTATGATTTATGCAAATACAACAAAAGTCATCAAGCTGAAGTGTCCTTTGTCCATTTCTTTGTTCTGGTTATTTAAATGTACATACGGTTTTCAATTTATATATAATCATTCATGTACTGATGAATTCATTTAATGACCCAGTTATAGAAATAGAGCTGAGTCATTAAATGAAGGAATTCTGTACTTCACAGGCCTACAGAAAACAATCCTAAAATTCATATAGAACTAGAAGCATCTTGGGATAGCAAAAGGAATCTTGAGCAAAAAGACCCAATCAGAAGATATCACATTACCTGACTTCAAGCTATATTACAAATCAACAGAAAAAAATGACAGTACTGGCACAAAAACAGATATGTGGATTAATGAAACACAATAGAGGATACAGAAACACCTACGGATACCTTTGATTATTTAATCAATAAATGTATACCAAATGTATATATTAAGGAAATTGTACTGGAAAAATCAAATATCTGATTGTAGAAGACTAAAACTGCATCCGTACCTCTTATCAAGTACTAAATTAAAATCAGAAGGGTTCAAAGATCTGAACAATAAATTAAAAACATTTGAGCTACTTAAAGATAAAACAGGTAAAACATTTGAAGTCATCAGTGTAGAAAATGATTTCCTATAACGGTATGTATAGTGTATAAGATAGATCACCGTATTACTAAACTTCTATTAGATCATTGAACAGAAGATATTGCACTATCAATGTTTGAGTGTCTAGCCACTTTTTATGCTTTGATTTTGTAACTTTCACAACTATTAAGGTGACAATATGTAATGAATCAACAAGCAATGTTATTATTTGAATTATGTATTCAATTTTTTTGAATTATGTATTTTCTTTGCTTTTTCCCTTCACTTTTATTTATTTATTTATTTATTTATTTATTTATTTATTTAATTTAAGGAGAAAAAGAAACAACAGAAAAAGAGTACAAGTAATACAAAATTTAAAGAATAAACAGTAATAAATCCCTAGTTAATAGATTACATATTCTCATCTTAGAAATAGTTGTTCACGGTACAAATTTGAAGCATATAAAGTGGACTTTCAAACAGCGAGAGTGCACACAGTTTTGTTCAATGATCCAAAAAAAACTCAGTAATATGGTTATCTATCTTATACACTTAAACATATATGCAGTTATAACCTTTAGAGCACTTTCTTTTCTTTTATTTTGTACAATGACAATTACACATTTGGATTTTATTACTCCCGCAGTTCTTACTACTTTTTTTTAAGAGAGTAAAACCAAATGCAACATATCAGAACAGAGTCAGTCAAATCAAAAGGATGGACATAATAGATAATGTAAAAACAAAATACAAGGTGATCAACAATGGTTACCATACTGCCTCTTGCTATTTTAAGAAGAATTGCCAGTTATAATAAAATTGAACAAAACAGTAAAGAATAAAACCAAAGCATTGGAGACATTACAGGATTTTAAAAGAAGATAATAGTCAACTGGAATGGGTATCATAATGAATCTTATTGTCTTCACAGTTTTGCCTATACTTTCAAACATGTTACTATCAAGCAAAGCAGAATAGGGGGAACTCAGTCAAAACAAGATGGTGAAGGCAATACAGGATTTCAAATCAAGTTAATAGGAAATCAAATTAGGTTACTATAATGTATCCTGCTATCTTAATTATTTTCCCTTAATTAAAAAGAAAAAAGTAAATAATTTTTTAAAAAGTGAATTTAGATAAAGAGGGCATAACAACAGAACAGTGCAGGTCAAAACATAACCATTTAAGCAAAATAGTGTTTCATCACAAGATATCCTGACATAAGAATAGTTAACACAGTGTCTCTTTCCTTGAAATCTTTGAGTATAACTTCGTATACTGAAGCACCAAACATATCAGGACACTATAAAACCATTCAAGAGAATGACATTGTTACAGAGTATTTAGAACCACTTAACAGAAAATGAACAATGGTTTCTGTATAATCTCCTTGTCTGTAAAAGTTTTTACTTATATTATCATATATAATAAAATCCAATAAGATGCAACCTTTTAAGACCGATGGAGACAGAAGAATACAAGTTTGATGGGAATTCAAAACAAAATGTTACTAAATCAGCACTAGCTATTATGATGTCTTGTTTTCTCCAAAATAGATGTTCCTACCATCCTATCTTCTCTGCGTCATTTCTGTTGAGCTCTTTTTCTGTTGTTTGTGGTCAGTTTGTCTTCTTCATTTCGCTTTGTGCTCCATTCATTGTGGCCTCTCTGCCACTATTTCTGGAATCTTGGTATTTTCCTTTTTTATAATATCCTGCAGTATTCTCTGTAAAGTTGAATTGGTGGTTGCAAATTCCCCTAGTTCCTCTTTATCCTGGAAGCACCTTGTTTTTCCATCAATTTCTAGGGACAGTTGTGCAGGATATATCAATCTTGGATGGAGGTTATTATCTTTCAAAGCTTGAATTATTTCCCCCCATGCTGTTTGTGATTTGATGGTTTGTGCCAAGAAGTCTTTGTAATTCTGATGGGTGTTCCCTTGTAAGTGATCTGTTTCTTGTCTCTGATGGCTTTTAATATTCTGTTCTTATATTGTATTTCTGGAATTTTGATTATTAGATGCCTGGGTGTAGCTCTGTTTGGGTTGTAGGTGGCTGGGGTCCTGTATACCTCGTACATCTGAGTATCTTTACCATTTGCTAAATTAGGGAATTTCTCTTGGATTATTTCTGTGAATAGCTTTTGTAGTCCATTTGTTTGTGTCCCTACTTCTTCTTTTATGTTCTTAATTCTTAAGTTACAGATCCCCTTATCATCTTCTAGCCTTTGTATTGTTGCTGTTTGTTTTTTTTTTATTTTTAAGAAGTTTTTCATTTCATGCTCCCATATTACAAATCTGCCCTCCAGTTCAGATAACCTATCCTTAGTTTCTTTCAAGCTTTTATGCCAGTTTTCAATAGAGCTTTTAGTTTCCTGGTAATCTCTTTGAACCTGCTTCATGTATTCTATGTTTTCTCTATTTTCTCCATCAAACAGTTCTCCCCTATTTTTCTGTTCTTCCATTCCACCATCTGTTTTTTCTTGGTGGTGCTTAGCATTTCTTTAACTATTCTGCTTATGTCTTGCTTCAGGTCATTAATAACTTCATTCCTGAACTTGTCTATGAAGCTCTGGTGATAGTGCTTTACGTCTATTGGTGCTGTGTCTGATATTGCATGTTTCTCAGGATTGGGGGCTGAAGACTCTTTCTTGTTGCTCCCTCTTCCCATATTTTTGTTCCTTTTATACAAGCGAATATAGGAGGCCCAGTTTCTTTCTTTGTCGGTTACAGTTTGTTTGAATTGCGCTGGCTAGATGTTCCTGCCCACTGTAGTGTACTAGGGAGACAGAGACCTGGGCAGCCTATGCTGGGCCCGCCCCTCCAGATCAACCTACCAAAGGCTTCACTGCAAGGATGCACCTCCACGTGCTGGGATCTGGTTTGGGCTAGCCTATTGGGTCTTAGTCAGTGGCATCATGCAGTCCAGGCTCTGCCCACCTATCCCACTTGAAAGGGGAATATGTGACTGAAGTCACTGCAACAATCTGTTCCAGCTAGTCTGCCTGGTCCCAATATGTCCTTTGCTGAAGCCTCCTACTCTAATGGAAATGTCCCTGATTTGCTCACTCACCGCAGGTTGATGCAAGTCTCCTGGCCAGTGCCATTCTCAACTCCATTCACCGCTTCCCACTCTCTCCTTGCTGTGCCGATTGGGATGCAGCAGCAGCTGCAGGAAATTCAAATCATGGCTTCCAGTGGCACGGGCCCCACCTTCTGCGCTGAGACCTTATCTGTTCCTGTTATATCACTGGGATTGCGTTTCCAGTTGGTTTCTCTTAGTTTAGTTCATTCCTGGGTAGGCAAAGTATATCTCCCCTTGCTTAGGATTTCTCGCCCTGCACCATTCCTGGGTTTTAATTGCATTTTCTCAGAGAGCCTCCAAAGCTGCTGCTATCTATTTGCCATGTTCTCCCAGAAGTCCTCAAATTATGTATTCTTTTTTCTCATTTTTTCTATTTTGTTTTTAAATTTTCTCTTTCTTTAACTAACTTTTAAAAATTTTAAAATAAGAAAATAATTTCCTAAACAGAACTGCAAATTCTCAAGGAATCACAGTAAGAATCAACAAATGGGATTACATCCAACTGAAAAGTTTCTGCAAAGCAAAGAAATCAATTAGAGTGAAGCAACAATTCATGGAATAGAAATTTTTTCCTGCTATTTCTTACAGCACTAACATTGAGAATATATATATATAAAGAAATAGAAAATATTGGAACAGGCAATCAAATAAGCAGGTAAATGAAATGGACAGTAACTTCTCAGAGGAAGAAGTACAAATAGCCAACAAATATATGATAAAATTGTTTAACATTCTGGGCCCCTAGAGAAATGTAAATTAAAATTTTGCTAAGATTACATCTTACACCAGAAAGAATGACAATCATCAAGACATCAAAAAATAACAAATGCTGTTGAGAGTACAGTGAAATAGGAACTCTCCTTCACTGTTGATGGGAATGTAAACTATAGTAAAACAATTGTGAAAATCAGGATAAATGATGCTCAAAGAACTAAAATTAAAAATCCCATGACTCTGCATTGTTCCTCTAGGTATCTTCCCAAAATAATTGAAGACATCTATTAGGGCTTTTGTCTAGATACCCCTCAAACCTTCATGCAGTCATAGGTGGAGCTTTTCAAAAGTTCGGGTGTGTGATTCTGGGGTTAAGGGTGCTTTATTACTAAATTAGTCCACTAATTGATTTGGCATAGTTCTTGGTGTGATAATGGGAAGGTGCACCACATGTGTGGGTTGTATCACTCAATGGGTGTGTATCCTGGAAGGGATAGATAAAAAGGCAGGCTTCTGCTTTTGTTGTTGCCTTTGCTGCCTTTGGTCTGCTCTGATTTGCAATGGACTGTTTGTCCTCTGCAATGCCCCTCTGCCATCCCACCCTTAGAGCCTGCTGACTGTGGACTGAAACCTCAATAATTTGTCAGTTAAACTTTTTCTCCTTTAACTTTATCAGGTATTTTGTCTCAGCAATGACAATAACTACTGCAACATTGTGCCAGAGTGATACATGCAAAAGCAATGTTGTATAGAGAGCAATTCGTAATACCTAAGTCCTGGAAGCACCCTGTTTATCTATCAACAGATGAATGGATAAAGAAAACGAGATAGTTGTAATAATGAAATTCTACTCATTTATAAAGATAGAGAAATGCAAATTTTTAATTTATTTTTAAAAAGGGTAAAACTAAACAGAACAAAACAGAACAAAGCAGATCACAGGAAAACAATGTAAGTGACACAGAGCAAGACAACAAGAGATCTATAGTGGCTACCATAATGTCTCTCGTTTTCTTCTAAATGGATGCCTATATCTTCACACACAGCTAAAACTGACTAGAACAGAGTAATGAAGGCATTACAGGCCTTCAAAACCAGACAATATAAAAGTTAACAATGGCTGTCATAATGTCTCTTGTTCTCTTCAAAATAGCCGTCCATACCTTCATATACATTGAAATTAAACAATACAAAACAGACTAAAACCACTCTAAACAAAGAATAGAAGCATTACTGGATTTCACAGCATGATGATATGGAATCAGCAATGGATAACATAATGTCCGTTTTTCTTCAAAGTAGCTGTTCATTTCATTACACATAATACAATCGATTCTCATAAACTATTTAGGAGAAGTTCTAGGCGTGTATAAGCCTCTACATGTTAAAGCAGGAGAAATTTAAGACATTCATAGGAAAATGGAGACACATAGACAATATAACTTTGAGTGAAATAAATCAGACATACAAGCTTAAATATCATATACTATCCCTCATCTGATTTTCTTTTTTATTAGTCCAGATTTGTAGTATATAGTGATTACATTTGTCATGAGGAATTTGTACATTTATATTTATAGAACACATCTTAATTTTTGTCCCCTTTGCCTCCAATCCTTCTCTGTACTGACAACTCTCTTTTGTTCTGCATTTTCAAAAGTTTTATACCCATTTTCCTCAACAGTGTTTTTAAAATCCCTCTTCCCTTCCTTTCCTCTATCTCTTATTCCACTTCCCACTTGAAAAATCTTTTCCTACTTCCTAGCATCTTTTTTTCTCCTTATTTATTCTTTGATTTCTCATATAAGAGACATAACGTGATATTTAAATTTGTGTGTCTGATTTATGTCACTTAAGATCATAGTATCAAGCTGTATTCATTTACCTAAAAATATCTTAAATTTATCCTCTATAGCAGAGTAATATTCATTGTATATAAATGTCATTTTTAATCCATTCATCTGTTGAAGCACATATGGGCTGTTTTCAAGATTTTGCTATTAAAATGTTTTGGCTATAAATGTATATGCATGTATCACTGTAGAGTTATGACAAATATTTTAGAAAAGTACCTAGAAGGTGAATAGCTGAGACAAATGGACTTTCCAACTTTAGTTTTCTGAGGAATTCTATACAGATTTCCATGGTGGTTGTACCAGTGTACACTTCCACCAACAAAAGGGTTAGGCCACAAAAGCATTGGTTGTTCAGTTTTTTTCCCTAATAAGAGCCATCACCATACTTTCTGGACCAGAATGTAATCTCAATTTCATTTGAATTTGCATTTTTGAGTGATCAACAATGTTAAACATTTTTATGGATTTATTGGCCTTTTGTGCTTGCTCATCTAAGCAGTATGTTTTTCATTTAAGATACACATTTTTTGGATTATGTCTTTAAATTTGGGATTATAATCTTTTTTAGTGCTTTATATATTTTGGATAGTAGCCCTTTGAAAAGAAGCAAGCAAAACTTTTTTCCATTGTATAGGCTGTCCCTCCATTTTGTAGGTAGTTTGTCAGCAGTAGCTTTTTAATTTGATGAGATCTCATTTATTAATTCTCAGTAATTTTGTGCAATTTGGATTCCATTCAGAATGTCTGCCTATACTTATGTCTTCAAAAGTTTTTATCTATTTTAACATTCAAGTGATTAAGTGATTCTGCTTTAATATTTAGTTTTTGGATCCATTTGGACTTAAGCTTAATGCAAGATGAGGGAGATGGGCTGAAGTTGAGCATTCATCACTTGGATACTAAGTCTTCACAATAACATTTGTTAAAGAGGCAATGTTTTCTCCATTGAAAGCATTTGGACACTGTTAAAGACAAAGCACCTGAGTGTGCCTGGAGTTGCTTCTATTTTATCTATCTTTTCCATTAATTCATAAGTGTGGTTTGTTCATTTTTTTGTTTATATGTTGCTAATGCCTATAGTTTTTAATAAAAGTAGCTTTGATTTTTTGAGTAACAATATAACTTGAAGTCCAGGTTTGTGATGCTCTCTGCCTTGCACTTGTTTCCCAGATTTACATTTGTTACTCTATGTATCTTCTGGTTACACATGAATTTTAGAATTCTGTATGAATTTTATAATTGCTTCATCTAATTCTGTAAAGAACTTTGTTCTTATTTTTATTTGGGTTGTATTTAATCCATGTAACTGTTTTGGAACTGGGGCAAACTTGTCTATATTGGATCTGTCTTATCAGGAACAGCAAATATCTATTTTCTGATATCCTTTTGATCTCATTTTTCAGAATATTTCAATTTTCACTGTAGTGATCATTCACTTCCTTGCTTAGGTTAATTCTTTTTTTTTTTTTTTTTTTTTTTTTTTTTTTGCCTCACACTCGCCAGGCAGGCACTAATGCTACTGAGCTAAAGCCCTAGAAAGCTTAGAATTATTTTTTATAATTTATTTATAATTCTTAAGTATTTCATTTTGCATGCTATCATTAGAGATACTGCTTCTCTAATTTTTCTATCAGTGAACTTGTTACTGGTGTACAGAAACATGAATTCTTGAGTGTGGAATTTGTATCCTGATATTGTAATGAATTTGATTATAAATTCTAAGAGTTTTTGATGGAGTTTTGTATATCATCTTTTTAGGGAATCACATAATTTTATATAATTATCATTTTACTTCTTCCTTTCCTATCAATAACCCTTTTATGTCTTTAACATATACAATACCTATGCCTAAATTTTTGAGAAATATATTAATCAGAAATTGTGATAGTGGTAATCCTTGTCTGGTTCCTGAGTTTAGAAGGAAAACTTTCCTCTTCTTTCCATTTAGTATGATGTTGGTCATTGTTTTGACATAGATGACTTTAACCAGATTGAGATAGAGAATTTTTATTCCTGTTTTCTTCAGAAATGTTATCATAAATGTATTTTGGATTTTGTCAAATGTTTCTTGTGCATATACTGGAATGATCATGTGATTTTTGCCCTTGCTTCTTTTCATGTGGTATTTTTTTCATTTATTGATTTATTCATATCAAAATATCCATGCATACATAGAATGAATCCTACTTCATCATGACATGATCTTTTTGAAGATTTGTTGCATTTTGTTTCCTATTATCTCATTGAGGATTTTTTAGGATAATGCTTGCTTCCAGGAATGACAAGGAGACCTGCTGCTGTTTCAATTCCATTAGAGCATTTGAGGAGTATTGCATTATATTCTCTCTAAAGTTATTGTAGAATCTGGGAATGTATCTGTCACAACCTGGGTTTTTCTTAGTTGATTATTTTTGTATTCTTCAATTTCACTGAATGATACTGAATTTTCAGGATTTATATGTCTTCTCAGTTCAGCTTTGATAGTTCACATGTATTTAGGAATTTGTCCATTTTTTCTAAACTTTCCATTTTATTAGAGTATAGATTTTCAAATTAGTATTGATAATCTGAATTTTCTGTTGTGATTTATTTTTCATTCCTAATTGCATAGAATTTCATCTTTCCTTATTTTGATAAGATTGGCTAAAGCTTTGTCTGTTTTGTTTAACATTACAAATAAACAACGGTTCAATTCATTCTTTGCAGTGTTCAGCCTCAATTTTATCAATTTCTGCTCTGATATTAATAATTTGCTTTCATGTATAGCTTTGGATTTGGATTTTTCTTGTTTTTCTAGGAGGATGAAGTATGTCATTAGGTTATTTCACTGAGCTCATTCTGTTGTCTTTTTCTGGGAATTCAGTGCTATAAACTTCTTTCTTAGTACTGTTTTCATTGTGTCACATGTGATATAGAATGTTATACTGGCATTATTATTTGATTATAGTAGCTGTTTAATTTTTTAAATTTCACCTGTGATTTATTTATTATTCAAAAATATAATTTGATCTGTGTTTCCAAAGATTCTGTTGTGTGTTATGCAATTGAATTTTAGTTTCATTGCATTATGATCTGATAACATAAATCATATAATTTTTGGTTTTTTCATTCAATTAAACATGATTTATGATTTTGGCTTCGCAATGTATTTTCAAGAACATTTCATTTGATGCCAGCAAGGATGTGTATCCTCTTCCTTTTGGATGCAGCATTCTATTGATGTCTGTTAAGATTTGTTCAAATATTTTTATTAGCATATTTGCACTTTGTACAGTTTAAAATCATTTTGGGACATGGTTACATGCACAATGACAGCTTGTTTCTTTTTTAAATACCATTTCCCTTTCCTCTCTTTGAGTTTCCTATCCCTTTTTTTATACTGATATATACATTAGGATGCATGTATTATTGTAGTATGATGATTTAAACTCTTTGAGGGAGATACCTACATGTGGAATAGCTGGCTCATATTATATCTGTAGTTTCAATTTTTTGAAAAATCTGCACACGGATTGTAATAATGATTACAATGATTGTAATAGTTGCATTCCCACCAACAATGAAGGAGAGTTCCTTTTTTACCACAACTATGTCGGTGTTTGTTTTTGTTTGGTTTACTAATGATTGCCATTCATGTCAGAGTAAAATCAAATACTAGCATTGTTTTAATTTGCTTTTCTGTAATGGGCAGAAAACATTTTTTCATATATTTGTTGACCATTTGTGTTTCTTCCTCTTTGGAATGTCTTTTCATTTCAAAGACATTTTGGAATGTCTTATCCATTTCTTGACTGAGTCTTTAATTTGAGGTGGATAGTTAAACATTTTTTGTTCTTTGTATATTCTAGATAGCAGAATATGCTGTCTGAGAAGTAGCTGGAAATTTTTTTTCCTTCTGCAGGTCATCTCTTCACTCTACTGATTGGCTCTTTTGCTGTTGTGAAAATTTTTGTTTGATATATTTCTACTTACTGATTCTCTGCTGTTTCTTGTGTAGAGATTCTGTTTAGAAAATCCTTTCTTATAGCTATGTCTTCAAATGCTTTACCTATTTTATATTCCAAAGGTTTAATGTTTCTGTTTTAATGTTTAGATCTTTGATGCATTTTATTTTAATTTATTGTATGGTGAGAGATGAGGGTCTAGCTTTATTGTTCTGCAAAAAGATAACTAGCTTTCCTGTTTCCCAGCACTACCTGTTGAATATGCTATTTTTCCTCCAACATATGTTTTTGTTTCTTTTGTAAAATTCATTTAGTGAATTATCTGGGAAAGCTTCTGTACTCAGTTTTGTTCTGCTTATCCACATGTCTTTTTTTTTTTTTTTTTTTTTTTTTTGCTTCAGTCCCATGGCATTTTTATCTTGTTTCTTTGTACTATAGCTTCAAGTTAGGTATTGCTTATTGTGCCTGTTTTGCTCTTATTGTCCAAAATTACTTTTGCTATTTGGAGTCACTTTGTGTTCCATATGAATTTTATGATTATTTTCTCTAGATCAGTAAAATATACTTCACATATTTTGATTAAGATTGCATTTTATGTGTGTAACAATTATGGAAGTATGGCCATTGTGAAAATATTTGCTCTGCCTCTCCATGTGTAAGGGACTGTTTTCCATTTCATGATGTCCTCTTCAATCTCTTGCTTCAGCATTCTGTAGTTTTTGTAGAAGTCTTTCACTTCTCTGTTTAGGTTAGTACTTAGATATTTTATTTTTCTTGAAGATACTATGAATAGTATTCTATTGTCTTTTTTCTTCTTTTCTTTGCTTTTTTATCTTAAAGAGGGTAAAACAAACATAACAAAACAGAATGAAGCAAATAAAAAAATGCAAGTGACATAGGATTTCAAAGCAAGACAACAGCAGTTCAGTAGTGGCTTCCATACTCTTGTTTTCTTCTAAATAGGTGTCTGTATCTTCACGCACAATGAATTCAAACAAAACAAACTAGTATAGAACTCATCAAAACAGAATACTGAAAGCATTACAGGCCTTCAAAATCATGGAGTAGAAAAATCAACAATGACTACCATAATGTTTCTTGTTTTATTCAAAATAGCTGTCCATACTTTAATACATGTTGAAATTAAATAATAAACAGGCCAAAACCACTCTAAACAAAGAATAAAAGCATTACTTGATTTCGCAGCATGAAACGGGAAAGCAGAATTTGCCACCATACTGTCTCTTTTTCTTCAAAATAGCTGTTCATATCATCATGAATAATTCAATGATTTCTCATGAACTGTTTAGGAGAAGATTCAGACATGTATAACCTTCTTCATGTACTTCTATCTTTTCTGTATTAGAGGGAAAAACAAAAAAAAAAGTAGAAAAGCAAGAAACAAACAGGATAGTTAAATAACAATAGCAAAGAGCCCAAAACAGTGACAATATAGACCTTCAAAACTTGGTAGTACGGACATAACTAAATTTGTTAGTTTACATAGTAATCTTCAAAAGAGTTCTTCAGATTACCAGACACAAACATGCAAAATAAATCCAGTCCTGCAAATGTTAACTGTATTGTTCCAAGAAATGATAGAATTAGTAGCACAATTATCTTAGCTATCTTGTGTGTTTATGCAAATTTATGTTTTTCACTTCCTATTTTTTCTACTTTTCCCTGAGTTATTTTTTCCTCTTTAAGCAAATTCTCACTCTTTCACAGTATGTATCAAGGATTTTATATCTTATATACTTGTACTATTTCTTACACTAAGGAGACCATAAAGTACTCACACATTAGAGAATGATTTATTTTACTTATGAGCATGATCTCAATTCTCATCCATTTATTTGTAAGTATCAAGGTGACTATTATTTATAGCTGAATAGTACTGCATTGTATAAAAACAACATCGTGTTTGCCCATTCCTCAGTTGATGGGCACTTAGGTTGTTTCCAGAATCTGGCTATTACAAATTGTGCTGCTATAAACATGGGGGCACATATATCATTGTGATAAGATGTTTTTAATTCTTCAGGAAATATGCCCAGAAGCGGAATAGCAAGTCAAATGGAACTTTTCAGCATCACTTTTTAATCCAATCTCCTTTTTAGGAATGTCCACACTGACCTCCACAGTGGTTGCAGCAATCTGCACTGCCACCAACAGTGCAGAAGTGTTCCTTTTTCCCTACAGCCTCTCCAGAATTTGTTGGTGATAGTTTGGTAGTTTTTTTATCTTGCCCATTGTTTCTGGAGTGAGATGGAATCTCAGTGTGGTTTTAATTTGTACTTCTCTAGTGACCAGTGATGTTGAACATTTTGTCATGTATTTACCATTTGTATTTCTTCATCTGAGAACTGCATAGTTATTTAGATGCATATTTTTGGATTGGGCTTTTGTATTTCAAGGGTGTGACTTTTTAAAATTGTAGGTTTCTAGACAAAAATACTTTGTCTGAGGGACAGATGACTAATATTTTTTCAAAATTCATGAGTTTCCTTTTTTAGTCTGCTGGAAATTTCTTGTGACATGCAAAAGCTTTTTAGGAAGACAAGATCCCAGTTATTGATTCTAGGAAGTATTTCCCCTGTGGAAATACTTTGTTTGTTCATGAATTCTCTGCCTGCTCATATATCTTCAAGATTTTTACCTAATTTGTCTTCCAGGATATTTAGCATTTCTGTTTTAATGTTTAGATATTTGACCCATTTTTACTTTAGTTTTGTGCAGGGTGATAGGCATGGGTCTAGTTTTAGTTTGAAGCATGTGGAGAGCTAGTATTTCCAGCATCACTTTTAAAGAGACTTTGTTCCTTCCAATGCATGTGTTTGGACCATTTGTTAAAGGTAAGGTGGCTGAGGGTGTTCATAGTTGTAGTTGCATATTCTAATTTATTCAATTGATCTTCAAATCTGTTTTTATTCCAGCACCATACTGATTTTCTCACAATAGATTGTAGTATAATTTTAAGTCAGGGATTGTGATGCCTTGTGCTTTGCCTTTGTTGCTCAGAATTGCCTTTGTTATTCTGGGTCTTTTCTTGTTCCAGGTAAATTTTAGAAATTATTTCTCTAGATCTGTGAGTTATATTAATGTTATTTTGATAGCAATTTCATTAAATTTGTGTAACAATTTTGGTAGAATTGCCATTTTCACAATGTTTGTTCTTCCTATCCATGAACAAGGAATGTCTTTCCATTTTCTGAGGTCCTCTTCAATTTCTTTTTTAGGAGTATTATAATTTTCCTGGGAGAGATCTGTTATTGTTTTCTTTTTTAAAAATTTTATTTAAAAGGAAAAAGAGAAAAAAATAAAACAAAACAAAGCAGTGTAAGGGTACAAGTAATACAGAACTAAAAAAAAAAAAAGAAATCACCAGTTAATAGATTACACACTATCATCTTAAAGAGAGTTGCTCAAGTCACAGTATCAAAGCATACAAAGTGGACCTTCAAACAGTGAGACTGCAAACAGTTGTGTTCAATGATCCAATCAAAATAATTAATATGGTCATCTGTTTAACACCCCTAAACACACTTTCAGTTGTATCTTTTAGAACACTTTTTTCCCCTCTCATTTTTACAACACAATTTACACATTTTGGGTTTCATTACTCCTTAGTTCTTATTACTTTTTTTGGAAGAAAATAAACTCAAATATGGCAAAACAAAGCTGTCAGTCAAAACCAAGGATAGACATAGTACATGATGTAGAAACAGAGTACAAGGTTATCAACAATGGTTACCATAATGCCTCTTGCTTCCTTAAAAAAATTGTCTATCTCATTAGGTATCATAAAGTGAAAAAAAAAAACAGTAGAGAACAAGACCAATAAAGCCTAAACTTTGTAAACATTACAGGACTTCCAAACAAGATAATAGTCAAACCAGAATGGGCATCATAGTGAATCTTATTGCCTTCAAAGTAGCTGCATATACCCTTAAACTTGATACTAACATACAGAATGGAACAGAGACTAATCAGTCAAAACAAGATAGTGGGAGTATTACAGGACTTCAAATAAAGTTAATAGGACATAAAAAATTGCTATAATATATCCTGCTAATTTTTTTATATTTCCCTTAATTAAAAAAATCATAAAAAATAACTAATTTTTTTAATGAATGAGGGAGAGATTCAGATAAAAAGAGGACACAACAACATAACAATACAGGTCAAAGCATGACACTTTCAGTAACCGAGTGCTTCACCACCAAATAACCCGACTTAATAGTAGTTACCATAGTGTCTTTTCCTTGAAATATTTGAATATGAATTCATATACTATAGCTTCAAATATATCAAGTCAGTGTAAAACCATTCAAGTGTATGAAAGCATTGTAGGTTATTTAAAACCAACTAACAGAAAATGAACAATGGTTTCTATATTATCTCTTTGCCTGTAACAATTTTTATTTATACTATCACGTATAATGAAATCCAGCAAGATACATCATGATAAAAACCAATGGAAACAGAAGAGCCATAGTTTGGTGGGACTTCAAAACAAGATGAGAGTAAATCAGCACTAGCTATTATGATGACTTATTTTCTTCAAAATAGCTGTTCACTTCATCACAGGCAATAATATCAAGCAGCCCCCAATAAAGCCATTCCAATTAATGAGTGAAAATTTTATAAGGCTTCAAGGCCACATAATGGGGAATCATGATTACCACATATTTTTATATATTTGAATTATTACTTACATTAGGGAAACTATTCGGTATTCACACATGCGAGATTGATTTATTTCACTTATAAGTATGGTCTCAAGCTGCGCTCATTTATTGATAAATATGTCAATGTGATCCTTTTTATAGCTGAGTAATACTCCATTGTATAGAAATACCAAAACTTTTTTATCCATTCCTCAGTTGATGGACACTTGGGTTGTTTCCAAGATCTGGCGATTACAAATTTTGCTGCTATAAACATAGGTGCCCATATATCACTGTGGTATGATGCTTTCAGTTCTTCTGGGAATATGCCTAGAAGTGGAATAGCTGGAACAAATGGGACTTCCAATCCCAGCTTTTTGAGAAATCTCAAGACTGACCTCCACAAAGGTTGTACCAGTCTACACTCCCATCAACAGTGTAGGGGAGTTCCTTTTTCCCCACAGACTCTTCAGCATTTGTTGTTGGTAGTTTTCTTGATCCTGGCCATTCTTTCAGGAGTGAGATGGGATCTCAGTGCAGTTTTTTTATTTAAAAGGAAAAAGAGAAAAAAACAAAACAGTGTAATGGTACAAGTAATACAGAGCTACAAAAAAAAAACAGTAAGATATCACCAGTTAATAGATTACACACTATAGGTTTTGAAACAGTTATTCAGGTCACAGGATCAAAGCATACAAATTGAACATTCAAACAGTGAGACTACAAATAGTTCTGTTCAATGATTCAAACAAAAATATTAATATGGTCATTTATTTAACACACCTAAACATGCTTGCTGTTGTATCCTTTAGGGCACTGTTTTTTTTTTCCTTTCTTTATTACAACAAAATTTACACATATTTTGGTTTTTATAGCTCCAATAGATTTTATTACTTTTTTTGTAAGAGAATAGAATCAAACATGATAAAACAAAGCTGTCAGTCAAAACCAAGGATAGACATAGCACATGATGTAAAGACAGAGTACAAGATTATCAACAATGGTTACTATAATGCCTCTTGCTTCCTTAAGAAGAATTGTCTATCTCATAAGGTATTATAAAGTTGAACTAAACAGTAGACAATAAGACCTATAAAACCTAAACATTGTAAACCTTACAAAACTTCAAAAGAGAGTAATATTCAAACCAGAATGGGCATCAACGTGAATCTCATTGCCTTCAAAGTAGTTGCTTATACTCTGATACTTAATACTATCATACAGAGCGGAATAGTGTCTGTCAGTCAAAACAAAATAGTGGGAGTATTACAGGACTTCAAATCAAGTTAATAGGAAATCAAAAAAGTTACTGTAATATATCCTGCTAGTTTTTTTTAACTTTTTTCTCATTGGTTTAAAAAAGAAAAATAAAGATTAAAATTTTTTTAATGAATAAGGGAGAGGTTGAGATAAAAGAGAGCATAACAACATAACAATACGGGTCAAAGAATGACAGTTTCAGCAACCTAGTGCTTCACCACCAAATAACCCGACTTAATAGTAGTTATCATAGTGTCTTTTTCTTTGAAATATTTGAATATAACTTCATATGCTCTAGCATCAAACATATCAAGACAGTGTAACACCATTCAAGGGGATGAAAGCATTGTAGAGTACTTAGAACTACCTATCAGAAAAATGAACAATGGTTTCTATATTGTCTCTTTGCCTATGACAATTTTGTTTATACTACCACATATGATAAATTCCAGCAAGATACAACATGATATAACCAATGGAGACAGAAGAGCCATAGTTTGGTGGGGCTGTAAAACAAAATGGTATTAAATCACCACTAGCTATTATGATGTTTTGTTTTCTTCAAAATAGCTATTTTGCATCACAGGCCATAATACTGAACAGCCCAGATTAAGCCATTTCAATTAATAAGTGAAAACTTTATAAGGCTTCAAGGCCACACAATGGGGAATCATGATTACCACATACTTTTATATGTTTGAATCATTACTTACATTAGGGAAACTATTCAGTATTCACACATGCGAGATTGGTTTATTTCACTTATAAGTATGGTCGCAAGCTGCGCTCATTTATTGATAAATATGTCAATGTGATCCTTCTTTATAGCTGAGTAATACTCCATTGTATAGAAATACCAAAACTTTTTTATCCATTCCTCAGTTGATGGACACTTGGGTTGTTTTCAAGATCCGGCAATTACAAATTGTGCTGCTATAAACATAGGTACACATATGGTATGATGCTTTCAGTTCTTCTGGGAATATGCCTAGAAGTGGAATAGCTAGAACAAATGGGACTTGCAATCCCAGTTTTTTGAGAAATCTCCAGACTGACCTCCACAAAGGTTGTACTAGTCTACACTCCCACCAAAAGTGTAGGAGAGTTCCTTTTTCCCCACAGCTTCTCCAGCATTTGTTGTTGGTAGTTTTCTTGATCCTGGCCATTCTTTCAGGTGTGAGATGAAATCTCACGCTGGTTTTAATTTGCATTTCTCTAATGACCATTGATAATGAACATTTTTTCATGTATTTATTTGCCATTTGTATTTCTTCATCTGAGAAGTGTATATTCATCTCAGATGCCCATTTTTGGACTGGATCTTTGAATTTTGGGGGTCTGAGTTTTTTAAATTCTTTATATGTTTTAGACAAAAGTCCCTTGTCTGAGGGGGAGTTCACTAAGATTTTTTCCCAGTTTGTGGGTT
The DNA here is from genome assembly GCF_034190915.1 of Cavia porcellus. NCBI lineage: Eukaryota > Metazoa > Chordata > Mammalia > Rodentia > Caviidae > Cavia > Cavia porcellus. The sequence goes on along the minus strand of NW_026947486.1, from coordinate 27,433,848 downwards.
CTTTTTTCACTACGCTGGGGATTTCTTTTGACATTCAGAAACATTTTAATAAGAGGTGGTCCCAGTTATTGATTGTGGGAAGTATTTCCTGTGCAGTTTGAGTCCTGTTCATGAATTCTCTACCTCCCCGTATGTCTTCAAGGTTTCTACCCAATTATACTTCCAATAGCAGTCTCTTCCAATAGATTTAGTGCTTCTGTTTTAGTATTCAGATCTTTGATCCATTTAGATTTTAATTTAGTACATGGTGAATGGCATGAGTCTAGTTTTAGTTTTTGGGATATGGAGAGCCAGTTTTCCCAACACATTTATTAAAGAGACTGTCGTTCTTCTAGTGAACCTGCTTGGCTCCTTTATCAAAGATAAGGTGGTTGAGTGTGTTTGTAGTTGTGGTTGTATCTTCCAATCTATTCCATTCATCTTCGGCTCTGTTTTGATTCCAGTATCACATTGATTTTACTACGGTTGCTTTGTAGTATAACTTCAAGTCAGGAATTCTGATGCCTCCTGCCTTGCCTTTGCTGCTTAGAATTGCCTTTGCTATTCTAGGTATGTTCTGGTTCCAGATGAATTTTAGGAGTGATTTCTCTAGATCTGTAAGGTATGTTGATGGTATTTTTATTGGGATTGCATTGAATCTGTGTAACCGTTCTGGGAGAATGGTCATTTTCAAAATGTTTGTTCTTCCTATCCATGAGTGTCTTTCCATTTTCTGAGATTATCTTCAATTTCTTTTTTCAGTGTGTTGTAATTTTCCCTGTATAGGTCTTTTACTTCTTTCTAAGAGTAATTCCTAAATATTTCATTTTTTGCTTGCTAGTGTGAAGAGTGTGGCTTCTCTTATTTCTCTCTCTGTGATTTTGTTGTTAGTGTATAGGAATGCTATTGATTTCTGAGGATTGATTTATTATCCAGCTACATTACTGAATTTATTTATTATATCTAAGAGTCTTTCAATGGAGTTTACGTGCTATTCTATGTAGAGTATCATGTCATCTGCAAACAATGATAATTTAACTTCTTCTTTTCCTATCTTTTTCATTTTTATTTCTCTGTCTTGTCTAATTGCTCTGACTAGTACTTCCAGTACTGTGTTAAATAGAAGTGGTGATAAATGACATCCTTGTCTTCTGCCTGATTTTAAAGTAAAGGCTTTCAATTTTTGGCCATTTAGTATGATACTGGCGGTAGGTTTGTGATAGATGGTCTTTATTATATTGAGATAAAGACCATCTATTCCAAATTTTCTGTAAAGTTCTTATCATGAATGAATGTTGGATCTTATCCAAGGCTTTTTCTGCATCTGTAGAAATGATCATGTGATTCATACTTTTGGCTTTATTAATATGGTGGATTACATTTATTGATTTATGTATGTTGAACCATCCCTGCATGCCTGGGATGAATCCCACTTGGTCATGGTGTATAATCTTCTTGATGATTTGCTGGATCCTATTTGCCAAGATTTTATTGAGGATTTTTGCATCTGTGTTCATTAGGGAGATTGCTCTATAGTTCTCTTTTTTAGTTGGGTCTTTCTCAGGTTTTGGTACTAGAGTAATATTTGCTTCCAGGAATGACTTAGGAAGGATTACTTCCCTTTCAATTTCATTGAAATGTTTGAGGAGTGTTGGCACTAGGTCTTCTTTGTATTTCTTGTAGAATTCTGCAGTGAATCCATCTGGGCCTGGGCTCTTTTTTGTAGGTAAAGACTTAATTACATTTTCAATTTCATTAATGGAGATTGGGTTATTCAGCAGTTTTACATCTGCTTGATCTAGCTTTGGTGCTTCATATGTTTCTAGGAGTCTGTCTATTTCTTCTGTGTTATCAAACCTTTGAGAGTAGAGGTTTTCGAAATAGGTGTTAATGATCTTCTGTATTTCTGTAGAGTCTGTAGTGATTTCACCATTTTCATTTCTTATTGCATAAATTTGAGCTTTTCTTCCCTTTTTTTAAAAATAAGGTTGGCTAGGGGCTTGTCAATTTTATTTATTCTTTCAAAGAACCAACTCTTTGATTCGTTGATTTTTTTGGATTGTTTTCTTAGTCTCTATTGCATTGATTTCTGCTCTGATTTGGATAATTTCCTCTCTTCCTTTGGCTTTAGGCTTGACTTGCTCTTCTTTTTCGAAATGGTTGAGGTGTAGCATCAGGTTATTTATTTGTATTCAACTGTTTTCCAGATGTGGGAAATTAGTGCAATAAATTTTCCTCTGAAGACGGCTTTCATTGCATCCCACAGATTCCGGTAAATTGTATCTGTATTTTCATTTTCTTGTAGGTATTGTTTATTTTTTTCTTTAATTTCCTCTGTGACCCATTGATTATTCAAGAGTGTGTTATTTAGTTTCCATGTGCTTGTGGGATTTTTGCAGTATCTTTTATCATTAATTTCTAATTTCAAAGCGCTATGATCCGATAACATGTGAGGGAGGATTTCAACTCTTTTGCATTTGTTTAAATATGTTCTGTGAGTTAATATATGGTCTATTTTAGAGAATGATCCGTGTACTGCTGAGAAGAATGTGTATTCTGATGTCGTTGGGTGGAACATTCTGTATATGTATGTCTACCAATTCCATTTGTTCTCAGGTGTGATTCAGTTCTGTTATTTCTTTGCTCGTTTTCTGTCTGGTTGATCTGTCTCTTGGTATCAATGGTGTGTTAAGGTCTCTTGTTACAATTGTGTTACTGATAATTTGAGTTTTCATTTCTGTTAATAGTTGCTTTATATAACTGAGTGCTCTCAGGTTTGGTGCCTATATATTTAAGATAGTTATCTCTTCTTCTTGGAGGTTTCCCCTAACCAGTATATAGTGACCTTCTTTATCCCTTCTGATCATTATTGGCTTGAAGTTGACTTTGTCTGCAAACAGAATAGCTACACTGCTTTTTGGGGGGTTCATGTTGCATGAAGTATTGTTTTCCGTCTTTTGACTTTCAGTCTGTGAGTATCCTTTTGTGTTATATGGGTTTCTTGTAGACAGAATATGGCTGGATTTTGTTTCTTGATCCATTCTGTCAGTCTATTTCTTTTAATTGGTGTATTGAGACCATTTACGTTAATGGTTATAACTGTTATATATTGGTTTATTGTTGACATGTTATCTTTCTGCTGTTGCATCTTTATCTTTCTGTTCTGCTTAATTGTCTGCTTTGTTTAGTGGTTTTTTCCTAAGTGTATCTAAGCTGTCTTTCAGTATTCTTTGCAGGATTGGCTTGGTGATCATGAAGTTCTTCAGCTGTTCTTTGTCGTGGAAGTATCTTATTTCTCCATTGATTTTGAAGGACAGTTTTGCAGGATACATAAGTCTAGGTGGGAAATAATTTTCCTTTAGCATCTGAAATACTTCACTCCATGCTCTTCTTGCCTTTATTGTTTGTGCTGAGAAGTCTTCTGTGGTTCTGATAGGTTTTCCTTTATAGGTGACCTGTCTTTTCTCTCTGACAGCTTTTAATAATCTATTCCTGTGTTGGATTTCTGGGATTGTGATTATTATATGCCTGGGTATATTTTTATTGGGTTTTGACTATTTGGAGTTTTATAGTCTTCACTGAACCTGATGTTGGTTTCTGATTTCATGCTTGGGAAATTTTCAGCTATTACTTCTCTAAATATCCTCTTGACATCCTTTATGTTGTTCCCTTCTTTTTCATTAACCCTTATCAATTTTATGTTATTTTTCTTTGCATCATCTTGCAGTTGTTTAATTGTTATTTCCTGATTCCTTGTTATTTTTAAAAGATCTTTCCTTTCCTGTTCACTAGCTGCAATCCTGTCTTCAAGGTCTGAAATTCTATCTTCACTTTCATTGAGGCAGTTTTTACAGCTTTCAGTGGAGTTTTTTTATTTCCTGTATATCTCTGTGCATCTGCTTTATGTATTCTGTTTGTTTCTTATATTGCTCATCTGGGGATTCTATCTTTTTATTTAGTTCCTCTAATTTTTAACTGTGTTTTCTTTAGATATATTCAGAATCTCTTTCATTTCTTTTATCATTTCTTCTTTTACCTGGGAGATTATTTCAAGTTTGAATTCCTTTAAAGCTTCCTGTAGTTGCTTTTTTATTTCAGTAGCTATTATGTCCAGTATTTGAAGTTTATGGCATATATTTTCTTCTATATACATCTCTTCTAGGGTTTCTTGAGATTGGCTGGAGGTTTGAGGTTGTAATTTGGTCTTTCGTTTTATCATGTTCCTATATTTCTGTGTTTCAAGTGTTATTCGAAAGCTTCCTCAGGGTCTGTTGCAAATCCACTTCTATATTCACAGCTCCTGGGACTCTGGCACCCAGTTCCCCAGCCCACTGGGCCTCTGGAGCCAGTGGCCCTCTTCTGCATGTTTAGAACTCTGTAGTTCCAGATAAGCTGGACTCCAGGGACACTGTGTGCCCGTCTGCTTGCTGGAAACTCCACAGTTCTCCAAGCGCAGCTGGAATGGGGAGGTGTATGTAGATGCCTCAGTCCCACTTAGCCACTTCACTGCACCTGGAAGCCTGGAGGGTTCTGAACAGTCTGGGCTTGGGGCAGAGTGCACTGGGCACTTACTGCAGGATGTGGGGCCTCTGGAACTGGTGATGCTCTCCTGCTTGCTGAGAAATCCACGGTCCTCCAGACACCTGGGTAGGCACATGCAGGTGCCTCAGATCCTCCCAGCCCTTACTCTGCACCCAGATGGTGCAAGAGTCCCAAATAGGCTGGGCTCCAGGGATAGTGTCAAGAAAGTCCTCAAAACCATAGAACTATTGGGTAGGGGAAAGGAAATAAGGAAAAAGGAAGAAAGCAAAAGATTATATGTATGTTGGTAAACATATATAAATGTGTATATGTATATGTATGCTAGATAGATAACTGTACTACTGATCTCTGTTAGATCTTCAAAAGGAACACTTGGCACAGTAATTGCTTGACTAATCAATTTTGTGTCTAGATTTTGTAACCTGGGACACTAGATCTGAGGTAACAATGTGTAATATATTAACTGGTGTTAATGCCCTACTTTTTTTTCTTTTCTGGAATAGTGAATCATTTCTATCCTTTTTTTCTGTTTTGATTTTTAAAATATAAATAAATAAGTAAATAAATTTACGAGAATAATTTATTGTTGATTAACACATATGTGCGTATGTATATAACATATATACATGTATACAATATATTATCTATGTGTTTAATACATATACATGTATATAATATATGTATGTATTGAATATATGTTTATGAATGTATAATTAATATATATGTTGTTGATTAATGTATATGTATGCATATATATTTATATGCACACATTATACATAATAATAGCATTCAGTGGCTATTTTAGCTCCTGCATACATTACATATTAACCAAATTCACCATTTTAACCTCCCTACCCTTGATAACCTCTAATCCTCACTATTTGGCATTCAGTCTGACTTTTCACAGGTGAGCAGAATGTGTGTTACAGTACATTTGTTTGTAGATCTCAATGGTCCCATGATGCTGTGACACCTAATAGTGAGATTACTCCAGTTGGATTTCTGATGCATATCTGAACTGAGAGGTACCAGTTACAGTCTAATCTCATATAATATCAAATTTCTCATCATCCTTTAGGGAAGTATGTAGGAGTGGCCATGACATCTTTTTAATGGAACGAGAGGTACCAATTACAGTATAATCTCATATAATCTCAAACTTCTGTTCATCCTTTAGGGAAGTATGTAGGAGTGGCTATTTCATCTTTGTCTTGAGGCTTGACCTTCTTCGTATGTGCCTCTATTCAAAATTATGATGTCTTTATTTTTCTCCTGAACTTGATAGCTCATTCCCTCTTCGATTGTATAGTAATTTCTGTCTAGCTCAGCTGCCTATGATATTCTCCTCTCTGAAGAACTATCCCTTACTGCAGTTAGGGCAGAATAGAATGGATGGATTTTCAATCTAGCTCCTTCAAGATGAGAAGGAGAAGTGTACAGTAAAAAAAAGTCAGGATGCTTCACCAGAGAGCTAATTTAAAGGGCCACAAATTGAAGTCACATTGTGGTTTAGTGGTTTGAACTTCCTTTTACAAGGTTTACCTAATGGATTCCATTAAAAATAGTCTGGTACCTTTGTTATCAGTTCCATTTGTGTGATCGCCTGCAGTTTGTCAGCCCCTAGGTGAGAAGAAAGCATTTTTTCCCAAAAGATTAAAGCACATACTACCAAAACAAGAACACGAGACTGGAGAGCAGATTAGGGAAAACAGCCACATCCAGACACTGCTCTTAAGGGACTGGAATTAACAACTGTAACCAGCTGGCTCGTAGACTTCTCTACTGATTGAGGTTTCTGTAAGTGTGACATTTTTGGTCATAAGTGCCTACATTTTTAACTATAAGATGGAGAGTTAAGTGGTTGTGAAGAACAATTTTAGCTATGGAATATAAAGACATGTTGAGATTTTATAACTGGCACTGTAACTCTTTAGCCTCATTGAATCATAACAGTGATCGGTTACAGGTGTAATTGGAAACTGCTAACTAGGGTCGGTAATTGGAGCCCTCTTCTTATATCTAGCCTATCATACTATTACTTTTGTATATCTTTGTTATACTTTTCTGCTGGGTGTTAACAAGTTAAAGTGAGAACTGTATTAATCAAAATTAACCTCTCACTATCTATGAAGATCAGTTAAGTCTCTTAAGAGGTTACTTTTGGAATCATGTATGGAGTCTCTTAGCTCCTCTGTCATTGTCAGTCACCAGGACAAATCATGGTCTTGCTTGACCATGTGACTGCCTATGGAAGCATGGGAGATGTTTTCCTGTTTGATGAACCCCATTTTTAGCATACTGTACAGTACTTGACTCTTGTCCTCTGGAGTCAAACAGCTCCCTGCCCAGGATACTGGGCAACTCACCAAAGTTGTAGCATATTGTAGAAAAGGTTCCCTCGTATCCTGGGTCCTTGTTGACCTTGGAGGTCCATTACCAAAATGTGTACTGTCCTCTTAGACCAGTTATTTTTCTAGCCCTGATCCCCAAGCCTCAGTTGTTGAATTACCAGGAGAACAGTTAAAATATGTAATGTAAGTAGAAAATTCTTATTTTATCCCAACCATGGTCATCTCAGAAGTGATATTTCTGTATAGTAATAATAGATAAAGTTTTATGGAGAAGGTCTGAGAACAAAGGAAACACGCATTTTGACAAGACAATCATGATGACAGCATTATCTCTGAAGCACACTGAAACGTCCATCTTTGTGGGGGCATTTGGCAGAGGTATGCCTGAGAAGGGTATGCAGAAGGAAGGGACCTTTGGAACCACATCCCCAAAGCCTCCAGGAATGCATGCTTAGAGGTTAAAGATAGCCTACAGGGATCCAAATCACAGGATAAAATGAGAAGTAAATCCTCTGGCCTTTGTCTTCCCCATATGCCGATTTGTCATTTAGATCAGTCCCAAGATCAGTCAATGAACTAACCCCCCTGTCCTTCCCTTGTCCTTCCCTTTTCCTTTACATTAGTTCTTGCACATGTCCTCCTTTTTAATTTAGACTTGCTACCTGATTCTATATTTAAAAAATAAAAAGACCACGGGGGCTTCAGTTTGGACTGTCATTTGATGCATTCACACTAAGAAGCCTTGTTAAGAGAAGACCCACAGGGTCCTCTTGGAATATGGATTGGACATTGGCTCTGAGTAATCTTTCACACTTTTGTGCCATGTTACAGTTGTGAACTGAATATATCTTCATATAGGATAATCTCTTAGTCCATTATCTTCATTCCTTAAAATTGTCTTTTAAGCATACATAGCTTTTCCTGGATTTTTCATCCTATAATGGATTGTCATCTAAGAAGAATGCAGCTGTTTGTGGACACACCTTAGAGGTTATCAATGTGAAATCTATAATATTTTAAGTACATTGCCTGGGATGCACAGTATTTAAGCATCTTGAATTGTTGTAGCACATATATGGCATATGCGTAACAATCACAAAGTAGAAACCTTGGAAAGTATCTACGTCATTTGGCTGAATGTCTCATTCTGGGTCATATGTACATTTCATCACAAGCAACAGGGACACAAGTAACAGAAAGCTAGATGCTTGAGCCTAAAAGCATTTATCATCATAAACAACTTTAGCTGAAAGTCACCCAGTATGATAAGACGTCCGTAGTTCATCTCTTTGAAGGTCTCTATACTTGGGAAACAAAAATACACTATTAAATATACCATAAGGTTAACAGTTATCGGTATCACAGCTATATAGAACTCATTACACTTGTAATTTCTACATTTACAGCAAATTTTATAATCTTGTAACAGGTTTTATAAGTTTTAACTATACTGACAAGAATTAAGGAAATCCTTACATTTCTGATAGGTTTAGGAAGTAGTGTTAATGATTGTGATACTTAGTATCAAATATAGAGTAGACTTCAGTTCATGAATGTTTTGTTTGGGAACAGTTTGGTTGGGAAACAGAAGCATTTCACAATCTTTTTGCTTGCAAATGACATTGTGTGATCAACATGATCACTACCATCTTTTCTACACAAAGAAAAATGTGGCCATCTTTTCCAAAACCATAGAACAAATTGAGTTCATGAACTGAGATAGCACTGTACCAGTATATCTCATTTGTAAAATAACAAAATGCTTGTTTAATCAAGACCAATAGATGTAGACAAAGTTTACATGTCAGGACCAAATTTAAAGAGATGTCAAATTTTGATCATTGTAAATGTTTAAGGCCTAAGCTTATATAGTAGTATTAGAGAGAACACCCTTACTCACTTTGCCTGTATTAAACTTATGTAGTCGTTTTTTTTGGTTTTTAATTCTTTTTATTAAAAAAAATGATAAAGATGATACAGAATTTCAAAACAAGATGATAGGAAATTAACAATGGTTATTGTATGTAGTATTGCTGTCTTCACAATAGTTTCTCAAAAACTTATGTAGTTTGACTCTATAAAGTTAACTTTGAAGCTTTCTTAAAGTAATGTTCTTTACATATATACATACACATATATTGAAATACACTGTGTCAAACACTAAGATGATAGTAGTTTATTTAAACAATCATTAACTGAATATTGAAAACACATCATGGGTTAATATTTAAATACTATTTAACACTAAAACTCATGTTTTCACAACCCAAAAACTAATGATGAGAATACAAGAAACTTACTTTAGTAAAATATAGAATCTTTGTTTTTAAATCTAGTTTTGTAAGCTTAACTGAAAGGATCTCAGTAGTTTTATAAAACCATATTTTATAAGACACATAAAGCTCAACCTTTGAATTTCAGCCAAAACACTCTAGATGACCCATCATAACAGATAAAGCTTCCTTAAAATATATACATCATCTTTGACCATGAAAAATTTAAATTCTGGTACACAGACAATAGTACAGTTGGCATTTTAAAAACTAATTTTTTATCTTGTGTCCTCCTTACTTTTCTCTCATTGCTGAGACAAAATACTTGATGCCCCAAATAAGGGAAGGAGAGGCTTATTTAGCTTATAGTTTTTGGAGATTTCAGTCTACCTTCAGCTGGCACCAAGGCAGGGTGGCGTGGCTGAGGGGCAGCCATTCATGTTGGTCACAAGCCACAAGAGCGAAAAGGCAAAAGAGGGAAAAGCACGCCTCCCTGCCTCCTTATGGTGTAGGCTGGTTACCCGCCCATGGGCAAGTTGCAGCACTCACAACACAAATCCCAGTGCTAAACAACGAACCAATCACAAATGTTAAACTCAGCTGCCTGTATGATTACATGGGGCTATGGGGGGGCATTTAATAAACCACAGCATCTTGGTTACTTAAGAACCTGGATGGAAATATGTCACTAATTGTAAGCCATCTTTACTCTTTTCAAGTGCTTTAAACTACTAATGTTAACTACTGTTAAGCTATATGAAACACAATGATTTGATGTAATGTGTAACTGTTTATCTATAAGCCAATTTAAATAGAAATGTTGGAAGACACTGTACACTTAAAGTTGACACAGAAAAACACACATATTAACCTAAACAGTAGGTCACGTTTTCTAAATTTAAATAATTTCAACGGTACAGTGTAGGTATCTATAATGGTAATATTCATCATAGGGATTGTGTACTTGTATATAATATACCTTGATTTGTCTTTTTGCCCCTCGCATTTCCCTCCCCCCTTTCAAGTCCTATTCCCCCTCCTTAATTACGAAGCTGTGTTTACATTTTATCCTTCTTTTCTCGTTTTATTCTTTTTCCTTTTCTTCATCTCCCCTCCCTGCTCCCTAGTTCCCATTTCCTTTTGAAATATTTCTTCCCATTTCACCATATCACTTGTAAAACTTGGTTCTTATTTACACTTTCAGTTTGTAACACTAATGAGACAATTATGTGTCTTAGTTATTTTACTGAAGAGTATGGTGTCAAGGACCATCCATTATCAATATATGTCTCAAGTTTATCCTTCTTTGTGGCAGAGTCATACTCTATTATATTAAAAAGACACTTTTTAAAAATCCATTAATTGATTAGGGAGCATTTGAGTTGTTTCCAAGATTGAATATTACAAATTGTTTCACTATAAACGTGGATGCACATGTATGGTATGAGGCTTCTAATTCTTTGGGGAAAATACCAAGAAGGGAAATAACTGGGTAAAATGGGATAGCTAGTCTTAGTTCTTTGAGAATCCTCTGCACTGACTTCCACAGTCGTTGCACCAATCTGCACTCACAGCAACAGTGCAGAAGGTTTCATTTTCCCCCACAGACCCACCAACATTTGGTTTGCTTAATTTTTTGATAATAGCCATTCTTTCTGGAGTGAGATGGAATCTTTGTGTTGCCTTAATTTGCATCTCCCAAATGAGCAATGGTGTTGATCATTTTTTCATGTATTTAACTGTCATCTGTACTTTTTCCTCTGAGAAATGTGAATTCATCTCAGATGTCCATTAATGGATTGTGTCTTTGAATATAGGGGACCTGATTATTTTTAGTTCTTCCTATGTTTTAGATATCAACCCCTTGTCTGTGGAGAAAATTGCTGAAACTTTTTCATACTCAGGGTGTTGTATTTTCACTCTGTTGGTGATTTCTTTTATTGTACAAAAGCTTTTTAGTAAGATAGGATCCCAGTTATTGATTCTTTGTAGTATCTCCCACACAACTGGGTTTTGCTCACAGAATCACTGCTGACACCTATATATTCAAGAGTTTAACTATTTCCTGTTCAGCATATTTATTGTTTCTGTTTTACTATTTAGATCTTTGATCCATTTTCATTTTAATTTAGTGGATGGTAATAGACATTGGTGGAGTTTCAGTCTTCAGCATGTGGAAAGCCAGTTTTCCAGCACCATTTATTGAAAAGGTTATCTTTCTTCCAGTGAATGCATTCTCCCCCCACCCTTGTCAAAAGAAAGGTAACCAACCATGTTAGGAGTTTATTCTGGATCTTAAAATCTATTCCACTGGCTCGCTGATGTGTTGGGGTTTTTGTTTTTGCTTTTGTTTGTGTTATTCTGCCAGTACCACACTGTTTATTTATCACAGTAATATTGTACTATAACTTCAAGTAAGGGACTGTAATGCTGCCTGACTTACATTTGTTGCCTAGAATTGTTTTTGCTGTTCTAGGTCTCTTTGGTTATAAATGAATTTTTGCATTTCCCCTTTGATTTTGTGAGGTATTTTGTTTGCAACTGCATTAAATCTGTATAACAATTTTGAGCATATGTTCATTTTCATTATGTTAGTTCTTCCTACCTAATATCAAGGAGTATCTCTCTATTTTTCTGATATCGTTTTTGAATTCTATCTCCTGAGTGCTATAGTTTTCAATGAAGAGATCTTTTAATTCGTTTGATAGATGTACTCCTGAATATTTAGCTTTTTGAAGCTATTGTAAAAGCATTGTTTCCCTAATTTCTCCCACTGTGAGTTTGTTATTTATAATACAAGAATGATATTGAATCTTGAGTGTTCACTTTTTGTTCAGCTACCTGCCATAATTTGGATATTGAATCCCTAAGTCTTTTTGTATCACTTTTGATGTCTTCTACATAGAATAACTGTTAGACCGGTGTCGCGAGGAGGACTCCAAGGGCCTCGCTCTCATGTAAAAACAAAGGGGTTTTTATTATTCCGTGTACACGGGGTCCTCCAAACAGGTGGAAAGGGAGAACCCTGAGTTGGGGCAAGGCTGGTGTTTTTAAGGATGAAAACCGCAAAGCAAGCGTGGTTACAGAAGCCAATCATAGCAGTTAGAGCAGAACAGTTGGTGATTTGTCCACTTGTGATTGGTCAGATCATGAGGGGCGACCAGTGGGTCAGAGTTGATTAACTGTCTTGTTTTGCACAGCTTATTTTTAGGTCACCTAGCTCCTGTGTGGCTTGGTTCTGACATACTTCCCAATCTTGATTAGGGTAGTCAGCAGACTTTATCTCTGAGTTTCCTGACATAATTACCTTACTTTAGCACCACAACCTTTCTATTTGTAGAGGGCAACAATGGTTAGCATATCAATTGGGTAAGATTTTACAATTCTTTACAGAAGAGAGCATTGATTAACATATCAATCTTTTACCCAGGGGAAAAGGAAGACACACATTTACAGTTACAGGTATTACTATGATATAAACGAAGCTATTTTTGTGAAGAATGTACAATCTAATACAATCTGATGCAATTAACACAATTTGTGATGGGGCTTCTGGATAGGGAAGACCCAGGATGTCAGGAGCTATTACCTCAGGCCTTTGTTTTATGGCCTTTAGGAATTTAAAACTTAACCTAGTTGGATTTGAAGGGAGAAGGGGAGGGGAAGCAGCAGATGGAACGAGCTTTCTTGGTCTCTTCATAACATGTCATCTACAAATAAAGGTAATTTAACTTCTTTCTTTCCTATCCTTGTTCCATTTATTCTTCTCTCTTGTCTAATTTGACTAATGCTTTCAGAACTCTATCGAAAAGGAGTGGTGATAGTGGATAGCACTGCCTTCTCTCTGATTTTAAAATGAAATTTTTCAGTTTTTGTCTACTTAGGATGATGTTGGCTCTTGGTTTTTCACACATGGCTTTTATTTTTGAGATAAAAATAACATATTCCAATTTTTCACAGGATTTTTGTCATGAATGTGTGTTTGACTTATTCAAAAAATTTTTCTGCATCTGTTGAGATGATAGTGTGAGTTTTGCATTTGATTCTGTTGATATGGTGTATTACCTTTATTGGTTTGTGTATGTCGAAGCATTCCTATCTTCCTGGGATGAATCCCATTTGGTAATGGTTTATAATCTTCTTGATTATGTCCTACATTGTTTGCTGGAAGTCTGTTGAGGATTTTGCAACTATGTTCATTACAGAGCTTCGGAAGGCAACTGAGACTCCATCTTGTTTCTTAGACTTCATTTTATTTTGTAGTTACACATAAGCTGAACTATGTCCCTCATTCCTGAGAGCCTCCACCCTTAGTGGTCATAAAACGATAAAAAGGGAGCCAAACAGTTTTACCACACAATGGTCATGATAGCACTTGCCTGCATCCCAATTGGTTAATGACTCAAATGTTCAAGAAGGTCCTTTAACACTCCTGTGAGACTTAAGAACAGTGCTACGGTTTCCATGGTAACTGAGGAATTTACAAATTCCAAGAAAGGTGATAAGGTCACCATGGTTACTGGAAAAATATAAAAATTTCTAGAGAACAAAGACTGTGTGTGTGTGCATCATGGCATATTATTGACCATAGCACTCAGCTAGCACAATAATACTTGCCTGTTTCTCAATTCTTGTCCTTCTGTGTATATTTTCTTGCTAATTTTGCTGCAATAGGATTTGCCTGTAGTGATCATTTTTCATTGAGTCTTTCTCTGGTTTTTGTATCAGGGTAATACTTGCTTCCAGGAAGAAGTTAGGAAGTATTTCTTCCCTCTCTATTTCATTAAAGAGTTTGAGGAGTAATGGCATTAAGTCTTACCTAAATGCCCTTTATAATTCAGAAGTGAATCTATCAGGACCTGGGCTTTTCTTTGTAGGTGGGTTTTAATGCATTTTCCATTTCACTAACTGATATTGGGTTATTTAGAAATTTTACATCTTCTTGATTCAATTTTCTTTATTCATCTAGGAATCTGTCCATTTCTCCTGTTTTCCATCCTATTAAAGATTCTTGAAGTATATATTGATGATCTTCTTACTTGCTACAGGCTCCATAATGATTTTAATCTTTTTCATTGCCAAACGAATGAATTTAAATCTTTTCATTCCTTTTTTGACACATTTAGCTAAGGGTTTATCAATTTTATGTAAACTTCCAAAGTACCCATTCTTTAATACATTGATTCTTTGCATTGCTTTCTGAGACTCAATAGCATTAATGTCTGCTTAGGTCATTATAATTTCCTCTGTTGAATGAGCTTTTGGCTAGACTTGCTCTTCTATTTCTACAAGCTTGAAGGGCCAAATTTGAGAGTTTATATGAGCTCCTTTTGTTTTCCTCATATGAGAATTCATTGCTGTATGTTTCCCTCTTAGGACTGATTTCTCTGTGTCCTGCAGGTTCTAGTGAACTGTATCTGCATTTTTAATTGCAAGTATTGCTTAATTGCTTCTTTAATTTCATCTGTGCCCCATTGGCTGTTCAGTAAGCCTTTTTATTTATAAATTTTTGATGTGTTTATGGACTTTTTGTGGTTACTTTGTCATTAATTTCCAAATTCATTACACTATGGTCAGATAATATGCATGGGATAATTTTGATTTACTTGCACTTATTTAAGCATTTTGTATGGTCTAGTATATGGTCTAATTTAGAGAATGTCCCATGTACAGCTCAGAAAAGCAGTATCCTGATGATTTGTGGAACACTCTGTAAACATTTACTAAGTTCATTTGTTCATAGATTTGGTTCACTTCTGATGTTTCTTTACTGATTATTTTTTGTCTGATTGATCTCTCTGTTTGTGATAGTGGTGTACTGAGGTCTCCAATTACAGCTGGATTATTGTTTATCTGAGTTTTTACATCTATTAATATTTGTTTTACATACATATGTACTCTCATATTTGGTAAATACACATTTATGTTTGTTATCTCTTCCTTTAGAAGTTTTCCCCTAACATGTAATGATGTTCTTTATTTCTTTGAATCATTATTGATGTGAAGTTTACATTGTATGCAAAGAGTATAAGTGTCCCTGCTTTTTCCAGGGTTCCTGTTGAACATGGTTCTGTTTTTCATCCTCCAAATTACAGGTTATGCATTTCTTTTTCTTCTTTCTTCTTTTTTATTTAAAGAGAAAAAAGGAAAAAAACAAAGCAGTAAAAGGGTACAAGTAATACAGAATTTCAAGAAAAAAATACAGTAAGAAATCACTAGTTAATAGGTTACCTATTGTCATCTTAGAAACAGTTGTTCAAATTACAAAATTAAAGCATACAAAGTGGACATTCATACAGTGAGATTGCAGACAGTTCTGTTCAATGATCCAACAAAAACTCAGTAATATGGTTTTCTATCCTACACACTTAAATATACATGCCGTTAGCATTTCTTTTTCAGCTAAATGAATTTCTTGTACATATCATGTCATTGGATCTTGTTTTGTGATCCATTCTGCCAGACTGTTTCTTTTGGTTTGTGAATTCAGACCATTTAACTGGCTGCTTGTAATTGATACGTATTATTTTATCATTGTCATACAACTCTCCTAGAGTTGAATCCCTGAATTTCCAGTTTGTTTAATTGCTTGCCCTTAATGTTGGTATCTTTTCATTGGGATTCTTAGATATGTGTTCATTTTTAATCTCTGTCTAGAGTATGTTTAAATACACTTTGTAGAACTGGTTCAGTTCTTAAGTTCTTCACAGTCACAGAAGTACCTTATTTCTCTATTAATTGTGACAGAATTTTTTGCAGTGTACATCAACTCAGTTGCAAGTTACAGTCTTTCAGGAATTGAAGTACTTCACTCCAGCTCCACTTGACTTGAAGACTTGGGGTGAGAACTCTACTGTGACTGGTTTTCCTATATAGGTAATCTTTCTTCTAACAACTTTTGAAATTCTGTACTTGCTTAGTCAATCTCCAGAAATACAGTCCTGGTTTGGTTCTGTCAGAGGGACAGTAGCTTGTCCAGGATGATACTCTTTTCTTCTGCAGCACATTGTTCATTAATATATCTCTTAACCACTACTAGGAGTGCTGTTCATCTGTGGTAAGGCAATTGACCAAGATGTCTTAGGTACTGTACATTTGTCATTGCTGAGATAAAATATCCAGTACCCACAAGTCAAAAGTAGAAAGATTTATTTTACTTCACTGTATGTAGAGTTTTGAGTCCATCGTCAGCTCTCTCCAATGCAGGGTGGCATCATGGGGGGGGGGGCTGTAGGTCTTAAAGAACTTAAATCTGCCTAAAGGGTATTGGGAGGTGACTGGGGAACAATGGGTTGCTTCAGGGGAGCAATGCGCTGATGAAGTTTCTGAATCATTTGAAAAGGGTGAGACTGATTTACTGGTCTGAGGATTATAAGGAGGAGATTGAGCAGACCTCCACTGTGCTTGCTTTCATTAAACAGGTGATAGAGACCCATATCCTGCTGAGAGACCCTTGGGCTTTTGAGGATGGAGTAATAAGTGATACAATTTATTCTTTGATGCCTCTTAAAGTACCACTTATCTTGGATCTTTAAAGAGTGATGGCTTCTGACAAACACCCATAGAGGCTTGAACATTGGGTATTTTATAACACATTCCTTGCTCTATGCAGAAAAAGTCTACCTGAGAAACCGTAATGTAATTTAGACTGCCATTTTGAATGTACTTCTCACAGTTTCCAATTTCATGCTGGATCCAGACAGTACTGGAATAAAATATAAGTTGCATTTTTGCAGATTGTCAGGGTCAAATTCTTTGCAACTTTTGAGGATACAGCTTAATGTAGAGGTCGGTAGAATCTGAAGGGTATTTTCCATTGCATTTCCCTTACTCCTCACAAAGCATATGAGAGCAAGAGAGAATACTAGGTCTGTGATCCTGCTGAGGGCAAGCAAAGAAAGCCCAGATTCACTGCCAGACTCTAGGAGAATTTCAAAGAAGTTCTGAAGCCAATACTCCTCAAACTATTCAATGAAAATGAAAGGGAAACTGTACTCCCTAGATCATTCCTGGAAGCAGCCAGTACCTTGATTCCAACTCAGAAAAGGACTCAAACCAAAAAAAAGCACTGCTGATTGAGCTCTTTAATGAACAGAGATACAGCAATCCTCAGTGAGATATTGGCAAATAGAATGCAGCAAATCATCAAGAAGATCATACATCATCACCAAGTAGGTTTCATTTCAAGGATGCAGGGATGGTTCACCACACACAAATTCATAAATGTAATGTACCACATAAAAAAGCAAGGATAAAAATCAAGTGATTATCTCAACAAATGCAGAAAAAAACATTTGAAAAACCCAAAATTCATTCACAAAAAAGCCTTGAAGAAGGTAGGTACAAAAGATCTTTACAGCAGACATCAAGGTGTGACTGTCATCACATAAGAACAAGTTGGTTAACCACCAGATTTTATGCTTAAACTATGACCAAAATACTGAGTAATATCCTGAATGCTGGCCATTTGTGCATGTAAACAAAGACTGCAATGTCAGAAAAGCCTGTGTAAGTATATGTAAACGCCAATCTGGGCCCACATATGTGTGTTTGTAAAAATGATTTTAGTCATTGCTTTTTGCAGTTGCTGCAATTATTGCTATCAAAATGGCCTCCCCAAAGTTAGAAAAGAATCTATGGAAGGAATGGAATGTACAGAAAGCAATCCCAATCAAATAGAAGAAGGAAATGTTAGAGAAATATGGGAATGGCATTCGTGTGAATGTTGTCACTAATATGTACAGCATGCCAAAATACAATATCTCGACAATATTACAGAGAAAACATTGTATAAGGGAGGTAGTGCTGCAAAAGATATTAATCAATTAGTAAGACACTATCAGCAGTGTTAAATGAGGTAGAAAGGTTATTATTTGTGTGGATAAACTAACGGCAGATGACACATTATAGCCTATCTGAGCCTATAATTTGTGAAAAATCTCTGGCTAGGAATGCAGATCTCATAAATGATAATCCATCTATGAGTGATTGTAGTGAAATATTTCATGTCAGTAAGGTCACACATTTAAAGTGAGAACTGGTGTTCGTTGTGTAACTAGGCACGGGGAGGCAGACATTGCTGGTCAAACAGCTACTGAAAATCACATACACCACTTCAAAATGTTTTTTTTTTATTTAAAAGAAAAAGAGAAAAAAAAGCAGAAAAACACAAAGCAGTGTAATGATACAAGTAATACAGAACTACAAAAAAAAAAAAAAAATAAACTATCACCAGTTAGTGGATTACACACTATCATCTTAGAAACGTTGTTTCAGGTCACAGGATCAAAGCATACAAAGTGAACATTCAAACAGTGAACACAACTATTTGCAGTGAGACTGCAAATAGTTGTGTTCAGTAATCCAATCAAAAATATTAATATGGTAATCTATTTAACACACCTAAACACTCTTGCTTTTGTATCCTTTAGGGCACTTTTTTCCCCTCCCTTTATTACAACAAAATTTACACATTTTGGGTTTTATTGCTCCCTTAAATCTTATTACTTTTTTTGTAAGAGAATAAAATCAAGCATGATAAAACAAAGCTCTCAGTCAAAACTAAGGATAGACATAGCACATGATGTTAAAACAGAGTACAAGGTTATCAACAATGGTTACCTTAATGCCTCTTGCTTCCTTAAGAAGAATTGTCTATCTCATTAGATATTATAAAGTTGAACAAAAGAGTAGAGAACAAGACCAATAAAACCTAAATATTGTAAATCTTACAGAACCTCAAAAGAGGATAATAGTCAACCAGAATGGGCATCATAGTGAATCTTATTGACTTTAAAGTGGTTGCCTATACTCTGATACTTGATACTTTCATACAGAGCAGAATAGAGGGTAATCAGTCAAAGCAAGATAACAGGGGTATTACAGGAATTCAAGTTAATAGGAAATAAAAAAAGTTACTATAATATATCCCGATAGTTTTTTTTATTTTTCCCCTTTAGTTTAAAAAAGAAATTTAAAAAATTAAATACTTTTTAATGAATAAGGGAGAGGTTGATATAAAAGGGGGCATAACAACATAACAATACAGGTTAAAGCATGACAGTTTCAGCAACCTAGTGCTTCACCACCAAATAACCCGACTTAATAGTAGTTACTATAGTGTCTTTTTCCTTGAAATATTTGAATATAACTTCATATGCTATAGCATCAAACATACCAAGACAGTGTAACACCATTCAAGTGATGAAAGCATTATAGAGTATTTAGAACCAGCTAACAGAAAAATGAACAATGGTTTCTATATTGTCTCTTTGCCTATAACAATTTTTATTTATACTACCACATAGGATAAAATCCAGCAAGATACAACATGATAAAATCAATGGAGACAGAAGAGTCATAGTTTGGTGTGGCTTCAAAACAAGATGGTATTAAATCAGCACTAGCTACTATGAAGTCTTGTTTCTTCAAAATAGCTGTTCATTGCATCACAGGCCATAATGTCAAACAGCCCAAATTAAAGCCATTCCAGTTAATGAGTGAAAACTTTATAAGGCTTCAAGGCCACATAATGGGGAATCATGGTTACCACATACTTTTATATATTTGAATCATTTCTTACACTAGGGAAATTATTCAGTGTTCAAAGATGCAAGTTTGATTTATTTCACTTATGAGTATGGTTTCAAGCTGCGCCCATTTATTGATAAATACCTCAATGTGATCCTTCTTTATAGCTGAGTAGTACTCCATTGTATAGAAATACCACAACTTTGTTATCCATTCCTCAGTTGATGGACGTTTGGGTTGTTTCCAGGATCTAGCGATTACAAATTGTGCTGCTATAAACATAGTTGCGCATATGTCACTATTGTATGATGCTTTCAGTTCTTCTGGGAATATGCCTAGAAGTGGAATAGCTGAAACAAATGGGACTTCCAATCCCAGGTTTTGAGAAATCTCCAGACTGACCTCCACAAAGGTTCTACCAGTCTACACTCCCACCAACAGTGTAGGGGAGTTCCTTTTTCCCCGCAGCCTCTCTAGCACTTGTCGTTGTTGGTTTTCTTGATCCTAGCCATTCTTTCAGGAGTGAGATGGAATCTCAGTGTGGTTTTAATTTGCATTTCCCTAATGACCAGTGATGCCGAACATTTTTTCATGTATTTATTTGCCATTTGTATTTCTTCCTCTGAGAAATGTGTATTCATTTCAGATACCCACTTTTGGATTGTGTCTTTGAATTTTGAGGGTCTAAGTTTTTTAAATTCTTTATATGTTTTAGACAAAAGTCCCTTGTCTGAGGGGGAGTTCACTAAGATCTTTTCCCAGTTTGTGGGTTTTCTTTTCAGTATACTGGAGATTTTTTCTGACATGCAGAAACTTTTTAATAAGATGTGGTCCCAGTTACTGATTGTGGGAAATATTTCCCGTGCAGTTTGAGTCCTGTTCATGAATTCTCTACCTACCCCTATGTCTTCAAGGCTTCTAACTAATTTATCTTCCAATAGATTATTGTTTTTGTCTTAATATTCAGATCTTTGATCCATATAGATTTTAATTTAGTACATGGTGATAGACATGGGTCGAGTTTTAGTTTTCAGCAAATGGAGAGCCAGTTTTTCCAGCACCATTTATTAAAGAGACTACCGTTTTTCCAGTGAACCTGCTTGGCTCCTTCATCAAAGATAAGGTGGTTGAGTGTGGTTGTAGTTGTGGTTGTATCTTCTAATCTATTCCATTGATCCTGTACTCTGTTTTCATTCCAGTACCGTATTGATTTTACTACTGTTGCTTTGTAGTATAACTTCAAGTCAGGGATTGTTATGCCTCCTGCCTTGCCTTTGCTGCTTAGAATTGCCTTTGATATTCTAGGTCTCTTCTGGTTCCAGATGAATTTTAGGAGTGATTTCTCTAGATCTATAAGGTATGTTGATGGTATTTTTATTGGGATTGCATTGAATCTGTATAACAGTTTTGGGAGAATGGCCATTTTCACAATGTTTATTCTTCCTATCCATGAACATGGGATGTCTTTCCATTTTCTGAGATCATCTTCAATTTCTTCTTTCAGGGCATTATAATTTTCCCTGTATAGGTGTTTCACTTCTTTCGTAAGAGTAATTCCTACATATTTCATTTTTTTGCTTGCCAGTGTGAAGAGTGTGGCTTCTCTTATTTCTCTCTCTGTGATTTTTTGTTAGTGTATAGGAATGCTTTTGATTTCTGAGTATTGATTTTGTATCCAGCTACATTACTGAACTTATTTATTGTACCTAAGAGTCTTTCAATGGAGTTTAGGGGGGTCTTCTATGTAGAGTATCGTGTCGTCTGCAAACAATCACAATTTAAATTCTTCTTTTCCTATCTTTACCCCTTTTATTTTTCTTTCTTGTCTAATTGCTCTGGCTAGCACTTCCAATACTATATTAAATAGGAGAGGTGATAAAGGACATCCTTGTCTTGTGCCTGATTTTAAAGTAAAGGCTTTCAATTTTTGGCCATTTAGTATGATACTGGCTGTTGGTTTGTCGTAGATGGCCTTTATTATACTGAGGTAAAGACCATCTATTCCAAATTTTCTGTAAAGTTCTTAACATGAATGAATGTTGGATCTTATCCAAGGCTTTTTCTGCATCTGTAGAAATGATCATGTGATTCTTACTATTGGCTTTATTGATATGGTGGATTACATTTTTGATTTATGTATGTTGAACCATCCCTGCATGCCTGGGATGAATCCCACTTGGTCCTGGTGTATAATCTTCTTGATGATTTGCTGCATCCTATTTGCCAATATTTTATTGAGGATTTTTGCATCTGTGTTCATTAGGGAGATTGGTCTGTAGTTCTCTTTTTCAGTTGGGTCTTTCTCAGGTTTTGGTACTAGAGTAATATTTGCTTCCAGGAATGACTTGTGAAGGATTGCTTCCCTTTCTTTTTCATTGAAGAGTTTTAGGAGTATGGGCATTAGGTCCTCTTTTTATTTCTTGTAGAATTTTGCAGTGAATCCATCTGGGCCTGGGCTCTTCTTTGTAGGTAATGAATTAATTACATGTTCAATTTCATTGATAGAGAGGGGGTTATTCATCAGTTTTACATCCTCTTGATCTAGCTTTGGTATTTCATATGTTTCTAAGAATTTGTCTATTTCTTCTGTGTTATCAAACCTTTGAGAGTAGAGGTTTTCGAAATAGGTGTTGATGATCTTCTGTATTTCTACTGAATCTGTAGTGACTTCACCTTTTTCATTTCTTATTGCATGAATTTGCACTCTTTCTTCCCTTTTTAAATAAGGTTGGCTAGGGGCTTATCAATTTTATTTATTCTTTCAAAGAACCAACTTTTTGATTCATTGATTCTTTGAATTGTTTTCTTAGTCTCTATTGCGTTGATTTCTGCTCTAATTTTTATAATTTCCTCCCTTCTTTTGGCTTTGGGATTGACTTGCTCTTCTTTTTCTAGCTGTTTGATGTGTAGCATCATGTTGTTTATTCGTATTCTTTGTGTTTTCCTGATGTGGGATCTCAGTGCAATAAATTTTCCTCGGAGGATGGCTTTCATTGTATCCCACAGATTCTGGTAAGTTGTATCTGTATTTTTATTTGTTTGTAGGTATTGCTTAATTTCTTTTTTAATTTCCTCTGTGACCCACTAATTACTCAAGAGTGTGTTATTCAGTTTCCAGGTGTTTGTGGGATTTTTGCACTATCTTTTGTTGTTAATTACTAATTTCATAACGCTATAGTCCTATAGCATGCAAGGGATAATTTCTACTCTTTTGCCTTTATTTAAATATGTTCTGTGAGTTAATATATGGTCTATTTTAGAGAATGACCCATGTACTGCTGAGAAGAATGTTTATTCTGTTGTTGTTGGGTAGAATACTCTGTATGTGTCTATTCAGTCCATTTGTTCACAGGCGCAATTCAGTTCTTTTATTTCTTTGTTGATTTTCTGCTTGGTTGATCTGTCCATTGGTATCAATGGTATGTTAAGATCTCCTGTTAGAATTGTGTTACTGTTGATTTGGTTTTCCATTTCTGTTGGTACTTATTTTATAT
This sequence comes from Cavia porcellus, assembly GCF_034190915.1. Taxonomy (NCBI): domain Eukaryota; kingdom Metazoa; phylum Chordata; class Mammalia; order Rodentia; family Caviidae; genus Cavia; species Cavia porcellus. Next base: position 27,410,679 of record NW_026947486.1, on the reverse strand, counting down.
AACTGGGTGCTCTGGAGTTTGGTGCATATATATTTAATATAGTTATCTCTTCCTCTTGGAGGTTTCCCCTAACCAGTGTGTAGTGACATTCTTTATCCCTTCTGATCATTATTGGCTTGAAGTTGACCTTGTCTGCAAGCAGAATGGCTACACCGCTTTTTTTTTTGGGGGGGGGGGTTCCTGTTGCATGAAGTATTGTTTTCCATCCTTTGACTTTCAGTCTGTGAATATCCTTTTTGGCTAGATGGGTTTCTTGTATGCAGAATATGGTTGGATTTTGTTTCTCGATCCAATCTGCCAGTCTGTTTCTTTTAATTGGTGTATTGAGACCATTTACATTAACATTTAGAACTGTTATACATTGGTTTATTGTTGACATATTATCTTTCTGCTGTTGCATGTTTATCTATCTGCTCTGTTCAACTGTCTGCTTTGTTTAGTGGTTTTTTTCCTAAATGTATCTAGGCTGTCTTTCAGTACTCTTTGCATGGTTGGCTTGGTGATCATGAAGTTTTTCAGCTGATCTTTGTCATGGAAGTATCTTATTTCTCTATCGAATTTGAAGGACAGTTTTGCAGGGTACATCAGCCTAGGTTGGAAATCATTTTCCTTAGGATCTGAAATACATCACTCCATTCTCTTCTTGACTTTATTGTTTGTGCTGAGAGGTTTGCTGTGATTCTGATAGGTTTTCCTTTATCGGTCATCTGTCTTTTCTCTCTGAAAGCCTTTAATATTCTATTCTTTTGTTCGATTTCTGGGATTGTCATTATTATATGTCTGGGTGTAGATTTATTTTGGTTATGAATATTTGAAGTTCTATATGCTTCATTGATCTTGATATCAGTTTCTAATCTCGTGTTTGGGAAATTTTTAGCTATTACTTCTCTAAATATCCTTTTGACATCCTTTATGTTGTCCCCTTCTTTTTCATTTATCCCTATGAACCTTATGGTGTTCCTCTTTGTGTCGTCCTGTAGGTGTTGAATTGTCATTTCCTGATTTCTTGTTATTTTTAAAAGATCTTTTCTTTCCTGTTCACTGGCTGCAATCTTGTCTTTGAGGTCTGAGATTCTATCTTCACATTCATTGAGGCGGTTTTTACAACTTTCAATAGAGTTTTTGATTTCTTGTATATCTCTTTGTATCTGTTTTATGTATTCTGTTTGTTTCCTTTATTGTTCATCCAGGGATTCCATCCTTTTGTTTAGTTCCTGCAATTTGTTAACTGCATCTTCTTTAGCTATGTTTAGCATCTGCTTCATTTCTTTTATCATTTCTTCTTTTATCTGAGAGATTATTTCTAGTTTGTATTCCTTTAAGGCTTCCCATACTTGCTTCTTAATTTCAGTTACCATTATTTCAGGTATTTCAGTTATGTGGCATGTTTTTTCTTCTATGCACATGGCTCCTAGTCCTTCTTGGGATAGGCTGGATGTTTGAGATTGCATTTTAGTCTTTCGTTTTGTCATTTTCCTGTATTTTGGAGCTTCAAGTGTTGTTCCAGGTGTGGGAGAGAGTTCTGCCAACTTGGGATGGGGTTCCTTCGAAGGCCCCACTCACAGGACCCGACAGGGGACCATGGCCTGTTCCCCAGGCCAGGAAGAGTGTCCCCTCAAGCTGGGAGGGATTCCCAGCCCCCTCTGCTCCTCTCACAGGTCCGGTAGGTCAGGAACTGGACCGGTCCCCAGGTCAGGAAGGAAGTTCTCGCAGGCTGGGCAGAACTCCTAGCCGCCACTGTTACAGTCACTGATCTGGCCTGGTCCCCTGTCCTGTAGGGAACTGGCCTGATCCCCAGTTCAGGGAGAAAGTTCCCGAAGGCTGGGCTGGACTCCCAGCCACTGCTGCTACAGTCACTAATCCGGCCTGGTCCCCAGTCTGGTTGGGAACCGGCCTGGTTCGCAGGCTGGGCTGGACTCCCTGCTGCTGCCGCTATAGTCACTGACCTGGCCTGGTCTCTGGTCTGGTAAGGAACTGGCCTGGTCCCCAGGAGAAACTTGCCTCACCACTTCAAAAGGTTGATGCAGAGAAATGGTTTTCACTTCCATCAAGCTTTCCACTGCAATGAAACTGTCTTTTTCTGGAAGAAAATGCCCAGGAGAACAAACATTACCCAGGAAGAGGAAAATGTGCCATGCCACAGGCCTGTGAATGAGAGGCTAATCTTATTCCTATGTGTCAATGTTCCCATGGTGAAATCAAGATAAAAACTTTCTCTTTTTTTAATCACTCTGTGTCACTAAAAGTGTTCAGAAAACATAAAATCTTGAAGAATAGGCTAGGGGTAATATGAAGATCTAACAGACAATCCTAAGTAACAAGAGTACTTTTACTTGATTGGATCAAGGAGGCTTTCTGTCCTACTGTTAAGAAATAAAAGAAATACCCACACTCCCACCAAAGGTGGAGAAACATTCCATTTTCCACAAAGCCCCAGCCACATTTGTTACTGGTTGATGTCTTGATGGCAACCATTCCTTCTGGAGTGAATTGAATATCAGTGTTGTTTTAATTTGTATTTCTCGAAAGACCAGCAGTGTTGAACAAAATGCTATTGGAATTAAGAAAGTAAGATTACAAGTTTGAGCTCAGCCAGGGCAACTTGGAGAGACTCTCAATATGTACATGAATGAATAAAAATAGAGGGCTAGAGATATCTAGGGGTATAAGTCAATGGAAAGGCCTTGGGTTCAATCTCCAGAAAACAAAATAACACAGTCATTTACAGTAAGCATTATGCTGGAAGCCAGCTTGGTTTAACTGCAGTGTTCTTTCTCTCCTCAAATCTAGCTAGTACTTCTGGTGTTGCTTGGTTGCCTCTGACATACCTTGAAAATCAATCATATACCTTTTACAGAAAACAAGCTTCCTTTAAAACAGTACCACACAAAATTAATATGAACTCATTTATACTGGCAGTTTATTTGCTGCAAAGACACTGTTGTGATCATATAACCAGTTATTCACTAATTTTCTGTAGGGTCCATCAGAAAGAACTGGGCCAAGACTCAAGAGAATTTCCCTTCTGTTCCCACTTATACTACTTTTACTTACTTTACTGTCAAGTCATTTAGTGTCTCTGAATGTGCTGTTTCCTTAATTTTTTTATTTTAAGGAGGATAAAACCAAGATTAATAAAAGCAGAATAAAGGCAATCAAAACAAACCAGTGTAAGTGATGCAGGACTTCAAAACATTATAGAATCAACAATAGTTACCATAATGCCTTTTGATGTCTTGAAAATAATAAAAATCAAACAGAACAAAATAGAATAGAAACAATAAATACAAAACAAAGAATACAATAAAGGACTTCAAAACAAACCAATACTAAATCCAAATTGCTACCTCAATATATCTTCTTATCTTTGAAATAACTGCTCATGCCTTTGGATTTAACATAATCAAGAAAGACAAAAGAGAATAAAACCCAACCCAACAAAACAATGAAAAGTAAACCCTAAGGAATCAGTGATGACTACAATTCTCAGAAAGAGATCCCTCTGCCCCAGATGCCACATTGTGTGCCATTATCTTCTGAACTGATGATCAGACCACTGGCCCTAGAACTACAAGGTCATAGAAACACCGAAGCACCCCAGGCATCCAAATGCATTTCACCTCCATAGCTATCACAGCATGTGTTTCTCCAGATCAGCGAGTCCCTTAATGGGGCGGGGGGGGGGGCTTTTTCTTTGCCAGCCCATGCACCAGAAGGGGCTAGGGTCAATCTGTTCCCAGTCCAGTAGTGGCCTATGCATGACACTGGTTCCCAGATGAGGTTTCCTTCCTGGTGTAGGCCTTATTTTCTCTCTCTCTCTCTCTCTCTCTCTCTCTCTCTCTCTCTGGTCTGCAAATGGCACTGATTGACAGAGAAAGGCTTGGGTCTGGCTGTCACCAGTCTGCAGATGGCTCACACCTCGTTCCCAGACGGGGTGTGTTTCCTGGTGTGGCCTTGTTCTCTGTTTCCTTAATTCTGAGAAGAAATGTCTAGCCAAATTACACTTCACACAGGAAAGTAGATGCAGGGAAGAAATTTTTCTAGTATACAGTCTAGTTTTATTTATTTATTTACCTACTAACTTATGTACTTGCTTATTTTTATATTTACTTGTTTCATTTTATCAGATTTTATTGGTGCATTTTATTTGATCACATTCATCATAGAGATTTTGCACCCATGTGCAAGTTTTCTTTGGTTCATTTTAACAGAGAATGTGAGCTACTGGTCTCTATGATCTCTGAGATTTGCTTTGCATACAGTTTTCCAAATGGGAAAGAAACACCACCACTGAAATGAGGATATTGAACTCCATTTGAAAGTACCAGACACTTAGAAGTAGTCACTAAATAGATGGCTGAAGAGAGTGCTGCTAAATGATAGGGTATCTGTGAGAATTATAATGCCAAAGGTTCAATCTGATTATTTGACTTGGTAGACTTGGGCCTGAGGATAGGATCTTATCAATAAATAAAAATATTTTTGGGACAACACTGCTTTAAGGTATGTAGTCACAATCTCATAGTGACAGTCAAGTGAAGTAACTATTATGTCATAATACTTGTTGGTATGGCAACAGTAATGACCTAACAGCACACAAGAAATGTCTCTTCAATGTCCCTGAACCACTTGCAAAAGGACTTTACCAGCAAGTAGACCTGGAAACCACACATGTCTTATGAGAGTTATCAGATGGTAGAAGGGGCTAAAAAATCACATAACGTGGAATTGTAATTTTGGGGAATGAAAACAATGAATGTTTTTAGGTAAACTTTAAGAAGTTAATGATAAAGCTCTATATGTTTTATTCTGAAGTGTCAATTAATATTATTATGCTGACTTGGGTAATGTAAACTTACAACTTGACTATACTTAGAATTCCTGCCTTATATTTTTAATCTAATTTCTGCCTGGTGCCATATGCTTCTAATTTTATATTTGTTAGAGCAGCAGTTACTTGTGTTTTTCTTAGAAAAGATCTCAGACTTCTGTATTGTCTGGACTTACAATGACAACAATGAAATTTACAGCTTCACTTTACTTTGAATTCTTCTTTTGTATATTTTCTTTTATGCCCAGTGATAGCAAATTTGTGAATTAACTCTCCTGGAGCAAGAAACAGGAACATATTTTCTGAGACAAACTCTTAAATATATATGTTGATACTGGCTCATAATTCCAATATCCAAAAGACCAAATGTTTTATGATATAATCTTCTGTCTTTTTTTATTTATTTGCAGGAAAAGGAGAAGAAACTCCAATGAAGATGATAACCACCATTCTCCACATTCCAAAAGCAGTAAGATTAACCTTGACTTGCAGGAGTCTCAGAATGTAAAGGTAGGAAGTATGATCAGATAGCCTCTCTATTTTATTCATTGCCTACATTAAATCCTTGTATTTGACCTCTGAAATGAGGAGCATTACACCACAAAATCATCACAATAGTATTCTTACTTCATTGTGGTGATTTTTGAACCAGAGATCTTATGCATGATACCAATGTGTTAGGAGAGGAGGGAAAGGAAACCACAAAAATTTGGTCAAACAAACAAAACAGGAGGTTTTTGGACATTTTCCCTTCACAAGTAGAGAGCTGTAATTTAATTCCCCTTATTTTTAGATGGAAAATATATATTGAAGCATGTAATAATATGTTATAGGCTAGAAGACGATTCTTGACTTCTAACTGAAAAAAGTGAAAGTGAAATTGAGGGGCAGTGTCACAATGTTTTGTGAAACTATAGTGGTGTTGAATTGTATATCTTGAATTTTAACTTCAGGAAACACCCCAAATGATTCATTTTCACTAGCATGGTATTGCTTTGCTGAAGGTATAACTTACTATAAGATTACTAGAGGAGCCTTGTAAAGTTGTTCTGGATAAATCTGGCTGGTTAATAAACAATGTTCACCTTTGCTTTCATGAGCAGCAGGCAAAAGAATTGTCAATTCACGTTGTCTTGCTAGAATCTGTAGAAAGGTAATTATAATTATAGAATCTAGACAGCTCCTTGGGTGGGTGAAAGGGATAAAATTTCCAAAGATGATACAATCTGTGGTGTATGCATTTTAAGAAACTTTGTATACAGAGCATATACACCATCCTAAGCAGTTTGAAACTGCAACAGAATATTGCGGTCCTGCTGATTTATTGAAGATAAAAATGTCCACCTGTGCAGGTGATGATAACCTGTCAATCTTTCTTGTTTGTTTCCTCGTTCAAATTCCATTTACTGAGTTCAAACAAGGTGAGGTTGTGTATACTTAGACACTTACATAAGTTCTATCATCGATTGAATATTTTTTAGCTAGAAAACAACTTAGAACTGAATCTCTGGTCCAATTTCATGCTATGAAGGACACCAAGACACAAAAAGCATAGAATAGTTATGTCATCAATGCAGACAGGTTAATGCATTAACATCATTGCCTTGTTGATGGGGAAACTGTAATCAACAGCCAGATTAATTTGATATCATGCAGTTCATAAAATTCCTCATTGCTTCAGTGGTATGAGGGAACATGGGCATGTCAGTTTAAACATGTGGTACTGGGGCTGGAGGTTTAGTTCAGCGGCATAAGCACCTCCCTTGCAAGCAGGCAGTCGTGAGTTCAATCCCTGGTACCAATAAAAAGGAAAAAGACAAAAAAAATCTGGTACTACTGGTAACACATACTTGAAGGGCTCTGATGAGCTTGCTAAGGATGATAGCCTTCAGTTAACCTAGTTTCTGCAGGTGCCTTTGAATAAACATGGTTATTACAATTCCAGGATTGCAGTGTGCATTAGGGAAGAACTTTCATTTTCTGTTGTAGTTCACATAAATGAGAAGCTCTGAGAGATGGTGGGGGGAGGATGGAGCTGAGAGGAAAGGTAGGGTTTGAGAAAAAGTAACATCCAGTATTTCCCAGCTTACAAAATAAAAGCATTACATAATTGTGTGTTGCAAATAAATACATGAATTATCATTCTGATTTTATGGAAATATTTCATAATTAATATTATTCCTCATCGATCCAGCTTATATTTATCCACTGCTTGTTTCACTAACCTGAAAAGGTGCACTTTACACTTAAACTAATCTCATGCTTTTATTTTTCTCTTGAGTATGGTGTCTTTTCTTTTACCTTTAGTTTAAAGCTGTGATATGCATTCACTGCCTATTATTTCTCACTTCTCTTCATGAAACCACTAACTAAACCTTAGCTCCTCCAAATTTCCTTCTATCCGTCTATAATAACATGTCAGGGAACAGTGGAGAGCTGTTAAATCCAATAACCTGCCAGCTATTTACCTAGCACCTACCAGTTGGCAAGCATGGTTCTTAGTGATTGGAATAAATTTAAAGTTGCCTCTTATTTGCCCAAGACCCCTTTGTGTTCTACCACTATATGCATCATTACATTTCCAGTATCCCCATTCAAGTCTGTGTTGTCTCTTGCTTGATGCTTTGCAAGATTTCTTGAGGGTTCTCTGTACTCTCACTGCCTTCTATCTAACCATCCATCAGAGACATCTTCCAAAATATAGACCTGAGCATTGTTCATTAACCTCAAGTCTCAATCCTTACAGAACTCTTGGCATGATATTTAAGGCTGCTGATGATCTTCACTTGTGCATTTTTTTTCTCCCAGTAACTTTTCTCTGGGAGACACCAGGCACATCCTATTACTTGCATTTGCCTCCTCCAAAATTCTTCTTTGCCATTCAAATGCTCTTGTTGTTCTCCACATTTACTGTACTCTCCCATGAATGTCTGCTGCATCCTACAAGGCCCACTTATGTGTCTTTCACTTTAATGAATCTCCTGATTTCCTCAGTGGGCATTTCATTGCTACATTTCGCTCATTGAAAGACCTGGATGTTGTCATTCTGAAGGCTTGACTAGGCTCAGGAATTACCCACTGAATGCCAATGTGGCCCTGCCAAAGCGCCTCCATGTACACAGTAGATAAACATGTATCTGTTTGGACATGGTTGGGAAGCATAACAACCCATACTTATGTAAAAGCCTCTCAGATGTGGGTGCCTGGCAGGTGTCTGTGAGTTAAACTGACAAAGAGCCCCACTGATGATTCTGCTACTCATTCCCAAATTGAGTGAGTCATGGTGTATGTCTTCTGGTCTCAACCCTTCTTTGTTTATGGGGTAAAGATGCAGATTTTGCAATAGCGAGAACTAACTTATAATCTTGCCTTTGCCCACAAGCTTGTTCCCTCATCTCTCTATGAAATGTCTTCATGAGCTTTGCATCATAAGAGATCCTCTTTCAGAGTCATCATAAATGTAATTTTGTTTTGCTGCATACATGAATTTGCAAAGGCTTCTGTACTGTATTAGCACGAGTGCTATACTGAAAATTGGGAGACTAGTGAGCTTTGTAATGGTCCATCAAGGTAAATATTCTGATGCTATGACTTTTTGAGCAATCAGGAAAATGGTGAGCATGATTTATATTTTATGAGCCTTCCTCTCAATCTTGAAGCATTTTGAAGTCTCTGGAAAAGAATCTGTTCTTTTTCTGAAGCCAAGTGTAGTAAGGTAAATGCTCCTCTATGTAGATGCCAGTCTCAACTCTCAGGACAATCTACTATCCAAGAAAAGGCTTTTCCTCCCAATGGCTCTGTCAGTACAACAGTTCACTAAGTGGGATACTTCTCATGAAATGCACTCACAAACACAAAGTTTAACAAAGATCAGGGTGTACAGTGTTAAATAAAGAGCATTATTGGCCTAGAAAATACTACCATGTGTGAGTTTTTATATATTCTTTACTGGATTAAAGAAGGCTAAACACTTCCTCAAACCTCATTATGTCATAACAGCTCATTTAAAGTCTTCCTTTTGACGTGAGTAGTAAGTAAAACCAAAAGAAGACTTTTTTCCATCGTCTTGTAGCATTCGGTACCTTACTTTTCTACACATAAAACTTTTATGTTTCACAAAATAATGCATCTTCTATAACTGCATTAGAAAAGATATCTCCAAAGTAAAATGTCTCAAACTAAACATGCATGCCATGTGCATGCGTGCACATGCATGTACACACACACACACACACACACACATATTTACAACTGATTATTGGTGCTGGCATTCATCCCTTAAGGGAATGTTTTAAAGTCCCTTGAAAATAGTTTGGTGGTTTAGCTCAGTATTGCAAGTGCCTGCTTGTGTAAACACATAGTCATGAGTTCAATCCCCAGTATCAAAAAAATAAAAATAAAAATTCTTTGAAAACATTACATATCAATGTGCAACTGTCTCTTTTTTATTATTTAAAAAGAATGAAACAACAAAACACATGAAGAAAAAAGGATAGAAATAACACAGAATTACAGAAAAATATATTTAATAGTAAGAAATCACTAGTTGATAAGTTACATATTGTCATCTTAGAAATAGTTATTCAGCTCAGAAATTAAAGCCTGTAAAGTGACATTCAAATAGTGACACTGCCAAAAGTTCTGCTCAATGATCCAACAAAAACTTAGTAATATGGTTAACAGTCTTACACACTTGTTTCTTATCTTAAAGGGGTACGATTAAACATATCAAAACAGAACAAAACAGTTCATAAAGAAACAAATGCAGAAATACAGATATCAAAGCATGTCCACTGGAGATCTTCACTGTCTATATTGTTGTCTCTAGCTTCTTCCAAATAGTTGTCCCCATATTCGCACATATTGAATACCTACTGCATATTATAGAACTAATCAAATCGTTACAGGATGATGACGGCTTTTTAGGTCTTCAAGATCTGACATTGGGGAAGTCAATAATGACTACCATAATGTCTCTCATTCTCTTCGTAGTAACTGTCCTTATCTTTACATATGCTGAAATTGAACTTAAGAGACTAGACTAATATCACTCTGAACAGTGAATAATACTATTGACAGATTTTATATCATACTGTTACAGAATTAGCATTGGGTTTCTTAGTGTCTCTTCTTCAGAGTATCTGTTCATTACATCTTGCATTATATGATCTGTTCCTGTAAATAGTTTAAAAATTCTTCCCAGGTGTGAATTTCTACATGTATGTCTATCCTGTCTGTATTATAGGGAAAAGCAGTTCATAACAAGACAACTAAAACATTCCTAGAAAAACATGTAATGAAAAGGCACATAAGACCACAATATTAGGTGATCTACCATAGTAACTATGCTTTGTCTTGTTATTTTCAACAGACTTGTCCTCATCATCAGGCTTAATATAGTGAAGCATAGCTATTTTTATAAAAAACACAACTTTGAAAACATTGTACGACTTGAGAGTGGTTAATAATCAAAACCGGTATGGATATCTTTTACATCTTGTCATCTTCAGAGTAGTTGCCTCTACTTTTAGACTTGATACTATCGAGCATACCAAATTTGAATTAAATCAGCCAAAGCAAAACCGTGGTCTAACAAACCAGATTCAAATAAGATCAGTCATAGTAAGACAATGGAAGTAATACAGGGTTTCAGTTTAAGTTAATAGGAAATTAAGGATAGTTACACCATGGTGTAACCTGCTATTTTGTGGTTAGATGTCTGTGCCCTCAAATCTGATATGAGTGGAAAGACTGGAACAAAATAAAATCAAACTAAACAGAGCAATAAGACTACTGTGGCTTTTAAATCCTGATACACTATTAACAAAGACCTCTGCCTTCCCTTTTTAGGCTATTTTTCACCTTTCCCCTTCTCAGGATGCTTTGTATATTTTGGGTCTCACTAGGCGCCTTAGGTTTTAGATTAGGGGGCCAACCCGTTGTCTATCTGAGTGTTGCTGAACTTTCCTACCCCTGAGCTTGATCTTGAGCTGTACTCCTTTACTCACTAAAGTCATAGGGTTTTCCTTCCTTCCAGCAATATAGTTCTATACTGCCCAAAAGTGTCATACCTTTCCAATCTATCTGTGGCTGCTGGATGAGTTGTCCCTATTTCTCTCCGGTTTCCTGTCACATATAGCTTTGCTTTCTCGTCTTTGACTTTCAATGTATTAACCCTTCTTCATGTTGAGTGTATTTCCCACTCAGAGCATCTCAAGGGAGGCTGCCTCCTAGTGTGTTTTTTTTTCAATTTTAGTGTATCAAGGCTATCTATTTAAACATTGTAGCTTACCGTCTCTGCCTGATGTCTGCTGCTCCACTTTACTGCTTTTGTTTGTCCACCTTACACCCTCATTCCATTGTCTGCCCTGTTCATTGAGGCCTCTCTGCCACTGCTGCTGGAATCCTGGTATCCCTCTCCCTCTCTCTCTGGAATGTCCTGCAGCATTCTTTGTAGGGTTGGGTTGGTGGCTGTGAACTCCCACGGTTCCTGCTTATCTTGGAAACATCTTATTTCTCTATTAATTTTGAGAGAGAGTTTTTCTGGGTTCATCAGTCTTGGTTGCAAATTATTTTCTTTCAGAGCTTAGACTATTCCCCACCCCCCCCCGCCCCGGCTCTTCCCGATTTGAGAGTTTGTGCTGATAAGTCTCTTGTTAATTTGATATTTTTTCCATTGTAGATAATCTGCTCTTTTTCCTGGCGGTTTTTAGTATTCTGTTCTTTTGGTGGATTTCTGGAATCTTGATTATTATATGTCTGGGTGTAGATCTGTTTTGGTTGTAGGTGACTGGAGTTCTGTATGCTTCATTTATCTGGATATCATTTCTTTTTGCTATGATTGGGAAGTTTTCCTTTGCTATATCTATGAATATTCTTTGTATTTCATTTTTGTTTACTCCTGCTTCCTCACGCACATGCTTTATTCTTAAGTTATGTATGCTTTTTTCATCTTCTGAACTTTGAATTGTTTCTTTCTGATTCCTCCTTAATTTTAAGACATCTTTTCTTTCATGATCATATATCATAAATCTATCTTCAAGTTTCAAAAGGCTAACTTTAGTTTTTGTCAAGGCATTTTGCCAGTTTTCATTTTCCTGGTAATCTCTTTGGATCTGTTTCATGTATTCTAGATTATGTTTAAATTATTCATCAGAGGTTTCTCTTTATTTTCTGAGTTACTCTGTTCTTCCATCTGTGTTCTCTTGGAAGGGGCTTATCAATTCTTTAACTAGTCTTTTTATATCTTGCCTCACTTGGATCAGAAGTAAAGTTTTAAATTCATCTATGAGTTCATAAAGGTATTTCTTCATGTCCACTGATGCTGTTTCTAGTATTGGATGGTTACTGCACTGGTTCTCTTCTGTATTTACTTCTCCTGGGCTTATTTTCCCAAGTTCAGCAACTGTAGATTTTTTGTTTTTATTTCTGTCTCTGGTCATGTTTCTGGTTTCTTTCAGACTGGTGTGTCCTGGGGGTTCCTTGCCCTCTCTATATTGCTTAGGGTCTTTCCAAAGCATGCTGACTGGAGATTTTGCTGCCCTCCCCAATTTTCTGTTATTTGAGGTACACACAGGGATGCAGGGATGGTGCAGGCTAGCCTTGAGCCTCTGTGCCATGCAATCTGCAAGTTAGGTTGTACCTTGTGGACATACCAGAGTTGTGACAGTTTTGTATCTGCTTATTGGGTCCCAACCAGAGGCGCAGCTCAGCCCCAGCTGACCCTGCCAGGTTTTTATGTGCCAGGGGCCGCTGGATGATGTCACCATGTCACTGGGCTCTGCCCAACTCCAAGATGTCCTCCAGGCAGTGACAGCAGCCTCAGGACCCAGTCCCTAGCACTCACCAGGAATCAATGTAGATCTTTCTTTTGGGTCCACTGCACACTGTGCTGCAATGTCTTCACTGCATTCCCAGCATAGTGCAGACTGGTCAGAACTGTGTGATGTCCAACTTTGGAGCCCAGGAGCTTCTGGCAGTCTCATTTGTCAAGGCCAGGTTGCTCTGACTGCTTTGTGGGGGCCCCAGGTCGCTATTTCCAGCAGTCTCCGAGAGCCAATATAGCTCTTCCCCTTGGATCCACTGCTCATTTCACCACATCCTCTCATTAAGAGCCTGGGATTTGCTGACTCCAGTTATCCATAGCCATGGTTTCAGCATGACCTTGGATCCTTGGGCGTGCCTAGTACAGCGCTGAACGGGTCACAGTGAGCTCTTTGGGCTTTAGCTCTACACTCACACTTTTCCTTCCTTTTCCTAGTTTTATTTTTCCTTTCAGTTACCGCCTTGGTTAATAAAAATCGTTATAAATTCATCTTGCCCTCTCCATGTTGCCATATTCTAGCATCTGGTCTGATTTCTTCTTCTGGGACTTTGCATTCAGCCCCCTAGGAAGCCACCATTTTTTGAATGTGCAACCTTCCTAAAGGGTAGCAAGGACACTTTTCTATATTAGCATAAACACAACTATATATCAGTATTGCTAATGGATCAGAAAATTCCATAAATCTATGCAGTCCAGTTGAACTGATTCCCAGATTGTTTTTAAACATTTAGTTGCTTCCAGTTTTCAGCAGTTAAAATGCTAATAATGTAGATGCTGTGTCACTGAACATTTTCATTTATGTTTCTATGTGGTAGTTTAAAAGGTTACCTCCATCACAAAAAAAATTATTTTTTCTTTATAATGATTCTACAGAATCTCACTGTGTCTTGTGAATTTTAATGTGCTTTTCCAATTTTAAATGGTAGGCTCAGTTCCCTTTTTACATGATTGTCCCTATCATGTGAAACTGATATACTGTACTTTTAGATGAGTATTTGGTACATTAAAAAAGGTTTCTCGTTCTTATATTATTTTTTAAAACAAGTATTTTTTTATTTAAAGAAAGATTAAACAAAACAGAAAATAGGTAGAAATAGTACATACATTCAGAGAAAAAAAAAGAGTAAGAAATCACTAGTTGATGTTGTCGTTTTACAAATAGTTGTTCAAGGTACAAAAATGGAACATGTAAAGTGGGAATTCAAACAGAGAGATTGCAAAAAGTTATAATCAACTGTACAACAAAATCTTAGTAACATGGTTGTCAATCCTATACATTTAAACATACATGCAGTTATCCATATCTTCATTTATATTTAGATTAAACAAACTAAAGCAGGTTAAAATCATTTTGAACAAAGAATAATAGGATTGCTGGATTTCACTTCATGACACTCTGATCAGCACTGGATACTGTAGTGTCTTCTTTTTAAAACTGAATTTAAAGAAAGCCTAAAAAAACAGAAAATGGGTAGTTATAATACATACTTTCAAAGAAAAATAAACAGTAAGAAATCACTAGTTGATGATTACAGATTGTCTTCTTCCAAATAGTTATTTAAGATACTAAATTGGAGCATATAAAGTGGGGATTCAAACAGTGAGACTGCAACCAGTTCTGTTCAACTATCCAACAAAAACTTAGAAATATGGTTATCAACCCTCTACACTTAAACATATAGGCAGTTACCCATATCTTCAATTATGTTGACTTTCAATAAACCCAAGCAAGCTAATATCACTCTGAACAAAGAATAACACTGTTGCTGGGTTTCACATTATGACACTCCAGGATCAGCACTGGGTATTTTAGTGTCTCCTTTTCTCCAAAGTATCTGTTCATTTCATCAGTTGTCATAAGATCAGTTCTCATAAACTGTTCATAGATTCTACACATACATGGGTCTTAACATGTATTTTTTTTAATTTTGAAAGTAGCAATTGTGTAACAGCATAAGACAGAACAAAGCCAATAGAGACAATGCTGTGAAATTGGTACAGGATTTCACAGTAGGATACTGGGATAGTAGTACTAAGTACTATGGTATATCTCTTTAATTTAACAATAGCTATCTAGTCAATTATGTATCATTAAATCAAACCAAAAATAGAACATTGTAAAACGAATTGAGAACACTGAATAGAGCAAAAGAAATATAACAAAAAGTGAAAACAACCTATGCTTCAAACAGAAGATAGAAGGAAATCCCCCATATTTGCTATACTGCATATGGTCACCCTCCCAAGAGATGTTGAAATATCTATCCCCAGTAGGTAAGGGGGGAGGGGGCAGGTGGAAGAAGGGTGCTTGATTTTCAGCTCCCATGGAAGTTGGCTCACAGGTAGTGGTTCTCCTGCAGGCCCAAACTACAGGTGCTGATCAAGAGGGCAGGTGAATAAGCTGCCCGAATCCCTCCATGGCCGAAATTCTGGAACTCTTTTCTCTTCCTGGCCCTTGTTGTAGATGCTTACCAGGAGGGCAGGTGAATAGGCTACCCAAATCGCTCCATGGCCTGAACTCTGGAGCTCTGTGCATTATTTTTCAGACAGCACTTATACAAAAAAAAAAAAAAAAAGTCAACTAAAGGGAACCAAAGTGTTTGTAGTGGGTTTCCTCATCAATGTAATAGCTTACTTAATGTTTGAATACCCATAACTAAATCACGTTTTGACCATGGATGTCCCAGAATTTTACTTACAGGACTAGCAAGCTCTTTGCTATAAATTTCACTCTGAATTGTTTTTGACATCTAGGCTTTAAGTCACTTTTGTAGCCATCATTAACTGATCTCACTCATGGCTCCTGTTGCCCCCTCTTTATCCCTTTTATGCACAGTTCTTTTAACGTGTGAGTACATTTGCATAAAGGTAAATATAGGTTATCTATTGATACTTCTGGGTAAACTTGTTGGGCAGTTGCTCACACAACCAAAGTTTAGCAGTATCTAATGACCAAAGGATCCTAACTATCTTTGATTTAAATGTTTTTTTGTTTTTGTTTTGGCACTGGAGATCGAACTCATGACCTTGCACTTTTCAGGCAAGTGCTTGTGCCACCGAGCTAAATCCCTGGCCTATCCTTGGTTTAAATCTTACTAAAGTTACCCTTTGGGAAGAATCTGTTATAAGAAGTGCAATGTCAGCATTGTTAAATATCACAGTTCAGTAAGGGTTTTTGCTGTAGCAAACTGGTCTATGCTGATCAAGGTCACTGCCCAGGCACCACCCATGGGAAGCCAGTCCCCCCCCCCCCGCCAGTTTTTCCCTACTCAGAAACCTTTTGTTGGAACCTAGTCCTACTAGTTTGTCACCCTAACCCGGGGGGAAATGAAGATAAAAGACAAAAGGACACAGAGTCAGTTTAGCATGTAGGCAGACAGGAGACTCTTGCCCCTAGCAGGCAGTGGAGCCCTGAACATCTGGCTCACCCTCCTTAAAATAACATAAGATTCACCATCCTTCCATTATCCCTTAGTATATGCCCAGGTAAACAACCTGATCACAGCTGCATTGACTTTTCCCCAAAACCTGCCACATGTCATTTTCAAAGGAACACAACCTGCTGCCTTTCACCTTTGTGCTCTCAGAGGAGGTAGATTAGGCCTTAGCTCTCCTTCACTTGTCTCCCACATCTTA
The DNA here is from genome assembly GCF_034190915.1 of Cavia porcellus. Classification (NCBI taxonomy): domain Eukaryota; kingdom Metazoa; phylum Chordata; class Mammalia; order Rodentia; family Caviidae; genus Cavia; species Cavia porcellus. Next base: position 27,394,387 of record NW_026947486.1, on the reverse strand, counting down.
CCATGACTCTGCCTTTGAAAATCTGTCTTACTTTTATGGACCTGATTTCTAGTAAATTCTGTAGCATCAACTGAGGCTTTCCCTTGGAAGGTGAGGACTTACATCTCTGATGCAGCTTAGTGAAATAAATGGTACAAGGTAGGGCAGACGCTATGTGAAGGGATAGGGAATTAAAAGGCCTGTGCTTGAATCCTTGTGCTGATGCTTCATAGTTCTGTGACTTTGAGACTTTGAGGATCTGTTTCTTCATCTGGAAAATGGAGGCCACTCATCCCAATTTAATTTGTAGGACCATTGTCAGGGTGAGGAGAACTAGCTTATGTGACTGTACTTTGTATACTGTTAAGCCCAGGGCAGGGTTTGATGCTTCCATTCTCCAAGCTACGTAAGGAAAACATGTATAGTAGCACAATACTGATCATCTGTCTGTCTTTCTTTGTCCATCCAGTCCTCAAGCAATGACAGTGGAAGAAGTGGGAGCAGCATTATTAGCCCAGAGAGTGCAGGTGGACCAGAAAACAGCGTAAACCAGGTTATTGCTGAACGCAGTCCAGATAGCCCTCGGTCCTTTCATGAGGAATATGCACTGTGCCAAGGTCCTTACTCGTGCATCAACCAGATTTTGAAGGAGGCTCACTTCCACAGCCTCCAGCAACGCAGGCAACGTCCAACATGATGTAGTAGGGGCTCCTCATTCCAAGCTAAGCCTTGTTTATAAAAGCAATTGCACACTCACAGACACATATAAGTCTGCCAGCTCTATTCTCTATATTCTAGTCAATAGATTGATGGGCCATTATTAATTTGGAATTTCACTTCACTGCTGTAATTTCAAAGGGACTTGCATGAAATTTTTATAGGATTCTTTTCACGTTGGGCATCCACTTCATGCTATGGTAGTACTATGAGAAATCCTCACTGGTACAATGAATCCACAGTGTGTCCAATTCATATTTGTTTCCAGTTTGTCAGTTAAAATCTCTCTACTTCAAAACAGTTTTACTTTAATATGGTTCCTTGCTCCTATAACTTGAAAAGCCTAGGGAAGAGTATATCATTTTTTAATTTATAAAAAAACCAAACAGGTGCAAAAAGAACCCAAATCTTAACTTTTGGTTCCATTTCACACCGAAATGAAATGCTTTCCTACAGCTGCTTAGAAGAGAGATGCTCTACTGAAATTGCCCTCTACTTTTAATGACCAGAATGAGACACAGGGTGAAACTGAAAACCGCTCTTTAGTAATAGTCTCAATTCTTCATCTTTCTAAGGAGACCTTTTCTAAGGTTCTTGTATACTCAGGTACCCTCTGTATTCTTAATCCTCCAGAATGCATGCTTCAGGATTAGTAGAAAAAACTACACAATTCAGTTAGAAGACAAGTGAGTGATAATGTTATGGCCTAAACAGAAACTTAGTACATTGGTGGCACTGTCTTCTCATTTATTATTCCTTCTACTATGTCTTCAGTTCATGTTGATAAAATGGTAGCATCTTGACCTGATGTCTAACAAAAAAAATTGTGAAAATATGTAGGACATCTGTACACTTTATGCTACATAGGCCCTTTCACAGAAATTGGGATGGCCAATTTCCATCATTAAGATTTCAGGAATTTGCCGGGTCTGGTGGTGCATGCCTCTAATCCCAGCACTTGGGAGGCTAAGACAGGAAGATTGCAGTGGGTTCAAGGCCAGCCTGAGCTACACAGTGACACCCTGTCTCAAAACAAACAAAGAGACAGACAGACACACAGAGACTTCAGGCATTAGAATGGTGTACAAAAAATGAGCTGACATACCATTAGAAGAAGCACGCAGCACTATTTCCTTAGAGATGAATATGTCCTAGAGTTCTAATTGTGTTGAAAAAAATTGGTATGGTAATTTCATAGATGTTTCTGCTCCCTCAGTGGTTACCTTATTAAGGGTATGATTTTTTCTAGGTCAGATACCTACACTGGAACTTTATTAATGTGTTATGGCTTGTATCTAGATGCCGAGGCCTCATGTGATCTCTCTTAGGTGTTTTTAGAAGTGGCTGGATCTAAGGTGTATGATGCTGGGACCATGAATGTGATGCTGGTGTGATGCATGGTGTGATGCTAGAATTAAGGCTGTCCAATGCTGGGTGTGAGTGCTCCTTGCCCTAAGGGGGGGATCACCTGGATAGACTATACACCATAAGAAGAGGGTCGCTATTTGTTTGTTGCTTTGCTTGTCACTTCTCTCTTGCTACCTCCTGCCTGACATGAACAGTTTCTCCTCTGCAATGACCCCGTGGATCGCTACCATGCCTTGGAGGCAGCTGATTATGGACAGAAACCTCTAAACACTGTGAGCTATAGTAAGTCTTATCTCCTTTAACTCTAGCCATCAGGTATTTTTGTGTCAGCAATGAGAAAAGTAACTAAGAACCTGGGGAACATTTACAGCATTACTGACCTTGAAGTTAGGAGCAGGAACGACTCCATTCTTTTGCAATTATGTGTTTTGTGCAGAACACTTTTCCCTTGTGGCCTGTGTCTCCAATATTAGAAAGGCATACGACTGAAAAGAAGATGTTTGAATTCTAAAGAGTGTTATGTTTCGGGAAAAGAGAAAAATACAAGCCTACCTTTTTCTCTGTAGCAATACAGTGCACAACCAAATAATAAAGAAGGCAAGGTATTTGAACTCTGAAACCACATGTACATAATATAACTTGGGAATACCATGAAGAATGCTACAGGCTTAAACACATGGTATATTACTTAAGTGACATGTGTAGTAAAACACAGTGTGATAGGGAGCTCAAATAAACAAATTTTCTGTCATTTGCAACCCATTTAGAGATGTGAATCATAAAATAATAATTGTGAAGAAGCATAGTGTTTTGTAATGTAACTGCAATCTTGGACCAGGGTGAGCAGAGTAAATCTCTCTTCCTAGTAAGCACAATATGCCATCTACATTCTATCTTCACAGTTTGCTTAATCCTGCTTATACCATCTTAAGTCATTTGATCTTAAAATTACACTCTATTTAATAGCAGAGAAGGAAGCAAGCCCTTCAAAAGTAATCTCTGCTGAGACATAAAAGTATTTGCTAAGACTACCACATGAAAGAAGAGACTTCTCTGGAGGTTTTCCAAACTTAGGAATTTGAAAAGGGGGAGCCATGTTAGCTCAGGAGGTGAAGTTGGACCCTGTATAAGAGTACTATTAAGCAAATGAGAATGTTTAAAATGCTTTGCCAAAGGTGAGGTGAGCATGGTTCTTGGGGAGAAAAGACCTGTCCTTAAAGGAAAACCTACCAGGTGCCACAGTGTATGAGTGTTCCTCACTGTAATCTTGACACTGTTATGGTGTGGGCTCTCCAATAAACAAGTTTAGGAGAGGGGGGCTGGCAGGAAGTCATCCACATGACCACATCCGATCCAGATGAAATTGACAGGGGTGAGTGATTTGATGAAAGCACCCACTGGGAAACCAGCAGTGCCACAGTTGAGAACCAGATATTTTACACTTTGAAACAGGGCCCCTTTCCTACATTATGGAACTGCTTTTGTAAAGAAGACCAGGTTGATCCTCAGTGTTGGGTCTGCAGATTCCAACTAACTGGTAATTTTCATAGACCTGGCATCTGGCATCTGGGATGAGTGATACCAAACGCTTTGCATTTTCTACACTTGAATTGGGCTAACTAAACCCAACAAAAATCCTCTGTGTGTGTGTGTGTGTGTGTGTGTGTGTGTGTGTGTGTATGTGTGTGTGTCTTTGTGTGTCTGTGTATGTGTGCTTGTACCTAAAATCACTCACAGCAACTTCGATCCTTTTTTATTCTAAAAGTGCTCTATACACAATTACTACATCAAACATGGAACCTTTCAGCATCTCCAGCAATGTCTCTTTGTCAAAGCATGTCCTCTCACCAAAATGAGTCCCTGACTTAGGCTCAACAATAAGGAGTGCATACACTGGATTGCTGAGAGAACAAAATGTTGAGTTGCCAACTTGTGTCTTTTGTTAAGTCTTTATGCTTTGCTTGTATGCCTGAAGGCTGACCACTCAGCTCCATCTCACTTGCATAACACATGGACCTCCTCAACGAAGAGATTCCAGAGCCTTTGGCTACATGAAACAAATCAGCATTTGCTTCCCTTAGGTGGCCATGGGTTTTTCCTTGCAGTTTTCCTCTTAGAGCAGTGACGATTATCATCATGTTTTTCTAATTCACATAGAATTCTTGCTCTTTCTGAGCAACACCTTGTTAATGCAGCAGAATAAAATAATCATTCGAGGGGCTGTAGGTTTAGCTCAGCGGCATAAGCACCTGCCTTACAAGCAGGCAGTCGTGAGTTCGATCCCCGGTACCGATAAAAAGGAAAAAGACAAAAAAAACCAAAACCATTTGATAGTGTTCTCTGGGGAACAGATCCTTATTTCCATAAGCAAATATAGAATACAATAAAGCAAACTTTATGCTGAGGCCCACATTGGAGCCTATATACTTGATTTCTAAATTCTCGTTGCTTTATACATACACAACATCACTTCCCCCATGTTTCAGTGAGAGCTCTGTAATATGGTCATTTTTACCCCTATAGAATGAGTTAAACCTAGATGCTGACACAAATATCAGATTATCTCTTGAGTTTCTCACTTCTTCTTGCTGGTCGTTGTGGCTATGACATAAACTGTGTCTTCTGAATTCCTAGTTATATACATGAATCAAGACTGGAAAATAAAGATACATGTTATCCTCACAAAGCCATTTGGATACATTTTTTTGTTTTCTTTAAACTTACAACAAACTGTACAGTGGTGACATACATGCTTGGTTGGTATGAGGATTATTACACTAGTCAGCTTTGACTGGTGATCTCCATGCTTCTTCTGGCTCTTGAACCATCACAAGCAATGAGAAGCTTTCTGCCACCCACAACACAACAACCAATTTAGTTGCCATTTCTCAAAACACCTGTGTAGTCTACAGGGAACAGGATGGTTTGGTTGAAGAGGCACATATATCTAACTTTCACCAGGGAGAGTAAGTCTTTATTCTCATGTGGTTGAAGAGCAAAAGATCCAATTTTTGGCCTATAAAATCAAACTAAAGTGCTGGAGGTTTTGATCAGCAGAGTAAGCCCCTACTTGGCATGTGTGTGGTTTTGAGTTTAATCCCTGATACAAAAAAATAAAAACCTAACTAAAATGAATGGAAAATATTTTACATATTTTATATGCATTTTATGTCTCTGTCTGTCTGACATCAAATAATGTATGCACATGAATAGTTTCTGTTCCCTCACTGCTAAAGGAACTGTTGAATGTAAGCGAGACTGTATTGTTGTAAATCAATGGAAATTGAGAACACTAATCAACTGGAGACTGTTAATTTAAAGGTCAGTCATTTTAAGAATATGTTGGAGTCCCTGGCCATGACTGTGTGTGGGTTGAATCCCAGCACATGGGGAAAATACAGAACTTCGCTCCAAGGTGGTAAGACCGTGCCCTGCATCTAAAATCACCCTAAGATGCATAGGAGGTTCCCATGGACCTAACTGGGCCGTGTCCAGCGAACTCCAAGCAGCAAGCAGGGTCCTGAATCCAGTCCCAGCCCCTGATCAAGCCTGTGGGTTGAATCCCAGCACACGGGGATACCTTGGAACATTACTCCCAGGCAGTTAAACCATTCCTTGTGTCTGAAATCAACAGAGGACACATGGAGCCTCTGTGGACACAACTGGCCCACAGCCTACAACCTCTAAGTGGCAAGAAGTTGCCAGCAGTCTGACTCAGGAGTCCAAAATTAGCCAGGTGATTCCCAGTGCATTGAGGAAGCTTTGAAGCATAGCTCAAAACCTGGAAATAGGCATGACCCCAGCCAGCCCTGAGGAACACCACACTGCCCTGGGACCTTGGCATATGCTGCTGAGTGCTTAACACATGACTATTTCCAGCCTTGGGGAATGCATGCTGCCCTCAGATCTTGGCCTGCACAGCTAACTTCTTCCTGCGCAACTCCAGCCAGCAATGAGGAATGCCAAAATGCCCTGGGACATTGGCCCATGCCCAGAAGATGCCCAGACCCAGGACATCTGCTGGCCCATCAAGAACACTTATGGCCTCTTGGACCTAATAATGCTGTTGATCTTCAGCTCCCACCATTGCTCCCAGAAACTTGGACTACAGTGGATTAACTGTGATACCTCGAAGGGAGATTCAGTAACTGCCTCATCCAAACAGAAGATCTCAGCAGGCTCCAGTCAGTGTGGTGAGTATGAAGCTAAAATAGAGATGTACAATGGGTATATAGGGCCAGTAGTAAAGCTCCCTCCAACTAACTGTAAGACCTTGGTGAGTCTGACAATACTGTGAGTGACTCCTTCCTGAACACAGAAAACATCAGGCAGGTTGAGGAGTGTCTCAATAAGGACACCCTCAATATGGAGAAAATCAAAAGGGCTTATGGGACACAAAGGCACACAACAGGGATACAGTAGGGCCTCAGCCAACACAAAAACTATAGACAGGGAAATTTGGTGACCTGGAATAACCTGAAGATAAAGTAATAGTGGGGACTAAAAGTTGACTTACATCAATACTACCAGGAATGTCAGCCCAGGGAGAATATAGGACTCACCCAACAGGCCCTGCAGTGGGAAGTCAGGTCACTGCCCACCTATTCATTGTGGGACCCAGCAATTGGACAATCAACCTTACATTAGGACTCCAAGATACACACTACCAACAGTTGACACTAGTGGGACTGAAGGGCCAAATATTAACTCAAAAGGGGAAAACAGCAAAACAAAAAAGTAAAATGCAATCTCAAACATCTAGTCTATCAGGAGCAAATACAGGAAATGTTGAAATACAGGGATTCAAAAGTAACACCAGAAATCTCTGAAAAGATAGTGAGGAAAAAAAAAAACCCAACCCAATGAATCTATACAGGGAATCAAATTAGAAGTATTCTCCCATGTAAAGATAGAAATAACAATCTTAGTAAAGGGGTTGCTTAGGGAAGCTAAAGAAATGGAGAAAAAAGTACAAGAGTAAGGGAAACTGATGTAAACTTTTAATGAACAATATAGAAAACAAGCAGAATTCATGAAACAAACTCAAAGAGACATCCAATAATCAAAAATTCTGTTCAAAGCTGCAAAAACCATTTAAGTGAAGCTGAGGATAATATTTCAGAACTTGAGGAGAGGATCACAATTAGTGATCATGAAAGCATAAAACTTTTAGAAATAACAAAGCAGCATAAAATGACAGTGCAGCACCTTCAAGATGATGCCAAGAGCAACAATATAAGATTAATAGGCATCACTGAAGATGCAGGAGTTAATGAAAATGACACAACTAAAATATTCACAGAAGTAACAGAAGAAAATTTCCAAAAAATGGGGAAAAATTTGATATGCAGATAAGTGAGGTATATGGAATGCCAGTCACAATCAAAATAAATCTATACCCAGAAATATAATAAGATTCCAGCATACAGAATAAAAGCAGAACACTAAAAATTGTTAGAAAAAAGACACAACTCACCCATCAAGGAAAGCTCATTAGAATCACAGCAAACTTTTCAGCACAATACCTCAAGTAAAGACAAGCTTGGAGTGAGGTATTTCAAGGCCTGAAAGAAAACAACTTTCAACCCAGACTGATGTACCAAGCAAAATTTTCATTCAAATTTAAACCAGATCCTTCCATGCCAAAGAACAACTGAAGAAATTCACGTTCACCAAGCCAACACTAGAAAGAATATTAAAAGACATACTAAATAGACATAAAAATGACCGCAATCCCCAGAACATCAACAGCAAGAAATCACCAGGTAGCACAAGCAATTTAAAAAGAAGGAAAAGTAGAAAGCAAACAACTGGAGCATAACATGGCAAAGATGAGCCAGTACATATCAGTGATATCCATAAATGTAAATGGCCTCAATTGACCTATCAAAAGAAATAGGTTAACAACATGGATAAAGAAACATGATCCCACAATATGCTGTATACAAGAAATACATCTGACCCAAAAGTAAACTCATAGATTAAAAGTCAGAGGATGGAAAGCAGTATTTCATGCAACAGGAACCCAGAAAATAAGCAGGGATAACTGTTATATTTGCAGACAATGTAAACTTTAAACCTAAAATGATTAAAGAAATAAAGAAGGTCACTACATACTCATTAGTGGAAAAACTCAAGAGGAAGAACTAACAATTATAAATATATATGCACCAAATACAGAAGTACCTAATTATATAAGACATGAAAACCCAAATGTACAAGCACACAATTATAACAGCGGACCTTAACAGCCCATTGTCACAAAGAGATAGATTTTAACAGCCCATTTGCACAAAGAGATCAACTAGACAAAAAGTCAGCAAAGAAATAATAGAAATGAATCATACCTGCAAAGCAATTGAACTTAGTAGATTTTTACATAGTGTTCCACCCAACCACATCATAATACACATTCTTGTCAGCTGCAAATGGGACATTCTCCAAAATAGACCATATATTATCCCATAAAACATTCTTTTTTATTTTTCATTATATTTTTTATTTTATTTAAGGGTATAGAACCAAGGAAAATAAAACAGAATAAAACCAATCAAAACAAACCTTTGTGATACAGGATTTCAAAACAATATGAAATTAACAGGGTACTATAATGTCTCTTGTTGTCTTCAAAATAGCTATAGATATCTTCAGACATAGTAAAAATCAAACAGAACAAAACAGAATAAAATCAATAAAAACAAAGAATGAGTGAAATAAAGGACTTCAAAACAAACTAATTTCAAATCCAAAATAGCTACCATAATATATTTTATGATCATGCCATCAGATATAACAAAATCAAATAAAACAAAGACTAACAAAACCTAACCCAACAAAACAAATAAAATGATACAGAACTTCAAAAGAAGTTAATAGGGAGTTAACAATGGCTACCACCTACAGAAAGAGATCTCCCTAGATGCCACACTGTGTACTACAATCTTCTGAATAGATGATCATACCACTTGCCCTAGACCTGCAAGGTCAATTGAAACACCAAAACACCACAAGCATCAAATTACATTTCACTTCACTAGCTATCATCACAGCCTGTGGTTCTCCAGATCAGTTGGTCACTTATGGGGCAAGGGCAGGGATTGGCTCTTCTTGTTTGCCAGCCCTCATGCCATGGCTGGGGTCTGAATGTTCCCCACCAGCAGTGGCCTGCACATGGCGCTGGTTTTGCAGAAAGGTCTTGCTTCTTGGTGAATCCTTGTTCTCTCCCCCCCATTCCATGAATGACACTGACTCACTGGCAAAAGGCCAAGGTCTGGCTGTTCTCCTCCTGGTGGTGACCCATGCATGGATTTTGCCCATGCTGGTTTTTGCAGCTGGTAATTTTAATCAATACCCAAAATGAGAAGTACTTTTAAAATAAAATTTAGCTACCAAAATAGTGAGCAGTTGTATTACTGGAATGTACAAAAGCCCAAAAGTAGATCTAACATTCCAAAAATCTTTTGCAGTGACAGTTTGTCAAGTCAGAAGACAGTACTAGTAATGAGGGCTGTAGATGTTTCAGGGGAATGAAAGGGACAGAAGTCAAGATCTAAGCCATGGCTGTTTCACATGTCTTACTGATATATTTCATATATATACTCAAGATGAAGGAAAACTGTAAGCAATCAATGTATACTCAGATATTCAGATTTGAGATCTAAGGAATCTCACAACTTGAACTTGTGTCTGAGATAGATAAGCACAAGTGAAGTTTCAGGGTGAACTAAATAAGAAAATGAACAACTCAAACCTCAGTTATTCTTATAAATAAACAGAGACAACTAATCACAAACAGAAACACTATATCAATCAATTATGGGGCTTCTTGGAACAATAAATAAGAGAAACAAAAGCATGAAGATAAGACAGGACTAAACCAACATAGACCACAGTGTAACATTGATCCAAAATTTAAAAGTCCATATGAAATGCATAAAATCATAATAAACTAAAACTGATGACTACACAATATGTACAAGAATTATACAGGAACTTATAACTGAAAAATTAAACATTTCAGCTTAATTAAACCAAGCATTTCTTTTTGTGAGCATAGATCTGATTACATTTAGAAAGGATTGTTATGATCTGCTTTTTCATTTTTTATTTTAAAGAGATTAAAACAAAAGAGAACACAACAAAGCAGTTCAGAACAGAACAATGTAACCAATACAGTACTTCATCATATGACAACAAAATATTAAAAGTAGCCACCATAATCTCTCTTTCTTTGAAATAGTTGAGCATACCTTCATATATAATAGCATCAAACACAACAAAATAGTATAAAGCCATTCAAGAGAATGAACGTATTACAGAGCATTCAGAAACAAATAACTGAAAACTAACAATGGCGACTATATTATCTCATTTTCCATGAAATAATTGTTTAAACTATCACACATATTAAAATCCAATAAGATGGCTGCCACGCCTGGCCATCGGTGTACAGAGGAGGAGCTGGGCAGATCTGGGGTGCCCTCATCGGCCTCTCTGCGTGTCCGGAGGGCTCTGGATATCTCCGCCCAGACTGTTGGAGTTCCCCCAGGCTTCCAGTTGCAGTGAAGGGGAGAGGTGGGTTTGAGGCTTCCACATCAGCCTCCCCATTCTGGTTACACTTGGAGAACTGCTGAGCTCCCGACGGGTGGGCGGGCCCACACTATCAGCCTAGCCCAGCCTGTTTTGCTGCCAGGCCTGGCCATCGGTGTGCAGAGGAGGAGCTGGGCAGATCTGGGGTGCCCTCATCGGCCTCTCTGCGTGTCCGGAGGGCTCTGGATATCTCCGCCCAGACTGTTGGAGTTCCCCCAGGCTTCCAGTTGCAGTGAAGGGGAGAGGTGGGTTTGAGGCTTCCACATCAGCCTCTCCATTCCAGTTACACTTGGAGAACTGCTGAGCTCCCGACGGGTGGGCGGGCCCACACTATCAGCCTAGCCCAGCCTGTTTTGCTGCCACACCTAGCCATCCGTGTGCAGAGGAGGAGCTGGGCGGACCTGGGGTGCCCTCATTGGCCTCTCTGCATGTCTGGAGGTCTCTGGATATCTCTGCAAGCAGGGAGGGACCACAGGTTCCTGAGACACCGCGGCCTGTGGTGAGTACCCTAACCCAGCTGCGATTGAAGAACTGTGGAACTTCCAAGGGGCAGGTGGGCACACAGTGTCCCTGAGGCCCAGCTTGTCTGGAACTGCAGAGTTCTGAGCAGGCAGAGGAGGGCCACTGGTTCTGTAGGCCCAATGGCTTGGGGTAGCGTGGTGCCAAAGTCTCAGTAGCTCCAAACATAGAAGGGGATTTTCAACAGATCCTGAGGAAGCTTTCAAATAACACTTGAAACACAGAAATATAGGAAAATGACAAAACGAAAGACCAAATTACAGCCTCAAACCTCCAGGCCATCTCAAGAAACCCTAGGAGCGATGTATATAGAAGAAAATATATCCCATCCACCTCATATATCGGACACAATAGCTACTGAAATTGACAAGCAACTCCAGGATGCTTTAAAGAAATTCAAACTCGAAATAATCTCCCAGATAAAAGAAATGAAAGAGATTCTAAATATATCTAAAGAAAACACAGATAAAAAATTGGAGGAACTAAACAAAAAGACAGAATCCCTAGAGCAGCAATATAAGAAACAAACAGAATACATAATGCAGATGCACAGAGATATACAGGAAATAAAAAACTCCACTGAAAGTTGTAAAAACCGCCTTAATGAAAGTGAAGATAGAATTTCAGACCTTGAAGACAGGATTGCAGCTAGTGAACAGGAAAGGAAAGATCTTTTGAAAATAACAAGGAATCAGGAAACAACAATTCAACAACTGCAAGATGATGCAAAGAAGAATAACATGAGAATGATAGGGATTAATGAAAGAGAGGGAGACAACATGAAGGATGTCAGGAGGATATTTAGAGAAGTAATAGCTGAAAATTTCCCAAGCATGAGATCAGAAACTGACATCAGGATCAGGGAAGCATATAGAACTCCAAATAGTCATAACCAAAATAAAACTACACCCAGACATATAATAATCACCATCCCAGAAATCCAACACAAGAATAGATTATTAAAAGCTGTCAGAGAGAAAAGACAGATCACTTATAAAGGAAAACCTATCAGAATCACAGCAGACTTCTCAGCATAAACGATAAAGTCAAGAAGAGCATGGAGTGAAATATTCCAGATCCTAAAGCAAAATGATTTCCAACCAAGACTGATATATCCTGCAAAACTATCATTCAAAATAGATGGTGAAATACAATACTTCCATGACAAAGAACAGCTGAAGAACTTCATGAACACCAAACCAACCCTGCAAAGATATTGAAAGACAGTTTAGATACACAAAGGAAAAAACCACTAAGCAAAGCAAATAATTAAACAGAACAGAAAGATAAACATGCAACAGCAAAGAGATAACATTCCTACAATTAACCAGCATTTAACAGTAATAACCATTAATGTAAATGGTCTCAATGCACCAATCAAAAGAAACAGACTAGCAGAATGGATCAAGAAACAAAATCCAACCATTTGCTGTTTACAGGAAACCCATCTAACCCAGAAGGATACTCACAGACTGAAAGTCAAAGGATGGAAAACAATTCTTCATGCAGCATGAATCCAAAAAAAGGCAGGAGTAGCCATTCTGTTTGCAGACAACGTGAACTTTAAACCAACAATGACCATAAAGGACAAAGAAGGTCACTACATACTCGTAAGGGGAAAACTCCAAGAGGAAGAGATAACTATCTTAAATATATACGCACCAAACTCCAGAGCACCCAGTTATATAAAACAATTATTAACAGAAATGAAAACTCAAATTATCAGTAACACAATTGTAACAGGAGACCTTAATATGCCATTGACACCAAGGGACAGATCAACCAGACAGAAAATGAGCAAAGAAATAACAGAACTGAATCATACCTGTGAACAAATGGGTTTGATAGACATATACAGAATGTTCCACCCAACAACATCAGAATACACATTCTTCTCAGCAGTACATGGATCATTTTCTAAAATAGACCATATAATAGCTCACAGAACATATTTAAACAAGTGCAAAAGAGCTGAAATCATCCCTTGCATGTTATCGGATCATAGCGCTCTGAAATTAGAAATTAATGATAAAAGATACTGCAAAAATCCCACAAACACATGGAAACTGAATAACACACTCTTGAGTAATCAGTGGGTCACAGAGGAAATTAAAGAAGAAATTAAAAAAATACCTAAAAGAAAATGAAAATGCAGATACAACTTACCGGAATCTGTGGGATGCAATGAAAGCCATCCTGAGAGGAAAATTTATTGGACTGAGTTCCCACATCAGGAAAACAGAACGATTACAAATAAATAACTTGATGCTACACCTCAAACAGCTAGAAAAAGAAGAGCAAGTCAAGCCCAAAGCCAAAGGAAGAGAGGAAATTATCCAAAGCAGAGCAGAAATCAATGCAATAGAGACTAAGAAAACAATCCAAAGAATCAACGAATCAAAGAGTTGGTTCTTTGAAAGAATAAATAAAATCGATAAGCCCCTAGCCAACCTTATTTAAAAAAGGGAATAAAAAGCTCAAATTCATGCAATAAGAAATGAAAAAGGAGAAATCACTACAGACCCAATAGAAATACAGAGGATCATCAACACCTATTTCGAAAACCTCTACTCTCAAAAGTTTGATAACACAGAAGAAATAGACAGATTCTTAGAAGCACATGAAGTACCAAAGCTAGATCAAGAGGATGTAAAACTGTTGAATAACCCAATCTCTGCTAATGAAATTGAAAATGTAATTAAGTCCTTACCCACCAAGAAGAGCCCAGGCCCAGATGGATTCACTGCAGAATTCTACAAGAAATACAAAGAAGACCTAATGCCGACACTCCTCAAACTATTCAATGAAATTGAAAGGGAAGCAATCCTTCCTAACTCATTCCTGGAAGCAAATATTACTCTAGTACCAAAACCTGAGAAAGACCCAACTATAAAAGAGAACTATAGACCGATCTCCCTAATGAACACAGATGCAAAAATCCTCAATAAAATATTGGCAAATAGGATCCAGCAAATCATCAAGAAGATTATACACCACGACCAAGTGGGATTCATCCCAGGAATGCAAGGATGGTTCAACATACGCAAATCAAAAAATGTAATCCACCATATCAATAAAGCCAAAAATAAGAATCACATGATCATTTCTATAGATGCAGAAAAAGCCTTCAATAAGGTCCAACACTTATTCATGATAAGAACTTTACAGAAAATTGGAATAAATGGTCTTTACCTCAATATAATAAAGGCCATTTATGACAAACCAACAGCCAGCATCATACTAAATGGCCAAAAATTGAAAGCCTTTACTTTAAAATCGGGCACAAGACAAGGATGTCCTTTATCATCACTCCTATTTAATATAGTACTGGAAGTACTAGCCAGAGCAATTAGGCAAGAAAGAGAAATAAAAGGGGTAAAGATAGGAAAAGAAGAAGTTAAATTATCATTGTTTGCAGATGACATGATACTCTACATAGAAGACCCCCTAAACTCCATTGAAAGACTCTTAGATACAATAGAATAAATTCAGTAATGTGGCTGGATACAAAATCAATACTCAGAAATCAATAGCATTCCTATACACGAACAACAAAATCACAGAGAGAGAAATAAGAGAAACTGAACTATTCACATTAGCAAGCAAAAAAATGAAATATTTAGGAATTACTCTTATGAAAGAAGTGAAAGACTTATACAGTGAAAATTATAATACACTGAAAAAGGAAATTGAAGATGATCTCAGAAAATGGAAAGACATCCCTTGCTCATGGATAGGAAGAACAAACATTGTGAAGATGGCCATTCTCCCAAAACTGTTATACAGATTCAATGCAATCCCAATAGAAATACCATCAACATACCTTATAGATCTAGAGAAATCACCCTTAAATTTCATCTGGAACCAGAAGAGACCTAGAATCGCAAAGGCAGTTCTAAGCAGCAAAGACAAAGCAGGAGGCATCACAATCCCTGACTTGAAGTTATACTACAAAGCAACAGTAGTAAAATCAACATGGTATTGGAATCAAAACAGAACCGAAGATCAATGGAATAGATTAGAAGATACAACCACAACTACAAACACACTCAACCACCTTATCTTTGATAAAGGAGCCAAGCAGGTTCACTGGAAGAACGACAGTCTCTTTAATAAATGGTGCTGGAAAAACTGGCTCTCCATTTGCCGAAAACTAAAGCTAGAACCATGTCTATCACCATGTACTAAATTAAAATCTAAATGGGTCAAAGATCTGAATATTAAAACAGAAACACTAAATCTATTGGAAGACAAATTAGGTAGAAACCTTGGAGACATAGGAGTAGGTAAAGAATTCATGAACAGGACTCAAACCGCACGGGAAATATTTCCCAGAATCAATAACTGGGACCACTTCTTATTAAAAAGTTTCTGCATGTCAAAAGAAATCTCCAGCATAGTGAAAAGAAAACCCACAAACTGGGAAAAGATTTTAGTGAACTCTCTCTCAGACAAGGGACTCTTGTCTAAAACATATAAAGAATTAAAGAAATTCAGACATCCAAAATTCAAAGATCCAATCCAAAAATGGGCATCTGAGATGAATACGCAATTCTCAGATGAAGAAATGCAAATGGCAAATAAATACATGAAAAAATGCTCATCATCATTGGTCATTAGAGAAATGCAAATTAAAACCACACTGAGATACCATCTCACTCCTGAAAGAATGGCCAGGATCAAGAAAACCAACAACAAATGCTGGAGAGGCTGTGGGGAAAAAGGAACTCTCCTGCACTGCTGGTGGGAGGGTAGACTGGTACAGCCTTTGTGGAGATCTGTCTGGAGATTTCTCAAAAAGTTGGGATTGGAAATCCCATTTATTCCAGCTATTCCACTTCTAGGCATATTCCCAGAAGAACTGAAAGCATCACACCACAGTAATATATGTGCACCTATGTTTTTTAGCAGCACAATTTGTAATCGCCAGATCTTGGAAACAACCCAAGTGTCCATCAACTGAGGAATGGATAAAAAAGTTGTGGTATTTCTATACAATGGAGTATTATTCAGCTATAAAGAAGGATCACATTGAGATATTTATCAATAAATGGGCGCAGCTTGAGACCATACTCATAAGTGAAATAAATCAATCTCGCATGTGTGAATACCGAATAGTTTCCCTAATGTAAGTAATGGTTCAAATATATAAAAATATGTGGTAATCATGATTCCCCATTATGTGGCCTTGAAGCCTTATAAAGTTTTCACTCATTAATTAGAAAGGATTTATTCTGGGCTTCTTGATATGGAAATATTTGAAGCTATAGTATATGAAGTTTTATCCAAATATTTCAAGGAAAAAGACAGACACTATGGTAACTACTATTAAGTCGGGTTATATGGTGGTGAAGTACTAGGTTGCTGAAACAGTCATGCTTTGACCTCTATTGTTATATTGTTATGTCCTGTTTTATCTCAATCTCCCCCTTATTCTTTTTTAAAAAATTATTTAGTCATTTCTTATGTTTGTCTTAATTAAAGAAAAAAAATTTTAAAAATTAGGATATATAATTACTAACTCTTTTTGATTTCCTATTAACTTGTTTTGAAGTCCTGTAATACTCCCACGATCTTGTTTTGACTGATTAGACTCTGTTCCATTCTGTATGATAGTATCAAGTTTGAGGATATAGGCAACTACTTTGAAGGCAATAAGATTCACTAAGATGCCCATTCTGGTTTGACTATTGTCTTCTTTGGAAGTCCTGTAATGTTTACAATGCCTAAGTTTTATTGGTCTTGTTCTCTACTGTTTTGTCCAACTTTATAATATCTAATGAGATAGACAATTCTTTTTAAGGAAACAAGAGACAACATCGATAACCATTGTTGATAACCTTGTACTCTGTTCTACACCATGTGCTATGTCTATCCTTGGTTTTGACTGACAGCTTTGTTTTGCCATATTTGACTGTATTCTCTCCTCCCCCCAAAAAAAGTAATAAGCACTAAGGAGTAATAAAATCCAAAATGTGTAAATTTTGTTGTAAAAAACAGAGGGGAAAAAAAAGAAAAAGAGCTCTAACGGATATAACAGCAAGTGTGTTTAGGGGTGTTAAATAGCTGACTATATTAATGTTTTTGGATCATTGAACACAGCTGTTTGCAGTCTCCCTGTTTGAATGTCCACCTTGTATTCTTTGATACTGTGATTTTAGCAACTATTTTCAAGATGATAATATGTAATCTATTAACAGGTGATTTCTTACTGTTAAGTTTTTTTTTTTTTTTTGTAGTTTTGTATTACGTGTACCCTTACACCGCTTTGTTTTGTTTTGTGTTTTTCTCTTTTTCCTCTTAAATAAAATAAAAAAAAATCCAATAAGATACCACATGATAGAAAGAATGGAAACCGAAGAACAAAAGCATGGTCAAACTTCAAAACAAGATGATATTACATCAGCAATGACTGTCATAATGTATTGTTTTATTCAAGACAGCCATTCATATGATCACACATAATAAAATCAAATAAAACAATAAAACCACTCCAACTAATGAATGAAAACATTATAAGGCTCCAAAGCAAAGTAATGTGGAGTCATGATTCCCATAAAATTTTATGTACTCTTAGCCGTTCTTACACTAGGAAGACTATAAAATATTTATACATGTGAGTTTGATTTATTTCACTTATGAGTATGGTCTCAAATTGCATCCATTTATTTATAAACATCTCAATATGATAATTCTTTATAACTGAGTAGTACCTCATTGTATAAAAACACCACATCTTTTTTATCCATTCCTCTGTTGATGGACCCTTAGGTTGTTTGCGAGATCTGGCTATTACAAATTGTGTTGCTATAAATATGGGTGCACATATATCACTGTGGTATGATGTTTTCAGTTTTCTGGGAATATGCCTAGAAGTGAGATAGCTGGAACAAATGGGACTTCCAATCCCAGCTTTTTGAGGAATCTCCAGACTGACTTCCGGAGTGGTTGCACAAGTTTGCACTCCCAGCAACAGTACAAAAGAGTTCCTTTTTCCTCACAGCCTTTCCAGCATGTGTTTTTGGTAGTTTTCTTGATCCTGGCCATTCTTTGTGGAGTAAGATGGAATCTCAGTGTAGTTTTAATTTGCATTTCTCTAATGAGTAATGATGATGAATATTTTTTCATGTATTTATGTGCCTTTCCTATTTCTTCATCTAAGAACTGTATATTCATCTTGGATGCTCATTTTTTGGATTGGATCTTTGAATTTCAGGGGTCTGATATTTTTTAATGCTTTCTATGATTTAGACAAAAGTCCTTTGTCTGAGGGACAGTGTTATGGATTAAAAACTCGTGGTCAATTTAATGCCAGTTGGATTACATCAGCATGGCACTGAGCTTAGATTCTCCACCTGAGGAAAGTTGCCAGGATAAATAGGTGGAGAAGGGAGGTGTGGAGGGTTGAGGTGTTAATGTGTTGTTGAGTAGAGTCATTGTGGGTTCCTCTATGAGTTGCTGTTTGAGCTGTTGGTTTTCCTGGAGAAGCTTTGGTCCTCACATCCAGCATTGCTTCCTGGCTCCGGAAGGGAAGACATGTGCTGCTTGATCTCCAGGATGAACTCGTCACACTGCTTCCTGGCATATACTCGACTGTGCTTGTTTTCAGAGGATCTCGGGGCCTCCGTGTCACTGAGGATGGCTGTGATGCCTTTCAGGATAGCCCTGGCCTTTGTTGTGAGTGTGATTTCTCCGATCCAGTGTAGAACCCTCATCCCACTAGCACAACTCCTTCATCTTGCTGGCACAGACTTTCTGGCTTCCACTGCTGACCCTTGGGTCTTCCCGGCACGGATCCATGAAAGAGACTGGCATGAGTCCTTGTGGGCTCTGGAGCTCCAGTTGGACTCCTGGGAAGTATTGTTCTGAGCTCTGGGTTTTTATCTGAACTCATGTGGGACATTGCTGTGGGGTTTAGGCTCTTGACTAAATAATCTATATCTTTGATGTTGTGGATAGATTTCCTGCATTTTCCTGTGTTAACTCCCGGTGACCATTATAAAAATATTATAAACTCCATTTCTTGATCCTAATTGTTCTCTGTGTACAACCCTTTATCATATTGAGGTAAAGAGCATCTATTCCAGCTTTCTGTACGGTTCTTATCATGAATGAATGTTGGATCTTATCCAAGGTTTTTTCTGCATCTGTAGAAATGATCATGTGATTCTTACTACTGGCTTTATTGATATGGTGGATTACATTTATTGATTTATGTATGTTGAACCATCCCTGCATGCCTGGGATGAATCCCACTTGGTTATGATTTATAATGTTCTTGACGATTTTTTGCATCCTGTATGCCCATATGTTATTGAGGATTTTTGCATCTGTGTTCATTAGGGAAATTGGCCTGTAGTTCTCTTTTGTGGTTGGGTCTTCCTCAGGTTTTGGTACTAGAGTAAAACTTGCTTCAAGGGATAACTCAGAAAGAATTTCTTCCCTTTTTATTTCATTGAAGAGTTTGAGGAGTGTCAGCATTAAGTCTTCTTTGTATTTGTTGTAGAATTCCACAGTGAATCCACCTGGGCCTGGGTTCTTCTTTGTAGGTAAGGACACAATTACATTTTCAATTTCATTAGTAGAATTTGGGTTATTCAGCCATTTTACATCTCCTTGACCCAGCTTTGGTACTTCATATGTTTCAAGGAATCTGTCCATTTCTTCTATGTTATCAGACCTATGAGAATAGAGGATTTCAAAATTGGTGTTGATGCTCTTCTATATTTCCACAGTCTGTAGTTATTTCCCCTTTTTCATTCCTTATTGCATGAATTTGAGCTTTTTCTTCCCTTTTTAAAATAAGGTTGGCTAGAGGTAAATCAATGTTATTTATTCTTTCAAAGAACCAACTCTTTGATTCATTAATCCATGGGATTGTTTTCTTAGTCTCTATTGTGTTAATTTCTGCTTTAATTTTTTATAATTTCCTCTCTTGTTTTGGCTTTGGGCTTGACTTGCTCCTTTTTTTTCTAGATGTTTGAGGTGTAGCATCAGGTTGTGTATTTGTGTTCATATCTGTTTTCCTGATGTGGGAACTTAGTGCAATAAATTTTTCTCTGAGGACTGCTTTCATTGCATCCCACAGATTCTGATAAGTTGTAATTGCATGTTTGTTTGCTTGTAGGTATTGCTTAATTTCTTTATTAATTTCCCCTGTGACCCACTGATTGCTCAAGAGTGTATTGTTCAATTTCCATGTGTTTTGGGGGGATTTGTGCAGTTTCTTTTATCAATAATTTCTAGTTTCAAGGTGCTATGATCTGAAGAGCATGCATGGGATAATTTCAACGCTTTTACATCTCTTTAAATATGTTCAGTGGGCTACTATATGGTCTGTTTTAGAGAATGTCCCACGTGCTGCTGAGAAGCATGAATATTCTGGTGTTGTTGGATAGAACACTGTATATGTCTATCAAGTCCATTTGTTCACAGGTGTGATTCAGTTCTATCTTTGCTGATTTTCTGTCTGCTTAATCTGTCCCTTCATGTCAATGGTGTTTGTTAAGGTATCCTGTTATATTTGTGTTATTGCTTATTTGAGTATTCATTTCTGTTAATACTTGCTTTGCATAACTTGGTGCTCTGGAATTCGGTGCATATATATTTAAGATTGTTTTCTCTCCCTCTTGAAGTTTTCCCCTAACAAGTATGTAGTAACCTCCTTTATCTCTTCTGATCATTCTTAGTTTGAAGTATACATTGTCTACAAAGAGAATAACTACCCACACTTTTCATTTTTTGGTTCCTGTTGCAAGAAGTACTGTTTTCCATCCTTTGACTTTCAGTCTGTGAGTTTCCTTTTGGGTTAGATGGGTTTCTTATAGACAGCATATGGCTGTATGTTGTTTCTTGACCCATTCTGCCAGTCTGTTTCATTTAATTGTCAATTGAGACAATTTAAATTAATGGTTATAACTGTTATGTATTATTTTATTGTTGACACGTTATCTTTCTGCTGTTGCATCTTTATCTTTCCACTCTGTTGAATTCTCTCCCTTGCTGAGTGGTTTTTCCTATGCGTATCTAGAATTTCTTTCAGTATTCTTTCCAGGGTTGTTTTGGTGATCATGAAGATCTTCAGCTGTTCTTTGGCATGGAAGTTCTCATTTCTCCATCCACTTTGAAGGACAGTTTTTCAGGGTACATCTGTCCAGGTTGCAAATCATTTTCCTTTAGGATCTGAAATACTTTGCACCATGCTGTTCTTGACTTCATTATTTGTGTTGAGAAGTCTGCCATGATTGTGATAGGTTTTCCTTTATAGGTGATCTGTCTTTTCTCTCTAACTGCTTTTAATATTCTAGCATTATGTTGGATTTCTGGCATAGTGATTATTATATGCCCTTGTGTAGTTTTATTTTGGTTATGGCTATTTGGAGTTTTATATTCTTCACTGATTTGAATGTCAGTTTCCATGCTCATGTTTGAGAATTTTTCAGCTATTACTTCTGTAAATAGCTTCTTGATACCATTTGTGCAGTCCTGTTCTTTTTACTCTATCCCTATAAATCTTATGTCGATTTTCTTTGAAACATCTTGTGGCTATTGAATTGTTATTTCTTGGTTCCTTGTCATTTTTAAAAGGCCTTTCCTTTCCTGTTCACTACTGCAACCTTGTTTTTGAGAACCTGAATTCTATCTTCACTTTTGTTGAAGTGATTTTGATAACTTTCATAGGAATTTTTGATTCCTTTGCATCTCTTTGACTATGGTTTATGTAGTCTTCTGTTTCTTATATTGTTCATCTAGGATTTCTACCTATTTGCTTCTTGCCTCTCTATAGAAGACCAAAAAAAACTCCTTTAAAAGAGTACTAGAAGTAACAAACAAATTCAGCAGTGTAGCTGGATACAAAGTCAATGCTCAAAAATAAATAGCATTCCTGTACACAAACACAAAAATCTCACCAATAGAGAAATTATCAAAATATCTTCCTTAACAATAGCATCTAAAAAAATGAAATACTTAGGAATCAACCTAAGAATGTAAATGACCTATATGCTGGAAATTATGCCACACTAAAAGAGGAGAGCGAAGATGATATTAGAAAATGAAAGGATATTCCTTGTTCTTGGCTAGGAAGAATGAACATT
Source organism: Cavia porcellus (assembly GCF_034190915.1). Classification (NCBI taxonomy): domain Eukaryota; kingdom Metazoa; phylum Chordata; class Mammalia; order Rodentia; family Caviidae; genus Cavia; species Cavia porcellus. Next base: position 27,372,119 of record NW_026947486.1, on the reverse strand, counting down.
GTGAAATTGGCCATACTCCAAAAACTTTTATACAAATTTAATGCAACCCCAGTCAAAATACCATTAACAGACCTCACAGATGTAGAAAAACAATCCTAAAATTCATTTGGAAACAGAAGAAACCAAGAATAGCAAAGGCAATTCTGGGCAACAATGGCAAGGCCAGAGGCATCTGAATTCCTGACTTGAAGCTATACTACAAAGACACAGTGATAAAATCCGCATGGTACTGGCAAACAAAGAAACCTGAGGATCAATGGAACAGATTAGAAGATGCCAGCACAAGTACAAAGACACTAAGTTCCCTGATATTTGGCAAAGAGGCTAAACATGTTCACTGGAAGAAGGATAGACTCTAATAAATGGTGTTTGAAAAATTGGCTCTCTATATGCTGAAGACTGAAACTAGATCCATACCTATCACCATGCACAAAATTAAAGTCTAAATGGATCAAAGACCAAGTATTAAAACAGAAACACTAAATCTACTGGTAGACGAGGTAGATAGAAGTTTTGGAGACATACTGGTAGGCAGAGTATTCATGAACAAAATGCAAATTGCATGAGAAACACTTCACAGAATCAACAACTGGAATCTCATATTATTGAAAAGTTTCTGCACTTCAAAAGAAATCAACAACAAAGTGAAAAGAAAGCCCTTAGAATGGGAAAGAATTTTAGCCAGCAATCCCCCAAACAAAGGACTTATATCCCAACTTATAAAGGATTGAAAAACATCAAGCCCTCCAAATTAAAAGACCCTCTTCAAAAGGGACCATCAGAGATGAATACACAGTTCTCAGATGAAGATATGCAAATGGCAAATAAATACATGAAGAAATGTTCATGATCACTGGTCATTCAAGAAATGCAAATTAAAACAACAATGAGATTTCATCTCACTCCAGAAAGAATAGATGCCATCAAGACATCAACTGATAACAAATGTTGGTGAGGCTGTGGGGAAAAAGAAGCGATGTTCCACTGTTAGAGGGAGCCACTATTGAATCAGTATGAAGATTTCTCAGAAGATTACTATTGGAAGTTCCATTCAATCCAGCTATTCCACTTCTGGCTATTTCCCCCCTCCCAAAAAAAAACTGAAAAGGTTGTAACACAGTGATATATGTGCAACCATGTTCATAGCATCAAAATTTGTAATAGCTAAATCTTGGAAACAGCCAGGATCCCATCAACTGCAGAGTGGATGAAAAGATGTGGTATTTTTATATTATGGAATACTACTCAGTTATCAAAAAGGATGATCTTGAGGCCTTCATAGGCAAATGGAAACAACTTGAGACTATCCTCACTAGAGAAATAAATAGGAATTATATTTATATATATCACATTTGTCTCTAGAGTAAATAATAAGAAGAAATATAGGATTAAAAAAACCAAAACTATGTAATTTCTGTTGTAAAAAAGAGAGGAAAAGAAAATGCTCTAAAGAACATAACTGCATGTATGTTTAAGTGTGTAGGACTGATAACCATATTACTAAATTTTGTTGGATCATTGAACAGAACTGTTTGCAGTCTCTCTATTTGAATGTCCACTTTGTATGCTTTGCTTTTTAAAAATTTTATTTAAAGAAAATATGTAGAAACAATGCATACGTTCAGAGAAAAAAATAGTAAGAAATTACGAGTTGATGTTTACAAGTTGTCATTTTACAAATAGTTGTTCAAGGTACAAAAATGGAACATGTAAGGTGGGAATTCAAACAGCAAGACTGCAAACAATTCTGTTCAACTGTCCAACAAAAACTTAGTAACATTGTTGTCAATCATATACACCTAAACGTACATGCAGTTATCCATATCTTCATTTATGTTTAGATCATACAAACTAAAGCAGGTTAAAATCATTCTGAACAGTGGCTGGGGATTTAGCTCAGCAGCATAAGCACCTGCCTTGCAAGCAGGTGGTCGTGAGTTCAATCCCTGGTACTGATAAAAAAAATCATTCTGAACAAAGAATAATAGTATTGCTGGATTTCACATCATGACACTCCATGACCAGCAATGCGTACCACAGTGTCTTTTTAAAAAATTTTTATTTAAAAAAAGACTAAACAAAACAGAAAATGGGTAGAAATAATACATAATTTCAAAGAAAAAAATAAACAGTAAGAAATCACTAGTTGATGATTCCAGATTGTCTTCTTATAAATAGTTATTAAAGATACTAAAGTGGAGCATATAAAGAGGGGATTCAAACAGTGAGATTGCAATCAGTTCTGTCCAACTATCCAACAAAAACTTAGAAATATGGTTTTAAATCCTATACACTTAAACATACATGCAGCTATCCATATCTTCAATTATGCTGAGATTGAATAAACCCAAGCAGGCTAATATCACTCTGAACAAAGAATAATACTATTTCTGGGTTTCACATTATGACACTCCAGAATCAGCACTGGGTATTTTAGTGTCTCTTTTTCTTCAAAGTATTTGTTCATTTCATCATGTGTCATAAGATCAGTTCTTATAAACTGTTTATAGATTCTACACGTGCATGAGTCATAACATGTATTTCTATTCTTTGTATATTAGAGGGAGAAACAAAACAAAGTAAGACAAAACAAAACATATTCATATAAACACATGAAATGAAAAAAAATATATGAGACCATTGTACCAAAGAGTTCTAGCATGGTTCCTGTGTTGTCTCTTGTTATCTCCAATAGAATTGGCGATATCAAGAGACATAGTATAATTGAATATATCAGTACATAACAGTACTAATAAAAATGCAACTTTGTATATAGTATAGAACTTCAAAAACTGGCAGTTATCAAAGCAGAATGTGTATCAAAGAGTCTTGTCGTCTTCAATGTAGTTGCCTATACTCTCAGACTTGATAATATCAGTCATACCAGTTTGAATAAAATCTCTGCCTCATTTCTGTTATGCTTGTTTTTTGCCATTAGTTGTCTGCTTTTATTCTTCATTCTGTTTTCTGCTCCATGCATTGTAGCCTTTCTGCCACTGTTCTTGGAATCCTAATACTTTTCTCTCTCTCTCTAGAATGCCCTGCAGTATTCTCTGTAGAGTTGGATTGGTGGTTGGGAATTTCCCTAGTTCCTCTTTGTCTTGGAAGAATCTTGTTTCTCCATTAATTTCTAGAGACAGTTTAGCAGGGTACATCATTCTGGTTTAAAGGTTATTTTCTTTCAGGGCTGGGAATATTTCACTCCAAGGTCTTCTTGACTTGATGGTTCACTTCGAGAAGACTGCCGTGATTGTGACGGGCCTTCCTCTAAAGTTATCTGTTTCTTGTCTCTAACATCTTTTAATTTTCTGTTCTTATATTGAATTTCTGGGATCTTGATTATTATATGCCTGGGTGTAGCTCTGTTTTGGTGGCAGGTGGCTGGAGTTGGGTATGCCTCATGCATCAGAATATCATTTCCTTTTCCTATGTTTGGGAAGTTTTCCTTAATTATGTCTGTGAATAACCTTTGTAGTTCCTTTGTTTGTACCACTGGTTCTTCATTTACATTCTTTATTCTCAAGTTATAGATCCTCTTGTCATCTTCTAGACTTTGTGTTGTTGCTGCTTGTTTCCTTGTTATTTTTAAAAAGTTTTCCCTTTCATAATTTCACACTGCAAAACTGTTCTCCAGTCTGGATAATCTATCCTTAGTTTCTTTCAAGCTGATTTGACATCTTTCCATACAGTTTTTAATTTCCTGGTCATCTCTTTGAATCTGCTTCATGTATTCTACATTTTTTATATTCTTTATCAAATGTTTCTCTCCTTTGTTTGAGTTCCTCCCTTATTCCATCTATGTCTACTTTAGGGGTGCTTAGCATTTCTTATTAATCTTCTAATATCTTGCTTTACTTGGATAAATATTTCACATTTGAACTTGTCTATGACGTCCCAAACATATCTCTTTATGTCCACTGGCTCTGTGTCTGATACTGCATGTTTACTGTTCTCATTCTTCTTTGTCTTTACCTACCCTGAGTCAATGTTCTCATGGTTGAGACCTGGGGACTTTTTGTTGTTCCTTCCTCTTCTTATATGTTTTGCTTCTTCCAGGAGGCCCCAGTTTCTTTCTTTGTTGGTTACAATTCTTCTGAAGTTTGCTGGCTAGATGACCCTTCACCCTGCCGTGTGCTAGTCAGTTGCTGACAGGGACAGTGTATACTGGCCCCTCCTCTCCGGATCACTCAAGCTGGTGTGGCCTGCACTGTATTACAGTGCACCTCCTCCCTCCCAGATCAGTCAAGCTGTTGTGGCCTGCACTGTATTACTTTGTGCCGCCTCCCCTCCTGGTCAGCCAAACTTCTGAGGCTTCACTGGGTTAGTGTGGTTAGTGTGCACCACCACTGGAAGAACTTGATTTTGCATAACCTATTGGGTCTCAGCAAGGTCATGTGACCCAGGCCTAACTCACTCCAATCCCATTCAGGAAGGGAACAAGTGACTGAAGTCACTGCTGCCACTTGTACTTGCCAGTCCTGCCCAATCCCAGAATGTCATCTGCCTTTTCTGTGACATGGCTCTACTCCCATCACTCATCACAGGTCGATGCAGGCACCCTGCCAACTCAGCTCTCCATTCAGCTCATTGACCCCCAAACTCGATGTAACTGTACCTCCAGTGAGTTGAAGTCACGGGACCTCGGATGGCTTAGCAAGTTGTGGCGGAATCTTGGCAAGTTGCAGTGGGACCTTGGATAGTTTATAAGTCACCCGCTGTGGCAGGAACACTGAACCTTTACCTGTTCCAATAATAGCACCAAGATTGTATGTTTGGTTGGTTTACTCACCTTAATTTCTTTGTGGGATGAGAGAATTCATCTCCCTGTTTGGGGCTTCCTGCTCTGTATTATGTTGAATTATAAGTTGACTATCTCAGGGAGCCTCTGTAGCCAGTTGTTATCTATCTGCCATCTTTGCTTTACCTGTGTGCCTTATATTTGTAACTTGAGTAACCATTTCTTTTTTTTAAATTTTATTTAAAGAAAGACTAAACAAAACACAAAATGGGTAGAAATAGCACATACATTCAGAGAAAAAATAAACAGTAAGAAATCACTAGTTAATGCTTACAAACTGTCATTTACAAGTAGTTATTCAAGAAACAAAAGTGGAACATATAAAGGGGAATTCAAACAGTGAGACAGCAGACAGCTCTGTTCAACTATTCAGCAAAAACTTATTAATGTGGTTGTCAACCCTATACACTTAAACATACATGCAGTTATCCATATATTCATTTATGTTGGGATTAAACAAACTAAAGCAAGCTAAAGTCGTTCTGAACAAAGAATAATAGTATTGCTGAATTTTACATCATGACACTCCATGATCAGCACTGGGTAATATAGTTTCTTTTTTAAAATTTTATTTAAAGAATGACTAAACAAAACAGCTAGAAATAATACATACTTTCAAAGAAAAAAGTTAATGGTAAGAAATCACTAGTTGATGATTACAGATTGTCCTCTTACAAAAAGTTATTCAAGATACAAAGTGGAGCATATAATGTGGGGATTCAAACAGTAAGACTGAAACCAGTTCTGTTCAACTATCCAACAAAATTTAGAAATATGATTATCAATCCTATACAATTAAACCTACATGCAGTTATCCATATCTTCAATTATGTTGATACTGAACAAACACATGCAGCCTAATATCACTCTGAACAAAGAATAATACTATTGCTGGGTTTCACATTATGACATGCCAGAATTAGCACTGGGTATTTTAGTTTCTCTTTTTCTTTAAAGTATCTGTTCATTTCATCATATGTCATAAGATCAGTTCTCATAAACTGTTCATAGATTCTACACATGCATGATTCTTAACATGTATTTCTATCCTTTCTATATTATAGGGAGAAACAAAACAAAGCAAGGCAAAACAAAACATATTCCTATAAACACATGAAATTAAAAAGACATATAAGACCATTGTACAAGGAGTTCTACCATAGTTCCTGTGTTGTCTCTTGTTATCTTCAATAGAGTTGGCTATATCATCAGACATAATATAATTGAATATATCAGTACACAAAATTTTAATAAAAGCAGAAATTTGTATATAGTATAAAACTTCAAAAGTAGGCAGTTATCAAACCAGAATATGTATCATAGAGTCTTGTCCTCTTAAGTGTAGTTGCCTATACTCTTAGACTTGATATTATCAATCATATCAGTTTTGAATAAAATCTGTTGATACCAAACTGCAGACAAACAAACCAGATTTAACTTAAATCAGTCATGATAAAATAGGATAAGTCATACAGGGCTCCAGATTAAGATAATAGGAAATTAAAGATGACTACTGTGCTATATCCTAATATTTTTGTTATAGCTCTCTGTGCCCTCAAATCTACCACAAGTAGACAACTGGGACACAATAAAATCTATCAAAAAACAGACTAAAAGCTATCTAAGCAGAGTGGTGTGAGTAATGTGGGTTTGAAATCCTGATACCCTATTAACAATATCTTCTGCCATCATTTTTAAGACTCTCCCTCCGCTTTCACTTCCCCACGGTACAATGTGCATTTTGGGGTCTGACCAAGACCCTCGGTTTTGAATTGGAGGAGGGGCAACCTGCTATTTACCTAAGTGGTTCCAAACCTTCTCTCTCCTAGATTTGATCTCTAATTGTATTCCTTTACCTATTAAAGTCTGTCTATCCAACCTACCCACAAATACTAGTCTCATTGCCCCTATTACTCTCTAGTTCTCTGTCACAGAGAGCATTGTTTTCTCACGTTTGATTTTCAGTCCATGTACTCTTTTTCATGTTAATTATATTACCTATAAATAGCATCTCAGTGTAGACCCTGCCTCCTGATCTACTCCACGTGTGGTTTTTTTTAAATTTAGTGTTTCAAAGCCTTCTATAATAGAGATTATAACCAACTTTCCCCGCCTCATTTTTGTTATGCTCTCTTTTTTGCCATCAGTTGTCTGCTTATCTTCTTCATTCTGTTTTCTGCTCCATTCATTGAGGCTTGTCTGCCACTGTTCCTGGAATCCTACTACTTTTCTCTCTCTCTAGAATGCCTTGCAGTATTCTCTGTGGAGTTGGATTGGGGGTTGTGAATTTCCCAAGTTACTTTTTGTCTTGGAAGCATCTTCTTTCTCCATTAATTTCTAGAGACAGTTAAGCAGGGTATATCAAATTTGGTTGGAGGTTATTTTCTTTCAGGGCTTGGAATACTTTGCTCCTGCTTCTTCTTGACTTGCTGGTTTATGTCGAGAAATCTGCCGTAATTCTGATGGGCCTTTATTTATAGGTGATCTGTTTCTTGTCTCTAACAGCTTTAATATTTTGTTCTTATATTGAATTTCTAGGCTCTTCATTATTATATGCCTGGGAGTAGCTCTGTTTTGGTGGTAGGTGGCTGGAGTTGTACATGCCTCATGCATCAGAATATCATTTCCTTTTCCTATGTTTGGGAAGTTTTCCTTAATTATTTCTGTGAATAACCTTTATAGTTCCTATGTTTGTACCCCTGGTTCTTCATTCACATTCTTTGTTCTCAAGTTGTATATCTTCTTGTCATCTTCTAGCCTTTGTATTGTTACTGCTTGTTTCCTTGTTATATTTAAAAAGTTTTTCCTTTCATAGTCTCACGTTGCAAAACTGTCCTCCAGTCTGGATAATCTATCCTTAGTTTCTTTCAAGCTGATTTGCCATATTTCCATAGAGTTTTAATTTCCTGGTAATCTCTTTGAATTTGCTTCATGTATTCTATATTTTCTTTATATTCTTCATCAAATGCTTCTCTCTTTTGTTTGAGTTCCTCCCTTCTGTCTGTGTCTGCTTGAGAGGTGCTTAGCATCTCTTTTATTAATCTTCTAATATTTTGCCTTACTTGGCTAAATATTTCACATTTGAACTCGTCTATGATGTCCCGAACATATCTCTTAATGTCCACTAGCTCTGTGTTTGATATTGCATGTTTGCTATTCTCCTTCATCTTTGTATTTACTTGTCCTGGGTCAATGTTTTCAGGGTTGGGACTTGGGGACTTTTCTTGTTCCTTCCTCTTCTCATCTTTTTTGTTTCTTCCAGTAGGTCCCAGTTTCTTTTTTGTTGGTTACAGTACTTCTGAGGCATGCTGGCTAGATGACCCTTCACACTGCCATGTGCTAGTGAGTTGCAGACAGGAGCAGCATATGCTGGCCCCTCCCCTCCAGCTCAGTCAAGCTGATGAGGCCTGCACTGTATTACTATGGGCCACCTCCCCTTCAGATCAGTCAAACTTCTGAGGCTTCACTGCATTATTGTGCACCACCACCATAAAGAATGGATTTTAGATAACCTATTGGGTCTTCACCAGGTCACATACCCAGGCCTAGCTCACTCCACCAATTGCCTTAGGAAAGGGAAAACTGACTGAAATCACTGCTGCCCCTTGTACTTGCCAGTCGTGCATGGTCCCAGAATGTCATCTGCCAGAGCCCCCCTTTCTGTGGAATGGCTCCCCTCCCATCACTCAACACAGGTTGATGCAGGCTCCCCACCAGCTTAGCTCTCCATTCGGCTGGCTGACTCCAGACCTCAGTGTGATGTGCCTCCAGTGAGTCAACATGGCAGATCTTGGGTGGCTCAGCAAGTTGCCCACTGCAGCAGGAGCACTGAACCTTTAGCTGTTCCAATAATAGCACTGGGACTCTCTGCTTGATTGGTTTTTCTTACCTTACTCTCTTCTTAGGATGAGAGAATTCATCTCCCTGTTTGGGCTCCCCACAATATATTATGTTGAATTCTAAGTTGACTGTCTCAGGGAGCCTCTGTAGCCAGCTGTTATCTATCCACCATCTTTGCTCCACCCCTATTGTGCAGTTTGAGGGTCTTCTAGCATCTTTCCTATACAGTCTGTAGCTTGTGGAAGTCATAGAAAACAGCCTGTCCAGCTAGGATCCTTTCCACCATGTTGAGTAACTATTTCTAAGATGACAATATGTAATTTATCAACTAGTAATTTCTTATTGTTTATTGTTTTGAAATTATGTGGGAAGATTGCTGCCCTTCCAGTGGGAGAACCAGCAGTGTCTCCTGAAATCCACACCATGTTGGAACACAGGACTCTGGAAAGCCAAGCAAGCACCTCCCTTCCCTGGTAAGCAGTGGCAGTGTGGCAGACTGCAGCCCTTCCAGGGGGAGAACCAGCAGTGTCTCCTGAGATCCATGCCATGTTGGAACTTAGGACTCTGGGAAGCCAAGCAAGCACCTCCCCTCCCTGGTAAGCGGAGGCAGTGTGGCAGACTGCAGCCCTTCCAGGAGGAGAACCAGCAGTGTCTCCTGAGATCCACGCCATGTTGAAACTTAGGACTTTGGTAATCCAAGCAAGCACCTCGCCTCCCTGGTAAGCGGAGGCAGTGTGGCAGACTGCAGCCCTTCCCAGGAGAGAACCAGCAGTGTCTCCTGAGATCCATGCCATTATTGAAACTGAGGATGCTGTGAAACCAATAACCATTCTGCCTCCCTGCTAAGCAATAGTGAACCTACTGCTACATGGCCTAGAGTCAAATATCCCACTTCCCCTATCCTCTTTCTCCTCTCCCTCTGCCCATTAGCAAATGGGAACCAGAAATCTGAGCATCTCCTGGGAGGTAGACAATAGCAAATAAGGGGAACTTCCTTCTAGCATTTCTTTGAAGGCAAATTTTTTATTACTGTTTTGCTGTTTTCTGATTAATGGTACTGCTCTATTCAGTATTCTGTTTTGATAGGTTCTATAGTGTTCTATCTTTCATCTCATTTTGATATATGTGATTGAAAGAACAACTATTGTAAAGATAACAAAATAAACTGTGATACCTATTACGATTATCCCAGTAACCTGCTGTGAAGTTCTGTACCAATTTCACTGTATGATCTTAGTTGGCTTTATTCTGACTTGTTCTGTTGTATACTTTCAAAATAAAATTTAAAAATAAAGAAATTATGTTTTTCTGGGTTTTTTATTTTCTTTAAATAAAATTTTTTTTAAAAAGAATACTTGGTCCTGTGTCTCATTACACCTCTCCCTGGGGGTCTAATTTCTAGCCACTTGTCTGAAGCTGGTTAAATTCTTTCATTCCATTGTCCTTCCCTTCCCTTCCCTTCCCTTCCCTTCCCTTCCCTTTCCTTTTCTTCCCTTCCTTTCCTTTCCTTTCCTTTCCCTTTCTCTTTCCTTTGCCTTCTCCTTCCTTTTCCCTCTCTTCCACTTCCTTTCCTTTTACTTCCTTTCATTTCAGCTCCATTCCTTTTACTTATTTTCCATTATTTTTGTCTTCTTTTCCTTTGCTCTCTTCTCAAGCCTTTGGAAATTTCTGTAAGTTTCTTTTGGGGCCCCAAATTCATCAAATGCATTTTTTAAGATAGCAACACTCTCATGCAGTGACTTGCAGCATCCAAACACAAAAATGATTTATCATCTTTCTGTAATCTCTTCTGACCTGCACAACTCTGCCCAAGTACAATGCAAGTAATGTTTGACAAATGTCTTGATGTGACTCCAGAGGATTTTGTGCAGAGTCGCAGGATCCACAAATGAGGTTTTCAGCTTATGTAATGAGGACTTCTTGGGTTGTCAGGCATAATCAGAGAAAACCATTAAGTTACTCAGTTTAACCTCCATTTTAAAACCTCATTTGAATGGAAAATTCTGCTCACAATATCTAAAGGCTGAGCAGAAGCTGGGATTGTAAAGAGAGCCAGGGTCCTCACAATGGTGGTGTTTATAACAGGAGTGTCATAAAGACTTTTCAAACTATAGTAAGCAAGACCTACTGGATCTGTTTATTTGTATTTGATCACTTGGAAGTGGATGGGCTGGCATTGGTATCAAGAATCTATAAGAAAAGGTGAAACCAGAAGTTCTGATGGAGCTACTAAAGAAATAAACTCAGTGTTTTTGATACTAGCCTGAGAGAATAGAAAAGAATTAACAGACAATTCTTCCATAAAAATATTGCATCAAGTGTAGCAAATTCACTTTCTCCTAGTTGCTAGAATTCATTCATTCTATATGGAGAAAGAAGCATACATGGTTTGGGCAGAGAACACAGAAACCATTAATCATCCATGTGGGTTTACTCCTGAACAACCAATGGAGTCCTATTCTCTATTTCAGTTTGAGGGTTTGGGTCCCATGTTACATTGAAAAACCCATTTATCTAGAAATTGGCCCTCAGAAAAAATAATTTTGCAGAGCATAACTGATGCTTTAGGATTGGAACTTCCCTGAGCAGGGGCCCATTCATATGATGCCATTGACCATATATACTTGAGGAAATCGAGTCCTGTATCTCTTTAAAGCTTGTGCTACAATGAAATGGCTACAAATAATGGCACCATTTGCCATTCCTTGAGGAAGTCCTGTCCATTGAAAAGGTCTCACTGGGTCTTAAAAATCAATGTTAGGTACTGAAAATGCAAATCAAGAGGTCTATCCTAAGGAGACAGGGGAATATTTTTAAAAGTCTTTCAGATCAATAATGTTAGCTAGTAACCCTAGGTAAACCAAGTCATAGTGCCCATATTAGCAGCATGCAGGCATTTACAGCTCTCAAGTCTTGATATCCATTTCCTGACTTTTTTCAAGTGACAAAAACTGGAGTATTTTATGGGCTAACAGAGGGTTTGAGGTATCTTAGCACTATTTGCTTTTTACTAATGTTGACAAGATTTGTAATGTTTCCTTTGTCAGGGGCCATTGAGAAACCTATTTTCACTCTGTCATTTTTTTATTGAATTGGTAGAGCTGAAGTAGGTGGAGAAGTGTTAATGGCACCTACTATAAATTTGAATTATATCTAATCTCAGATATATCTAGTTTTACCAAAGGCTCCATTGAAACAGTGTAGCCTTTTAGATTTTTATTGAGACTTTTATTTCTTTGACACTTCATTTTAGCTATGATTTTGTTGTCAAGTGACATACACTTTTGAGAAATAAAAGTAATTAAAACAATATTTTACTCTTTTATAAGGTTTCTCTTCCCATAAATTGATTGGAATGGGTGCAATAAATGGTGTTATGAGTCTGTTTGCTCATCAGGGCCAACATATGGAAGTGGCAGTGTACTCTGTGAGACAGATTGAGGGTAACCTAGACCTATCAAGGATGTGGAGGCAGATTTAGTTAGCTAAGTGGATGGCTAAAATTTACTACTGATTATTGTGATGTCATCTCCTGTGTCTAACAAACCCACAAAAGATATTCTTTTCAATTTAACAATATATATAACTATATTAGCAGATATATTTTGGGAAAATATTTTTTTGTTCAAGAGCTTGTCTAAATCAGGTTTACATGAAAGGTAGAGAGCATGAGACAGTTGGATAGTGAGAAAAAGGAAGATCTGAGCAATTAGATCACTGGATTTGACTACCCAAATGTCAATAGTGTGCACAGCAACTGATATTTCTTGATTACAATCACCATCTCTTAGTGTTGGAATAAAACCTTTAGGAATTAAAGTTTATTTTCCTATAACAAGCACCACAAATCCTTCTGGTGGAGGCCTATAGATTCCTGTGGGGATTAAGGTTATTTTTTCACTCCCTAATAAATGAATGTGAGAAGCTGCTGGTAAACCTAATCCTGCACTCTAGTTGGCTTTTTGTACAAGGGATGTAATGTTTTGCTGTATACCCATCCTGGGTATACAGGGACAGTTGTCTCTTTGGTTTGGACTGGATACTGTTGGTTTAACTGTGTCAGGGATATTATGACTCTGTTTTATTCTTTCCTCTGTGTTTGTGCCTAGCCTTGGGGAAGGGCCAATTCCCCATTTCCCTGAAATCGGTTTGCTACATCTTCATGAAATTTAGGTGTTCAATATTTTGCCCAATGAAATCCTTTCATATAATGTGGACATGGGATACATGGTAAATCAGGGTTTGGTTTATGACTGACCTGTGTAACTGTGTGTTTTTAGAAGCTCTGGTCAATGCCTGAGAATATGAACTTGTTTGCCCCAATTAAACATGTAATTTAATCTATCAGCAACATGCTGAGATATATCCTGTGTTAAAAGTAATGATGCCAAATCTGTTTTATAGTCTTCTTTAGCATTGTCATATGCTAACTGACAAAGAATAATTTTAGCTTCATCTTCATACTCTCATGTACACTGCTTCATGTAGTCTAGCTGAAAATTGGAGTATAAATTTTTGTAGGGCCTTGTAAAATTTGAGTAAAGGATGTACCATCTTCTGGGGCAGAAATCCATGTATAACATAGTTCTTTACATTGCAAGAAAAGAAGAGGCAGGGTGCGTACTTGAGATTTCACATCAGTATATTTGCCCATGCCACATAGCATTTTTGTGTTATAAGTTGAATGGTTTTATCTTCACTATCCTGATTACTTTGTGCTTGTTCTGAAATAAGTATCCTTAACTGTAATTTGAAATGTAGAAATTGTATAGGTGAAAGACATGTGTGAGCTACCTGGGTCAGGTGGCTTGGCACCATTTGAAAAATCTTGAATTATATTGTCTCAACAACCTAAAGTGTAAGGACCCTGAATCCCATTATTGATGAAATTCTGTCTGAGTTTTGTGAGAAATAGGAAATTAAAAGCAGTGTGTGTTACATGTTTTCTTGTAGGACTATCTGAATCATTTTCCTCAGTTACTGGTAAACACATAGCCTGAGCATGGACCATGTCACAGTATCTGAGTTTTTTATGTGTGGTGAAGTGGGAGGTGTGCTGTGATGTATCTGTGATATGGGAGGCATTGGGGCTGTAGGAACCACAGTAGCAGTTTCTGAGTTGGATGTGGTCAGTGAAGCTGAGTATGTAAATACATTCAACAGATTTTGTATTTCTTTTTGAATATCTTTGTGAATATCTTGTAGCAGTGAACTCTTTTGATTTTAAGCATTTTTAAAATAGGCTTTATTTGTCTCTATCAATTCATTTGGAGGTACCGTACTGTGGTGATATGAATTATTTGCTATTGCTACTTCAAGGCTCTTTTTTTCTTTAATTGCCTTAGCCATTAGATTGTCTTCTGTAATGTAACTTTGATGATGATCTCTGTATTTTATTAAGCTAATTTATAAGGACCTGAGGGCTATATTTACTAAATTAAAGGTAGTTGTAGTTTCAGGGTGGAGTTGTTTATTTTATTTTACTTGTGACTTCATGAAGGATTTTATCTATTTTTATCCAAATTCTCATATCAAGTGTTCCTGCATTGGGGAAGGAGGGTAGAACACAGCTATTTGTTGGAGTAGTCTAAAAACTTTTTAAAGTGATACAGCAATATTTTCATCTTTTAATAACTTTATAATCGATAGACTGAAGTCTTCCTCTTCTGTCGATAATAAACGTTTTTGGCCCATAGCTAACCTTTGTGATTAGACTATAATTACTATATTTGTCTGAGCAATATAATTAGGAAAATGCTCTGTTTCCCTTAAAATTTGTTACACAAGGTCTAGTGGGTTGTCTCCTGGATGAAGGTTGGTTCTTCTGCTGTGAAAGTCTTGTATTCCATTCCATGTTGGGCACCAAATACTGTAATTCCAAATATTAAGTATGGTAATCCAAATACTGTAGTCACTCTTTTTTTTTTTTTTTGTCTTTTTGAGACACGGTCTCGCTGTGCAGTTCAGGCTGGACTTGAGCTCACTTTGTAGCCCAGTCTGGTCTCGAACTTGCAACTATCCTCCTGCCTCAGCCTCCCAAGTGCTGGGATTATAGGCATGAGCCACCATGACCAGCTCTGGTAGTCTCTTTTTTAGTCTTCTTCACAATCCAAAATGTTATATTTATAATCCCACTGAGATGTTATTGGAGCTGCAGCAAATTAATTTTAATCTATCACTTCCAGTGAAACCCACAGTGAGAGTAAAAACACCAAGACATATTCCAAGTTAAGAGTAGCCAAGGGGTCCTGAGTCCAATCCCTGTGAAGATGTGTGGACAAAGGCCCTGATGTTAGGCCTCTCTCAGAATTTATTATCTTGTGAAGAAGGGGGTGGCTCAAAAATGAATGACAGAGAGCAAGAACTATGTGAGTAACTTGAGCTGGCTAGCCAGGTAGTAAGAAAATCATCTTTACAAAATGCCGAGATAAAGATATGAAGAAGGATCAATTTACATAATTTAATTAAAGTAGCAACTGAATTGTTTTTGGAGGCTGTTGTAGTTTTTGATATGTAAAATTTGTGCCCTGAAGACTCATAGCCTCTATCTCAAGGCTCATACCCAGTTGATATTTTTTGAGCTGACTCGCTCTACTATCCTGCTGTGCTCATATATTTTTGCACTATGTGAGTAAACAGGAGACTGTCTGAAGTTTTTAGAGGTTACATACCAATACCTCAGCTAACCTTATTTGCAGTGCTTAGAGCAGTTGAAGACAGAAGAAAATATAGTCATCTCTGTACATATTAGTATAAGGAAATATGTCTCAATATGATCAAAGTTGCAGCAATTATTCTGCATTCAAGGGAAGTCACCCCATGTGAAGAACACCTGGAGTGTGTCAGAGAGAGGTTTCTGAGGCCTCAGGTGCCCTCATTATCTAACAGACCAATACCTTTGCCAATGCCCCACCTGAGACAAGGTTGGTAAGTGTGTCTGTAAGAAAGGGTAAAAGATAGACTGAAACATCATCAGCCAGTGTCCTAGCTTATGGGTAAAGTGAGCCTGGGATGGCTATGGGCTACCACATTTTTCTCCTGAAATGATGGCATGACTGTCACTCCACTGTATTTGTTTTCTAAGTTCTCTTGCCTTTTTTTAAAATATAGCCAAATTCTTAACCTCGCCTTTGAAATTTGGAGCTCCCCATGTCACAATTTTTCATGATCTTTTTTGTCTTACATGGGATGTCTTCTAGCTCCATGATCTCCAGTACTATTTCTGTGCCTAGAGGTTCAAACTGTCTATTTTCAGATATACCTGACAATTCTTTCTTCCCAGATCCAAAATCCTACCCCTTCTGCCCCACCACCTCTCCATCTGAAGTCTCAGTCATTGAAAACTCTTCATTTTCAAGCACTGTCTTATCTTTTCCTTCCAATTGTATAAGTGATTACTCAGTTAAATGGAGTTCCCTTGCCCTCCACAGGAAAACCATCACTACTTCCACTCTTTTCACTTCAACTTAACATCTGTCCTGCCAGGTACAGCTTCACTGCTACCACTAATCTTATCTGTAAGCATTGCTCTCCTGGATTATTGAAAGAGCTTCATTGTGACCTCTCAACACCCATGCTAATCCACTAAAAACCACCATCAAGTCAAATTAAACACTTAAAGGATTATATTTTTTCCTGCTCCATATTCTCACAGTCTATGTAGTTAAGGAAATCAATTTTTAAAAAACCATTTGCCTATTTTCAATTATAGGAAATGCTACTCATGCACAGTAACAAGATATTTGGGGACATATACTGAGGGGAGCTCAACATCTCAGAACAACCACAGAAATGTACCTATTACTTCCAAGACAGTCTGCCAGATCCCGGTCCAGAAAGCTTTGCTAAATCTAGCCTAGGTCATTGTCTACCTCTTCATGCTCATGCCATAATACTGTTCTCTTTACTTCGTACCCCTCATCCTCATTGGCTGTCTTTCAGACCCTCAAAACAAACCACCATCCTTCCAGACTCAGGCATTGCACACTCCCTTCTATGCCTTGTTCACCTGGATGATACCCACTTATACTTTGGGTGGCATTTTAACATCCCTTTCAGAGGGAAGTCTTCTTAAAATATCTCAGTTCTGTGAGTTCTCTTTGTATAAATTTTCAAGCCTTATTGCGGTTTTGTTTCGAGATGATTTTCAACATTGCAATAAAATAAATCCTTATTTGTGAATGCAGCATCTAACTCTCCTCCAAACTCAGATTTCTGTTTTTAAAAAAAGGTGGGGGGAGCAGAATCCAAACTGCCTGGATCACTGTTGAGTCTCCCGAGCACAGGGTGGGGTTTGAACAAATATCAGTTGAAATTTCCAGAAAGGGAGAGTGAATAAGTTGCCCTCACCTGTAGGAGGATGGCTGGCAGAATGGATTTAGCAAGTCATACAACAAGGATGGATGTAGCAGCGGGCCTTCTGACAAAGTTTCAGAAAGAGTTTGGTTCAATGTTGTGGCAACCAAGAGCTAACAAACTAAGCTCTCTTTTCTTTTTTTATCAATAAGTATAATTTTAATAGAAAAAGACCTCAAATTAATGAGTGCATATATGGTGAATTTATAGTTATTAAGGAAAGTAACATAATGCAGTAATTTATTCTTGTGAGTTTTTTCAAGGTGAGATCGCATTTATTTATTTATTAAACTTTTATTAGTATATACTTGCAATAATGATTACATTAACTGTAAAGAATTTGTACATGTACATAGCACATTTCAATTCTTATGTTTTTCCTTCTTCTGATTATTTTATTTTTCCAGCATCAGGTTCATTTATTTGTCTTATAAGACCTGATAAAGTTGATTATCATACATACAGATAGAAAATCATACTAGTAAGTCCAAGAACATGTAAAACATGTAAGACAATAGTATTATTCATGGTACACTTTTAGAAATACTGTCTTTGCTGGATTACAATCCCATTTTCTCTCTCTCTCTCTTGTCCTATTTTTTAACTTAATACTATATAAGTACATAATACATAATATACATTTTTATATACTACATTTACATTTATAATTATATTTACATTTATGTGTGTATTTTGCTTGAGATGTTCATATAAGGGAAACCATTAGATATCTGAGCTTGTGTATCTTAGTTACTTCACTTCATATTATGGTCATGAGGTGCATTCATCTTTTTTAACAAAAGATTCAAATTTATCCTCTTTATGTATACAAATACCATATTTTCTTAATCCACTTATCTGATGATGGACATATGTACAGTTTTCAAGATTTAGCTGCTGTGAATTGTACTTCTAAATATATATGGATATGTATACATCACTGTTTTCTGTCTTTAACTCTTTGAGGAACATACCTAGAAAGGAAGTGCCTGGGTTAAACAGAATTTCTAGTTTTAGTTTTCTGAAGAATCTTCATACTGATCTTAATAGTGGTTGTACCAGTTTACTTTCCCACCAACAATGAAGAATGGCTCCTTTTGCCCCATGGCATGTATTATTGATTGATTTTTTTAGTGATAACCATTCTTTCTGGAGTGAGATGGAATCCCTGTGTTGTTTTAGCTTTCACTTCTCAAATGGCCAGTGATGTTGAATATTTTTTCAGTATTTATTGGCTGTTTGTAATTTTGTATCTGAGAAGAGTCTATTCATTTCAGATGCCCATTTTAAAATTGAGTCTTTAACTTTATGGAATGTATTTTTTCTGGGTTCTTTATATATTCTAGGTATTAGTTTGAAGAGTAGCTTGTAAATTTTTTCCCATTCTGTAAGTTCTATCTTCATTATGTGGGTGGTTTCCTATGCTGTGAAGAATCATTTAACTTGATGTGATCATATTTATTGATTGTTGGTATTATTTCTTGTGCTACTAGTGTTTTGTTCAGAAAGTCTTTGCTTATGTCTATGTCTTCCAAAGTTCTACCTACTTCATCTTCCATACGATTAAATGTTTAATTTCTACTGTAGATATATTTAATGTATTTTGATTTTAATGTATTGCATGGTGAGACGTATGGATCTAGCTTCAACCTTTGGAAATTTTCCCAGCATTATTTATTCAAGAGGCTATCTTTCCTTCAGGGAAGATATTTAGCCCCTTCATCAAGGATTACATGGCTAGTTGAGGGTGCTTGGAGGTGTTTCTATAACTTTTTGTTTCATTGATCCATGAGTTTTCTTTCTGCCAATACAGCACCATGCTATTTTTAATCACTGTGGCTTTGCAGTACAACTTGAAGTCTGAGACTGTGGTGACCCTGTCTTGCCCTTGTTCCCCAGAATTACTTTTCCTATTGCTTTTTCCAGTTGTGTATGGAATATTACTGGTATTTTGAATGGAATGGCATTAAACCTATGTAGCAATTTTAGAAATATGGCCATTTTGAATATATTGCCTACCCAGGAACAGGGGACATCTTTCAATTTTCTGGCATCTCTTTTAATCTCCCTACTGTAGTTCTCATCATGGAAGTCTTTCCTTTCCTTGATTAGCTGCTTCCTAAGTATTTCAGTACTCTTCATGCTATTATGAAGAGTATTGTTTTCCTAATTCACATCTCATTGAGGTTGCTATTGGTGTACAGCAATGCTATTTATTTTTGAGTGTTGGCTTAGTATCCTGCTATGCTACAGAATTTATATGTTAGTTCTTGGAGCCTTTTGGTTTAATCTTTGGGGTCTTCTATGCCAAGGACCAGGTCATATGCAAATAATAATAATTTAACTTCTTCCTTTCCCTATGCATATTCCTTTTATTTCTTTCACTTGTCTTATTGCTATAGCTAGTGTTTCAAGAACTATATTGAGCAGAAGTGATGACAGCAGACATTTCTGTCTTATTTCTTATTGAGTGGGAAAGTCTTCAACTTCCCTACTTTTAGCATACTATTGGATACTGATTTGTTATTTATTTGTGTATATTGAACTATCCTTGAATTTCTGCAATGAATTCTTCTTGGTCGTGATATGTATGACCATTTGCATAATTTGCTGAATTTGCATGCCAATATTATATTGAGGATTATATCATCAATCTTTCTTAAAGGCATTGGCCTGTAGTTCTTTCTTTATTTTTTTTGTCACATTCCTTTCTGGTTTTTGAATCAGGGCAATACTGTCTTCCAGGAATAATATTGGCTGTACTGCTTCCTTTCAGACTTCGTTAAAGTGTCTGAGCAGTATGGACACTAGATTGTCTTTAAAGGTCTTGTAGAATTCAGCAGTGAATATGTTGGACCCTGGGATTTTAGTAGTAAGTAGGATATATATATATATATATATATATATATATATATATAACTTTTTCAAATTCACTGACTGATACTGGCTTATGCAAGATTTTTACATCTTGATTTAGTTTGGTAGTTCATATGAATGTAGGAATTTATCCACTTCCTCTGAATTTTTCCATTTTAACAGAGTACAGGTTTTCAGAGTAAGTTAGCAATAATCTTCTGAATTTTGGAAGACTCTGTTGTGATTTTACACGTTTCACTTCTTATTTCAAGAATGTGGGTCTTTTCTTTCCCTATTTTGGTAAGATTGGTGTTGTAGTCTGGGGTTATACACAGAGAACAATTCAGGTCAGGACATGGAATTTATAATATTTTTATAATGGTCACTGAAAGTTAACAAAGGAGAATGCAGGAAATCTATCCGCAACACCAACGACATAGATTATTTAAGTCAAGAGCCTAAACCCCATGGCAATGTCCCACATGAGTCCAGATAAAAACCCAGAGCGCAGGACAACGCCTCCACGAGTCCAACTGGAAATCCAGGGCCCACAAGGACTCACGCCAGTCTCTTTCACGGATTCGTGCCGGGAAGACCCAAGGGTCAGCGGTGGAAGCCAGAAAGTCCATGCCAGCAGGATGAAGGGGCTGTGCTAGTGGGATGAGGGTTCTACACTGGAGCTGAGAAGTCACACTCACAACAAAGAGCGGGGCTGTCCTGAAAGGAACCACAGCTGTCCTCAGCGACAGGGAGGCCCCGAGCTCCTCCAATGACAAGCACAGTCGGGAACATGCCAGGAAGCAGCGTGACGAGTTCACCCTGGGGACCAGGCAGCACATGTCTTCCCCTCTGGAGCCAGGAAGCAATGCTTGATGTGAAGACCAAAGCTTCTCCAGGAGAACCAACAGCTCAGACAGCAACTTGTAGGAGAACTAACAATGCCTCCATAATGCCTCAATCCCTCTCCACACCTCTCTTCTTCTCCACCTATTTATCCTGGCAACCCTTCTCAGGTGGAGCATCTTCTCTCAATGCTGATGTAATCCAGCTGGCGTTAAGTTGACCACTAGTTATCAAACCATAACAATTGGCTAAGGATTTGTCTATCTTATTTAATCTTTCAAAGAGCCAACACTTTGCTGCATTGATTCTTTGTATCATTTCTTTTTTTTGTCTTTCTAGTATCAGTTTCATTAATTTATACTCATATTTTAATTTCCTTCCATGTATTACATTTGAGTTGTGGCTGTTCTTTTTTTTATTTAAGGAAAG
This sequence comes from Cavia porcellus, assembly GCF_034190915.1. Taxonomy (NCBI): domain Eukaryota; kingdom Metazoa; phylum Chordata; class Mammalia; order Rodentia; family Caviidae; genus Cavia; species Cavia porcellus. Next base: position 27,350,998 of record NW_026947486.1, on the reverse strand, counting down.
ACAAAACAAAGTAGAAAACAGGCAGAAATAGTACATACTTTCAAGAAAAGAAATAGACAGTAATAAATCACTAGCTGATGTATACATATTGTCCCCCTATAAATAGTTGTTCAAGGTACACAAGTGGAACATATAAATGGGATTTCAACCAGGGAGACTGCAAACAGTTCTGCTCAACTATCCAACAAAAACTAAGTATTATGACTATCAATCCTATACACTTAGACTTGTACGTGTTTATCCATATGTTCATTTATGTTGAGACCTAACACAATATATTAGATTAAAATCCTTCTGAACAAAGATTAATAATATTGCTGGAATTCACATCATAACACTCTGGAATCAGGATTAGGTACTGCAGTGCCACTTTCTTTCTTCAAAGTTTTTGTTCATTTCATCATGTGTCATCAGATCAGTGCTCATAAACTGATTTTAGGTTTTACATAAGATTGAGTCTTAACATGTATTTTATCCTTTCTATGTTAGAGGAGAAAACATAACAAAGCAGGACAGAACTAAACTTTTTCCTACAGGCATATAAAGCTAAAAAGACATATAAATCTGCTGTATAAGGAATTCTATCCTGGTCACTGTGCTATTTCTTGTTATCATCAACAGAATTGGCTATATCATCAGATAAATTATAATTGAGCATATCAGTACATAACATAATTAACAGAAATACAACTTTATAGATAGTGTAGAGCTACAAAATCAGGTAGTAATCAAATCAGAATGGATATCATAGTGAATCATTGTCATTTTCAGTATAGTTGTCTGTACTCCTCAATTTGTTGCCATCAACCTTACAGGTTTTGAATAAAATCTGTCAATAATAAGCAGCAATCAAACAAGTCAGATTTAACTAAGATCAGTCATGATATAACAGTATAAGTCATACATGGATCCTGATTGAGTTAATAAAGAATTAAAGATGTCCCCTATGCTATGGTCAGCCATCTGGGTCCCTCAGATCCAGTGCTTGTATACAAGCTAGGGCAGAACGAGTTCCAATCAAGCAGAGTGGTGCGAGTAATAGGGGTTTTAATTCCTGATACACTATTAGCTATATCTTCTGCTTTTTTTGAGGACTATTCCTCCCTTTTACTCTCCCAGAATGAGCTGCATTTTTGGGTCTCCCCAACACTCACAGTTTTGTATGGGGGAGCAACCTGCTATTTACCTAAGTGTTTCTGAACTTTCTCACTCCTGGGATGGATTTCTAGTTATATTTCTTCATTTATTAAAGCCTGTCTGTTCAACCTATCCATATATACTGGTCTAGTTATCCCTATTACTCTCTGGTTCCCTATAATATTGAGTTCCATTTTCTCATGTTTGATTTTGGTCCATATAACCTTCTTTAGGCTAATTATATTTCCTATAAAGAGCCTCTCAGTGGACCCTATCTCTTGAACCACTCTTCCTGCTATTCTCTATTTTTCCCTTAAGTTAGTGTATCTAGGCCATCTATAGTAGATATTATAACCAACCTTCTCTGCCTCATTTCTGTTGAGCTCTTTTTCTGTCATTAGTTGTCAGTTTGTCTTTTTCATTTCACTTTCTGCTCCATTCATTGTGGCCTCTCTGCTACTGTTTTTGGAATCTTGTTATTTTTCTCTTTTAGAACGTCCTGCAGTATTTTCTGTAGAGTTGAATAGGTGGTTGGAAATTCCCCTAGTTCCTCTTTTTAATGGAAGCAATTTGTTTCTCCATTAATTTCTAGGGATATCAGGATATATCAATCTTGGCTGGAGGTTATTGTCTTTCAAAGCTTGAATTATTTTACCCCACACTCTTTGTGATTTGATGGTTTGTGCCAAGAAGTCTGCTGTAATTCTGAGGGGTGTTCCCTTGTAAGTGATCTGTTTCTTGTCTCTGATGGATTTTAATAGTCTGTTCTTATATTGGATTTCTGGAATTTTAATTATTATATGCCTGGGTGTAGTTCTGTTTGGGTTGTAGGTGGCTGGGGTCCTGTATGCCTCATACATCTGAGTATCTTTACCTTTTCTTAAATTAGGGAAATTCCCCTGGATTATTTCTATGAAAAGCCTTTGTAGTTCATTTGTTTGTGTCCCTACTTCTTCCTTTGTGTTCTTAATTCTTAAGTTATAGATCCTTTTTATCATCTTCTAGCCTTTCTATTATTGCTGTTTGTTTCCTTGTTATTTTAAAGAAGTTTTTCCTTTCATGCTCCCTAATTATAAATCTGTCCTCCAGTTCAGATTATGTATCCTTAGTTTCTTTCAAGCTGTTATGCCAGCTTTCAATAGAGATTTTAGTTTCCTGGTAATCTCTTTAAACCTGCTTCATGTATTCTATGTTTTCTCTATTTTCTCCATCAAACAATTCTCCCTTTTTTTTCTGTTCTTCTATTCCACCATCTGTTTTTTCCTGGGTGGTGCTTAGCATTGCTGCAACTATTCTACTTATATCTTGCCTTACTTTGTTAAATACTTCACTTTTGAACTTGTCTATGAGGCTCCAGAGATATCGCTTTATGTTTCTTGGTGCCATAGCTGATATTGCATGTTTTCTGTCCTCATTCTCCTTTGCATTTACCTTTCCTGGATCAGTGTTGTCAGGATTGGGGTACAAGGACCCTTTCTTGTTGCCTCTCCTTCTCATATTTTTTGTTCCTTCCATACAGGTGTATATAAGAGGCCCAGTTTCTTTCTTTGTGGGTTAGTTTGTTTGAATCACACCGGCTAGGTGTTCCCACCCACTGTAGTGTACTAGGGAGACACAGACCAGGGTAGCATATGTTGGGCCTGCCCCTCCACGTCAACCTACTGAAGGCTTCACTGCTAGGGTGTACCACCAGGCACAGGGACCTGGTTTGGGCTAGCCTACTGGGTCTTAGTCTGTGGCATCACCCAGGTCAGGCACTTCCCACCAATCTCGCTTGAGAGGGGAATATTTGACTGAAGTCACTGCAGTGTCCTGTTCTGGCTAGTCTGCCTGGTCCCAGAATGTCCTCTGTTGGAGCGTCCTTATCCATGGAGGGGTCCCCATTCCTCTAAGTCACCACAGGTCAATGCAGGGCTCCCCACCAGTTCTGCTCTCAATTCAGTTCACTGATTTCCACTCTCAGAGCTTGTGCATCTCTATCCCTGCTGTGTGGATTCGGATGCAGCAGCAGTGGCCGGGAATTCAAATTACGGTTTCCAGAGGCATGGATTCCAGCTTTGGTGCTGAGACTTTATCTGTTCCAGTCATAGCACCAGGATTGCATTTCCAGTTGATTTCTATCAGTTTAGTTTGTTCCTGGGTCAGCAGGGTATATCTCCCCCTTCTTAGGACTCCCCACACTGCACCATTCCTGGATTCTGAGCTGGCTATCTTAGAGAGCCTCTGTAGCTGTTGTTATCTATGCACCATGTTCTCAATTTGACTGTTCTTGTTTTCCTGGGATTTTGAAGAACATCATTAGGTAATTTATTTAAGCTCACATTGTTTTTCTGATGTGAGATTTTCCTGCTATGAGCTTTTCTCTTAGGAATGTTTTCACTGTATTTCATAGGTTCTGGTATACTGTAGTGGTATTATCATCTGATGGTAGGAACTGTCTAATTTCTTCTTCAGTTTCATCTGTGACCCATTGATTATTCAAGTGGATATTATTTAATTTCCCAATATTTGCAAGGTTTCTGTGATGTCTTTGGCCACTGATTTTTTACTCTAAGTATAAAATCAGAATAAACTGATATAAGTGAGAAATACAAAGACAGTACAAATGTTGTTTTAAAAAAAACTAGTCACAGAAATAATGACAGTAAACTTCCTGCAAACAGGGAAGGAAATATACATCAGATAAGTAAGGTACATAGAACACCAAATAAGTATGAACAAAAGACAACCTCTCCTTCCCACATTGTACTCAAAATTTAAAAATTCATCACTGGGACAAAATTTTAAAAGTTGTTAGATAAAGACAACAAATCACATTAAAAGGCAAACCCATTAGAACCACAGGAGACTTCTCTACATAAAGTGTAAATTTTTGGAGTACATGGAGTGAAGTGTTTCAAGGCCTAAAAGATAACAATTTCCAACCCTAAGTTCTGCATCCTACAAAATTTTCCTTCAGAAGCATGAAAAATAAAAGTATTTCCACGATAAGGATCACCTCAAAAAATTCACGACCACCAAACTGGAATTACATAAACTAGTCAAAGATAAAGGCAAATGAAGCCAACCAATGAAGTCAACTACATCAATAAGTCAAAATGAATGAATACAGCTGATAATGGTATGAAACTTGTACAAACTGTGAGCTAAATAAACCTTTCCTCCTTTAACACTGGGCATCAGGTTTTTTGCCTAAGCAATGAAAAAACTAAATAACATATCCACTTTCACAAATGCACAGATTGACCAGACAAAACATGAACAAATAAATAGCAGAGTTGAACCAAATATTTTAACAAATGGATTTCAAGGGACAGATCAACCAGACAGAAAATCAGCAAAGAAATAACAGAACTGAATCACACCTGTGAACAAATGGACTTGGATAGACATATACAGAGTGTTCCATCCAGCAATATCAGAATACACATTCTTCTCAGCAGTACATGGGTCATTCTCAAAAATGGAAGATATATTAGCATGCAGAACATATTTAAATAAATGCAAAATATTTGAAATTTTCCCTTCCATGTTATCAGATCATAGTGCCATGAAATTAGAAATTAATGATAAAGGGTACTTCAAAAATTTCACAAACACGTGGAAACGGAATAACACACTTGAGTAATCAGTGGGTCACAGGGGAAATTAAAGAAGAAACTAAACAATACATACAAGCAAATGAAAATACAAATACAATTTACCAGAATCTGTGGGATGCAATGAAAGTCAGCCTCAGAGGAATATTTGTTGCACTGAGATCCAATATCAAGAAAACAGAATAAATACAAATAAATAACTTGATGCTATACCTCAAATATATAGAAAAAGAAGAGCAAGTCAAGCCATAGACAAAAGAAGAGAGGGAACTATAAAAATCAGAGCAGAAATCAATGCAAGAGAGACTACAAAAACCATCCAAAGAATCAATAAATCAAATAGTTGGTTCTTTGAAAAAATAAATAAAACTGATAAGCCCCTAGCCAAGCTTATTTAAAAAGGGGAAAAAAGCTCAAATTCATGCAATAAGAAATAAAAAGCCAAATTCAACAGACTCTACAGAAATACAGAAGATTATCATGACCTATTTCGAAAACCTCCACTCTCATAGGTTTGATAACCAGAAGAAATAGACAGATTCCTAGAAAAATACGAAGTACCAAAGCTAGATCAAGAAGATGTAAAACTGTTGAATAACCCAATTTCTATTAATGAAATTCAAAATATAATTAAGTTCTTACCTACAAAGAAGAGCCCAGGCCCAGATGGATTCACTGCAGAATTCTACAAAAAATACAAAGAATACTTAATGCCAACACTCCTCAAACTCTTCAGTGAAATTGAAAGGGAAGCAATCCTTCCTAAGTCATTCCTGGAAGCAAATATTACTCTAGTACCCAACCAGAGAAAGACCCAACTAAAAAAGAGAACTATAGACCAATCTCCCTAATGAACACAGATGCAAAAATCCTCAATAAAATATTGACAAAAAGGAAGCAGCAAATCATCAAGAAGGTTATACACCATGACGAAGTGGGATTCATCCCAGGCATGCAGGGATGATTCAACATAGGTAAATTGATAAATGTAATCCACCATATCAATAAAGCCGAAAGTAAGAATCACATGATTATTTTTATAGATGCAGAAAAATCTTTTGATAAGGTCCAACATTCATTTATGACAAGAACTTTACAGAAAATTGGAATAGATGGTCTTTACCTCAATATAAAAAGGGCTTCTTTTTTACAACAAACCAACAGCCAGTATCATACTAAATGTCCAAAAATTGAAGGCTTTTACTTTAAAATCCAGCACAAGACAAGGATGTCCCCTGTCACTGCTCCTATTTAATATAGTACTGGAAATACTAGCCAGAGCAATTAGACAAGAGAGAGAAATAAAAGGGGTAAAGAGAGGAAAATAAGAAGTTAAATTATCATTTTTTGCATATGACATCATACTCTACATAGAAGACCCCCAAAACTCCACTGAAAGACTCTTAGATATAATAAACCAGTTAAGCAAGGTAGCTGGACACAAAACTAATACTCAAAAATCAATAGTATTCCTATACACTAACAACAAGACCACAGAGAGAGAAATAAGAGAAGCCACACCCTTCACACTAGTAACCAAAGAAATGAAGTATTAATCAATTTCTTTCACTTAAGAAGTGAAAGACCTATACAAGGAAAATTATAGTACACTGAAAAAAGAAATTAAAGAGGATCTCTGAAAGTGGAAAGACACCCCTTACTCATGGATAGGAAGAATAAATATTGTGAAAATGGTCGTTCTCCCAAAACTGTTATACAGATTCAATGCAATCCCAATAAGAATACCATCAACATACCTCATATATCTCGACAAATAACTCCTAAAATTCATCTAGAGTGAGAAGAGACCTAGAATAGCAAAGACACTTCTAAGCAGTGAAGGCAAGGCAGGAGGCATCACAATCCCTGACTGGAAGTTATACTACAAAGCAACTGTAGTAAAATCAACATGGTACTGAAATCAAAATAGAGCTGAAGATCAATAGAATAGATTAGAAGATACAACCACAACTACAAACACACTCAACCACCTTATTTTTGATAAAGGGTCCAAACATGTTCACTGGAAGAATGACAGTTTCTTTAATAAATGGTGTTGGAAAAACTGTCTCTCCATATGCCGAAAGCTAAAACTACATGCATGCCTATCACCATGTCCTAAATTAAAATCTAATTGGATCAAAGATCTGAATATTAAAACAGAAACACTAAATATATTGGAAGAAAAATTGGGTGAAAACGTTGAAGATATATGGGTAGGTAGAGAATTCATGAACAGGTCTCTAATTGCATGGGAAATACTTCCCAGAATCAATAACTAGGATCACATCTTATTAAAAAGTTTCTGTGTATCAATATAAGTCTCCAGCATAATGAAAAGAAACCCCACAACCTGGGAAAGAAATCTTAGTGATTTCTCCCTCAAACAAAGGACTTCTGTTTAAAACATATAAAGAATTTTAAAATATCAGACCCCTAAAATTCAAAGATCCATTCCAAAAATGGGCATCTGAGATGAATACATACTTCTCAGATGAAGAAATACAAATGACAAATAAATACATGAAAAAAATGTTCATCATCATTAGTCATTAGAGAAATGCAAATTAAAACCACACTGAGATTCCATCTCACTCCAGAAAGAATGGCCAGGTCAAGCAAACCACCAACTGCTGGAGAAGCTGTGGGGAAAAAGGTACTCTCTTGCACTGTTGGTGGGAGTTTAGACTGGTGCAACCATTGTGGAGGTCAGTCTGGAGAATTTTCAAAAAAGCTGGGATTGGAAGTCCCATTTGTTCCAGCTATTCCACTTCTAGGCATATTCCCAGAAGAACTGAAAACATCATAGCACAATGATATATGTGCACCCATGTTTATAGCAGCACAATTTGTAATAGCCCAGTCTTGGAAACAACCTAAATGCCCATCAACTGAGGAATGGATAAAAAAGTTGTGATACTTTTACATCATGGAATATTACTCAGCTATAGAGATTAATAACATTGAGAGATCTATAAATAAATGAATGCAACTAGAGACCACACTCATAAGTGAAATAAATCAAAGTCACATATATAAATACCATATAGTGTCCCTAGTTTGAGAAATGGAAAGTATATATAATATTTTATGGTAATCGTGGTTTCCCATTATATTGCTTTGAAGTCTTATAATGTTTCCATTCATTGGTTGGATTGGTTTTATTCTGTTTTGCTTGATTTTATTATGTGTGATGGTATGAGCATTTACTTTGTAGAAAACATGAGATTATGGCAGCCATTGCTGGTTTAGTATCATCTTCCTTTGAAGTCCTATCATGCTTTTGTTATTGTTTTTATTGGTTCTACTCTGTTGTGTCTTATTAGATTTTTATTATGTGTGATGATATAAACAAATTTTTAAGGAAAATGAGATTATAATAGCCACTTTTTGTTTCCAGTTATTTGGTTTTGAATGTTCTGTAATCCCTTCATTCTCTTGAATAATTTTACACTATTTTTGTCATGTTTGACATTATTGTGTGTGAAGGTATGCTGAACTATTTCAAAGAAAAGAGACATTATGGTAGCTACTGTTGATATCCCGTTGTTTTTTGTGAAGTGCTATATTCCTTGCATTGTTCTTTTCTGATTTGCTTTGTTCTGCTCTCTTTTCCTTTATTCTCTTTAGAATAAAAAAGATCTAATTTTTCCCAAAATGGCACCCAGCTCTGTACTCTCTCCTAGGATACAGCAGATGCTTTTGCACTGGGATCATTCACCAACTCAGTATTCTCTTCTTGATGGTTCCTTTCTCCATTCTCATGGAGAATCAAGTTTATCTTGAGCATCTCATATACTACATTGATAGATGTCTTTTCTTAGTCATTCTTCTTCAATCAACATCTTGATCTCTTTTAATCTGCGATTACTATGAGCATTCTCTTTCCTTTCTCCAAAGTCCTTCCTTACTACTTTTGCTCTTGCCTCTGAATGCTCCAAGGTATTTCACTACCTGTTTTGATTCCTCATATCCCAGATGCAATGAAGGAATTTCAGTGTGATACTACTCAGAGATAAAGCCTTTGGGAAGTGATTGCTTCATGAATGTTGAGCCCTATAGGATTAGTGTCCTTAAAGGAATATTTAGAGAGCCAGCTATCTCCCTGTCTGGTGTCTGAGAGTACAGTGTGCAGCCTAACAGAAGACTCACTAAACTCAACCAGTCTAGCACCTTACATTCTGACTTCCAGCCCCTAGAACTGCAAGAAATACTTTTTTGTTATTTATAACTGACCTAGTCTAAGGTCGAGGACATAGTGAAGCAAAGGAGTTCAGTGGTGTGAGGATATTTAGGAATGAGCTGTCCGCACCAACAGAGACACCAGAAGCATAAACATCAAGTTGCCAACCTTTATGTTTTAGAACAAAAATCTCTGGTCTCCTCTCTCTTTCACTTCAGGGGAATATGGACTCTCTGCTTGACCTATCTGACTTGTGTTGCTATCCTAGCACCTAAATCAGTGACCTAATATGCCTGCAAAGTCCTGCACAAGCTCCTTGAGCAGGCTTTCACAGCCAAAACTTCCTGCTGCTTTCTGCTTTGCGGCTTCCCCACCAGTGTACAGATTGTGCTCAATATCTCTCTCTGATCACTATGATTTAACTCTGGGCTTATCCCAAACCTTGATCACTTCCAAGTTCCCAACACTTTCCCTGTGCAGGAAACCTTGAAGCATGCCAGCTTTTTGGTATGGTTTGACTCTGCTGCACAACTTGTCTATGATTTTATGCATGCAAAGGGTTCCTGGATTTTACTGCAGCACTGTTATGTCATGTAAAAGTGTGTGTGCATGTGTGTGTGTGTGTGTGTGTGTGTGTGTGTATCTACATATGCAATATGTATCTAACTGTTTTGACATGTCTACAACTGCTGTTGTCACAAAAGTCCCCTCTACTCTGCCCCAACATGAACAACACTTGGAAGAGAAATTGTCACATTTCCAGCCAAGAAAGCAGAATTTTGGTGAGTTTATAGATGAAATGAACAGGCCTTTAGCAGGAGTTTCTGGAAATGACCTCCTTAGCTTTCTTGAAGCAAGTGGAAAAGGAAGTTATTAGACAGATGAATTTCATTCAAGGCAAATCTTTCATGTAGGGCTGGTGTGAAGAAAGAAGTTAGGATTGGTTATCCTAAAATGAAGAGGATCTTGACCATTTATAATAAAAAATAATCTCTTATGGTGGTATGGACAGATCATTGCATTTGTTTTTTTATTGAAAATAAAAGCTGGAGCTTTTGGAAACACCCATTTATTATCTCCCATTTTTACTGGTCAGAGAAAAGGGGTCTGGCTGGATTCTCTGGGAAGAACCTTACTAGCCAGCAATCAAATTGTTGGCTGCAGTAGGTTGTTTCCTTCAGGATCTTGGGAGGAGTAATTTTCACAAGTTTAACAGAATAAATGGACTTTTATCCCCATTTCTTTGCTAGCTGTTGATGGGGAGGTACCCTCATATCCTAGTGGCCTCTGTCATATTCTTGCATGTGTTTGTTCTCACCCTGAAAACCATCAATGGTACACTGAGTCTCAAGCTTTGAATCTCCTTGATATTTACTTTTGCTACCAACTGGGAAAAGCACTCTGATTCAGAAGGGCTTGTGGGATTAGATTAGACTAATCTGTGGGAAGCCCTGTAATTGGCTGCCACCTTATATCTATAGGCAGCAGCCACCTTAACCCCCTCTAGGAGTTAAGTTTGATAGTTAAGCTTCTCTCCTTGCCTAGCCTGTTTGGCCTATTCAGGGATTATGTTAATCAGCCTGCTTTATGAGCCTGCGTGTGGGAGATTTGGATTACCCTATAACCCTCGGTCTTGCCACTGTTGCTAAATTACATGTTGATGTCTCAGAACCCAACTCCCTCCTCCCCCAATACCCTATATATTTGTTACTCTTTGTTTGAATAAATGAGACTTGATCAGAAACCTATCTTGTCTCCATTCTTCGCATCTCTTTTCCCTTCTCATCCCCATTCCCCCTTTAGTGTCTATGTTGACTCACCCGTGGGCCTGGACAAGTGGTACCCAAAGTCAGACATGAGAACAGGGGACTTCGTGAGGGACACTGTTCATGTGCCCAAAGTAGAAAAAGGAAAACAAAATAGAGGACCTGGTGATGTGGGAGCTTGCCATGCTGCTGAACCTTGGTAAGTGAACAGCGGTTACGGGACAAGAAATTAGCCAGCATGAGATTTTTGTTGAAAGTTTAGAAAAGCTTTAAAGACATGAAGGGTAAAGGAAAAAATTAAGCAATTGTGTCCATTAGCAAGAAATGAGCCAGCATGAAATTTTTGTTAAAAGTTTAAGAAAAGCTTTAAAGACACAAAGAGTAAAGGAAAAATTTAAGCAATTGTGTCCATTAGAGCTTAATGAACTTTATCTCTGGGAGCAAAATGACCCGGTAATTGCTAACACTCAACCCCCTGCAGGCTTAACACAGGGCAGGACCACTGCGCACCAGGCAGCCGGTGCAGGCAAAGCCCTTAGCAAGGCCCTAGCTGCACGCCCTCCCCATATTGTAAATATGGCCGTATCACTCCCGCTTCAGCGTGTTTAACTTTTGATGCTAGGAAGAAATTAAGAGACCAAATTGAACTTTTAAGACAACAGATTGAATTGGAAAAAGAACATCAAGATTTAATAGCTAATTAGAAAGGCTAAAAATAGCAAAGTGCAAAATGGAAAGTAAAACAAACCCCAGAGTTTCCTCCGGATTTCTCCCACTCAGTGGTCCCCCCCCCCCGGGGGGGGCATGATTTCTAATTTTACCCTCTGGCCTGACCCAAAATTGAAGCTAGATGATATGAAGGCTTTCTCTGTGACTGAAATGACAGACGCAGAGGGCGGAGGTTTCTGCCACTACTCCAGTTTCGATTTCAAACTGAATATAGAATTAAAAACAGTGGTTGCACAGTAGGGAGCTATAGCTGCATATAGTACCACGATCTTGGATTCTTTGGCTGATGGCTGGCTCACATCTACAGATTGGCAAGGATTGGCCCAAGCAACTTTATTGGGTGGGCATTATCTTTTGTGGAAATCAGAATATATAGAAAATTGCAAAGAGACCACCAGCCACAATATACAAGCTGGCAATGGGTGGAACCTTGATATGTTAATAGAAGAGGGCCCCTATGCAGATAGAGAGGCCCAAAAGCAATTTAACCCAGCGCTTTTCACTCGAATTCAAACAGCAGCTACTTGAGCATGGAGAACATTGCCTACAAAGGGTGATATGAGTTCCTCTCTCATGAGCATTAAGCAAGGGCCCAATGAATCTTTCTCAGAATTTGTCGATCATTTGATTACTGCCGCTGGCAGAATTTTTGGTCACGCTAATGCAGGCACAGATTTCGTTAAGCAGTTAGCTTTTAAAAATGCTAATACTGCCTGTCAGGCTGCTATCAGACCTCATAAAAACAAAACAGACCTAACAGGAACTGCTTATCAGCAAGGCCTTGCTATGGCTGCTGCCTTGCAAGGGTTTACAATTAAACAATTTTTATCTCAAAAGCATAAACAAAACTATTTTACCTGTGGAGAAACTGGTCATTTTGCAAAGAACTGCAAGAAGGACTCCAAAGACAGAACATCTTAATGTTAATTATATAAAAGGCATACTTTATAAGCCTCAAGGTCAAGGCATAATTAAAAGGGCATACCTGTTGATAAAATTAAAAAGGGAGAATAGTACCCCACAAGGGGGCCACCTAGAAATATTCTATCTCATGCCTTATTCATCCTTAATTTTTTAAAATTTGGATGCTGCTGGACAATCAGCAGCCACCCGTTTTTGGCATATTAAAACACAAAAGCAATTTGCTTCTGTACTATGGAGAGATCCCCTGACTAACTCATGGCATGGTACAGACCCAGTCCTTATCTGGGGATGAGGATCAGTATGCATATACTCTAAAAGAGATGAAATCTGCGAGATGCCTACCAGAATGACTGGTTAAACAAATAGATCAAATGCAACAAATAGAAGATAATGTTACAGATGACTCCAGGGACAAAAATGACCCCTGAGAGATTTTTCCCAGCTCTTGTTTTTCAGATGATGGAACTGACAGCCTGGATCCTGTCCCTTGGGATTATGATGATTTTACCACTGTCAGAAAAGGGAGACTTTGGACCCCTCACAATGCAAGGGCTCTGAGTGGCACTCTGTTCGGTTCCCAATGTGATTTAAAGGGAGGTATAGTTAAAACTAAGCACACCTCTTACACTAGAATGACAGATTTACAATGATAATATGGCATATCTTCAATGCCACTCCCAAGTGGGAGGAGGCAATGCACAAAAATGGGTATGTCTCTCCAAGCCTCTTATAACCCCCCCCAAATAAGGATCAATTAGACCCATGTCCTGACTCAAAGTGTAGTGCCAGCCTCCCGTTTAGAGTGCAGCCTATAGGTTTCAGTGATTCCCCCTACCTCCAGGGAAGTTCTCGTAACAATATCTCTGACATTGATGCTGGGTTTGTCACCCTCACTAACTGCAGTTCTATAATTAGTTGGACCATTGCTTGGACTGTTGGTTTTACTCTCATTAGGCCCTTTTCTTTTTAATAAGTTGATGGCTTTTGTCAAACAATAGGTGGATGCCATAAAAATGCAACCTATACAGGCCCATTACCACGGGCTTAAAATGGCTGTTAGAGAAAATTATGCAGAGCCTGCAAAACTGTATTATGATAATTCTTTGTAAAAGCATGCTGCCCACTCCATTTCTCTTACCTTTGTGCGATAGACTGGATAGCCAGAGACAGGCAACTGGGCCTCACATGGGATGCTAACCTCCACCTAAGACAGGAACTGGGCCTCTCGCTGCCCTGCCTTACAATGACAGGTAAGGCTAGGTTGGCCTCCCTGTGGAAGCACCCTGACCCAAGACAGACACAGTCTCCTCAAGGATGCAGCATCTTATATACCTTTTATATTTTAAAGTAAAGGGGGACTTATGGGAAGCCCTGTAATTGGCTGCCACCTTGTATCTGTAGGCAGCACCACCTTAACCCCCTCTAGGAGTTAAGTTTGGTAGTTAAGCAGCTCCTTGCCTGGCCTGTTTGGCCTATTCAGGGATTATGTTATGAGCCTGTGTGCGGGAGATGTGAATTAGCCTATAACCCTCAGTCTTGCCACTGTTGCTAAGTTACCTGCTGACGTTTCAGAACCCAACTCCCTCCTCCCCCAATAACCTATATACTTGTTACTTTTTTTGAATAAACAAGACTTGATTAGAAACCTGTCTTGTCTCCATTCTTCATGCCTCTTGTCCCTTCTCATCCTCACTCCCCCGCTAGCATCTATGTTGATTCACCCATGGGCCAGGACACTAATCTAGTTAATTCTTGTTTAGAACAATCTTAATACAAATGTGAAGGTCACTGAGGATCTTTCCAGAAGGAGATCCCATCCAAGAAGGGGAATGGGGCACTGGAGAACCACCAAGAGTGAATGAGAAAACATATGATGTTTTAAGGAACAATTTTAAGGATGTTGTCATGTAGTGATGAAAGGGCTTGTTGTCAACATCCATATAACCAATATTGAAGGTTTGACTCTGTAGGTCCCAAGAATGTTGACAAAGAAGAATGAGTGGCCCTCCTATGAGCAGAAATAAGATTGACTTATCCTTAACTGGAAGAGTTACCTGTGTTTTATTTGGTGATATGCTAGCTTTGCAAGAGGCACAGGCCTCACTGATCTTCAGACAAAAAGACAGGTCGCATTAGGTCAGCCAATCAGGGAATGGGAGTAGATGGACCCACCCCTAAGTCAAAGCAGAGACAGTTCATATTCTAGTGACCTTTTAAGCTACCCAGGAGATAGGTTTTTTTTGTGGAGCTGAAGATTTGGACATTGCATTGTCAGTGTTGTTTTGCTACCTTGAAAGCAAAGTCGAGGGGGTTTAGAGGTTTTTTGGGTAACTAGCCTGGCCTAAGTGTTGCTGCAAGAAGGTGGAGACCGATTTATTGGAGGCTTTCCTGGAGACCTCTCTGGCAAGTCTTTGGTTTTTGTGGACCTTGAAGGTAGTGGTCATGATATCAGCCATAGAGGTTTGAGGACCATCCTTGAATTTTTTGAACTTGGTCTTACTGTCAGGGGATCGTTGTAAAAAGACATGCCTTGATAAAAAGTTGTCCCTGAGCTGAGGAGGGATCTAAGCAGGAGTAGGCTTTTATATCTGCTACTAGTTGGGCCATAAATTGGGCTGGGGTCTCTTGGGAGTCTTGATTGGATTTTTGCATTTGGTCAAACTTAATGGACTTAATGGAGGTCTTGTTTAGACTGGTGAGACTGTATGACTCAGGGCTCCATCTAGGGTCCTGTTTAGGAACAGCAACTATGCTTTTTGTGATCATCTCTGGTGTGGGTGGCCACCCTCCAAACTTGTCTCTCATCAGGGAGTTCAGTGATGGTGAGAATGATATGACTATTACACAAGTGAGGTTAAAGGAGCAAGTGAGATGAAGGAATTCCTCAGTGTAACGTCAGGGATCTGATGAGATGGAACTAAAGCAAGCTTTTATTTGGGAGATTGGAGAGGCAGAATGAAATATGGATGTGAATAAGTCTCAAAGAATAGAAAGGTTTGGGGTAGAGGAACTGGGTGGACTCAGCAGAGGCATTCTGTTGGGAGTAAGATCTGGTTGAGGTGGTGAGGGAGGGAGCAAGGGGCATCAAATACAGAGGTTTGATTGTGGGACTGAAATCTTTGTTTGAGGAAAAGTTTGGAACAGGAGGCTGGCATGGGTCAGGGCAGAGAAGGAGCCATTATCAGGTGTGAATTAGAACAGAATGAATAGAAGGAAAGATGAGAGCAGCATGTGCAAAAGACCTGATCATAGAGGACCTTTTCCAATTTGTGTGAACTCTAAGAAAGTGTTCAATGTCAGAGAGAATCTGAACATCGAAGGAACTATATTTTGGTCAAAGAGAGCCATTATTTTGTTTGTAATGTGGTCCAGCCATGTTACACAAAAAGATGTGGCATTTTGACTTGAGAAAAGATTGGAGAGGGAAGTTAATGAGGAGGCACCCCAGGAGATAACTTTAGGAGAAACAGAGTCAGTTCCTCTGATGATGAGTGAGGTCTAAGCATGTCCAACAAGAAGAAGGGTGAATGGGATTGAAAGAAGTGTTACCCAGACAAAGATCAAAGACCAAAATGAAGGTTAAAGAAGGTAACTCAAGTCCAGATAGGCATGTTGTGTCGAGGCCAAAGCTGGAGGCTGGGCCTACTTAGCACTTGGACAATGGGCTGGAGGATGGACACCTTCACCCATTCCCCAGGAGGACTTACCCCATAGTCTAAAATGGTGGTATTTAGGCAGAGGAGATGCTGGGAAGAGGTCTCTGGTGGGCTTGAGGCAATGAGGCCACTGGATCTTATGGTCCAGAAGAGAAACTGCGTGCTGGAGTGGGGAGGGGTCTCTAGATCACAGCCTCCTGTATTTCAGGTATACATGTATAGTGGCAATCCAGTAGCTAACGTTTGGGGTGGGCAGGGCTAGTGGGATGAGCTGAGGTAGAGTGAAGTGAAGAGAAGCATGAGGTTGGGGGAGTGAGAATAGTTGAGTACATGGCTACAGAAACAGTTAATGTTCTGTCATGCATGAGCTGAGTCCTAGCAAGTGGAGTGGCTTACTTGTTCTAGCAGAGTAACTCAGACACCTTGTGGGTCGGGGGTAGATAAGGATCAGAACTATCTGTCAAACCATTTTCATGCCACCTTGAAAGCTTTATTCTTAGGTGATAAAACAGAGAGCTCAGCCAAGTACCATTATGAGACTCAAAAAGAAATAAAATGAGGAGATGTGCTAGCCTTCACCTTTGCCTCTTGTTTCCCCTACCTAGTTATTCCCTGTATGGTAAAGGTAGCCCTGTGTACTTTCCCTTGAATTAATTGAGTGCTGTTCATGTTACACTTTGTCATCAATATTGATGAGTCATCGTTTAATTTCATTTCTTAGTCCTTGCCCATGGGTTGAACTACAGTTTTAATGAGCTGGAATGTACCTTCAGATAATATTCCCCATATTCCTATGTAGTGAAAGGACTATACCACAGTATGCTCACAATTTCTACCTTACTTATTTTGTGCTGTGAGTTGTTTCACAGATGAGGGGACCAGGGTATATTTCTGAACCTTGGACCACAGCTAAGTCTTCATGAGCACTTCTTGCCATCTTATGCTCATGTTAGTCTTACTGCTGTCAGGACTATAGTCATGTTTTAACAGCTATATTGCTCTACAAGATTCCCTGACTGCCTTGTTATTCTGGAGATAAAATATTGTTGAGATACATTTAGTAGCATGAGAGACATAATTTACTGCTATGATTTAATTGTGTAAACATCCTGCATCCCTTTAAAATACATTCTATCCATTTTCTCATTCTACCTTCATGAATTTCACTCAGAGGGACTGAACATATGATACTCTAATGGCATTCTGAACTTGAGGGCATGAGGGTACTGTGAACACAAAGAGATGATGGCAAGTGTGTATTACTAATCTCATTTGGGTCTCACTGAACCCAAATGGTAGGCAGTAACCTTGAAGAAAAGGAGATTTTCCTGACAGAAGAGAATGTGGGTGGTTATGACAGTTTCCTGAAATTCTAATGACATAAAATTACACCTGACCTTTCTCATCCTGGAAAAGACAGAATCCTGACCTTTGGTAGGAGTGCCAGGGAGCACTGCTCAATGATTAAGAACCTTGTCACTGGTAGGAATATATGACAAGGAACAAGAGCAGAATGGGACTGGGGACACGGCTTGTGGTCAACACTTGAGGGATTGCTGGGGTTAGCCATCAGAATGTGCAGACAGAATGAATCTGCTCCTCAGGTAGGAAGTAAGGTGCAAGGACCTGTGTGCTGTTGTGTTGCCCCTGGGGTCAATGCTCCAGATATTATTACTTATGACTGACACTTACAATGTTGTCCTTGGGGAAAGCTCTTTTATGTCTGCTGCTTGGCAACCAGATTATCATAGCATTCTTTGAATATATGTCTTGAGCAGATGCATTCTTTCCTATGTCATTAGATAAAAAGTTATGTATATTCTTACAAATTTTGTCCCTGGAAGTTGCCCCCCAAACAGATTGTGCCATTCTTTGGGTCAGGAAATCAGTTCAGCCTTGTGGCCTTCATTACCATGTAGAGCTTGTTATAGCAATAATCAGGCAAAGTCATGTGAGCACAGAAAACTCAAAACATGCAAGATTAGGTGAATATAATTTTGCCATTATGATTTCATCAGAGAACTGAACACATGAAACAACTTTGCAAGAATTAACCACCTCCAAATTCAGAAGACATGACTGAAAGACTTTCTTAGAAGCTCAAATATTTAGCTTTAATTATCAACAGTGATTTGTGCATGTACCCATGCACATTTGCATGGGACTGTTCAGGCAGGGTGGATAAAGGACAGAGGATGATAACGATTCTTATTTCTTGGAGTTAAGCACTGCAATAAATCATGTTTGATAAGCATATCTCTGTCATACTCACTTCTTTATCTCCAAGTATTTTCTCAATATTACAAGGGAGGGAAACTGTATTCTCAGAGAAGCTAAAACCTCTCACAAGTCATATAGCAGTATAAGAGTGCTTGAGGTTCAAGAGCTGACCCAATTGCACCACAGATGAAGGCCCTCTGGATCTTTCTGTAAAGACAATCCGGGTCATCTCTCAATCATTTTGCCAATCATGTTCTTATTTCTCCCATCCCAACTTCCACTTGAAGAAGTCTCACTTGGTGATCTGCTTACTGCTGTGGTAGACAGTAAGGAGAAATTTCAAGGGTAGTCTCTGACTATGGGGAGAAACCTGGTAATCTTTTATGTATTAAGGGTTATTTCATTGTTCCTTTTATGGCGCAGTTTTACAGGCATTCAGAGGAGGAAGAAGGATCATGGACTGAGTGAAATACACATGTAAGTCTTGCATAGAAAAGTGGTAGAGTTAACCTCAGTCTGCAGGAGGGCTCAAAGAGAATCAGCATGTGAGACAATCATCAGGTTAACTGAGGAGATCAGCTACTCCACCCAACTCCAACTACCAATCCTCCACCCTTTGTTAGCATTCAGGTCAGTGTGTTCTCCAAAGAGACATTTGCAGGAGACAGTTCTATATCCTGATTGCGTCATCAGCACAGACATCACATTCCACAATGAAAAACTTCAGCCTTGCAATGTGATCTGAAATTATTGTAATTGAATCCACAAAACAGACATTCCATCATGGTGGGTATGTAAAGTAACCCATTTTAGTAGAAATAGCTCTTTGGTCTCCAAGGCAACATAGAAATAAGTCATGCTAATAGTGTAAAAAACTAACATTCATTAGTAATCATCACATGCTAGGCACCTGTTATTATCTTGATTCATTTACTTTCATGACAAACTATGAGGGAAGTATGACTATATTATTCAATTTATGAGAGGATTTTGAGAGCTAGACTTGCTGACTAACTCCAAAGCCTATCAGCTTGATCACTTGCCAGTAATGCATGTATTTTATTGCTGAAGTATCTCTAACTTTATCAGAATTGAGAGAAAAAACAGGGCTTAAAGTTTCAGCTCAAGCTCTCATTTCTGGAATGGTTGCCCACATCTAAAAATCTTCACTAGATCTTGTTTCCCTGTCTTTTAAAAGTTGTGCAAGCACATTTTTACCAACAATGTGACCACATAGATAATGCAATATCTTGTCTCAGTCCATCCATTTCTGTTTGTATGTGCATGAAATGATGACTCTATCCATGTGTATGTCCAAGAAATGTTTGGAGAGCACCTGTGGGTCATAAACTCAATGTCCACACCGTGTTAAGATTTCAATATATTAGACAAGGGAAAAGGGGTCAATGAAGGGACTAAAATGAAAGAGATAGAGTGAAGGGAGAAAGGGTTCCTTCAAAATACATCATGTACATGTAGGGAAGTATCACAAAGAAATACATTAATATGGACTAATATGCACAATAAATAGTAGGGGGAAAAAATTCAGTGTGATACTGATAGCCAGGCCAAGGGTTGCTGGAATTTCAAAATCGCAGATCACTGTTGTCCCTTTTGGACTCATTTGCCTTGTTTGTGCATTCACTGATATGTTTATTACCAACTGAGAAGCACAAACCTTTGGATTCAAACATGATTTACCCATCATTAAGGCTGTCCAGTCACTTGCAATCTCTACATGATTGACAAGGAAATATTTTTTTTTAAATGCCAAGCATTTAAAAAAAGCTTCACTAGTGTAATACTCCTCACACCAATCAGGCATGTATGTCACCACTGTACAGTTTGTTCTTAGTTTAAAGAAAACAAAAAATGTATCTAAATGGCTGTGTGAGGACAACATGTATCTTTATTTTCCAGTCGTGGTTCATGTATATAACTAACCACTTCAGAAGACACCGTTTATGTCATAGCCACAACGACCAGCAAGAAGAAGTGAGAAACTCAAGAGATAATCTGATATTTGTGTCAGCATCTAGGTTTAACTCATTCTATAGGGGTAAAAATGACCATATTACAGAGCTCTCACTGAAACATGGGGGAAGTGATGGTGTGTATGTATAAAGCAACGAGAGTTTAGAAATCAAGTATATAGGCTCCAATGTGGGCCTCAGCATAAAGTTTGCTTTATTGTATTCTATATTTGCTTATGGAAATAAGGATCTGTTCCCCAGAGAACACTATAAAATGATTATTTTATTCTGTTGCAGTAAACAGGTGTTGCTCAGAAAGAGCAAGAATTCTATGTGAATTAGAAAAGCATGATGAAAATTGTCACTGCTCTAAGAGGAAAACTGCAAGGAAAAACCCATGGCCACCTAAGGGAAGCAAATGCTGAAGTGTTTCGTGTAGCCAAAGGCTCTGGAATCTCTTCGTTGAGGAGGTCCATGTGTTATGCAGGTGAGATGGAGCTGAGTGGTCAGCCTTCAGGCATACAAGCAAAGCATGAAGCCTTACCAAGAGACACAAGTTGGCAACTCAACATTTTGTTCTCTCAGCAATCCTGTGCATGCACTCCTTATTGTTGAGCCTAAGTCAGGGACTCATTTTGGTGAGAGGATATGCTTTGACAAAGAGACATTGCTGGAGATGCTGAAAGGTTCCATGTTTGATGTAGTAACTGTGTATAGAACACTTTTAGAATAAAAAAGGATCGAAGTTGCTGTGAGTGATTTTGGGTACAAGCACACACAGACACACAAAGACACACACACACACACACACACACACACACACACACACACACACACACACAGAGAGAGGATTTTTGTTGGGTTTAGTTAGCCCAAATCAAGTGTTCAAAGTGCAAAGTGCTTGGTATCACTCATCCCAGATGCCAGATGCCAGGTCTATGAAAATGACCAGTTAGTTGGCATCTGCAGACCCAACTCTGAGGATCAACCTGGTCTTCTTTACAAAAGCAGTTCCATAATGTAGGAAAGGGGCCCTGTTTCAAAGTGTAAAATATCTGGTTCTCAACTGTGGCACTGCTAGTTTCCCAGTGTGTGCCTTCATCAAATTACTGACCCCTGTCAATTTCATCTGGATCGGATGTGGTCATGTGGATGACTTCCTGCCAGATTCCCTCTCCTAAACTTGATAATTGGAGAGCCCACACCATAACTGTGTCAAGATTACAGTGAGGAACACTCATACACTGTGGCATCTGGTAGGTTTTCCTTTAAGGACAGGTCCTTTCTCCCCAAGAACCATGCTCACCTCACCTTTGCCAAAGCATTCTAAACATTCTCATTTGCTTAATAGTACTCCTAAGATAGGGTCCAACTTCACCTCCTGAGCTAACATGGCTCCCCCTTTTCAAATTCCTAAGTTTGGAAAACCTCCAGAGAAGTCTCTTCTTTCATGTGGTAGTCTTAGCAAATACTTTTTATGTCTGAGCAGAGATTACTTTTGAAGGGCTTGCTTCCTTCTCTGCTATTAAATAGAGTGTAATTTTAAGATCAAATGACTTGAGATGGTATAAGCAGGATTAAACAAACTGTGAAGATAGAATGGAGATGGCATATTGTGCTTACTAGGAAGAGAGATTTACTCTGCTCACCCTGGTCCAAGATTGCAGTTACATTACAAAGCATTATGCTTCTTCACAATTATGATTTCATGATTCACATCGCTAAATGGGTTGCAAATGACAGAAAATGTGTTTATTTGAGCTCCCTATCACACTGTGTTTTACTACACATGCCACTTAAGCAATATATCATGTGTTTAAGCCTGTAGCATTCTTCCTGGTATTCCCATGTCATATTACATACGTGTGGTTTCAGAGTTCAAATACCTTGCCTTTTTATTATTTGATTGTTCACTGTATTGCTACGGAGAAAAAGGTAGCCTTGTATTTTTCTCTTGTCCCAGCCATAACACTCTTTAGAATTCAAACATCTTCTTTTCAGTCTTATGCCTTTCTAATTTTGGAAACACGGGCCACAGGGGAAAAGTGTTCTGCACAAAACACATAATTGCAAAAGAATGGAGTCGTTCCTGCTCCAACTTCAAGGTTAGTAATGTTGTAAATGTTCCCCAGGTTCTTAGTTACTTTTCTTGTTGTTGACACAAAAATACCCGTGGCTAGAATTAAAGGAGATAAGACTTACTATAGCTCACAGTGTTTAGAGGTTTCTGTCCATAATCAGCTGCCTCCAAGGCATGGTAGCGATCCATGGGGTCATTGCAGAGGAGAAACTGTTCATGTCAGGCAGGAGGTAGCAAGAGACAAGTGACAAGAAAAGCAACAAACAAATAGCGACCCTCTTCTTGTGGTGTATAGTCTATCCAGGTGATCCCCCCCATAGGGCAAGGAGCACTCACACCCAGGATGGGACAACCTTAATTCTAGCATCACACCATGCATCAAACCAGCATCACATTCATGGTCCCAGCATCATACACCCTAGATCCAGCCACTTCTAAAAACACCTAAGAGAGATCACATGAGGCCTCGGCATCTAGATACAAGCCATAACACATTACAACACTAAAGTTCCAGTGTAGCTATCTGACCTAGAAAAAATCATACCCTTAATAAGGTCACCACTGAGGGAGCAGAAACATCTATGAAATTACCATACTGATTTTTTTCAACACAATTAAAACTCCAGGACATATTCATCTCTAAGGAAATAGTGCTCCCTGCTTCTTTAATGGTATGTCAGCTCATTTTTTGTACACCATTCTAATGCCTGAAGTCTCTTTGTGTCTGTCTGTTTGTTTGTTTTGAGACAGGGTGTCACTATGTAGCCCAGGCTGGCCTGGAACCTACTGCAATCTTCCTGTCTTAGCCTCCCAAGTGCTGGGATTAGAGGCATGCACCACCAGACCTGGCCAATTCCTAAAATCTTAATGATGAAAACTGGCCCTCCCAATTCCTGTGAAAGGGCCTATGTAGCATAAAGTATACAGTTGTCCTACATATTTTCACAATTTTTTTGTTAGGTCAAGTTGCTACCATTTTATCAACATGAACTGAAGACATAGTAGAAGGAATAATAAATGAGAAGACAGTGCCACCAATGTACTAAGTTTCTGTTTAGGCCATAACATTATCACTCACTTGTCTTCTAACTGAATTGTGTAGTTTTTTCTACTAATCCTGAAGCATGCATTCTGGAGGATTAAGAATACAGAGGGTACCTGAGTATACAAGAACCTTAGAAAAGGTCTCCTTAGAAAGATGAAGAATTGAGACTATTACTAAAGAGCGGTTTTCAGTTTCACCCTGTGTCTCATTCTGGTCATTAAAAGTAGAGGGCAATTTCAGTAGAGCATCTCTCTTCTAAGCAGCTGTAGGAAAGCATTTCATTTCGGTGTGAAATGGAACCAAAAGTTAAGATTTGGGTTCTTTTTGCACCTGTTTGGTTTTTTTATAAATTAAAAAATGATATACTCTTCCCTAGGCTTTTCAAGTTATAGGAGCAAGGAACCATATTAAAGTAAAACTGTTTTGAAGTAGAGAGATTTTAACTGACAAACTGGAAACAAATATGAATTGGACACACTGTGGATTCATTGTACCAGTGAGGATTTCTCATAGTACTACCATAGCATGAAGTGGATGCCCAACGTGAAAAGAATCCTATAAAAATTTCATGCAAGTCCCTTTGAAATTACAGCAGTGAAGTGAAATTCCAAATTAATAATGGCCCATCAATCTATTGACTAGAATATAGAGAATAGAGCTGGCAGACTTATATGTGTCTGTGAGTGTGCAATTGCTTTTATAAACAAGGCTTAGCTTGGAATGAGGAGCCCCTACTACATCATGTTGGACGTTGCCTGCGTTGCTGGAGGCTGTGGAAGTGAGCCTCCTTCAAAATCTGGTTGATGCACGAGTAAGGACCTTGGCACAGTGCATATTCCTCATGAAAGGACCGAGGGCTATCTGGACTGCGTTCAGCAATAACCTGGTTTACGCTGTTTTCTGGTCCACCTGCACTCTCTGGGCTAATAATGCTGCTCCCACTTCTTCCACTGTCATTGCTTGAGGACTGGATGGACAAAGAAAGACAGACAGATGATCAGTATTGTGCTACTATACATGTTTTCCTTACGTAGCTTGGAGAATGGAAGCATCAAACCCTGCCCTGGGCTTAACAGTATACAAAGTACAGTCACATAAGCTAGTTCTCCTCACCCTGACAATGGTCCTACAAATTAAATTGGGATGAGTGGCCTCCATTTTCCAGATGAAGAAACAGATCCTCAAAGTCTCAAAGTCACAGAACTATGAAGCATCAGCACAAGGATTCAAGCACAGGCCTTTTAATTCCCTATCCCTTCACATAGCGTCTGCCCTACCTTGTACCATTTATTTCACTAAGCTGCATCAGAGATGTAAGTCCTCACCTTCCAAGGGAAAGCCTCAGTTGATGCTACAGAATTTACTAGAAATCAGGTCCATAAAAGTAAGACAGATTTTCAAAGGCAGAGTCATGGTAAGATGTGGGAGACAAGTGAAGGAGAGCTAAGGCCTAATCTACCTCCTCTGAGAGCACAAAGGTGAAAGGCAGCAGGTTGTGTTCCTTTGAAAATGACATGTGGCAGGTTTTGGGGAAAAGTCAATGCAGCTGTGATCAGGTTGTTTACCTGGGCATATACTAAGGGATAATGGAAGGATGGTGAATCTTATGTTATTTTAAGGAGGGTGAGCCAGATGTTCAGGGCTCCACTGCCTGCTAGGGGCAAGAGTCTCCTGTCTGCCTACATGCTAAACTGACTCTGTGTCCTTTTGTCTTTTATCTTCATTTCCCCCCGGGTTAGGGTGACAAACTAGTAGGACTAGGTTCCAACAAAAGGTTTCTGAGTAGGGAAAAACTGGCGGGGGGGGGGGACTGGCTTCCCATGGGTGGTGCCTGGGCAGTGACCTTGATCAGCATAGACCAGTTTGCTACAGCAAAAACCCTTACTGAACTGTGATATTTAACAATGCTGACATTGCACTTCTTATAACAGATTCTTCCCAAAGGGTAACTTTAGTAAGATTTAAACCAAGGATAGGCCAGGGATTTAGCTCGGTGGCACAAGCACTTGCCTGAAAAGTGCAAGGTCATGAGTTCGATCTCCAGTGCCAAAACAAAAACAAAAAAACATTTAAATCAAAGATAGTTAGGATCCTTTGGTCATTAGATACTGCTAAACTTTGGTTGTGTGAGCAACTGCCCAACAAGTTTACCCAGAAGTATCAATAGATAACCTATATTTACCTTTATGCAAATGTACTCACACGTTAAAAGAACTGTGCATAAAAGGGATAAAGAGGGGGCAACAGGAGCCATGAGTGAGATCAGTTAATGATGGCTACAAAAGTGACTTAAAGCCTAGATGTCAAAAACAATTCAGAGTGAAATTTATAGCAAAGAGCTTGCTAGTCCTGTAAGTAAAATTCTGGGACATCCATGGTCAAAACGTGATTTAGTTATGGGTATTCAAACATTAAGTAAGCTATTACATTGATGAGGAAACCCACTACAAACACTTTGGTTCCCTTTAGTTGACTTTTTTTTTTTTTTTGTATAAGTGCTGTCTGAAAAATAATGCACAGAGCTCCAGAGTTCAGGCCATGGAGCGATTTGGGTAGCCTATTCACCTGCCCTCCTGGTAAGCATCTACAACAAGGGCCAGGAAGAGAAAAGAGTTCCAGAATTTCGGCCATGGAGGGATTCGGGCAGCTTATTCACCTGCCCTCTTGATCAGCACCTGTAGTTTGGGCCTGCAGGAGAACCACTACCTGTGAGCCAACTTCCATGGGAGCTGAAAATCAAGCACCCTTCTTCCACCTGCCCCCTCCCCCCTTACCTACTGGGGATAGATATTTCAACATCTCTTGGGAGGGTGACCATATGCAGTATAGCAAATATGGGGGATTTCCTTCTATCTTCTGTTTGAAGCATAGGTTGTTTTCACTTTTTGTTATATTTCTTTTGCTCTATTCAGTGTTCTCAATTCGTTTTACAATGTTCTATTTTTGGTTTGATTTAATGATACATAATTGACTAGATAGCTATTGTTAAATTAAAGAGATATACCATAGTACTTAGTACTACTATCCCAGTATCCTACTGTGAAATCCTGTACCAATTTCACAGCATTGTCTCTATTGGCTTTGTTCTGTCTTATGCTGTTACACAATTGCTACTTTCAAAATTAAAAAAAATACATGTTA
The DNA here is from genome assembly GCF_034190915.1 of Cavia porcellus. Classification (NCBI taxonomy): domain Eukaryota; kingdom Metazoa; phylum Chordata; class Mammalia; order Rodentia; family Caviidae; genus Cavia; species Cavia porcellus. The sequence goes on along the minus strand of NW_026947486.1, from coordinate 27,324,545 downwards.
AGACCCATGTATGTGTAGAATCTATGAACAGTTTATGAGAACTGATCTTATGACAACTGATGAAATGAACAGATACTTTGGAGAAAAGGAGACACTAAAATACCCAGTGCTGATCCTGGAGTGTCATAATGTGAAACCCAGCAACAGTGTTATTCTTTGTTCAGAGTGATATTAGCTTGCTTGGGTTTATTGAAAGTCAACATAATTGAAGATATGGGTAACTGCCTATATGTTTAAGTGTAGAGGGTTGATAACCATATTTCTAAGTTTTTGTTGGATAGTTGAACAGAACTGGTTGCAGTCTCACTGTTTGAATCCCCACTTTATATGCTCCAATTTAGTATCTTAAATAACTATTTGGAAGAAGACAATCTGTAATCATCAACTAGTGATTTCTTACTGTTTATTTTTCTTTGAAAGTATGTATTATAACTACCCATTTTCTGTTTTTTTAGGCTTTCTTTAAATTCAGTTTTAAAAAGAAGACACTACAGTATCCAGTGCTGATCAGAGTGTCATGAAGTGAAATCCAGCAATCCTATTATTCTTTGTTCAAAATGATTTTAACCTGCTTTAGTTTGTTTAATCTAAATATAAATGAAGATATGGATAACTGCATGTATGTTTAAATGTATAGGATTGACAACCATGTTACTAAGATTTTGTTGTACAGTTGATTATAACTTTTTGCAATCTCTCTGTTTGAATTCCCACTTTACATGTTCCATTTTTGTACCTTGAACAACTATTTGTAAAACGACAACATCAACTAGTGATTTCTTACTCTTTTTTTTTCTCTGAATGTATGTACTATTTCTACCTATTTTCTGTTTTGTTTAATCTTTCTTTAAATAAAAAAATACTTGTTTTAAAAAATAATATAAGAACGAGAAACCTTTTTTAATGTACCAAATACTCATCTAAAAGTACAGTATATCAGTTTCACATGATAGGGACAATCATGTAAAAAGGGAACTGAGCCTACCATTTAAAATTGGAAAAGCACATTAAAATTCACAAGACACAGTGAGATTCTGTAGAATCATTATAAAGAAAAAATAATTTTTTTTGTGATGGAGGTAACCTTTTAAACTACCACATAGAAACATAAATGAAAATGTTCAGTGACACAGCATCTACATTATTAGCATTTTAACTGCTGAAAACTGGAAGCAACTAAATGTTTAAAAACAATCTGGGAATCAGTTCAACTGGACTGCATAGATTTATGGAATTTTCTGATCCATTAGCAATACTGATATATAGTTGTGTTTATGCTAATATAGAAAAGTGTCCTTGCTACCCTTTAGGAAGGTTGCACATTCAAAAAATGGTGGCTTCCTAGGGGGCTGAATGCAAAGTCCCAGAAGAAGAAATCAGACCAGATGCTAGAATATGGCAACATGGAGAGGGCAAGATGAATTTATAACGATTTTTATTAACCAAGGCGGTAACTGAAAGGAAAAATAAAACTAGGAAAAGGAAGGAAAAGTGTGAGTGTAGAGCTAAAGCCCAAAGAGCTCACTGTGACCCGTTCAGCGCTGTACTAGGCACGCCCAAGGATCCAAGGTCATGCTGAAACCATGGCTATGGATAACTGGAGTCAGCAAATCCCAGGCTCTTAATGAGAGGATGTGGTGAAATGAGCAGTGGATCCAAGGGGAAGAGCTATATTGGCTCTCGGAGACTGCTGGAAATAGCGACCTGGGGCCCCCACAAAGCAGTCAGAGCAACCTGGCCTTGACAAATGAGACTGCCAGAAGCTCCTGGGCTCCAAAGTTGGACATCACACAGTTCTGACCAGTCTGCACTATGCTGGGAATGCAGTGAAGACATTGCAGCACAGTGTGCAGTGGACCCAAAAGAAAGATCTACATTGATTCCTGGTGAGTGCTAGGGACTGGGTCCTGAGGCTGCTGTCACTGCCTGGAGGACATCTTGGAGTTGGGCAGAGCCCAGTGACATGGTGACATCATCCAGCGGCCCCTGGCACATAAAAACCTGGCAGGGTCAGCTGGGGCTGAGCTGCGCCTCTGGTTGGGACCCAATAAGCAGATACAAAACTGTCACAACTCTGGTATGTCCACAAGGTACAACCTAACTTGCAGATTGCATGGCACAGAGGCTCAAGGCTAGCCTGCACCATCCCTGCATCCCTGTGTGTACCTCAAATAACAGAAAATTGGGGAGGGCAGCAAAATCTCCAGTCAGCATGCTTTGGAAAGACCCTAAGCAATATAGAGAGGGCAAGGAACCCCCAGGACACACCAGTCTGAAAGAAACCAGAAACATGACCAGAGACAGAAATAAAAACAAAAAATCTACAGTTGCTGAACTTGGGAAAATAAGCCCAGGAGAAGTAAATACAGAAGAGAACCAGTGCAGTAACCATCCAATACTAGAAACAGCATCAGTGGACATGAAGAAATACCTTTATGAACTCATAGATGAATTTAAAACTTTACTTCTGATCCAAGTGAGGCAAGATATAAAAAGACTAGTTAAAGAATTGATAAGCCCCTTCCAAGAGAACACAGATGGAAGAACAGAGTAACTCAGAAAATAAAGAGAAACCTCTGATGAATAATTTAAACATAATCTAGAATACATGAAACAGATCCAAAGAGATTACCAGGAAAATGAAAACTGGCAAAATGCCTTGACAAAAACTAAAGTTAGCCTTTTGAAACTTGAAGATAGATTTATGATATATGATCATGAAAGAAAAGATGTCTTAAAATTAAGGAGGAATCGGAAAGAAACAATTCAAAGTTCAGAAGATGAAAAAAGCATACATAACTTAAGAATAAAGCATGTGCGTGAGGAAGCAGGAGTAAACAAAAATGAAATACAAAGAATATTCATAGATATAGCAAAGGAAAACTTCCCAATCATAGCAAAAAGAAATGATATCCAGATAAATGAAGCATACAGAACTCCAGTCACCTACAACCAAAACAGATCTACACCCAGACATATAATAATCAAGATTCCAGAAATCCACCAAAAGAACAGAATACTAAAAACCGCCAGGAAAAAGAGCAGATTATCTACAATGGAAAAAATATCAAATTAACAAGAGACTTATCAGCACAAACTCTCAAATCGGGAAGAGCCGGGGCGGGGGGGGGGTGGGGAATAGTCTAAGCTCTGAAAGAAAATAATTTGCAACCAAGACTGATGAACCCAGAAAAACTCTCTCTCAAAATTAATAGAGAAATAAGATGTTTCCAAGATAAGCAGGAACCGTGGGAGTTCACAGCCACCAACCCAACCCTACAAAGAATGCTGCAGGACATTCCAGAGAGAGAGGGAGAGGGATACCAGGATTCCAGCAGCAGTGGCAGAGAGGCCTCAATGAACAGGGCAGACAATGGAATGAGGGTGTAAGGTGGACAAACAAAAGCAGTAAAGTGGAGCAGCAGACATCAGGCAGAGACGGTAAGCTACAATGTTTAAATAGATAGCCTTGATACACTAAAATTGAAAAAAAAACACACTAGGAGGCAGCCTCCCTTGAGATGCTCTGAGTGGGAAATACACTCAACATGAAGAAGGGTTAATACATTGAAAGTCAAAGACGAGAAAGCAAAGCTATATGTGACAGGAAACCGGAGAGAAATAGGGACAACTCATCCAGCAGCCACAGATAGATTGGAAAGGTATGACACTTTTGGGCAGTATAGAACTATATTGCTGGAAGGAAGGAAAACCCTATGACTTTAGTGAGTAAAGGAGTACAGCTCAAGATCAAGCTCAGGGGTAGGAAAGTTCAGCAACACTCAGATAGACAACGGGTTGGCCCCCTAATCTAAAACCTAAGGCGCCTAGTGAGACCCAAAATATACAAAGCATCCTGAGAAGGGGAAAGGTGAAAAATAGCCTAAAAAGGGAAGGCAGAGGTCTTTGTTAATAGTGTATCAGGATTTAAAAGCCACAGTAGTCTTATTGCTCTGTTTAGTTTGATTTTATTTTGTTCCAGTCTTTCCACTCATATCAGATTTGAGGGCACAGACATCTAACCACAAAATAGCAGGTTACACCATGGTGTAACTATCCTTAATTTCCTATTAACTTAAACTGAAACCCTGTATTACTTCCATTGTCTTACTATGACTGATCTTATTTGAATCTGGTTTGTTAGACCACGGTTTTGCTTTGGCTGATTTAATTCAAATTTGGTATGCTCGATAGTATCAAGTCTAAAAGTAGAGGCAACTACTCTGAAGATGACAAGATGTAAAAGATATCCATACCGGTTTTGATTATTAACCACTCTCAAGTCGTACAATGTTTTCAAAGTTGTGTTTTTTATAAAAATAGCTATGCTTCACTATATTAAGCCTGATGATGAGGACAAGTCTGTTGAAAATAACAAGACAAAGCATAGTTACTATGGTAGATCACCTAATATTGTGGTCTTATGTGCCTTTTCATTACATGTTTTTCTAGGAATGTTTTAGTTGTCTTGTTATGAACTGCTTTTCCCTATAATACAGACAGGATAGACATACATGTAGAAATTCACACCTGGGAAGAATTTTTAAACTATTTACAGGAACAGATCATATAATGCAAGATGTAATGAACAGATACTCTGAAGAAGAGACACTAAGAAACCCAATGCTAATTCTGTAACAGTATGATATAAAATCTGTCAATAGTATTATTCACTGTTCAGAGTGATATTAGTCTAGTCTCTTAAGTTCAATTTCAGCATATGTAAAGATAAGGACAGTTACTACGAAGAGAATGAGAGACATTATGGTAGTCATTATTGACTTCCCCAATGTCAGATCTTGAAGACCTAAAAAGCCGTCATCATCCTGTAACGATTTGATTAGTTCTATAATATGCAGTAGGTATTCAATATGTGCGAATATGGGGACAACTATTTGGAAGAAGCTAGAGACAACAATATAGACAGTGAAGATCTCCAGTGGACATGCTTTGATATCTGTATTTCTGCATTTGTTTCTTTATGAACTGTTTTGTTCTGTTTTGATATGTTTAATCGTACCCCTTTAAGATAAGAAACAAGTGTGTAAGACTGTTAACCATATTACTAAGTTTTTGTTGGATCATTGAGCAGAACTTTTGGCAGTGTCACTATTTGAATGTCACTTTACAGGCTTTAATTTCTGAGCTGAATAACTATTTCTAAGATGACAATATGTAACTTATCAACTAGTGATTTCTTACTATTAAATATATTTTTCTGTAATTCTGTGTTATTTCTATCCTTTTTTCTTCATGTGTTTTGTTGTTTCATTCTTTTTAAATAATAAAAAAGAGACAGTTGCACATTGATATGTAATGTTTTCAAAGAATTTTTATTTTTATTTTTTTGATACTGGGGATTGAACTCATGACTATGTGTTTACACAAGCAGGCACTTGCAATACTGAGCTAAACCACCAAACTATTTTCAAGGGACTTTAAAACATTCCCTTAAGGGATGAATGCCAGCACCAATAATCAGTTGTAAATATGTGTGTGTGTGTGTGTGTGTGTGTACATGCATGTGCACGCATGCACATGGCATGCATGTTTAGTTTGAGACATTTTACTTTGGAGATATCTTTTCTAATGCAGTTATAGAAGATGCATTATTTTGTGAAACATAAAAGTTTTATGTGTAGAAAAGTAAGGTACCGAATGCTACAAGACGATGGAAAAAAGTCTTCTTTTGGTTTTACTTACTACTCACGTCAAAAGGAAGACTTTAAATGAGCTGTTATGACATAATGAGGTTTGAGGAAGTGTTTAGCCTTCTTTAATCCAGTAAAGAATATATAAAAACTCACACATGGTAGTATTTTCTAGGCCAATAATGCTCTTTATTTAACACTGTACACCCTGATCTTTGTTAAACTTTGTGTTTGTGAGTGCATTTCATGAGAAGTATCCCACTTAGTGAACTGTTTTACTGACAGAGCCATTGGGAGGAAAAGCCTTTTCTTGGATAGTAGATTGTCCTGAGAGTTGAGACTGGCATCTACATAGAGGAGCATTTACCTTACTACACTTGGCTTCAGAAAAAGAACAGATTCTTTTCCAGAGACTTCAAAATGCTTCAAGATTGAGAGGAAGGCTCATAAAATATAAATCATGCTCACCATTTTCCTGATTGCTCAAAAAGTCATAGCATCAGAATATTTACCTTGATGGACCATTACAAAGCTCACTAGTCTCCCAATTTTCAGTATAGCACTCGTGCTAATACAGTACAGAAGCCTTTGCAAATTCATGTATGCAGCAAAACAAAATTACATTTATGATGACTCTGAAAGAGGATCTCTTATGATGCAAAGCTCATGAAGACATTTCATAGAGAGATGAGGGAACAAGCTTGTGGGCAAAGGCAAGATTATAAGTTAGTTCTCGCTATTGCAAAATCTGCATCTTTACCCCATAAACAAAGAAGGGTTGAGACCAGAAGACATACACCATGACTCACTCAATTTGGGAATGAGTAGCAGAATCATCAGTGGGGCTCTTTGTCAGTTTAACTCACAGACACCTGCCAGGCACCCACATCTGAGAGGCTTTTACATAAGTATGGGTTGTTATGCTTCCCAACCATGTCCAAACAGATACATGTTTATCTACTGTGTACATGGAGGCGCTTTGGCAGGGCCACATTGGCATTCAGTGGGTAATTCCTGAGCCTAGTCAAGCCTTCAGAATGACAACATCCAGGTCTTTCAATGAGCGAAATGTAGCAATGAAATGCCCACTGAGGAAATCAGGAGATTCATTAAAGTGAAAGACACATAAGTGGGCCTTGTAGGATGCAGCAGACATTCATGGGAGAGTACAGTAAATGTGGAGAACAACAAGAGCATTTGAATGGCAAAGAAGAATTTTGGAGGAGGCAAATGCAAGTAATAGGATGTGCCTGGTGTCTCCCAGAGAAAAGTTACTGGGAGAAAAAAAATGCACAAGTGAAGATCATCAGCAGCCTTAAATATCATGCCAAGAGTTCTGTAAGGATTGAGACTTGAGGTTAATGAACAATGCTCAGGTCTATATTTTGGAAGATGTCTCTGATGGATGGTTAGATAGAAGGCAGTGAGAGTACAGAGAACCCTCAAGAAATCTTGCAAAGCATCAAGCAAGAGACAACACAGACTTGAATGGGGATACTGGAAATGTAATGATGCATATAGTGGTAGAACACAAAGGGGTCTTGGGCAAATAAGAGGCAACTTTAAATTTATTCCAATCACTAAGAACCATGCTTGCCAACTGGTAGGTGCTAGGTAAATAGCTGGCAGGTTATTGGATTTAACAGCTCTCCACTGTTCCCTGACATGTTATTATAGACGGATAGAAGGAAATTTGGAGGAGCTAAGGTTTAGTTAGTGGTTTCATGAAGAGAAGTGAGAAATAATAGGCAGTGAATGCATATCACAGCTTTAAACTAAAGGTAAAAGAAAAGACACCATACTCAAGAGAAAAATAAAAGCATGAGATTAGTTTAAGTGTAAAGTGCACCTTTTCAGGTTAGTGAAACAAGCAGTGGATAAATATAAGCTGGATCGATGAGGAATAATATTAATTATGAAATATTTCCATAAAATCAGAATGATAATTCATGTATTTATTTGCAACACACAATTATGTAATGCTTTTATTTTGTAAGCTGGGAAATACTGGATGTTACTTTTTCTCAAACCCTACCTTTCCTCTCAGCTCCATCCTCCCCCCACCATTTCTCAGAGCTTCTCATTTATGTGAACTACAACAGAAAATGAAAGTTCTTCCCTAATGCACACTGCAATCCTGGAATTGTAATAACCATGTTTATTCAAAGGCACCTGCAGAAACTAGGTTAACTGAAGGCTATCATCCTTAGCAAGCTCATCAGAGCCCTTCAAGTATGTGTTACCAGTAGTACCAGATTTTTTTTGTCTTTTTCCTTTTTATTGGTACCAGGGATTGAACTCACGACTGCCTGCTTGCAAGGGAGGTGCTTATGCCGCTGAACTAAACCTCCAGCCCCAGTACCACATGTTTAAACTGACATGCCCATGTTCCCTCATACCACTGAAGCAATGAGGAATTTTATGAACTGCATGATATCAAATTAATCTGGCTGTTGATTACAGTTTCCCCATCAACAAGGCAATGATGTTAATGCATTAACCTGTCTGCATTGATGACATAACTATTCTATGCTTTTTGTGTCTTGGTGTCCTTCATAGCATGAAATTGGACCAGAGATTCAGTTCTAAGTTGTTTTCTAGCTAAAAAATATTCAATCGATGATAGAACTTATGTAAGTGTCTAAGTATACACAACCTCACCTTGTTTGAACTCAGTAAATGGAATTTGAACGAGGAAACAAACAAGAAAGATTGACAGGTTATCATCACCTGCACAGGTGGACATTTTTATCTTCAATAAATCAGCAGGACCGCAATATTCTGTTGCAGTTTCAAACTGCTTAGGATGGTGTATATGCTCTGTATACAAAGTTTCTTAAAATGCATACACCACAGATTGTATCATCTTTGGAAATTTTATCCCTTTCACCCACCCAAGGAGCTGTCTAGATTCTATAATTATAATTACCTTTCTACAGATTCTAGCAAGACAACGTGAATTGACAATTCTTTTGCCTGCTGCTCATGAAAGCAAAGGTGAACATTGTTTATTAACCAGCCAGATTTATCCAGAACAACTTTACAAGGCTCCTCTAGTAATCTTATAGTAAGTTATACCTTCAGCAAAGCAATACCATGCTAGTGAAAATGAATCATTTGGGGTGTTTCCTGAAGTTAAAATTCAAGATATACAATTCAACACCACTATAGTTTCACAAAACATTGTGACACTGCCCCTCAATTTCACTTTCACTTTTTTCAGTTAGAAGTCAAGAATCGTCTTCTAGCCTATAACATATTATTACATGCTTCAATATATATTTTCCATCTAAAAATAAGGGGAATTAAATTACAGCTCTCTACTTGTGAAGGGAAAATGTCCAAAAACCTCCTGTTTTGTTTGTTTGACCAAATTTTTGTGGTTTCCTTTCCCTCCTCTCCTAACACATTGGTATCATGCATAAGATCTCTGGTTCAAAAATCACCACAATGAAGTAAGAATACTATTGTGATGATTTTGTGGTGTAATGCTCCTCATTTCAGAGGTCAAATACAAGGATTTAATGTAGGCAATGAATAAAATAGAGAGGCTATCTGATCATACTTCCTACCTTTACATTCTGAGACTCCTGCAAGTCAAGGTTAATCTTACTGCTTTTGGAATGTGGAGAATGGTGGTTATCATCTTCATTGGAGTTTCTTCTCCTTTTCCTGCAAATAAATAAAAAAAGACAGAAGATTATATCATAAAACATTTGGTCTTTTGGATATTGGAATTATGAGCCAGTATCAACATATATATTTAAGAGTTTGTCTCAGAAAATATGTTCCTGTTTCTTGCTCCAGGAGAGTTAATTCACAAATTTGCTATCACTGGGCATAAAAGAAAATATACAAAAGAAGAATTCAAAGTAAAGTGAAGCTGTAAATTTCATTGTTGTCATTGTAAGTCCAGACAATACAGAAGTCTGAGATCTTTTCTAAGAAAAACACAAGTAACTGCTGCTCTAACAAATATAAAATTAGAAGCATATGGCACCAGGCAGAAATTAGATTAAAAATATAAGGCAGGAATTCTAAGTATAGTCAAGTTGTAAGTTTACATTACCCAAGTCAGCATAATAATATTAATTGACACTTCAGAATAAAACATATAGAGCTTTATCATTAACTTCTTAAAGTTTACCTAAAAACATTCATTGTTTTCATTCCCCAAAATTACAATTCCACGTTATGTGATTTTTTAGCCCCTTCTACCATCTGATAACTCTCATAAGACATGTGTGGTTTCCAGGTCTACTTGCTGGTAAAGTCCTTTTGCAAGTGGTTCAGGGACATTGAAGAGACATTTCTTGTGTGCTGTTAGGTCATTACTGTTGCCATACCAACAAGTATTATGACATAATAGTTACTTCACTTGACTGTCACTATGAGATTGTGACTACATACCTTAAAGCAGTGTTGTCCCAAAAATATTTTTATTTATTGATAAGATCCTATCCTCAGGCCCAAGTCTACCAAGTCAAATAATCAGATTGAACCTTTGGCATTATAATTCTCACAGATACCCTATCATTTAGCAGCACTCTCTTCAGCCATCTATTTAGTGACTACTTCTAAGTGTCTGGTACTTTCAAATGGAGTTCAATATCCTCATTTCAGTGGTGGTGTTTCTTTCCCATTTGGAAAACTGTATGCAAAGCAAATCTCAGAGATCATAGAGACCAGTAGCTCACATTCTCTGTTAAAATGAACCAAAGAAAACTTGCACATGGGTGCAAAATCTCTATGATGAATGTGATCAAATAAAATGCACCAATAAAATCTGATAAAATGAAACAAGTAAATATAAAAATAAGCAAGTACATAAGTTAGTAGGTAAATAAATAAATAAAACTAGACTGTATACTAGAAAAATTTCTTCCCTGCATCTACTTTCCTGTGTGAAGTGTAATTTGGCTAGACATTTCTTCTCAGAATTAAGGAAACAGAGAACAAGGCCACACCAGGAAACACACCCCGTCTGGGAACGAGGTGTGAGCCATCTGCAGACTGGTGACAGCCAGACCCAAGCCTTTCTCTGTCAATCAGTGCCATTTGCAGACCAGAGAGAGAGAGAGAGAGAGAGAGAGAGAGAGAGAGAGAGAGAGAAAATAAGGCCTACACCAGGAAGGAAACCTCATCTGGGAACCAGTGTCATGCATAGGCCACTACTGGACTGGGAACAGATTGACCCTAGCCCCTTCTGGTGCATGGGCTGGCAAAGAAAAAGCCCCCCCCCCCGCCCCATTAAGGGACTCGCTGATCTGGAGAAACACATGCTGTGATAGCTATGGAGGTGAAATGCATTTGGATGCCTGGGGTGCTTCGGTGTTTCTATGACCTTGTAGTTCTAGGGCCAGTGGTCTGATCATCAGTTCAGAAGATAATGGCACACAATGTGGCATCTGGGGCAGAGGGATCTCTTTCTGAGAATTGTAGTCATCACTGATTCCTTAGGGTTTACTTTTCATTGTTTTGTTGGGTTGGGTTTTATTCTCTTTTGTCTTTCTTGATTATGTTAAATCCAAAGGCATGAGCAGTTATTTCAAAGATAAGAAGATATATTGAGGTAGCAATTTGGATTTAGTATTGGTTTGTTTTGAAGTCCTTTATTGTATTCTTTGTTTTGTATTTATTGTTTCTATTCTATTTTGTTCTGTTTGATTTTTATTATTTTCAAGACATCAAAAGGCATTATGGTAACTATTGTTGATTCTATAATGTTTTGAAGTCCTGCATCACTTACACTGGTTTGTTTTGATTGCCTTTATTCTGCTTTTATTAATCTTGGTTTTATCCTCCTTAAAATAAAAAAATTAAGGAAACAGCACATTCAGAGACACTAAATGACTTGACAGTAAAGTAAGTAAAAGTAGTATAAGTGGGAACAGAAGGGAAATTCTCTTGAGTCTTGGCCCAGTTCTTTCTGATGGACCCTACAGAAAATTAGTGAATAACTGGTTATATGATCACAACAGTGTCTTTGCAGCAAATAAACTGCCAGTATAAATGAGTTCATATTAATTTTGTGTGGTACTGTTTTAAAGGAAGCTTGTTTTCTGTAAAAGGTATATGATTGATTTTCAAGGTATGTCAGAGGCAACCAAGCAACACCAGAAGTACTAGCTAGATTTGAGGAGAGAAAGAACACTGCAGTTAAACCAAGCTGGCTTCCAGCATAATGCTTACTGTAAATGACTGTGTTATTTTGTTTTCTGGAGATTGAACCCAAGGCCTTTCCATTGACTTATACCCCTAGATATCTCTAGCCCTCTATTTTTATTCATTCATGTACATATTGAGAGTCTCTCCAAGTTGCCCTGGCTGAGCTCAAACGTGTAATCTTACTTTCTTAATTCCAATAGCATTTTGGGAATTGGACTCCCTAACTTCTTACTTAGCATGTTCTATTTTATACTTACCATGTCTCGTTATAGGAACCAGATAGAACTCCAACACAGCAAGTAAAGCTGACATTAAGTTTTAGTACTAGATTACATAACCTTGGGATGCTTCCAAAGCCTTAATTATATGAGTTTGATTATGACACAGGGTAAAGTTTTCGTGAAAGACAGCCAGTATGCTGATGGCTAACCAAAACAAAGCAACAATAAAAGATATGTGATACCTACTAAGGAAATTTTGTGCTACATGTGACTGGATTTGGGGGTGATGAAGTCTCCTTTTGGAAGTGGTTTCTGAGTACTTTACATCCTGAGCAAAGAAATGGTCAAAACGAGTACAAATGGTGGCAAAATTTATTTGAGGTAGGCAAAGAAACGGACTCTACAGAGTGAGTTGGGGTCAAGCAAAAGGAGTAAAAGAAGCACAACTTACAGCATGGAAGTCGTGTACTGTCCTTTTTGCATTGCCCACTTCTCAGGCTGATATCAGGTCTAAACCACTGGTCTTAGTTACTTTTACTTTTACTTTAGTTACTTTTCTCACTGCTTCTTTTTTTCTTTTTCTTTTTTGGGTTTTTTTTTTTTTTTGGTACCAGTAATTGAACTCAGGTCCTTGTGCTTGCTTGCCAGGTAAGCTCTTGTGCTGTTAAGTTGTATCCCTGGCCCACATTGCTCTTTCTTTGGCTGGCTTTGCTCTCTTCTTGCAGCTTTCCTTGGAAAATCCACATTCCTGGCTTCTCCAAACTTGTGGGGTCTCCCATTCAGCTTCACACTCACAGATTCACACACTGTCCTCTCAAGGGCACACTGCCTAGTCTCAGAGATCATCTTCTGAAATCAGGGTGGAAGCCTTCCTGACCCCATAACTCTTGCTTTCTGCATGCACCTAAAAGCATCACCATGTGGATGTCAACAAGGTCTGCCGCCTGGTGGAGAAGCAGCCAGGCTTCCTTCTCTGCTGTCTGTAGGGGTCAAGTGCCTGTGAATCAAGCCTGTCTTCCCTACCCTGTCACCACTCAGAAAAACTGTGCTCTGAGGCTGTCTTCTCAAAGCAAAGCCTTCCATTTTTGTAATTTTGAGGCTGCCAAGGGTGGAGTCCTGCTGGTCCTTGTGATGCCCTCAGGCCACCTTTTCTATTGTCTTCTGAAATACCTGGGGTTTTTTGTTGGTCTTTTCAGTGACAACTTTCTTTTCTGTGCCTTCTTTGTAGCCCACAACTTTATTAGAGCTTCCTTCCTGGCCAAACCTAAATGTTTTTAAAGCATTCTGCTGGGCTTTTGCTCTTTGGTCTCAACACAAATCTAAGTAAAAAGCCCTCAACAGTAGCCATGCCATTGCTTTAACATTAGATTGCTTTGAAATTTTTTCTTCCACATTAGTTAGTTGGAAAATTTAATTTCAGCCTCAGGCAAAGTCTCTGGACACAAGCAAAATCCTGACCAACTTTCTGACAAGGCATAATACACATGATCTGGAGACCAACAGCCAGATCTGTCCTTACAAGCAGAAAAATTCTGAGCCTTGTCTTAATCAACAGAATTTCTATCAGCATACCTGTCTTCTGAGTTCGGATCATACTCTCCCATCAAGTAAAACTTCAGATATTTCAGTTCCACTTTCAGCTGGCATCTCCAAACCTTTCCTAACTCTTTCCCTTCCCACATGCCAGCTCCAAAGGCTAACTAAACATGTGTTCTGGTAGAGTCACAGAAATGACTCCACTTCTCAGGTTAAAAAAAAAAGTCTTAATTACTTTTCTCACTGTTGAGGCAAAATACCTGACACCCAAATATAAAGAAGGAAAGACTTATTTTGCTCATAGCATGTAATGGTTTCAATCCATAATTAGCTGAGTACAAGGTAGATTGGCATGGCAGACAGGCATTGGCAGAGGAGAAACAGTTCATCGCAGGCAGAAGGTACCAAAACAACAAGGGGGATGACCACAGCTCTTTCTATCTCCTACATTTTGTCCAGGCTACTTAGGGCAGGTAGCACTTATACCCTTAGTCCTAGTGCCCTTGATTCCATCATCAAACTCTAGATGCAGCCACCTCTGAAAATGCCAACCTATGGCTGAAAGAGGCCTTGGGGGGACATCTAGACACAATTCATAAGAGATGCATGCATATTTCTCAATTCAAATATAAACCAAGTTACAACATGTACATGAACACACCTATACACACCTATGTGAGTACACACAAACATACGTACAGACATTCATGTGATATGGAAATAAACTAGAAAATTCTGTGTTATAATATTCCTGATTCATGACAGATGATGAATCATGTTTAGATTTAGAATGAAGTTGATAAATCAATGTTTGCAAATGCTTGTATGTGTGCTTGTACATATGGTATATATGGTATTTCTCAACTACATGAATTTTACCAAGTGAATTTGTAGAATCACTTAATGAATTTCTATTCAAAGTGTCTTAGAGACAGGGGAGTGTTTGTATTAATAAAATATTACTAAAACTTCAAAAATATGAAAGCTGACCCAAATATTTGAGAACTTCATCTGTGTGCAAACATTTGGCAATTTGACCAATACAGTGTTATTGGTGTAACACAAGTCACGGTGTTTTCTGAGGTATTAGCATTAACTTTTATGAACATTCATTTTTATTCTATCTCATTAGTGAAAGATAAAAATAGTGAACAAGAAAATAACTTGTGGTCTATCTCCCAGACCCAGAATATGTCAGTAGATGAGGGGAGCCTCAGCCACCCCTCCACCACACCTCGAAAACCTCAGCAGCTGAATGGAGCCTCACTTGCTCATCCCCCACACCTGCAAGGCCTCGGCAGCTGAGGGGAGCCATGGTCAACCCTCCTCCACACCCACATGACCTCAGCAGATCATGGGAACATCAGTGACTCCTTCCACCACCTGTAGTAACATGCCAGACAGGCGAGAACATACGAAATTCCCCACAAGCTGAGGACCACAGTAGGCCATCAGGTGCCTCAGCAAACACTTCCCTCACTGGAAGGATGTTGGCGAGCCAGTGAGCATGTGATTGAGTCCTCCTTCCATACAGAGAACATCAGGTGGGCTTGCAAGAGACCTGGAGGAAACCCCGCCCCCCCAGTGACACAGTAGGTTCCTGGCTGGAACACACAGACAGGTGGGTCTGGCAGGCTGGGAAAGCCTGAAGCTGCAGTAACAATATGAGCTAAGGGTTAGTTCAGGTAAATACTCCTAAGCTACTCAGCATAGGAAAAATACAGGACTCACACAACTGGCCCCACAGGAGAAATTCAGGTGACTGATCCCTCCCTTATGCTGGAGGACCCAGCACCTGCGTCAATGTCATTGGTGAATGACGTTGGAAGTTGTGCTGGAGAGGCTGTAGGGAAAAAGGAACTCCCCTACACTGTTGGTGGGAGTGTAGACTGGTACAACCTTTGTGGAGGTCAGTCTGGAGATTTCTCAAAACCTGGGATTGGAAGTCCCATTTGTTCCAGCTATTCCACCACTAGGCATATTCCCAGAAGAACTGAAAGCATCAGACCCCAGTGATATATGTGCACCTATGTTTGTTTGTTTGTTTGTTTGTTTGTTTTAATTTAAGAGGAAAAAGAGAAAAACACAAAACAAACCAAATGTTTATAGCAGCACAATTTGTAATCGTTAGATCTTGGAAACAACCCAATTGTTCATCAACTGAGAAATGGATAAAAAAGTTGTGGTATTTCTATACAATGGAGTACTACTCAGCTATAAAGAAGGATCACATTGAGGGATTTATCAATAAATAGGCGCAGCTTGAAACCATACTCATAAGTGAAATAAATCAAACTTGCATCTGTGAACACCGAATAGTTTCCCTAGTGTAAGAAATGATTCAAATATATAAAAGTATGTGGTAATCATGATTCCCCAGTATGTTGCCTTGAAGCCTTATAAAGTTTTCACTTATTAATTGGAATGGTTTTACTTTGGGCTATTTGATATTATGGCCTGTGATGCAATGAACAACTATTTTGAAGAAACAAGACATCATAAGAGCTAGTGCTGATTTAATACCATCTTGTTTTGAAGCCACACTGAACTATGGTTCTTCTGTCTCCATTGATTTTATCATGTTGTATCTTGCTGGATTTTATCCTATGTGGTAGTATAAATAAAAATTGTTTTAGGCAAAGAGACAATATAGAAACCATTGTTCATTTTTCTCTTAGCTGGTTCTAAATACTCTACAATGCTTTCATCCACTTGAATGGTGTTACACTGTCTTTATATGTTTGATGCTATAGCACATGAAGTGATATTCACATATTTCAAGGAAAAAGACACTGTAGTAACTACTATAAGTCAGGTTATTTGGTGGTGAAGCACTAGGTTGCTGAAAGTGTCATGCTTTAACCTGTATTGTCATGTTGTTATGCCCCCTTTTATCTCAACCTCTCCCTTATTCATTAAAAAAAATTATTTAATTTTCTTTCTTAAACTAAGGGGAAAAATCAAAAAAACTAGCAGGATATATTATAGTAACTTTTTTGATTTCCTATTAACTTGAAGTCCTGTAATACCCCCATTATCTTATTTTGACTGATTAGACTCTATTCTGCTCTGTATGAAAGTATCAAGTATCAGAGTATAGGCAACTACTTTGAAGTCAATAAAATTCACTATGATGCCCATTCTGGTTGACTATTATCCTCTTTTGAGGTTCTGTAAAATTTACAGTGTTTAGGTTTTATTGATCTTGTTCTCTACTGTTTTGTTCAACTTTATAATACCTAATGAGATAGACAATTCTTCTTAAGGAAGCAAGAGGCATTATGGTAACCATTGTTAATAACCTTGTACTCTGTTTTTACGTCATGTGCTATGTCTATTCTTGGTTTTGACCGACAGCTTTGTTTTATCATGCTTGATCTTATTATCTTACAAAAAAAAGTAATAAGATCTAAGGGAGCAATAAAACTCAAAACGTGTAAATTTTGTTGTAATAAAGAGAGGGAAAAAAAAGTGCCCTAAAGGATACAACAGCAAGGGTGTTTAGGTGTGTTAAATAGATGACCATATTAATATTTTTGATTGGATTATGGAACACGACTATTTGCAGTCTCACTGTTTGAATGTTCACTTAGTATGCTTTGATCCTGTGACCTGAAACACCGTTTCTAAGTTGATAGCATGTAATCAATTAACTGGTGATAGCTTACTTTTTTTTGTAGTTCTGTATTACTTGTACCATTACACTGTTTTGTTTTGTTCTGCTTCTTTTGTCTTTTTCCTTTAAAAAAAAACATTTTGAAGTGGTGTATGTGATTTTCAGTAGCTGTTTTACGAGAAATGTCTGCCTCCCCGTGCCTAGTTACACAACGAACCCCAGTTCTCACTTTAAATGTGTGACCTTACTGACATGAAATATTTCACTACAATCACTCATAGATGGATTATCATTTATGAGATCTGCATTCCTAGCCAGAGATTTTTCACAAATTATAGGCTCAGATAGGCTATAATGTGTCATCTGCCGTTAGTTTATCCACACAAATAATAACCTTTCTACCTCATTTAACACTGCTGATAGTGTCTTACTAAATGATTAATATCTTTTGCAGCACTACCCTCCTTATACAATGTTTTCTCTGTAATATTTTCAAGATATTGTATTTTGGCATGCTGTACATATTAGTGACAATAGTCACACGAACGCCATTCCCATATTTCTCTATCATTTCCTTCTACTTGATTGGGATTGCTTTCTGTACATTCCATTCCTTCCATAGATTCTTTTCCAACTTTGGGGAGGCCATTTTGATAGCAATAATTGCAGCAACTGCAAAAAGCACTGACTAAAATCCCTTTTACAAACACACGTATGTGGTCCCAGATTGGCGTTTACATATATTTACACAGGCTTTTCTGACATTGCAGTCTTTGTTTACATTCACAAGTGGCCAGCATTCAGGATATTACTCAGTATTTTGGTCATAGTTTAAGCATAAAATCTGGTGGCTAACCAAGTTGTTCTTATGTGATGACAGTCACACCTTGATGTCTGCTGTAAAGATCTTTTGTACCTACCTTCTTCAAGGCTTTTTTGTGAATGAATTTTGGGTTTTTCAAATGTTTTTTTTCTGCATTTGTTGAGATAATCACTTGATTTTTATCCTTGCTTTTTTATGTGGTACATTATATGTATTGATTTGTGTGTGGTGAACCATCCCTGCATCCTTGAAATGAAACCTACTTGGTGATGATGTATGATCTTCTTGATGATTTGCTGCATTCTACTTGCCAATATCTCACTGAGGATTGCTGTATCTCTGTTCATTAAAGAGCTCAATCAGCAGTGCTTTTTTTGGTTTGAGTCCTTTTCTGAGTTGGAATAAAGGTACTGGCTGCTTCCAGGAATGACCTCAGGAGTACAGCTTCCCTTTCATTTTCATTGAATAGTTTGAGGAGTATTGGCTTCAGAACTTCTTTGAAATTCTCCTAGAGTCTGGCAGTGAATCTGGGCTTTCTTGCCCTCAGCAGGATCACGGACCTAGTCTTCTCTCTTGCTCTCATACACTTTGAGGGAAAATACCCTCCAGATTCTAATGACCTCTCCATTAAGCTCTATCCTCAAAAGTTGCAAAGAATTTGACCCTGACAATCTGCAAAAATGCAACTTATATTTTATTCCAGTACTGTCTGGATCCAGCATGAAATTGGAAACTGTGAGAGGTACATTCAGAATGGCAGTCTAAATTACATTACTGTTTCTCAGGTAGACCTTTTCTGCATAGAACAAGAAATGTGTTATAAAATACCCATGTTCAAGCCTCTATGGGTGTTTGTCAGAAGCCATCACTCTTTAAAGATCCAAGATAAGTGGTACTTAAAGAGGCATCAAAGAATAAATTGATATCACTGGTTACTCCATTCTCAGAAGCCCAAGGTTCTCTCAACAGGATATGGGTCTCCATCACCTGTTTAATGAAAGCAAGCGCAGTGGAGGTCTGCTCAATCTCCTCCTTATAATCCTCAGGCCAGTAAATCAGATCATCCTTTTCAAATGATTCAGAAACTTCATCAGCGCATTGCTCCCCAGAAGCAACCCAACGTTCCCCAGTCATCTCCCAATACCCTTTAGGCAGATTAAATTCTGTAAGACTTAGAGAGAGTGACATTTTTCACTTTTCCAACTTACAGACCATCCTTCCCCTAAGAGAAGTACCAAAAGTAGAAGATACTACCTAAGTTTAGTGGTCATTTTCTTCAGTGGCAGATATACAACAATGCAAAGAATGATTAGGCCAATTTGTTGACCCTGGTAGAATTACAGATGGATTTCAAACTTTGTGCCTTGCTTTTGACCTTCTCACGACAAAGTTTTCAATTTGTCTTTTTGTGTCTTTTATATCGTTGTCCCCCTAAGGACTCGTGGGGTGTTTCAGAACTGTATGGATCTAGGGAATGTGACGCTGGGATTAAGGGTCTGTGGCACTAAATTATCCACTGACTGAAATTAGCATATATCTGGGTGGATAATGAAAGCCCCAACTAGTTGTGTGTAGAACCAGTCAATAGGCATATAGCTTTTGCAGAATACCAAAAGGGAGAGAGGAAAGGTAGGCTGTTCCTGCTGCTTATTGCATATTGCCTTTTCTCTGCCACACCATTCACTCTTTCTCTTTTGTGATGCCCCCCCCCCCACGATTCCACCCTGCATTGGAGAGAGCTGACGATGGACTCAAAACTCTACATACTGTGAACTGAAATAAATTTTTCTACTTTTGACTTGTGGGTGCTGGATATTTTATCTCAGCAACGACAAATGTACAGTACCTAAGACATCTTGGTCAATTGTCTTACCGCAGATGAACAGCACTCCTAGTAGTGGTTAGGAGATATATTAATGAACAACGTGCTGCAGAAGAAAAGAGTATCATCCAGGACAAGCTACTGTCTCTCTGACAGAACCAAACCAGGACTGTATTTCTGGAGATTGACTAAGCAAGTACAGAATTTCAAAAGCTGGTAGAAGAAAAATCACCTATATAGGAAAACCAATCAGTATCACAGTAGAGTTCTGACCCCAAGTCTTCAAGTCAAGTAGAGCTGAAGTGAAGTACTTCAATTCCTGAAAGACTGTAACTTGTAACTGAGTTGATGTACACTGCAAAAAAAATCTGTAAAAATTAATAGAGAAATAAGGTACTTCCGTGACTGCGAAGAACTTAAGATCCGAACCAGTTCTACAAAGTATATTTAAACATACTCTAGACAGAGATTAAAAATGAACACATATCTAAGAACCCCAATGAAAAGATACCAACATTAAGGGCAAGCAATTAAACAAACTGGAAATTCAGGGATTCAACTCTAGGAAAGTTGTATGACAATGATAAAGTAATACAAATCAATTATAAGCAGCCAGTTAAATGGTCTGAATTCAACAACCAAAAGAAACAGTCTGGCAGAATGGATCACAAAACAAGATCCAATGACATGATACGTACAAGAAATTCATTTAACTGAAAAAGAAATGCTAACGGCATGCATATTTAAGTATGTAGGATAGAAAACCATATTACTGATTTTTTGTTGGATCATTGAAAAGAACTGTCTGCAATCTCACTGTATGAATGTCCACTTTATATGGCTTAATTTTGTAATTTGGACAACTGTTTCTAAGATGACAATAGGTAACCTATTAACTAGTGATTTCTTACTGTATTTTTTTCTTGAAATTCTGTATTTCTTGTATCCTTTTACTGCTTTTTTCCCTTTTTTTCTCTTTAAATAAAAAAGGAAAAAAAAAGAAAAAGAAATGCATAACCTGTAAGTTGAAGGATAAAAACAAAACTGTGTTCAACAGGAACCCTGAAAAAAGCAGGGACACTTATACTGTTTGCATACAATGTGAACTTAACATCAATAATGATTCAAAGAAATAAAGAATATCACTACATGTTAGGGGAAAACTTCTAAAGAAAGAGATAACAAACATAAATGTGTATTTACCAAATATGGGAGTACATATGTATGTAAAACAAATATTAATAGATGTAAAAACTCAGATAAACAATAATCCAGTGGTAATGGGAGACCTCGATACACCTCTATCACAGAAAAATCAGACAAAAAATAATCAGTAAAGAAATATCAGAAGTAAACCAAATCTATGAACAAATGAACTTAGTAAATGTTTACAGAGTATTCCACAAATCATTAGGATAGCGCTTTTCTGAGCTGTACATGGGACATTCTCTAAATTAGACCATATACTAGACCATACACCATGCTTAAATAAGTGCAAGTGAATCAAAATTATCCCATGCATATTATCTGACCATAGTTCAATGAAATTGGAAATTAATGACAAAAGTAACAACAAAAAATCCATAAACACATCAAAAATTTATAAATAAAAAGGCTTACTGAACAACCAATGGGGCACAGATGAAATTAAAGAAGCAATTAAGCAATACTTACATTTAAACAAAAATGTAGATACAGTTCACTAGAACCTGCAGGACACAGAGAAATCAGTCCTAAGAGGGAAACATACAGCAATGAATTCTCACATGAGGAAAACAGAACGAGCTCAGATAACTCTCAAATTTGGTCCCTCAAGCTTCTAGAAATAGAAGAGCAAGTCTAGCAAAAAGCTCATTCAACAGAGGAAATTATAATGACCTAAGCAGACATTAATGCTATTGAGTCTCAGAAAGCAATGCAAAGAATCAATGTATTAAAGAATGGGTACTTTGGAAGTTTACATAAAATTGATAAACCCTTAGCTAAATGTGTCAAAAAAGGAATGAAAAGATTTAAATTCATTCGTTTGGCAATGAAAAAGATTAAAATCATTATGGAGCCTGTAGCAAGTAAGAAGATCATCAATATATACTTCAAGAATCTTTAATAGGATAGAAAACAGGAGAAATGGACAGATTCCTAGATGAATAAAGAAAATTGAATCAAGAAGATGTAAAATTTCTAAATAACCCAATATCAGTTAGTGAAATGGAAAATGCATTAAAACCCACCTACAAAGAAAAGCCCAGGTCCTGATAGATTCACTTCTGAATTATAAAGGGCATTTAGGTAAGACTTAATGCCATTACTCCTCAAACTCTTTAATGAAATAGAGAGGGAAGAAATACTTCCTAACTTCTTCCTGGAAGCAAGTATTACCCTGATACAAAAACCAGAGAAAGACCCAATGAAAAAAGATCACTATAGGCAAATCCTATTGCAGCAAAATTAGCAAGAAAATACACGCAGAAGGATAAGAGTTGAGAAACAGGCAAGTATTATTGTGCTAGCTGACTGCTATGGTCAGTAATATGCCACGATGCACATACACACAGTCTTTGTTCTCTAGAAATTTTTATATTTATCCAGTAACCATGGTGACCTTATCCCCTTCTTGGAATTTGTAAATTTCTCAGTTACCATGGAAACCTTAGCACTGTTCTTAAAGTCTCACAGGAGTGTTAAAGGACCTTCTTGAACATCTGAGTCATTAACCATGTGGGATGCAGGCAAGTGCTATCTTGACCATTGTGTGTTAAAACTGTTTGGCTCCCTTTTTATGGTATTTGAC
Source organism: Cavia porcellus (assembly GCF_034190915.1). Taxonomy (NCBI): domain Eukaryota; kingdom Metazoa; phylum Chordata; class Mammalia; order Rodentia; family Caviidae; genus Cavia; species Cavia porcellus. The sequence continues at coordinate 27,301,917 of NW_026947486.1, read as the reverse complement.
TACTAAGGGTGGAGACTCTCAGGAATGAGGGACATAGTTCAGCTTATGTGTAACTACAAAATAAAATGAAGGCTAAGAAACAAGATGGAGTCTCAGTTGCCTTCCGAAGCTCTGTAATGAACATAGTTGCAAAATCCTCAACAGACTTCCAGCAAACAATGCAGGAAATAATCAAGAAGATTATAAACCATTACCAAATGGGATTCATCCCAGGAAGATAGGGATGCTTCAACATATGCAAATCAATAAAGGTAACACACCATATCAACAGAATCAAATGCAAAACTCACACTATCATCTCAACAGATGCAGAAAAATCTTTTGAGAAAGTCAAACACATATTCATGACAAAAATCCTGTGAAAAATTGGAATAGGTTATTTTTATCTCAAAAATAAAAGCCATGTGTGAAAAACCAAGAGCCAACATCATCCTAAGTAGACAAAAACTGAAAAATTTCATTTTAAAATCAGATAGAAGGCAGTGCTATCCACTATCACCACTCATTTTCGATAGAGTTCTGAAAGCATTAGTCAAATTAAACAAGAGAGAAGAATAAATGGAACAAGGATAGGAAAGGATGAAGTTAAATTACCTTTATTTGTAGATGACATGTTATTCTATGTAGAAGACATCAAAAATGATACAAAAAAACTTAGGGATTCAATATCCAAATTATGGCAGGTAGCTGAACAGAAAGTCAACCCTCAAGATTCAATATCATTCTTGTATTATAAATAACAAACTCATAGTGGGAGAAATTCGGGAAACAATGCTTTTACAATAGCTTCAAAAAGTGAAATATTCAGGAGTCAATCTAACAAAGGAATTAAATGATCTCTTCATTGAAAACTATAGCACTCAGAAGATACAATTCAAAAATGATATCAGAAAATGGAGAGATACTCCTTGGTATTAGGTAGGAAGAACTAACATAATGAAAATGAACATATGCTCAAAATTGTTATACAGATTTAATGCAGTTGCAAACAAAATACCTCACAAAGTCAAAGGAAAAAATGCTAAAATTCATTTTTAATCAAAGATACCTAGAACAGCAAAAACAATTCTAGGCAACAAATGTAAGTCAGTCAGCATTACAGTCCCTTACTTGAAGTTACACTACAACATTACTGTGATAAATAAACAGTGTGGTACTGGCAGAATAACACAAACAAAAGCAAAAAACAAAACCCCAACACATCAGAGAGCCAGTGGAATAGATTTTAAGATCCAGAATAAACTCCTAACATGGTTGGTTACCTTTCTTTTGACAAGGGTGGGGGGAGAATGTATTCACTGGAAGAAAGATAACCTTTTCAATAAATGGTGCTGGAAAAACTGGCCTTCCACGTGCTGAAGACTGAAACTCCACCAATATCTATTACCATCCACTAAATTAAAATGATAATGGATCAAAGATCTAAATAGTAAAACAAAAACAATAAATCTGCTGAACAGAAAATAGTTAAAACTCTCGAATATATAGGTGTCAGCAGTGATTCTGTGAGCAAAACCCAGATTGCGTGGGAGATACTACAAAGAATCAATAACTGGGATCTCATCTTATTAAAAAGCTTTTGTACAATAAAAGAAATCACCAACAGAGTGAAAATACAACACCCTGAGTATGAAAAAGTTTCAGCAATTTTCTCCACAGACAAGGGGTTGATATCTAAAACATATGAAGAACTAAAAAAATCAGGTCCCCTAAATTCAAAGACACAATCCATTAATGGACATCCGAGATGAATTCACATTTCTCAGAGGAAAAAGTACAGATGACAGTTAAATACATGAAAAAATGATCAACACCATTGCTCATTTGGGAGACACAAATTAAGACAACACAAAGATTCCATCTCACTCCAGAAAGAATGGCTATTATCAAAAAATTAAGCAAATCAAATGTTGGTGGGGCTGTGGGGGAAAATGAAACCTTCTGCACTGTTGCTGTGAGTGCAGATTGGTGCAACGACTGTGGAAGTCAGTGCAGAGGATTCTCAAAGAACTAAGACTAGCTATTCCATTTTACCCAGTTATTTCCCTTCTTGGTATTTCCCCCAAAGAATTAGAAGCCTCATACCATACATGTGCACCCACATTTATAATGACACAATTTGTAATATTCAATCTTGGAAACAACTCAAATGCTCATCAATCAATTAATGGATTTTTAAAAAGTGTCTTTTTAATATAATAGAGTATGAATCTGCCACAAAGAAGGATAAACCTGAGACATATATTGATAATGGATGGTCCTTGACACCATACTCTTCAGTAAAATAACTAAGACACATAATTGTCTCATTAGTGTTACAAACTGAAAGTGTAAATAAGAACCAAGTTTTACAAGTGATATGGTGAAATGGGAAGAAATATTTCAAAAGGAAATGGGAACTAGGGAGCAGGGAGGGGAGATGAAGAAAAGGAAAAAGAATACAATGAGAAAAGAAGGATAAAATGTAAACAAAGCTTTGTAATTAAGGAGGGGGAATAAGACTTGAAAGGGGGGAGGGAAATGCGAGGGGCAAAAAGACAAATCAAAGTATATTATATACAAGTACACACTCCCTATGATGAATATTACCATTGTAGATACCTACATTGTACCAATAAAATTATTTAAATTTAGAAAACATGACCTACTGTTTAGCTTAATATGTGTGTTTTTCTGTGTCAACTTTAAGCGTACAGTATCTTCCAACAGTTCTATTTAAATTGGCTTATAGATAAAGTTACACATTATATCAAATCATTATGTTTCATATAGCTTAACATTAGTTAACATTAGTAGTTTAAAGCCCTTGAAAAGAGTAAAGATGGCTTACAATTAGTGACATATTTCCATCCAGGTTCTTAAGTAACCAAGATGCTGTGGTTTATTAAATGCCCCCCCCATAGCCCCATGTAATCATACAGGCAGCTGAGTTTAACATTTGTGATTGGTTCGTTGTTTAGCACTGGGATTTGTGTTGTGAGTGCTGCAACTTGCCCATGGGCGGGTAACCAGCCTACACCATAAGGAGGCAGGGAGGCGTGCTTTTCCCTCTTTTGCCTTTTCGCTCTTGTGGCTTGTGACCAACATGAATGGCTGCCCCTCAGCCACGCCACGCTGCCTTGGTGCCAGCTGAAGGTAGAGTGAAATCTCCAAAAACTATAAGCTAAATAAGCCTCTCCTTCCGTAATTTGGGGCATCAAGTATTTTGTCTCAGCAATGAGAGAAAAGTAAGGAGGACACAAGATAAAAAATTAGTTTTTAAAATGCCAACTGTACTATTGTCTGTGTACCAGAATTTAAATTTTTCATGGTCAAAGATGATGTATATATTTTAAGGAAGCTTTGTCTGTTATGATGGGTCATCTAGAGTGTTTTTGGCTGAAATTGAAAGGTTGAGCTTTATGTGTCTAGTAAAACATGGTTTTATAAAAATACTGAGATCCTTTCGGTTAAGCTTACAAAACTAGATTTAAAAACAAAGATTCTATATTTTACTAAAGTAAATTTCCTGTATTCTCATCATTAGTTTTTGGGTTGCGAAAAAATGAGTTTTAAGAGTTAAATAGTATTTAAATATTAACCCATGATGTGTTTTCAATATTCAGTTAATGATTGTTTAAATAAACTATCATCTTAGTTTTTGACATAGCGTATTTCAATATATGTGTATGTATATATGTAAAGAACATTGCTTTAAGAAAGCATCAAAATTAACTTTATAGAGTCAAACTACATAAGTTTTTGAGAAACTATTGTGAAGACAGCAATACTACATATAATAACCATTGTTAATTTCCTATCATCTTGTTTTGAAATTCTGTATCATCTTTATTGTTTTTTTGTTAAAATAAAAAGAATTAAAAACCAGAAAAAAGACTACATAAGTTTAATACAGGCAAAGTGAGTAAGGGTGTTCTCTCTAATACTATATAACCTTAGGCCTTAAACATTTACAATGATCAAAATTTGACATCTCTTTAAATTTGGTCCTGACATTTAAACTTTGTCTACATCTATTGGTCTTGATTAAACAAGCATTTTGTTATTTTACAAATGAGATATACTGGTACAGTGCTATCTCAGTTCATGAACTCAATTTGTTCTATGGTTTTGGAAAAGATGGCCACATTTTTCTTTGTGTAGAAAAGATGGTAGTGATCATGTTGATCACACAACGCCGTTTGCAAGCAAAAAGATTGTGAAATGCTTCTGTTTCCCAACCAAACTGTTTCCAAAGAAAACATTCATGAACTGAAGTCTACTGTATATTGGATACTAAGTATCACAATCATTAACACTACTTCCTAAACCTATCAGAAATGTAAGGATTTCCTTAATTCTTGTCAGTATAGTTAAAACTTATAAAACTTGTTAAAAGATTATAAAATTTTCTGTAAGTGTAGAAATTACATATGTAATAAGTTCTATATAGCTGTGATACCGATAACTGTTAACCTTATGGTACATTTAATAGTGTATTTTTGTTTCCCAAGTATAGAGACCTTCAAAGAGACGAACTACCGACATCTTATCATACTGGGTTTCTTTCAGCTAAAGTTGTTCATGATGATAAATGCTTTTAGGCTCAAGCATCTAGCTTTCTGTTACTCGTGTCCCTGTTGCTTGTGATGAAATGTACATATGACCCAGAATGAGACATTCAGCCAAATGACATAGATACTTTTCCAAGGTTTCTACTTTGTGTTGTTACGCATATGCCATATACGTGCTACAACAATTCTAGATGCTTAAATACTGTGCATCCCAGGCAATGTACTTAAAATATTATAGATTTCACATTGATTACCTCTAAGGTATATCCACAAACAGCTGATTTCTTCTTAGATGACAATCCATTATAGGATGACAAATCCAGGAAAAGCTATGTATGTTTAAAAGACAATTTTAAGGAATGAAGATAATGGACTAAGAGATTATCCTATACTAAGATATATTGCAGTTAACAACTGTAGCATGGTACAAAAGTGTGAAAGATTACTCAGAGGCAATGTCCAATCCATATTCCAAGAGGACCTTGAGGGGCTTCTCTTAACAAGGCTTCTTAGTGTGAATGTATCAAATGACAGTCCAAACTGAAGCCCCCGTGGTCTTTTTATTTTTCAAATATAGAATCAGGAAGCAAGTATAAATTAAAAAGGAGGACACATGCAAGAACTAATGTAAAGCAAAAGGGAAGGACAAGGGAAGGACAGGGGGGTCAGTTCATTGACTGATCTTGGGGCTGATCTAAATGATAAATCGGCATATGGGGAAGACAAAGGCCAGAGGATTTACTTCTCATTTTATCCTGTGATTTGGATCCCTGTAGGCTATCTTTAACCTCTAAGCATGCATTCCTGGAGGCTTTGGGGATGTGGTTCCAAAGGTCCCTTCCTTCTGCATACCCTTCTCAGGCATACCTCTGCCAAATGCCCCCACAAAGATGGACGTTTCAGTGTGCTTCAGAGATAATGCTGTCATCATGATTGTCTTGTCAAAATGCGTGTTTCCTTTGTTCTCAGACCTTCTCCATAAAACTTTATCTATTATTATTATACAGAAATATCACTTCTGAGATGACCATGGTTGGGATAAAATAAGAATTTCCTACTTACATTACATATTTTAACTGTTCTCCTGGTGGTTCAACAACTGAGGCTTGTGGATCAGGGCTAGAAAAATAACTGGTTTAAGAGGACAGTACACATTTTGGTAATGGCCCTCCAAGGTCAACAAGGACCCAGGATATGAGGGAACCTTTTCTACAATATGCTACAACTTTGGTGAGTTTCCCAGTATCCTGGGCAAGGAAGCTGTTTGACTCCAGAGGACAAGAGTCAAGTACTGTACAGTATGCTAAAAATGGGGTTCATCAAACAGAAAAACATCTCCCATGCTTCCATAGGCAGTCACATGGTCAAGCAAGACCATGATTTGTCCTGGTGACTGACAATGACAGAGGAGCTAAGAGACTCCATACATGATTCCAAAAGTAACCTCTTAAGAGACTTAACTGATCTTCATAGATAGTGAGAGGTTAATTTTGATTAATACAGTTCTCACTTTAACTTGTTAACACCCAGCAGAAAAGTATAACAAAGATATTCAAAAGTAATAGTATGATAGGCTAGATATAGGAAGAGGGCTCCAATTACTGACCCTAGTTAGCAGTTTCTAGTTACACCTGTAACTGACCACTGTTATGATTCAATGAGGCTAAAGAGTTACCGTGCCAGTTATAAAATCTCAACATGTCTTTATATTCCATAGCTAAAATTGTCCTTCACAACCACTTAACTCTCCATCTTATAGTTAAAAATGTAGGCACTTATGACCAACAATGTCATACTTAATCAGTAGAGAGGTCTAGGAGCCAGCTGGTTACAGGTGTTAATTCCAATCTCTTAAGACCAGTGTCTGGATGTGGCTGTTTTCCCTAATCTGCTCTTCCAGTCTCGTGTTCTTGTTTTGGTAGTATGTGCTTTAATCTTTTGGGAAAAAATGCTTTATTCTCACCTAGGGGCTGACAAACTGCAGGCGATCACACAAATGGAACTGATAACAAAGGTACCAGGCTATTTTTAATGAAATCCATTAGATAGACCTTGTAAAAGGAAGTTCATAACCGCTAAACCACAACGTGACTTCAATTTGTGGCCCTTTAAATTAGCTCTCTGGTGAAGCATCCTGACTTTTTTTTACTGTATACTACTCCTTCTCATCTTGAAGGAGTTAGATTGAAACTTCATCCATTCCATTCTGCCCTAACTGCAGTTAGGGATAGTTCTTCAGAGAGGAGAATATCATAGGCAGCTAAGCTAGACAGAAATCACTATACAATCAAAGAGGGACTGAGCTATCAAGTTCAGGAGAAAAATAAAGACATCATAATTTTGAATAGAGGCACATACGAAGAAGGTCAAGCCTCAAGATAAAGATGCAATAGCCACTCCTACATACTTCCCTAAAGGATGAACAGAAGTTTGAGATTATATGAGATTATACTGTAATTGGTACCTCTCGTTCCATTAAAAAAGATGTCATGGCCACTCCTACATACTTCCCTAAAGGATGAAGAGAAATTTGATATTATATGAGATTAGCCTGTAATTGGTACCTCTCAGTCCATTACGTTCAGATATGCATCAGAAATCCAACTGGTGTAATCTCACCATGAGGTGTCACGGCATCATGGGACCATTGAGATCTACAAACATATGTACTGTAACACATATTCTGCTCACCTGTGAAAAGTCAGACTGAATGCCGAATAGTGATCATTAGAGGTTACCAAGGGTAGGGAGGTTAAAATGGTGAATTTGGTTAATATGTAATGTATGCATGAGCTAAAATAGCCACTGAATGCTATTATTATGTATAATGTGTGCATATAAATATATATGTATACATATACATTAATCAACAACATATATATTATACATGCATTCACATATTAGATACATACATATATTATATACATGTATATGTATTAAATACATACATAATATATTATATACATGTATATATATTATATACATACATACATATGTATTAATCAACAATAAATTATTCCAGTAAATTATTTATTTATATTTTAAAAAGCAAAACAGAAAGGTTTTATTCGAAATTTATGAGCTTTTCTTCTCTTAGGCATAACTGGAAATTAAGTGATTTCACTTTCCTCTCCCTTCAAGGATGCTGCTTCTTGGGGTGGATGGATTGGTTTTTATGGCACACATAAGTTCACTGCTTAAAATGAAAAATATTCGCAGGGACTCTTACAGATTTAATAACATTTTTAAACAAAAACAAATGATAAAGAATGGCCACGGTCCCAGTTTCCAGAGGAATGCACCTCTTGCCATGATTTCCCACCATAATATCTTTCCGAGCCAGTTACCATTCCTGGGGATATACTAACCAGTATTTTGAAAAAGGAAAGATTAGAGCTAAGTCTGAGTCAGTGGTCACAGGCTCACAAGGAAGTTGGCCCAGGCACATGGTAAGAGCAGTTAGCACTGTTTTGCCATTTTCCTTGCACCTTCCTTTCACTATCACTGGCACTGGATGGGGTTAATTCTAAGAGAGGACTTAAAAAGGACACAGAGCAAGAGGCATAGACAGAGACATTTTCTTTCTTCTTGGTTATTTTCAAAATGGAAAAATATTTTTATATGGCAGGATAGATTGAAGCTTTGCAGGCCATCTTCCCCTACATTTTGAATACATACTTAGCTTCCAGAGAACAGCTGCACTGAAACCTGGCCTGGAAAACCCCTTGAAAACAACATAATTGAAATTACTTTTAAGTTTTTCCCTTTAGAGAAGTAATAGAGAACCTTTCAGAGCTTTCAATGATAAAAACAGCCTGCTGGCGCATGTATGCCATAGATTTGCTACCACTGCATAAGAGGGAACAGTTACATGTGACTATGAAAATAAAACCTATGTCCCTTCTTAAACATTAACCTATGTCCCTCATAAAAACCATCTTTGTGTGTTCACAGGTCTAAAACGTTTATTTTTCATTCTGACTCTTAAAACATCAGATCTGTTAATTGTTGACCTACACAATTTCTTTCTTGCTTTTTCTTTTTCTTTCTTTTTTTTTTTTTTTTTGATCTTTTTCGTTTTTATCGGTACCAGGGATCAAACTCACGACTGCCTGCTTGCAAGGCAGGCGCTTATGCCATTGAGCTAAATCCCCAGCCCCTGATCTATACAATTTCTGACAAGTCTAATTATAGTTTAAGAACTAAAACCCATTAAAGTGTTGTACCTCCATTTGGCCAGTACACCTGGCTGTATACACCAATACAACATAATTGTTTTGTGTGATTATGTTTTTCCATCTGTCTATTTAAAATAGTGCACAAACCATTAAAATACATGTAGCTGTTTCTTTTAAAAACAATATTATTTGAGCTCAACAACTTCTTTTCATGTTTTATTTTTTGTTCTTTTCAATATTTCCATGGAAAACTATTTCTATAAGATTTTAGGGTAACAAAACTCATTTTAAACATTATCACATAAAGACTGATGGGCTTGGGGCTTACATAGGAATAAAAGACTTAAAAGTTTGAAAATATAGATGTGATGTATGGATTTAAGAAGAATTCAACACGGTAGAGTAGAGGAGAAATCTCTTTCAGAATGACTCAAAGAACTTCAACTAAAAACACAGGTAAATGGAAGAAACAAGAAGGTCATACATCATGAAAACAAATCAATCTGAAATAAGAGACTCAGATAAAGGAAAATACAGATATAGGATTTAATAAGACGATTATCTAGCCCACTCGGTTGCTAATGGGTCACCATAGTTTGAGTAAGCACCTGAGGTATTAAAAGCTTAAAAGAAGAAAAGGAAAAAATGGCTAGACTAAAATTGTATGGCTAAATCAAGCAACACAGCATAGACTTGGGATACAAGGTCCCTTGCCTACTTCGCCTTCCTCTACACAGAGCATGCTACACCCCAGCCTTAATTTATTTCCAGCACACACAGGAATGAGTGAACCGTTCCATCCCTGGTAATGGTACAGCTTTCTTTTTTTTTTCCTTTTCTTTTCTTCACTTTTTTTGTGCACCATAGTGCTAACTAGAATGTCTAGGGACAAGAACAAAGACTACAAGGCCATGTAATAAATGGAACAGCTAAATCCTCCCCTGTGACCTGTGGCAAGAAAGATGTGCAAATTAAAAAGAACTGCCCGATGGGCTTGAGCTCCCTGGGTCTGTCCCCACACCAAGAGGCAGAAGCAAAACATCACCATATAGTACCACAATCCACCTCTTCCAAAAGCAAGAGGATAAAGACTATAGTGCAGTTAGGGGCTGGTGGTAGAAGATCTCACAAAGCACTGAGTTGGAGGTTAGCATTGTTCATGGGGAGAGTGAGAATTGGGACTGAGCAGCCATGAAAAGCAGTGGCAGCAACAGAGGTTCGGAATGTATCACAGCATCTCACTCCACCTTGCAACAAATGACCAAAGAGGACAGAGACTTGCTAGTGGAAGAAGAACACAAGATGATGCCCAAGGACCAGGAAGATTCAAATATACTTGGGACTGGTAGCAACCCCCTGTCTCTGAGAGCTGTACAGCAACTGGGAGACAGATGTCAAAAGAAACTGGGTAAAGAATAGGCGGGACACTAAGGGACACACAGAAAGCATTGTCTGAAAATCGTGAGCCCAGACCCCCACATTAGGAAGCAAAGATCAGCACTACATCCAGCATAGTCACAACTGCAGACTCAGCAGTGTTACCTAATAGTCTTGGACTTTCAATGAACAACACTGAATTTCTTTAAACTATATTTTATATTACTTTATTTTTATTTTTCTTCTTTCATGTTTGGATTTCTTTCATATTATTTGTTTTTTTTTTTTTAGTTTATTATCCGTATTTTTGTTCTAATACATTTGTCTTCTTTTTCCCTTTTTTCAATTATGTTTCTTGACTTAATCATGTTTTTATGAGTAGTCTCTCCAATCTCTCAAGTTAACTTCAATAATCCCTTGCTTACTCCTTCATTGTTTTTCTTTTACACTCATCTTTACTTTCTCAAAGCACATGTTATCATCTGTTTTCCTCTAGCCTTACTTCTATTCTGTAATACTTCAATTATCACTTTCTTATTCACTTCCTAAATTTCTCCACCACAGGGTAAAACTACTCTATCAAGGGGAAACAAGTTGCATATGTGCTCCCAATTTAGGATGAGAAATTAATAGTTACCAGAGTTTGTCATTTTCTAACCTGTGCTTGATACTACTGTTATTGCTAGTTGTATTGCTTTAGCTAGCATGTCATATCTGTTTCAATCATTTGTTCTCAGTAATGTAACAACACTGGGAAGCTCTTGTGCAATAACCTAACCATAGTCCAATATCAAAAGATTAGGAACTGAGCCAAATAGATGTCAACATCTCACTCTTAATAAATTAGGAATGTAAGATCTTAAGGCAGACACAAAACCAAGAACATCCTACAAATAGTAGACATGCCTGAAGAACAGACATTTCCTAGGGAGGCTTTGATGTTAGTCATAAAGTTACCTACTACAAAAACTTACAAGGGTGACACAGAAAAAATAAAAATTTCAAAACTAGAAAATGACAAGACATCAAAGCAAAATGCAGTCATAGACCTAAAACCCATCCAGAACAAGCCCAGGACACAACATACAAGATAAATGAAGATGCACATGTGAAATTTCTAAAATGTTAAAAAACAAAAGTAAAATGAAACCAAATTCGTGAAGCTATAGAGGAAAGGAGATCAGAAATAATCTCTGAGATAAAAAAGAACTGATAACTGTAATTAAGGAACTGCTCAGTAAATCTAGAGTAGGCACAGATCAAATTAGAGGAGCATAGGAAAATGATGGTAACCATGAGTGCCCAATATAGGAAAGAAATAGAGTGCATACAAAGAATGGAAACAGGTATACAGGAAATTAAAAATTCCACTGAAAGCTGGCAAAACTCATGAATGAACCTGAAGATACACTTTCAGATCTTGTCAGCAACAGGATCATGGCTATCAATCAGTAAATAAAGAACTCTTAAAAATAACAAGAGAACTTGAACAAACAATTCAACATTTGCAAGATGATGGGAAAAAGAGAATGTAAGATTGACTGATATCAATAAAAACAAGTCAACACAAATTGTATTAAATGACTACTTCTATAAGTAATAGCAGAAAGATTCTCAATCAGGGGAAGAGAATCATACAGATAAATTAAGAATATACAACTCCAGTTAACCATAACCAAAATAAATCTACACATGAGCATACAATCCTCAAGATCCAAAAGAGTCAGACAGAAACAGAATGTTAAAAGCTGTTTGAGAATAGAAACCAATCACCTATAAAGCAACCTCCATCAGAAACACAGAATTCTCAAACCAAACCCTAAATTCAAGAAGAGCTTAAAGTATTTCAAGTCCTAAAAGAAAGCAATTTCTAAACAAGATTGATGTACTCTGTAAAAGCATCTGTCAAAATTAATGGAGAAATAAGATCCTTCCATGACACAGAACAACTGATGACATTCATGACAACAAAAGTAAAGCTACAAAGTACCCTGAAAGACATTCTAGAAAGAGATAAAAATGAATGCAATTCAAAGAACAACAATATAAAGACATCATCAAGAAGGGCAAGTACTTAAGCAGAGAGGAAAGGCAGGTTGCCACCAGCAGTAAAATAACACTACAAAGAAAAGACAACTCATATCAGGTATAAACTTCAAGGTAAGTGGTCTCAATATACCAAACCAAAGAGGAAGACTGGAAGAATGGATCAAGAAACAAGACTCGCCAATATGCTGCACATAGCAAACACATTTAACTAAAAAACAAAAAGGCTGAAGGGCACAGGATGAAAAACATTTCTCCATGTAAAAATACCCAGCAAAAGTCAGAGTTAGCTATTCTATTTGCAGACAATACTAACTTGACACCAAAATTGATCAAAAGAAATAAAGAAGTCACTACATTCTTGTTAGGAGAAAACTTCAAGGGGAAGAGATAACCACCTAAATAGGCATTCACCAAATATGAGATTGCATATGCAGGTATATAAATAATCAAGTAAGCACTAGTACAATTGTAACTGAATATGTCAATGCACCACTGCCACAAAGAGAAAAATTAACCAGCAATAAATTATCATCACCAAATCTGTGAACAAATGGACTCACTAAATGTCTTACATTAATTTTTCTTTACACGGACTGGCCCCCATTGAATTGTTATCTCCTGATTCCTTGTTATTTTTAAGAGATCTTTCCTTTCATGATTTTTAGCTGCAATTCTGCCGTCAAGGTCTGAAAGTCTAACTTCAGTTTCATTCAAGTGGTTTTGCCAGCTTTCAATGGAGTCTTATTTTCCTGGATATCTCTTTGAGTCTGTTTCATGTATTCTAATTCTTTATTATATTGTTCATTGACGTTTCTACCATTTTCCTATTGTTCTCTTTTATCTGTGTCTTTAAAAATACTCAGCCATTCTTTAATTGTGGTCATCATTTCTTCTCTTACCTGAGATACTGTTTCTGATCTGATTTCTTTTACAACCTCAGGAAGTTGTTTCTTGAATTGAGTTGCTATCACTTCAAAAATTTCAGGTGTGCAATTTCCAATTTCTTGTGATTTCAAATTTATTCTATGTTTATGTTTCCTGGACTTGTTCTTTGTGGGCTAGAGGTCTGAGATTGGATTTTGTTCCTTCATCTTGACATTTTTCCTGGGTTCCTCCAGACGAGCTGATTGTGGGGTTCCCAGGCATTTCTTGCATTGGCTGGCCGTCCGTGCTCTTGGGGAATGGTCCAGGTACCTGGGCTTCCCAGGGATGTGTGGAGGCATGGAATGAGCTTCTTCAGACCCATATGGCCATACTGAGGCTTCCCTGATGTCCATAGCCATGTGGCAGAGTGGCTGGCTGCTGCTATCAGCCCATGCTGCCTACCTGTGGGAGGGTTCCTTTGGTGGCAGCAGTGAGTCACGAAAGGCTTACAGCTGGCTGCTTCTCCTGTCCATGCTGGCTACTGGCTGGAAGGGTCCCCTGATGGTGGTGGTATATCTTGGTTATTTTTCACTCATTCCTGAGACAAACTATCCAGTTATCAAAATTAAAGAAGGGAAAAAGTTTATTTAGCTCACTGTAGAGATTTCAATCCATACTTGACTGGATCCAAGGCGGAGTGGCACATGGCAGAGGACAACAGTTCATAGTAGTGGAGAACATAAAAAGCAACAAGAGCAAAAGTGGCAAAAAGGAAGCAGCAAATTGATAAGCAAGGAAATCGGTCAAGGTGTCCAGTTACACATTTGGGTGTATCAACCTTTGGAACATTGGTGATCTTGATCGCATTTTTTAAGGCACTTTTGAATTGTGTTTAGGGTTTCCTTAATGACCCCAGATTTATTAGCATAAAAACAATATTTTTTCTCCATGGAAGTGTATAACCCACCCTGTATTTAGCAATGCAGTCTTATACATAGCCCATTAGTTCATAGCAAGAGTCAGTTACCAATATAACTGAAGATTGTCAGGTTTTAGTGATTTCAGTTTTTTATATAGCTAACATTTTACTATGACATACTCTTACACCTCTTGTAATTATACTTTTCTAGAGGATGTTCAAGACCAAGTTAAAGTAAGACTCATACTAATAACAACAAATCTCTTACTATCTATCAAGGTCATTCAAGTCTCTCCAGCAATTTCCTTGAAATCATGTACAGCACCTCTTGTTCTTTTGTCAGTGTCAGCCATCTGGATGAGCCACAGCTATTGATTAACCAAGTTTGCTTTCTGGGAAATCTTGACAGGATTTTTTTTCCTTCAATGATGACTCTCCATAGGCACACTATTCACTATAGATCATTTTCCCATGTAGTCTCATAACCTCCTTGGTCAAAAGACTAATGCCTCTCTGAGTATGGGATGCTACAGTAGAGGTTCTCGTATCTTGGGTTCTCACTGCCCTTGAAGAGCTGGGGAAAAAATATTGCTGATCCTCTTAGCCCATCTATCTCTCCACTTTTTGGTCTTCAAACCTTAGTTGTTGACCATCAGAAGGAAAGGTTAATGATTTTACTTTTTAATAGAGGCTATAAACTTGGTATCACTATCTTATCTGAATATCAAGCACTTTAGAATGTAAAATGGAACTGTTATTTTTTAGTATTTAAACCTCTATGGAATGCTAACAGATAACAGTTAAATGTTTTACATAGATAACTAGAATGTAAAGATACACACAACATTGTAGCATGAAAATTAAGATATTTTGTAATTCCTGAATTTCCAATTTTACATGAAATACCTCTTCTTGTCAACTATCTCTATTTAATACATATGAAGTTTTATCTAACTTGTTGACCTATAGTATGGTGTAAATTGAAAAAATTTGTAACATTTTGCACTGCTTAATATTTAGGCATCTCTAAGTATAATGACTCACACATTGCATATATGCCACATAAATTGTTGCTATAAACAAAGGTCTAAATCCGAAAAAAAAGTCTATCAACATAAACAATCTCAGTCTCTATTTGAGAAGACTTGCAAATCTGGAAGCATGAATATGTAATACATCATGGAGTTAACAACAATCAATTGTTATAACCACATGAAATCCATTTTGTGAGAACATCTCAAAGATAAAACCTTATTGTCTAAAGAATTTAATACTTTCAATGATAACCAGTGTAAACATATTACAATAATATACTTTTAATAACAACTATTTGTTGTCTCCCATAAAGCTATGGAAATAATTGGGACATCTCTAATGGACAAGAACTGGTTATTTTAAACACTAAATTTTTTATCAATTGGAGGTCCTGTCCAGGTACTGTATCACTGAGTTATATCCCTAAACCCATGTTACAATGATATAAGCAATTTAACCTCATTTGGACCAGCTGACAATTTCGATAAAGCTTGTTTTCAATTTTTAATGACATTCATCTATAAATCAATCTAAATTAGACAAATATATCAAACCCAAGATTGTAAAGAAAAGAAACAAAAATTATTTTAGAGCTTAAATATAACAGCTGTTTATGTATTAATTAAAACCAAACACATACAAGTCAGTTTATGAAATGAGTGCACACAAATATATTTGGCCAATTTGGATTGCAACCACTCATATAGTTCTTACATTTGTACATATAAATAAACTGGTCAGAATCTTTTTTGTGTCAATTAAGAGATTTCTTATAATAAGAATTAGAAGGGATAAAGTCTTTTATGTTTGTGAAATCAAATACAAATACTAAATTTATGTTTCCTTAGGAATGTTTTATTCTATCAATGAACTTATCTATGCTATAAAAATCAATCATATTGTCTTGTGCCATAAAAACCAGCCAGCATCATTCTTGAGGTGAGAAGAAAGAGGAATTAATTCTCAGTTTTGCCTAAGAACTGAAAGTCAGGCAGATTTGTACTAAAACTTTTACATTTATTTTCAATTTACCATATTACTTCTGGACCTGTTTTTTTAAAATAAAACAGAAATAAATGAAAATCCACAATACTCTGGTAGCAGGCAATACTTACCAGTCTGGAAACATGTCCTTAAATTCAGCAACCATAGAGGTGAGAGTAGCCTAAGATCGAACATTTCTGTATACTGTTATTTCTCAGGGCCAGCGCAGTAGAGAAATGACAGAAGAGTGACTCCTTGCATAGTACAAGAACCAAAATTTAACCATCTCAGGTTCAAAAAAGATGATTAAGATTTAGAGCTTTCCAGGCTGAATCTATAATCCTTAGCAAAACATGCCTCTAGAAACAGAAGTTATGGTTGACTCCAGATGCACTATCAAACAGAAAATTAACCAATAACCAAAGAATGAATGGTTGATTTTAACATTTGAAAGAGTAACAGAAAATGAAACTTTTTCAATTTTTAACTTCTAATATGTGACTTTGAACCAAAATTTAAAAATATCAGTCTAAAAAGAGATTTATTACCTCTGAGGACAGACAGAGGCATGTAATAGTCTAGAAGAAACCGCAGTGCTAGGTCAAAGAGATCCTTGAGATACTTTGGCTTCTCTATCCAGTCACCTCTAAAGTAGTGCTGGCTGTCAGGGTTTTCTGCCACAATAGAGAAGCAAAAAAGTACAAAAAGATAAGAACAGGTATATTGAAGACATGGAAAGGAGCACACAACCCATGGTGGTTGGGCTGTCTCCTTCAACATGATACAGAGATGCAGAGGGTTATATGACCTCTGATTTGAAGTGGCATGTGGGGCAGATACTGATGACATGTAAAGAATTGATTGGAATTCTCTTTGCCTGCACACAGGAAAGGGAGTTGCCATTAGGGCTGAAGAAGAAGGAGGACATGGTAAGCATTTCTACTTTGGCCTTCCACAAAGTTAGACGACTGCCATAATTTTACAGTAATTTATACTAGGGCAAGAACTTTTCAATCTCATCTTTGTATTGTTAGGAAAAGGGTGAAGACTGCCTCTCACTACTTGCTACTGAACTGGGGCATCATGTTGGGATTTAAGGGTGGTTGACAGGATGACAGCTGATGCACATGTAGAAGCTGGTACGAGGTGTTTCAGTCAGGACAAGGAGTTTTTTGTTGGTGAACACTCATATACTAGATTAGAGAAATAAAAATACAAGGTGCTATAAGGAGGCTTGTCACTATCATAATTAAAGGACCCAGAAGAGGTAGAAGGAAAGTGCTCTTGATCTGAATGTGTTGTTCCATCAGGGCCATAGTGAGGAAGAATCTGAAAAATAAGCATGGAGTTAAGATTGGTTAAGTTATGGGAGGCTATTAGTCTCCCATGTGAAAGGGTAAAATTGTAGGTCGGACTTGCCTTGGTTCAGGGGTTGAGCTGAAGAGAATGGAAAGCATAAGAAATGTAAGGCCTGACAGTTGAATCATGTTTGGGAAATTATACACTAAGGGTGGGGAGGTCTGTAGCTGCATCACTATAAGTGAGACAAGATCCTAGACCTACAATACCTGAGGGTAGAGAGAACTAAGATAGTTGTTATATAGAAAAGCATGAAAACAATTTTATGTATAACGTGGGAGTCTTTAGGAAAGACTGCCCAGAATCCTATAGTGAAAAATTAACTAATAGAATGTAAGGGATCATGAACCAAATAGGATAACAAAACATGACCTAGCCTGAAAATTGTGGCTTTGGGGCCTTAGTGAGATGGAGACAAGGTGACCACTCAGAATGTTTAGAGTCAGGGGAGTTAGGGTTAGGAGGGCACCACTTAGCTTGAGTGATGTGGAACCAGGATGGCAGTCCAGAGACCTTGACCACTGTTGAAGTTCTAAGGAAGACCAGGCAGGGACCACCCACTTTGGCCATAGTCCTGTTGAGAGATCTGAGAAATAAAGTTTGTCTGAATGGATACTCTGAGGTAGACCAAACCTTGGCACGATTTCTTGTAACAGGACTTTAATAACTACATCAGCAGTATCCCTGGTGGTGGGAAAGCCTTTTATCCATCCTGGAAAAGTACAGACAAAGATAAGATATTTGAAAGTTTTGTGGCAGGGCATTTGTGTAAAAGATATATGCCAATCCTGATCAGGTATGTGTCTGTGAAATTGATGAGTAGGAAAAGAAGGGGGTATTATATGCCCCTGAGAAGATGTTCTCATACAAAGATGACAGGAATGAGTAAATTATTGAGACCTGAGAGTGCCTGGGTCAGTCTACATAAATGGAAATGAATTTTGACAATTAGGGTGTAGGGGGATGGCAAAAAAAAGGCATCTTCAAGGTCTAGGACAATGAAGTGAGTGGTGGAGGGGGAAATATGAGAGAACATAGTATAAGGGTTTGGCACTATTGGGTGAATTGTGGTAAGAATATCATTGATTACCCTAAGGTCTTGTACCAGACAATAAGACCACTTAGGCTTGAGTATCAGGAGAATGGGAGTATTGTAGGGTGAATGGGTAGGTTTAAGAAAACCATTGCTTAAAAGATGCTTGATTATAGCTTTAAGTCTCCATAAATGTTTGGGAGCTATAGGATATTGGGAAATGCAGGGAAAAAATGAAGGATCCCTGAGATGAATTAAAACAGGCATAGCATGGGTAAAATGCAGGTGGGTTTGAAGGTGTCCCAAACTATGGGATCGACCAGAGAAGAAGGTAGAGGAGTGGATGGCTTTGTGGTGCACTGTGAGGGTGTTTGGAGGATGAGAGCTGTGGGGAGGCAGAAGGTAAAGGAGAAGTTAAGCTGTTGGAGAAGATCCCTACTGAAAAGGGATGTGGCACATTTTGGAATTACCAGAAAGTTATGGTTGAAGAATAGAGTTTGGAACCTACATGGAATGGGCCCTGTTTGAAGAGGCTGTGTAGATTGGCTGCCAACAACCACTACAGAGACTGAGGATTTAGTATAGCAGGCTACAAATTCAGGAAGAACACTACGTGGAATATCCATGTCTACAGGTACAGAGAGTGTTTTATCTGAGACCTCCAGTGAGACTTGGGGCACTGAGAAGGACACCTTAATGGGGGTGGTGGGCCCCAAGCCCCATCAGTCTTCAGCTGCATGTCCAAATAGATCAGCCAGCCATGAATCTGGTGGTGATGAGATCTCCTGTAAGGACAAGGAGTTAGAAGATGCTCTCTGGTGGCTAGGACAGTCACTCTTCCAATGGCCCTTGAGATTGCAAAGCAAGCATTCCCTCACCTAATGCTTTTGTTGTTGTTTTTGCACTTGAAGCACGGTCTGTGATGGGCTCAGGCAGTTCTACCTGGTTTCAGTTTACCTCTTTCAGAGCTCTGTCACTGCTAAAAGATCAGATTGTATTTTTTTCTTTTGAGTTTTATGTCTGTTTTGTAAATAAGAAAAACCATATTAAGAAGGTCTTCCTATGGGGCTTGAGGTCCAAGGTGACCCTTTTTCTTGGAATCCGGCCCGCAGTATGAGATATCTGCCTCTTCTATGGTCACAAGGCATCTGGTCCTCCGTGAGGTCCTAGCCCTATCTGACTCCCTGTAATTATTTTTTATTGGTACCAGAGATCGAACTCACAATCTCTTGCTTGCAAGGCAGGTGTTTATGCCGCTGAGCTAAATCTCCAGCCCAATGGCTGTAATATTTTTAACTGACTCAGCTGCCTGTACCATTTTTTTTCTCTGAAGAAGTAACTCAGACTGCCATGAGAGGTAATGGGAAATGACCTATCTGGCTTCTTCAAGGTGAAGGGGGTTGAAGTTGTCAAACAGCAGTCAGGGATAATCTTCAGAGCTTGTAATTAGTGGCCCTAAGTAAAAGCAGACATTTTCATCTTGGGTAGGTATATAGATTTAAGTCTAGAGGAGACAAAGACAAAGAATCAATTAAGTATGTAGGAGTCAAATAACAGAATCAATAGAATATTTATGAATATAGTTTTAGTAATGGCTTCCCATAAGGAGGATAAGCAAAATATCCAGGGAACTTTAGAAACTGACATGTCATTGATTTTTCATACACACATTTAGTTTTTACAGTTGTGTATCTCCTGTGCTATTAGAATGTCTAATGCTATCTAATTTTGGAGGATGGCCTGTTTTATTAATTTTATCTTTTTTACTTCAGAAAAAGATCAGCTGCCATGTCATTTAAGACTTTTTGAGTATAGTTATGACCTCAATGTGCATCATATAACTTTTTTGGAAAAGATCCGGTGGGTCCCAATAAAAGGAATCTAAAAGAAATTTATGATTATCTCTCAATTTTAGTTGTTGGACATCCAGAAGAAAAGACTGATAACAGTACAGTGTAGTAGAGGCAGTAATCTTAACACAGAACATTAAATGGAACATCTATTTTCTTTTAATCATGGGTGTTTTTACTTTTGAGATGAAATTTTGTAACACATGTCCTTTAATAGGATATCATTGAAGAAATTTGTGACAGTGTTTAGGCTGCTCAATATCTAAGCATCTCTAAGTATAGTGGCACATATGTAACATATACATTATATAAGTTTTTTTTAAAAAAATTATTATTTGATTGGTAACCTACCTCATGGTTTTACTTGAATCTCCTGGTTTTACTTGGTTTTACTTGAATCTCCTGGCTGTAGCACAAAAAAAGGCAGATGTCTAGATCTGAAGAAAAATTTATCATCAAAAACAATCCCAATTTTAAATTTGAAGGCATGAATATACCATAAGATCAGCAATAATGAATTGTCTTAGCCATATGAACTTTAGTTGGGGTGTCTCCCATAAGGCTACGGAAATTACTGGGGCCGCTGATTAATGAATAAGATCTGGTTAAAGTTAGCAGGTGGCCATTTTCTTATACATCAATTGAAGTCTTATCCAATCTCTTTTCATCCCAGTGGATTTTGTTTAACTAGTTTTAGCATCATTTTGACTAGCTAACAACCTAGGTGGAAGCATGCTTTTTAAATCTACAACCCAAATAAACTTTCATTAAATGATCTGAAAATGTAAAAAAAAGTTAAAGAGAAAAGATGGTTGAGCTCAAATAAAAAGGAGCAGCTGTTAACAGAGCACACAGATGGACTAATAATTGACAGATGATCTATTTATTTTAAACAATCTGGACAAACAGACAACAGATATATAGACTGACAAACATCTTTAAAAAATCAGAGTGCACTCAAATTTGTTTGGCCAGTTTCAACTATAATAAATACACTAGTGTGAGCCTATTTGTAAGTTAGTTAATATAGATCTCTTGAAATAATAGCAGAAAAGGAACCTAATTTATGGTTACTCTGAGATAGGTTGGTGAGGGGAAAAGGAGCATAAATATGATCTAGTACCTCAGGACCAGCCTATTCCCAGGGAATAGGGATTGAAGCTAAGAAGGCTGTGGAGTGGGAGTTGCAGATGGCCACCAAGCAGCCAACTACCTAGCAGGCATTTGTGGGCAGTTATTGGGTGGCCAAACACAAGATGACTACTCATCACCATGTGACAGGGAAGCACAACATGGCGACTGGTTACCATGAGACTACAACAAGATGGCTGCTGCCAGTTACATGGGGAAGGAGCACAAGTTGGTGACTGGTCATTATGTGACCTGCAGCAAGACGGCTGTTGCTGATCCCATGATGAGCCACCACAAGATGGCGGCCACTTACCTGTCACCTGTTACAAAATGGTGACACACTTTCACATAATGGACGGCCACAAGATGGTGGCTGTGCCCCATGGGAGCTACAGAAAAATTGCTCCTGAAGACCATGTGGTATGGGATCCCAAGATGGTGGTCAAATAGCATGTGGCCTGCTAGGTGGCTGCAATGCATGAGACAGTATGGTGAGCCAGTGGGAAAAATGATGATGCAGGAGCAGGGGACAAAGAAGAAAAGAGACCATCTGATGGGATAAATGGCTCTGTTGAGGACTATGAGTTGGGGAGAGGCAGTAAAGGAAAAGTTAGAGACTGTTGGGGGTGAGGAAAGGGGAGAATGAATGAGAGAAGAACATGTCCTGAAAGTGATAAAAGCCTGAAAATAATTGGTTTCTGCAAACTTGCCACTGTTGTGATAAAAGTGTAAATAAAAGATCATCTTTTTGGTTTGTATGGCCTTCTTGAGGCCAAGAGCACAAAGATTATGAACCAGACACCACATAGGTGTGTTTTTGAGGGGACAGGATATAGTCTTATGACCGAATCATAAGTGAGCTGAGAGAACAACTTTGCCTCATGATGTAAGAGCTTTAGCTTTCTCTCTAGGAATGTGAAAGCTACCCTGGATCACACCTATCAAAAGAAGTCATCACCTGTTTTGAAAGTTAGACACAGAAGATCCCAACACCAATTTCATTGACTATCATCAAGTGTATGGTTTAGCCAATCCAAAAATGGGCATCCAAGATTAATACACAGGTCTCAGATGAAGAAATACAAATGGCAAATATATACATGAAAAAATGTTCTGTATCACTGATCATTTGCAAATTAATACAACTCTGAAATTTTGTTTCACTCCAGAAAGAATGGCCAGGTTCAAGAAAACCTCAATAACAAATCCTAGAGAGGGTATGGGGGGAAAGGAACTCTTTTGCACTGTTGAAGGGAGTGTAGACTCGTACAACCACTGTGGAAATCAATCTAGAATTCCCACAACAAACTAGGGTAGTAGGTCCCAATTGATCCAGCTATCCTGTTTCTTGGTATATTTGTAGAAGAACTGAAAACATCATATCACAGTGATATATGTACAGCCATATTTATAGCAGCACAGTTTGTAATAGCCAATATTGAAAATAATCCAAATGCCCATCAACTGGGGAATGTGTAAAGAAGATGTGATATTTTTATACAATGGAGTACTAGTCAGCTGTACACAAAGATCACATTGTGGCTTTTATAATTAAATGGATGCAACTTGAGACCATACTCATATGTGAAATAAATCAAACTCACATGTATAAATATTGTACTGTCTCCCTAGTATAAGGAACTGACAGAGTAAGTGAGATAGAAAACTTTCAATAAATATCATTAAAGGGTAAGAAACTGCTCACAGAGGAAAAATAACTCAGATAGGGAAACGGAGAAAAGTAGGAAGGGAAATGAAAAAAGATATAAATTTGTATATATATATATACTTAAGATACCTAAGATGATTGTACTAGTAATTCTACTAGTTCTTGGAACAAAACAGTATATTCACAGGATTAGATCCTTTTTGATGTCTATATCTGGTAATCTGAGTAATTCTTTTCAAAATAACTATGGAAAAGTAAAGCAACCTTTTTTATGTTCCCACCACCTTGTTTTAAAAGCCTATATTGTATTGATTTGGGTTGTTTGTCATTGTTATTTATTTGTCTCTTTTGTTTCTTGTTTTCCTTGTATTTTGTTTGTTTTGTTTTGTTCACGCTAATACACAAAGGATGGATGTACATGTATAGGCTTACCCATGCCAAGAATGTCTCCTAATGAATTTATAAAAATTGATTTTATTATGTGATGTTATGAACAGTTATTTTGAAGAAAACAGAACATTTTGGTAGCCATTTCTGATTTCCTATCATCTTGTTTTAAAGTCCTATAATACTTTTATTCTTTGTTTTCATTGATTTGAATGTTTTCTATTATTTGATTTCAATATGTGTGAAGGCATGGGCAGCTATTTTGAAGAAAACAAGAGATATTGTTGTAGCTGTTATTCATTTCCTACTGTCTTGTTTTGAAGTCTCATAATGCTCTCATTCTTTTGTTTTGATTGGTTTTATACTATTTAGTTTTGTTTGATTTTATTGTGTGTGAAAATATGGACAGCTATTTTGAAGAAAACAAGAGACATTATGGTAGCCATTGTTGATTTTCTGATGTCTTATTTTGAAGTGTTATGTTACTTGCCTTGCTCTGTTCTGATATGCTTTGTTCTGTTTTGTTTTGCTATATTTTCTTTAAAATAAAATACAAAAATAAAAAGGATCATATTGTCTCCATAGTGTAAGAAGTTGAAAGTATAAATGGGATCCAAAATATACACTATACATTTTGAAATAGGAAGAAACTATTCAAAAGTAAAAAGAAACTAGAATAGGAGAAATGAGAATAGAAGAAAGGGAAAAGAAAAAGATATATATATATATATATATATATATATATATATATATATAATAGACAAGATAGTTATACTAGTGATTTCTATGAATTTACTTAAAAGAAACTTTTGTGTTTAGTTGCTTTTTTTTGCTTTCTTGAGCAATTTTTGTGCCTTTATGAAACAACTACTTTGAAGATAACTACTTCAAGCAACTACTTTGACGATAACAACACTCAATGTATTAACCATTGTTGATCTCCTACTATCTTGTTTTGAAATTCTGTTTCATTGTTTTGTATTTCTCTTTAAAATAAAAAATAAATAAAATAAAATTATACAAGCAATAGTTAAAAAACTCCATGTAAACAAATAATTACAAAAATTGTTGGAAAATCTATCATCAAAGAATGAGCCAACTGCCACCACCAAATGGATGTCACCTAAATACTTATAATGGTTTAGTTTTCCTAAATCTTATAAAAACAGTTGTGTTATTTAAATTAGACTGAAAAGTACATACTAATTTTACAACATATAGAAAAAACAGCACTTCTGGTACATGGCTGTCAGGAATTAGGAGGATGTAGACTACTCTGAAATTCACTCTGACTCTGGGTAGAGTCTACAGCCATACTCCCCTCATATGCACCCAATTTTTTCTGAGTCTGAGTAGTAAGTATAGCTAAAAAAAGGAGAAAAATGATGATGATGAATTCAATCATTTATAGAGCAATTTAATAAACTGTAAATATCTTTTTCAGCTTGAGTTTGTCACATATGATTGAGTCTATCACTAACTATTACAGTCTTTTTGAAAAACATTTGATAATATGTATAAAAATTAAATTCTCAGCACTGTGGTAGGCTGAGACAACAACCTATCCAGGACAACTTAGTGACTTAGCAAGATCCCATCTTAATCTAAAAGAATTAAAGTTGATGTAATGAGAAACCCCTGTGTTCAATCCCCAATACTGCAAAAAGAAATTTTTAAACAGTCCATATTTTTTTATCAAACAATGCTAAAATTAGTACTAACATCTGCAGATTTCTAATGATTGGACAACTCTGTAAAGATACTAATAATTGAATAATATATTTAAGAGTGGTGAATTACATGATTTATAAATTTTGCTTCAATGAGCTTTGAGAAAATTAATGCTAAGAAATTTATTTAAGACGAAGATAAAGTTCTAAGCACTATGATGCTCATTGCAGGGCAACTGTAAGGTGAAAGTTGAAATATCTAAATCACTGAAGTCTAGTGAATAATACAGACATTATCTGAATATCTACCTTTTGCTAGGTTGACACTGGAAATACAAAAATAAATTAGACCTAGACTCTGACCCCAGAGGAATTACGAAGCAGGTAGGAAGTTACCTAAGGCATAGAAATAATTAGTGCATGGATAGAGATAACCATGGAAAAGAGGGTCAGAGAAACATTCCTCGAGGAAGTGCCATATCAGCACCTGAGAATGAAACTTATTCCTCTCTCCATAAAGCATTACTTGTCAAGAAGAAGAAACCACATAGCCATCATCCATAGAAAAATAATAAGAGATATTTTTACATAAAAGATGGTTGATGTCAGATTTGACCATGATCACCTACTCTCACATACTCACCTGAACCAGGAGTAGTATAGTGATGCTCAACCTAAGCATCCTTCCCAACAACTTGGTAAGCTCCAGCAACTTGTATTTACTAGGGCACTTTACATTTTACTCTAGGCCAACTTGGAAGTCTGCCAATATTAGCAGGTTTTATATTCCAACATTCTTTCCTGGGTATGGATTGAAGGATCATAGAAAATGAAATTGAACGCAGCAAACATTTATGACAGCCCCCATTTGCTAAAGAGTCCAAATCCCTATTTCAAGTTTCTGATAGGTCTAATAAAGGAAGAAGATAAAAAACAAGAAACATATCATACAGTGTGATAAATTCTGAGAGAACAAATAGAGGAGGCCAAAAGAGAGAACCAGAGCCAAGATGGGAGTTAAGGACATCTTCCCAGCGGTAATATCTGAACTCAATATCTACTGAGTCAAATGACTAGCCAGCTTAAATGTTGGAGATTGTGGTGACTGTAGCTCTATTTGACATATCTCTCAGGAGAATTGGAAACAACCTATACTATGATATGTCTACACTTTTTAATTCCATTCAGCTGCATCTCCAGCACCTACTACACTACCTGACTCACTGTAAGCACTCAATAAATATTTGTTGAACTAATGAGTGAATTCAGATGAAGCAACAAATATCACAGAGAAAGGATTAATATCCATACAATTCAAAATTGTACAACTCAAAAAGGAAAATTATTAATAAAAATGACTACATCTCATCTTTACAACAATCCTATGGAGTTGGTTCTACAATAAGGCCATTTAACAAGTAAAGAATCAGAAGCTTAGTAAACTACACAGCTAAGAAAGTGTGGGTGAATCTGATTCCAGAGTAAATACATTTTTCCCATTATCCTTCCTATTAACCCATTTAGAAAAGAGCAAAAATGCAGATCAGGTGATTCAGAAGGGAAATATTCAAATGAATGAGAAATATATGAAAAAATATCCAATCTCACTAATAATCAAATAAAAAACAATCAAAGCAATTCCAAGATATCACTTTCAGTATTTAAAGATTAACAATGGGTCTAAAAATTGATAATAATAATAATATTGGAAAGTTTATGAGAAAACACATTGACAACTGCAATACAACACTGGTGGGAATGTATGACATATGCACAGGGTAGCACCAAAGTTTTAAAGATCTATATACATTTTGACCCAGGAATTCTTCTTTTTTTCTTTTTAGGATGTCATGTTATAAACATACTCCTTGCATATGATTAAAGATATTTACTGCAAGAGTATTCATTGTTTAAAATGAGGACTAGCCTAAATGTTTGTGAATAAATGAGTGTTTGAGTAAATCACATTACATTCAGATTCTATAATAACTCCATTAAATAGTGAATTTATTTGGAAAGACCATCATGATATTTGTTTGGCGTATAGTCAAACAAAATTTATAGATAATATGTAGACTATGGTTTCATTTGTGTAGACAAACATTCATGATAATTACCACCTCCAGAGATGAAATTGCCTTGTTGTATCCCACTTCCCTAGGACTGAGAAGGCAAGAGGCAAAAGAGAACTAGAACAGAGGAAGAAATTTTTTTAAATGAACTAGAAAAGGGTAATAAAAAAGAAGACAAAACCAAATTTTTACCTTTATATTCTGAGAGGGAATAGGCAATGTGTTTTCTAGTACCAGACTGCCTAGGATCATAGTTGGGCTGTGTAGTTTCTACTTGGATAATTATCCGTAAGTTGTTTCGTCTCTCCAAACACTACTTTATTAATATACTTATGAGACTAAATTAATCCATGTAAAGCACTAATAGTAAGCAATCAATCACCATTTGCTCTTATTTCTTTGGACTAAGCACTGTGGCAAGTGTTTCTCATACATGATATTACTGAATCATTACAATATCTTGAGATCTACTCTGTGAAAACTGTTAGTGCTTTCCTGCTGTGCTTGGCCAGCTCTGGGAATTTGGGCCTGCCTGTCTGTGCCCTCAACTAGAGACTGGGTAGCCTGGGGTGAGTGTCCCTGCAATATCCCAAGCCCTTGGAGGGAGTTTAAGATCCTTGCTCCCGGAAACCAGGGAACTTTGTGGCTTCCGGCAGCAATGGAACTGCTCAGCAGGTCTTGGGCCTGCCTGCACAACCCCAACTGCCCCTCTCTCAATCCAGGGAATTGGGCAGCCAGAGTCCCAGAAGCTGAGAGCATAGAACAGAATTTCCAACAGGCCCAGGGGAAGCCTTGGAATAACACTTGAAACACAGAAATATAAGAAAATGACAAAACAAAACAATACAATCACAAGCCTCCAGCCCATCTCAAGAAACCTTAGGAACTATGTACATAGAAGAAAACATATGCCATACACCTGAAATACATGAATAACAGCAACTGAAATAAAGAAGCAACTATGGGAAGCTTTAAAGGAATTCAAGCTAGAAATAATCTCCCAGGTAAAAGAAGAAATGATAAAAGAAATGAAAGAGATACTGAATATATCTAAAGAAGACACAGTTAAAAATTGGAGGAACTAAACAAAAAGATAGAATCCCTGCATGCACAATATAAGAAACACACAGAAAACATGAAGCAGATGAAAAGAGATACACAGGAAATCAAAAATCCCATTTTAAGTTGTAAAAACTGCCTCAATGAAAGTGAAGATAGAATTTCAGACCCCAAAGAGAAGATTGCAGCTAGTGAACAGGAAAGGAAAGATCTTTTAAAAATAACAATGAATCAGGAAATAACAACTCAACAGCTTCAAGATGATGCAAAAGAAAAAAAACATAATATTGATAGGGATAAAGTAAAAAGAAAGAGATAGTATAAAGGATGTCAAGAGGATATTTAGAGAAGTAACAGCTGAAAATTTCCCAAACATGAGAATGGAAACTGACATCAGGATCAATGAAGTATATAGAACTCCAAATAGCCATAAACAAAATAAAACTACACCCAGACATATAATAATCACCATTCCAGAAATTCAACATAAGAATAGAATATTAAAAGCTGTCCAAGAGAAAAGACAGATTACCTATAAAGGAAAACCTATCAGAATCACAGAAAACTGTTCTTTTGTTAGTTTGCACCTTACTGTTTGCAGCCATGTCTTGCCTTGCCACGCTGCCTCAGAATCAGCTGAGTATGGACTGAAACCTCCAAGAACTCGTGAAGACTGGACTTCCGGGACAACATGGCAGATAGATAGCAGCAGCTTTGGAGGCTCTCTGAGAAACTGCACTTAAAATCTAGGAATGGTGCTGGGCGAGAAATCCTAAGTAAGGGAGATATACTTTGCCGATCCAGGAACAAACTAAACTAAGAGAAACCAACCGGAAACACAATCCCGGTGATACAACAAGAACAGATAAGGTCTCAGCATGGAAGCTGGACCCCGCACCACTGGAAATGGCGATTTGAATTTCCTGCAGCCACTGCTGCATCCCAATTAGCATGGCAAGGAGAGAGGCGCAAAGCTCTGAGAGTGGGAAGCGGTAAATGGAGTGGAGAGTGGGACTGGCAGGGAGCCCTGCATCGACCTGCAGTGAGTGAGCAGATCGGGAGCCCTTCCATAGAGTAGGAGGCTTCAGCAAAGGACATACTGGGACCGGGTAGACTACCCGGAACAGGATGCTGCAGTGACTTCAGTCACATATTCCCCTCTCAAGTGGGATGGGTAGGGAGTGCCTGGCCTGTGTGACGCCACTGATGAAGACCCAGTAGGCTAGCCCAAACCAGATCCCAGCACCTGGAGGTGCACCCTAGGAGTGAAGCCCTCAGTAGGTTGACCTGGAGGGGTGGGCCCAGGACACGCTGCCCATGTCTGTGTCTCCCTAGCACACTACAGTGGGTGGGAACACTTAGCCGGTGCAATTCAAACAAACTGCTACCAACAAAGAAATAAACTGGGCCTCCTATATACGCTTGTAAAAAAGGAACAAAAAATATGGGAAGAGGGAGCAACAAGAAAGGGTCCTCGGCCCCCAATCCTGAGAAACATGCAATATCAGACACGGCACCAATAGACATAAAGCGCTATCTCCAAAGCCTCATAGACAAGTTCAGGAATGAAGTTATTAATGACTTGAAGCAAGATATAAGTAGAATATTTAGAGAAATGCTAAGCACCGCCCAAGAGAAAACAGATGGTGGAATGGAAGAACAGAAAAAAAAGGGGAGAATTCTTTGATAGAGAAAACATAGAATACGTGAAGCAGGTTCAAAGAGATTACCAGGAAACTAAATACTCTATCAAAAACTGGCATAACAGCTTGAAAGAAACTAAGGATAGATTATCTGAACTGGAGGGAAGATTTGTAATATGGGAGCATGAAATGAAAAACTTCTTAAAAATAAAAAAAACAAACAGCAACAATACAAAGGCTAGAAGACAATAAGAGGATCTATAACTTAAGAATTAAGAACATAAAAGAAGAAGTAGGGACACAAACAGATGGACTACAAAAGCTATTCACAGAAATAATCCAAGAGAATTTCCCTAATTTAGCAAATGGTAAAGATACTCAGATGTATGAGGCATACAGGACCCCAGCCACCTACAATCCAAACAGAGCTACACCCAGGCATATAATAATCAAAATTCCAGAAATCCAATATAAGAACAGAATATTAGAAGCTGTCAGAGACAAGAAACAGATCACTTACAAGGGAACACCCATCAGAATTACAGCAGACTTCTCAGCACAAACCATCAAATCATGAAGAGCGTGGGGGGAAATAATTCAAGCTTTGAAAGATAATAACCTCCAGCCAAGATTGATATATCCTGCACTACTAGAAATTGTCCCTAGAAACTGATAAATTGATATATCCTGCACTACTAGAAATTATCCCTAGAAATTGATGGAAAAACAAGGTGCTTCCAGATAAAGAGGAACTAGGGGAATTTGCAACCACCAATTCAACTCTACAGAGAATACTGCAGGATATTCTAAAAAAGGAAAATACCAAGATTCCAGAAATAATGGCAGAGAGGCCACAATGAATGGAGCAGAAAGGGAAATGAAGAAGACAAACTGACAACAAACGACAGAAAAAGAGCTCAACAGAAATGAGGCAGAGAAGATAGGATGGTAGGAACATCTATGTTGGAGAAAACAAGACATCATAATAGGTAGGGCTGATTTAGAATCATCTTGTTTTGAAGTCCCATCAAACTTATATTCTTCTGTCTCCATTGGCCTTAAAAGGTTGTATCTTATTGGATTTTATTATATATGATAATATAAGTAAAAACTTTTATAGACAAGGAGATTATACAGAAAACATTGTTCATTTTCTATTAATTGGTTCTAAATGCCCTGTAATAATGTCATTCTCTTGAATGGTTTTATAGTGCCCTGATATATTTGGTGCTTCAGTATACGAAGTTATACTCAAAGATTTCAAGGAAAGAGCCACTATGGTAACTATTTTTATGTCAGAATATCTTGTGGTGAAACACTATTTTGCTTAAATGGTTATGTTTTGACCTGCGCTGTTCTGATGTTATGCCCTCTTTAATCTCAATCCCTTTTTTTAAAAAAATTATTTACCTTTTTTATCTTTTTAATTAAGGGAAAAATAAATAAAAAATAGCAGGATACATTACAGTAACCTACTTTGATTTCCTATTAACTTGATTTGAAATCCTGTATTGCCCTCACCCTCTTGTTTTGACTGATTTTCCCCTATTCTGCTTTGCTTGATAGTACCAATTTCGAAAGTATAGGCAAAACTGTGAAGACAATAGGATTCATTATGACGCCTATTCTGGTTGACTATTATTTTCTTTTAAAGTCCTGTAATGTCTCCAATGCTTTGGTTTTGTTCAATTTTATTATAACTGTCAATTCTTCTTAAAATAGCAAGAGGCAGTATGGTAACCATTGTTGATCACCTTATATTTTGTTTTTACATTATCTATTACGTCCATCCTTTTGATTTGACTGCTAAGTTCTGATATGTTGCATTTGGTTTTACTCTCTTCAAAAAAACTAATAAGAACTGTGGGAGTAATAAAACCCAAAAAGTATAATTGTCATTGTACAAAAGAAAAGAAAAGAAAGTGCACTAAAGGTTATAACTGCATATATGTTTAAGTGTATAAGATAGATAACCATATTACTGAGTTTTTTTGTATCATTGAACAAAACTGCACTCTCACTGAAAGTCCACTTTATATGCTTCAATTTTGTAACTTGAACAACTATTTCTAAGATGAGAATATGTAATCTATTAACTAGTGATTTCTTAGTTTATTTTTAAAATTTTGTATTACTTGTACCCGTTTTCAGTTTTTTTTTTCTTTTTCTCCTTAAATAAAAAAAAAGAATCACAGCAGACTTCTGAGTACAAACAATAAAGTCAAGAAGAGCATGGAGTGAAGTATTTCAGATCCTAAGGGACAATGATTTCCAAACCAGAATGATGGACCCTGCAAAACTGTCCTTCAAAATGAATGGATAAATAAGATACTTCTATGACAAAAAACAGCTGAAAACTTCATGATCACCAAGCCAACCCTGCAAAGAATACTGAAAGACAGTTTAGATACACTTAGGAAAAAAAACACTAAGCCAAGCATATAATTAAACAGAATAGAATGATAAAGATGCAACAGCAGAAAGATAACATTTCAACAATAAACAAATACCTAACAGTTATAACCATAAATGTAAATGGTCTCAATTCACCAATTAAAAGACACTGACTGGCAGAATGGATCAATACACAACATCCAAGCATATGCTGTTTACAAGAAACCCCTCTAACCAAAAGTATACACACATACTGAGAGTCAGAGCATGGAAAACAATACTTCATGCATCATGAACCCCCCAAAAAAACTGGGGTAGCTATTCTGTTTGCAGACAATGTAAACTTCAAACCAAGAATGATCAGAAGAGATAAAGAAGGTCATTGCATACTGGTTATGGGAAAACTTCAAGAGGAAGAGATAACAATCTTAAATATATATGCACCAAATTCCAGAGCACCCAGTTATATAAAGGAAGTATTAATAGAAATGAAAAACCAAATTAGCAATAACACAAATGTAACAGGAGACCTTAACAAACCACTGACACGAAGGGACAGATGAACCAGACAGAAAATCAGCAAAGAAATAGTAGAACTGAATGATACCTGTGAACATATGGAATTGATAGACATATCCAGTGTTCCATCCAGTAACATCAAAATACACATTCTTCTCAGCAGTACATAGAACATTCTCTAAAACAGACTATATACTAGACCACAGAACATATTTAAATAAATACAAAAGAGTTGAAATTATCCCATGCATGTTATTGGATCATAGTGCCATGAAACTAGAAATTAATGATCAAAGATACTGCAAATATCCCCAAAACACATTGAAACTGAATAACACACTCTTGAGTAATCATTAGGTCACAGGGGAAATTAAAGAAGAAATTAAACAATACATAAAGGCAAACAAAAATACAAAGAAAACTTACTGTATTCTATGGGATGCAATGAAAGCTGTTCTCAGAGGAAAATTTATTGCACTGAGTTCCCACATCAGGAAATCAGAATGAATACAAATAACCTGATGCTATACCTCAAACATCCAGAAAAAGAAGAGCAAGTCACACTCAAAGCCAAAAGAAGGGAGGAAATTATAAAGTCAGGGCAGAAATTAATGCAATAGAGACTAAGAAAACAATCCAAAGAATCAATGAATCAAAGAGTTGGTTCTTTGAAAGAATAAATACATTTGATAAGTCAATAGCCAACCTTATAAAAAAAGGAAGAAAAAGCTCAAATTCATGCAATAAGGAATGAAAAAGACAAAATCACTACAGACTCTTTGGAAATACATATCATCAACACCTATTTAAAAAACCTCTACTCTCATAGGTTTGATAATATGGAAGATATAGATTCATAGAAACATACAAAGTACCAAAATTAGGTCAAGAAGATGTAAAACTACTGAATAACCCAATTTCTAATAATGAAATTGACAATGTAATTAAGTCCTTACCTACAAAGAAGAGCCCAATCCCAGATGGATTCACTGTGTATTTCTAAAGAAATACAAAGAACACTTAATGCCAACATTCCTCAAACTCTTCAATGAAATTCAAAGGGAAGCAATCCTTCGCAAGTCATTCCTGGAATCAAATATTACTCTAGTACCAAAAACTGTGAAAGACCCAACTAAAAAGAGAACTAAAGGCCAGTCTCCCTAATGAAGACAGACACAAAAATCCTCAATAAAATATTGGCAAATAGGATGCAGCAAATGATGAAGATTATATACCATGACCAAGTGGCATTCATCCCAGGCATGCAGGGATGGTTCAAAATATGTAAATCAATAAATGCAATCCACCATATCAATAAATCTAAATGTAAGAATCACACGATCATTTCTATAGATGCAGAAAAAGCTTTTTATAAGGTCCAACATTCATTCATGATAAGAAACTCACAGAAAATTGGAATAGATGGTATTTACAACATTATGATAAAGGCCATCTATGACAAGCCAACAGCCACTATCATACTAAATGGCCAAATACTGAAGAACTTTACCTTAAAATCAGGCATAAGACAAGGATGTCCCTTATCACCACTCCCATTATATACTACAGGAAATACTAGCCAGACCGATTAGATGAGAGAGAGAAATGAGGTAAAGATAGGAAAAGAAGTTAAATTTTTATTATTTGTGGATGACATGATACTCTACATAGAAGATCCCCAAAACTCCATTGAAAGACTTCTAGATATAATAAATAAATTCAGCATTGTAGCTGGATATAAAATCAATACTCAAAAATCAATAGATTTCTATACATTAACAACAAAATCACTGAGAGAGAAATAAGAGAAGCCACACCCTTCACACTAGCAACCAAAAAAAAAAAAAAAAAAAGAGAAATATTTCGGAATTATTCTCACCAAAGAAGTGAAAGATCTACATAGGGAAAATTATAATACACTGAAAAAAGAAATTGAAGAGGATCTCAGAAAACGAAAAGACATCCCTTGCTCATGGGTAGGGAGAATAAATATTGTAAAAATGGCCATTCTCCCAAAACTGTATACAAATTCAATGCAATCTCAATAAAAATACCATAAACATACCTCACAGATCTGGAGAAATGACTCCTAAAATTCATCTGGACCCAGAATAGAACTAAGTTCTAAGCATCAAAGGCAAGGCAGGAAGCATCACAATCCCTGACTTGAAGTTATACTACAAAGCAACTGTAGTAAAATCAACATGGTACTGGAATCAAAACAGAGCTGAAGATCAATGGAATAGATTAGAAGTACAACCACAACTACAAACACACTCAACCACCTTTCTTTGATAAAGGGGCCAAACATGTTCACTGGAAGAACGACATCTCTTTAATAAATGGTGTTGGAAAAACTGGCTCTCCATATACGGAAAACTAAGACTAGACCTCCGCCTATCACCATGTATTAATTAAAATTTAAATGGATCAAAGATCTGAATATTAAAACAGAAACACTAAATCTATTGGAAGACAAGTTGGGTAAAAACCTTGAAGACATAAGGGTAGGTAGAGAATTCATGAAGAGGAATCAAACTGCACGGGAAATACTTCCCAGAATCAATAACTGGGATCATGTGTCATTAAACTGTTTCTGCACTTTAAAAGAAATCTCCAGCATAGTGAAAAGAAAACCTACAAACTGGAAAATAATCTTAGTGAACTCTCCGTCAGACAAAGAACTTCTGTCTAAAACATATAAAGAATTAAAAAAATCAGAACCCCCAAATTCAAGGATCCAATCCAAAAATGGGCATCTGAGATGAACACACACTTCTCAGATGAAGAAATACAAATGGCAAATAAATACATGAAAAAATGTTCATCATCATTGGTCATTAGAGAAATACAAATTAAAACCACACCGAGATTCCATCTCACTCCTGAAAGAATGACCAGGATGAAGAAAACTACCAACAACAAATGCTGAAGGGTCTATGGGGGAAAGGAACTCTCCTGAACTGTTGGTGGGAGTGTAAACTGGTGCAACCATTGTGGAGGTTAGTCTGGAGATTTCTCAAAAAGCTGGGATTGTAAGTCCTATTTGTTCCAGCTATTCTACTTCTAGGCATATTCCCAGAAGAAGTGAAAACATATATACCACAGGGTTATATGTGCACCCATGTTTATAGAGCACAATTTGTAATAGCCAGAACTTTGAACAACCTAAGTGTCCATCAACTGAGGTAGGGACAAAAAAGTTGTTGTATTTTTATACAATGAAGTACTACTCAGCTATGAAGAATGATCCCATTGAATATTTACAAATAAATGGATGCAGCTTGAGACCATACTCATAAGTGAAATAAATCAAACTCACATATATAAATACTGAATAGCTTCCTTAGTGTAATAAATGGTAAGAATACACAAAAGTATGTGGTAATCATAATTCCCCATTATATTGCTTTGAAGCCTTATAATGTTTTCATTCATTAATTGGAATGGTTTTATTCTGGGTTATTTGATTTTATTGTCTGTGATGGGATCATGTGTCTATTTTAAAGAAAGCAAGACATTATAATAGCTAGTGATGATTTAATATCAACTTGTTTTGAAGTCCCATCAAGCTTTTGTTCTTGTCTCCATCGGTTTTATCATGTATCTTATTGGATTTTATTATATGTTATAGTATAAACAAAAATTTTTATAGACAAGGAGATAATATAGAAACCATTGTTCATTTTCTGTTAGTTGGTTCTGAATGCCCTATAATACTTTCATTCTCTTGAATGGTTTTACACTGTCTTTTTATGTTTGATGCTATAGTATATGAAGGTAAACTGAAATATTTCAAGGAAAGCGACACTATGGTAGCTACTGTTATGTTGGATTGTCTTGTAGTGAAACACTATGTTGCTTAAATTGTTCTGTTCTGACCTGTGTTGTTATGTCCTCTTTTATCTTAATTTTTTGAAAAGAAAAAAGAAAAATGAAGTAAACTCTTAGTGCTCATAAGAACAACTATGTACTCCACATTGAACCTCAAAATGTTTTCCACTTGTGCTACACTCAGTTGTATTTTTTGTTTCTTTGTTTGTTGCTCTTTTTTATAATAGAAGATAATGACAGCCAGAGAGCTGACTTTGCTTAAGGTGCCCTACTTCTATAAGGATGGTCCCAATCCCAAATTTCAAATGATCTCATTTTACTACCTCAGAAAAGTGAAAGAAATTAGAAAGTGAAGAGTCAGAGCTGGAGGAGGGGAAGGTCCAGAAGGAACTACTTTGAGTTTTATCTCCAGCAGAGGCCTGAGATAACTTTGGGGCAAATGCAAGGCCAGTCCAGTCATAGGCTGGGTAGGTGGAGCTAAGTCTGGTGGTAGGGATAAATGCCAGGTCCTAACCCATAGCACTCATCCGTCTTTTGGTTCGTCCTCAGTGCAGGGCAACAGGTAAGTACTGCTCTCAGCCTGGTCCTTCTCTCTCGTCTCCCTTCCCAAGTCAGATTCATGCACATGTACTTTCTGGTTTAACTAGATTTGACTCCCGCTGTGTCCATTTCTTAGAAATTTTCTATCAGTTTATTTTATTTTTTGTCCCCTCATGTCTCTTCCTGTTTTTTCTTTGTTTTCAATTTTCCTTTGTTTCTTTTTCCCTTTATGTACTCTCCATTTTTTAGTTTTCAAGATCACTCACTTCACTCTCCGGGCTGTTGTTTTCTCATACTTTTCCTTCCACTGAATTTTCTCTTATCTTTTTCTCTAAATTTTCTTCCTTTCTGTCTCTTGCCTCAACTGTATCTCTCAGTGTATTTCTGTTTCTATCTCCTCCTGTCCTATTTTTTCGATCAAGAAAGATGTCTTAATGTCTTCTTGCAATTCTCCATTCCCCTCTGCCTTCAATTCTTCTCTGCTTGGCCAAGAGAGCAGAACTCAATGCCTCAGAACCTAGGGGCCAAAACTAGGGGAAAAACTGAGAGTCTATAGTAACAATTGAAATGAATAATTGAGTAAAGAGAGATTTGCAGGAATTTAAAGATGAATAACATAAATGAAGTGTTAACGTAGAAGAAAAATGTGTCACTATGCAGAAAGTCAGTATATCTGTATTCTCACTCTTATTCACTGTGAGACCCTAGGCAAAGAATTTATCTTCTGAAAAAAAGGGCCTTAGCCAGTAATTTTCATAACGTTATCTAGTTTTGGCTTTTTGGACTTCTAAATCTTTCTGTTGCTAAGGATTTTTGGTTCTCTGATTTTATGTCTATACAATTTTGTATGATTCTTTAACAGTGGAAAAAGAGTACTAGAAAGGGAGGTATCTCGCATGTGTGAATACCGAATAGTTTCCCTAATGTAAGTAATGATTCAAATATATAAAAATATGTGGTAATCATGATTCCCCATTGGGTGGCCTTGAAGCCTTGTGAAGTTTTCACTCGTTGATTGGAAAGGCTTTATTCTGGGCTTCTTGATATGAAAATATTTGAAGCTAGAGTATGTGAGGTTTTGCCCAAATATTTCAAGGAAAAAGACACTGTGGTAGCTACTATTAAGTCGGGTTATGGGGTGGTGAAGTACTAGGTTATTGAAGCAGTCATGCTGTGACCTCTATTGTTATATTGTTATGTCCTGTTTTATCTCAATCTCCCCCTTATTGTTTCAAAAAAAAATTATTTAGTCATTTCTTATGTTTGTCTTAATTAAAGAAAAAATTCAAAAAAATTAGGATATATAAATAGTAACTCTTCTATTTCCTATTAACTTGTTTTGAAGTCCTGTGGTACTCCCACGATCTTGTTTTGACTGATTAGACTCTGTTCCATTCTGTATGATAGTAGCAAGTTTGAGGACATGGGCAACTACTTTGAAGACAATAAGATTCACTAAGATGCCCATTCTGGTTTGACTATTGTCTTCTTTGGAAGTCCTGTAATGTTTGCAATGCCTAAGTTTTGTTGGTCTTGTTCTCTGCTGTTTTGTCCAACTTTGTAATGTCTAATGAGATGGACAATTCTTTTTGAGGAGGCAGGGGACAACGTTGATAACCATTGTTGATGAACTTGTACTCTGTTCTACACCATGTGCTACGTCTGTCCTTGGTGTTGACTGACAGCTTTGTTTTGCCATATTTGACTGTATTCTTCCCCCCCCCAAAGAAAGTAATAAGCACTAAGGAGTAATAAAATCCAAGATGTGTAAATTTTGTTGTAAAAAAGAGAGGGGAAAAAAAAAAAGAAAAGGAGCTCTAGCGGATATAACAGCAAGTGTGTTTGGGGGTGTTAAATAGCTGACTTTATCAATGTTTTTGGAACATTGAACACAGCTGTTTGCAGTCTCCCTGTTTGAATGTCCACCTTGTGTTCTTTGATACTGTGATTTGAGGAACTATTTTCAAGAAAATAGTGTGTAATCTACTAGCAGGTAATTTCTTACTGTTATGGTTTTTTATTTTGTTTTGTTTTGTTTTGTTTTGTTTTGTAGTTCTGTATTGCGTGTACCCTTACGCCGCTTTGGTTTGTTTTGTGTTTTTCTCTTTTTCCTCTTAAATAATAAAAAAAAAAAAAAAAAAAAAAAGAAAGGGAGGTAAGGCCTGATTCTTCCAGATCCTGGAAAGAATTATCCAGTCCCCCTCCACACTGTATCTTTTCAAGGCAGGTGACAAATGGCAGAGGAGGAAGCAAGGAATGCTATAATTTTTGCTTTCTGTTTTGTTACTAGGGGTGGTGATTAGCTCTTCTGCCCTCTGAGACTACCAATTGGGTGTTAACTTGAAAGAAAATTTTAAAGATGCAGGGGAAAACATTTGAGTAATGATCTGTCACTTGGCCTGAAAATCCATGTATCTCTGGTTGAAATCATTGTTTGAAAAAGATCACTAGAATGCATTTTGACATAGGGGGTGCATAAATTGTTAAATGGTAGAATGAGGATAGTACCTGAAATCTGTTCTTTTAGTACAGGAATTAGTCACAAAAAGACAGTATCCCAGAATGATGCCTATATTGGTTCAGCAAAGGATATGAGTATCTGGAGTCACATCTCTGCTAAGCAAATACGTAATATTTGAATCATGGATCATAGTAGTTAAGCTAGCTTCTTTGCTTTGAGCCAGATTGCTTAATTGAAATCCTGGATACTCACTAGCTGTGCAATTACAACAACTTAATCTTTTGGGGCCTTAGATTCTTTACTATAGGCTTGTTGTAAACATTAAATAAATTGATGCTTATGAAGCATTTTCAAAGGAATTTGGAAAAGTAAAATACCCTGAGTATTTGACTATCAAAACCAATTTGGATCTACGAAATTATATAATGTAATGTCTAACAAGAATCTGGGAACTAGAGAGACGAAGTACAGAAACCAAGTTTACTTGTTAAGTTATAACATATTCAGGAGTCAGGGCTCTAGCTTTCCAGACTTAGCTTTATATATTCATGATGCAACTTTTGGTGGCTGTAGTTTCATTTTCCTTACATAGAAAAATACTTTTTCAGTGTTTACTCATGAGTAGGTATACTTCCAAACACATGTGAATTGTCTTTTTGAATCTTCATAACATCCCTGTGAAATAGATCATTCTTCTTATTTTCTATATTTTATAGATATAAGATACAGTAAATGAAAATATCTGTCTTAAGATCCTAGAGCCAGTGAGTGGTGGAACCAAGATTCAAAAACAAGTGATCTGGCTCCAAATTCTATGCTCATAATGACCTAAATTATCTAACCTGTTTTCTTGATCAATTTTGTTCACTCCAATTTCAAAGTAGATACTGATGTGGAATGATACAACACCCAAGCTGCATAGACTACAAAGTTATGGATCATAATTACGGCCAGGTAAAGTAACTTGTAGGAAAGGAGTATCACAACAGGCAATACTGGGACTAAAACTTGAAAAAAGCTTGAAAATTAGTTTGTTTTCCCAGGAGACTGAGCACGTAATGGCAGAAAGCCTGTTAGAGAAGATAAATGTATTGACTTCCGTGGAGGCTAGGCTTGCATCAACATAATTCCAAGGCAGTACTGGACTTTGCCTCCAACATTAGGCACTTTCTTTCTTATTACATACTTGAAAATTGTCATTATTTTTTGCAGGGGTGGATATGAATGGAAGGAGTTTCCAGGGATTGTGACCATCTGTCTGCCTCTTTCTAGGCCATCCATATTTGCTTTTCACTGGTAGCTACATGCTCAATAGCCAACCCCAGCCAGATGCTCAGATGTGATTCCAGAGAGGTGCTCTGCTTTTCTCCTATGCCCTGGGCTAGGTTTGGGGAGTGATCAGACCCCAATGCCGATAAACTCTGGGAGCCTTATCTGTGGTCTGCAGGCTCATCCTTGAATGTTTTTGCCTTCATGGGCAGGCACATGAATGGAAACTCTTATTTCCAGATATGAAGTAGGTACAGAATCCAATTCATGATCTACCATGTGAATAGTCATGACCACCTTATGTTTGAAAGCCAAGCCCTAAAAAAGGGGGAAATGACTTATCTAAGAACATCCAATAAAGGAATTTTGGGAATTGGTGCTTAATTAAGACAAGCTAACATCTATTCTGAAAATCTTCTGTATGCCAGGCAGTAGCCTAAAGGTTTACCATGAGTTATTTCATTTAACACTTTGAACAATTCTGCATTTCCTAGTTTCAGGGCCCACATGCCCTGGGCCCACATACTAACAGGCTACGGTGACAGTCTGTCAGAGTGAGGGAAGATACTCTAATTTGGAATAAGCAAAACAGACTACTTTGTGAAGTTAGAACATGTTGTTTGTTCCATGAAATTAGGAAGGAGGTAGGTGAAGAAAGTTGCCATGTGATGACAGGGGTCATGACCTCCTCCTGCCCACTTCTCCCTTAAAATAGGCTTTATACAGTGAAGATACTGTTCAACTTTATTCAATACCTTTCTTGGCAGTTCCAAAGTCGCGTTAGTCTTCTCACACTGCCCTCTCTCCCATTGCACTTCCCCTTAGCTTATCTTCCCCCTTCATTCTGGATCTATAATTTACCCTTTTGCTTTTAATCTCTTTTTCCCCTCTTTATATCTCTAGCTGTCTTTCTCTTAGCATCTCTCAGTCTTTCCACCTCCCATTGTACTTTTACCCTTTTAGCCACCTCTCTGTCTCTATTTTTTACTTATTTTTTAAATTTTCTTTACTAAATTCTCTGTGCCAGAGAATTTCATCTCCCTCACTAGGTCCCGGCTCCTCTTAATTCTTTTTTATTGCTTAACTTTCGCTAGTTTTTTTTCTTTATCTTTATCTTTATCTTGTGTCTGACTGACTCTCTGCCCCTGCTGGATTCTCTTCTCTGCGTTTCTGCTTTCACTTTTATGAATCTTTTTATTTTCCTCTAGGCTCACAGAACTGTCATGTCCCCTGTCTCTCTCAGCCTGAAGCCTTACATTTACATTTCTCTCTCTCTCTCTCTCTCTCTCTCTCTCTCTCTCTCTCTCTCTCTCTCAGTCTCTCTCTCTCTCTCTCCTCTCCTCTCCTCTCTCTTTTGCCTAACCTTATTCTTTTTTTCTATCATCTGTTGTTCCCATCATCTTCTTCTCATGTCTTTCATGAACAGTTTTCTTTTCTATGACTGCTATCTCCACTCCATCTTTTTGCCTTCTGGCTTTGATCTCTTTCTCTCCCACAATTTTTGTTCTTCTAACTCCATATCTTTATTATATCTCTACTTTCCCTTTTATCTTTTCTTTTGTCTGACTCCCCACTTCCCTTTTTCCTCTCCATTACAGATCCTATTCATTCATTAATTTATTTCCAAATTTGAAAATATTTATGGACTGCTATGTGTTATCTGGCTTCTATTTTTCTCATTTTCTCTCTGGTCTCGCTTTTGCTCTGCCTCAGCTTCTTCCTCTTTCACAGAAGCATAGACTATATAGTGTGCCTTATCTTCCAAACCTCTTGCATCTTGCTTTCACCTCCTCCTTTGTGCTTATCTAAAAGTCTACAGAAAATCCAAAGATAGTGAAACACCAAGCTGGTGTTACACAGTCCATAGACTTAGGACCTACCTTGTCTTTTTGTGCTCTGGATCTCTTTGCACTAACAACTCTGGCCTCGGGATCCTTCTTCTCTGGTAGAGTCTGTTCAGGAAAAATTCTGGGTCAATATTTAGAAGCTCTGGTTAATTGTATCTGCTTCAATTAAAAGGTTGAATCTTTACTTGACTGAAGCCAATATTCTTAGCAAAATCTTGGCCATAAGTATTGGTCAAAGTTTGGTTAGTTGTCAACTTTCATATCACACATAAACATACTTCAATAATCATCAGAATCACAGAGAAGTTTAATGGCAGAATTTGAGTCCAAATGTTCTGACATTCAGTTAGAATTCCTTCCTTCACTCCTTCATCTACAGGCCAGTTTCCTATTTCTCCCTCTCTAATGTTCTATTGGGGCAGTTTAACATTGGAATAGTTCTTTCCTTGAAAGGATAATAAGGACATCTCTGAGTAAGGCAGTAAGCTTTAGTTGGGAAGGTAAATCCAAAAGATCCAACATAAGAATGATACTTGGCTTTGGCATGCCCTAATGTTGGAATCTCATTTCTTTCACGTTTTCTGCAGGAGTTTGGGCTCAAGATGGTAGCAATAGCCACGTTGCTACATTACTGCCCAGTGCTTGCCCGGACCCCCACTGGCCTCCTGGGCAAAGTGATTAAGATTCATCAGTTCCTGTTCGGTACCAGACGCTGTCCTATTCTAGCCACTCAAGGATCAACCTGCTCTCAAATCTACCTTAAGGCAACTAAGGCTGGATGGGGTAAGAAGAGGTTGTTGACATGAGGGAAGAATATCTGGGTCATAAAGACAAGGTTCCAAATCATACTGGCTATCATTTAATATCTAGAAGAGTTTGCGTGAATAATGTCAAGTAGAATGAATGGATCTAAAAATATAGCAAGGATATGTCTTCTGCCAGGCTTTCTTTAAAGTCCTACTCCCACACTTTTTCTACTCCATATACCAGTCATGTTGAAACTTCTTAAAATATCGAGATTCAAACCTATTGTCACAAGATTCTGTGCCATTATTCCTGAAATATTAGTATGTTCCACACCAAGTATTAGGGTATCTGATATTTCTCATTCAACACTGAGCTTATGGATCATCTCCTCTGCAAAGGGTCATAGTTTCCTAAATCATCTAGATTTTCATAAGCATTTTCTTTCCCACTAGCACTTTACAATACATCTTCAGTGTGACACTCCCATGAGTTTAAGAGTTCTCTTAGTATAGAGACGAAACTAATCCAGTTCTGTATCTCTATGACAGCTTGAGATAAGGCTTTGTGATACAGCAGGTTTCAACAATTATGGTTGAACTGGATTTATTGCTAGGAATATACTCTCAATTACTTTTATCTTTTCATAGGTTCTCCATCTTTGGCCAATGGCCACTGTCCCTTCATGTTGTCAGAACTGCAGCATGGAAGGAGCAAGATTGTACAGAAGGCAGCCCCAGAAGTCCAGGAGGATGTGAAGACTTTTAAGACAGGTTATAGTTGAATACCACCTTATCCAACTTTATTGTTTAAAACCACTTCATCATAACCCTCAGCTAGGCTAATTCAGAGGCAGCTAGTACACATTCCCTGATGGGAAGTCTAAATGATTTTTATGAAAGTTATGGTTGGGAGTAGCTTAGACTATGCAATAAGGCACACTCAGCACAACACACACATATG
Organism: Cavia porcellus; assembly: GCF_034190915.1. NCBI lineage: Eukaryota > Metazoa > Chordata > Mammalia > Rodentia > Caviidae > Cavia > Cavia porcellus. Next base: position 27,257,514 of record NW_026947486.1, on the reverse strand, counting down.
CTCAGACTCCCCTAAATTCTAGCCATGTCTACAATTAGGTTAAGCCTTCTAGAGTTCTACTTCCTGTCTCCCAGGTAGCTAAACAAATCCAAACAGGCTGAGCTCCCACATTTAAGCAAGATCACATCATGAGAACTTGTATTTGCATGAAAGAAAAAGAGTCACAGTAGTTACATCATTTATTTTATTTTACTTTTTTATATAGCATACCCCCATTTTCACTGAAAACATTTTCTATTAGTAGTTTCATTTAAAACAAATTCAAATAAAATTTTATTCTCAACAGGATACATCCTTTGGAAGGAGGTGGGACCCCAAGTCAATTTGATGTTGGTGTCAATTCAACCAGTGCAGACTAGCAAAGATAACATAAGAGATGGCCACATTGTTGACATCTTTCATAGGTGTTTTTGGGATAAAACTGGGGACAAAAAAACCTCAAAATTGAAATGCAATTGTGTTAAGAAAAAGTAGAATACGGCTTATCTATCTCCAAAGTACAGGATTCCATGTCGCTAACCTGGTTACCTCACCCAAGGGAAAATCCTAGTGAGGAAAATTGTGATTCATCTTGTAGATGGTTTATTGACATTATAGGAATTCTCACATGGGGAGATGAGTAGGATCTCATTTTTCAGAAGATTTGTTTTATTCCTGAAGAAGGCTTCTATACTTTATAAACTTATTTCTATACATTGCACTGGGCCTAAAGAGTACAACATATACTTTCTTCTATTCTGCTCCTCTTCATGCCAATGAATCGAATACATCCTCTCAGACTTACCAAGCTCCCTGGTCTCAAGTAGCCTAAAGAAGACATTCACTAGTCCTCAAGATTCAGAACAGACTTCAGGGACTGTCACACATCTGAGTCAGAAGGATATGGTTGGTAGGTATGCTGAAGTGAAAATTAAGGGTATCAGGAAAGGTAAGGAGTACTGAAAGGGTTTAAAGGAAAGGGAATGGAAGGATTTTGAAACAAAACAGTGTCTGGGTTTAAGTTTTAGTGCTGGAATTTGCTGGATATATTTGCTTTTGCAAGTAAGCCATTTCCCTTTAGTGGGATTTTAATACCTTTAGCAGGTTATCATGAGGAAAAAATAAAATTACATTCGCTGAAGTGAAGCATTTCTAGCATGTTAACATGTGGCCTCATTACATATTTTAGGCTTACTCTCATTATTTCTTTTTCTTCTTTCCCTCAAAAACTCTCACCCTTCCCAGAGTCATTTTACCTCTCTTGTATGTATTTATACTCACTTTACATAATTGTATTAATTTTTCTAACATAGAATATCATTCATCTGTAAATATTTTCAACAGATACTGGAAAATATGAAGAGGAAAATTTATGTTACTCAGACTTCCATCATCTGCTGTAACTTTTTGTTATGTTTCTGCCAGATATATCTTTATGGCTATGCACAAACACACAAACACACACACACACACACACACACACACACACACACACACACACACACTGAATCCCTTTCTGTTTTCTCACTATATACATATTTTCTTTAAAATATGATCTTATTCTACCTAGTGTTCATTTATGCTGCTTTGTTCACTTAACAGTATGAGATGAGGTTTGTTCCATATCCAAAAACATAGAGCTGTACAGTAATTATTAATGGTTGAACTGTGTCTGTAGTGTTGATAGAACATCATTCAGTTAGTTAACCACATTTAATGTAGGTTATTTTCTATTTTATGCATTCCTCAGGTTAGTGTATTGTTTTATCATACATATAAAAACACCCAAAGAGTATGTATAGTATTACCTTTGTCAGATTTTTTTTAACCTAATGAGTCACCTACTAGCTAAAAAATTACTATATGACCTTGATCAGGTTAAATAATCTCTTTACGCTTCAGTTCCCTCATCTGTAAAATAGAGATATTAATGAAACTTTTCACATAGGGTTCTTATGAGTAATAAATGAAATAATATTTTGAAGTTCCCACAAGATGGCCTATGTGTACTAAATATTCATTAAATGTTGGATATGGCAATATAACTATTAGCTATTTTTATTATTATCATAGTAGTAATACTTCCATTAGTATGTGCTATGTGAGTGTGCAATGTGATATTGGTAATTAGATGCTCACAATTCTACAAAGAAACAGAGCGGCTTCTAACTGGTTTCAGGCCACGTAACTAACAAGTGACAGAAAAAAGACTAAAAACTAGGTATACTGATAATTCTTCCATAAATCTGAAAGTTATAATTCCAGTAAGAATGTTTCCACACTAACCCTGGGAAAATGAATGAAGCTATAACAAAGGCATGAAGCCTGAGTGAATGTGTGAATGAATTACTAAATGAATGAATAAGCAAAAGACTAGTGGAATGAAGTAGTGGAGAATTAATATGATCCAATAAGTCAGTGACCAAGCAAATAAATGAGTATATTGAAAAAAAATTTGAAAATCAATATTAGTAACACGGATAAAATGTAGCCTAGACAGGAAGATTTAAAATGAATTCTTTTCATCCTCATCTCTACTACTGCAGGAAACCATGCTTTTGATTATGACCAGTTTTTCAGGAACAAGATCATGGAGAAGAAAAAAGACCACACTTACCGTGTGTTCAAGACTGTGAACCGCTGGGCTGATGCATACCCTTTTGCCCAACACTTCCCTGAGGCATCTGTGGCCTCAAAAGATGTGTCTGTCTGGTGTAGTAATGACTACCTGGGCATGAGCCGGCACTCTCGGGTCTTGCAGGCCACACGGTGAGTGATAGTCTGGAAAATAAATTGTGTGAATATATCAAGAAAAGATCTAGAACCAGATCTGATAGTATAAACCTAAGGTATACCACAACCTCCAGTATGTCTACTCTTCACATACTAAGTCAGTAAACACACCATATTTTCTAAATTCTCAGCTATCTGGTGCTACGGAGGAAAAGGATTGGGGACCAAGCAAGGTCCATTCTCCATAAGCTCTTAATTTAACTGAAGAATGCATGTTGTTAAGAGATTGTGTGTGACCTCCTTTAGGTTTTTCAAATAGCTCAAATTCAGATTAGCTTTTCTCTCCATCCCTGAATCCCTCTAGCTCTGGATGAAAGGGCATGTCTACCTTCCTATCTTCCTCATTGTATTCTCTACTTGGTCACACAAGACACAGTTCATTTAGAATAATTAAGACAACATTGATCCCAGCCAAGGAAGGGCGACCTACTCAGTTCCTTTGTTCTTGACAAGAATTTTTTTTTCTTTTTCTGGTGTCCTTTCTATTTTCTCCTGCCAGGGAGATTCTACAGCTTCATGGAGCAGGAGCTGGTGGTACCCGAAATATTTCAGGTACTAGTAAGTTTCATGTGGAACTTGAGCAGGAGCTAGCTGAACTGCACCAGAAAGATTCAGCCCTGCTCTTTTCTTCTTGCTTTGTGGCCAACGACTCTACACTCTTCACCTTGGCCAAGATCCTGCCAGGTAAGCCTGAACCCTGATCTTTGTTCAAGGATGGTGTCCTGAAATATGATATCTAGTCTCATTGTCACTACTGCCCATTTCCTCTATGCTAAGTTCACTTGCTCCTATTTTCTTCCTTTATATCCACCTTGCATATCCAAAACAGTATATGATTACAACACTTTCATCTTTTTCTTTTGCACCTATACTGAGAATCAGGACTGGGGAACATCACTCAACCTTGCAGAAAAGAAAAATTATAAATCCATTACCTTCCAACTCAACTGGGCAGTTAACACACATCAGTAGTTATTTTGTGTCTCCAGAATATGTTACAAACCATCTTTCCTAGCTAAAACTTTTGACCACCTTCTCATTCACTCTTGCTAAATAACTCCACATCTTACTTCATAAATAACACAGAAACCTTGAGACAGGATCTCCTTATTTACTGACATTAAACTTACAAACATCTAATTGTTCATCTACTTTTCCCTATTCTTTCCTTTTACAATGAAAGATGCATTTCTCATTCTGCCTGAAACCATTGTTTATCCATTCACTGGATTCTATGTTTTAAAAACTACAAACCTACCTTTGTTTTTCCCTTGGTCAAAAATATTTAATGGATTCCCATTATTCTTAAGAGTAAACCTAATGGCTGTAATGGCTTCTAAAACTCTCAATAATGTACCTTCTACATATTTCTTTGGCCTTATCTTTGGACATACCCTTCTCTTCCTCTTTCATTTGGTAATTACTTCATTTGCTCATTCCCTCACTTATAAATCAGTCATTTGCTTATGCATCCATTCACTCAAGAAATATTAACTTAGCATTCACTATGTGTACTGGCTACAAGGTATAGAAAGATAAATGGATTTTTGTTTCTAATCTCAAGAAACTCCCAGTCTGAGGTAAAAAATACTGGGCTTAATCCCAAGTACCTCAAATGAAAACAACAATGACCACAACAAAACTCCAAATCTTTCAAACCATATCCTCTAAGAAGCCATAACTCATTTTCTCATATAGAATATACCCCTTACTCCTCCGACAGGCCACAGCTCCTTGATGTCTGTGCAATACAAATAGTTTAATAGCTCTCTCTGTTAACTTCCCACCCTTACCTACCGTTGCATAATTACACAGTGAAAATCCTGCACTCCTCAAATTATACATAAAAGCCTTCCTTTTTTTCTGTGTAAAGGGAGTGAGTTCCATAGTGAATAACTGCCCTCCAGAGCATAGGATGGCAACACTGAAAGTCCGATAGGATTTTAATCTCTATACCTAGAACCAAAATGATGATACTTTGAAGGTTGGGATTTCATATAGACCAGGAAGATTTCAGCATCAGCCTAAATCTATAAGCATTCTCTGTGAGAAACAAACAAACAAACAAACAACTCTTTCCAAGTCTTGATCTTATGTGTTCCAGAGAATGAACCTAGGCCTGTCCTCAAGGAACTCTAAAGCTTCCTGGGAAATTAAATTTTTCTCTACCCCAAGATAGAGGCCATACAAGAGTTATAAATGATGAGAAAAAGAATGTAATTTCAGAATTTCAGGAGAGGGGAGTTTTTCTAAGGGAGGAAGAGATATTACAAAAAGTTTTCCAGAGGAAGAGAAAGCAAAGTACAGTTTTCAAAGTGTAGAAGAGATAGAGTCTCTTCCCCTGCCAAATCAAATCTCAAGGTTGATGTGTGAGTACTGAAACAGAAGTTTAAGAATTATACATCTGGTTCCTCAGGGTGTGAAATTTACTCAGATGCAGGCAACCATGCTTCCATGATCCAAGGTATTCGCAACAGTGGTGCAGCCAAGTTTGTCTTCAAGCACAATGATCCTGACCACCTCGAGAAACTTCTAGAAAAGTCCAACCCTAAGACACCCAAAATTGTGGCCTTTGAAACTGTTCATTCTATGGATGGTATGTATATATGTGAATGTATGTTCGTTATAATTGTCTGACAAAAACCATAATGAGGATGTTAACAACTAAAAATTTTAGGTGATTATTGCATGGCAAGCTAAGTTATTAGTATTAATTTATGTGAGTGTCAGAATTCTATGGGGTAGATTCTAGTGCTATTTTTATTTTTTTTTACATAAGGAAGACAAGAATTAGAATTACTTACATAGGGTCATAAAACTAGTAAATTCCAAAAATAAAGATAATTATTTCACTCATCTTAAAGATAAAGAAACTAAAAACCAAACTATAGTTTTGTTTGTGTATTTTTACCCTAGGACATATAACTCCCAATTCCTTCACATGACACTCCTTCTTTCAGAATAATGCCTATCAATTATGCCAGTGTTTCTACAATGGAAAGTTTCATAAACCATTGCCTAGGATTTTCAAGTTCTGTTAGGAAACACTGAAGTCAAAACAGATTTTTCAAGTCAGTTAGACCTAGGTTCACCTACCTTTGATACATACTACCTGTTTGACCTTGGGTAACTCTAACTTGCTGAACCTCAATTTTCTCCAAGGGAAAATACCTGGTTGTAAAAATTACAGATGATTAATGCCATTTCGTTTGTTATGCTGTAACACAATTAAATTATTTTTATCCTTCTACCTTTTTTCTTCTTTCTATTGAAACAATACTCAAAGTTTTCTATTGCTGGTCCTACAGAGCAGAAGTCACATGTTTTAGGCATCCCATTCTGGGTCTATTTAAGGAATGAGGTCCTCATTTCATTTTTTGACACTTTTCTAACTAAAACAAGAGAGGATTCATAGTTTTCCTAATTTAGTTAACATAAGTGTCATGCAATGATTATGTGTGCAGGCTCTGATACCAAGCTATCCATGTTCAAATCCCAGAATAACATTTTTATAGCTTTTGCAAATTTCTTAATTGCCTTGTGCCTCAGTTACCTTATTCGTATTTGTAAAATAGAAGTAATTAATAATAAAAGAGATGCCAGGCATGGCAGAGCATGCCTATAATCACAGTAGTCTGGGAGTTTAAGGAAGTGGGAGCACAAGTTTGAAAATATATATGGAGAGAGGGAGAGAGAGATGTAACTCAGTGCAAAATCCCTGGATTCAATCCCTAATATTCTGAAAAAAAACCCTAGATGTAACTAACTTAGTTTCATGTTCACTTCCATATTTCTAGAACCAGGAATAAAGTAAAGACCATGTTGATCATTTTTATATTTCTAACACTAAGACTACTCAAATTCTTTATTTCTCTAGTGGAAACTATGTTGGTGGGACCATACTATTTACACTAACAAATCAGTGGCTCCTTGATAGTTTTTTTTTTTCTTTTTGGTATAAAATCTGCCAAAGCTGTAAATTTTGTGGTTGTCTCCCATTTTAAGGGTTCTTGAACCATTATATTGTCTTATTTGTCTCAGGCTCTACATCTCGTAGTTGACTCTGTTTCTGTTGTCTTACAACATACTCATATTTTTAAATCTTGGTCTGGAGCTCCTGTTTCCACCTATAGAAATTTACTCTGCATTCTAATTTCCTCTGTCTCATCAGTTTCTAGGGGATAGAGAAATAGGGAATGGCAATATGTGTGGGTTCCTTTAATATGTAGAGTGACCATGAAGTCTATGTATGAGATTCACATTTGAAAACCTTATATTCAACTGTTAGCACACTGGAATAAACATGGAAAATGGTAAGTCTGTATGGATAGTTGAGGAGAATATATCAATTATTTTTCCTTTCTCCCTCCCCTCTCTCTTGTTCTCCTCCCTATTTGAATATTTTCCTCCTATTTAAAAATACATTTTGGTTCTTATTTACATTTTAGGTTTCTCACACCAGAGAAACAACACAGTATTCACACATGTGCACACAATTTATTTCATTTAAGAATATAGACTCAAGGTGCATTTCAGTTATTTTTAATTCGCCTTCATTTGATAGATTGTAACTGAGTCGAGGGAGATGTTCCTCAGGGAGCTACACTGGCAGAGGCAAGAGAGAAAAGATAGAGGCAGAAGCACAGTGAAACTCAGAAAGAGACACAATTGCACAGAGAAACTAAAGAAAGACAGACTGAAAGGCCACAAACAATAAGAAAAAGAAAGGGGAACTGATGGAGAGAGGGAGAAAAAGGAAGAAGGAAGGAGAGAAAGGAAAAGTGGGCAGAGTACTAAGAAAAATAAAGGCAGAGACAAAAAAGACATAAAAATAAAGATAGAAACAAAAAGGAAATAATGACAAAAATCTAGAAAGACTGAAACAGGGAGGACCAGGGAAGAAGAAAAATACTGATAGGTTTTCTTAATAGTATCTGGTTAAGGCTAAAACAACAGAAACAAGAGACTAGGCATCATAAAAATGAAGTAAAAATACATGCAGAGAGCCAAGTCTTGATCTCAGGCTAGAGAACACACACACACACACAAGCCTGCGCCCACACACACAGGCCGTGGTTCTGGCAGAATACTCCCAAATGAGGATAGACACCCTCTTCCAGTTCTATAACACGTTTTTCAATGCCAAGTAGGTATGGATGGAGTTGAGGAAGGGTTATGATCTCCTATCCTTATATTTTGACTTTACTCAGGTGCCATCTGTCCCCTTGAGGAGTTGTGTGATGTTGCCCACCATTATGGAGCCCTGACCTTTGTAGATGAAGTCCACGCTGTTGGACTGTATGGGTCCCGGGGTGCCGGGATTGGGGAACGTGATGGAATTATGCACAAGATTGACATTGTCTCTGGAACTCTTGGTGAGTGAATACATTGGACTTCTCTTATACGCAGTCCAGAGGAAGTCTCTGTAAGACCATGTACTTCCTTCTATCCAAAGTTCAGGAGTTGAATTTGGGTGGAATTTAAAGTCCCAGACTACTGACCTCCTGGATTCTTTCTATCCACTCTCAACCCATTGCCAGGTGGATGAGAAAGTTTAGGGGGTTGGGTTTGAAAAGACCTCTGAGCTGGGCCAAATAGCCAGCCAGGTTCAACTTGAATAAGTGAGGAACTGTATTTTCCTCCCCCACACCTGCCCCAAACTTCATCTTAGTTCCACTTCTGGCCCTAATCAGCTAAATGTCCCCACCCTGATCCATCCTATCTAGTCATTACATATGGTAGAATTTGAAAGTCCTATCGTAGAGACACAGAATTATCAGCTCTGCCTGCCTGGTCATGTACAAGAGAGAACAGCAGAAGCCTAGGAAAGGAAGCTGGAATTGCAGCCTCAGGTGCATCTTGTTTTACCTGAGGCATGATCCTGTTCCCATGGATTATTTAAGGAGTTAATGTATATCTTTCTCTTTCCTATCTCCAGGAAAAGCTTTTGGCTGTGTGGGCGGCTATATTGCCAGCACTCAACATTTGGTGGACATGGTGCGCTCCTATGCTGCTGGATTCATCTTCACCACTTCACTTCCACCCATGGTGCTTTCTGGGGCTTTAGAATCTGTACGTGTGCTCAAGGGAGAGGAAGGTCAAGCCCTGAGAAGGGCCCACCAGCGCAACGTCAAGCACATGCGCCAGCTACTAATGGACAGGGGCCTTCCTGTTATCCCCTGCCTCAGCCATATCATTCCTATCCGGGTGAGAACCCCACCCTGCCCACTGCCTTCCTCACCTATCTCTTCTGAGAGCCTTCCTACTCCTAGCAAACGTACACTGTGCTTCTGTCATAACTTTGTGTTCCTGTGAACCATCCTACTTATAGCCAGCTTTATTCCTCTTTTTGAAAAATCATCATTCTGAATTAATCAACCTCCATCAGCTATTTTCTCATGTTTATAAGATTGAGAACTCATGACTCACCATTCAGTAATTTTCAAAGTGTTTATCAAGACCATCAGTGTGACACAAACTCACTTTAGTGGGGTATGATCAGCATTAAAAATACAAAGTGTTGAAGTACTTCACAAATGGAGTATCACCTGGTGAGGTATTTGTTCTTTTTTTTTTTTTTTTTTTTTTTTTGTACCAGGGATCAAACTCATGACCTAGCACTTGCAACGCAGGCGCTTATTCCGCTGAGCTAAATCACCGGCTTTTGTTCAGTTTTGTATGTGTGTATTTGTGTATATATGTGTATGTGTACTCAAAATATTATAATGTAGAACATTTTTGCTAATGAGAATTGAATACAGAAAAGTAAAATTAAAAGCCGTATAACTAGCTTCTATTTTAGACCTTCAACTATGTTTGAGTGTTGACAGTGCCTTAAAAATGAACTGCTATTGGCATGTGTTTGTGTGAATTGATAAGGTAAGAACACTTTTTGTGATAGTTTCCTGGATGAAACAGAAATATAGTCATTTCTCGGTATTTTTGGAGGACTGGTTCCAGGACTGCTTCTTCCTCCAACCTTACCAAAATACATAATTGCTCAAGTCCTTTATATAAAATGGCACATTTGCATATAACCTACACAATCCTCCCATATACTTAAATCATTCCTAGTTATAATACTTAATACAATGTAAATGATATAGTAATATTTGTTACACTGTATTGCTTAAGAAACAACTAGAAATGTCTGTGTGTGTTCATTTAACAAAGGTTATTGTTGTTGTTTTGAGACAGGGTCTCACTATGTAGTTCAGGCTGGCCTTGAATTTACTACATGGCCCAGGGTGGCCTCAAACCTGTGGAAATCCTCCTGCTTAGCCTCCTGAGGCATGGGACAACATGCCCAACTATACACAGTTATGAAAAATTATTTTTGATATGACTTTGGTTGAATCTTTGGAGGAAATCTAAGCCTACAAGACTCACAGAAATAGAGAGCCAACTATAGTAACTGCTTGTAAGGCTAACCCAAAGTTCCTTTGAAAGATTGCATTCTAAAATGTTTTTTAAATTAACCTAGTGACAGCACCACAGAAATGGCTTGTTAAGTTTGTCTCCTTAACCAGAACAATTCTAAATTTACCAAGGTGTTTTCTTTGTAAATAACTTCAAGACATGGCCTCTGGTACCACCCACATCCCTCCTTCAAACCTGATTACTGGGTTTCAAATCCTCCTTGAGAGAAATTCTGAAGCTGCCACTAACTACCTGCATATTAAAAACAAACCAAAACAAAAACTCGGTTCTCAAATTCAGTTGTGTTCCTTGATCTGGGGTCCTGTGTTTAATAAAGCAAGTGGTAGTATGCTCTGGGTGGCAGATACTAAAGGGCCTTTATTTTGAGCCAGGTGGGTGATGCAGCACTCAACAGCAAGATTTGTGATCTCCTGCTTTCCAAGCATGGCATCTATGTGCAGGCCATCAACTATCCAACTGTCCCTCGGGGTGAGGAGCTGCTGCGCCTGGCACCCTCTCCGCACCACAGTCCTCAGATGATGGAAGATTTTGTTGGTAAGTTCTCAACACAGAAACCTACAGTATTTTCCTTTCCCTCAGTCCTAAGATCTGAAGAAATTAAAAATATATTTTTCATTCAGATTAGAAATTATTTCTGGAACATCCATTGTATGCGAGGCCCTGTAATACTGTCATGAATGAGAAACAGATCATAGACCTACAGTATTCTAATTTCATTGGGGAGACCATAGTAAATACACATATTCTCAAGGAGTGATCAAATCCTAACAAAGACAATACATAGATTAGGTATGGTAGCAGAAAATAGGGGCAAGAGGAGGGGCATAACTTGGCCCATGCTATCAAGGCAGGGCTCCTAGTGACGGGACACCTGAGCTAAATCTTGCAAGGTAAATCTTGCACTTGGATCAAAAGAAGAAAGAAGGTATTTTAAAGGTATTCCTAGGAAAGGAAAGAGCCTAAGGAAAGGGAAGGATGTATACAACAATCAACTTGAGATATATTGGGAACACTAAGCCAATATTACTGTTATGCAAGGCATTACGAGTAGAAAGATGGAGGAAAGAATCAATCTGAATCTACAAAGGCAGTGCAAGATTGAGACTACATTGAGAGGAATGTAGAGTACCAGTTTGGGTTTTACCCTGAAATATGCAAGTTCAGTCAATTCATCTAAAGTTTACTATATTTGTGCTGAGTATAGTTTTTGTTGTTGTTGTTTTGTTTTGTTTTTGAGAAAGGGTCTCACTATGTAGTCCAGGTTGGCCTCAAACTCATGGAGATCCTCCTGCCTCAGCCTCCTGAGTGCTGGGGTTACAGGCATGCACAACCACGCTCAGCTTGGGTGTAACTTTTAATAAAGGGCCTAACATAAGACAGGTGCTCATTCTAGGTTTACTGAATGAAAGACAGTAGGCAGTCAATGCTTTAGCAGAGAAAACAGACTACAGTGTTGGTCCAATGTGATGAATTCTATTGTTTTAGGAGCTGGAAAGAGACACATTTGTAGCTGGAGAGCGTGAGAAGAATGAAATTAGAAAGGTTTAGTGGGTGAGATAATACTTGTGTTCCACTTAAAAGTACATGTAGACATGGTGCAAAGATATTCCAGAATAAGGTAATTTCAAGGAGCAACAGTTGAGACAAGAAAACACAAAAATATACTGTCAACAGTCATTCTATCTGAAGTATAGGCAGTATGAGAGTTTGAGGAACACAAGACAGATAAGTGTCATTCATTCACCCAAAACTATTAGATAATGCTGGCTAGAATTTTTTAATCACTTACTGTGTGTCAAGCACTGTTCTTAACATTTTACATGTGTTAATCCATTTAATCCTTGCAACAATCTTGTGAGGTAAAGACACGTTTATCATTCCAATTTTTGTCTTGGTGGAAATCAAGGTCACAAGTACTAGATTGAGACTGGAGACCCTGTTCCTGTCTCCACAGTCATAAGCACTAAGTCTATTGCCTCTCTGAGCTGATGAATCACACTCTAGAACATTTTCTCTTCTTTCAATTGGTATGGGCTTCAGTTACAGAGATCATGGTACTCTTAGGGACTGTTCACTTAGACTGGACTTTTACAGGAATGATAATATGAGAGGGATCTACTCAGATTCTACTACTCCCTCAATCACATAGCCAACCTACCCTGAAATCCTAAAAATCTTTAATTTTTCTCAAATCTGTTTTTTCTCCACTGCCTTTCCTTTAATCCATGTCAACATGATTTCTTCCTAATTTCTGTTTCTCTCAAGTTCCTCTGTAATCCTTTTGCTATACTGAACAGAGAGAAATTTTTTAAAACCTGACAATATTCCTCCCCTTCTTAAAATCTCTTCAGGTTTCCCTACTGTCTAGACCCAAAGCAAGATGACCCGTAGGGTGAAGGAAAAGAGTATTAGAATTTTGTTTATTTTTAATCTTAAAATAGGAAATTAACCTTCTCTGATATTGTTTTTAACACACAGGCTGACAATGATACATGCATAAAATACACAAATAAACATATAGATTTAAAGTACATGCTAAGCCTTTTGTGCTGAGGAGGCAGCTTAGTCCAAAATTTATAGACACCTGGTCTAAAGAACAGAGTTCAGGGTCATTTGCATGGCATACAGTGCTTTCCAGATGGTGATGTTTACATCCACTCCTCTTCACAACACATATTCTCGAGCTACACCAAATGACTTATGGTTTATTCATTTTGCTTTGCTTTATTACTAGGTCCTTCTTAATGGCACTCTCTTCTTTCTGTAATGTCTTTTAAAATTTTTGAGACTGTATCTCACTGTCTTGAACTCACTGTGTAGCCCAGGTTGGCCTTGAACTCATGGTGATTCTTCTACCTCAGCCTCCTGAGTGCTGGGATTACAGGCATTGGAAAATGCATTTCATCACCCATTCTTTTGGCTTACTTGCCTTCATCTTCTAGTCTTAATTCAGGCATCCTTTCATTTTTTCTTTCAACAAATATTTATGGATTACTCATTGTAGATACTAGTCTAGGTGCTGGGAATCCAGTAGTAAACAAATCAGACACAAAATTTCTACCTTCCTGGAGCTTATATTCTGGCACAGGGGGATAATCAAACATTTTTAAAAATAAGAAAATTAAATGGCCAGCTAGTACTCAGTGCTATGGAAAAATTAAAGTAGAAGTGGGGACAGGAAGTGCTAGGAGCAAGGGCTAGTTTGGAGGATGGCTGAAATATTAGAGTGGTAATAGGAGAGATTTTTGAGTTGATATTTGAGCAAAGATTTGAAGGAAATTAAGGAATTAATCTGGGCAGATAGCTAAGGGAAGGGTACCCTAGGCAGAAAAAAGAGTCTAAAGAAGGATAAACTCTAATATGGGAGTATTTCTTTTTTATTTGAAGAATAATTAGATGCGTATGGATGGAGTGGTGTTAGCAAATGGGAGAATCTGACAGAGAGAGAAACATGGGATCAGATTGTATAGGGTACTATAGGTCCTGGGAAAAATTCTAGCTTTTATTTCAAGATCCTTTGGATCTCAACAGAGAACTGACATATCTGACTCAAAATTTAAAAATTCTTCAACTTCTATGCTGAGAATGTACTAAAAAGAATAAAATGTGAAGAGGGAGACCTAGGAGAAGGTGACTGCAATATTCCAGTTGGAGATAAAAGTGGCTTAGACTGAATGACAGCAAGGAAGGTTATAAGTAGTTAGATTTTAAAGGTAGAGTCAATTGTATTTGCTGATAAACTCAATATGGAGTAAAAGGGGGGAAAAGAGATGATGACTCTAAAACTTTTGGATTGTGCAAGATGATGACTCTAAAACTTTTTCACTGAGATGGAAAAAGTTGAAAGTAGAGCGGGCATGGTGGAGGATAGGGACATGAGTAATTTTGTTATGTTCATGTAAAATTAGTTATATCTCTTAGATATCCAAGTGGAAATTCAGAAAGTCCATTAGTCATACAACTCTGGAATTAAAGAGATTTCTTGACCAGAGATGAAAATTTAAGAATCATCTGCATATACTGTAGATGAAATTTAAAGCTACTAGACTAGGCAAGATCACCAAAGACATGATCATAGGAAAAAGGCTAATGTACTTCCTACAGCTGGGTCAGGCTGTCTCCTCTGAGTTCCTGTATCCTATAAGATTGACACACCACATACACTGCTCCAGGATTCCTACTCATAATTCTGATGCCAGTGTGTGGTTAGTGTTTGTCTCATCTTCCTCACCAGGGTAGGGGTTTCCAAGCAATCAGATTCACTTTTTGGGCCACAAGTACCTATATTTATGAAATGGTCCAGACCAGGATAGTATAACTTCAAATTGTGGCAGAGGAGTGCTGCCCAATCTTCTATACATCCTGGCAATCACAGACAAATGACAATATTTGATCACATTGGTCTAATAGACAAAGTTACTCAAGGCTTGAGGTACCTCAAATGTTTGAGTTCAATATCTTGGTATATCTGTACTGTGACACAGAGATTTAGAAGACCAAATCTAACCAATTATTTCTTTCCCCTCTCTCTACCATTTTCAGGTAAGTTGCTAGTAGCCTGGACTGAAGTGGGGCTGCCTCTTCAGGATGTGTCTGTGGCTGCTTGCAATTTCTGCCATCGTCCTGTACACTTCGAGCTCATGAGTGAGTGGGAACGCTCCTACTTTGGGAACATGGGGCCCCAATATGTGACCACCTATGCCTGAGAAGCCAGATGACTTGGATGCTTAACCCATCTACACTTCACTTGAGACTGGGCCTCCTCCTATCTTTTGCTTTGTTGTGTGCCGCTACCTGACTTGCGTCTAAAAATAAAGAGCAAATTGCAGCACATGTCACCCTTTATTAAAGGACAGAGAACAAATGTACTCTGCACTTCCTCTGTCAAGTGCCAGACGCATGAAAAAAACACAGATCACTTATTGGTCTGACCACTATATCTCACCGATAAGGAAATCCAGAAAGAGGGAAAAAATGGGCAAAATCTACATGATGAGACGCACAAAGAGACAAAACATTTGACAGATTTGAAATTACTTTTTCAATAGTTTTGACAAAATTTAGGGCTTATTTTTTATATTTTTAATTATTATTTTCTCACAGTACATGATGATGTTTATCATGGGCAGGTAGTACATGTACACAACACATCTTCTTTTTTGTCTTTTAATTCTTTCATCCCTCTCTGGTCTTTCCATCTCTTCATCCCCTTCTCACTTAAACAAGATCATCCTATTTTCTATTGTCTACATTTATTTTGCTTTTTTATATTCTGGGTTTCTCACATAAGAGAAATCATGCAATATTTAAGCTTGTCTTTGATTTCACTTAACATTATAGTTTCCAGACACATTCATTTACATATGAATGTCTTAAGTTTATCTTTCTTTATGGCACAGTAATATTGTTTCATTAAAAGAAAACAATAAAAACAAAGCAATAGAAACGATATAGGATTTCAAAATAAACATAGGAAATTAACAATAGTCACTATATTGCACATTGTTATCTTTAAAATACTTGCTCAAATTACAAGATATAGGAGCTGGGGTTTTGGCCCAGTGCCACAAACATCTGCCTGGCATGTGTGAGGTCATAAGTTTGATGTCCGATATAAAAAAAATAAATTACAAGATATGGGCTTGCAAAACAGAGCAAACAATATAAGCAATCAGTTTCCCTGAACTAATAGGATCAATAGTGGAATTAGCTAGTGTGTGTGTGTGTGTGTGTGTGTGTGTGTATTTCCCCTCCTTTTTAATTCATTAATTTATTGATGGGCACACAGGCCATTTCTAAAATTTAGCTATTGCAAGTTGTGCTGCCTATAAACACAGCCATGTATGTATCACTGTAATATGATGGAAACATATCTAGAAGGGAAATAAGTAAGTCAAATAGACTTTCTGGTTTGGGTTTTATGAGAACTCTCCTTACTGATTCCCACAGTGCTTTTACCAGTTTATACACCCACCAACAGTGTAGGATTCCTTATTCCTCACAGCCTCTTCAACATTTGTTATTAATCAAGTATTGATGACAGCCATTCTTTTTGAAGATAAAATCTCAGTGTTGTTTTAACTTGCATTTCTCTCATGGCTAAGTATGTTGAAATTTTTTCAAGTGTTTATTGGCCATTTGCACTTCTTCTTTTGAAAAGTGCCTATTCATTTCAGTTATGCATTTTTTAGCTGAGTCTTTTATTGGAGGAGGGTCTAATTGTTTTAAGATCTTTACATATTCTAGATGTCAGTCCTCTGACCAAGGAATGGCAATTTTTTCCCATTCTGTAGGTTGTATCTTCACTGTTTCCTTTGCTGTGCAAAAGGTTTTTGCTATGATCTCACTTGTTAATTCTTGGTGCCATTCTTATGACATTAGGGTTCTGTTCAGAAAGCCGTGTCTGTGCCTGTCTTCATGTTGTATCTTTTTTATTTTCCAACAGATATGAGTTTTAGCATTTAGATCTCTGATCCATTTTGGTTTTAGTTTGGTACTGGTGAGATATATGGGTTTAGGCTCAATATTCTGCACAGATATTCAATTTTTACAGCAGAATTTATTAAAGAGGGAGTATTTTCCCCATTATGTTTTTGGACCCTTTTTCAAAGATTAAATTTGAATGTGCTGGGGCTGTTTCTGTTTCACATATTCTGTTCCATTGATTTGCATATCTGTTTTTGTGTCAGTACCATGCTGCTTTTATCACTGTAGCTTAGTAATGTAACTTCAAATCTGGGACTGTGATGCTTCCTGCCTTGCTTTTGTTTAAAGGATTGCTTTAGCTATTCTGGTCTCTTCTGGTTTCATACGAATTTTATAGGATTGTTTTTGTCATTTTGATTGGATTCTTTGAAACCTATGTATCAGTTTTGGAAGTATATACATTTTAACTATATTTGTTCTTTCTATCCAAAAAGATGGAATATCTTTCCATTTCTGATGTCTTCTTCAATCTCCTTTTTCAATATAGAAGTCTTTCACTTCTTTGGTTAGGATACTATCTAAGTATTTACTTTTTTTGATACTATTGTGAATGCTTTCTCCATAATTTCACTGTTAGCAAGTTCATTATTAATGTACAGGAACATTATTGATTTTTGCATGTTAATTTTGTATTTTGCTACACTGTTGAATTGGTTAATTTTAAGTATCTTTTGGTGGAATACTTGGATTTTCTATGTAGAGAATGTCATCTGCAAATAATGATACTCTGGCTTCTTCCTTTCCTATTTGTATTCCTTTTCTTTCTCTTGGCTAACTGCTTGGGCTATGTTTTGAGGTCTATATTGAACAGGAGTGGAGAAAGTGGAGACAGTGGACATCTTTGTCTAGTTTCTGTTTTAAGAGAGACTTGGAAACCTGGGTCTTAGATAGCCTTTAAAGCCAGATGAGTCAGTCCCAACCAAACTGCCCAGAAGGGAGGAATGGCTTCTCCATACTGAGGTTATTTTCCAGAGGTGGGTCTGGATATTGTTCTCAACTGTTTGCTTTTTATCTCATAGCATCGTATAGTACGTACCAGTTCCATTTCTAAGGTAATAAAAGAAGTTTGGTTATAGCATACAAAGTGCTCATGGTGTTCTTTCCAATACATAACTAATGACAGTATCTGATGAGGGGGCAACCTTTCCCGAGATTTGTTGTGTTTCAAGACTGGCTTTGTAATTCTGAAGGCTCAGACTATTCCTTTTCATTCTGTAACCCATATATAGCAGCTAGGGATTGGACACACTTACTTAGGCAGCTATTATCTAGGACACACAGTCCACCATTGCTTTAACCACACCACATCAGCTTTCCCTCTCTTACTGATTCAAGGTCAGCAATTCAGAGGACTTCTACAACCTCACAAATTTATATTTATAATGAGCACCACTCTTCTCAACTCCCCTCTCCATAAGTGTTACATCATTGGGATATAGGCAGCTGACAAACTCTGCATTGAGGTAGTCTCTGACTCTATAAATATATGGAACATATCCAAAACATCCATTCAATGTGTACTATGTAACAAAGACACTTTATTTATGAATATTTTCCAATAAAGACAGATGGTGTTTAAAATGGCAATTACTTGAAACACTTGTTTCCCATGTACTTCTGATAGGAAGGCAAAAAAGTGGGGTGCAGAGCTGGGTCACAGTATTAAGGCATGAGAAGCTCACCAAAAGGAAAAGTTCGGGAAAAAGAAAGAGGAAGATGGGCTTCAGAGGACAGAAGTTATACTAGGAAAGATGGAAGCCTTTTGAGAGGAAGAAAAGCAAGAGAAAGAAGGATTAAGAAAGGAGAAAAAGAAGCTTTGGAAGAGAAGGCAGCATTAGCAACTTAGAAGGGAGACAGCATCAGATCCTGTGCAGGGTTACCATGCCAGACATCCTTAGGCTCACTTGATTTAGCTGGGCCTACTCCATTGGAAGAAGTTGCAGCGGGAGGAGGGGTCACTGGGTGGACCCTGAGGCCTGGCACACATGTAGAAGCGGCGTCCCAGGTTAGGTCCTGGCTTCTTCACAGTACGCATGATACATGGCTCCCTATGGCCCCTACAGAGGGGCATAGGAAAAGGCCCTCGCAACACAGACTTCCAGAATGAGGTCAGTGCCTCTTTCTCTTTGGCCTCTGAATCCTTGATCTCATCTTCCACCACTTTGGCTATTGCTTCCTCTTCTAGAGTCTTTGAGGTCATGAGGGTTCCCATCAGAGGCAACTTCAAGTCAGAAGAAGTTTGGTGATGGCTGGAAGAGGACTGGAGGTAGCTTGTCATGTTTCTCTGGCCTTTTCTGGAGCTAGCTTGACTTGGCTGAGACCTGGTTAACCGAATACAGAATCTGTTTTGCCGTTTCTGTACCTGAGTTTGATGGCTGAGTTGCAAAGCTGATTTCTCCAATACAGATTTGTGTTCAAGGGGAACTAGGAAATGAACAATCTTGAGCTGAGTGCCTGCAAACTCAGGAAAGAAGCGTGTACACAGGGGTGGGGGGTGTTTCGCAGGCACAGAGGACACATTCAAAACAGCACCCACAGGACAGTGGTCAGAGCCCATAACCTCAGGAAGCAGAAAAGAGGACTGCAAGGTGTCCCTGACCAGGGTTCTGTCCCCTAGCACATAGTCAAGCCGGGAGCCATAGTTGTGATGGCGGGCACCACTGACCACCGACCAGCAGGTGAAGGCACCTTCTTGCTGTGGTTGAAAATAGCGGTAGGTATCAATGAAAGTCCCAACAGGGGACCTAGATTGGCAACCTATGTTATTAAGTAAGCCATCCATCCACTTGCGCGCTGGGTCCTCTTCAAAGTATTTCTGGGGAAAGGACAATGGGGGTGAGGAGAAAGTTAGAACTAGATGCCTAGAACTAGAAAAGAGACTATCTGCTTCATCTTACAAATGAAAATTTGGTTCAAGGTCACATTGGCCAGAATGGGCAGAGCTAGAATTTGATTTCTAACTTTACTGATTTAAAAGCCTACTCTTATACTTCCTCTATACCACATTGTTCTTACTTGGCATTGGTATATAAATGACAAATTATAAAGGTCAATAGTTGCTTAAATCAAAGCAAACAGGAAAAGTAGCTGTCTCTAAGGAATAGCTGGGTAGGGATAGGAGTTAGGAAGAACACTTTCTTTCTCTTTAAACCCTCTGGTGCTATTTGGCTTATCATGTGTCAAAACTCTCATAACCACACCTCCCTTTTATGATCAAGAGTTGCAGAGTCATGTCTGAATACTTCCTTTGGCTCAGATTGTTGATTTATCTATCCATCTGACAAACCCACCTAACACCCATTCATATAATCCAATAAATATTTTATACCGGACATGATGCTAAGGACAAAACATATCTAGTCATAGGGAGAAGAAATTGACCTGCAACCAAGATGTGAAAGCCAAGCAAGGAATGACCTAGGTAGAAGGCAGGTAGCTTCAAAATACAAGAACAGCCACTATGATAGGCCTACATAGGTCACAAATCTTGTTTTGATGGCTGTAGTATGAGAGCAGAGGAAAAACAGGCAGTTTTGTTTATTCATCATAAGAAATCTTCCACATGAGATAGGTCAAGATGAGAAGTGGCTTATATATTTTAGAGTAGTAGTTCTCAATCCTGGTAGCAAAATAAAGTAACACTGGGAACTTTTAAGACATAGTAGTAATCTGGCCCACAACCATGAGATTCTGATTACTGCTCCTACAGTGGTAATTAAATACTTTTGTTCTAATATATAATTAAGGATTAAAAACAACTGACCGAGAGAAACAGAGAAAAGAGATTCATAAAAGAAAACAGATGGAAGGGATAGAAAAGTCACCAACTTGAGGCACAGTAAGAAAAATCAACATGAAAACATATTTTGCCATAGGTATACGAGATGTCTGTCTGCAGATGATGGCATGTGCAGGGATACTGAAAATGGAAATGAAGGCAGAAGACAGACCAGAATATGCCTTGAATGTCTAGAAGTTTTCTCTGTATCACAGAGGTAAAGGTGATGTTGAAGGTTTACAAGTGGAAAACACAATGTATTAGAGAAATAACCATGACAAAGTGGACCCAAGGCCCTCAGAATTTGGACTCCAATGGATGCTCCAGCTCCACCTTCTGCCACTTACTTCCCTTCACATGAGTGTCTAACAAGAATGGGGTTTGCAGTTCTTTATGTGTACCAGGCAACTTCCCAACTTGAAACCTTGTGCTATAACATTTAACTCCCCCAGCCCCAAAGCTCTGTTCCACAGATCTTTAAAGATTCGACCATGATATTCAGGCTTGCAAGCAATCTTATCATTTAGCCCTCTGTGCTGCTATCTCTACCTCAACCCAGAAAGCATCACTGCAATTCTCTGGCCATCTGCCTAACCTACACTGAGACCTCCAAGGACTAAGAGCTGGATCTGACTTATACCTGAGTTCCCAGCACATAGCTTCAAGGCCAAATCAAGTATAGAGTCAGTAATGTCTGTTGAATGAAGAACCAATCCTCAGTACTTTTAGAATAGTGTTTTAATATGACTATATCAAACAACAAAGCATCTACATAGCAAAGAAAACAATTCAGAATGAAGAGTTAACCATCAGAATGACAACTCAATGACAAACCAATAAAACAAATAATCTAAATTAAAAATGGGCCAATGATCTGAATAGATATTCCTCAAAAGACATATGAATGGTCAAAAATTGTGTGAAAAAATTATCAATTAATTACTAAGAAAATGCGAATCAAAAATCACAATGAAATATCATCACACTCCAATTAGAATGGCTATTACCATAAAGACAAAAACTAGCAAATGCTGGCAAAGATATAGAAAAAAGGAAACTCTCAAATAATTGTTGAAGGAAATATATATGAGTATGTCATTTTAGAATATGGTATGGTGTTTCCTCTAAAAGTTTAAACCTACTTCTAGGAATTTATCAAAAGGAAATGAAATCACTATATCAGAGACATCTATACGCCCATTATTATTGCAGCATTATTCATATAGCCAAGATATAGAATCAGACGAACAAATTAAAAAAAATATGAAGGGTATCATGGCAAACTAGAGGCAACAACACTCAGAAGAGACTTACCAAGTCCACAAGTACTTAGATACAGGTGTTGAACAAAAACTAAACCATGGGAAGGGAGCATGAAGGAGAAGCTCATCAGATGAAATCCAGCAACAGAAGTGTTTAGAATATGGACTACTTCTTGATTTTGACACTGCTTACAGTCCAGGTCTAGTAAATACATCATCTTGGGAAAAGTTCAAGTCCCCTTGAGGGAAAAGGACAAGTACAGCAGATACAAACAGAGTGTGCAGGACACTGCGACAGGCAAACTTGGCAGAGTAAATAGTAGATCCTGTGGCAGAAATTCACCCAGGAACCTGAGTCTGCTACCTGCACACAGGAGGAACAGAGATGATTAAGCAGCATCCTGAGCACACCTGAGGCTCCTGAGCATGGTGTCCTTTGCATGTTTTTGTTTGATTTTTTTGTGTGGTAGGCCTATGTATGTACGTATGGTTATAGCTATGTGTTTCAATTTTGTACTGTTGTATATAAAACCTTTCATGCAGGTAAGTCACATATGCCCACTTCAAAAGTTGTTTCTTACTGTTATCTAATCTTACTTTACTGTTAGTTTAACAGTTGGACATACTCTTCCTGTTTCTTACTCCCTTAGCTACCATCTCATCTTTTCCTTACCTTTGTTACTTTTCTCATTATACCTTCTCCTATCTATTGATTCCACTCTCTTATACTTTTATATTTTCTCTTTAACGCATTAAGATTAATCTAACTACTGTAGTATTTTAACACCTCACATAAAGTTGCCCTGTAGCAAAGGTATATATATATATATTAATGACCTAACAATTTTGTAAAATATATATAGTTTATATATATATATATATATATATATATAGTTTATATATAGTTATATATATATATATAGTTTATAAAATAGGTCATTAATTGGACTCAATCTCTATATATCCTCTTTCATTACCTACTTAAAAATTCATCCTTCAATTGTTTCATTACCTTCCCTCTCATGCTCTCATAAGTCTTTCTTCTCTCTCATTTTCTTCTATATAAAAATTGATTTTGCTTTTTTTCTGTTATAGAGTATAGGTGATGGGCATGTGTTTATGTGTATGTTATGTGTATGTTAAATATTATTTTTATTTAGACAGTGACTTACACAGATTTATCAGATTCTGCCTCACCAAAGGCTGTTCTTTAGGTCTAAAATAGGGCTTCTGCCAGTTTATAAATTGGATAAAGTCTCCAGAAATACTATCCTATTTTGTACTTATAAATCTCTTTCCTATGTTTCTTTTCCTTTGCTCCCTCTCAAATTCCCTCTATTTTCCCTGATTTTTCAGATTTGGTTTTTAGTTTTTCTTTTATTTTTTTAACTCCCAACCCTTTCTCTACCACTACTAATTCTTTGGTTTCCTATTTTATTGAAAGAGTAGAAAATTTTTAAGTACTAAATTATTTATTGACTCATGACTGATTCTCTAAATATTCACTCATATTATCAGTAGTTGTGCTCTCCTTGCATCTAAGTGCTAAGCATCACTTTTTGATGCATTTAGTAAGTTGAGGACATGACTGTGCACTAAATACATTCAAAGCCAAAGGTACGTCAAAGAGAAAAATTCATCATTAAAGAGACTTCTACCATAATGAACGGTTTTGTAGCCTATCTCATCTACAATGTTCCACACAAAAACACAACAATTATGAGAAAACAAGGCAATAAAATACCTCAGAAAACTCACAATTCCCCAAAAGTTGAACTCACAGGTACTGAGTAGAGGAAATTTCTGGCAAAGAAGTCAGAAACCAACTACTTAAAATGTTTGAAGAGACTAGGAATGACTACTCTAGTATAAAAAATTTAAAGTTGTAAAAAGGAAAAAAGCAGAAATCCTAGAAGTGGAAAATGCAGTTAAAATTTATGTCAACAGACAGAATTAATCAGGACAGAACACCATGACTTGAGAATACGAAGATCATCTTCTCCATGATATTCCAAAACCAACCAGAAATTATAATACGTTGATTCATGAGGTTCTAGATGACTCTAAGAGAACAAATCTAAGAATTATAGATGTCAAGGAACGGCTGAAGGAAATAAAAGGCATAAAATTTTATTCACTGAAATCATAGCAGAACACTTCACAAATATAGAGATTGAAGTAGATAACTATACAAGGAGGCATTTAGAACCCCAAATAGATACAATGAGAATAGAACTTCACTAGGACACATCACGGTCAAACACCAAATAAATAAAAATAAAATAAGGAACACAGCGAGACTACTAAAAGCCAGTAAAAAAATGTCAAGTTACTTATAAGGCAAGCTTATGAGAATAACTGCAGAGTTCTCAACAAAAATTTCAAAGGCCAAGAGGGCTTGAAGTAAAGGTTTCCAAGGCCTGCTGTGGTTTAAGTGTCTCTCCTAAGGCCCATGTAGTCTTGGAGGCAGCTGAATCTAGCACTTGTGATTGGTTTTTTGTCTAGCTCTGAGATTGGCAATGTAAATGCTGCACCCATCCAGGGGTGGGTAGAGCATACAACTATAAGGAGAGGAAGGAGGCATCCTTTTCCTTTTTTGCCCTTTTGGCTCTCGTCACTTGTGGTCACCAGGAAGAGCAGCCCCTTAGCCATGCCACCCTGCCTTGGAACCACTGAGTATGGACTGAAACCTTCAAAAACTGTAAGTTAAATTTTTCCTTCCCTCATTTTGGGTGTCAGGCATTTTGGCTCAGTGGGAAGAAAAGAAACTAAGACATAATTTGGTAACAGAGGAATGGGGTCACTATTGTAACTATTTCTAACCATGTAGTTCAAGACCCATTGGGAATAGCTTTGGGAAGAGTTTGTAAAGGTTCAGACATGTCACTTGAATGTACAGAGCTGGAATGCCTTATGCTGTTCTGCATGGGAGATTCTGGTAAGAGCTCAGAAGACCACAAGGCTAATAGAAATCCTGCCGATAGAGACCAGGCTTGGGAGCTTTCAGCTGGAAAGAATGATTACACTGCTTGTTGGGCTCTAAACAATGTGTGTTATGGCTTGGCAGAAAGTTTGTCTATATTTGTCTTTTTTCCAGAGAATTTTCCTGAGACTGAGATTAAGGGTGGTGGACTAATTAATCTGGCAGAAGAAAGTTAAAGGCATTTTGAAGGTCTGAGTTTTTTTAATTCTTTATATGTTTTAGACAAGAGTCCCTTGTCTGAGAGAGAGTTCACTAAAATCTTTTCCCAGTTTGTGGGTTTTCTTTTCACTATGCTGGAGATTTCTTTTGACATGCAAAAACTTTTTAATAAGAAGTGGTCCCAGTTATTGATTCTGGGAAGTATTTCCCGTGCAGTTTGAGTCCTATTCATGAATTCTCTACCTACTCCTATGTCTCCAAGGTTTCTACCCAATTTGTCTTCCAATAGATTTAGCGTTTCTGTTTTAATATTCAGATCTTTGACCCATTTAGATTTTAATTTAGTACATGGTGATAGACATGGGTCTAGCTTTAGTTTTTGGCAAATGGAGAGCCAGTTTTTCCAGCACCATTTATTAAAGAGACTGTCGTTCTTCCAGTGAACCTGCTTGAAGTCCTGTAATACTCCCAAGATCTTGTTTTGACTGATTAGACTCTGTTCCATTCTGTGCGATAGTAGCAAGTTTGAAGGTATAGGCAACTAATTTGAAGGCAATAAGATTCACAAAGATGCCCATTCTGGTTTGACTATTGTCTCCTTTGGAAGTCCTGTAATGTTCACAATGCCTAAGTTTTATTGGTCTTGTTCTCCACTGTTTTGTCCGGCTTTATAATATCTAATGAGATGGACAATTCCTTTTAAGGAAACAAGAGACAATGTTGATAACCATTGTTGATGACCTTGTACTCTGTTCTACATCATGTGCTATGTCTATCCTTGGTTTGGACTTACAGCTTTGTTTTGCCATATTTGACTTTATTCTCTCCCCCCCAAGAGAGTAATGAGAACTGAGGAGTAATAAAATCCAAAATGTATAAATTTTGTTATAAAAAAGAGAGGGAGGGGAAAAAAAAAAGAGCTCTAACGGATATAACAACAAGTGTGTTTAGGGATGTTAAATAGCTGACTATATTAATGTTTTTGGATCATTGAACACAGCTGTTTGCAGTCTCTCCGTTTGAATGTCTACTTTGTATTCTTTGATACTGTGATTTGAGCAACTATTTCCAAGATGATATTATGTAATCTATTAACAGGTGATTTCTTACTGTTATGTTTTTTTTTGTAGTTATGTATTATGTGTAACCTTACACTGCTTTGTTTTGTTTTGTGTTTTTCTCTTTTTCCTCTTAAATAAAAAAAAAAAAAGAAAGTTAAAGGCAGTCAAATGTTGAGGTGGTAGCATGGCTATTATTGAGGGCTTTTTTTTTTATACATTTTGGATTTTATTACTCCTTAGTTCTTATTACTTTTTTGGGGGGGAGAGAATAAAGTCAAATATGGCAAAACAAAGCTGTCAGTCAAAACCAATGATAGACATAGCACATGATGTAGAACAGAGTACAAGGTTTTACCCAGATTTACGTTGAAGATCAAGAGCAAAGGGCCCAGCAGGATGATTTAAAATGTGGTGACTATGGCTAGAAAGAAAGCTCCAGTAAAGCTATGGACTGTAAATACAGAGCTAAGATCTTGCTGAGAAGGAACAGGAAAAAAAAAAAAAAAAAAAGACGGCCTGGCAGCATCATAGGAAGTAATGGCAGTCTGTACCTTTTGCAGCCTCAATTCTGTAAAAGTGAAAGATTTGGCTTGGAGCCGGTTGCAGAGCACCATGTTCAGGATGGCAGCAGAGGCCCCACGCAAGGTTTCAAAATGGTGGCAGCTATACCAGGTACCTGAATAGTGGCAGCATAAAAATCTGTTCCTTACAATCAAGTTTAGAGTGCTTAGTGATCCATGCACTTGATCCCTACAGTCAAGAGACAGGAAAGCCTGGCTAACTGCTCCAGTGGGCAGCAGACCTTGGCATTATCCAAGTGGTGCATACAGAATGCAACAGTTGTGCCATTAAAAAAGCTTCCTCCTCAATTTCAAAAGGCCTGGGAGGTCAGGCAGTATGCCCTTGAGAAGTCAGTATGTGAAGATGTGAGTGTGAAGCCAAAGGCAAAGTGCAAACTGAAAGCTATAAGTAGAAAGCAAAATGGGCCTAAGAGAGAAGCTATGGAAACTACAACCACTAGAAGCGCCAGAGGGGTGGAGTCACACAAGCCCTTTGGAGCTCACAATTTGCTACAGATTGTTTAAGATGCCGAACATGCAACTACCAGACTTAATGTTTGCCCTGCTGAATTCTGGACTTCCTTTGGTCCCATTCGTTTATGTTCCCATTTGTACCTTTTGGACTGGGAATGGTTATCTTGTACCATTGTATGTTGGAAGTGTTTAACTTTGTTTTCCTTCATACAGAGTTTGCCTTAGATTTCAGAGGAGACTAGGGACTTGAACTTTATAACAAGGCTAAAACTGTTAGGATTTAGCAACACTTGGACATGACTAAATGTGTTTTGCAAAAAGGATGTACATGAGTCTTTGGGGGGGGGAGGGGTGGAATGTTATGGTTTGTCTAAATGTCCCCCTAAAACTTCATGCAGTCATAGAGGTGGCTGAATCTAGCACTTGTGATTGGATCATTCTTAGGGACTGCGATTGGTGATGTGAATGCTGCACCGGACCAGGGGCAAGTAGCCAGCATACAAAATAAGGGATGGATGGAGGTGTGCTTTTCTCCTTTTTGCTCTTGATTCTTGCGGTTGCCATACATGGCTGCCCCTCAGCCATGCCACCCTGCCTTGGAGCCAGCTGGGTATGGACTAAAACCTCTCAAAACTGTAAGCTAAGTAAACCTTTCCTTTCCTCATTTTGAGTGTCAAGTATTTTGGTTCAGCAATGAGAAGAAAAGTAATCAAAACAAGGAAATAACTAACAATAAAAGAAAATAACTAACAATTCACATTAATAATAATGAAAATTTATCTTTTGAAAATAATGGAGAGCAGGGCATGGTTGCACACAACTGAAATCCCAACACTTGGAGGCTGAGGTAGGAGCACTACTGTGGGTTCATGGCCAAACTGGGCTACATAAGTGTAAGGCAAGCTTGAACTACATAGGGAGACTGTCTCAACCTACTTCCCAAATAACAAAGAAATAAAAATCTTTCATGATAAAAGGAATCTAAAGATATTAATGATCACTAAATCAGCATTACAGAAAATGTTCAAGAGAATTCTAAACACAGACAGCCAGTCTAAGATTAACAAAGATCCCAAAGTAAACAGTTCATCTAGCTGAGAAAGTATTTAAAGAAAATGAAAATAGAAAAGGATCTGTACTGGAAAAAATGCTATGAAAAGAATCAGTAAATACTTATTAATAATAATATCCAATGTCTATGGTCTTAACTTCCCAATCAAAAGACACACTGGCAGATTCAACTAAAAAAAATCCAGAGCTGGGTGTGGTGGCACATGCCTATAATCCCAGCACTCTGGAGGCTGCTGCAAGTTTGAAACCAGCCTGGGCTAAAAAAAGGGTTTAAGGCCAGCCTGAACAGCAAAGTGAAACCCTGCCTCAAAAAGACAAAACAAAACAAAACAAAACAAAACAAAAGCCCATTTGTTGTCTCCAAAACCATACCTCATCTACAAATAAACACAGCACTGAAAGTGAAAGGATGGGAAACTATTCTAAGCAACAGGGAACAAAGCAAGCAGGAGAGGCTATTCTATTTTCAGACAAAATGAACTTCAAGCCAAAAATGATCAAAAGAGACAAAGAACATCACTATACATTGCTCAAGGGAATAATTCCACAGGAAGAGATAACAACTGTAAATATATACACACCAACTGATGGTGTACTCAGTTTCATAAAACAAAAACTACTTGACATAAAGGACAGATAGATATCATAATAATCATAGTGGGTGATCTTCAATACCCCAATTCTCACAAATAGACATGTAAACAAAACAAAAGCATAACAGAGAAGGAGCTGAACCATATCACTGAACAAATAGACTTAACAGATCAGTATTTTATCCAATAATAACAGAATTCACATTTTTCATACCAGCCCATAGAACTTTCTCCAAAATAGGTCACATCTTAGGTCACATTTACATAAATACAAAAGAATTCAAATAATCCTCTGCATACTCAGATCACTAAGGAATGACACTAGAAATCAACAGCAAAAGAAAACAAAAACAGTAGGCAAACTCATGAAGATTAAATAATATATTTTAAAATAGTCAATAGGTCAGAGAATAAATTAGAGAAAAAATTAAGTGGTCCTAGAATCAAATGACAATGGCAGTACAACATACCAGAATCTATGGGACATAATGAAAGCAGTTCTACAACAGAAGTTTTTATCTATATCAGAAAACATAACAATTGCAAATAAATAACTTAATGATGTATCTGAAGATCCTAGCAAAACAAAAACAATTCAAATCTAAAACTAACAGAAAGAAATTGAAAACATCAGGGTGGAAATTAACTAAACTGAGACTAAAAAATACAAAGGACAGGGAATCTAGAGTAAATGTATAAATGTCCAGAAACATATGATTTACCAAAATTAAACCTGAAAGATATAAAACTTTGAACAGACCAATAATAGGCAATGAAATGTAAACTAATAAAAACTCTACCAACTAAGAGAATCCAAGGGCCACCACTAAAACAGATTCGCCAAAGAACTGTACCAGAACGTCAGAGAAGACATCAATATTTCTCAGGTTTTTCCATTGAAATTGAAGGAGAAGAAACACTGCTAAACTAATTCCTTGAAGCCAGTATTACCCTAATACCAAAAGAATATTACAGGTCAGTATCTTTAATGAAAAAGATGCAAAACTCCTCAACAAGATATTTGTAAAAAGAATAAAACAAATCATTGAAAAATATCACATATTGTACTCTTCATTACAGGAATGCAAGGATGGTACAAAGTATATAAATCAATATATGCAATACACCACATAAACAGAAGGATAAAAATGACATGAATATCTCAATAGGTGCACAAAAAATCTTCAACATTATCTAATATCCACTCATGATAAAAAAATAAAATCCTGACAAAAATAGGTGTAGAAGGACTTTATCTCAAAGAGCTAAAAGCCATTATGACAAACACACAGCCAATAGCACACTGAATAGGAAGCAACTGAATGCATTTCCCTCTAAAATCAAGAAAGGGACAAACATGTCTACAATCATAACCATAGAACCCATCAAGTTCTATAGTTCTCAAAAGTTTAACCAGAGCAATAAAACAAAATGAAATAAAAGGAGTATGAATAGGAAAGGAAGAATTCAAACTATTTTTACTTACATATGTTACAGTAGACTCATAGAATAAACAAATTTAGCAAGGTGGTAATAAACAAAAACAACACACAAATACCAACAGCATTCTTGTACATTATTAATGAACCTACCAAAAAAGAAATTAAGAAAGCAACCCCTTTCACAATAGTGTCAAAAACTTAAATTCCTAGGAATCAACCTATATAAAGTAAGAGTTCTATTATAAAAGCTATAGTACATTAAGAAAGAGATAGAAAAGGACATTAGAAAATGGATACACTGCTCTTGTTGCTGAATTGGCAGAACCAATATTATGAAAATAAGCTTATTACCAAAAACTGTATGTATCTACATATCTATCTATCTATCTATCTATCTATCTATAGAAGGCTCCATATTGCATGGCTTCTCTTATATGAGAAACACAAAATAAAATTTAAAATGCAAAATTAGGGAGGAGTGGCAGGAAAACAGGAAGATAGAC
Organism: Cavia porcellus; assembly: GCF_034190915.1. Classification (NCBI taxonomy): domain Eukaryota; kingdom Metazoa; phylum Chordata; class Mammalia; order Rodentia; family Caviidae; genus Cavia; species Cavia porcellus. The sequence goes on along the minus strand of NW_026947486.1, from coordinate 27,226,930 downwards.
TTTTTGAAGATGGGGGAGGGGATCTTTGCAAGGAGGGGAGAGAGGAGGGAGAAGGGGATCAAAAATGACCAATCAAAACACAAAATTCTATCATTGGCAGTAAAATGGATGGGTCTTGGGGTCACCATATTAAATAAAAATAAACTAAACATAAAAGAAAAAAAAAACTACATGATCTCACTCATGTAGAAGATAAAAAGTCTATCTCACAGAAGTCGAGAATAGAAGAGGGATTTCCAGATGCTGGGAAGGGTAGTAGGAAAAAGGGATAGGAAGGGCTGATTCATAGATACAAAAATTGTTTGATAGAATAAAGTTCAAAAGTTCTGTAGCAGAGTAGGGTAAATATAATTAGAAATAATTTATCTTATATCTCAAAATAGTCAGAGGGTGACTGGGTATTAGTAGTAGAGGAATTTCCTAGCATGTGCAAGGCCCTTGGTTCAATATCAAGCACATAAAGAAAAAAAAAGTAGCAGAAAGGACTTTGAAAAAGTTTCCACCCAAAGAAATAGTAAATACTTGAGGTGACAGATTCACTAATTACCTGAGTTGATCATTATAATACTATATAAAAGTATCACATTGCACTTGATAAATGCGTATTGTGTCAATTTAAAAAAAGATAGAGTAAACTAAGATCTACTTTTTCATAAAGGAAGCTACAAAAAAATCAAGCACTGCGCTGGATGGGTTGACAGATTCGCAGGTATTAGGATTGAGGCCTGGCTTAGAGAAAGTCTTACCAGGTTGATTGCATCACAGTGGTCAATTCGGCGGTGGGCTGTATTCAGGTCACCCAGAATGATCACATGGCTGAAAAATACAACTTGGGATTGTCAACCAGATATTCAAGAAGGGAAGAAAAATTTCTGTACCATATACTTTTCATCAGGTTCAAGGGCTCAGACTGCCAACCACAACACTGAAGCTTTAGCCAACAGTCTAGTCACTCTACTCGTAACTGACCACGTCTCCCACTGTGTTGTAACCTGAATGTCTTTCACACCTGATCAACCAAAGTCAGCTCTATTTTTTTTGGTACTGGAGATAGAACTCATGACCTCACATTTACCAGGCAGGTACTTATGCCTCTGAGCTTAATCCCCAGCCCCAAAGTCTGAGCTCTAAATGTGATACTGTTTCCTGTTTGACACAATATCTTAATGATCTCTATCTAATGCCATATTTCTTGTCCTTCAAAGCTGAGCTCAAGGTACTACTTAGCTCCTCTTGGAAGTACCTCTGAGTTCTCTAACCTACCCTTACTTCCCTATTCCTTCTGAAACAAAACTTTACAAGTACTTCAAGACGCTCATCTTAATTCTTAAACTACACTGTGAGGTAAAGATTCATACACTTAAACTGACAAAAAACATAGGCAAGACTAGTACCTTTTGGGTCAGAAAGTTCAAGGAGTAACCGGGATAGGTGCTATTTTTGTTTTACTTTGTCTTATTCTCACAGCTCTTAAGAAAGCAAGGTCTATTCAATTAGGCATAGCAATGTCTGCAATTATGCTGTGCAGGAACTTAAAGATTCCATATGTCTTCCAATGAAGTGTAACATGGGGCTAGGCATCCTAAGACAGGCTCAAGGAAGCACAGCTGCTCACTTTGTAGTACCTGCCAGCTGCCAGAAGGGCTTCTGCTCGGTTCTGTAGCAAGCGACAGAAACGCATCTTGAAGGTCAGTCGTTCAGGCTTCTCAGGGTCCACACGGGGACAGTACACATTGATTAGGGTCAAGGTCCTCTCCTTCCCTTCCCAGGTTCTATGGAGAATATGGAGAATACCCTAAATGAGTCAATTTAAAGCCTCCCTTCCTGTACCTACAACCATATAGCTTTCACTTAATAACTTTCCACAAGGCTGGAGAGACATGAATGAGCAGACACACACAGGACTTGGAGACAGACTACAAGTCAGACAGGAAAACAGTCATGTAGGATGACACCCAGGTAAACCAGGTGATAATGGTGCTATTTATGAAAATAGCAACATCCAGAAAGAGCAATTTGAGGCAGTGAGTTACTTTTAATGTACCTGTGGTAATAAGAGATAAGATCATCAGGCCATTCTCCATTGTAGTATGCAAATTCAAGGCTCAGACAGGAACATGCTTTGTCAGGGTCACATAGTAAGCAGCCTAGCTGGGACTAGAGTCCCAGAAACTTTATAGTGAATCCATGTTTACAAGGCAAATCTTAGAATTACTATACTAAGAGTAGAACCCACAATGTTCAGTAGTAGGGAGATATGGGCTATTACCGGATCTTGTGCTGTGTAAGGAGGGCTCGGCCTTCACTATCCAAAGCCCGGAGCTCCTCTTGGGTGAATTCATCCATGTTTCCATAGCAACCCACATTCCCATTCTGGGTGGCAAGCAGGCCACTCAAGCCTTCTTCAGCAGCCACTGGGGTAGCACTGTCCTTACAGAAGGTAGCTACACCTGTGGACAGAGAGAGTACTCTGAACAGGACTGGTTACACAGTCTACCCACTCCAGTTATTCCCACACAAGATGCCTGATCATCTTTTTAAAATATGGCTCTTTATTTTTCATGTATTGAAAACTCTCCCAAGGGCCACAGATGGCTCCCTAGTGTCTGGGGAACTTGATGCTTACCCTGGAGCCTCAATTTCTTCATCTAAAAAGGGCACAAAATAATATTAACACCTAATAGCAACATGTGTTTTACACCTAATACTAACATATGTTTTACATGGATACATGCTCATACAGTATTAGCTATTTTTACTACATGGATTAATACATTTACATTATTCTCATTCTCTCACTGTGAAACTTGAGGCACAAAGAGATAAAGAAACTTGCTAAAGAGCACACAGTTAGGAAGTGAGCCATGACTTGCACCCTAGCAGTCTGGCACTAGAGCTTACCCAGTTAACTGCTGTGCTTCTGAGGTGCAACAGGAAAATTCTGTACATTAAAAAATCATACTTCATGTAACTTAATTTTATAGGGCTTTAGGTGCACGGACTAAAAGTCCAAAGTTACTATCTTCTCATCAAATAACAAATAGAAAACCTTTCCCCTTATCTCTCTCTATCACTAAAACTAATTTTAAGTCCCTTAGAAAACCCCATTTACCAGAATAGCCACTACGGTTGCGACTGCAGCTGAAATAGGAATTATAGCCCTCAACGACAGCCAGAGGCTCTGTCAGCACATCCCCTGGGGAAAAAATGTAATATTAATTCAAAGGGTTAAACTTGTGTCCAGGACACAGAAAGCCCTGGATTTGGTAAATTGTAGGCTAATTTATTAGCACACATCAGTGTTACAAGTATACAATAACATTAGGTACAGGTATCTATGATTAGAGGAGCTAGAAAGGTACAAAAGAGAGGGTACCGATACCAAAATTAGAAGGTAAGGAAGTAGAAATTCTATAGGGTAGGAGATACAAAATTAGGAAGGAGAGGATCAGAGTTAATCTTAGGGGTCTGAGTGACAGAAGGGAGAGTTGGGAAATGGTAATATGGAACAGAAAACTGGGAATTTTAACTAGGAGTAAGAAGCCAGAGCAAGGGAATTAGGTAGGGGATCTGAAGTAGGGACTGACGAGGGTAACAGAAATTAGAAGAAATTTGGTGGTGTGAGATCCGGTGGGAGAGGACAACTGAGGAGGTCTAAGCTCGGGATGAGAGATAAAGGCGGAAGTAGTGGCCTCTCAACAAAGAGAGACAGGGATAGATACAAGAAATTGGTGACCTTGGAGGCAAGTAAGAGTCTGAGCTGAGGCAAAGATGGGGTGGCAATTAGATATCTGAGCAGGGGCTAGAGACAAACTGAAGGCTCTGATTTGGGGGTCGAGACAACAGTGTATGGAGGGAGGAAACTCAAAGAACTGAGTTGGGACAGGATGGTAGAATGAGTGGACGCCCTTTTAAGAAAGAGGCAATTGGGGCCTGGGGATTTAGCTCAGCGGCATAAGCGCCTGCCTTGCAAGCAGGCAGTCGTGAGTTCGATCCCTGGTACCGATAAAAAGGAAAAAGAAAGAGGCAATTAAAATTCTGCCGAGGACAGGAGATGGAATAGGATTTGAGAACCTACTAGAAAGGAGTTGAGAGGAAAGAGATCCGGATTTGAGGTCCAAGGGCAGAACTCTCAAGTTACAGGAAATAGAAAAGTGAAATGACTGGGACAAGAGGCAAAAGTTGACGGAAAAAAAAAAAAAAAAAAAACATGAGAGAAATGCTGGATTCTTGAACGCTCACTGGTCACTTTGGTTTCCTGGAGACAGACGATATCTGCGGCCAGTTCCTCCAAAGTACGTTTCATGGTCACGTTGGCGAAGTTGTTGGATTCCTGGCACACTGCCCCTTGCAGGGGACTCCGGATTCCATTGATATTCCAGCTCACCAAGCGCAACATCTCGGAGAAACCTCACTCGGAAAACACTACTTGCTAAAAATTGGCCAGACACCGCCTCCCTTTCGCGTTTGCGTAGGCGTTGTCTTGCGTGCCCCCGGAAGGACTTGACATTCGCGGGGCGGGATTTAGAGCCGCTCGGACGTTAGCGGAAGGCCGAATGAGGTGGATGCTGAAGGGGCAAGTCTGATGTAAAACGAAAGCTGAGTGGTGACAATAAGGTCTTCGAAGGGTTGGGCTCCTGCTCCTTTAAATGCCCACTGGCTGAAACACTTGAGTCTGACTGTATTCTGTTTCTCTTCTGTTCAGAAGTAGCGTGGTGCTTCTGGTTACTTATATGCAGGATTGCGTCACTTGTTAAGCGGCGGAACTCAGCGGAACCTCGCTGCTGCTGAAATCCCGGTCCCCAGCCTACCGACCGCCTACCCAAGTATGTGTTGTATTGAGACGCCTGCGCTCCAGGAATCTCTGGTGCAGTCTACTCTCTGCAGGGGCGAAGCAAATTTAGCGAACTTGCAATTTGGGAACAGAGCAGTAAGAACCGCTCTACTGGGATATGACATAGAAGGATGGCTTTTGGCTAAATTGGGGCAGGAAGAGACTGTCTCAAATCTACCTTGTCACATTTGTCTTGGACCTCATTGCATCTAGAAGGATGGGCCAGAATCATGTGCTTTTGACTCTATTTCTCAGATAAGTAACATGGAGGTCCAGAAAAATTTAAACTGCAGAGCACTGCTGTCTTCTGATGTATCCACATAGCTTTTCCGTCTGCATTATCGTATTTCATTTTCTGAACAACCCAATAAGGAGCATTGAAACCAAGTAACAGAGGTTGAGTGATTTCACCTCAGTTTCACAGATGTGGAGCCAGGATTCAGACTCAGTGAGTTGGCCTGAGGAGTTTTTACTGACCGCACAACCCAGATCTATTTAAGTCTTTTACTTTTGACCCCCACAACACCTTATGGTTCATTCTGTCACAGCAGTGACAATACACAGTTACCATCAGTTGTTTGGAGACATGGTCTTGCTATGAAGTTTAGGCTGGTCTTGAATTCACTATGTAGTCCAGGCTGGCCTCCAATTCATGGCGGTCCTCCTGCCTCAGCCTCCTAAGTGCTGAGATTACAGGCATGTCCCAGGATGCCTAGTTGATTTCCATTTCTGTAGCCATTAGATTGCGACTAACTTGGGAGTAAGGACCATAGCTGATTCATCTTGTTAGTTCTGATTTCTAATACTAGACACAGCAAGTATTAGGAGGGAATAAATATTTGTTAGATAAACAAAGCAGTAGGAATAGTTGCATGGCTTGTATTGAGAGCATAAAAATAGAAATAATAAGACATGTCCAGTGTCCTTACGGTTATCATCCAAAACCACAGCATAATTATTTTTCTCCAGTACTTCACAGCCTTACAACCACTATCCTTAATTGCTACAGAAAAATACAAACAAACAAAAAAAAACATTGAGCTGCTTTTCTCCTAGAGGACTTAAAATCACTTCCTTGTTTTGCCATCAGAATATAGCTCTGTACTTTTAAAAAAATGTGCCTTGAGCTGTTTTCCATGATTTGGGAGTTACTGACTCAGATTGAATCCCAGGAGTGGGGTAACTAGGACAAAGGAAATGAACATTTTTATTGCTCTCGCTTCATATATCAGACTGCTTTCCAGTAAGGGATTGTGCCCATTGAACACTGAAGACCTGTGTGAAATTCAGCTCCAAGAAACTCTGAACCTTGCTTGTCTCAATAGTTGGTTTAAATTTCTCCATTCTGCCATTGCTTGTTAATATTAGTTCTGACCTTTGGGGCAAGGTGAACACATGGTTGGACTGAAGAGAAAAAGCTCCAAGTGGCTCAGGAACTTCTTTGGCAATTACAGCAGCTGATATTTCCACAGTACACAAACACCCCTTAACAAGAGTGCTTCCTCAGCCTTCCCAGAAGCCAACGAACATTTCCAAGTTTCCTCTTTGATGCCACCCACTGGACTTGCTTTGGAGGTCTGTAAATGCAAGAGAGCAGATTGTTGGATAACTAGGAATGGAAGAAAAATTCTCTAAGAGAACAGGTATGTGATAAAGAAAAAGTAGGAGTTATACAAATTCATTCTTTGGGCTCTCAGAAAAGTTTTCTTTGCATACATTGTTAGTAGAGGTAAGCGTTAAATGATATAAGAACAAATCTATAGCTAATCTATGTATATTTTTATATACTTTGATTTGAATTTTTAGGACATTGACCTAATGAGAAATTCCTCAGCACCTTTGAAGTTTCTCCAGTTTATTTATAAAGTCTGGTTTTAAATGAAATGTGGGATAGAGATTATATCTCTTACCTTTTGTCTGGTGCACAGAGTCGATTTTTTTATGATACATTGAACAAGCTCTCTAGTTCCTCTATCAGTAGCCTTCTCCATTAAATGGAAATTAAAGTTCCTAGGCTACTTTCCGCAGAAGGCTGCCTGAATATCAAGAGGGGTGGGAAGACAGGTTGCAGAGTTCTTTGAAGACATTTTAGGACTTCTATGCTCTGTTTGAGATTAGCAAACCTGCTTTTTTTGTAGTGTATACAGGCAATATCACCCACAATCCTCTACCTACTCTTTTCCCTGAGTGACTGTGATTTGTGGAGAGCCACACCTAGCAAAGGATGCAGCAAATTTTGGGGCACAAGCATGGGGCTGAAAACAGGGGGATGGTCACCTGGGGCAGTGGCTCAAAAAGAAGTGGATCCTGAGCTGCTGCCACACAAGGCCTGATGTATACTTATGCATACATCTAACCTTTAAACATGGCCTAGCTTCCCTCAGCGTTCTAATCCTCTATAAATGCTTCCATATGCAAACACTTTGAGAATTACCAATAAGGTGACCTCATTTGTAACTTTATTGCTCATCAGTGCTGTTCTGATGCTTTACATGAGATTCCTCCCCCAAACCCCTTACTCGAAGTGCTTCAAGATCTGTATGTCTTAGGAAAGCACATTGTATACTTTTCTTGCCTGGAAATAGCCCAATTTTAGAATTAATGACTCAGATCTTAGTCCTAAATGAGAATCTGTTATTGATGGAACCCTATTTCTGCAACTAATTCATTGGACTTTCTCAGGGAAGATTTCATTCTTCTATTTATTCATTTTTGCCCCTTTTAAAGTTGAGAGTCCTTTCTAGATACCACCTTCCACTTTAGACCAAGTCAAGTCCTCAGTCTACTCTCCTGCATAGCTCTCTTTATCTTGTTGAACTTACATTAATTGTCCACATGTTTATTTCATTTGGTTGTAGAGATGTAGACTGTACAAATACTCACTGATCAAGTGTTTTCTTTGTGCCAATGCCTGGGCCAAATACTAGAAATAGATCACCAAAATCCAGTCTCCATTCTCAAGGATCCCACAGTCTAGTAGAAAAGCAGACAAGAGAATCATTGATGGATACATGCTGAGATAAATAGAGATAACATGGGCAATGCGACAACAAAAGACAAAACCTCTCCTGAAGATACAGAGGTGACTTGCTGAAGGAGGTGAATGTTAAAGCAGGACTTGATGAGTAAATCAGATTTCATGAGAATGGAAAAGAAGAGAAGGCATTCTAGGCTGAGCAAAAGCCCAGAGATAGGAAAGCATGTGGTATGTTTTGAGGCTCAGTAAATCAGCCACTGCAGTTTAAACATAGTGAGAAGGCTGGACAGGCAGGTTGGAACTTGATTTATAAGAGGCTTGAATGGTTGAGGCCTTTCTATAAAAATTGTCTTTTGTTTTCTGCTTCTGTGATCAGAATTGGTAATAGCAGTACAGAATCTCATACTTCAACATAGCTTTAAATTGGTTTTTCAAATCTGGACTCCAGATTTACCCTTTCAGACCTTGTCATAAAGCCTGCTAGCTGACTATCTCAGATTTCTTGCTACTAAAATTATCTTGCTTCTCGGCAGGATCATGAGGATAAAATTGTGAACATAAGACACATGTTCATGTGACTGGTTATAGATCACCTTTGACAAGCAACTTGCCCATCCCAGATCTCCATTTATAATGAGTGTGTTTATAGGGAACAAATATGATAAGGGCTATGTTGTTACATTGTTAACAATAGAATTCATACAAGAAAACATCATCAGTAAGATTATTAACATTAATGGAGTTATACCAGTTAGAAGACTTATTAGAATTAAGACAGTTGTATGTCTTCCAAAGTATGATTAGCTCATCTGGAAAACTACATTTAAAATTTTAACTTTGAATGGACACATGTGATACCATGTGATATTTCAGTGCATGTGTACAATGCGCAGTGATCAGAGCAGGGTAATTAGCATATGTATTACCTCAAGCGTTTATCATTTCTCTAGAAACATTCAGAATCCTCTCTGCTAGCTATTTTGGAATATACAATAAATTGTCACCATAGTTTTGCTACCATGCTATAGAACATTAGAAATTATTCCTCATATCCAGTTATATTACATATCTGTTTACCATTTTTTTCTATTCCTTCTCCATCCTAACTTCTAGTAACCACTGTTATGCTCTCAACTTCTTGGAATCAACTCTTTTACCCTCCTCATGTAAATGAGAACATGCTATATTTACCTTTCTGTGTTTGCTTAGTTCATTTAACATAATGTGAAAGGCCATATTCTTAAATCAAGCGAGCTTCCTCAGTGTACCAAAGAAAAGCCACGAATTGGAAGTAATTGGATTGCCAGTGTTCTATTTTTGACTTGGCCACTGATTTTCTGTGTGACTTTGGAAAAATATTTCCCTTTTCTGGGCCTCAATTTCTTTTTACTTAAGAAGATGGAGTACAGTGACTTATGGGGGCTTATCTTCTTTTCCATAACTCTTCACATACAACTAGGAAAGTAAAAATGATTCGTATTTTTAATTTATTCTTAAGTTCTTTATATTGTAAATGTTTGCCTTAATATTATATATTTTCTTTACCAAAACAACTACTGATTAGTGAAAGGAGTGATTGATCATTTATTTCAAAAAGGAAATAACAATATTAGATAATAGATATTTAGCATTTTCAGTCTGCTTTACATGTATTAATACATAAAATCTTCAACAAACCTGAGCTGTAGGTACTCCTGTCATTCTCGTGTTCCAGACTTTAAAAATGGAGCACTGAGAAGTTCACCTATTGACTATCAATGGGAAAAACTGGAATTCTATTCAGTTGATGTGTCTCCAGAACCAATTGCTCTTAACCACTGTGATCCACTGCCTCATTAGGTTCATCTAGTTATATGGACTCTTAATTTTGAAATTCTAACATAATTTATACACAGCAACTCTAGGGAGTCTAACACTTGCATAGACTAAGGTGTCTGATAATGTGTTTATCTTAAAAGGCAAAATAGAGCTAAAAGCATTTGATGGCAGGGATTGGGGATTTCTATCCCCAAGAGAGACTGTCCTTGAATAGCCTGGCTCAATGGAAGAAAGTTATTCTTCCTAATAGCCAATCAGTAGAGGTTTAGCAGGGGGTGGGAAGGTTACAAAAGAATGAAGTAAGAACACACTTGGATATCTTCCAGGCAAGCATGAGTTCTACAGATAAAAGCCTCAAAATAACTAGGAGTAGGGGGCAGGGAAAATGGAAGTAGTTAAGGCAAAACATCTGGGAGGAATTGCTCTTTCCCATTCACTATTAGGATTATCCACCCTTATGGGCCATTGCTTTTTGCTGCCTACACTTTCCTGGTTGCAGTCTCTACCCTTCTATGCCTCCATTCCAACAGCTTGGCGTGAAGAACTTCAGCTAAGTTTGGATTAGATCATGATTCTTATATCCCTAGAGCATATCATGGCAGTTGGCCTCCATGTAAACAGTGCTTACTATTTCTTCTCTCAGCAGTGGCTGCACTCACTCTCCTTTCCAAAGTATCAGGTTCAGTGTTGTATTTAGCCTCGGCTGGAGAGAATATAAAGATGATCACACAGTGCCTATCTCTCCAGGAGTGCCTCACGCAGCATGCTGTAGAAAGACTCCATGGTAGGAAAAGCAGAATCCAGGCAAAAATAAGAGTTGTGGTACCATTTTGGGTGGGAGAGAGCAGTGAGGCAGTGAACTTTCCACTTCCAGTTTGGGTCTTTAATTGCTAGCACAAAACATTTCATTTTTCATTAGAGTCTGGGTTTTTGTTCTTGGGACCCTTATGTTTTTGATGATTTCTGATATTGATGTTTGTTTCTGAGTTAGACCTTGATATTCTACTTAGGTCCAATTTATTATCTCAAATCTGAGACCTACCTCCATTTCTTTTGCTTTGCTACCCCACATAGGATGTAAGCACATGATCTTTGGTCTTTTATTTGCATAACCTACTAGTCCTCTCTTCATTGGCAGGAAGCGACTGGCCAGATCTGGGCTGTCTTTCTGACTGCCTTCCTTGCTGGGCTCTAATTTATCTCCTATGTACATGGTCCTTAGAGTTCAAAAGCCTCTGCTGACTTCTGCACAATCTCACTCTCAGCATCTAAGCCCCCTCTGATACATATAGGAGCATGGGCAGACTGAGACTACAGGAAAAAGAAGAGTGGGCTGGTCACAGTCTGTGAGAGGCTCAGAAACCCACTGTACCCCCATCCCAACTCTTTTCACCTGTTATTGTGGCTACAGCAACAGGAAGGACAGCTAGGAAGATATGAAGTGAGACCCAGTACCCTATAGGGGGTGGTGTCATTAGCTGCGACGCCCGAGATGTCTCAAGAGATGGGAGAGCTCACACAAACCAGGTTGCAGAAGATCTGGATTCCACATAGCAGCGGCAGCAGCAGTCTGCAACGGCGAAGGGGCTGTAAGTGGGGTTTACTTCTGTGGGCTTCAAGGTGGTGGTAATAGAGTGGGTGTAGAAGAGCATAGAATGCCCCCATCAGATCTCACTGTAATCCAAAATTTTGAATAGATGGACAGTTGAAGGAAATAGCTATCGGATGACAAGAGACAAATGTCAATAAGGTGAGAAAAGACCAAGACAGATGGAAAGGAAGAAGACAAAGACTAAGAATTAAAGACCATATTAATCACAGGCATCTTTGACCAGAAACTTTCTTTTTTGTATCTAGAGCTTATTTGGAATGCTTCATGTTTGGAACTTGTGATTTCTAGTTTGGAACTGTTCAGTGCTAACCTAGAATGTTTCATTTTATTTACCTCTGTGAAGTGTCTGGAAATTGATCTTGTTGGATTGTGCCTGGGTGAAATAAGGTGATGGTTCCTGGCATTAGCTCTCAGGGGGATAGGTGCAGGGTATACAACAGTACCATGTCACTGTTTGACACTGCTCCCCTTTTTGCAAGATTCTTCTGAGAAGCATATACCTGCCTGGGTTAGGAAAAACTAATTGTCTCCTCTATTACCTTCTTGGTACATGTATACATTCTTGCTGCTCTGAGGATTTGAGGGAAAAAGTATTCAATATTTCAGGGCCAGCCAGCTGATTTTGTATCATTTTGAAAATGTAATAGGGAGAGGGATAAAGGAGAAGCAAGCAAAAGCTGTAAATATTTTTTTTAAACTGAAGTATATCATTTCCCATAGACAGCAGGAGACAATTGTGGACTAAAGTTCTTCCAGTCCAAGAATTACGGTCTAATGAACCAGAAGGTATTGAAAATAAAGCAGCTGTGGACTCTGGGATTCAGACATCTCAAGGACCAGCTGACCAAGTTTTCACTCATCTAATGCTAGAGGATGTCCAGGCTCAGGGATGCTGGAGAAGCACTATTTGAATGGAGGGTCCAAGAAGAGGACGATATGAATATATATATATATATATATATATATATATATATATAGTTATAGGATATAAGGTGTACGTGAAAGAAAAGACACAAACCAACCTCCTGTTCTGCATCCTTTTCACTGCCACCAATTTTCCCTCACTCATCTGGACGGCTAGGAGCCTGGATGAATCAGAACTTCATCCCACTCCTAACCACCCAGCCACTCTTAATCCTGTTGGGGCTAGCTGATAAGCAGGCAAACCACTCTGCATACATGGGTCCTCCAGAGTCAAAACCCTTATATTCCTGGAAACTGTGCCTTACAAGTTGGAGAGATAATGTACATTAACCATTTGATATTGTCCCTGATGTGTAGAAAGTACAAAATAAATACATGCTTACTTTAGTTGGAAGCCTCACTTTCCTTAATTGTAAAATAGGATTAATACATACCTGCCAGTGTTTTTAGGGTGATTTATTGATTCAGAGGTTCTGCATCTAACATTGCCTAGGTTTGAGTCCCCTCTGATATCTCCTCTCTTTGATCTAAGTTAAGTTCCTTAACATTTCAGTGCTTCAGTTTCCTCACCTGTAAAATGAAGTTGCTGATAATGTTTTGTAAAGGTTAGGAAAGCTAAAGCATATACAGTGGTTAGAAGAGTGCCCAGAACATACTATACATTTAGTAAATAATATTATTTGAACCAGAAGGTGGTCCTATTGTATTAACCTCCATATCTCCAGCATCAAGTCCCAAACATGGCACATAGCTGATGATCAGTCAATGATCACCACTACTTCTACTCTTTCACTCCTTATAGCAAACTATGTACCAGGTGCTCATTCTTTTTTTTTTTTTTTTTTGGTACCGGGCATCAAACTCATGACCTCGTGCTTGCCAGGCAGGTGCTTACGCTGCTGAGCTAAATCCCCAGCCCAAAGTGGTCATTCTTTAGTGACTGACTTATTTTTGTTAGATCACAGGTACAAAAAAGTTGGATAGTGGTTGCCCAGTTCTTGCCTTGAGCAATGTCTGTCTCACATGCTATGCTGGAGAGGCCAGTCTATTAACTCTAGAAAGGTCTAAATCACCTTTTACCTGGGGCTTTGTCTCTAGAAGACACAAAAATCATTTAATGATGTTATTAGAGTTAAATATATCAGAATTTCAAAAATCCTTGAACAGTGTGTATATTCTTTTATCACCCAACATTATATTTATGTAACCTATTGATATTATCAGTAGTACATGTCCTTAGAGCTTGTGTTTATTCTCCGTATTGTGTACTATGTTTTTTAATATCTCATGGTTTATCCATCCTACTATTGATAAATTCAAGCAGTTTTTATTTATGAACAGCAGTACTACAGACATTTTTGTGAATTGATTCTGGTAGAGTATATCCCTCCATATTGTCCTTCTTTTGTCATGTCTTGACTCTTTTTATTACATGAGTACCATGTGCTAACCAATTGTACCAGTGGAGGTCCCATCTTGCCTATTTTTTGGCTTACTACTTTTCCCCATAAATTTGGGAATCAGCTTTTCAGGTTACACACATACAGAGACAAAACTTTTGAGAATTTGATTGGAATTACATTCAATGTATAAATCAATTTGAGATTACATTGAATCTATAAATCAACTGGAAATATCTGTGATATTTAGTCCTTCCTAGACATATAATATCTCTCTCCATATAATTAGGTTTTTGCTAATATACAGTGGTTAGAAGAGTGCCCAGAACATACTATACATTCATGTTATTTTAGTTAGGTTCATGTTATTTTAGTGGGTTTTTGCACTACTGGAGATTGAACTCAGGACCTTCACACTGGGGTATATTCCCAACTGTCTGTCTGTCATATTTATATATCTGTATCTGTAACTGTAACTTTATCTGTATCTGTAGCTGCATGTGTACACCTGTATATCTACCCATAATTTTGAGAGAGGGTCTTGCTAAGTTACTAATTTTCCCAGGCTGAGCTTAAACTTGGGATATACCTGTCTCAGCCTTCTGGGCTGAATTAGAGGAGTACACCACCATATCTAGCCGGAGTGACATTTTACAGTGTAATCTATGAAGAATTTACATATCATTGTAAACAGGATTTCTGGGCTGATATTTTGTTGCTTTTGTAAACAGCATCCTTTCGGAAAATTTGATAGCAATTTGGTTTTATAGCAGTTTGATACTAATGTATAAAAATACACATTGTTTATTTTTGTTTTATATACTTGTTTTATATACTTAAATCATAACTAGGAAACCAGCTAAACTTACTCATTAGTTTTGGTAATTTATGAGTAAATGCCAACTTTCATTTTTCCAATCTAATCTTTGTTTTTTAAAAATTTTATTAGTATATGTTTGTAATGCATAATGGTTACATCCTCTGTGAGTAGTTAGTGCATATACATGACACACGTTAATTCTTTTACTGTACCCTTCCCCTTCACCCTCTTACCTACTTCTATCTATCTCCTGGTCCCCTTCCTATTTGCAAAAGATGTATCTCACTGTTTCGAGTTGTCTATCTTTTATTTTGCTCTTTAATGTATTTATTCTTTGGGTTTCTCGCATAAGAGAAATCATACATATTTAAGCTTGTATGACTGATTCATTCCACTTAACATTACAGATTCAACTAGAGATTATTTGTAAATCTATTCTTATATTGCTACATTGCGAAGACCCCCCCCACACACACACCAGTACAGTGTTATTAGGGTTGGATCTTGATTTTAAAGAGAGTGGCTTTAAAGTTTTACCATTAAAAATTTGATATCTTTTTGATAGATATAATTTAACAGGTTAAGAAAGTTCCTATTGATTCTTAGTTTTCTAGGAGAATTTTTAAAAGATGAGTGAATATAGAATTTAATTAAAAATGTTTTCTGTGTCCACTGAAATGACATGATAATTTTTTTATTTAATCTGTTAATATGGTGCATTGCATTATAGTTTGTCTTATGCTGAACTAATTTTCCCAGTCCTGGAATAAACTAAAACCTCTAGATTTACTTTACTAAAATTGTGTTCAGAAATTTAACATTTTATTCAGGCATGAAATTGATCTGTAATCTTTCTATTTGCATGTTGTCCCTACCTGATTTTTTTGTCAAGGTTATACTAACTTGATGAAATGAGGTGAGAGCTATTTTCTTTCATTCTGTTCTCTGATAGAGTTTGTCCAGGGAACTTTCTGTTCCTCAAATATTTGGCCGAACTTCCAGGTAAAAGTGTTTGGGACTGGTATCTCCTTTAAAATTTAAACTGATGCAATTTAATAGTTAAAGAATCATTTAAGTTTACTACTTCTACTTAAGTTGACTTTGCTAAATTGTGGTTTTGTAGGGAATTTTCTATTTCACATCAGCTTTCACATTTAGGTATATGAAGTACTTATGTTTGTATCTGTGTAATCTCTGTTTGTAATTATGTCCTCTGTTTTGTTCTAACATTATTTGTGTCTTTTTTACTCTTCATAAGCCTTGCCAGAAGTTTGTCACTTTCATAACTCTAAAACGTTCAATTTTGGCTTTTTAATCTTTTCTGCTACATCTTTATTCTGTTTAAATATCTTATCATTATTCTATTTTTTTCATTGGATTTATTCTTTTTTAACATCTAGATTTGAATTCTCAGATCATCAATTTTTTAAATTTCCTCTTTTCTAATATAATCATCTAATGTTATAATTGGTCTACTAAATAGCACTGATATTGTACATATGCATAAATGTACTGCCATACATTTTAAAATATTTCCAGACCATTTGATAAATAGGCACTGTCCTGGGCTTTCTTATTTTCACTGTCCTGTTGCCCTGGGCTACCTCAGTTCCTCTGTCAGAACTGCTGGGATTTAATGGTTATCATCTAGCAACTAAAAGGTGAATACCTGGCATAGTAAGAAGCCACTAATAATTGTTGCCAGTCTTTGGGCCAGCTTCTGTTTAGGTAGATCAGTGCCTTTTCCATTTTCAGTTTAATAGCATTCCGGTCAGAAAATAAACTGATTTCAATTCTTTGCAGTCTGTTGAGACTTACTTTATGGAGCAACATGCAATCAATTTTGGTAACTATTCTATGAACACTTAAAAATAATAGCCATTTTACATTTTTAGTATAGTATATGTGTCCATTAAGTCCTGTTTGTTAAGCTGTCTCAAATGTTCTTATATTCTTTTGAGATTTTGGCTGGGTGTTGATATGAAATATTTGACAGTGTCTTCAGGCAATTCTGTCAATTTTGCAAATTTGTAGTTACTTATAGGCAAATTTAAAATTACTGTATTTTTCTTGTGAATTGAATATTTTATCAATTAGTAATATCTACTAATTTGGCATTCTTTGCATATTTGTTTTACAAGCAAAATTTTCCCTGATATTGCTATTCCTTCGTTTGAATTATATAGCTTAATATCTGCTTGGTATATATCTTCCTATGCTTCTTAAAAATTGTTTTTGACAAAGGCATAATGTATCATAAAATTCACTATTATAAAGTGTGCAAGGAAATAGTGTTGAGTATATTCGCATGGTTATGCAACCATTGTCACTAATTCTAAGACATTTTAAAACATATATTTCTAAAACAATTTTAGAATTCACTTTGCCAAATAGAAACCCTATACTCTTTAGAGCAACTTACTAGTTCACTGTGATTGGCCCCTTACAATCACTAATTTACTCTCAGTCTCCATGGACAAGCTTATTCTGAGCATTTCATATAAATGAAATTATAAATATGTGGCCTTTCATATCTTTTCATCCAGTCAAAAATTCTCTGCCTTTTGGTTAGACTGATTATTCTTCCCACTTAATGTTAGTTGTGATATATCTGGATTTAAATGGTCCATTTTTCTTTTACTTTTCCATATAACTTATGCCTGGTCTTCGTGTATTACCACTTCATTGTTTTATTTTGCATTAAGTAAATATATTCTGGTTTAATATTAGCATTCACTTGATTTTTTTCACTATATGTTTTTGAGGAATTTTCATAGTGATTATTCTTGAACTTTATAAATCTTGACTAACAGAGTCTGCTTCCAATTTATACTAGTCTAATTCCAGTGAGATGTGGGGATGTTACTCTTTATAACTATTTTATTTTCTCTTGTGCTGTTTTTATACACATTTTATACACATTATATCTGTGTATGCTAAAATGAATATAATATTAATTTTATACAATTTATGTTTTAAAGAAGCTGAGAAAATTAAGGAGAGCATGCATATATTTATAAATTTTTTAAATTTATTTATTTTTATTTTAAAGACATTAAGACAAAACAGGGCATAACAAAGCAGATCAGAATAGTACAATATAAGCAACACAGAATTTCACTAGAACATAACCCATAATTAACAGTAACTACCACAATGTCTCTTTATTTGAAATAGTTGAGTATAACTTCATATATAATAGTATCAAACATAACAAAATAGTATAAAAACATTCAAGAGAATGAGAGTATCACAGGGCATTCAGAATCAAGTAACAGAAAACAAATAATGGCTACTATATTATCTCATTTTCCATAGAAAATTTGTTTATACTTTCACAAGTAATACAATCCAATAAGATAAAACATGATAGAGCCAATGGAAACAGAAGAGCAAAAGCATGGTAGGACTTCATAGTAAGATGATATTATACCAGTACTGGCTATTATAGTGACTTGTTTCCCTCAAATTAGCTGTCATACCATCACAGTTGGTAAAAATCAAATAAACAAGGACAAACCCACTACAACTAACCAATGTGATCATCATAAGGTTTCAAAACAATGTAATGGGGAATCATGATTACCATAAACTTTTATGTACTCTTACTATTTCTTACACTAGGGAGACTGTACAGTATTTATACATGTGAGTTTGATTTATTTCGCTTATGAGTTTGGTCTCAAGTTGCTCCCATTTATTAGTAAATATCTCAATGTGATCATTCTTTATAGCTGAGTAGTACTCCATTGTATCAAAATACCACAGCTTTTTTATCCATTCCTCAGTTGATGGATACTTAGGTTGTTTCCAAGATCTGACTATTACAAATTATGCTGCTATAGACATTGGGTGCACATACATCGCTGTGGTATGATGTTTTCAGTACTGGGAATATGTCCAGAAGTGGAATAGCTGGATTGAATGGCACCTTCCAGTGTTCCTATGCATGTGAATTACGATTAGTGTTATTTCCTTACTTTAGTAAAATTGCATTGTGGTATAGCTAGAATATTTTTAGTTAAGTCTATTTCCCTACAGCGTGAACCCCTTGATGTTGTTGCTTCTTGATAGTCATGGTCTTTGGTTTGTAGGTAGTTAATTGCCCTTGGATCTCTGTCTTGTCCCTTGATATCTCTATTAACCTGTCAGTCCATTTGGTGTTATACTCTGCATACCCTAATAACTGGCTCATTGGTCTATATTTTGGATAATGTACTGTGATAAACATAGTTTAGCTGCCTTACCTAATCTGACAGAGGTAGTTTTTGGGGTCAGTCTTTGAGGTTTGTTCTTATTCTTGAAGGGTTCTTCTTAAGTGTCATTCTTGGGTTCTCTGGTGAACTAACTGGCCTATGATTTACCTTGTTGATCTTAGTTAAGAAGATCAGTTATTCTTGAGAGTATCCTGAGGATTCCAATTCCTTATATTCTTGTTTCTTTTAGGGAACTTTTGGAGCTCTCTTGTGTTATGGATAAATTTTTTCATATACCCTCCTGAGCCACCACTTTGGAGAGTGGGTAGGGCATTGGCCTCTAGTTGTCTTAGTTTGCATGTCCTGGTATGAAATCTGCCTGTGAGCAAATTGGAATGAGTTGCTGCACCTGAAATATAGCCTTAATTCTATGATTAGTGTTTGGGTAGAGGAAGGGATCTTCCAGCCATTTAGCTACATTTGTCAGGAGTTTAAGGTTTGAAACTTAAGCTAGAGGGAATCCAAAAATGCTGGACTTTTGCCTCTTAGTGATTTGCTATTGCATTTGATTGGAAGATATCTCTGAGGAAAAAGGGAGTTCCATCCATGTGGCTAAGAACAAGTGGTGTGAAGCTTTCATCAAATTAAATTTAGTCACAAGCGCTCACTGTTTTTTATTAGATTTTATGGAATAAATTTTTTTCCTGTGTTACATTCGATTAAGGACTATTTCCAGAGATTTTTAAAGATTTCCTTATAAGTTTTGGCAGCTTAGTTCATTTCACTGCAGATTAGGTCTCTGTATAACTCCTTATGTAGTTATACCAAAAGTTAAAATCTCATAATTCATTTCTTCGTGTTGATCTTATCCTGTAATCTTTTGAACTCAATTATTAGTTCTAGGAATTCTTGTAATTGTATGGAGATTTCTGTGTAGATAATCACTAAGTTTACAAAGATGGATTTGAAAAGTATTTTTGCAAAATGTATGCCTTGTTTCCTTTAATTGCCTTCTTGTGTTGATTTGAACTTTCAGTATTTATGTCAAAAGAGTGGAGAAGGTAGAAATATTTGTGTTGGTCCAATGTCATTGTAAAGCATTTAGTCTTACTGTTAAGTGTAATATTGGTTATACTTTGTTTAGGTTTTGGTTTTGTTTTACAGAGGTAATCCCATATTGCAAACTTTCTGGAAATTTTTATCATTAGAGCCTGTTGAGTTTTCCAAGTGCTTTTTCAGTACAAATCGGTGAATTTTTCACCGATTTGTAAGTAATATAGCTTGCACTGATAGATTTTTTTGGTTGATCTAGCCTTATATATGAGGAATAAATAATTGCATATAATTATTTTGAAGCAAAAATGCTAGATTCTATTTGCTAATGTTTTGTTAAGGATTTTTGCATCTAACTTATGAAAAATATCAGACTCTAGAGTTTTAGGGTTGTAATACTTTACTTGACATCAGAGTAATTCTGACTTCATTAGTTGAGAAAATTCTCTCTTCTTCTTAAAGTTGTTGTGCAAAATTTGTGTCCTTTTTCTTTTTTAAAAAATGCAGTAGAACCACCCAACCAACTTTATAAAGAGTACTGAAGGACATTCTAGAAAGAGACAAAAATGACCACAGTTCTAAGCACAACAATAGCAAGCAATTAAAAAGAGGGGAAAGTTAGGGAAAGAACAGCAGAAATATAACATGAAAAAGATAAGCCAATACATATCAGTTATAACCATTAAAGTAAATGGCCTCAATTCATCAATCAAAAGAATCAGACTAGCAGAGTAGATAAAGAAACGAAAGTCCAACAATATGCTATATACAAGAAACACATTTAAATTTTTTAAAGAAAATAAAACTAAGCAAAATAAAACAAAATAAAGCCAATCAAAACATACCAGTGTAAATGACATAAATCTTAAAAACAATTCAAAATCTTCAATGCCTACCAAAATGCCTTTTATTGTCTTAACAATAGTTGCAGATATTGGCAGACATAGTGAAAATCAAACAAAACAGAACAGAATAGAACCAATAAAAACAAAACAATGAATGCAACAGAGGGCTTCAAAACAAGACAACAGTAAATCCAAAATGGCTACCACAATATATCTTGCTATCTTTGAAGTAGCTATCCATGCCATCAGATATAACAAAATCAAACAAAACAGAATAAAACCCAACCCAACAATGAAAAAGATACAGGACTTCAAAACAAGATAATATGTAATTAATAAAGGTAACCCACATTCAGAAGGAGATCCCACATAGATGCCACACTACATACTGTTACTCTCTGAATAGATAATCAGACCACTGGCCCTAGACCTGCACAGTCAGTGAAACACCAAACACTGAAAGCATCCAATTATATTACATCTCAATAGCTATCATTGCAGCCTGTGTTTCTCTGGATCAGCCAGTCACTTATGGTGGGGGGTGGGAGTGTTGTCTTTTCTTGTTTCCCAGCCTGCATGCCAGAAGGGGCTGGGGACTGGCTGTCCTGCCGGTGGTCCACATATAGCACTGATTAGCAGGGAAGGCTTGCTTCTTGGTGATTTCCTGGTTCTCTTCCCCTGAAATCTATAAATGGCCAAGAAACACATTTAATTAAAAAAAAAGTTGATCGGCTGAAAGTCAAAGCATGGAAAATAATACTCCATGCCACTGGAACCCAGAAAAAAACAGAGGTGGCTATTCTATTTTAGAGTAATGTGAACTTCAAACCAGGAATGATGAAAAGAGATAAAAAAGTCACTACATACTGTTAGGGGAAAACTTTAACAGAAAGAGCTAATAATCATAAATGTATATGAACCAAATATTAGAGCACCCAACTATATAAGATGAATATTAATAGTCATGAAAAATCTAATAAGCAATAATACAATTATAACAGGAGACCTTAACATCCTGTTGACACAGAGACAGATCAACTAGACAGAAAATCAGCAAAGAACAGAACTGAAACAAACTTGTAAACAAATGGACTTAGTAGATGTGTACTGAGTGTTCCACCCAACAACATCAAAATATACATTTTCCTGCTCGTGGGATATTCTCTAGAATAGACTATATATTAACCCATAGAACATGCTTAAGTAAATGAAAAGGAATTTAAATTATCCCATGCATATTATCTGACCATAATGTACTGAAATTGGAAATGAATGCAAAGGAAACTACAAAAGCTCCATAAACACATGGAAATTAAATATCACAAGTGGATCGCAGAGGGAATTAAACATTATCTACAATCAAAAGAAAATGAAAATATAACTTACCAGAGCCTGTGAGATGCAATGAAATTAGTCCTCAGAGCAAAATTTATAGTGGTGAATTCTTATATTAAGAAAAGAAAACAAGCACAAATAACCTAATGCTGTACCTCAAATTTTTAGAATAAGAAGAACAAGTCAAATCCAAAGCCCAAAGTGGAGAGAAAATTCTAAAGATCAGAGCAAAAATCAATGCAGTTGAAACTAAAAAAAAAAAAAAATCACACACATACACAAAGAATTAATGAATAGAAAAGTGGGTTCTTTAAAAATAAAATTGATAAACTCCTTAGTGACGTTATCAAAAAAAAGAAAGAAAAAACTCAGTTGTACAATAAGGAATGAAAAGGGTGAAATCACTACAGATACTTTGGAAATACAGATCATCACCTACTTTGAAAACTTTACTCTCATAGGATAGAAAACATAGAACAAATGGACACATTCCTAGAAACATGAAATAACAAAGCTAGATATAAAACTTCTGAATAGCCAATATAAATTAATGAAATTACAAACATAATTAAACCAACAAAACAAATTCCAGGTCTTGATGGATTCAGCACTGAGTTCTACAGGAAATTAATACCAATACTCATCGAAATAATGATTTTTTTTAAAAAGCAATTCTCTCTAATTCATTCTGGGAGGTAAATATTACTCTGATACCAAAACCACAGAAAGACCAAAACAAAAAAAGAACATAAGAGGCCAACATCTCTAATGAATGTAAATGCAAAAATTCTCAGTAAAATGCTGGCAAACAGGATGTAGCAAATCATCAAGATTATACATCACAACCAGTGGAATTCATCCCAGGAATGCAGGGACGGTGCAGCATACACAAATCAAAAAATGTATTACACCATATTAACAGAGCAAAAGACAAAAATCACATGATCCTCTGAATAGATGCACAAAAAGCTTTTGATAAACTCTACCACTTATTCGTGGTAAAACCCCTAGATAAAATTGAAATAGATAGTCTTTACCTCATCTATGACAAACCAAAGCCAACATCATACTAAATGATCAAAAAATGAAAGATTTCCCTCTAAACTCAGGAATAAGATAAAGTTTCCCACCATCATTATTCTTTTTCAATGTAGTTCTGGAAACTACAGTCAGAAAACCTATACAGAAGAGAGAAATAACAGAAAGAAAAGGAAGAAGTTAAATAATCACTCTTCACAGTTGACATGGTACTCTACATAGAAGAACCCAAAAACCCCACCAACAGGCTTCTAGACCTAATAAGCAAATTCAGCAGCATGGGTACAAAGTCAATACTAAAGAGTCAATATCATTCCTGTACACAAGCAACAAATTCAGTGATAGAGATTTAGGGAAACCACATCCTTCACATAATGTAAAAAATGAAATGCTTATGAATAAATCTAACAAATGAAGTAAAAGATCTACTCAGGGAAAATTACAGAACTTTGAAAAAAGTAATTTAAGAGAAATTCAGAACATGGAAAGATATCCCTTGCTCACGGACAGGAAGAGCCAACATTGTGACAATGGCCATACTCCCAAAACTTAATACAGATTTAATGCCCAATTAAAATACCACCAGCATACCACACAGACCTAGATAGAGATAATATTCCTAAAATTCATATGCAACCATAAGAGACCTAGAATTGCAATGGCAGCCCTAGGCAACAAAGGCAAGATAGGAAGCATCACAATCCCAGACTCCAAAATGTACTGCAAGGCTGCTGTAATAAAATCAGCAGGGAACTGGCAAAAACAACAGACCTGACTCTCAGTGGAACAGAGCAGAAGATCCAGACAACTACAAACACAATCATACACCTTATATTTGACAAAGGGGCCAAATATATTCACTGAAGACAGCACCTTCAGTAAGTGGTCTTGGAAAAAATGACTTTCTACATGCTAAAGACTTAAACTAGACCCATGTCTATTAACCACACACTAACCTACACACAAAATGAATCAAAGATCTAAATATTAAGACAGAAACACTAAACCTACTGAAAGAAAAAGTAGTTAGAAATTTCGAGGATGTAGAGGTAAGCTGAGAGTTCATCAAGAAAAGTCAAACTGCATGGGAAGTACTTCAAAGAATCAACAACTGGGATCTTACCTTATTAAAGAGTTTTTTCACATCAAAAGAAAACACCAACAGAGAGAAAAGGAAAACCTACAGATTGGGAAAAGATATTTTCCACCTGTCCCTCAGATAAAGGATTTTTATCTAGAAGATACAAAGAATTGAAAACAAATCAGGCCCCCAAATTTAAAGAACCAATCCAAAGATGAGCACCTGAGATGAATACACACTTCACAGATGAAGAATTACAAATTGCAACTAAATATATGAAAAAATGTTCCATATCATTGGTCATTCAAGGAATACAAATTAAAACTACATTCATGCCACAAAGAATTGCTAACATCAAGAAATTAACCAATAAGAACTGCTGGCAGGGCAGTGGGAGAAAAGGAAAGGAAGCCTGTTCCATTATTGATGGGAGTGTAGACTGGTAAAACCACTATGGAAATCAGTATGGAAATTCCTCAAAAAACTAGGATTAGAAGTTCCATTCCTCCCAGATACTCCTCTTCTGTGTATTTTCCCAGAATTGAAAACATGATATCACAGCAATATGTGTGCACCCATTTTTGTAGCAGTACAAATTGTAATAGCTAAATCTTGGAAATAACCCAAATGCCTGTCAACTGAGGAATAGATAAAAATACGTGATAATGTTACATAATGGAATGCTATTCAGCTATAAAATAGGATAAGCTCGAGACTTTTATAGATAAATGAATGTAATTAGAAACTACACTCATAAGTTTAATAAATCAGACTTGCATATGTTGCTAGTGTAAAAAACTGAAAGAGTGAATAAGATCCCAAAGTCACAATAGATATAGTAAAAGGAAAAGAAACTGCTCAAAGGGAAATTATATTGTTTGATCAGTCTTGCATGCCTATATCTGGTAGCCTGGAAATTAATTTTAAGGATGGCAATATGCAGTATAATAACCATTATTGAATTCCTATGGCTTTCCATTTTCTTCAATTTATTTTTCCAGGGTATTATAATTTTCCCTGAATAGATCTTTTACTTCTTTTGTTTAGATTCATTCCTAAGTATTTCATTTTTTGTACACTATTGTGAAGGGTATGGCTTCTCACTTCTCTCTCAGTGAGTTTATTCTTTGTGTATAGGAATGCTGTTGATTTTTGAGGGTTGATTTTGTATTACTGAATTTAGCTATTATGCATAAAGAAGTCTTAGAATACAGTTTTGGGGGTCTCCTATGTAGAGCATGATGTCATCTGCAAATAATGATAATTTAAGTTATTCTTTTTCTATTCTTCCTCCTTTTACTTCTCTCTCTTGTCTAATTGCTCTGGCTAGTATTTCCATCATTATATTGTATAGAAGTGGTGATAATGGACATCCTTGTGTTTTTCCTGATTTTAAAGTGAAGGCTTTCAGTTTTTGGCCATTTAATATGATACTGGCTGTTGGTGTGTCATACATAGCTTTTATCAGATTGAAATAAAGACCATCTATTCTAATTTTATTTAAAGTTCTTATCACAAATGAGTGTTGGACCTTATCAAAAGCTTTTCTCCATATATAAAAATGATCATGTGATTCTTATTTTTGATTGTAATGCTATGGTGGATTACATTTATTGATTTGCATATGTTGAACCATCCCTTAATTCCTGGGATGAATCCATCTTGGTTGTGTTGTATAAATTTCTTGATGATTTGCTGTATTCTGTTTGCCAGCATTTTATTGAGAAGTTTGCATTTATGTTCACTAGGGAGATTGGCCTGTAGTTCTCTTGTTTGCTTGGATCTTTCTCTGGTTTTAGTATTAGAGTAATACTTGCTTCCAGGAATGAGTTATGGAGAATGTCTTCCCTTTCAATTTCATTGAAGATTTTGAGGAGTGTTGGCATAAATCTTCTTTGAGTTTCTTGTAGAATTCTGCAGTGAATCTATCTGGGCTTTTCTTTGTTGGTAAGATTTTAATTACATTCAGGTTCACTAATTGAAATTGGATTATTCAGCAGTTTTACATCTTCTTGATCCAGTTTCAATAATTCATATGTTTCTAGGAATCTATTCGTTTCTTCTGTGTTATCAAACCTATGAAAGTAGAGGTTTTTGAAGTAGATATTGAATGATCTTTTGTATTTCCACAGGGTCTATACTGATTTTACCCTTTTCATTCTTTATTGCATGAATTTGAGTTATTTCTCTCATTTTTTTTACTAAGGTTAGCTAGGGGCTTATCAATTTTATTTATTCTTTCAAAGAACTCACTTTTCAATTCATTGATTCTTTGTATTGTTTTCTTACTCTATTGAATTGATTATTGCTCTGATCTTTATACTTTCCTCTCTTCTTTTGGATTTGACATTGACTTGCTCTTCTTTTTCTAGATGTTTAGCATCAGGTTGTTTATTTCTATTTGTTCTGTTTTCCTGATGTGGAATTCATCACAATAAATTTTCCTCTGAGGACTGCTGTCATTGAATCCAACAGGTTCTGGTAAGTTGTATTTGCATTTTCATTTGCCTCTAGATATTGTTTACTTTCTTCTTTAATTTCCTGTGTGACCTACTGAATGCTCAGGAGTGTATTATTCAGTTTTCATGTGTTTGTGGGGTTTTTGCAGTTTCTTTTATCATTAATTTCTAGTTTCATGCACTATGGTTTGATAACATGCATGGGATGATTTCCATTATTTTGCATTTATTTATGCATGATCTATGGGCTAGTATGTGATCGATATTAGAGAATGTCCTATGTGATACTGAGAAGAATGTATATTCTGATGTTGTTGGGTGGAACACTCTGTATATGTCCACTAAGTCTATTTTTTCACAGATGTAATTCAGTTCACCTATTTCTTTGCTGATTTTCTGTCTAGTTCATCTGTCTATTTGTGTCAGTGGGGTGTTAAGGTCTCCCATTATCATTGCTTATTTGATGTTTCATTTCTGTTAATATTTGTTTTGTATACCTAGGGCTCTTGAATTTGCTGCATATATATTTAAGATTTTTATCTTTTCCTCATGAAGTTTTCCTCTAACTAGTATACAGTGACTTTTTTTTATCTCTTTTTGATTATTCTTGCTTTCAAGTTCACATAGTCTGCAAACAGAATAGCTACCCCCTGCTCTTTTTTCTTGGTTCCTGTTGCATGAAGTATTGTTTCCCATCCTTTGACTTTGAGTCTGTAAGTTTTCTTTTGGGTTAGATGGGTTTCTTGTAGACAGTGTATGATTGGATGTTGTTTTTTGATCCACTATGCCAGTCTGTCTCTTTTACTTGGTGAATTGAGACCATTTACATTAATGGTCTCATTAATGTAACCAAATGTATTGGTTTACTTTTGACCTATTATCTTTCTGCTGTTGATTCTTTACCTTTCCCTTCTAGTTCAATTGTTTGCCTTGCTTAGTGTTTTTTTCTATGTCTATCTAGAATGTCTTTTGGTATTCTTTCCAAGGTTGGTTTGATGATCATGAAGTTCTTCAGCTGTTCTTTGTCATGGAAGTTTCTTATTTCTCCCTCAGGTTTTTTTTTTTTTTTTTTTTTGTCTTTTTCCTTTTTATCGGTACTGGGGATTGAACGCAGGACTGCCTGCTTTCAAGGCAGGTGCTTATGCCACTGAGCTAAATCCCCAGCCCCCAACTCTCCCTCAGTTTTGAAGGACAATTTTGCATAGTACATCTATCTGGATTGGAAGTCATTTTCCTTTAGGATCTGCAATTCTTCACTCCATGATCTTCTTCACTTCGTTGTTTGTGTGGAGAAGTCTCCTCTGTGATTCCAATAGGCTATCCTTTATAAATGATCTGTCTCTTCTCTCTAACAGCTTTTAATATTCTGTTCTAATGCTGGATTTCTGAGATGTTGATTATTGTATTTCTTGGTATAATTTTATTTTGGTTATGGCTATTTGGAATTTTATATGCTTCACTTATCTGTATTTCAGTTTCCATTCTCATGTTTGTCAAATTTTCAGCTATTACTTTTGTAAATATCCTCTTAATGTCATTTTTGTTTTTATCTTCTTTTTCATTTATACCTATCAATCTTGTGTTGTTTTTCTTTACATGATCTTACAGCTGTTGAATTATTTCCTGATTCCTTGTTATTTTTTAAAAGATCTCTCCTTTCCTTTTCACTAGTTGCAATTTTGAGTTCTGAAAGTCTATCTTCACTTTCATTGAGGTGGTTTTGCTAATTTGCGATGGAGTTTTTGGTTTCCTGTATATCCCTTTGAATATGTTTCATGCATTCTCTTTCTTATATTGTTCAATCAGAGTTTCCATCTTTTTGCATTGTTTCTCTAATTCTTTAACTATGCCTTCTTTAGATATGTTCAACATTTCTTTCATTACATTTATCATTTCTTCCTTTACTTGGGAGATTATTTCTGCTCTGAGTTTTTTTATAGCTTCCCAGAGTTATTTCTTTACTTCAGTTGCTATCATTTCAGCAGCTTCAAGTGTATGGCTTACACTGTGTTCTATATCTTGTCTCCTAGGCTTGCCTGGGATGGACTGAATGTTTGAGATTGAATTTTGCTCTTTCATTTTGTCATTTTCCTATATTCCCTTAGGGAAGCTGAAAGCAAGGCCTCAGTTGTTTTTTTTTTTTTTTTTTTTTTTTTTTTTGTTGTTGTTGTTGAGAATATCTATCCTTATTGCAGGGAGTTTTCCCAGTTGAGTGGATGTGGATGTCCTTAGACAGACCTTACCAGGTGTCTCCCAGCCACTTGTGGTCACTGAGCAGGACCCTACCAGTCTTGGAGCGGCATGCCAAGCCTTCTCCATGGGATGGAAATCGCTGTCTGCCATTTCACCTCCTGAGGCAGAGCACAGGCAGCTCTGGACCCCTGAAGGGTCACTGGGTGGGGCACAAATAGCCCTGAAGGCCCTTCCCATGGGTCCTCTCATGATGTGGGATGCTGAGTGTGGGTCCTACCAGTCTTGGAGCTACACACCAAGGCTTTCCCATGGGGTGGAAATTGCTGTGCACATTTTTGGCTCACAAAGTGGAGGGCAGATGGCTGCAGGCCACTTGGGGATTGATGGATGGGGCCCACATAGGGCTTGAGGAAGCTTCCCATAGGTCCTCTGGTGAAGTAGGATACTAGGCAGGGCCCTGCCAGTCTTGGAGCAAAGGTCCAGTGGTTCCCTGTAGGATAGAGATCGCAGCACATGCAGTTTTGGCTCACAAGGCAGAGCACAGGCATCTGTGAGACATTTGGGGGTCATTGGGCAGGGCCCAAATAGTCCTGGAGGGCCTTCCTGTGGGTTCTCTGATGATGGGTGATGCTGGGTAGGGGCCTACCCATCTCGAAGCGAAACACCAATGCTTCCCCATGGCATGGAGATTGTTGTGCATTCTTTTGGCTCACAAGGTTAAGCACAGGCAGGTGCAGGCCACTGGGGGTCATTGGTTGGGCTGGATTTTAATTCTTTAAGCAGTTTATATCCCAAAGGATTATTCTTATGAATATTTTGTTGTAGTTCATTGGAAATTTGCCTGTCCCAAAGGGCTCTCCATAAAGCACAGCCTGTGTAACCAGTCTTTGATTGGGAGACACTATTTTTTTATCAACCATAAATGGAAGGGAAGAAGGAAGAGGAAGAGAATGGGAGTAGAGCTCTTTATCCTCATTTATACACTCTCAAGAGGGTACTAGATAAGGGATACTTTTCCACAGTTAAAGGACAAAGAAATGCACAGACAAAATTCCATGTGGAGAATGTTTCAGGGGATATAGCAGAGCCTTGAGTATCATCATGCTCCAAACCTTCTCCTACTCTATCCCAACTTTGTACATTCAATGTGCCAGTCTGAGGAAGCCAAGGATTATGTTTGATAACATTTTTCAACATATGAGAGAGCAACTGGGTACTGACTTGAGTACCAGACTGGCACACCAGAATTTCCAAAACATAGATATAAAGTGGTATTTCAACTGACAATTCTACTCTATTACCCTGGCTGATAAAGTTCTCCAAGTTTTTGTTTTCTTTTTTTTTTAATTTATTTAAAGGAAAAAAAAACAGAAAAAGGTTAAAGTAATACATAATTTTTAAAAAAGTAAATGGTAAGAAATCAGTAGTTGGTAAATTACATATTTTCCACTTAGAAATAATTGTTCAAGTTATGTAAATAAAGCATCAAAGTAAACATTTAAACACCAAGACTGCAAATAGTTCTGTTCAATGAACCAACAAAAACTTAGTAATATGATTATCAATCCTACACAATTAAACATACATACAGTTATATCCTTTAGAGCATTTTCTTTTTCTCTATTACAGTAGCAATTACATGTTCTGGGTTTTATTGCTCCTACATTTCTTATTACTTTTTACACTAGAGACACAATGTGATATTTATAAATATGACTTATTTATTTCACTAATGAGGATAGCCTCAACTTGTCTACATTTGCCTATGAAGGCCTCAAGATCATACTTTTTATAGCTGAGTAATATGCAATTATGTAAAAATACCATATCTTTTTAATCTGCTGTGTGCTTGATGGGCATCTTGATTATTTCCAAGATTGATCTATTACAAATTGTGCTGCTATGAACATGGATGCACATATATCACTGTGATATGACATTTCCAGTTTTTCTGGGAAAATAACCAGGAGAGGAATAGCTGGGTTGAATGGAACTTCCAATCCTAGTCTTCTGAGAAATCTTCATACTGATTCCATAGTGGCTGCACCAGTCTACATTCCCACCAACAGTGGAGCAGTATTCCTTTTTCCCCAGCAGCCTCGCCAACATTTGTTACCAGTTGATTTCTTGATGGCAGCTATTCTTTCTGAAGTGAGATGAAATCTCAATGCTCATTGATTTGCATTTCTCAAATGACCAGTGATGATGAACATTTCTTCATGTATTTATTTGCCATTTGTATATCTTTATCTGTGAAATGTGTGTTCATCTCCAATGCCCATTGTTGCAGAGGTTCTTTGAATTTGGGGGGCTTCATGTTTTTCAATTCTTTATACGTTCTAGATATAAGTCCTTTGTAAGTGCAGAAACTTTTCAATAATGTGAGATGCCAGTTTTTGATTCTTTGAAGTGTTTCCCATGCAGATTGTGTTGTATTCATAAATTCTCTGCCTACCCTTATGTCTCTAAGACTTCTATCTACCTTGTCTTTCAGTAGATTTAGTGTTGATGGTATTCTTATTGAGATTGCATTGAATCTATATAACAGTTTTGGGAGAATAGCCATTTTCACAATATTTGTTCTTCCTATCCATGAGAAAGGGATGTCTTTCCATTTTCTGAGATCCTCTTCAATTTCTTTTTTCAGTGTATTATAATTTTTTCTGAATAGATCTTTCACTTCTTTTGTGAGAGTAATTCCTAAATATTTCATTTTTGGTTGCTAGTGTGAAGGGCGTGGCTTCTCTTATTTCTCTGTCAGTTATTTTCTTGTTAGTGTATAGGAATGCTATTGATTTTTGAGTATTGATTCTGTATCCAGGTAATTTCCTTAATCATCATAGATGCAAAATTTCTCAACAAAATACTTGTAAATGGAATGCAATAAATAATTAAAAGATCATACATCATGAACCAGTCACCTTCATTCCAAGACTGCAAGAATAGTCCAACATTCATAAATCAAATGAAGTATACCACACAAACATAAATAAAGATTAAAAATTACATGATCATCTCAACAGATTTAGAAAAAGACTTGGACCAAATCCAAAATCCATTCATGATGAAAACCCTAAGAAAAATAGGTATAAGAGAATTTTACTTAACCTGATAAAAGCCATTTATGGCTTTTGTCAACATCATATAAAATGGAGCATTCTCTCCAAAATCAGGAAGAAGACAAGTGTTTCCATTCTTACCATTCCTCTTCAATATTGTGAAAATTAACTGATTATATCAACTTGAGTAAAAAACACCCCACTAAATTTGCAGCCCACAGACTTTGCAGGTTGAACATCATCAGTACTTTGTGGAATATGCAAATGTGGAGGGGAGCCAAAAAAGAGCTTTATGGGTAGAGACTATTGTGCAGTGTTAGAAGTCCCATTTGTTCCAGGTATCCCACTTCTGGGCATATTCCCAGAAGAACTGAAAGCATCATACCACAGTCATATATGTGCACCCATGTTTATAGCAGCACAATCTGTAATAGCCAGTTCTTGGAAACAACCTAATTGTCTATCAACTAAGGAATAGATAAAAAAAAATAGTGGTATTTTTATACAATGGAGTACTACTCAGCTATAAAGAAGTATCACATTGAGATATTTCTAAACAAATGGGCACAGCTTGAAATCATACTTATAAGTGAATTAAATCAACCCCACATGTATAAATACCTAATATTTTCCCTAGCATAAGAAATTATAACAATACATAAAATTATGTGGTAATCATGATTCTCCATTATATTGCTTTGAAGCCTTATAAATTTTTCATTCATTAATTGGAATGGTTTTAATCGGGGCTATTTGATTTTATTGTCTGTGATGGTGTGAACAGCTATTTTGGAGAAAACAAGACATCATAATAACTAGTGCTGATTTAATATCATCTTGTTTTGAAGTCCCATCAACCTTTTGTTCTTCTGTCTCCAGTTTTAACATGTTGTATCTTATTGGATTTTATTATATGTGATAATATAAACAAAAACTTTTATAGACAAGGAGATAATATAGAAAGTATTGTTCGTTTTCTGTTAGTTGGTTCTAAATACCCTGTAATACTGTCATTCTCTTGAATGGTTTTACATTTTCTTTATATGTTTGATGCTACAGTATACAAAGTTACACCCAAATATTTCAAGGAAAGAGACAGTATGGTAACTGCTTTTATGTTGGGATATCTTGTGGTGAAACGGTATGTTGCTTAAATTGTTATGTTCTGACCTGTGCTGTTTTGTTGTTATGTCCTATTTTATCTCAATCTCCGTTTTTTTTTATTATTTATTATCTTTTTAATTAAGGGAAAAATAAATAAAAAATAGCAGAATATATTATAGTAACCCACTCTGGTTTGCTATTAACTTGATTTGAAACCCTATATTGTTTTCACCATCTTATTTTGACTTATTTTACTCTATTCTCATTTGCTTGATAGTATCAAGTTTGAGAGTATAAGCAACAACTTTAACGACAATAAGATTCACTATGATGCCCATTCTGGTTTGACTATTATCTTCTTTTGAAGTCTTGTAATGTCTCCAATGTTTTGGTTTTATTGGTTTTGTTCTTTACTGTTTTGTTCAATTTTATTATACCTCATGATATAGGCAATTCTTTTTAAGATAGCAAGAGGCATTATGGTAACCACTGTTGATCACCTTGTCTTCTGTTTTTACATCATTTACTATGTCCATGCTTTTGATTTGACTGACTGTTTTGTCATATTTGGTTTTATTCTCTTCAAAAAAGGTAATTAGAACTGTGGGAACAATAAAACGCAAAATGTGTAATTGTCGTTGTAAAAAAGAGAGGAAAACAAAGTGCTCTAAAGGCTATAACTGCATGTATATTTAAGTGTATAAGATAGATAACCATATTACTGAGTTTTTGTTGGATCATTGAACAGAACTGTTTGCAGTCTCACTGTTTGAATGTCCACTTTATATGCTTTAATTTTGTAACTTGAACAAATATTTCTAAGATGACAATATGTAATCTATTAACTAGTGATTTCCTACTGTTTATTTTTTTGAAATTCTGTATTACTTATACCCTGTTTCTCTTTTATTTCTTTTTCTCCTTAAATGAAATTTTAAAAAAGAATATTTACCCCTGCTTTTTTCTGGTTTCTTGTTGCATGGAATACTGTTTTCCATCCTTTGAGTTTTAATCTATGAGTTTCCTTTTGGGTCAGATGTGTTTCTTGTATACAGCATATTGTGGCATCATGTTTCTTGATCCATTCTGTCAACCTGTTTCTTTTGATAGGTGTATTGAGGCCATTCACATTTATGGGGATCACTGATATGTATTGGCTCGGCTTTGCCATGTTATGTTCCAGTTGTTTGCTTTTTGCTTTTCTCCCTTGTTTAATTGCTTGTCCTACCTGGTGGTTTCTTACTGTTGTTTTTCTAGGGATTGTGATCATTTTTATCTCTGTCTAGTATGTCTTTCAATACTCTTTCCAGGGTTGATTTGGTGGATGTGAATTTTTTCAGTTGTTCTTTGTCATGAAAATATCTTGTTTCTCCATTAAATTTGACTGAACGTTTTTCTGGGTACATCAGTCTTGGTTGAAAGTTGTTTTCTTTCAAGGCTTGAAATACATCACTCCAAGCTGGTCTTGACTTGATGGTTTGTGCTGAAAAGTCTGCTGTGATTCTAATGGCCTTTCCTTGATAGGTGAGTTGTGTCTTTTCTCTAACAGCATTTAGTATTCTGTTTTTATGCTGTATGTCTGAGATCTGAATCAATGTCTCTTGTACCTGATCCTGGTAGACTAGATGTTTGAGATTGCATTTTGCTTTTTTTTTTTTTTTTTTTTTTTTTGCCATTTTCCTCTTTTGAGTTAATGTTTGGTGATTCACCCCACTAGTGTCAACTGTTGGTAATGTGTGTCTTGGGGTCCTAATGTGAGGTTGATGTTTGTCCAGTTGCTGGGTCCCACAAGAATAGGTGGGCTAGTCACCTGACTTCCCCCTGCAGGGGCTGTTGGGTGAGTCCTATATTCTCCCTGGGCTGACAAGGCTGGTAGTATTGATGTAGGTCAACTTTTAGTTCCCGCTTTTACTTTATCTTGTGGTTATTCCAGGTCACCAAATCTCCCTGTCTATAGTTTTTGTGTTGGCAGAGGCCCTACTGTGTCCCTATTTTGTACCTTTGTGTCTCATAAGCCCTTGTGATTTTCTCCATGTTGGAGGAGTCCTCATTTGCACACTCTTCATCCTGCCCGAAGTTTTCTGTGTGCAGGAAAGAGTCACCCACAGTCTTGTCAGACTCACCAAGGTCTTACAGTTAGTTGGAGGGAGCTTTACTACTAGCCCTTTTTACCCACTCTACACCTGTATTTTATGGGCATAATCACCACACTGACTAGAGCTTGCTGAGATCTGTTTGGGTGAGGCAGTTACTGAATCTCCCTTCGAGCTAGCACAGTTAATCCGCTATAGGCCAGGGTTGTGGGAGAAAGGGTGGGAGCTTAAGATCAACAGCAATGTTAGGTCCAGGAGGTAGGGAGTCTCTGAGGGGCCAGTAGATGTCCTGGGTCTGGGCATCTGCTGGGCGTGGGCCATGGTCTTAGGGCAGCATGGCATTCCTCAGTGCTGACTGGAGTTGTGCAGAAAGTGGGCAGCTGTGTGGTTCAAGCACCAAGGGCAGCACACATTCCCCAGGGCCAGCAGGAGTCATGCAGAAAGCACGAGGTGGCTCAGGCCAAGGTCCCAGGGTAGTATGGGATTCCTCAGTGCTGGCTGGAGTTGTGCCTATTTCCAGGTTTTGAGTGATGTTTCAAAACTTCCTTAATGCACTGTGAATCACCTGGCCTACTTTTGGCTCTTGGTCAGACTGCTGGCAACTGCTTGCCACTTGGAACTCTCTGGGTGTGGGCCAGTTGGACCCACAGGGACTCTGTGTCCTCTGGTGATTTCAGATGCAGAGCAATGTCTTACTGCATGGGAGCGAAGTTCTAAGGCTTCCAATGTACTGGAATTCAACCCCTGTTCTGTCTGGGTTGGGGCCAGATTTTGAGCCCTGCGTGCTGCTTGGAGTTCACTGGGCATGGCCCAGTTAGGTCTGAGGGTGCTGTGTGCTTTAGGGTGATTTCAGACACAGGGTGTGGTCTTACTGCCTGAGAGTGATGTTCTAAGTTTTACCCTTGTTCTGGGATTCAACAGGTGCTGGAGGTCAGGGCCCAGGACTGGATTCCAAGCCCTGCTTCCTGCTTGGAGTTCACTGGGCATGGCCCAGTTAGGCCCCTGGACACCATGCCTCTTAGGGTGATTTCAGAGGCAGGGTGTTGTCTTACCACCTTGGCGTGAAATTCCAAGGTTCCCCTGTGTGCTGGAATTCAACCCTTGTGGTCAGGGCCCAGGACTGGAATCTCGGTACGCTATTTGTTGCTTGGAGTTCTCTAGTAGTGGCCCTGTTTTTGTTTTCTTTGCCAGTCAGTACTCGTTTTGTTTTCTTTATCAGCTGGCTCAGGTCCTCTCTGCTGCAGAACTTCCCATCACTTACTACACCTTCAGCTCAAGGGGGCCTTCTCCAGTGTTATGCTATTTGGGTGCCACTTGTAGGAACTAGCCTAAGAGTTTATCACTTGAGTGATGGAACAGACAAAGAGGAAAGATAGGACACAGAACTAACTTTGAAAGAGGTGCCAGGGGACTCTCTGTCCTCCAATAAGAGATAAATTTGTAGGCTAACTCATGTACATATAGAATTCCCAATACACATATGTATATTCTTTACTAAATACATTGAGTGTTCACATCCCAGTGACTCTTATGATCCCTTCACTACAAAACTGGAGTTAACTAAGACTCAGTACCTCTTTCTGCCAGGTTTCAGGCTTTTTTGCAGTTTGATCCAGTCTGAATTCTTGGATTATGAATTCTTGCTGTTATTCTCCCTGGATGTGATGGTGGATTTAGCAGACAAATTCAGTGGCATTAAATTGTCCACTGAATTAGAATTATTCCTATGCATGCAATTCAGTTAAAGCAGTAACAAGCTAATCTGTTTCAATGGTGTCAGAGCTAGCTGAGAAACAACATACAATAAGCCCCTGTTTTGGCTCTCCCTTTAGCAGTGAGAACACAACACCAATGTGAATCCATTGGAACTTGGAAACCTTGGAACTTCACTCCAAGGTAGTAAGACGACACCCTGCCTCTGAAATCACCCTAAGAGGCATGGTGCCCAGGGACCTAACTGGGCCATGCCCAGTGAACTCCAATCCTGAATAGCTCAGACTGAATCTGTTTCCTGATCACAGGTCCTGGATCTTTGATCACCATTCCCTGCCTTTTAGAGACTCACCCCAGTCCACTCTCCAACTGTTAACAATCTCCAGTGACCATTGATAAGATTATTTCCAAAAGATGAAAAATATTTCCAAAAGATGAGAAGTATAAAACAAAAAGCAGCCTTTATTCTGAGAACACGGAGAGAGATGACCAGCACCCCCTACCGCTGGCGTCTGGTGATCTCTCCAGCAGACACATGGCGTGGGGGTGTGTAAGTAGCCTCGGTTTGGGTTGGAACCTAAGGAGGACATTAGGGATGCACAGGTAGCCCATTGGTCCTAGGTTTGGCGCCATAGGTAAGTTTCCAGGGGCGGGAAGATGGTGTCACAGGTAAATTCCTAGGGGCGGGGGAGATAGGGGATTCCTGGTTCCAGTTGAGGTTTTCCTGGCTACAGTGTCCTGTCTGGGCCAAAACCCTTTCAACCATCTTTCCCTCATCAATTCTGGGACCTTTGCAGTATAAAGCCACCAAGGGACTTCTCCAAGTTTGAAAATCAACTAAACTTCTCCAAGTTTGATCAGGAAGGCCTTCCTGATCTGTGCCTACCATGTGCAGCTATGTCCTGGGGCCCTTTTAATGCATAGATTCACCACCTGTTACCACTGGAAGGTTTCTCAAGAATCAGACAAATTAATGTCCTTCCTGCTTTCTCCAACTTCAAACTTTATAGACAGCTTGTCTTCAGGGAGCTGAGCTACTAGAACTCACTGTTCCCCCATCTTGTCCTCTCCCTGTGTTTTTTGTTGATGTTCTCTGAGTCTCCAACATAGCTCTTCCTTTACTCAGCCATGTTAGATCATCCAACTCATTTCTTCTCATTGGATCTTTAATCACCTTCTATGATGTCACTTTCCTCTACTCAACCATGCTGAATCTCTTGTTCCAGACTGTTGCCTTGTCCAAGAGGTAGTCCATTGTCTGGGTGGCATTTCTGCTGTCCTGAATAGAAAGGGGAACAAATCAGCTCCAAGTTGGCAGAGGCTGAGCAAGTTTCATTTTTTGCACATGGACTTCTATTGTTCTAGCACAGTTTGTAAAAAAGACTATGTTTTCCCCAATTGCCTCTGTGCTTTTGTATACAATCAGTTGACTGTATATGAGTGGTTCTATTTCTGAAATATTTATTTTATTCTTTTGCCAATACCAATACAGAGTATTATAGCTTTGAAGTAAATCTCAGAATCAGGTAGTGGGGTTCTTTCAATATTGATTTTATTTTGCTAATTATTTTAGCCATTCTAGTTCTTTTTCTCTATGATGTAAATTTTAGAATCAGTTTATCTATATCTAGAAAAATCCTAGTGGGAATTTTGATTGATAGCATGCCAAATATATAAGTTATTTTTTTTTAAATTTTATTTAAAAGGACAAAGAGAAAAAACAAAACAAAGCGGTGTAAGGGTACAAGTAATACAGAACTACAAAAAACCAGTAAGAAATCACCAGTTAATAGATTACACATTATCTTAGAGATAGTTGCTCAAGTCACAGTATCAAAACATACAAAGTGAACATTCAGAGAGACTGCAAACAGTTGTGTTCAGTGATCCAACTAAAAACATTAATATGGTCAGCTATTTAACACCCCTAAACACACTTGCAGTTGTATCCTTTAGTGCAC
Organism: Cavia porcellus; assembly: GCF_034190915.1. Taxonomy (NCBI): domain Eukaryota; kingdom Metazoa; phylum Chordata; class Mammalia; order Rodentia; family Caviidae; genus Cavia; species Cavia porcellus. The sequence continues at coordinate 27,188,415 of NW_026947486.1, read as the reverse complement.
TTTTTTCCCTCTCTTTTTTACAACAAAATTTACACATTTTGGGTTTTATTACTCCTTAGTTCTTATTACTTTTTCTTTGGAAGAGAATAAAGTCAAATATGGCAAAACAAAGCTGTCAGTCAAAACCAAGGATAGACAGAGTACATGATGTAAAAACAGAGTACAAGGTTATCAACAATGGTTACCATAATGCCTCTTGTTTCCTTAAAAAGAATTGTCTATCTCATTAGGTATTATAAAGTTGAACAAAACAGTAGAGAACAAGACCAATAAAACTTAAACATTATAAACATTACAGGACTTCCAAAGGAGATAATAGTCAAACCAGAATGGGTTACTTTGGCGTGAACAGACAGCTTTACTGTGTTGAGTCTTCTTATCCTTCATCTATCCAGAATCTACCTATTTATTTAGTATCTTATTTCTTTCAACATTTTGTAGTTTTCATAAAACAGATTCATATGTTTTGTTAGCATTATATCTAAGATTGTTATCTTATAGAGCTATTATAAATATAACCTTTTACTTTTAGTTTTTGGTTTTTAGTTGATCACATATAAGAATGTGACTAATTTGTGTGTGTTGACTTTGTATCTTATGAACTTGATAGATTCATTTGTTCAAGAAAAAAGTTTTGGAAATTCCCTGTGATTTTCTGCATATACAATTAAGTTGACTGTGTAGCACAATGGATCTGTTTCTTCCTTTTCAATCTATATGCCTTTTATTTCCTTATTTGATTTATTGTATGGACTAGGAGTTCCAGTACTATGTTGAATGAGAGTGGACATACTTGCCTTGTTTCTGATGTTAGAAAAAATCATATAAAATATGATGTTAGCTGTAGGTTTTTTTGTAGATATCTTTTATCTGTTTGAGAACTATGCCTAATTTACTGAGAGTCTTCATCATGAGTGGATGCTGTATTTTACCAAAAGTTTTATTTTTCGTATGTTGACATAGTGTAGAATTTTATTTCTTTAGGGTGAGTTACTTTGATTTTTATGTATTGAGTCCGTCTTATATTCCTGGGATAAACCATACTTTGTTATGCTGTTACCAATTCTGCATATGATCACATTTGATTGGTCTGCTTTTTGTAACTTTAATGCTGTGTCATGAAGCATAAATTTAATGTGAATTTTCTTGTCATATAATTTTTATTTTCTAATTTTGATGCAAGTGTAATGCTGGCTTCATGGAGAAATGCCAGCTTTATCTTTATTTTCCTGAAAATATTGTATAGAATTGATATTATTTCTTCTTTAAATGTATAATAAAATTTGCCTGTGAAATCATCTGGACATGGAGAATTTTGGAAAGATACTAAATTAGAAATTCAATTTTATGCAACTAATTCAGATTATCTGCTTTATTTCTACCCTTCTCGTCAAGCCTTTTATCACACTGGTCCTTGAGGTAGGAGGTTCACCAATTCATTTTAGTTTGTATCCTAGACATTATAAGTATTGTTTTAAGATTCTGAATCTAGTTTATGAAAAAGAATGACATTTTTGTTTTAGTCTTTTATGTGTTGTGGTTCCAGTATCAGTCCCATTTTCAAGTATTTAAGTCATCCCTGTGAATGCACCACCTAGCGGTCAGTTTGGGACTTGGGCTGAAGCTCTCCTTGATGGATGAATTTCCAAATCTTTGCTATGCCAGTTAAGATCAAAGCACTCACAGATCATAGGTGAACTTTTTCCTTTTCCATGTCTTTTTAATTATTTTTAGTTTCATATGCTTCTATTTTTTGTCCTTATTCAGAAACTCTCACTGTCATAGTTGTACCATTTCCAGAAAAATGTTGCAGAGGAGCTAGACAAAAAAACTTGTATGAATTCCACTTGCATTCTCTTAGCACTCTATCCCAATCTATGAAAAAGATTTCATCTCACAGAATTTTGATACTGGTGCTTCCCATTATGAACCACTTGTGCTCCTAGGCCACCTTTGCCGTTGCCACCTTTATTGTGGTACCAAAGTAGAATACATAAAAGCCCAAAGGATTTCTCTACTCTTTCTGAACTTTAATTCTCACTTGTATTTCTCAAGCCAAAGCTACAAGCTTTTTCCTGCATCTTACTCTGCTCAACAATGCTTACTTCTGGACTTCAGGCCAAATATGTGGAACTTGAAACTGTTTACATGGTTCAGACTCTGGTGTTGTGTCCTGATACACTGTGTTACTTTTTAATAACTGGGAAACAATACCTAGTTTAAAGGAAAAAAGGTTTATTTGACATGTTTTCCAGTGGTTTCAGTCCAAAGTTGGCTGGCTCCAAGGCAGAGGGCCATGGTACAAGGGCGTGGCAGATGAAAGCTGCTGATCCAATAGCAGCTAGTAAGCTGAAAGACAAAGAACACCCAGGGACAACAATACAGCCTTCCAGGTTATACCCCTAGTGACTTACCTTCAGATAGGCTTCATCTCCAAATAGCAAATTCAGCTGCTGACTCATCAGTAAATGAATTTTTATTCAGCAGTGCATGAATTCACTAGTGAGTATAACATGCCCATGATCCAGGCACCTTCCAAACATATGAGACTTTTCAGGGGTATTTTTAATCTAAACTGTAGCATCCACCCTAATCATACCTGTTTACTTTTTAGTTTTTATACAGGTTTCCAAGTTTTATATTTTTAAATGTTAACTGAAATATTAAGACCTATATATATTTATAGGATTCCAGAAGTAAACCAGGCACAGAAAGACAACTGTCACTTGATTTCACTCATATATAGAATCTAAGTTGATCTCATAGAAATTGAAAGTAGAATAGTGGTACCAGAGTGAAGGAAGCGGACATTGGGGAAAGGTTGGTTAACAAGTACTGTGCTGTAGTTAGATAGGATCAAGGAGCCCTTGTGCACTATTGCACTATATTGGGTGACTATGGATAATAATATTGTATAATTTTTAAAAAGCTAGAAGAAATACTTTTGAGTAATCATTTTTGTGATCTCACTTTATAACTTATATTTACTTATCATTTGTACATTGTTATAACACTATACTCTTTCATATATAGTGAAGGTATAATACAATATTCCCCAATCTTCCTCCCATCTCCTATCATTGTTGTATTACATTATGCTTTCATGTATTCTATAAATACATTTTTTCTATCATTACTTTAGTCAGTAATATTTTAGGACAATTACAAATATACAAAATGCAAGGATATATTTTTACTTTGTTTCTTTTCCAATACTCTCCTTTTAATTATGTAGACCCAATTTTCTGACCTATATCATGTCTCTTTGGTTTAAAGAATTTTCTTTAATATTTCTTGTAACACAGTGCATTGTGCATTGGTAAGTGTATTGGTATGCTGGGCTTAAACTTACTCTCTTCCTGTTTAATTCAGAATGCTGGGATTACAAATTTTCCACCACACCTGGCTTTGCTCTTTTTCCTTGTTATTTTTCTCTTGCATGTAACATTTGATTCTTTCTTACACTTTCTGTCCCCATACTAAAGTTAACTATCCATTATTACTTAAACAGCCATTAATATATTAGTCATAACTTTAAAATTCTGTGTCTAATAATTCCAACATCTGTGTCTTAACTGAGAATAATCCTGATAATAGCTTTGTCTTTTTACACTTTTTCTTATGGCCTGGATTCTTCCCTTTGTGCTGCTCTCTGGAGACAGTCTATATCTCCTTTCTCTTATAGATATATTTCACTACTGTTTTTGATGGTGCTTTTTAGCCTGGTAGTGAGGAATGGAGACTAGGACATTCTGTTTTATTATGACTAAGTTTCAGTCTGAGGCAGGCTTGCCCTAAATGTTAGAGATGTGATCTTCACAAGTGTTCCTGTCAAACCTCCAGGAACAAATGTAATGATAGCCCTGGCACCTTTTCCTGCCCCTCCTAAACTAGAACTTTTTCCCATTTTTCTCTCCTAGCTGTAGTGAGTTTTCACCCCTGATCTCAGCTCCTGTTCCTCTTCCTTTTTTCAGACAAAAGAATTTTTTACCTCTTAGGAGAGATAGATTAGATTGATCTGGACTATTCCAGTGGTATTGGCTACTGCACTACCAGCTGAAGTGATTTTCCACCAGTTCTCGCAAGGTACAGGTTGTGTGCTCCTTCCTTCTATTAAGGCTTTTATTTCACAGGAATATAAACAAAATGGTTTGGTAGAATTTCAACAATGGCTATTGTTATACTCCCCACCAATGCATAACTACACGTTATTTTTCTCAGCATTCTTCGGTCTTCCATGTCAGGACCTGCATTTCTAGAGGAAAACTGCCAAACTATATAAAATCACCTGTGTCTTTAGCCCTTACAGGTTTCACATTCTCACCTTGGCCCACAAATAGCTTTCGATAATACAGTAATAATTTGTACCTGAATCTTCTTAAGAGTTTTTGTTATTCAGCAGTATCTAAAGCAAGTATACAAATACTTGAGTCCTCTTACTCCCTGAAGATGCCTGTTATTATAGATTTTCTACTGCAGCTTCTGTTTTTTGATCAAGTCAAGAGTCATTAATTTGAAGTATTTTAGCTTTTTTCATATAATGATGGGAGAGTTGCTCTTTGCAACTCTACATTTCTGAGTTGATGCTAGATCATATATGTCTGGGCATGGACTTCTGAGTTTCTGTTTGTCTTCCAGCATCCATACCCCAGTTTACCAATTCCCCCACAATGGTGATCATGGTGGGTTTACCTGCTCGAGGCAAGACCTACATCTCCACGAAGCTCACAAGATATCTCAATTGGATAGGAACACCAACTAAAGGTATGTCTCTCAAGCCATTTGTTCTACAGCTCAACTATAGGCCACTAGCTAAAAATTGAATAAGGTAGGAGGCCAAGACCTTCAATGCCTAAAGTGCTTCATCACCGTTATTACCAGGATTATAATTGCTATTGATACTATTACAATTACTACTTATACTGTACCAATACCACTACATTCTTAAAAATTTTACAGTTTCATGAGCACACATTCTGTGCCCAAGTCCGTGCTGCATGGTAGGCATAAGAAAACTAGTGTTAAGACTAAATATCTATTCTCAAAATGTCCCGTGACTTCACAACAACCCTTTGAGTAACATACTATTTTATTACCATTGCTATTATTGCTATGCAGATATTACTACTTTTATTAGTATTGATCATTTCATCAGCATTTCATTGTTGAAAAAAGACTAAGGAGGTGAAGTACCTTGCCTAGAGGAACATGGCCATAAGAGAAAGAACCAATAACTGATTCCAAGCCTGACACGCACTGTGACAGATTTAATGCACAGCTGTAATGATAGCAAAATAAAAAGAATCCTGGGTCTGGGGATTTAGCTTAGCAGCATAAGTGCCTGCCTGGCAAGCGCGAGGTTGTGAGTTTGATCCCTGGTACCAAAAAAAAAAAAAAAAAAAAAGAAAATAATCCTATATTTGCCATATAGTTTTCTTTTCTCTTCCTTTTTTCTTTCTCTTGCCCATCCCAGTATCCTATCTACCCTCTTCATTGACCCTTTCATGTTTTCTTTGCCTCTTCTTTTCCTTCTTTTTCACCTTTTCTTTCTCTGTTCTCCTTTTTTTTCTCATATTGAACCCAGGGCGTCATTCATGATAAGCTTACTCTGCCACTAAGCTATATCAAACATCCCCAAATCTTTTCCTTTTCCTTATTTCTTCTTTTCCTCTATCTCTTTACATATATCATAAGCAAAGTATTTCCCATTGGTTATCCATGTGCCAAAATTCATTCCAGGTATTGGGGATGAAAACAAAATGGATGAGACACATGCCCTGTTCCTGAAGAGTTCTCAACCTGATTTGGATATATAATAATACTTTAAATTATCTAAGAATACTCACGCAGGGTGTTGAGGGGACTCACAGAGGGAGTTACTAATTGGAAAAGTTTCCTGGATAGAGTGTATTTGTGTTGGCTCTTATGGGAAGAGGTAGATATTGGCAAAAACAAAGGCAAGAAGGAGCTACTTTCATGGAGGACTGTAAATTCTGAGGAGCCTTTGTTGAATGGAAGAGCACATGGCACAGTCACAAGTGGATCTCTGTCCAGATCTCCTTCTTTCTGTTTGCTCCCCTTACTCAGTTCTTACAGAGGCATCCAGAATAATATTTCAAAACACAAGCGTGACATCCCATTGGGTTGCAGGTTTAAATCTAGGGTCCTTAGCCTATCATTCAAAACTTTCAACAATTGGCCTCTTCTAATATTTCAGACCCCACTCACAGTAGATGATCCTTCATCCTCCAAATAGGCTCTGCCTTCTGTTAATGCTCTACCTTTGCTCAAGCTGTTCCTCTGCCTATAATACGTGTTTCACCATCCTCACCCCTACACCTACCTACAAAAGGCACCTGGCCTAAAAGGCCTAGTTCAAATGCTGTTTTCCCTTAGAAGCCTTCACATATCACCCCAAATAGAATTTGTTTTTTCTTCTCCCTCACTCCTTTGTCAGATAACCTAGCAAATTGTATGGGAACTTACTGTTCAATGGATTAATCACTATCATACCCTACCTATTAGATTGCTCCTCAAGGTTCCCATCATGAATATATGTTGCTCTGGAGATCCAGAGCTCATATTTACCTACCTCACATAGTAGGCATCAACAAGAATTTGTTAATTAGTGAATGACATATTATCTGTTGGTTGCTTATGCTCTTTTCTCTTCTTTGCTTCCCTCCTATCTGGTTTTTTGCCAGTATAAATTGGGGAAGTATAGCGTAGAAATAGAAATTTAGATTTAGATTCCCTCTCAAGATACAGAAAAATGAAATACACTAGATTGAACAGCAGGAGGTCCAGTCTATCTGTTATAGATTTGCTGATTGATTAATTTTGCTCTCTGGATCTTGATTTCTTCATCTTTCTGATAAAATAGGGCATTTGAAATGTTGTAGTTTATGAAAAATAATTTGGAGCCAAATTTTTTTAAATTCCAAATCCTGACTTATTAACTGAGAAAAGTGTTTCTGTCTATGACCTTTACCTTCCTCATTTGTAAAGTGGTAATAGTGATTCCTTGCTTGCAGGGCTGTTGTGAGGGAAAAAATAAACATAATTTGAAGCTGCATTTTATATCTATAAAGAATACCTTCTACCTTTGAGGTCTCTCTTAGTAAGGAAAATTTTGCCTACTGGAATCTTCCCAAACTCTTCACTAGGGATACCTGCTTTCAGTGTTTAATTTAGGCCAGTATCGACGAGAGGCAGTGAGCTACAAGAACTACGAATTCTTTCTCCCAGACAACATGGAGGCCCTACTTATCAGGAAGTAAGTACCTTTTGGCTAAAGGAGGCCTTTCTTCAGATATTGAGGGTGTGGGGTAGGGTAACCTGGGACAGAGAGGAGAACCTTTAGACTCTCAAAAGGGCAACCTTCTGTCATCCTACTCAAAGCCCACTTTTGGTCCTTACCATCCCCTGCTCAAGAACCCTTCGTATTCTCCTACTTCTGATAGGAGATAGTATAAATGTCTTAGTATAGCATTTGAGATGCAAATATCAGTAGCTTACCTTACTCTACTCTCTGGTCTTATCAATTCAGCCTCAAGGTATCTTTCCCCTATTCCACTTCAAGTACTTTTGGAACAGAGCCTGGGTCTCATTTGTTGATCTATAGTCACATCATAGAATCCAATAATCAATAATCATTAAAAAAAGTTTTGCTGAAAGCATAAATATATTGCCACTGTAATACCAGAGTTTGTGATGTTTTCCATGCCAGTAATCCCTTTAACTTCAGAGATCATGAATCTAGGACTTAGCTAGGTTCAGAAATGAGTTGACCTTGAGCTCCATTTGCTTAAAGATTGAAGCCTTAAAATTAGAGCTGTGATCATTATTTAGTTTTTCCTGGGGCATGTCACTTTTTACCTGCCCCTAAACTATACACCAGTGGTGGCAAACCTATGGCATGCATGCCACAGGGCACATACAGAGCCCTTTCTGTCAATATGCAAGCCAAGTCACTCCAGCAGCCAAGTATCAGATAACAGCACAGAAAAGCACACCAAATGCAAAATTTTACCACTCAATAAAAATCTGTATCACTGAAAACTCTGTTACTATATTTTTCTTTTAAGACAAAGGATGTTAATATACAAGTTGTTTTTTCTAAACTAGAACCTCAGTATTCTGGTTTAATTACACTGTTGGCACTTTGTGATAAATAAGTGGATTTTAGGCACTTGGTCTCTAAAAGAGTCACCACCACTGTTATATACACTGTCAATTTCAACAGTGTGACCCTTACATGCTTGCCATGGTGCCTAAACATGGGATACCTTATGTAGACACCTTTTGTTTTTGCAGTGTCAGAGATCTAACCTAGGGCCTGGCAATGTATGGCAAGTACTCTACATGTATAGCAAGTGTAGATATCTATAGATAAATAATTTAGTATAAAACATATGAAATATGAGAGTTTGTACAGAAGATAATACAGATAAAATGAAAAGAATCCATCCTGGGGATAGGGTTTTTCTGTTTCTTTCTCTAATTTTTTTCAGACAATGTGCTCTGGCAGCCCTGAAAGATGTCCATAACTATCTCAGCCATGAGGAAGGTCATGTTGCGGTAAAGAAATTTCCATTTTTTTTTTCCTGGAGATGCTGAAATGGAAAATAACTAATATATACTGAGTGTTTACTATTCCATAAATTGTTCTAAGTACTTTACTTATGTTAATAGTTTAATTTTGCTCTCCCCCCATGAGATAGGTATTGTTATTGTGCCCCATTTTAGACCCAGAAAGAACGCCTCACAAGATTGAATTAATTGCCCAGTGTGGCACAGTGTGTACATGGCAGGACAAGAACTTCTCCCAAAAGTTCAATAGGACTATAATTGGAATTTAACACTATATTACAAACATTTTTGAATTCTATATATTTACCTAAATATGTAGTTGGCTTAATCTCATAGGTCTTTGGGATAGGATTTACAATCTTTTAAAGTACAAGAGACCTTCAAATACATTAATGTTCTGATCTGAGGTACTGAGGATAGGGAATTGTTTCCTGTTCTGAGGACTTCTATCATGATATGGAAGGAAGAAACTACACTTGGAAGTTTAGGGAACCAGTTCTATCTTTACTCATCAGCAACTCTTGGTGGCTTTGGCCAAAGCAATTCCCACCTAGGCCCCATTTAATTCACCTATAAAATGGCCCTAATAAAAATTTAGAATTTTTCTCTTGCCTTATTACACCCACAAATTTGGGTATTCTAAGCAGACATTAAGGGATCAATGACTATTTATAAAATTGGCAAGAGGCAATTCCAAATCCTTCCTTTTCTTCAAGACCTTCTTAAAGTTCTGCCCTCTCTGAAAGCCTTCCACCTAGCACAAGCATGGACAAAGAGAGAATGATCTATCAACACTGGTTCACAGTAAGCCAACCTCATTACTCATCTCTAGGTTTTTGATGCCACCAATACTACCAGAGAACGACGGTCACTGATTCTACAGTTTGCTAAAGAACATGGTTACAAGGTACAATTAAACTTCCACTCTTGTCTAGAAGCCACTTTTCTAGCACAAACCCCAAAGAAAGACAAACTGAAATGTTCAGCGTAAACAAATTGACCACCATAGGCTCAGCATCTTAATTTAGTTTTATAATTTTCATGGTACAGTCAAAGGCAGCAAACCAGCAGTAAGGGAGAGCTGCCACCTTAGACAATGCTGATAGGCTTACACTGGGAGACCTGTGGGATGCACTAGCAATGACAGAGTGGAAAGAACAACTACAAAATATGTATCACTAAAAAACAAAGCAACAGTAATTGGGGGCTATTCAACTTAAAGCAGGCTGCCTCATAAAACTCAGACTCCTAGAAGTATCATTGTATGAGAACATTGTGTTATTAGATGATGCCCCTGGGGAAGAAAAAGATCCATTTAAGAATAGGTCAAGCTATGTTTGACTTTTATCATAAATAATTCCCTAACTTTTGTTTTTTTTTTTTGTTTTTGCAGTGTCAAAGATCTAACCTAGGGCCTGGCACGTGTATGACAAGTGCTCTACTATACTGAGCTATATCCCATACCTTAAAATTCTGTTTTCTCTCTCTTACAGGTCTTCTTTATTGAGTCCATTTGTAATGATCCTGATATAATTGCAGAAAATATCAAGGTAAGGAGCCCCAGTTACCTTTCCTCCTTGCTCTTCCTTCGGCCTGAACCATGTCTAAAAAGACCTCTATGAGATTAAGGAAGTATTCCTATTTGTATAAGAAGCCTGTACTGACCATCCTGGCCTACAATGATCCTATGAAATTATATGAGCCATTCAGACTCCTTAATGTGCACCAAACAGCAAACTTGACTGTCATTAATTTTTTCTCAAAAACATCTGTGTGTTAGGGATCTTTTCCCTGTTAGAGAGAGGAAAGTGAGATTCCAAGAGGAGAAGTGAGTTGTCATATTCATATCACCGGAAAGAAATAGAAGTGGAACTGTACCCTATTCTTAGCTGTCTGTTTTGAAAGCTTGTGTTCTTCTTCCTTTCTCAGAATCCGTATCAGAACCATCATTGCTCTTAGATTCTAACCATGTGGTTTAGAACTAGATGACTCACCACATTTTGTTTTTCACAATGTCATCAAATTATAAGAACGCAGAAAAAGAAGAGACCTTACAGGTGATCTCCTTAAATCCTCCATCAGATACTTGAAGTGTTAGATAAATGTTTATCTATATTTTCTTTTCATACCTGGTATAACAGAAGGCTCATTCACTTTAAGAATGACAGTCCAGTCCAGCTGAAAATTACCTCCTTGTAACATCCACTCATTGTTCTTATTTTTACCTCTTGAGATATAAGTATGTCCAACTCCTTTCTTCTCTCTCTTGTACATGGAGATAGGGAAGATTCCAAATGGAGTTAATAGAACCACATTTGAACAATACATGAGAATTTTTGAAGTGAAGAATGAGTAAGAAGGAATAGCAGATACTAAGTACAGCATATCCAAGGAAGTATAAGTAGCATGTATTGACCAAAGCAAAGTGTATGGAGGAATAGGGAAGCAGCAAGAGATGGGAAAAAAGAAATAATTTGGGCCCAATTACAAGTCATGAGTCACTTAACTAGCATAGTTTACTCTTTGTCCTAAAACGTATGAGGAAATATTTAAACAGGAAAATGCCATGGTCAGATGTACATTTAGGAATATCTTTCAGTCTCTCAGTATAGTGAATACATAACATCACTATAGGGAGAATAATCTATCACAAAGCTCTAGTGAGCACAAGCAAGTGAAATGGATACTTAGAAGAGAAAAGAGGATTTAGTGCCTGATAAGAGGGAAAGGATGATAAAAGAAGCATCTCTGAGATAACTTTCAGATTTGTGTAGGCTCAGATGACTGGGTGGATCAGATGGGGGATGTGGAGCAAAAGATAAGTATTGGGAGATTAGGAGGTCCCAGTCCTTCTGAAATTCAAAAACAGGATACCAACTTCTTCTAGTAGAAACTCAATACATATAAGCCATGATTACTTCTTCCCCAAATTCTTGGTTCTTCTTCAGCCTCATCTTAGGTCATAGTTTCTAGTACTCGTATAACTTTCTAGTCCAATGTATTCTTTTTATAATGTAGCAGTCCTTGTTTGACCACATAGAGTTTATGAATGAGCTGTCATACAATTCAGAGTCTCTTCAATGGACTGATTTTGTAAACTTCGGTAAGACCTTTCTCTGAGTCTTAATTTCCTCACTTGTTATACTCAATAGTCTATGAGGGCCCTTCCGAAGGACACTGTTAGAGTTTATGTCTCCCAGTGTTTCCCTTGGTCCCTACATTCTCCCTTCTCCTAGCAAGTGAAACTTGGCAGCCCTGATTACATAGACTGTGACCGGGAAAAGGTTCTGGAAGACTTTCTAAAGAGAATTGAGTGCTATGAAGTCAACTACCAGCCCTTGGATGATGAATTAGACAGGTAAGACCCCAGCATCCCAAAGTCAATGTCTGGATTCTTTTTTTTTTTTAATTTTTTTTATTAAGGAGAAAAAGAAAAAAAAAAAACAGAAATAGGGTACAAGTTATACAGAATTTCAGAAAAAATAAACAATAGGAAATCACTAGTTAATAGATTACATATTCTTATCTTAGAAATAGTTGTTCAAGTTACAAAATTAAAGCATATAAAGTGGACATTTAAACAGTGAGACTGGAAACAGTTTTGTTCAATGATCCAACAAAACTCAATAATATGGTTATCCATCTTATGCACTCAAACATATATGCAGTTATATTCCTTAGAGCACTTTCCTTTCCTTTCTTTTGTACAATGACAATTACACATTTTGGGTTTTATTACTCCCACAGTTCTTATTACTTATTTTTGAAGAGAGTACAACCAAATGTGACATAACAGAACAGAGTCAGTCAAATCAAAAGGTTGAACATAACTAGGTTTGATTTCCTACAGAACCCCAAGGAAATGTCCTTCCTTTGTAGCATCTGTGACTTTAGATGCTACAAATGGGACTCAATCTGTCTTTATGGATCTTCTTAGTTCTAATGATCCATTAAGCAGTGATTCATTGATATGTGAGGTGTTCATGAGATGACTAAAATAGTGCTTTCCTGAGAAATATGGACAGATCAAAATTTGATCTCTGAAGACAAATATTTTCCTCCTGGGGTGCTGCCATTGTTGTTACAAAAATGTTCTTCACATAAGCATAACACTTCATTCCCCAAACATGTTCACCTTGTTTCGTTTATTGAACTCCCACAGCACCCCTATAAAGGAGGTTGAGATATGTATTATAAATTTTCAAGAAGAAATTGAGTCCTAGAAAGCTGAAACTACTTTCATAAGTTCTTACCACGAGTCAGGGGCAGAACTAGAATTCTACTTGTATATCGTGTCTCCCTGTCATGTCTTTTTTACACACTCATGATAATTTTCAGTTAGCAAGTATTTGGCCCCTTTGGGCTGTGGTGTATTTAGAGGGTGTAAGTAGGAGCAAGAGAGATGGGTTCTATTCACAGGTAGTTTGCATAGTACCTTAAAGTGTGAGACAATCCATCATGAACAAATTTTCTGTCATATATCTGGTAAAAATAGGGGACATTTAGATGGCATTACAGGCAGGTGTGAATTCAGATACAAAGTGTTCCCAGAACTCTGCTTGCTTTCCAAATGCATTGACATGAGAAATGCCGGCAATCACTTATACCCTTTGAGACTCAAGTGTGATGTATAAGAAGATCTTAAATGATAATTCCCACCCTAGAAACTTAAATAGCATCCTTTCAGCTTTACTCAGATGAAGTATTAAGAGAGTGAGCATTGTTACTGCTCCATGCTTTAGTCAGGGAAACTGAGACCCTGGTCACATAAAGCTTACCTGAGACCACATTATCATTTCTCAAAAAATTCTAGCATATTTCTCCCTACTCCTAAATCCCTGTATCATAAATATGGTCATACAGGGCCTAGACACTCTGTGAAAAGGGCATGTCCTTTATGTATAACTGTGCAGATCGTTTACTGTGCAAGTATACTGTTTAGAAGCATACTTGGTTCCATCACAAAGACATGTGCTGAATTAGGATTATGTGTCATCTGAGCCTTTTTCCAATTTCTAAGCAGGCCTTTTACTAAAAGAACCATGTAGGCTAACAGCTTATGCTGGAAGGAGCTTGAAGGAGGCAGGGCTGAAATGAAACAAGGATGTCAAGAAAGCTCCCAGCCCTGGTTCTAGATTCTGACAGATATTCTTTTGGGTTTTGATCAGTGAGTTTGAGCATAAAGAAGACATATATAGAAAGCCAGCTTTATTTTATCATTTATCCATCAATAGATATTTACAGTACATGCATCAGGTCCAGCCTTATCTGTGCCTGAGGAACCCAAAGAAGGAAGAATTACCTTACTCTGATAGAATGCCTGGTTGGTTAGAGAAGAAAATTATCAGACATTTATTCATAATTGTGGAGATAGTAAACCAAGTGGTCCAAAGGGACATAAGAGGGCTACTGTCCCAGCTTAAAAAATCAAGGCCCAGAAGAATTGGATTACCTGGTAGGCAGGTTAAATATGTGCTTAGGGGAATGGCAAGTTTCCAAAACTGAAAAAGAAAAATATCTTTAAAGTTTTTAATATTTTAATAACTAGAATTTCAAAAATATAATCAAGGGAGTCAAAAGGAGAAAAAATAATTTGGTTTGACCTCTTCATATTAAACATATAGTTTATAGTTTTCTTGATGAACATGAGTTTATTTTAGGACCAAACACTTCCAAATTACTTTACATGACCCTGGGCTGGAAGATAAACTTCTTAGAGAGAATAAATGTCCTGGATCTTGAGGGATGGATGCATAGGACTTCAGCTTTGGAAATCAGCCAAGGGATGTCTTTTCCACCAAAGAGAATAGCATTTCTTAATTGCCTAGTTGAAGAGTAAGTGGAGTACAAAGCATTTTCCAAGTGTAACAGGAAATACATGAAGATAAGAATGAAACAGAGAAGTTATCGGTTTGGATTGGGTCTGTGAGGTAAAGCCAGCATAAAACTGAAGTAATTAGACATTTTCTTAGAGTCATGCAGAACCTAGTGTTAGGAACAGAGAGTAACCAGGCAACAAGCTTATATCAGATATTTTATACTTCTAGATTCTAAGGGCTCTAGGAAAAATGATTGGAGAATGGATCATTCTTTTTGGCAGCTTCCTGAAATGACTTTAGGAAAATTACATTCTCTGAACTTCAGTTTTTCATGTATATAAAAGAGATTATAACCACTTCTCTGTGTGATGGTTATGAAGATTCATATACTTTAAAATTCCTATACCCTCTCATATGCATACAAAATGTTCAATAAATGCAATAGCTGGATAGGAATACAGGGTTGAGCATAATGAGTGTGGCACAGGCATAAAGGACTTGTCGAGTAAGATCAAGGAGCAATCTTTCTGAAAACTAATCCATTACCAGCCTTAGCTGCCTTGGGCTAATACCACTCTTTACATTCACTTGGTTTTCTTATTTGGTAGTCAGGGTCACTAGTATTGTCTCATTGCATCAGTCTTCTAGGGATCTCTCTGAA